>NC_141881.1:23802046-25146546 GCF_030686135.1 Camelina sativa
TCACCATCTACTTCACCTGCGACTGCACCAACCACTTCACCTTTGTCAGTATCATCCTCTCATGCTTAACAAACTAATTCTATCTCTTTTAAGCCTCTATAACTATTTTTTGGATTGTGTAGTAGTGTTTCTAGATCCTTAGCCTAAAACTATTTTCTGTATATGATCGTTGAATGATTTGTATGTTTTTTGTTAAGATCATTCAAATCAGGATTTTAATTTAAATTCAGGTTTTTTTTTTCAAAATTTATTGTATACTGTCCCAAATTACTAGGTATATTTTCACTGATTTGCGACCATTTATAATTTAAATAAACACAAACAAAGTACCAAATTTGTTGTGTATATGTCACGATTTTGGGACTAAAAAAACTTAGTCTTCAGTCCGTCACAAACAATTCTGACTCCTTTGCGACTATCTTGTGACTAAACAGCGACTATTTTAGGACCAAAATTCAGATTTTTAAAGTTTACTGTGGTATTAAGTCAGTCTTCCAAACGTAGCTAATTTGTGACTACCATGTCGTCTGAAAGAAGTCGTCTATTACGACTGCCAAAGCGAGTCACTATACTGTCGTTAATTACGACGGTATATTCCGGTCTGTCCGTAGTCGCCAATTACGACTGCGCCAGTGAGTCACTATAGAGTCGTTCATTACGACGGTACGTTTCGGTCTGTCCGTAGTCGCTAATTAACGACCATAACCTTTGTCTCCAATGCGTCGCAAATAAGGGACTAGTTTGCGACCAAAACAATTTGCGACCAAATATAACAGTCCTTCAATAGTTGCACATACCGACTTAGCGACTGATTTGAGACGATTCCAGTAGTCCCAAACGCCGTGTTTTCGTGTAGTGTTTAGAGAATTAACGAACCATAAGTCGGAAGTAAAATCTTAGCAAAAAAGTTGGTTCATTCGATTTGATTTATTCACAAACCCAAATAGGGATATCAGAAAGTAAAACCGGTTTTTATTTTCTTTTTTCGGAACATTGTAAATAAAATAGCTCAAGACAAGACTTAAAAAAAATCTTAGTCCTTGCAAATAAATAAGTAGCTGTAAATGGCACTATTAGTGTGTTCGACCAAAACTAATAAGATACTACAAAGCAAAATATCTCAGTCATATTGAGCCTTCTTAAGAAAATAAAAGTGCCTAATATAAGTTTTTAAGTTTTGGTCACCAAAAAAAAAGAAGACATCCAATTCAAATTATTTAACTTACTCAACAATTACGAATTTATTTGTAGAGTAAAATTGAAACAAAACTTACTAAAAATTTAACTCACTTTCTTTATTTCTCTTTTTTCTACTCAATTTACCTTTAGTTTTGACCCTATAATTAAGTTTCTGTATTGCTCATTCTTTGCTTCTAATTCTTTTATTTGAACAGGCTTTTATACTTCTGATCATCAGGACTTTTGATTTACTTTGGAAGGTCCAAATGTTTGACCAAATAGTAGTGTGAGTAAAGGGACTCTATATTTTTATCAGCAATACTTCCGCTTTGACCCTATAAATTAAGTTTCTGTGTTGTTCACTAATTCTTTAAATACACGAGAGCATGCTGCAAACAGAACCACTTTCATTTGATCCTTCCATGGCGGACGACGACTTTGGAGATGACTTATACACCCTATAACACTAACAGATGTTCGTAACTTGCTAGTCATACAGATAGACATAAGAACAAAAATCAAACTAAGTTACTTAGTTGCATTGGCAGAGTCGATAGGTGAAGTTGATAAGAGCTTGTTTTCTCTGTTTAAAGCTTACGTAGACATGTATATAGACAATGTAAGTATGTAACATATCATTTTTTATTACAATATATGTAACTTCAGCGAGCCAATACCAACAAAACGACTTTTAAAGTGAAGGGGCAAATTCAATATTATGAATTTCAGAAAGTTCAAAACTGGAACAACAAAAGCCACATACATAAAATTAGCTATGATCTGTTACACCAACTACTCGTGAAGATAAGGTTCTTATTCTGGATTCAGGACTCGGACTCAATTCTCAAAGTAGTAGCTAGCTAGACTATATTTTGAGGTGGAATATGATAAGGGGCCACCGACGTATAGTTTACACTTCTGATAGAAGTTGAAGAATAATGAAGATTGACAATGGCCCTTTCGTCGACATCCAAGAGTTCGATGCTGTTAGGGCACATGCCCGGAAAGGAACTAGCAGGGACACAAAAAGGTTCACACTTTGAGATGAAAATGCAAAGACCTCCTATGTCTTGAGTGTAAATAGCGTTTCCTTCTTCCTCAAGCTTGAACACCATTAGAGCTCTCGTTTTCATTTTCACCCTACCATTGGCGGTGGCCTTCCTGTACAACTTAACCAAGAACGTTTCACCAGTGGATCGTGACTCCACCAAGTGTTCGCTCGTGCAACACGAATGCAAGCGCTCCTGCTTGCTCCTGGTCAGCTCGGGAAGGTTTTGAAATCGCAACCTCTGAATCTTTGGTTTGTTCGTGTGTTTACCGAGATCCCATGATCCAATCAGGTGTCCTCCAGAACCGAGTAGGCAAAACATATCATCTCTCTTGCAAAACATGACACGGGAGGGGAAGAAGCAGGGGTTTTCAATTCTAACGTTGGTCCAACCAGTTTTACTTTGAGCGGGTCTGCAAAAGCTGAGTTGCGGTCCCAAGAACTTGACAGCCACAACACAGTCTTCATCCTCGGGAGAAGGTGAGGACATGGCTACGTTGGTTACAACTTGGGTTTGGCAACCAGGCAGAGTCACAAGAGGAGGCAGGGGAATGCGTTTAGGATTTGTATCCGATGCAACCGGGTTTAAATCATCTTGTAGACGCACCACGCCGTCCTTAAAGGTAGCTACCCAGCCATTAGATGCCCCTATTGTTACAGTTGCATCATTCTCCTCCACCAGCTCCGTAGGCACCTTCTTTTCCAAATCAACGCAGCACTTTCCATTAGCATTCATAATCACGAGATTATTAAGACCCTCTCCACAATAACGAGCGGTGATGATGGTACAAGGTGGCGTTTGCCGCAAGGAAGTTGAGAAACCATTAGACAGAATCAGAAGAGAGTATCTTATCAACCCAGGTTTCCCACAGCAGAGCTTCGGTAGCCGGCTAAGAAGAAGAGACATGATGAAAACCCTAATTTTAAAAATTGGTACTCTTCCCCACCTAAAAAAACCCTACATTAATTAATACAGAGGAAATGGCCTTGCCCACCAAGTTTGTCGATATTGTGGAGTATTGAAACAAATCTACTTGAATCACCTAGAGTATATACTGTACATAAAAGGTTTATTACCACGTCAGCCAAAATTCAGGTTTAAGTAAATGTTTTTTTTGTAATGCCTAAAATAACTTATCATGCATCTACCACTGGTCTCACTTATTTATCTTGGTCCTCTTCGCCACACTTACGATAAAAGAAACATGAAAATAAATACGTACTACCCTATTTTAATTTATGCTTTTGGACGAAATGTACAAAGAAAATAAAGGTGCTCCTGCTGTGATGGTAATGTATGTATGTGAACATCTCCATTCAAAAGTAATTTGTATTTAATTGCAAATCTTCTATTGTGCAAACTTCTAGTATGTGAATAGGAAACATTGAGAATAATAACAGCAGGAGACAAAAAAAAAAATCCATATACACATGGACATGGATGCCCGAATATTTAAATGCCTTGTTGATCAAAATATAAGCAAAACTCAGAAATCCGCACGCAGAGTACACGGTTTAAATATAAGAAAAAACCACTCTTATCATTGCTATTCCCATGAACTCAATTCTCTGATATTTATATGATCGCAAACCAATAAAATTACATAGAAACAATGTTCTCTTAAAAAAGACATTTATAAAAAGAGCGAGCTTCTATTAATTACTTGACAGGGATGCAGTAGGAAGAACTTAGAAGTGGAGGCAAGACGCATACCAAGTGAGGACCCGGTGGATTGCTGCTTACATTTGCTTCTTCTACATTTGGCAACCCCAGTTGAGGAGGGCGGACATAACCCGCAACTAACGGGACACACAGTATAGATATTACTACTCTTGAACCTGTAATATTGTTACCAGAAAGAACATATCATCACTTGGATGCAAAGTGTTTCTTGCACTAATACAAGTAAGAAGAAGCAAATATTACTTACCTTGCTCCTCTGAGAGAGAGACATGGCCTCTCTTCCTACCAGCGATCATCCAATTCTCCGAATTTGCATTGACTTCATACAACACCTCATCCTTGTGTAAATAAAACAATAATAGTTGATGAACATGCCGATATTTTAATGAAAAAGAGCTAACGATTTAAAGGGAAATTCTGGTGAATTAGAAAATGTTAGTGATTGATGGTGACAGCAATCAAAACTCTTACGAAAAAGTAATATTTTGTTTAAATAGGAAGCTATATCAACTAGTTCGATCTGGACATCACTTACATGTTGTTGTTCGACGGCTTCCCTTTCTTTGAGATCTTTAAGCCTTTCCACTCTCCACTGCATGGTGATAAGTTTCCCGACCCTAAGCCCATCAGAAGAAAGGGGAAGGAATCCAACTGTGAGGCAAGGATCAAGCACTGGACGTTGCAAAACAATAGCACTCTTGAACACCAAATCTCTCCCTTCAGTATCAGTTCCAGAGTTATCTGCATCCACTGGCTTGTGTGCCCCAGCTGCTCTATCTCCATGGATTCCATATTTGATATTCAGAATGCTCTCTGGTAGTTGCAAATCTTTCCCTTCTGTCGTATAAACAATTAGTTAGTTTGCAGTTAATAAAACTGATTATATTCCTCTGTTTTCATATGCAAATCCCAATGTATGGTTATAGCCACACATAAAAGGCAATCACCCAAATACTAGCATAATTTGATATAAAGCATCCTGATTGTAGGCTCACAGAAAACACGATCTGTGCAACGTAGATATGCTTAATGAAACGATTTATGGAAGAGAAGAGAAGAAAGAGTTCAGGGGTATGACATGTTCTATTAAGTGGACTAAGCCATTGTCGAATTCTCTTGCCAAATCTATATAAGAATACGTTTTGTCCAGAAATCATAAAGAGCTGCAAATGGCGTTATTAGTTAAAGTGTGTTTGACCAATAGTAAGATATAAAGTAAAAACCTCAGTCATATTAACCGTTCTTCAAAAGGATATGAATACCTGATGACATAGTCTTGTCTAGGCATAAACTGAACACGACTGCTGCTCTAGATCCTGGAGACACAACAAGCGGAAAGAACGTTGAAGTCGGTCTTCCATCATTTTGTCCATGAACAAATCCATCTTGAAGATCAAGCCAAGCATCAAGAACTATCAAGTTCGCCTTGACTAGGGAGTGTAGCATGACCTGTAGATAGAAATTAATTCACTAATAATCTTGGCTGGACGTGAATTAGATTGAGCGAACTGAGAGCTTAAGGATAAGATTTCTAAATTTTAAAAGAGCTAAAGTTGGCTACCTGCAAAACCAAAGTACCATCATTGCATTTGTTTGCCACCCTTGTGGTCACATCAAATGGGTCGGTGAAATGTGCAGCTATGGTTCTGCTCACATAACAAAAGCAGAAGAAAGTATGATGAGAAAAAGAATGTTTCAGTCGGGTCAAACCTCTGATGCGGATAAACAATGATCAAGATTTGCCACACCAAGGAAGAAATACCTCTCAAATATCTGGTTATGATGAACCCCAAACTCAAGTTTCAAAGCTACAGTTCTCATTCCCTCTAAAATATCTTGTTTCAGCGGATTGACTGTTAGCACAAAAGAAAATATGATCATTGGCCAGAGGATGTGACACAAACATGTAATAATCAGAAAATCATTTTTTTACTGCAAACCTGAAGATGACCCTCTAGCAAGCTTCTCACTCAATGCACGAACAGGGACCCATAGTATAGAACTCACATTGCTTGCCCAATCTGAAAACACTATTTTACCATCGCAAAGATTAAGCACCTCTGAATCCCGTACCGGAGAGACAGGACTATCTTCTACCAAAACATCAGCTTTTGATGAACTAGCATCACAATCCGTGTCCATGTAACTCTCCATCTCAATGCCATACGAGTCCTCAATCTTTAGCCCTGGACCAGTATCAATGTGCAAGATGGCGCCTTTAAGTGAGTAAGCAATTGGACGTACTATGATACCAATCCATTGGGCTTCATTTATTAGCAGCGCAGAAGATACAGCTGCAGCAAGATCGACCAGAGCTCTTGGTTTGGAAACCTAAAGAATAAGAAGTCTATCGTATCAACAAAGGAAACAAGTGTGCATAAGAGTATCACTACTCATGCATATAATCAATGATTCTTTATCATTCCAAAAGCAGTAGTAACTAATATCTTAAAACTGGGAGATCATGTACCTTCAGGATAGGTCTTGTTGGCTTTTCATAACTCATGAAGTCATCACTATCTGCGGGACCACCCTTTGAAAAGCTGTGAGACCTGAATCTCAAGCGCCCAATCTGGCCAGTAACGACTCCCAAGACATAGGAACCAGGTTTTTGTGGAGGCAAAGAAAAAGTGATAGTATTCCTTCCGGGCTTTAGCACAGTTGCAGCGGAACTCTTTAAAGCCTGAAACCCATTCCATATACAAAGTTCATAAGAATGAGAAATTTGATAGAGGAAAAGAACGAGAAATTCATGTCTAATGGAGGCAAACCTGGCCGCCTTCGTCAGTGTTGTTGGTGGCTACCAAAGTAAGACTAAGCGAATCAAGGGTGATATCATCAGGAAAGCCACTCCACACAGTAACAGATAGATTCCCAGGGTCTCCATCACACAGCTGAAGTGGAGGGCCAGTGTTTCCAGAAAACGTGATCAACGATGACACATCTAAGGGAACTGGGTTCTTCATTTCACTGTGTGCAAGAGTAAGAACCTCGGACTGAAAAGCTTGCCGCTCCTTGGACGAGAATAAACCTTTATCCAGCGAAAGTAGTCTAACACAAGATGACATGTACCCAGCTTGATCGTTAAGAATCTTTTGACACTCAGCTAAATTAGGTAAGACTTCTGCCAATAAATCTTGCCATCCTTCACCCGCATAAAGGGCACAAACTTTTTCATAAGAGTTTGCAGCCAAATCATATTTTCCGTGCTTGAAGCAGACAGCTGCAATTTCCCCATCAAGAACGACTCCATGTCTCTTCCACCAAGAACGGTGATAGTTTTCGGCAGCACCTTTAGTTAGGTTAAGATATTTATTCTGCCACAACAAAACTTATACATGAGAAGGTAGAAGAAAGAGCAGCATAAATATCAGAAGCTTCCCTGCCCTTATGGTATTAGCATGCTACCTCAAAATCCTGAATAGATGACAATTTCTTCAACAAATCATTATCTGAAATGGTAAGTCGCAGAGCGTGCTCAGCTGCAACAAAAATTTCAGCAAGCCGCATAGGCCTATCTAGGGGACTCTCAAAATTTCCAGGTGAAGAATTTGTTCTCGACATAGGAGCTGCTTGTACTTTAAGAGATGAAGGTGTTCTCGGAGATGCTTCTAAACCTGATCTGTCGGAATATATAAACATATCATTTTAGTTCCTCAAAGAATAACAGAAAGTGATGATTTGCAATACTTCCTGGAAACTTTGAAGATATATGAGATTAAGTGTTAAAACACTTGAAAGTACGAACGGCTAAAGAACAGAATTTTATAAATTTCATTACCCTTCGGTAAAACTTGGGCGCCCATCAAATATTTCAGGAATATTTCCAGTAGAAAGAGAAGCCCTTCTTCTGTTAGCCACACGCAAAAGGACAGATGGTTCAAGAGGTAAAGCTTTCTGTTGAATACCAAAGTGCTTGGTCCTTAAAGTTGCTTGGAGAATAGTCTGTACCAAAACAAGGAGATAAGTATTCTTAAAACATTAACAAATAGTAAATATAGTTACGCAGACCTAGATCTCACATATACAACATTTATAAACAATACTCTGGTAAACAAAATTATGCCAGTGTCCACAAGAGGTCATGCAAGTACAGTTTAGCAACAATGTAAAGCATGAGATTGGCTACAATACGAATGTTATCAAATAGATAACACATCACGCGGCATATGTAGATTATACCTTTTCTTTTTCAAGGACCTCAGAGGAAGCATCTTGTGGAAGAGATGGCCAGACTGCCGGTTTTGGCCAAGGCAGCATACTGAGACAAGCACTGCCCATAAAAATGTGTTGGAGTTACTACTTAACATCATCAGCATAGCCTAATCCCAAAGAGAAAGAAAAATTGACACGCTTTTTGAGCAAACAAAGAAATGCTCTGTTTTTTTTAAAGTGAGACATACTTCCACACTAATTAGGTAATCCTTTCTCAACGGGAAGTCACTGGAGAATTAGTTCATCTATTTAACAAGTAAATGCACATGCTGCAACAAAAATAGACCCGTACCTGTTCAGTGGACTTTTTTCGATGTCTGTTCCATATCCTATCAGATATCCAAGTCTCATGAACTGCCATGATCAGAAAGGTATCAGCACTCAAATATAATTTTCATATTAGATTTTATATGCAACCAACAAAACAACTGTTTATGTGCTTGGACATAAAGAAACTAGTATGGCATCACATAAGACAATTAGCGAACTGTGACATAGACAAATGCAAAATCACTTCAACAGAAACTGAAAGAGGATGTCAGATGGGAAGAGAAACAAGGGGTTTATTCATTATACAAATTTTAAAAGCAAGCAGATTTCTACCTTAACCCGTGAAAGTGAATAGAGATCACCCTGAAGACGGTAGAATTCCTTCTCTATATCAGGTGCAACCACTCCATCATGGTGATGAGAAGCAGTTGCTTCAATCAGCGCTAAACATGCAGTAATTACCCAAACTTCCCGCATACAGAAGGGCAGTACACTCTACAAAAGTAAAAAAAGACGAGAGAAAACAAGGTCGGTCAAATCAACAAATCAGAAGTATGATAATAAGCGTGTTTTTTAGTTACAGTATAGGCTACCTCATGGAGGGTTAAGGCCTTTGCAAAACTAATAACAAAAGAGTATCCCCTCGATGCAACTTCAAAAGGACGATTCAATTTGAACAACAGCTGCAAAGAACCACAAAGGGGTAAGCTAATGAAAAAATTATTAAAGTAAAGCTACAATTGTGAAAGCAGAAAAGGACACTCAATATGATGGCTCTCGTGTTCACCAACCCTAGATTGACAGGCAAAGAGATACTGTCTAAACTCGAATTCTCTAAAAGAATCATCTTGCACAATCTGTGTCAATGGTTTGCTTCCTGGTTTCAACAGCGCAGCTTGGTCATCTTCACTGTCGAATCCTCCAAAATCCCTCTGTTTCCCAGGCATATTCACTGCATTGAAGGTAATGCATGATAGATTATTTGTTAAGAAAAAATATCGGAAAAAGTAATCAGTTTGTTGGATGAATATTGTTCCCAAATGCTTTAAAAGATAAAGATAGATGTCAGGTTTGTCAAGAACTAAGAATATAAAACTACATATAATCTATCTTCCTGCTACAACTTAACAAATGCAAAATAATAAATATACCAAATAGACAAAAACATGGATTTTTTATTGCCACGGATCTGCAAGAGAAAGATACAAAGGTAGGCAAAGAACCTGTTTCCAAATAGCAGAGCTCTAGTTCATCATATTCACGTAATGCATCCTCATGAAGATGAGCCATCTCAAATATGAAAGCCAAACTTTCCTGAGATAGCATAGAACAGTAAGACCTTTAAGAAAAACATTGTGACCTTTAAGAAACTGAGAGAAGTTTCATCTCAAATGTGACTGCAACGACCAAAGGTGATTTCTAGGTTTAACAGATGGGAATTCTTCTCATACTTCTATGGAAACAACAAAAGGGGGACATAAATCTCCATCAGGGACTTAATTAAAACAGTATCAAATCTAACTACAAAAAAGAAGAAACAGGACTTTAAACCATTTTATTCATCTACATAGAAGCCACATTTCACTTTCCTTTGAGAAATTGAGAAGAGAGCTAACCTTCAAGATGAAAAAGTTACAAAAGTTCCATATTGGCATAAACCGCTGCTCACTGAGCTTGCGTATCTCATCCTCGTAGAATTGTGCGCGCCTATCCAAGGTATTCCTGATGCACTCGGTAATCTTTAATTCCAGATCCTCCCAAAAGTTTCCGTCAGGGCCATGTACATCCAGCTTACAGCACCTTAAAAGCATTGCCGAAATTATCAAATGAAGACTATGTATGGCATGCAAAATTAATTAAAACTGATTAACCTAATACTTTTATTAGAACTATAGTAGGAGCAATCAAGTCTCATTAGGAATCTGGCACGGTGTTTTTTTTGGTTCTTGCCTACTTGTATCGAAGCAAAAAAAACATAAAACACAGACTAATCTACATTGCTTACCTTTCTCTCTTTTTTGAACTGAACTCAACTTCAAGCTTCGCATATACTTTCTTGACAGACTTAGTTGCTTGATCATTACTTGGATGAGCTTTAGATACAAATACAATAAACCATTCCCTCTCATCATTTTGAACAATTAATTTCAGACGTGGTTTGAGAATGTTTTTAAACTCATCAAGATCCTGCAAGGTCAAAAGTATGCTCAGAAAAGCTAGAAGACCAAAATTGTCGAACCACATAAGTGATAAATCTAACCTAGTCCAGAAATCATATACAATACTAACGGTGCCTACTCTCTATACATAGGTTCTTGTCTCTTATAGCAAAAGGAAAATAGAAACGAATATCATCTTTGTTTCATATTCTGGCAAGTGACTACTCGCCACTTCCAAGAGTGATACAGAGAAACGAGATAAACAAGATATCAACAAGACAAGTACCTCACACGTCACAAGAACTATAGTTGCATAAGGTTCTCGAAACCAGAACAAATATTGCTCCTGCGGGAATCGACTACGAAGTCTCGCGTCTGTAGTTAATATGAATTCGACCGGCAAGTTCTCAATAAAAACCGGATTTCGAGTCTTGTTTGTCAAGAACGCTCTTTTTAATGGCTGATGTTCTTCAAATAAACCTTTCACTGTAGGCCACAGATCAGACACATCTTCCACTGTAAAAGAAAATGCAAGCAAATACTATTACAACGAGTAAGATCACTGGCAAAGGGAACAACAAGAAAGAGAAGACATCTTAACACTAACGAACAAGTAGAGTTAAAGTTCAGAACAAAATAAATACTCATGATCAGTTCTCTCTCTTTCCAATTTCAGGAAAGGGTGCTCATTTCTAAGCACTTTTAGCTTCATATGAGTATACACTCTGACCAACCAATTACAAGTTATTGAATAAATATAATCACAAGTCCACAGTTCAAATAATTTAATCATATGATCTTCAACAACGGTATTACAATCTTCCCTTCTAACTCTCTTTAAGTATGGAGAAGCTCAAGAAGACTTCAAAATGAAGCAATTAACAACCAACTATCAAATTGTGGATACAGTATTTCATCGGATTCAAATTCATATCACCTGATTTGATCCTTCAACTACATTGAGAAACTTTCCACTAATATCTAACTAAGACATCGCAAAATGTGGCAAAAGTTAAAGAAAGAAAGATGCGAAGTAAGATCCTAATCGAATGTAGTAGTAAACGTATAGATTTGAAGAAATTGGGGAGAATTGAATTCTACCGGCGGCGACGAGACGATCGCAGGAATTCTTAATCGTCTGGAACTGAGCCAAGTAGTTCGCCATCTGATTCACCGATCTAGACGGAACATATGAGTCTTCAAGCTGCAGACGATGGTACTGAGTCTTATATGATAAGGAGGAGGAGGAGGATGAAGATTTAAGCGGAGAATCAGGTTATGCCGGCGGTACAAGAACTTCCGGTGGTAAGTTCGTCGTCTTCGGTAAGTCCCGGCGACGGAGATCTGGTGGTGAAAAGGAGGCGACGGGATTTAGATCTTAAAACACCTCCGATGTATCACAATTTGAACTACTTAAATCTGAGTCACTGATCTTACTAGTGACTATTTAGCTAATTCACTATGAATAATATATTGTTTTCCAAAAATACCACCAAAGTAACACTAAATTTTAACATTCAAAATTAAATCCTAAATACTAAAACTTATCTTTTAAAAATTAACTATAAATCTAAAATATCTAAAAGTGTGATATTTTGATGATAGCTGCAGATAGAAGAAACAAAAACAAAATAAAAAGAAAAGAATAGTATTAAAGAATTCGAGAAAACACGCTTCTTTATTATTCTTCTCCGTTAAAAGAGAGAAACCTCTCTGAGACTCTCAATTCGTTTTTTTCACTTTCCGACGAACAAAACAAATATCTCTGAGTAAAATCATGAATCCAGATTCCGATCATCCTCAGCTTCCCAACATCAAGATCCATCACCCTCCATCACCACGTCACTCTCACCACCACCACTCCTCTTCAACTCCCTCCTCCGCCGCAACTCCAACTCCAACCGCCGGAGCTCGTCGTAAAATCGGAGTCGCCGTTGATCTCTCCGAAGAGAGTTCGTTCGCCGTTCGTTGGGCTGTAGATCACTACATCCGTCCCGGAGACGCCGTTGTTCTTCTCCACGTTTCTCCAACCTCCGTCCTCTTCGGTGCCGATTGGGGACCTCTCCCTCTCAAAACTCAACCTACTGTTGAAGATCCAAACGCTCAATCTCAGCCTAGCCAGGAGGATTTTGATGCTTTTACTTCATCCAAAGTTGCGGATCTAGCTAAGCCGTTGAAGGAATTAGGGTTTCCGCATAAGATCCATATAGTGAAAGATCATGATATGAGGGAGAGACTGTGTCTTGAGATCGAGAGGCTTGGTCTTAGTGCTGTCATTATGGGAAGTAGAGGTTTTGGTGCTGAGAAAAGAGGAAGTGACGGCAAGCTTGGATCCGTTAGTGATTACTGTGTTCACCACTGTGTTTGCCCCGTTGTTGTCGTTAGATATCCTGATGATCGTGATGGACCTGTCCCTGTTGTTACTGTCAAGTCTGCTGGAGATGATGATCAAGATGTTGTTGCTCATCATCAACACATCAAAGGTTAGGGAACACATTAGATGCTTTCGTAGTCTGTTTGTTTTCATGGATGTTTCCGTATATATGTTAGATTTAGGTTCGATAGTGAGTGTTGTGAATATGTTGTGATTAGATTGCCATAGATGGTAAATACAGAAAAATTAGGTAGCTTAATTAAGATAACTATTTCGATTTAGTGCAAGTAGATATCCTTATGGAGCTGAATAAATCATATCAGTGTTTTAGATTAGAATACTCTTTACATTACTAATCTAGAAGAAAAATACTTTTGGCCCTTGGAGAATGAATGGTTTTTTAGGTGCTTTTGTTTCTTTGATTTTTCCCCTGTTGGGTTTAGTTTGAGGCGACATTGATTGTAATTAGCATGTCATGAAAGTATCATATATCTTGATTTAGAAAATGACAACTAGAAATTACCGTCTTCTAAGCTGCTATTTGTAATCTTGAATTCTTCTCATATTTCTGAATATATTTGCTGAAAATCAAATTGGGGCATTGTTCTGATAAAGCTGATATATGTAACTCTTGCATGCTCTTCATATTTCTGAAAGGAACCTTCAATGTGGGTGGAAGTTTCTGTTGTTGTTTTGCTCTGATCCGACTAGGAAATATTATTATAACGGGGATGTTTACAGAGAAAAAAACCTAGAAATGTATGGGGACTCATAGAAAGAATCTGGTTGTGTAATATGCAAAAAAGGTTATCTGTTACGACTAATGTGTATATCTAATGGAGATGTATTACCTTCTTACCTTTCTGATGAAAACTTGCTGAGTTCAGTAGATTGCTTCTTCAGTAAAAGGCAAATACTGGTGTTAATACTAGAACATTTGTAAAAAGAATCTGAATGTATACTGATAAGGTAAAAAGGCCATAATCTGAAGGTTACATATGTTATCTTCACCACACTGCATTACGACTTTACAACATATAAGCTGCATGGTTTATTAGTGATTCGTCTCTGTGTATCTTCAAACATTGAAATATCTTTTGTGAATAAAGGATTATTCCAGTAAATATATTATATATCCATGATCTGACCAAATGACGATGTTTCTGTGTTTCTACCACAGATGAGTGATGCTTCGTGGGATCTCGTCAGGTTCACCTCACCCTCTTCGCATCATCAAGGTAATATATTGTAAGCTTCTATTGTCTACATTAATCTCTGTCAGGTTCACATTAACGATTTCTGTAAGCTTATATTGCCTGCATTTATCTTGATTATTCTTCTTTCATGTGTTTGGGATTGAAAAGGTACACAAATCAAGCAAGGGTATTAGCGGAATGTCCGGAGGAGTGTTTTGAGTGTGTGTGACTAAGTTGATGGATTTCATTTGGTTATGTAATGCTTTCTACATCAAACATGAAGGAAGAAGAATGATTATGATTTTCTTTAATAAAGACTGGTAGTTTAGGTTTGTTCTATTGTGTGAGGTTGAATGTTGAGTCTGTTTAGATTTTAGTTAATGTTAAAATCAAATAAAGATCTGGTTGAATTATTATGGTTTTGGTTTGACTTTTTGGAATTTAGATAAATTATAAGGATTGAAGTTTTGAAAGATGGATGTCTCCAAAAGTTATTTTTAAAAAAAAAAAAAACACAAAATTGAAACACCAAAAAGTTATTAAGGCTAATTTATTTTGCAAATATAGAGTAGATGACTATAAATATCGGACATGTACAAGTAATTTCTTCCCGTTACGATTTTACTGTTGTGACATCAATAGATAAATTGACATAAGAAAACAGGTATGTGACATCAATAGATAAATTGGCTGTGCCAATCAAGTTCGGTTTTGGCCAAGGCAGCATACTGATACAAGCACTGCCCATAAAAATGTGTTGAGTTACTTAAACATCATCAGCATAGCCTAATCCCAAAGAGAAAGAAAAATCGACACGCTTTTTGAGCAAACAAAGAAATGCTCTGTTTTTTTAAAGTGAGACATATACTTCCTCACTAATTAGGTAATCCTTTCTCAACGGGAAGTCACTGGAGAATTAATTCTTCTATTTAACAAGTAAATGCACATGCTATAACAAAAATAGACCCGTACCTGTTCAGTGGACTCTTTTCTATGTCTGTTCCATACTTCCATGATCAGAAAGGTATCAGCACTCAAATATAATTGTCATATTAGATTTGATATGCAACCAACAAAACAACTGTTTATGTGCTTGGACATAAAGAAACTAAGAGACAATTATAGCGACAAAACAAATGCTTTAAGAGATAAAGATAGATGTCAGGTTTGTCAAAAACTAAGAATATAAAACTACATATTATCTATCTTCCTGGTACTAACTTAACAAATGCAAAAAAATAAAAATATACCAAATAGACAAAAACATGCAAGAGAAAGATACAAAGGTAAGAAAAGAACCTGTTTCCAAATAGCAGAGCTCTAGTTCATCATATTCACGTAATGCATCCTCATGAAGATGAGCCATCTCAAATATGAAAGCCAAACTTTCCTGAGATAGCATAGAACAGTAAGACCTTTAAGAAAACCATTGTGACCTTTAAGAAACTGAGAGAAGTTTCATCTCAAATGTGACTGCAAGGACCAAAGGTGATTTCTAGGTTTAACAGATGGGAATTCTTCTCATACTTCTATGGAAACAACAAAAGGGGGACGTAAATCTCCATCAGGGACTTAATTAAAACAGTATAAAATCTAACTACAAAAAAAGAAGAAACAGGATTTTAAACCATTTTATTCTTTTTTTTTGTATGAATGTTAAAATTATATTCACCAAAAAAAAACTGTTTTACAAATTAATGCATCATTGTAGCTGAATGTAGAGAAAGAAATCTAAATTTGTTGAAGAAACAACTGAATTAAAAAGGGTGAAGTTGGAACCAGAGCTGAAGACCATTCTCATAACCATGAACCGTCGACAAGGTGAGCAGCCTGTTACGGATGCTTTTGTCGATGAACCGGAAGAGACTGGACGAAGCAGTGGGAGCCGTACCATGCCGCCTAGCATTACGTTCGCGCCATAGACTATGTATCGAAATCTGGAAAGCGTAACGCAGAAGAAAACGATGGAGCCGAGGGATGGAGTCATCGAGTAGCAAAGAGGCCAAGTGATCCCAAACGACAGTGTACTTAGTCCCCAGCAGAGTTAGAGTCAGAGGAGACAAAACTTGAGAGGAGTAAGGACAGGTGAAGAAGAGGTGGTTTCGAGTTTCTTGCTGGCTGTTACAGAGAACGCAGGCACCATTTGCAGTAGCCGTCCATTGGACCAACTTATCACCCGTCGAGAGTCGGTTATGAAAAACTAGCCAAGTAACAAAGCTGTACTTCGGAGTAGAGTGAGTGAACCAAACCCCACTTGACCAAGCGCAATGAGGGTCCTGCTGACGGATTAGATGCCAAGTATCAGACGGAAACTTTTATTCATCTACATAGAAGCCACATTTCACTTTCCTTTGAGAAATTGAGAAGAGAGCTAACCTTCAAGATGAAAAAGTTACAAAAGTTCCATATTGGCATAAACCGCTGCTCACTGAGCTTGCGTATCTCATCCTCGTTGAATTGTGCGCGCCTATCCAAGGTATTCCTGATGCACTCGGTAATCTTTAATTCCAGATCCTCCCAAAAGTTTCCGTCAGGGCCATGTACATCCAGCTTACAGCACCTTAAAAGCATTGCAGAAATTATCATATGAAGACTATGTATGGCATGCATAATTAATTAAAACTGATTAACCTAATACTTTTATTAGAACTATAGTAGGAGCAATCAAGTCTCATTAGGAATCTGGTACGGTGTATTTTTGGTTCTTGCCTACTTGTATCGAAGCAAAAAAGCATAAAACACTGTCTAATGTACATTGCTTACCTTTCTCTCTTTTTTGAACTGAACTCAACTTCAAGCTTCGCATATACTTTCTTTACAGACTTAGTTGCTTGATCATTACTTGGATGAGCTTTAGATACAAATACAATAAACCATTCCCTCTCATCATTTTGAACAATTAATTTCAGACGTGGTTTGAGAATGTTTTTAAACTCATCAAGATCCTGCAAGGTCAAAAGTATGCTCAGAAAAGCTAGAAGACCAAAATTGTCGAACCACATAAGTGATAAATCTAACCTAGTCCAGAAACCATATACAATACAAACGGTGCCTGCTCTCTAGACATAGGTTCTTATCTCTTATTATAGCAAAGGAAAGTAGAAACGAATATCCTCTTTGCTTCATATTCTGGCAAGTGACTACTCTCCACTTCCAAGAATGATACAGAGAAACTATGGTTGCATACAGAGAAACAAGTACCTCACACGTCACAAGAACTATAGTTGCATATGGTTCTCGAAACCAGAACAAATATTGCTCCTGCGGGAATCGACTACGAAGTCTCGCGTCTGTAGTAAATATGAATTCAACCGGCAATTAAGTTCTCAATAAAAACCGGATTTCGAGTCTTGTTTGTCAAGAACGCTCTTTTTAATGGCTGATGTTCTTCAAATAAACCTTTCACTGTAGGCACAGATCAGACACATCTTCCACTGTAAAAGAAAATGCAAGCAAATACTATTACAACGAGTAAGATTACTGGCAAAGGGAACAACAAGAAAGAGAAGACATCTTAAAGGTCAGAAGAAAATAAATCCTCATGATCAGTTCTCTCTCTTTCCAATTTCAGAGAAATTCAGGAAAGGGTGCTCATTTTAGCAGGAAAAAAATGGGCTGAAAATAAAAGAAAATAATCTTGTACGGGAGTTCGAACTCATGATGGGTGAGACACATTAACACTCCTAACACCACTAGACTAACAAAGCTTTTAAGAAAATATAGCCGAATTTGCTATATAATATATAAGGCCACAAGCTGATGCTTCATTGGCTTGGCCTTTGGGCCGGTTCTGCGGTTGAGCCTACTTGTTTTAAAGAAGCTGTTGAGGATGATGTTTGGAATCATTCTATGACTGATGAGTATTCTGCACTTGTATTACAACATACTTGGGATGAGACTACACTTCCTCCGGGTAAAAAGGCGATTGGTAGCAAATAGGTCTACAAAATAAAGCATCATTCGAATGGGAAGATTGCTCGCTACAAATCACGTTTAGTCGCTCGTGGGAATCGTCAGCGTAAGGGTCTCGACTACACTGATATGTTTGCTCCAGTTGCTAAACCCACTACTGTACGAATGCTTCTTGAGATTGCTGCAGCTAAGAAATGGGAAATACACCAAATGGATGTTCACAACACTTTTTTACATGGAGAATTACATGAAGAAGTTTATATGAAGTTTCCCCCTGGGTTTGAAAGTTCTGATCCTTCCAAGGTTTGCCGTTTGCGTAAGTACATCTATAGGCTTAAACAGGCACCCCGCTGCTGGTATGCTAAGTTGAGTGATGCTTTGAAGAAGTATGGTTTCAAACAGAGAAAAACTGATTACTCACATTTTTCTTTTATCACTAGGAAGACTATTCTAGCATATCTTGATTTATGTAGATGTTGCTAGTAATGATCTCTCTACGATGCAGCGTTTTAAGAACTATCTAAGTCAATGCTTTCACATGAAAGACTTGGGGAAGCTCAAGTACTTTGTTGGCAATGAGGTTGCCCGCAATAACAACGGTATTTTTATTTCTCAATGAAATATGCTTTGGACATCATTGTGGAAACTGGTCTTCTTGGGTTTAAGCCGATTTCTACTCCTATTGAACTCAGTCACAAACTTCTTCGTGATACTAGTCCTTTCATTGATAACCCGAAAGCTTATCGCCGCTTGGTTGGTCATCTGATTTATCTAACTTTTACTCGACCAGAACTGTGTTATACGGTCCACATCTTGTCTCAGTGCATGAAGTCTCCTCGTCAAGCTCATTGGGAAGCTGCGTTGCGTACTATCCATTATCTCAAGGGTTCTCCTGGTCAGGGCCTTCTACTTCGCGCCGACTCTGATCTTCGTTTAACTGCTTACTGTGACGCGAATTGGAATGGTCGTATAGAAACACGACGATCTCTTAGTGCTTACATTGTTATACTAGGCTCTTTTCCGATTTCTTAGAAAACCAAGAAACAGGATGTTGTCTCCATGTCTTCAGCTGAGACGAATATCGTTCGATGGCTGTTACTTTGAAGGAGTTGAAATGGCTAAAGCAATTACTAGCTTTGTTTGGGGTTCTTCATCTTGCTTTGTGATAGTCAGTCGGCTTTGTACATTGCCGCAAACCCTTTTTCCATGAGCAAACCAAACATATTAAATCTGATTGCCACTTCGTTCGTGATGCTGTTCAAGCGAAACTGATTACTACGGACCATATTACTACTAAGGAACAACCTGCTGATATATTTACCAAGGCTCTTCCTGCTCCAACGTTCGAATATTTACTTTCCAAGTTGGCAATTCAGGATCTTTCACCGCCAACTTGAGGGGGGGAGGGGGTATAGAGATAAGTATACATACATATTGTTGTAATCTATATAATGTATAAGATCAGATCATATCCCTACAACTTAGGATCTCTCTCTTGTATAAATATTCTTGTACATCTATCAATAATACACACATTCTTACGTTCATAACACCTCTTTAGCCATCTCATCCTCTTGACTCTTATTCACCCTATCCTCTTTGCTTTTTGCGTGAGGGCTCGTTGCAAACTTCTCATTCCAAAACTCTTTCTTCAGATCAGAGAACTCTTTGAAGAGATGCTTGTCTCTTCCATGATCACCACCAACATAGTGAAACTTGCTCGTTTCAGCACTGAATTGATGATGCAGCACTTGAATGACTTCGTTGGTGACGACCACCTCTGGTTTCGGCACCAGTTTCTCCTCATAGTGGAGGTGCTCGACCACTCCATTGGCTCCAACCACCAACAGCTTGTTCCATTCAAAATGATCCGTCTTTCTCATCTCTTTCATCACCGTTGATAAGAACACATTAAACACTCTTTTGTAAGAAACCATGTTTGAAGGACATAGGCAGAAGAAGAAGAAGAAGAGTAGTGAGAAGAAAAGCAGAAGATGAAGAGTGTGAGGAGAGAAGCTTGAATCATACATTTATATACACACTGTGAATTTGGGCTTCAAGTTTAAAATGAAGCATTAAATTCATCATATCACAATACTCCATTGCAGAACCAAAATAGTACCACTCTCAAAAATGAATGAATGCGGCGAGGGAAGATCAGAATTGAATAAGAGCTTCTGGGCAGAACCAAAATCAATGATGTAATAAAAACTAGCGAATGACTGCCTCTGGCTCTGATAAACATACACAAAGAAAAAGAATGACAAAGACGACTTTAGGCTACAAATGGTTGCTTAAAATTGAAGAAGTTGAAAATATTAACCTGAATAAAATTGGGTTGGATATTATTCAACCCATTCATCTTCAAAATATTAGATGAACAAGTTGAACAATTTTGCTGTAAAATTAGTTGATTTTTTTAAGGCTGCAAATGGTTGCATAAAATTTAAAAAGTGAGTTGAACAAAATTGGGTCGAATAATTTTCAACCTATTGTTGTAATCTATATAATGTATAGGATCAGATCATATCCCTACAACTTAGGATCTCTCTCTTGTATAAATATTCTTGTACATCTATCAATAATACACACATTCTTACGTTCATAACACCTCTTTAGCCATCTCATCCTCTTGACTCTTATTCACCCTATCCTCTTTGCTTTTTGCGTGAGGGCTCGTTGCAAACTTCTCATTCCAAAACTCTTTCTTCAGATCAGAGAACTCTTTGAAGAGATGCTTGTCTCTTCCATGATCACCACCAACATAGTGAAACTTGCTCGTTTCAGCACTGAATTGATGATGCAGCACTCGAATGACTTCGTTGGTGACGACCACCTCTGGTTTCGGCACCAATTTCTCCTCATAGTGGAGGTGCTCGACCACTCCATTGGCTCCAACCACCAACAACTTGTTCCATTCAAAATGTTCCGTCTTTCTCATCTCTTTCATCACCGTTGATAAGAACACATTAAACACTCTTTTGTAAGAAACCATGTTTGAAGGACATAGGCAGAAGAAGAAGAAGAAGAGTAGTGAGAAGAAAAGCAGAAGATGAAGAGTGTGAGGAGAGAAGCTTGAATCATACATTTATATACACACTGTGAATTTGGGCTTCAAGTTTAAAATGAAGCATTAAATTCATCATATCACAATACTCCATTGCAGAACCAAAATAGTACCACTCTCAAAAATGAATGAATGCGGCGAGGGAAGATCAGAATTGAATAAGAGCTTCTGGGCAGAACCAAAATCAATGATGTAATAAAAACTAGCGAATGACTGCCTCTGGCTCTGATAAACATACACAAAGAAAAAGAATGACAAAGACGACTTTAGGCTACAAATGGTTGCTTAAAATTGAAGAAGTTGAAAATATTAACCTGAATAAAATTGGGTTGGATATTATTCAATCCATTCATCTTCAAAATATTAGATGAACAAGTTGAACAATTTTGCTGGAAAATTAGTTGATTTTTTTAAAGCTGCAAATGGTTGCATAAAATTTAAAAAGTGAGTTGAGCAAAATTGGGTCGAATAATTTTCAACCTATTCATCTCCAAAATAGTGGTTGAACAAGCTGAACATTTTTGTTGTAGGATTAGTTTATTTTTCCAACTTTTAAGTTGAATGGGTTGAATAGTTTTTTTCAACTTCTTCAACCTATTCAATTCAAATAGTGAAAGTTGGTTGAATATTTTTTTCCAACTCCTTCAACCTTTTCAACTATGCAAACTTTTTAAATTGAATGGATTGAATAGTTTTTTCAACTTCTTCAACATCTTCCATTCAAATGGTGAAAATTGGTTGAATAATTTTTTTCTAACTCCTTCAACATTTACAATTGTGCAACCATTTGCACCCTTAATTTTTTTTTCTCTCACGCATTTCAACCGGTTTTCAAATTTGGTTCTCTCGATTCGGTTTATCTCAATTTACTCAGATTATACCGGATATTTAATTTATACTGAATAATATATATAATAGCGGAGTTTTCTTTCATCTAAGAAGAGTGACCACATCAGCTTAATATTTAACAAATTCTGTGGCCCAATATTATTTTTATTGTTTTATAAGCCCACATCTTATAATCCAAAAAAATATAAGTCCAAGAAAAAAAAACCTACAGCCATCGGCAAAACAAAAGAAAAAAATAAAGAAACAAAAATAAAATTGAATTTGGGGAGAGAGGACGAAAAGGAGCAGCTCATCCGATTCCCTTGAATCGATTATAGTCATCAGTCTTCTTCTCTGATCGTCAACCTCTCGAGAGATTTTTTTCGGCGGTTTCTTCTCTGTTTTCTACTTTGAGGTTTCTTTTTCTTCTCTTATTTATTCTCCTCAATTTTTTTGGAACAAGTTTTCTCCTGAGATTTTCTACTTTTTTACTTGAGGTTTCTTCTTCTCCTCTTATTTACTCCCCAAATTCTTTGGAATATGTTT
Source organism: Camelina sativa (assembly GCF_030686135.1). Classification (NCBI taxonomy): domain Eukaryota; kingdom Viridiplantae; phylum Streptophyta; class Magnoliopsida; order Brassicales; family Brassicaceae; genus Camelina; species Camelina sativa. Next base: position 23,824,525 of record NC_141881.1, read on the forward strand.
TATCATGAGACTTAGGCTTTTATTTGTTATTTTTTCTTTTTTACAATTTAGCTTAATTTTAGAAAGAGATCAATTATGGTAGTTGAATCAATGAAACTGTATTTCATGGTATTAGGCTCTGTTTTATAAATCGCTAGGCGTTAGTCGGGCGGTTGAGGTGGGCCTAGCGCCTAGCGAAAAAATCGGAAATTAAACGGAGATTAATCGGGGACTAGTTTTAGAGTTATTTTATTAAATTAACAATAGAATAAAAATATATTGTACTAACTATATGTATAATTTTGTTTATGTTAAAAGGAAAATATCAAATAAAATGTAAAACTATAGTATTGTCTTTAAAATTATGGTAAACACATAAAAACATCATTTTAAAAGACAATTTTATGATTTATGTTAAAAGTTATACATTAGTTATTGTAAAACATCATAATCTCTTAATTTAAATGCCTAAATAACAAAAATATTTATGTTTGATTTTATTTGGTTCTGAATAAAAATTGGTATACACATAATTAAGTGGAATTAAGCGAAAAATAATCAGACTAGACATGCATAATCGGATAATCGATGTTAGGCAGGGATTAGTCATTAATCAAGGCGGAAAGGGTGGGCTTAGCGATTTTGCGGAGCGTAATCGGTGCTAAACCGAGATTTTGAAAACAGGGGTCTTAGGTATAGAGAGAAATCTGCATCAAAAACCGTGAATTCACTTTTTACTATGTGTGAAATTGGTAACTATAGTTTCAATGAATGAGCTTTTTGAGTTTGTGCCGGCATTTGATGATACTATTGCTGAGTTGTTTCCCTTTGTTTTAAATTCTTCTCATATATGATTCTTATATTATTTTTGAAATTATATAAACTGAAATTCAATAAAAACTATACATATATTAGTGATTAGTGATTAATGATTTTACAAGAAAAAAATGTAAACTATATTGGTATCTCTGGAACCTTCAATGGTCACTAAAATAACTTTGTGTGTTTTATTGTTTAAAGAAACTGATCTGAGTTTCATAGCCGAAGTGGCTTTACAATATTAAATAGGCTTAGGAAGGAATGTCGGAGAAAGAATGAAATCGAACATGCAACCATTGAAGGTTCTCGATCAAATTAAATCCATGAAGACTACATAATTAATTTCCAATTTTCTGATAAGGAAATCATCATTGATGAGATCAAGAAATTTATTCAACTGAATGAATTCGAGTTTCAAAGGATCGGTCTATAACGTTCCAATGAATGTCAGAGTTCTAACACCATATCAGTTTCCACCTCAACGTATTTCACTTTTTTTGTTGAGCCCACAAAAATAACCCAATAATGTATAAACTTAAAATCCAAAGTTTATGTTTATGTCATACACCCATGAACGTGTGAATAAGGTTGCACCAAATAAAAAAATAACTCAATTAACAAATGTAACGTAACGTTTGAATCTTATGCTTAGTTTTTTTATGTTGTGTATAAAAACTAAAAACATAAAAAAAAACTTTTACAAATACGGATCGCTTCTTAAAGAAATAAAAACAAAATTAGCACGCATTTTATGGTTTGGTTTGGTTCATACGTGTTATGCTTAATTGTAAAACATTTTAACACAGAATCAATCAACTATGAGTCATATATAAAAACAAAAACTCAATGAAACCAAAATAGAATTCAGTAGAAACGATCCTAACATCTAGAGCAAAAATGCGATGTAAAGTAAAATTATATAAGCTATTTTTAATTGAATGATTTAAAGATCTGAGTTTTGAAAAGGTCCATCCTTCAATATCATGATTGGGTCAACCAGGTGGTCCAAACTTATTAGTAACCCAAAACAAATAAATTTATTTCAAAAATATTTAAAAGTATGACAGTTAAAAGAAATGAAGAAAAATATAAAAAAATGAATACGTGTAGGAAAAGAAAAGCTAAACAAAAGGTTTATTTTATTTATAAGTTTATAACACTGGTCACACTTTAGCTTAAGTTTAAGTTTATAATTTAACAATGAAAAATATGTCCAAACTAAATAAAAAACATTCATTAATATATGATAACAACAATGCCACACAAATGTAAGATTGGAATAAGAGAAAACAACAAAAATAGCCAAACTAATACGGCAAAATTACAAAAAATCAACAACTTATAATATAACAATAAACAGAAAACTGTAAAATTAACAATAGCAAATATCCCCGTGCAAATTATATTATCTATCTATATCCAAAAATAAAGTGGTGTTTAAGCCAAATTTTAATTTCATCTAAACAGCTTTGTTTTTTCTTTTCTTATCCAAACTTTTCCTATCTAAAAAATTAATTAAACTTTAGTGGACTCAAATCCATTGAATATGATGTACTGACAAGTTGATGATAAAAGAACGTAATTTAAAAACACATACGTACTAGTCAAAAATAATGTATAACTTTGTTAACACAAGACTAATTAATTTATTTTTAAAATATTTGATTGTGTATATAATTTGTAAACTTTTAGAGTTTTGTTTGAAATGTATAATGTAAACATAATGTTTCCGTACAAGAGTGTATATAAAATCTCAATATTCATAATAAAAAAAAAAATAACATAAAAATAGAATGGGTCAGATGTTTGTTTAATGACTTATTGATACAAATACAGTAGAAAAATATATTATTATTGTCCTGTGAAAGTAGTGATTAATATGTTTAAATATTATAAAGTCCTTCACATTCGAAGTGTTGGAAGCAAATGAATAAAAAAAAAGTATTAGTGGAGGTCAAAAAAAAAAAAAAAAAAGAAAGTATTAGTGATTTTTAACCGTCTAAAAGGCTTGTCAACCGTCCAAGTAATCGTACGTTGGATTCTTGTTGTTGTCCACTAATATTAAGAACAAACAAATAAAATATTAGTGATTTTTAACCTTACTATTTGAATAAAAATAATCAATTTTGTAGCAAAATGAAAAGAACAAAAAAATGCCAACAGCATTATATTTTAGGAAAATAATGACACATGGAAACTCTCCAAAACTGTAGCTCTCATCAGGTATGGCTATTTTGTCTCGCACAGCTTCCCATCATTGTACGGGAGGAATGTGCATTTCAAAATAGTACTGTAATAAACAGAGGAACAAAGTGTACCATCATCTCAAACAAACAGACAAGACCACACAATTTTATTTGAGAAAAAACATTCTCACTAATAGCAAAATTTGTATTATGTAACGAGATTTTAATAATCTTACGACTTTAATCACCATAATCCGAAATATAAGAGACAAATATTATTGCTCGTCATAATAGTTATTCACTCACTGTTTAAATAAGGGGAATTGGCAGAACTAAGCGCACAAAAAAAACTATATTTCATTGAGTAACCATTCTAACCAAGAGAAGGTAATATTCTCTGTATTTTCTATATTATTTACTTTGTTACCCTTGTTGCATGATCAACAGTTGTCTATTCTCTGTCTCTTTTACAAGCCAACGAAGGAGAGAGAGTTCTTTCTGGGGGTTGAAGAAAGATTCGTCAGCGATTGACGGAGAGAGATCTGGCGTGGATTGTGACTGGGTCGGAGGGAACGACTGCTAGACGGCTAAGAGAGACTGTGAATCGATTCGGCAAACAGGGATTTCGATTGGGTACTCGACTATTACTCTCTTTTTTCTCTCTAATCACAGAACGTAAAGTATTTTTTGTTTTGTTTTTTGGAGTCATCTTCTCCGGCGAGAGAGAAAGAGCAATGGACTCTCCGTTATCAAAAACCGATGCGTCGAAAGAGAAATTTGTGGGTTTACCACGGCCATCAACAACGACGACTGATTCAAATGCAATGAGAGGTTGAGGACTCGCTAATCTTACATGGGTTGGTGTTGATAAAGTGGAGCTTCGTCATAAGCTTATGATGCCTGAGTATCTCCGTCTAGCTATGCGTGACTGTATCAAACGGAAAGATTCAACCAGATTTATGTGGTCATGCCCCAATTAATGGTTGTTTTCGTTATCCCCAAATCTGGTGGTCGTCATGGTCTTGTGCTTAAAGAGAGACTTCAACTGTTGATGAGCGGAGAACAGGTTCTGCTTTCACTACTCTAGATCATGTGTTATTCTTGTATCAACTTATTTAAGTCTACCTTTTTAAGTGTCTGATTTATGTGTTCATGCTTAGATGATGTGTTAGATCTATTGCTTTGTTTTGAATTTGGAAGGATGAGTTATGTTCAAAGATTGAGTCTTTTTGGAAATTCTTGAGTTGATTGTTGCGGAAGTGATTTGGAATTGTTGATATTGGAACTTCGTGATGATTCTTTATGGCTGTTGTGATGATTCTTTACATGTGTTTTACCTTACGCATGGAATTGTTGATTTTGTAAGATACGGGTTGGCATGTTTGGACTTTGGAGACAGTGGCAGCGAAAGGAGATGAATGTGCTAAAGAATGCAGAGCAAGGTTGAAGATTATGGTGAGTACACACAACAATATATTTTTAATCTCATGGTCTTTACGTCTTTAGCAATTAGAAATGTTGACAATGGAATTTGGTTCGTTAGAAATGTTGACAAGGCTCTATTTGCCGTAAGGTTGTATGATTTTCGAGTAATGAGACTGAGGTCCGTCGACGGTGCTTTCGATTGTGGCTCTTTCAAGCAAGCTATCGATCCCACATTTGGTTCAATATTCTGTTCCATTTTCTGGTTTTGCAAAAAATGATCTTATATCATTTTCTTTTGCAATGCTATTGCCCAGTTTGGGTTCTGAATGTAGTATCTTGTAGGGTTTAGTGAACCTTCTTTTTATGTGTTAAATTCAGAATTGTTCTAATATATGTGTAATTCTTTTCAAACTTCCAAGTCCTGCCATTTACATCTATAAAATTATTAATGTTTGTATCTATATACAAAACTTTAAAATTTTAAAAATAAAAATGCAAATTTATTTTTATTCTTATGATCAGAGCAATGCAATTTCAAACTTAAATATGGGTTTTATACTATATCGCAGATATTTCTGTTCCATACACACATAGTATCTTAATTACTAAAAAAATTACGTATACACACCTACAAAACTAGACCAACACGTCATATGTACCCATTGCCACCACAACAACGCGTGTATGCCATATGGGAGTAGTTTGGTAAATTCATATTGCCCTTTGGTCAGTTACTTAATTTTCCCAATTAGCCTGCTATATTCTTAATTTTAATTGTGATTTTGGATACCTACCTAATTCACCCTTTAAATAAACTACCATCTAGTCAAACATTTGGACCTTCCTAAAGTATAAGAACTAAAAGGGTCAAAGCGGAAGTAATATAAACAGAGCAATTATTACATACATACACACTCTACTCTGATTCTGAGTAAGAAAAGAAAAAGAAAAAAAAAATAAACTGAGTAAAAAAAAATTGTGTCGATTTTTACTCGTCAAATAAATTCGTAAATTGTTGAGTAAATAATATGTCATAAACTAATTAATATTGAAACAAAAAAATTAAAATAGAGAAAACATTAAGTCAGCCATTTTATTTGCTGGTTAAGTGTAATCCACAAGTGACTGTGATGTACCATTGGTATTCTCAGATACACATTTTTGTAACTTATTTTGTGTACAACACACCAAAATGCATTTCATCATTCAAACTTTTAATGCGTTTAGTTGAGAACTTGAGGCTCAAACTTGGCATTTTGATATGAAAAAAAAATTGTTTATTTTCTCTAAAAACGAAAGTACAGTAATATATATATATATATATACATATAATTGAATCATTTTTGTTTGCTTTTTGGTTCAGAAAAATAGAATTATAGTTGGAAGAACAGTAAGTGAAAAATTGAAACCAAATATGTTTAGTAAATTGGATATTATTATTTCTCTGTCTAGCATATTCTGCAAATGTCACCTAATTAGTATGATTATAGTGATGATGATACGCACTACAACAAATACGTGTCATATGTCAAGAGACGTCAGGCTTTTCAAATCATTTGCTAAACCGACTCCAAAAATCAATACTGGAAGGAAGTTTTGGGTTGCTTTGGTAACAGACTTTTAATTTTTAATCGGTTTACGTTTGAGTACCTTGTGAGATTTAGAAGGGGTATTGAACTTAGATTTGATTTGGTAGGATTTTAATATTTTAGAACTTAGATTTGACTTAGATTTGGTTGAGTTTTTAAGACTTTTATTTATAAAATACAAGAAAATAAATGTGATTTTGTAAGATTTTGTTATTAAGAGGGGGGTATTCAACTTGTTTTTTCTAGGATTTGGTTAGATTTTAATATTTTAGGAGAGATTTGAGTAAGATTTTAGGAGATTTTGATGATTTGTTAGAGATTTTAATTTAAGGAAAATGAAAATGAAATGAGAATCTGTGAGATTTTGTAAGTGATTTTAGAATATTTCAAAACACACCATTTGTCTACTTCTTTTTTATATAAAATATGAATATTATTTACCAAAAAGAACAGTTTTTTTTTATAAGAGCTTGGCGTAGCAGTGGTAATGAAAAAAGGGAAGTACAAGATGCCGAGATTTACTCGTGAACCATTGTTAAAGAAGATTGTTAAACGCATGATGCTCTCTCCGAGCCAGAATAGTGTCCCTAATGTTTCCAATTTGTTTGAAGATAGAGAAAACAATAGAGGAGATTTATTTGGGTTTCTCTGTGAAGATTGCAGGTGCAGGAGAGCGCATTGGTGGTGATACCCCAAAAGTGTGTTGGATTTAATTGAGTTTAATTATCTTAATTATTAAGCTAGAGGTTGTGTTTGTATTAAACGATGCTTAGAAGCATTGTGACGTTTGTAGCAGTTACAACGTTTGATTTAGAAAGACACAATTCTTTCTCTGGTTGTGTCTAAGTATTTAAAATCATAGTCTCGTCATTGTAAAACTCAAGTTTTTCCAGTTTATTAATAAAATCACAAGTTTCTCTAATACTCTGTTCTATCTTCTATAAAACAGAGCAACAAGTACGCTTGTTTTGTTTCTTTGTGAGAGAGAAGCTTTTGCTTCTAACATAGTATCAGAGCTCTACTGATTCAAGAGCCAAAATTTTCAAGTTAAGAGTTCAATAAACACAGAGAGTTATGGAGACGGTGTCGAACATGAAGAAAATATTGGCTATTCAAGGGCCAAATTTCCTATGTGTATTTAAGCATCTTGGCTATTGTAGAATCGAACAAGAAGAAAATATTGTTAAGAAACTTTTGTTCTTGTGTTGTTCTTATGAGCAATTCTCTTTAGCTTTGAAGAGTGACTGAAATTAGCTTCATTTGGTATCAGAGCCCCAATTTGATTTCTTAATCAAATTTAGATCCTCGGTGTCATGTTAAGTGGATGCTTTATTTGGATCAAAGGCAGTTTCTTCAAGTTACAGAAGAGGGCTCTCGTGATCCAGTTTTCGATATTTACAACAATGATGATCCGATCGATCTATGACGTTTACGATGAAGACGGCTTCATCGAGGGAGTGAACGATGGTCGACGTGTGGAGGTTAGTGGGCAAGGTGGTTTCAGTTCAACAAAAACTCTCGACATCAAAAGAAGAGGTCACTGCAGTAACTATCAAAGTTAATCACGTCAACGTGAGAAACCTTGGTAAGCTACTTCTATCTTCTTTACGATGGCTGAAACGAGAAGTAAACAAGTTCGTGACTGATGCAACGTATGAAAGATATGAACCTGTTTACTTCATGAGAACCTTGAGGACAAGGTTCTTTTCCGGCGGTGGTGTCATGTACGTAGGGTGTGAGTTTTAAAGGGTTTGATCTTTTTTTTTTCTAGAAATCCTTCAAAATCCCATCTTAAAGGGTGTGATTGTATGAGTCATATTTTTCAACTAAAAAAGCTAACAAAGTCTTTTAAAATCATTCAAAGTAGCTCTTTTTTAAAAAGTTGTAATATTTTGAATAACAGTAGATTTTAAGTGAGTTTTACAAATTATGAATTGAATAACAGTAGATTGTGAATCATTCTAAATGATTTTATATAAATTCCAAGTTGAATAACATAGGATTTTAAAAGAGTTTTAAAAATCATCAATTGAATAACAAAGAATTTTAAAAATACTTTAAAATCTTCTAAAATATGAGTTTAATACCCCCTCTAAACTTTGGGTAATTTTTTTTTTTTTTGTCATCTGATAGAACTGAAGTCTGGATAGTACAAAAACAATAAATAGAGGAAAAGGGAGATAAAGATAGAAATAGAAAATTAGGCAGCTACTTGATAGTGAGACTACTAGAGCCCTCCAAGTAAAACGCCCGCAAGCAAACCAGAAATAACAGTTTATCAGCAGCCATCCGCTATCAAAAGGTTTTGGATCCATGCTGGGCCTCCCAGCACCATGTACGACTGAAGTCGACCCTCCCTAGTCACACTTCTCTTCTCGCTATTGCATGAGCCGCCATGTTTGCTGTTACTGCTACATGCACTCCCAAACGGTTAACTTCCCTAACGTGTTGTGTATATTGTTGAGAAGAAAGCAATACCGTGGCCAATTTGAGGTTTGTTTATCGCTGTCACCACCATTGCACAGTCAAGCTCAAGAATCACATTACCGACGTGCATTATTTGTAGAGCTTCAGTCGTCCACTTAAGAACTTGCAAGCCTGCAATAACCAGAGATTCTGAACTGTTAAGAGCTTCTCGGGCATGATACACCACGCGGCCAAACTCATCGCTAAGTATCCAGCTTCCCCCTATCATTGAGGAGCGATGTCTCCATGAAACACCCACATTGCATTTTTCCAGGTTGCCTCCACTCCTGACGTCTTTTTATCCCATAAAACCTCCATCAATACTACATCCTGGTGTGCCTCTCTCCAGATGGAGAAACCGGCTACTCGTACAGCTCCCCTTTGGTTCTCCCTTGGAGTAACGGGATCCCCGAGATCAGAAGATCCTTCACCTGAAAGTAAGGAGGGAAAAATTCAACCGAGACTTTGTTAGAGTTACAAAGACGATAAACAGAAATGAGATTTTTGTGAATGTGAGGCACACAAAGAACATTGGTTAGGGATAAAGGTTTAGAAAGAGAGGATAAGGATAGTGAACCAGTGTGAATAATTTTAAGACTTGAACCATCACCAATGAGAACTGAATCGTTGCCATTGTATGGTTGATGGAGTGCCAAGTTGCCAAAGTCGCTAGTCATGTGGTGGGTGGCGCCACTGTCTAGTAACCATGGATTGGTTGTCGGTTGTTGGCCAAGAGCAAGATTGGCCCATGGTTGCCAGGGATTAAACGGAGACGGTAGCAATCCGTTTTGAGAGCCGTATTGGTTGGATTGTTGGATCCGTGAGCAGCGTTGTGCACTGTGTCCAAACACTCCGCATAGTTGACACTTGCCTTGATATCCTCTTTTCATGCGGTTGTCTCTTCGTGGTTGTTGTTTGTTGTGCCAGGTTTGGTTTGAACGATTGAAAGGTTTACCGGAGGTGTGTGGACGACTAGTAGCAACATGAGCAGAGTTTGGACCAGAGGTTGTGTGTGAAAGAGCCACGACCATGAGTTTGGCCTCCTTGTTGATAAGCTTTTCATGAACTTCAAGAATCGATGGTGGGGTCTCACGTCCTTCCACTTGATCAATGACAGATTTGTAATCTTTAGGAAGACTACCAAAGATGAACTCAAGTTGTTCTTCCAGAGCAAGAGGCCTGCCGGGCCAATTGATCAAAGCGAGTTGTGAGGGACTGCATATAGTCGTCAACAGTTTTGTCTCCCTTGGTGGCTTGCTTGAGTTGCAGGCGGATCTGCTGGATGTGGCCCCAGCTAGGATTGGCATAGGTGGTGGATATTGTTTTCCACATTTCAGCAGCAGATTTGGTCTTGGACACCAGCGGTTGTAGAGCGGGAGAGAGAGTACCAAGGAGACCGCTGTATATGAGCTTGTCTTGTCTTCTCTACTTCGCATACGCTGGATTTAGTGTTGGCGGATTGGTCGCGGTGAGCATCTGCTCCGGTGGGACAGAGGAGCCGTCAACGTACCCAGCAAGTTTGTACCCGTCAAGGAGAGAGTGAACCTGAAGGCTCCAAGTCATGTAGTTTGTTGACGTAAGCTTGGTGATATTCATCATGTTGATGTTGAGAACACCTTGGGTTGTATCAACAACTTCAGCAGTGGCAGCCATGAGGAGAGAAAGAAGTAAAAGGAAGAGATAAAGAGAGAAAAAAAAAAAGGAGAATAGCAGAGATCTGAGATCAAAGAAAAGAGGAGGAGGCGGCTGCAAGAGAGAAAATTAGGGTATCAATTTGCTCTGATACCATATAAGGAGAATATGTTATTATGTATATTACAAGAGTGATTACAAGGTCACATATATACAGAACTCGAGAGAGAGACTCTAGGTTAAGTAAGTATAAAAACTAATGATAGAAGGAAAGAATATATTGTAGTAGTGATGACTGAAGATGCTGTATCCTTAACACTTACTTCATCCTTCTCCATGTAGCCCAAGTGGCAATCAGTCGCTACAAGTACTCGAAGTGTATCACTAAAGTCGTCCCTGTCAAGTTTTAGATGCATACATAGGACACTCAGAAGTATTTCGAGACACTGAAGTGAAAAATTGTAGAGATTGCAACGTCCAGCATTAAATTTGTACATTCACAATTAACAATGTTAAGAAGGATGTTTTGAAGTTATGAACAGAATAACAAATGTATCAACCTCACAACAAGTGTAGCTCGCAGACATAGAACCTATCATTCACTTCTAAGGTCCTGACATCTTTTCTCATCTTTTGCTTTATATCAAAATAAAAAACAAGTCTAAATATCCATGTAGGGAAGAAAAAGTAAATCCAAATCCAAAAGCTCACCTAGACATGATTATAGATCAAAAAAGACCAAAACGAAAAGTTTACATGACCTCATACTAAAAAAAGTTATAACAATTGGGAAACAATCTCAGAAAGTTCTCAGGCAACATATCATTGATTGAATCCATTTAGCTTTTACTACAAAAACATACGAAAAGAAAAGCTAAAACTCTAAAGAATGTGGACTTGATAAACCTTCAATACAATTAAAAAAACAACACTGAAACTCCATAAATCAAGGCCAACATTGATTCTAAACATACCAGAGAATCAAAATCACGAAGCGAAACTGTACAGTACTTAAAAAATTAGCAAGTAAGTACTTCAAACGAAGACTTTCTCCAAGTAAATCATGTGTGGATCCTCGTAATTTACATGACCAAACCTGTAGCCAGATAATAATGTTAAGGAATAGGGATTAATCAACATCTTCGAAAAATGAACTGTACAACAAAGTATACTATAACAAATTTAATTCAAATTGCCAACTAACTAGTTCAGTTGGTAATATTTCCTTATATGACTAGATTAATAGCAGAGGAGCTGTGTCTTACGCATTTTGAAAATTTACAGTCTGGTCACTGACAACTTGAAACTGCACTGGTTTATCATTCAGACAGTGGCGACGAAGAATATTTTTTAAATAATATTAAAAATTATTCTTTAAATAATATTTTTATATACAAGATTGACAAAAAAAAAAACAGACATATTAAAATGATTTTGGGTCTAATCGGTTTGGTTTAGTTATTTTGAAAGGATGGTTCCACTTCGATTTATAGTACTGGATGTTGGATTTTAAAATGATGAAATCAAACAATTTACAACAAATTTGGTTTTGTTCTGGTTAAAGATTTCGGTTATTATTTTTTTTGGGGAATTTTCAAAAATACTCATTTTTCTATGTCACTTTTTAAAAATACTTTTTGATGGTGTCTATATTCAAAAATACCTCTTTTAATATATAAAAAGACAAAATTATAAACCCTAAAACCCCAAATACTAAACCATATCCCTTAAAAACTATACCCTAAATGTAAATTGAGAACCCAAACCTAAAAAATTAATTTAACATAGGATACTTGTGTAAAAGAGAATAAAAATGAAAATATTCAAAATAAGAGACATTTTTGAAAAGAGGTATGCCAAAAAAATCATTTTTAACAAATTCTCTATTTTTTTTTCTTTTTCCCATTCTTACAAGGCTTCGCTCAATCTTTAAAATAGACTTACCCCATTGGTTCATAAAAGCCATCAATTTTTGCAATAAACATTTTTTTTAAAAAATTCAGACCGTTCTTTTGATTAGTAACTAGGTGTTATTTTTTACATAATCGCTATTCTATTTTGAAAAAATAATATAAATTAACATGTTATTATTATTTTGTTTTTTCGTGTACATCAAAATTTAAAGAGTACATAGTATGAATTTAAATAAAATAAAGAAATTAATTTTTTTCTGATGATATATATTTAATGCAATTAAGTTATATTGCATCTTGCATGCCATATGCCATATATTTCGTAGTTGTAGTCATATTTTAAAATCATCGTGATATATATTTTCATAAAATTTATTGTGGTGTTAGTTATGCATATTTTTTATTTATTTATGGTGACAGCTTAAAGAGATTTAAAATATTTCAATTAAGAAAAAATCAAAATATTTAATAGGAGATTTGCAGTGTCTCATACATATATAATTTTATATAACTAAGTGAGTCTAACAATAGATTATTAGACTAATACATTTTCCATAAAAATAAAATAAAAAAAAACGGCAACTACTTCATTAGGTTATTATCTTAATGTCTTTAATTGTGTATGGACTTTGATTTATATAAAATGATAATGATTCATATAGAAAAGAATAATTAACATATTGTGGCGGAATAGACACATAAACATAAATACTATTTCCTTTGTTAAAAAATGTTAAGACCTAGAATGGAACTTAAGTTTCCTCTTTTCAATCTAATATATATATATATATATATATATATATACTTCTATTATAACGTTAAAATTTGACGTTTATTTTAAGTTTAACTTTATTTAGGCTATTGTCTAACATTAGTATGTTAAGTCATCAATTTTCTGAAAAATAAATTTAAAATTTTAAGATCAACTAAAAGTTTAATTAAATAATATAAGATTTGAATTTGGAATCAACAATTTTTTTTTTAATAATTCATCACATATACATGGAATCACTACAAACAAATCATAATATAAAGTCGTTTAATTAAAGTCATTTTAAAAACCGCCATTGAAAACTATGCGGTCGAAAGAAATTAAAATTTCATTTAATCATGACATCGAAAGAATTTCAAAATTCATTAAAATCATATTTATACACAAATACAGAAAAATAAAATGAATACAACATTAAAATTTACTTTGAAATTATATTTATATACTTATACAAAAAAAAAGAAATGACTACAATTGAAAGTAAAAAAAAAAACAAAGTATATCTTTTTGAGTAAAATATGATAAAATTAAACTATATATCATATATTACATGTATATCCTATTCAAATAAACTGTAGTTTTTATTAAATTAAGATATCATTGGTTAAATCAAGAAAAAAATATGATATCGTAGAATTTATAAAATTATGTGAGACTTGAAATATGAGGCCATGTGGGTTAATGGGTTAAAGTGAGATATGTGTCTTTCTTTTAATAGATAATACATAAATTGATGTATCAAAGGTAACTATTTGAGAGTTACAAAGGTGCAATTAAGTGCATATTAATATATTTTTAACATGTTCTATTATATTAAATTAAATTCATTGAGAACACTTTTATGATATTATTATGGGAGTTACAAACAATTTTTTATAATTTTCTAACTCTTAAAATTAAAACCGATTTAATTTAAAAGTGAGTGTTGGTGAGTCCTTCGTTGAAAAGGAATATGAACATCTAATTCTCAAATAAACTTAATTTTTTTTGTTAAAACTAACATATGTGAATTTAAATTTAACTATGGAAATTTTAAAAATAAATATGAATAGATTACAAAGGCAAGAAATATAGAAGAAATATTTTATTTTTATATAAATAAAATAAAAATTGAAAACAATGTTAAATATATATAATACTTTGTAAATTTAAATATAGAATCAAACTCTTACAACACATATGAGATATAACAACATTTGATATTGGTGGGAGAGGAAGAGAAAATGATTACTTATAAGATGAAAATCCAAGTTAGATAATGGAGATGAATCTTTAAAAATAAGAACAATGTAAAATATATATAATGTAGTCTCTAAAATTAAAATTTTATTATGATATTTCATATGGTTTTTTGTAACCCATACAACAAAAACAAGAAATCGAAAAGAAGAAAAACATGAAAAATGATTTGAGGTATTGTGGAAGAGAATGAGAGAATGTGAAAATGAGAAAGTAAAAGAATGCCAATATGAGAGAATGTTTATTTATATGATAAAAATTAATGGAAGTTATATTTAGAATTATGGAAATTACAATTATAATTTATTTTTTTTGAATAAAATTGAGTGGTGGAATATTATGATTAATGCATAATTTCTTTTATTTTCAGTTATAATTTTATATTAATGTGTGAGTTAAATGTATTGTATTAATTGGGTCTTAAATATTGTTTAAAGCAATTAAACAATTAGAATGCAAATAAAACAATTAGAAAGCATTAAATGAAAATCAACCAATAAGGGGAGATCAAAACTTTACTTTTATATATATGATTAGGTTCCATGCTAGCATTCGAGACAAGCTATTGGATCTGACATAAATAGTCAAATCAAACTGACATATAGTTTTGGTTTAATTGTAAAATCTAAATTCTAACCAATTTATTTGTAAAACTAAATCGACATATAATTTTGTTCTACTTGTAAATCTAAATTTTAACTACTTCATTTGTAAACCCACACCGACATTTAATACCGTTTTAATTGTAAAATCTAAATTCTGACCACTTTATTTGTAAACTCAAACCGACATTAAATACCATTTTAATGTAAAATATAAACTCTAATTACTTTATTTGTAATCCAAATCGACATATAATTTTGCTTTAATCGTAATATCTAAACTTTAGTTTTCATTTATAAATCCAAACCGATATATAACCTCTTTTAATTGTAAAATATAAATCAAGTCAATATTTAATTTTCTTTAATTAAAAGTATATGAAATCTTTAATTTAGTTTACTTTTAAATTTAGTTTAGATTTACTTTTAAGATAAAATATTATATAGAAAATTTTGATTGGTTGATAGAGAGGAAAGAATAGAATGATTCACCCGAAAGTTATTTTCTTATTATTATGCCTCCCAAAAAAAATCTGACAAACATGGGTCGATGTAGTAAGTCCATGTAACGGTCCAAACAATGGCATCAGATCGTTAACTTCTTTTTCTTTTTATTAATTAGAAATGCTTATAACTAATAAAAAAAATGAAGAAAACTCTCTTACAAACCTGGGGACCATGTTGCTCTACTAATATTTATTGGTCATAACAATCAGTGCAACGATTCAACAATTTTATGTTAAAAATAAAAATGAAAAGAAAAAGAAAATCTACTACATTCAGAGACAAAATAAAATGAATTATTACATTTAAAGAAAATTTACTACATTTAAAGAAAATCTATAATCATTACTTACTATGATCAAGATTTTTACCTACATTAATAAAATGAATTATCATTATTGTTTGTATTTTTAATTTGAAATAATATAATAATAGTTATATACTATAAACTTATTATTATCAGAAAAGGTTACAAATGTTTGTAGAAAATAAATTATTTCGAGATGTATAAATAGTATTATGTAAGTATGCATGGTATTCTATATATAATCTATTTTAGACATGATCATATTAAAAGTAAGTGAATTAGTTGAAGATTTTATTTTTCAGCCGCACAGTACTATTCAAACTTTTGATGCTAATAAGATATTAAAACTAAGGCTTCAAATTTTTAATATATTAGCTAACTGATGAAAATATGAATTAAATTTCTGATCCAGTGAGATTCAATTTTATATGCCGCCTAAGCGCCAAGATGAGTGATGATTTGAAAAAAAAAAAGGTGATCTTTTAGTGTAGACTCCATACCGAAGGATGTAACAGTTATTCATAACAACAATTAAATTAAAAATAAAAAAACAATTAAATAAATGTAGAAGAAGCGGGTACAATCGCTTGCGGAAGACCACACCATACATCCAAAGTCATTTAAGACAAAATTTTCATATTCTGGAATTTAGACCCTTCTGCAAAATAGAAAATAATACATAAATGCCATAAAATAATTAAAAACATATTACTACTCCAAAAAAATATTATATTTATTTGCAACCAGAGAAAACAATACGATTTACATGTTCTTACACTATAGTCTATACTAGATTATTACCCGCGGTACACCGCGGAGCAAAATTAGTTATAAATAAAATATTAAAATTATAAATTATATTTGTTGGTTAAATATGTTATAATTATATAATAATTGTTAAATAAACCATATAATACCGCAATATAATTTATTTTTTATATAATATTTATTAATTTAATTAGATATGTATATTCTCTTATACTGATAGTGTTAACAAAATAATGAAATGATGTTTTACCCGTGTAACACCGAATTACTGATATTTTTTAATTTATATAAATATCAATAAAACTCTAATTGGCTCGTTTGAGCTGATTCTTTTGTTGACAAAAAAAAAAAAAAAAATCAATAAAACTCGTCCCGCTATATAACCCCGTCCCGGGATATTTTAACTCACACTATATCATCTTAACTTTTAATATTTATTGTGTATCTAAGGTATAATATTTATCATATTTTACTTTTTAACAGTTTTAAATATTTTTATATTTAATCTTTTAAAAATCTTTAAAATAAAGAACCGAAATAAACCAAATAAAAGTTTTTAAAGTTTGAATGTCTGATAAATGAAGAGTCTATTCATTTGTATTCAGAATCATTTTGGCAACTGAGAATATCATTAGTGTTGTAGTTATTGCAATCTAATTTTCCGGAAATTTTGTCTACAAATTTATTTTTCGGAAAGTTTGTCTAGATTATTAGCAAAAGAGTATATTTTCGCGGGGTTCTATGAAATTTTGGAGATCGTTTTATCTACAACCTAAATAAATAAAGACCCGTAAATTATGAATTATCAAGAGGCCCATAAAATACTAAGAGATCCATATATAATTGCTAGAGATCAACAGAATTAATTGCATTAGTAGCATTAATTACTAAAACTTTCCTTATTAGTATTTTTGAGCAAAAACTGCTTCAAAAATACTAGTATAGATATGCTTGGCTTGGCTCCCTAAATTTTTTAGGTTTGGTTTATTATATATCCCCTTTATAATAAAACGGAAGTACACAACATTGTTTTGGTAGACTTTATAATTTTAATAAATGGTTACAAATAGGTTATACATAGATTATGAATTAATCCATATATTAATTGTTACAAATAAAATCTTAATTGTAACAGAAAATCTTAAACAAGTTATTTCAAATTGATAGTTCATGGATATTCCAAACTTTATTTTCGGAAGATCACATATATGGTTCCAAATATCTAGAATCACAATATTACCAATTTATTTTTCACAGATTGTATTCATAAACCACATCAATAAAAAAGTTATTAAAGGGATAAAAATATATTCTCAATCATAAAAAAAGGAATCAAATCTCGCTAATTTAACAAGATTAATTGTGATCTTCGGGATCGTATTCAGAAATTAAAAATTAAACCTTAATGCTAGATTAGGACCATGCTAGCTAGAGCATGGGTTGAAATCCCTTTTATTTATATTATAATTTTAGAGTAAAATATAATTTATATGATTGATTTTAAAAGTTTTTAAGGTCCTAATCTAACATTAATCGTGATCTTCGGAATCATATATTATAATATAAATAAAAGGAATTTCAACCCGTGTTCTAGCACGGATCCTAATCTAGTTCATAAATTAATTTGAAAGTCTTGTTTTAAAAAAAAAATCCTTTATTATCAAAAGGTTAGGAATGTTAAATTTTAAAAAGGCAAATTAATTATTAAAAGAAAAGAAAAGGAGAGTTAGGGTTTACTTTTTGACAAACATTGATTAATTAAACAAACATTACATAAATTAAACAAACACATTACATACTAAGAAGAATTAAACACATAAGAGCCAAAAAAAAAATTGTTGCTAAGAAGAATTAAACAAACATTACATACTAAGCATAACTAACAAACCAAAAATTTTTTAGTTTTCTCCAGTCAAAGAGCTTATGTATGCTCTCACGGTGGTGGTCTCAGCTTCGACTGTCTCCAACTTCTCTTCCAGTTCAAGTATCTTCTCTTCCACTTCTAATCTTTTTTCTTCATTCTCAGCTTGATTCATCACAATTTCCATCTTTAAATCCAACAACCATATCAACAAATACTTTCAGATCATTTTTTGTATTAATCTAGAGTTCTTACATATACCTGGTCGTTGTTTGTAGTTTAAGTTGTAAAATACAAATATAGTTTGAGAATAAAAATTCTGAGTTAATATTTGAAATAGTTTAGTTTCTGAACAAAATTTGTATGTAAAATAATCAAAATTTGTTTTATTCATGTAACTTCTCACATTTTAAATTTAGTTAAAAATGTGGTTTCTTTCTAGTTTGGAATAGTTTTATATTGTTTTGTGGTTAAAATATGCAGCTAAAATTTTAAACTGAAGCTTCAGTATAAAATTATTTATACTAAATCCCTCGGATTATATTGCATTTTTGTACATATTGCATTTGTTTTTGGCTATGTACTTTAAAATGCAAGTTCTGAAATAATAATCTTTACCTTAATTGTAGTTGTTATATGTCTAAAATATCAAACGAATTTAGTCATCAAAAACTGAATTAGTTTAATACAGTAAAACCTCTATAAATTAATAAGATCGGGACTATGAAATGTTATTAATTTATAGAGGTATTATTAATTTATCGATAAACTAATATTTTACTAATTTATCTTTTTATTTTCATAATTTTGAAAATTTTCTATTATGAAATAAGATACTTTTGTTTTCATTCATATTTTAATAAAATTTTCTTATTTTATAATTTTGGCTATCATAAAATGATTTATGTCAATAGTCTACCAGATTATCCAGGTAAAAATGATAAATGTTAGAAGTTTAGAGTTTAGAAGAAATTAATGTTATTATCCTTCATAGTAACAATGAAGTCGAAAAATATATTGCGGTACATTTTAAACCAGTTAAATGTAAAGAAGCAATTATCGCATCTAAAACTCTCCATAATTTTTGGATATGATTTGAAAAGACAACACCAAAATTGGTACCATATGATTATTAAGTTTTAAACCATGTTCTTGCGGACAAAGATTTCTCTAGATTCTCATCAGTATTATCGGCCCAGATAAATTTTAGTATATTTTTAATTTATCGGCTTAAAATGTGAAATTTTGTGTGAAATCTGAATTTAAGAAATCAGTTATGAAGATTAAAAAAAAAACTCTTAACAGAGCAATCACTGCCCTTAGAAAAGAAGGTATACATTGTTGCACAAGTTTTATTTTAGTTATGTAGTATAATATAATAAATCGAGCTGGAATATATATTGGCATGAAAATGAAATAAATAATGGTCCATACAAAGCTTATGAGTTACAAAAAAGTCGAAACCAAGTAGCAACATTTATACAAAGCTTATGAGTTACACAAAAATCGAAACATAGTAGCAAAGCCATTTGGAAAACTTAATCGAGAAATGAAGCAAATAAAATGTGGAAGGTATAATAACTAACATATATTTATAGGTAGATTTACATGTTACTCGATTAGGATAGATTGTAAGGTATATTCTTCTAATTTTTTATATATTAACCATAATTAATTTGGTAATCGAATTTTAGAAGGAAATATTTTTGGATTTTGTTAATTTAGGATAGTAATTAATGAGATTTCGATTTTGCAATCAATTAGGTGACTAAAATTTAGGTACAGTTTGACTATAAAATATATTTGTAACTATTTTTCTAACTCAAAATTACGTAGTAAATGTTCCAAAAGTGTCTAGTAAATTGTATATCTGTTAAGATTTTATCCTTGCTACAGCGCCAGAGAATATTCATATACAGTATGTAAATATGATTTGTAGTAGAATTGGAATATACATAAAATCTTATAGAAGATTGCATTTGTAAAAATACACATTTTCTGTTTTACATATATGATTCAAAACAGTTTTCTTTTATATATAACAAATGTTAAGTAATCAAACTGTTAGGCCTAACTTATTTATTCCTAGTAAACGACCATACTAGTTCGTTGATTCTCTATTTCTCTCTATATAGTTCGAAGTTAATTTTGGATCTCATGATATGTGATAAGAAATGGTTGGACCTAAAAAGGAAATAATGAGGGAAGTTAAAGAAAAAGAGTCGTTACTCGATCGTTTGCTATATTTTTAAGACTTCTTAGTTTATATATAAGCCCTTTATTAAACGATAGTTATTCAAGGTGAAAAAAGACTTCTGAGGTGGGTTGCTTTCCTGGGGCTGCTAGTCTTTCCAAATTATTAACTGATACATATAAAAATCAGGTTTACGCAAAAAAAAATTAAAACATCTGCATGTATATATATTTTAACGTCTCTTAATTTTTTATTCATCACAAGATAAATTACACATCACTAGTATATATTTTTAAAAAATTACACATTAACTATGACTCGCATGTCCTATGTGAACATTTTCCCGACTTGCGCAATCAATTTAATGATGATTCAGAAAAAGAAAAAAAAAAATCAGTGATGATTCAAGATATGTTCATGTTTAATTGTTTATCACTGTCCTATTTTGGCAATTAATTAAATACTATACTCTAACTAATTAATCAGTCGGGGAGCTCATTATGTTAGTGTTACATAACTCAGATTTAATAATAATTAGGATATATCCCGTGCTTAAAGCACGTGTCAACATTTTTAAAAAAAATTATAATATAATAATTAAAATTATTGTTTTTAAGTTATTTTGTTTGAGATAATATTTATTTAAAATTGTTATGTAAATTTATTAGTCTATTTGAATACTAATTATTTTAGAATATTATAGTATTTTATTTTTGATGTATTATTACAGTTTTATATTGTTTGTTGTTATATTTGCATCATTATTATGTGAAATATAAAATAATAATTTTAATATTATAATTGTGAGTAAATAAAATTATTAATTTATTATTTATATAAATTTAGTTTTACCAACCTGCCAATGTGGAAATTAAAACACACATTTCATACAATAAATAATATATCTTCGTTTTAAAAAAAATCAAATCACAACATATGCAGAAAAAAATATGCATTTTAAATTATAAGTATTATATGAAAATTCCAAACAATTTGTAAATAAAATAAAATAAAGATGATAGGAGAATCATAATTTGAAAACTTAACAAAATCTTCGAATTTAGTTATTAAAAATAATTGTATTGTATACTTAGATATAAATTCTTAGTTTTTAAAATTCTGATTGGTTTATATATTTTTTTCAAAAAAATAATTAGTAATTTCGTCCATAATTTATTAGAGAGAGAAAATTATTTTTTAGATTTTTTAATATTTGATCCGTAAGTATTTTTTATTTTTAATTAATTATATTTATTTAAATTAGTTAATTAAACTTAATTATTTTTTTCTAATGGCAATTGAATGTAATTTTTTACACATTTTAAGGTTAGTTTTATATTTGTACTTCTCAATTAATATAGTAGGATTAAGCTACGAATACTATTAAAAGGCTTGTCAACCGTCCAAGTAATCGTACGTTGGATTCTTGTTGTTGTCTACTAATATTAAGAACAAACAAATAAAATATTAGTGACTTTTTTAACCTTATTGTATTTGAATAAAAAACAAAAAGAGTGCCAACAACATTATATTTTAGGAAAAATAATGACACATGGAAACTCTCCAAAACTGTAGCTCTCTCATCAGGTACTACTATTTTGTCTCGCACAGCTTCCCATTGTACTGGGGGAAGGTGCATTTCAAAATAATAAACAAAGGAACAAAGTGTACCATCTCAAACAAACAGCTAAGACCACACCACACAACTTTGTTTGAGAAAAAAACATTCTCACTAATAGCAAAATTTTATAACGAGATTAGGACTTTAATCACCATAATCCAAAATATAAGAATAAGAGACAAATATTATTGCTCATTATAATAGTCATGCTCTTAAACCATCCACATCAGCATTTTCAATCTTTTATCTTAAGCTGCCATATCATTGCTCTAATTTCTTTTCAAAATCATGCCGCATCATCTAAGAGTTTGTTTTTTCACTTCTCCAGAGCTGGTCAAACGATCTATCTGCCAATATAATAAACGATCCCTCTTCCCCTGAATTCAGATCGTTTATTATACATAAATCAATTCTTTATTCAGAACTCCTCACCATTTTCTCTTATTTTTGTCATATGTGGATGTTAAACGTCGAATTTTTGTTTTGACTCTCACGTGTCATTTTTTCTAATCGCATGGGAGATCTTTGTGTTGAATCGCTACGGAAAACCATGGATTATTGTAACACCCGCGAATCGGAATCCCGGGTTAGGGTGTGCATCGATGGATGCAGTTGGATCATCGGTCAATGCTGATTCAATTTTGTGCGTTTTGACTTAAGTCAAACGCTGCATTTTGGGTAAGGAAAACCCTTAGTTTCGAGTCTTTGTCTCATTCGTGTTGGGTGGCCGTTTTTGAGAAAAGAGAAAGAGAGAAAAACTGTTCTTGAGTGTTCTTGAGAATTCTGAGAGATTGGAGGTGTTCCTGTAGAGATCTGTTGTTGAAATCATTGTAGGAGCTTCCTGGGAGCGTGTTCTTGATTGTTTGAGGTTTAGTTTCTTCTGTGGCAAAGGTAAGTGCAGGACCATGGCTTATCTAAGCTAGAGAACTCTTTAATCTGCTTGTTGTGTGATGTTATACTTGTTAGATCGTTGGTATGGACGCTAGGAAGCTTTCTTGTGGCTTGGGATCGAGTTTTGTGTTTACAGGAACGAAGATCCGGCGAGAAGCTTCGGGGAAAAACACAATGCACGGCATTGCATCGGTCGATGCATATCTTGCGTCGGTCGATGCAAGTACGAGGACGGCGCGTAAAACTCTAGGGTTTTCGTGTGATGTCGGGCATGCGTCGGTCGAGCGAGATTGGGTATCGGTCGATGCAAGTTATACTTGCATCGGTCGTTGCAGCTTCTGTGTCGGTCGATGCAACCCTTTGGTGTGTCGATCAATGCTTGTTGGTGTCGGTCGATGCACTGTCATGGTTTGTCGTCTGTTGTTTATTGATTGTTGTTTGATGGTTAGAGATGACTCTATTGCTTGTGTGTATAGCCCAGTAGATGGAAGGATTGCCTTACTGAGTGTTTATAAAATACTCATGCATTGCAATGTGTGTTTGTGGTGCAGGTAAAGGCAAAGTGTGATCGTTGAATCAAGGCAATGAAGAGGAGGATGTTCTAGGGACTCGGTTTTATGTTATCTGGCATTGCTAGGTTGCTAGAGTTGAGTCATTAGAAACATTTCTAGGTTGCTGGTTCTGTGATTCTTGTTGTTGGTTATTGGTTATTGGTTATATTTTGGATAATGATTTATTATTGGATTATTATTGAATATTGGTTGGTTATTTCCGCTGTTGAATGTGTTTGTGGTTAGGTGGCTAGTGGGTATAGGACCACTAGTTGTAGTTTATTATATTATTATATTTACTATTTATTATTAAAAAGAAAGGTCGGCCGTTTCATTTTGGTATCAGAGCCCTTACGGTTCTAGGTTTGGGTTCACTAGGCTTTGTGCTGTAGATGTTTGGGATTTGCATGCTTTGATTGATTATGTGAGTTAGTCAATTAAGTGTGGCATGGAGTCCTAGAACATCCTCTTCGAGCCGAATGTGTGGTTCCACGGTGAGTTTAAGTTTCTGTGTTGTATTAGTAATTGTTTGTTTAGCCTTCTGTTATGGTAGTGAAGATGGTTAGAGGTGATGCTGTGGCTGATCGAGGTCGTGGTCGTGGACGCGGACGGGATCGTGGACGCGGACGTGGTTGTGGTAGGGGCAGAGTCCCAGTGGTTAGTGAGACCGAGGACCAGAGTGTGACAGTTGAGGGTGTTGGCGAGTCGCAGGATGTTTCGGGGGATTCCGTGAGTGTGGCAGGAGGGGGCGGTGTTGATGCTCCAGTGGCCGGTGATGCTAGGGTTCCGGGTGTGGGAGTCTCAGCGGGTGGAGTCCCTGGTACTGACTTTGCGTCTATGCTAGCACAGGTGTTAGAGCGGTAACCACCAGTGGTACCGGCTCAGGCTCAGGTAGTGCCACCAGTGGTGGCGGAGGAGCGGCAGCCAGTGGTTGCGGATGTGGGAGATCATGGACGTTATTTGTCTATGCTCAAGGAGATGATGCGTCTTGGTACTGACCGGTTTTCGGGTGGTATAGATCCTACTGTT
This sequence comes from Camelina sativa, assembly GCF_030686135.1. Taxonomy (NCBI): domain Eukaryota; kingdom Viridiplantae; phylum Streptophyta; class Magnoliopsida; order Brassicales; family Brassicaceae; genus Camelina; species Camelina sativa. The sequence goes on from NC_141881.1 coordinate 23,848,873, forward strand.
GTGGATGGGTGGAGGACGAGTGTGGAACGTAACTTCCATACTCTGAGATGTCCTGAGGAGTTCTGGGTGGACATAGGGATCCATCATTTGAGTGGTGGTGCTGAGTTGTGGTGGAGTTCAGTGGCTGCTAGGAGAGTGCAGTGGGAGATAACTTGGGCTGACTTTGTTTTGGAGTTCAACCGCAAGTATTTTCCTAGAGAGGCATTGGACCGGTTGGAGGTGCAGTTCCTTCAGTTGTCTCAGGAGACACGGTCAGTGCGGGAGCTGGACTTGGAGTTCAGTCTACTTCTTTGCTATGGGGGTCGGGCTATAGAGCCTGAGGAGGCTCAGATCAGGAGGTTTTTGAGGGCTCTACGTGATGATTTGAGAGTTCACTGTAGAGGGCGGAGTTATGCTACGCGTGCAGAGCTGGTATAGACTGCAGCAGAGATTGAGGAGGATATTCGGGCACAGTCCGTGGCGGTAGCTCCAGCAGTTCAGCCTGGTAAGGCTCAGCAGCAGGGTGGTTCTAGCAGGGGTGGTAGGCCTGCACAGGGAACCAAGAGGAGGTGGGAGGCTACGCAGAGGCCGAGTGGTGCGAGTTGCTTCAGTTGTGGGAGCAAGGATCACAAGGTTGCTAGTTGTCCCAAGAGGAGTGCTCCGACGGTAGGGCCTCGAGAATGTTATCATTGTAGGGAGACAGGGCACATCAGGCCTTTTTGTCCTAAGTTATAGCCGGCAGCAGTGGCAGCGTTGCAGCAGGTGCAGCCTGGAGGTCAGCAGGTGGAACGGATTGAGCAGGCACCACGGGTTTACACGACAGCAGAGAATGGTGGAACCAGTGCCGGGGCGATCACAGGTATAATTTCTGGTACTTAAACTTTGTGAATTTTAGTAGGTTCAGATTTTATGTTTTCCTGTGATAAAGTGTTAGGTTCTCAACACATAAGGTTTGTGTAGGGACCTTGTTGGTGGGCGGGTTTAAGTCCCACGTTATGTTTGATTCTAGAGCTTCTTACAACTTCATTACTGCAGAGTGTGCAGAGAGTGCAAGGATCAGCGGGGATCCTGGAGAGCGTACAGGAGTTGTCAGAGTTGTGGGAGGCGAGTTCTTGAGAGTGATTGGACGAGCTAGAGGAATTGATATTCAGATCGCAGGAGAGTCAAGGCCAGCGGATTTGCTTATCAGTCCAGTGGAGCTATATGATGTCATTCTCGGGATGGATTGGTTGCATCGGCATAGGATGCATTTGGATTGCCATCGGGGTAGAGTGGAGTTTGAGCGTTCAGGAGGGAAGTTGGTTTTTCAGGGTATTAGACCAACTTCGGAGAGTCTCGTGATCTCAGCCATTCAGGCTGGGAAGATGATCGAGAAGGGCTGTGAGGCTTATCTGGTTATTATATCTATGCCAGAGTCAGTGGGGAAGTCTACGGTTAGCCGGTATTCCGGTAGTGGAGGAGTTTGAGGATGTGTTTCAGTCTTTGCAGGGATTACCACCATCTCGGTCGGATCCTTTTACCATTGAACTGGAACCGGGGACGATGCCGTTATCCAAGGCTCCTTACAGAATGGTTCCAGCAGAGATGGCAGAGCTGAAGAAGTAGGTAGAGGATATGTTGAGTAAGGGATTCATCCGTCCTAGTGTATCACCGTGGGGAGCACCGGTGTTGTTTGTCAAGAAGAAGGATGGGAGTTTCCGGTTGTGTATTGATTACAGGGGTTTGAACCGGGTCACTGTGAAGAACAAGTACCCTCTTCCTAGGATCGACGAGTTGTTGGATCAGTTGAGGGGTGCTACTTGGTTCTCCAAGGTAGATCTGGCGTCGGGTTATCATCAGATACCGATAGATGAGGCAAATGTGAGGAAGACTACTTTCAGGATGAGGTATGGGCATTATGAGTTTGTGGTGATGCCTTTCGGGTTGACTAACGCGCCAGCAGCGTTTATGAGATTGATGAACAGTGTGTTTCTGGAGTTTCTGGATGTATCTATCATCATTTTCATTGACGATATCCTGGTTTATTCTAAGAGTCCTGAGGAGCATACAGTGCATTTGAGGGCAGTTATGGAGAAGGTGCGGGAGCAGAAGTTGTTTGCTAAGTTGAGCAAGTGCAGTTTTTGGCAGCGTGAGATGGGTTTTCTGAGTCATATTGTGTCTGCAGACGGGGTTTCTGTAGATCCGGAGAAGATCCAGGCTATCAGAGATTGGTCTAGACCGCAGAATGCCACAGAGATCAGGAGTTTTCTTGGATTGGCGGGATACTATAGGAGATTCGTGCTGGGTTTGCGAGCAGAGCACGTCCTATGACTAAGTTGACAGGGAAGGATGTTCCTTTTGTTTGGTGAGAAGAGTGTGAGGAAGGCTTTGCAAGCCTGAAGGAGATGTTGACTACTGCGCCAGTGTTGGCTTTGCCTGAGCAGGGAGAACCCTATGTGGTTTATACTGATGCATCTAGAGTTGGTTTGGGGTGTGTTCTGATGCAGTATGGGAAGGTGATTGCCTACGCTTCGCAGCAGTTGCGGGTGCATGAAGACAACTATCCTACTCATGATTTGGAGATGGGTGTTGTAGTTTCTGCCCTGAAGATTTGGAGATCTTATCTTTATGGTGCGAAGGTACATGTGTTTACAGATCATAAGAGTCTGAAGTATATATTCACTCAGCCTGAGTTGAATTTGAGGCAGAGGCGGTGGATAGAACTTGTGGCAGACTATGATTTGGAGATAGCCTATCACCCTGGTAAGGCTAACACGGTTGCAAATGCTTTGAGTCGGAAGAGGGTAGCTTCGGCTCAGGAGCAGGAGATGGAATCTCTGGTAGGGGAGATCAGTGCTTTGAGCTTGTGTGTTGTTTCACAGGAATCGTTGGGTTTGGAAGCGGTGTATAGAGCAGATCTTCTGAGTAGGGTGCGGTTGGCTCAGGAGAAGGATTTGGGGCTGGTGAATGCCTCTAAGGATGTGGATTCAGAGTATCAGGTCTCAGATAATGGTACTATCTTGGTGCACGGTTGGGTTTGTGTACCCAAGGATAAGGAGTTAAGGCAGGAGATTCTGAGAGAGGCTTATGCGAGCAAGTTATCTATTCATCCATGAGCGACTAAGATGTACCGTGACCTCAAAAGATACTATCATTGGGTTGGGATGAAGAAGGATGTGGCTAGATGGGTTTCGAGGTGCGATGTGTGTCAGCTAGTGAAGGCTGAGCATCAGGCTCCTGGCGGTTTACTGAAGAATTTACCCATTCCTGAATGGAAGTGGGATATGATCACCATGGATTTTGTGGTAGGATTGCCAGTGTCACGGACCTTTGATGCTATTTGGGTCATTGTGGACCGGTTGACTAAGTCAGCACATTTTCTGGCCATTAAGAAGACTGATGGAGCAGCGGTCTTGGCTAAGAAGTATGTGAGAGAGATAGTCAGATTGCATGGGGTGCCAGCGAGCATTGTGTCTGACAAGGATTCTAAGTTCACTTCGGTGTTCTGGAAAGCATTTCAAGCAGAGATGGGTACTAAGGTGCATATGAGTATAGCTTATCATCCCCAGACTGATGGACAGTCAGAGAGGAAGATCCAGACGCTGGAGGATTTGCTGAGGATGTGTGTGTTTGATTGGGGTGGCCATTGGGTAGATCACCTGAACCTGGTAGAGTTTGCTTACAACAACAGTTATCAAGCGTATATTCAGATGGCTCCTTATGAGGCTTTGTATGGGAGACCATGTCGTACACCATTATGCTGGACTCAAGTGGGGAAGAGGAGACCTCAGAGAAGATTCGGGTTCTCAAGCTGAACATGAAAGAGGCTGAGGAGTTATGCTGATAGGAGGAAGAGAGATCTTGAGTTTCAGGTAGGAGACAGAGTGTACCTCAAGATGGCCATGTTGCAGGGTCCAAACAGGTCATTGTCAGAGACTAAGTTGAGTCCGAGGTATATGGGTCCATTTAGAGTGATTGAGCGGGTTGGACCAGTGACATATAAACTGGAGTTACCTGAGGTTATGCGTGCTTTCCATAAGGTTTTTCACGTGTTTATGTTGCGGAAGTGTCTCCGTGAGGGTGAGCAGGTGTTGGCTAAGATTTCGGAGGATCTTCAGCCTAACATGACTTTGGAGGCGAGACCAGTGAGGGTTCTCGAGAGGAGGATCAAGGAACTTCGGAAGAAGAAGATTCCTTTGATGAGAGTCATGTGGGACTGTGATGGTGTTGAGGAGCAGACTTGGGAGCCTGAGGCGAAGATGAAGGCAAGATTCAAGAAGTGGTATGAAAAGCAAGTCGCAACTTGAGCTTGTTTAGCCTGGTCCCATCTGTAATCCATGGTTGAAGCGGGAATGGAGTATTCTAGCCCATCTCTCTTGTTACTCAGTCGCTTGGGGTGGTTGGTTGTGTGACTCAGTAATAAGATGAGGTGGTGCTTGGGGTACAAAATTTCCGTGAGGCAAGATTTTTGGAGGAAAATTACCTAAAATAGAAGTTTCCAAAAATGGAAAGTGCTAAAAATGGAAAGTTTTTTGGGAGTTAGAATCTGTCCATTTTAGTGGTGGAAGCCTTGGAGGGGCTTGTGTGGCCTTAGTGGCGGACTTTCGAGTCAGTGTGTCCGTGTGTGGCGGTCTTTTTAGACATTGTGTGGCCTTAGTGGTGGACTTTCGAGTCAGTGTGCCCGTGTGTGGCGGTCTTTTTAGACATTGTGTGGCCTTTGTGGCGGGCTGTTTAGCCGTGTGTAGCCTTTGTGGCGGGCTGTTTAGCCAATTGTTTGACCTTTGTGGCGGGCTGTTTAGCCAGAGTGTCTTTGTGACGGTCCTTCGGGACAGATGGTCTTTGTGACGGTCCTTCGGGACGAGTGGCCTTGGTGGCGGTCCTCTTTAGGACATTTGTTTGGCCTTGGTGGCGGTCCTCTTTAGGACATTTTTTTTGGCCTTGGTGGCGGTCCTCTTTAGGACATTTTGTTTGGCCTTAGTGGCGGCCCTTGTGGCGTGTATATGATCCTTGTGTGGTCTTGAGGTATTCCAGTGAGGGGATATGTGGTTGTAGAACATTGAGATGTTTTTACGCGAGCCATGGGAAGGAAACCTAGATAGGGATAGGACTCAGACGTGTTCAGAATCGTTTGCTCGCGACCCCTGGGGGACTTTGGTTCTCCTAGTACTGCCATACTCGGAGACTTTGTGACTTGGGAGTATGGTTGGTATATCGACTACGGACGACGGTCTGGAGGCGCGCTGTAGGGTGACGACGCGAGAGACGAGTTTGAATTTTTTTCTTATATATTAGGGCATGCGGGCTTAGGCCCGATGAGGAGCCAACATTTGGCATGTAGACTTAGGTCTGATGAGGAGCCAATAAAAACTCAAGGTTTAGGCCTATGAGTAAAGGAAAGTCCAAAAGTCGAGAGCAAATAACGCCTGGAGCGTGAGTCTATCGCCTAGAGGTGACCTTCTGTAGATCGGTCGGAAGAGTGCGGGCCGTGGAGACGGTTGCACGGGAGTCCTTGGACGATGGTTGTTTGAGATTCGAGGACGAATCTAGGTTGGTGGGGGAGAATTGTAACACCCGCGAACTGGAATCCCGGTTTAGGGTGTGCATCGATTGATGCAGTTGGAGCATCAGTCGATGCTGACTCAATTATGTGCATTTTGACTTAAGTTAAAAGCTGCGTTTTGGGTAAAGGAAAACCCTTAGTTTCGAGTTTTTGTCTCATTCGTGTTGGGTGGCCGTTTTTGAGAAAAGAGAAAGAGAGAAAAACTGTTCTTGAGTGTTCTTGAGAATTCTGAGAGATTGGAGGCGTTCCTGTAGAGATCTGTTGCTGGAATCGTTGTAAGAGCTTCCTGGGAGCGTGTTCTTGATTGTTTGAGGTTTAGTTTCTTCTGTGGCAAAGGTAAGTGCAGGACCATGGCTTATTCTAAGCTAGTGAACTCTTTAATCTGCTTGTTGTGTGATGTTATACTTGTTAGATCGTTGGTATGGACGCTAGGAAGCTTTCTTGTGGCTTGGGATCGAGTTTTGTGTTTACAGGAACAAAGATTCGGCGAGAAGCTTCGGGGAAAAACACGATGCTCGGCATTGCATCGGTCGATGCATATCTTGCGTCGGTCAATGCAAGTGCAAGGACGGTGCGTAAAACTCTAGGGTTTTCGTGTGATGTCGGGCATGCGTCGGTCGATGCAACCCCTTGGTGTGTCGATCAATGCTTGTTGGTGTCGGTCGATGCACTGTCCTGGTTTGTCGTCTGTTGTTTATTGATTGTTGTTTGATGGTTAGAGATGACTCTGTGTGTATAGCCCAATAGATGGGAGGATTGCCTTACTGAGTGTTTATAAAATATTCATGCATTGCAATGTGTGTTTGTGGTGTAGGTAAAGGTAAAGTGTGATTGTGGAATCAAGGCAATGAAGAGGAGGATGTTCTAGGGACTCGGTTTTATGTTGTCTGGCATTGCTAGATTGCTAGAGTTGGGTCATTAGAAACATTGCTAGGTTGCTGATTATTATTGTTGTTGGTTATTGGTTATTGGTTATATTTTGGATAATAATTTATTATTGGATTATTATTGAATATTGGTTGGTTATTTCCGTTGTTGAATGTGTTTGTCGTTAGGTGGCTAGTGGATATGAGACCACTAGTTGTAGTTTATTTTATTATATTATATTTACTATTTATTATTAAAAAGAAAGTCGGCCGTTTCAATTATCAACAAATCTATCGTTAAAAACAAGAATTTTTAGGTACACAAACTCATTTTCTTATGGTTTATTAGGCATTTTCAGATCAGTCCTATGTACTCTCTCCCTTAACTCCGGTATTCATAAACCAAGAAGACTCCTGATATAAAAAAAAACTATTGATCACATGTTACATATGGATTTATCGTTAAATGGGAAAACATGTGTATCCAACATATTATAGTCGACTACCAAATGAAAATGAACATAATGCTTTGTATCTTATATTATCTATGTTTGCTAGCGACTAGCGAGTCCACTGATGTTGACCGTACCAGGTTGTACATTTTCAAAATATTAGTCTTTATGTCAATTAGGTGAATGGATGGAAATAAAAATCAAGAGTTTCCCCTGCATTTGTTTTGTTTGTTGTCTTTCCGAAAATCTTATCACTACAGCTTATTGTATATATGTCTACATTTCACATGTCTTCATAGTTCATACCAACGTAAATTTTAATATATGTTTCTTCCCAATAATTATGTTCCATTCAATTTATCCTTGATTTCTCAATATTTTCTCAAATGTGTTGCTATCTATAACCCCTCTGGAAATTAAAATCAGTGTTTAATGTGAACGTCGATGGAAAATCATAAAGAAAGCTTTTGACATTCTGTTACATTTCAAAAACAAAAATTACTTTATGCAAGAACTTAAAAAAAAATAAGAAAATATAACAAACCCTTATGCATTTACAAGTCTAATATATTTTTGTTATTTGAATTAATTAGTCTCTCATGAGCACATGCAGTATATATTATAGTGGCATATCTTCAACTAATTGTCTATTAAGGTTTGGAAATTTATTCTATATTCCACTTTCTATTTAGTTGGTTATTTTTATTTTATTTTAGGTCCGTTTTGCAAATAGTCATGTTGTCTACTTGGGGTATCAAACATTTTAACGGAAATGAATTTTAGTTCATTTTCATGAGCATGCAGAGTTGTTTCTAAGGAGCACATGCCAAAACGTAAAGTATATGCATGTACGAAACAAAGTGTTTGGTGATAGTGTTATATAATCAACGTGTCTTTTTTTTCTGGGTGTAAATTTTTTTTTTTTTTTTGAATTTAATGTTAAATTATATTCAAAAGAAAATAAACGTTTTATAAAATTTGTGTGGAAATTTTAAAACAGCTTGATATAAAAACAATTTCTGGGTGCAAATATTATCAACATGATATAGAAAACTACGAGTATATGAAGTTCAAAAAGAATGAATAAAAGGAATAAAACAGATATCAACGACTAAATACTGGAAAATAAATTACTAAAGTTATTCTATCTATTACTAAAGCTATTGTCCCATATACATTTTACACTTTCACCTCCATTCATGTTGCTATCGTATTTTAAGTTTTGAAATTATCTTCTAGCCTTTTCTTCTATCTTTGCCAAAAGTGATTAATTATCATCATAACCAATATAGCAAGCTATAACCAAATTTAAGTTTGTAGAGATATTCTAAGATTCTTGCCAACTTTTTTTATTATTCCTTCGCCTTTTTGGCAATGATTTGAAGTATAATTAATTAATTATTGTTGTGTTTTTTGTACGTACTTGCATGACCTATTTGAAGAACTTGACGGGATTTTCACACCATTAAATCATATTCGTCCTGTTATTTACAGTACTCCATGAATATTGATGTTGTTAATTCACTAAGAAAAACATCATTCCTCTCTTTCTTTTCAGGAACTCATCGATGGTGACGTTAATGCGACGGTAGACACGGTTTACTGATGTATTCAAGAAATGTATATTGATGGTATGTAATTCTTACCAAGCTTCCCAAGCATATTTCTCTTAGCCGAACAGAAGTGTCTACACAACTTCCACCAGTTCGTAACATCTCGGCTTTCAGATATTTCCAAGGGGGTTATATGTATTTTTAGTGTTTCACTTGAAAATTTGAGTTCAATCATTCTTTCAGAGAATTTTTGCCCTCATCATCATATGCTTTATTTAAGAATGACATTAAAGAAAGAAACTAATACACAATTAATAAAGACTACATGTGTTACATGCACATCTAAATTTATGAATGAAATTTAAGAGTATAAATTGTATAATATCAATGTTTCCTTCGAAGAGCTGCAAATTAATTTGAACTTACATTCAATTTGTATGGCAAAAGATATAAATATCATCTAATTTTCACTGACAAATAATTATTCCATCGTGTACTTTACATGTAAGATTAACTTCATAAAATGATAATAAAAATGTTATATAATATAGGCAAAAATTTTTTTTTTAAAAATTGTATCCACATTTGTATATTTTTCGGGTTCAAGTTCCGGTTACTAATTTCTTGAGCCAGTGTCATCATATACATAATACATCTTCTCATATTTACCAAAAGACATTGCATCATTCAATAATTTAATTGACAGTACTTGAATATAAAAAAGACCAAAATTAACTTATTAAAATCTGCTGTAAAATGAATGTCAATAATTAACTAAAAGGGTGAAACTAATGAGTGAGTTTTTGAGTTTCGATCTTAAAAATAGAGTACTTGAGAGCTAGTTGAAAAAAAAGTTAACTAACATCAATGAAATGAAGTAGAAATAGAGTATGTGGGAAGAAGGGTGGTTGTGGTTGTTTTCTAAATTTTAGTTAAAATAAAGATTGTTCTCGACAAAGAAATGAAACAAAAAAGACAAAGTCTGAGTAATTGTGTTTATTCAGAAATTAAAAAATGACATTGTCGAAAAAGAAAATTTAATCAGTTTTTTTTTTCATTATTTGGCTGGTTTGCACACCAGCACACGATCTCAAAATTGTTTTACAATTATTTTTAAAAAATTAAAATATAATACAGAAATCTATATGTCAGAATCTGATTAGACAGGTGACTTTTGCTTTATAGGATAAAAGATTAGTTGTTACTTGTGTAAATCAATTTAAACCGCATGGGAAGTGTAACTGCAACTAGTCTCACGCCTTAATTAGTGACTAGGTACTAACCCGCGGAGAACCGCGGGCTGAACTTTTTTTTAATAAAAATTTGTGATAATTTATTTTATTATTATGTTATTTATAATAGTTTGTGATTAAAAATTTAGTTTGCTTATATTATAATTTTTATATTTTAAAAATATTTGTTGAAAACCTGTCAATAAAACATTTGCATGTAATGAATAAAATTGTTTAAACATTTGTAGACTAAACATAATCCTTACTAACATATAAAAAAGAGCAACTAAATATAGCTAGTAAAAATTCTAAAAAGCTTCTTTGAAAACAACATTCATTGTTTTTACTTTTCTATAATTTATTTATTTGATGTATCCCAATTTTCATTTTTTAATTAATTAATTAATCTTAATTAAGTTTTAATGGCAATTGAATGTAATTTTTACACATTTTAAGGTTGGTTTCATATTTGTACTTTCCAATTAATATAGTAGGATAAAATTTGTAGTTGTAGATTTTACTCGATAAGATTTTTAAAATCTTAGCTGTTAATTTATTTTTTAATACGGATTAGTTTTGATTCTAATAGATTTTTTTTTTACTTTTCTATAATTTATTTTATTTAATGTGTCCCCCATTTTCGTTTTTTAATTAATTATATTTATTTAATTAATTAATTAATTTTAATTAAGTTTTTCTAATGGCAATTGAATGTAATTTTTAACACATTTAAGGTTAGTTTCATATTTGTACTTCCCAATTAATATAGCAGGATCATACAATGGAATAGAACGTGTGCCGTCTCAGCTTGGACAGGCAAACATGTCTGGCCTGAGAAATTGTCCTTCCCTGGCATGATGTAGTTGTGAACTTCGTTTATGAGTATCTGCGAACAGCTGCTCTCATCCACGTCAACAATTGCGCCAAAGCTTCAATTTTTAAGAATTTATTACAACTATAAAGTGCCTCTCTTCTACTGGTTTCAACGTTGCTCTTTGATCTCCAACCGTTGATCTCATTCAACCAGCTCTCTGTAAAAGCTTTTTCTGAAAAGAATGAAATTGGTACCTGGTTTCTTCAGCTGGTGAAGTAGAGTACTTATTCTTCTTTCGCGAGTTGATCCATGATCTCTGAAAGTCAGTATGTGATCTTGGTTGAAGTTCAACCGTTGAACCAGCAACGGCACATGCATTGAATATGGCATCAACTTTATTTTGCTGCAAAAAAAACAGAATGAAGCTCATAGTGGAACAACTCACTAATGGTTAACAATGAAAGAAATGAAGAAACAAAAAAACAAGAAGCAAAGGCTACAAGCTGGTAATTGACGTACCCACACCAACATGAAAAAAAAAAGACGTAACCCAAAGATTCTTTTCTTAGTTCAACTCTATCAGTATGTTTGGGATTTTTCTTTTAAAAAGCCTTCTTGCTGTCTCAAGAGCTGCTAGTGTCTTCTTCTGTTCCCTAGAAACGAAACACTACGTTCTACCGTCCTTGGCGACGGACCAAAATAGTGAAAAACTTAAAATTATCTCCTTTAATTAGGACCAATTTGGATGTTAACACCTAGTACAAGTCTATAGAGCGAGATATATTTATACCTGAAAGTTGTTTTCCTGTGTTATAGCAAAACAATTAGTTATGCTTTTTTACCAGACTTAACAAATAATATTTTATTTGGTTTTAAGAAAGAATATTTTTACATGTGTTTAACGAAAACAAAATAATTAAAAACTCTAAAAATTAGCTGCAAAATAAATTGAAAAAAAACTTATTTATTTGTTGTGTCGTCTTAAAACTGAATATATTGTTTTGAGAAGAACTTCGTATATATCTGAATATATTTTTTTAAAATAAAATTTTATATAGTGTTTATAAAAAAAATATTAAGATATATATACAATAACTTTAAAACAATATTGAGATAATCTTTGGCAAAACCCAATTTTACTTGGAATTATACGACACCTAAACCAATATATAAAGACACGTACACATTAACTCATAATTTCTCATATCTCTATCATTGGAGAACGACTACTACGAAGAGGATGAAGGTCTTCACTTTGATCCCACGGGGCCAGAAGTCATCAACTCTTATCTTATACCAATGCTAAGAGGTGAGCCCATGGAAGACTTTATAGTGGTGAAAGATGTTTATGCCAAGGAGCCACGGTTGTTGGAACACACCAACCATCCTTTTCTCAAGGAAGATGAGTGGTATTATGTCACTACAAAGACTCAGATCTCTAAAGAGAAGGTTGGTTGTGGTAAGTACTCGAAGCGGAAGATCATCGGAGATGGCATTGACCGTGGGAACTGGAATGGGAATGGGAAAGAAGAAATCATCGACGAGGAAACAGGGAAAGTCATCGGGTAACACTACAAGAAATATGAACTTTGGTAGCACATCATTGTAGCACGAATTTACTAACTGCTACTAAAAGTACTAATATCGGATATCAAATCTATGGTAGCATTAAATCAGCACTAACAAATATTTTCATTGAGCGGGAACATAAAAATCACTATTATAGCTGAAAATTTGTTTTAGAGGCAAAATTTTTGCTTTTCTTCTGCAATTGGCCCCAAAAAAAACTTAACTTTGCTAGTGATAAGAAAAAAAGACTTATGTTTTTAACGGAAAGGGGATCTAGAGTTTTCCTAAAAAGACTTATAGAGCTTGACTTCTGATTTTTATAGAGCTTGACGTTTATATTTTTGTATTGAATTGGAAAACTTGACTTCTGATTTTTCTATCTTGAAAACTCAATAAAATAGAGCTTTTGTTTAATTTAATTTCTTATCATTCTCCAAAATCAATAGAAAAACATAATCAATTCACAATGTAGAATTAAAATTTACAAAATAAAAATGAAATATCATAATATTTGATTTTTTTTTGTTAACCATCATGATATTTGATTTAGAGTTCAAGAAATATGATTTAGGGTATAGAGATTCATATTTTTGTAATTATAAATTAAGAAAAATACAACAAATTGTTATTTAAGCGAGAATAAAAAACAAATACAAAATGCAAAAAGAATAAAATGTTAGTGAATTTTTGAATTAGAATATAGGGTTTGAGGTTTAGGGTGTAAGAGTAAATGGTTTGAAATATATAATTATTATTAATTAAAAAAATAGAAATATACTAGTAAACTTTTGGATTTAGGGATATAATTTTCAAAAATTTAAGTATAGTCATTTTTTTTCAAACCTAAACTCTATACCCCAAACACAAACCTTAACCGAAACTTTTAACCCTAAACACTAAACTTCTAATCCTAAATCCTAAACTTTTAAAACCAACACTTACTTAAATTTTAAAATAAATTTCAATAAAGAAAAATAAAGAAATTATTGTTTCATGCTAAAAATATAATTAGAATTAAAACTATTAGAAAATACAAAAAAAAAACTATTAAGTGTTTGGATTAGAATTTATGGTATAAGATTTGGGGCGTGAGGTTTAGAGTATAAAAATATAAGTGTATAAGATTATAATATATGTATATCAAGAACTTAAAATCTAACACTAAAAATTTTCAAAATTTTTTATTTATAAATTTATAAATTCCAAATCCCAAATCTTAAAATATACTCCCTCTGTTCCTCATAAATTGATGTTTTAGGATTTTTTCTTGTCTCTAAAAAATTGATGTTGTGTATTAAAAAAATTAAAATAGTTTTTTTACCTTATGATTTCTCCACATGTCATGTTGTCTAAAATCTACATTTTCTCTTTTAACTTTAAAAATAATTATAAATTAATTTATAATTAAACTTTAACTTTTTCTTAATATATGTGAAAGTGGCAAAATATCAAACTATTATAGGAACAGAGTGAGTGAATTAGTTTTTGGGAAATTAGCAGGAATAACAAAGAAAAAAACTATAATTCAATATCTAACATTTCTAACCATGAAAAGATCATATACTCTATAATATATATATATATTAATGACAATTCTAACCTCATGCCAAGTTAATTGTTGTCACTCGCCCATACTGTTGGCAAACTGTGTATGTAGATATATATGCCTATGTATGTATATATGTATTTTGTCATCTCTCTCTCAATTCTTTTTTTATATCTACTCTTTCATATTTTGCAATAACTTTTTATTGAACAAACTATTTTGATTTCACAAACTTAGTTAAAACCATAGATTTTTATTTTTATTGTACAGTTATTTATAGACATAAAGACGATAAAATTTAGTTCATAAATTAATAAATAACAAAAATATTCATAATATATAGAACACAATAACACTCTATTCTATTTTAAAAAAATATATTTCTCAAATTTCAAATTACAGAAATTCAATTATAATTATAGAATTACCAGTGTTTAACTTGGTTGATGTGGATTGTTATGCGGTAACTTTTAGTGTATAAATTATTTGTGTTGTGCGTTTGATTTGGCTGTTTGAGTTGTCTATGTTTTATCTCTTACGTTGGAAATTAAGACAATTATTTGGATTGCCTATGTTGTATCCCTTAGGATATAATATACTATATTTTGTTCGTTTATTTTGGTCATTTGAGTCGTGATATGTTTTATCTCTTACGGTTAGCGTTTAATACAGTTGCTTGGGTTCTCTATATTATATTCCTTAGGGTATAGCGTTTTTTTGTTGTGCATTTATCTGAGCATTTGAGTTGTCTATGTTTTATATCTTCTGGTTGTTTGGGTTGTTTATGTTGTATCCCTTAGGGTATAGAATATATCATTTATCCCTTAGGGTATAGAATATATCATTTTATTACCCGTGTTTAACTTGGTTGATGTGGATTGTTATGCGGTAACTTTTAGCGTATAAATTATTTGTATTGTGCGTTTGGCTGTTTGAGTTGTCTATGTTTTATCTCTTACGTTAGAAATTAAGACAATTATTTGGATTGCCTATGTTGTATCCCTTAGGATATAATATACTATATTTTTGTTCGTTTATTTTGATAATTTGAGTTGTGATATGTTTTATCTCTTACGGTTAGCGTTTAACACGGTTGCTTGGGTTCTCTATATTGTATCCCTTAGGGTATAGCGTTTTTTTTTGTGCATTTATCCGAGCATATGAGTTGTCTATGTTTTATATTTTTTGGTTATTTGGGTTGCTTATGTTGTATTCATTAGGGTATAGCGTTTATGCATTTAATTTGGTATTTTGAATTGTTTATGTTTTATTTCTTACGATTAGCGTTTGAAACGATTGATTGGGTTGCCTTTGTTGTTTTCTTAGAGTATAACGTTTAAAATGATCTATGTTTCATACTATTTTATTTTTTCTATACTATTTCATCATTTCATTTATTGTATTTTTTGTTTAACATTTAATTTAAAATACATTATTTAACATCTAAATTTTATTTATACTGATTTTACATATATATTTGAGTTTAAATCTTGCATATCATATATATATATATATTATATATAGTCCTAATATAATTTGTTCCTGTTATAATTCCTATTCATCATTTCAAATTTTCAATATTCGATTTTAAAAATTTCAGTTATGTTGAATGCAGAAAAAAAAATCTAACTTTTAATGACAAATTTCAAAATTTTAACTATTTTTGGTAAAAAGATATATGACATTAAAATTTTAAAGGGTATGTGTTATTTATTCAAATAAATAAAGTAATAAATAAATCATTTTGTACCCCCAACACTTCTTTAGCCGCGCGTGTCACTCACATTTACCCTTCCCTTGTCTTTTTCCACTAGCCAATGGTTACTCACTTAATTTTTATAGTTAATAGGCTATATTCTTTATTGGTTTTTTTGTTTTGGTCATGGTGCAAATTCGCCCTTAGTTTTTTAATCTTTAACAAAAAAAAAAAATTAGTTTTTTAAAAAGAACAAGGCAACAAATTTGATAAAAATGCGAAAAGAAAAGTCTGGTTTTTTATTGGCTGGTTCATAGAAGTGAGGATCACAGTTTTTCTAATATCCACCGTTCATAACTTTAGATCCAACGGACAAAAATAATTTAGGTTTTTTTTTTTTTTTTTATCTCTTTCCTTTCCTTGTCGTCTCATCTTCCTCTCTTATTCTCTTCTTCTCTTCTTCATGTTCTCTCCATTGCTCATTTAATTAAGTGTAAATTCAGTTTTTGTTATAATAGATCTGGAAGCCTTACTCGATTTCAGGAGTTTTCTGAATTTTGTTATTACTATCACTTGTATAGCCCCTGGAGATATATGAGTTCGTGGTTTTGATTTTGATAGAAAAGAGTATTGCGAGGAAAAGATCCGCTTTTCACCAGCATTGCTGCAGCTGATGCAGAAATCATCCATTCTTCTAAAGAATGGACTTACTGCTATTCTCATTTCAGATAAAGAATCATCCTCATCAGCTGCAGCGATGCTTGTGAAAGCAGATCTTTTCGAGATCCTTATGCTCAAGGTTTGGCGCATCTTCTTGAACACATGGTTTTTGAAGGTTCAAAACTATATCCGGACGGCGATGAGGTACAATTTTTTTTTTTTTTTTTTTTTATCAGTTTGTACATATTGACATTTATGGTTTGTGCCAGATCTCTGAAACTGCTTCTTGCTTGTGTTTGACAACTGTCAAGAACGAAGACAAGCTTGAGTTCAGCAAGATTCTTGAGGCATGGCAATTGTTATTGGTCTATGCATATGCGTTATGACTCTATGAAGAAATAGAGATTTCACACAAAGCCAAAAAAGGCTTTAAGGTGATCTGGAATGGCGTTAGGCTGTTAAATGGTATGAGTTGGAGATCTACTAGAGCTGCTTTGGTTTCTTATTTGGTTTGGTGAAGAAATGTATTTGCGTTCTTTTTCTTTGAGTGTGATTCAAGCATTTGTATCTTTTGGATATTTGATAGATTGATTCTATGTAAAATGTATGTTTTATATATTTAATGTAATATTAATTTTATTTATGAATCAATTTGTAATTTATACTTTATGCAATTTAGGTTTCAAATAATTGAAATATAGAACATAATAATATACATTACAATAGCATTAACAGGGATTTAGAATAAGAGACCAAATTCGTTGATAAGTCTTGAGACCTATATTATTAATTAGTAAGAAACCAAATTGGTCTGGGCGGTTGTATTGGTCTCCGCTCCAAATAAGAAACCAGATTCGTTAAAGCCTAATAATAATCAGGGATTTAGAATCATGACAAATTGTTGAGAATCATAGCTAAGGTCTCTTTGTTTGATCTCTTATGTCTTATCTCTTTGTTTGTTCTATTTTGCTTCAGCACTCTACTTTTTTTTTTTTTTTTTTTCAATTCTCTGCCAATTATTCATCACATTTCTCTGTTTCCTTCCTCAAAGACTATGAATGAACCGACTTCGTGTTCTCGTAAATTCAACCGTCAAAACGAATAGCTTAACGTTACATCCTGTGTAAGTTTAAGATTATAGTAGTTGGCTCTGGCGAAGCTTGTGTCAACTTCGACCTTTAGCAAAACCATTCATTGTCTGCGAAATAGGGTCCGGAGTTACATGTTGTTTTTGGACTGACAATTGGACAGGGTTAGGTTCTCTTTTGGAACTAACCGGGGACAGAGGACCGAGTATGACTGGGCTTCCAAGGAATGCAGTTGTAGCAGATGCCTTAAGAGAAGGCCAATGGTGGATTTCAACTTCTCGAAGTAGAAACCCTGTCATTCGCCTCATACAAGATTGTCTACCTCCTCCCACGGTGGTAAACACACAACAAGATGCTCAAGATGACACTTATCTCTGGAAGATTGAAGATGGCCAGTCGTCTAACATTTTTTCAACCACGAAGACATGGGATCATCTGCATCCTCTAGGTCAAAGGGTGGATTGGTTCAAATATGTTTGGTTTAAAGGCAGAATTCCCAAGCACGCTTTCATAGCCTGGCTAGTTTCACGTCATCGGTTGCATACTAGAGATAGACTGATTAGTTGGGGTCTGTCTGTGTCCACGGCCTTACCTCCTTTGTAATAATCAGGATGAGACTAGACAACACCTGTTTTTCGATTGCTCATTTGCTGCAGAAGTGTGGCAATATTTTACAAGTAAGGCCCATGTTTCTCCTCCTCAATCTTTTGAGGATGGAGTTAGATGGTTGAAGAATCCTTGCAGGGATAAAAACACTGCTTTGATTCTTCGGCTAGCCTTCCAAGCCTCAATGTATTTCATCTGGAGAGAGCGGAATTCACGTCTTCATAATGCATCTTCCCGTCCAGCCTCAGCGTTAATTCTCGAGATCAAGAGTCTCCTTAGGTGTCATCTCAACCATCTAACAGCCGCACAACGTCTCATTCCTCCGGCTCCTTCTTTGCTGATGACTTGGTTCGGAGTGTTTCATTAGCTTTTGCAATATGCTTACCTTTGCTTGTACACCTTTTTCTTTGTAGGTGTGACTCGAATGGGAGGCACTTGTATTTCCGGTACCCTGTTTTGGGATTAATGAAAGGTATTTAAAAAAAAAAAAAAAAAAAAAAAAGATTATAGTAGACGTATTGACGTAAGTATAACGTTAACGCTTAGTCTAGAACTTTTTATGATAAATCATACCATTCTTGATCAGAAGCATTGGATCACAGTCCCTTGAATATCAAGAAAACGTCTCATCAAAGATGCGAAGGAGGCCACTACACTGAAACTCAATTCGGCATCCATAATAGATTAAAAAAAAAAAGTATTCCAAAGACATTCACTTGCTTGGAACAGAAGCTAACATTGTAGTCTTATATGGAACGGAACAGGTTTACCAGTGGCAGAAGATCAGCACTTGCTTGATCAGTATGCACTTAAACTTTCATGAAGAACAGAGGAATCTGAGAGCTGAAGATATATTTATATATTTTTCAGATAGTTAATAGTCTGAAACAGATCCAAAGTCACATCTCTTAATCAAAAAGCAATCAGACGCAAATGCCTCTTTACTCAAAAAAAAAGGAAATCTATTATGAATGTGTCACTGGATCTGCTCGTCCAGCGACGATAACCAGCGATTATGTAAAATCACACGAGAGAGAAAGAAAGAGACTTGAATCTTCAATTCGATTCAATCGGAGGCATGTAGCGTGTTTACTTGAATCTTCAATTCGAGTATCATAGTCAAGACAAACTTGTAGGTTGAATTGGAGGTAAGTGTAAGGAGTGATACTACTGGACTCACTGAAAACTCAGTCCAGCAAACAAGGTTGGGCCTCGAAGAAGCAATCAAGCCCACCGCAGTTTGCTTTCTCACAACAGTCTCCAACGGTAACAAGGAAAAGTTTATCTCACCATGTGCTCTGCAGTGTATGGAGGTAATGCCAAAAACAGCTCACCAAATGGTCCAAACACGAAACCAGTTTGCTGCTCTTACCTCACCGATCCTATGCTGCTGATAGAGACACTTGTCAGGCATCTACCTACCTTTGTAATCATTAGGTCATTATGTCTCCTCTATGTCTTCGTCTATATAAAGACAGAGTATGTATTCAGAAGTTTTATTGAATGAGAAATATATTTTGAGCCACCTTCTCTGTTTCAAACGTAGAGCCATAGCTCTTGCTTTCATGGTATCAGAGCATCAGTAGTACGACCTATGGCTCCTGATGACTCTTTCTCTTCCGCTTTGTCTATTTCCCAAGTGGTGACTCTCAAACTTACAGAGTCAAACTATCTTCTATAGAAAACTCAATTTGAGTCTTTTCTCTCTCCTCAGATGCTTCTTGGCTATGTCAATGGCTCCATTACTCGACCCTCAGCAACTCGTTCTGTCAACACCACTGAAGGTCCTTCTGAAGAACCGAACCCTGACTTTGCAAAGTGGGTTCGAAATGACCAGCTTGTCATGGCTTGGAACTTTGGTTCCTTGTCTGTACCAGCTCTCCGAGTCGTCTACGGTATGCACTCAGCTCACGAGGTATGGATGGCTCTTGCTAAGAAATTTAATCGAGCCTCTACCACTAGGAAGTTTGAACTGCAGAACCGCTTGCGTGCTTGTGTTAAGTTAGGTAGAACAATGGAGGAGTATCTGGGTGAGCTTAAGTTAATCTTTGATCAGCTAGACTCCATTGGCTTTCCTATGACTGATTTGGAGAAAATTCATGGTCTATTGTCTGGTTTGGGAAAAGATTACGAATCTGTTACTACTGTGATAGAACACTCCATGGACTCTGTTCCTGGACCCTGTTATGAGGATGTGGAGTTAAAAGTCATCGCCTTTGACGACAAGCTCAAGACCTATTCCTCTGCTTCAGCTGTCACTCCACACCTAGCTTTTCAGGCTGAGAAAAGTTACTTTGATAGAGGAGGTTCGGGCAACAGAGGTGGTCGATCCGGTGGTGGTTACAGAGGTCGCGGTAATTACTCTACTCGTGGCCGTGGCTTTCAACAACATGGTCGTTGTACACAAGGACAAGATAATCAGAATAAAATAGCAGAATCTGCTAAACCGACTTGTCAAATCTGCAACAAATATGGCCACAATGCCTATGATTGTTACAATCGGTTTAATGAGGAGTATGTTCAACAGCAGACTACTGCTCTAGCTGCTATGCGTGTCTCAGAGAACGACTGTCACAACAATGGAACTGAATGGCTACCTGACAGCGGGTCTACAGCTCACATAACCAACTCCACGGCGAATTTGCAACATTCTCAGGCTTATCATGGTAATGACTCTGTTATGGTTGGCAATGGCGAGTTCTTACCAATTACTCACATCGGAATTGTGCCTCTGCAGACTCTGTCAGGTAAATTTTCTGCCTCTGAATGATGTTCTCGTATGTCCTAATGTGACAAAATCTCTACTTTCAGTCTCTAAGCTATGTACAGACTATCCTTGTTCCATTAATTTTGACTCTGATAGTGTGCGTGTAAAGGACAAGCATACCAAGCAGCTCCTCACAACCGGAAACAGGAGTAGGGATCATTATGTGTTGAGAAATCCTGCATTTCAGTCTCACTATTCTACAAGATAACTTACTGCAAGTGATGATGTCTGGCACAAAAGGTTGGGGCATCCTAGTGCAGAGATTCTTCAACACCTCTCTTCTTCCGCAGCAATATCAGTCAATAAACGCACCAACAAGTTTTGTGAGTCGTGCAAGCTTGGCAAGAGTGCTCAACTACCGTTTTCTTCTTCTGATTTTGTAGCTAGTAAGCCTCTTGAGAGGTTGCATTGTGATTTGTGGGGTCCTGCTCCTGTTACATCGATTCAGGGGTTTAGGTATTATGTGATATTTGTTGACAATTATTCACGGTACTCTTGGTTTTATCCCTTGAAGAATAAATCAGATTTTTATTCAGTCTTCATGCTTTTCCAAAGTTTAGTTGAAACTCAGTTTAATCAGAAAATCAAGAGTTTTCAATGTGATGGGGGAGGTGAATTCATTAGTACGCCATTTGTCACACATCTTGCAAACAATGGCATTAAACAACTCATCTCATGTCCACACACTCCACAACAAAATGGTCTAGCATAAAGAAAACATAGGCATTTGTCTGAACTTGGTCTAAGCATGATATTTGAGAGTAAAGTTCCACAATGTTACTGGGTGGAGGCTTTCTTCACTGCAAATCATATCATCAATCTTCTGCCTACATCAGTTCATCAGGCTTCTGCAAGCGCACATGAAGTTCTTTTTGCTACCAAACCTGATTAATATTTGGTACCACTTGTTATCCTACACTTCGAGCTTATGGAGCAAATAAATTCGATCCTAAGTCCCTGAAGTGTGTGTTTCTAGGATACAATGATAAATACAAAGGCTACCGGTGTGTTTATCCTCCTACAGGTCAGATCTATATAAGCAGACATGTGCTTTTTGATGAAAGTGTTTATCCCTTTGCAACTGATTATTCAGGTTTACTTCCTGTTGCAACTACGCCTTTACTGTCCGCATGGCAAAAGGGATTCCTATCTACACAGTCTGCTCCTCCTGCAGCCGCTTCTCTACCAGAAGACTCTGTTTCTGTACGACATGTTGCAGTCTCGCATGATATGCCTACAGATCCCATCTTGCCAACACTCGGAGAATCCTCAACCTCAACCTCTACGACAGACTCGAGTGATACTAACACTGATACTGATGATAATAATGCTGATTCACCAGACGCTCCACTATTTGCAGAGAATGACTTTCTTCCTCTTGCAGCACCAGTTGCAGCACCAGTTGTGAATGATCACACCATTGTCACGCGAGGAAAAGATGGAGTTCGCAAGCCAAATCCAAAGTATGCTCTCCGTGCGACACACACCACTGAAAAAGTGCCAAAAACAGTGGCCTCTGCTCTTAAGCATCCTGGTTGGACAACTGCTATGGGAGATTAAGTCGAGTCTTTTGTAGACACTAATACATTCTCCTTGGTTCCCTATCAGCCAGATATGAACGTTTTAGGCTGTAGATGGGTTTTCACACCCAAACTCAAGTCTGATGGCAGTTTGGACAGATTAAAGGCGCGTCTAGTTGCTAAAGGGTATGATCAGGAGGAAGGTGACTTCTTTGAAACTTACAGCCCTGTGGTTCAAACTGCGACGGTACGCCTTGTTCTTCATGCTGCCGTAGCCAACAACTGGGAAATCAAGCAGCTCGATGTCAAGAGTGCATTTCTCCATGGTGATTTGACTGAAACAGTGTATATGCAACAACCTCCAGGATTTAAAGACAGTGCACATCCCTCGCATGTTTGGAAGCTCATAAAGTTGTTTATGGGTTGAAACAAGCTCCATGAGCATGGTTTGATAAGTTCAGCTCCTTTCTGTTGAAATTTGGCTTTGAATGCAGTTTCAAAGATCCATCACTCTTCGTATATCTCAAAGACAATCATATCATCATCCTATTACTCTATGTTGATGATATGGCTCTTACTGGGAACAGTCCAAAACTGATTCAAGAGTTACTTCAGTCAATGAATGATGAATTTCGTATCAAGGATCTGGGACGTCTGAGCTATTTCCTTGGTCTACAGGCTCACTATCACACTGAAGGACTCTTTCTCAATCAACATAAATATGCAGAGGAACTGCTTTTGGCAGCTGGCATGGCAGATTGTGCTCCTGCCTCCACACCATTACCTCTTGAGCTTCAAAAGGTCAAGGGACAGGAAGATCTCTTTGATCAACCAACAGACTTTCGGAGTCTTGCTGGTAAGCTCCAATATCTCACTATTACGAGACCAGACATACAATTTGCAGTCAACTTGTTTATATTATATGGATTATGACAAAACAATAATAATAAAACAACTGATCCAGTGAGATTCAATTTTATATGCCGCCTAAGCGCCATGATGAATGTATGATGTGAATTCTTTCATCATGAGATAAGAAAAAGTGATCGAAGGATGTAAATGGGCCGGGACTGGATTTTAAATCATGCACATATCCAAATTCTTGTATTTTAATTATTTTTTCCAAAATATACCTAATAATGTGACTTTTTCGATAAGTAGTGGTTGATACAAAAAAAACATATTTATGGTGCTTTTATTATTAAAGGAAACAATATGAGGTTTTATAAGAAACATATTTACGAAAGGGCCAGGTTGTAAGTTATTAGAAACGTCTCACCTTTTTTCAAATTACAGTTCTATAAAAAAAAGAACAAAAGCAAGAGACTTGACTTTGCCTTGAATGTGAATACTAATTTTTAAAAATATATATTTACAACATTACATGAATCTTGCTTATCAATGTTATATATAGTACAGCAAATATTTCATTTATATTAAAATTTTTACTTAAGACATTAGGCAAAAAAAAAAGATATGACAAAAATTTATGAAGACCAAACATAGAGATAAATGCATAATATGGATATGTTGTCCATGTATAACTTTTATTTATTTATTTATTCAATTTGTATTTTTACTATTGACAATATAGTCCAAGTTAATTTTAAGGCTTTCCTTTAGTTTGTGTTTGTACAAACTTAGTTCTAAAAAAAATTGATCAAAACTTTTTATATATTCATAAATTAATTTTTATATATTGATCCAAATCATCTGGTTTTTTTTTTGTATCTTTAGGTTATGTCTAGTGACACACCACAACCACCACGAG
Organism: Camelina sativa; assembly: GCF_030686135.1. NCBI lineage: Eukaryota > Viridiplantae > Streptophyta > Magnoliopsida > Brassicales > Brassicaceae > Camelina > Camelina sativa. The sequence continues at coordinate 23,872,531 of NC_141881.1, forward strand.
CAGCTGCGTTTGAAGATCTGAATCTATCACCCGCTTTGCTGAAGGGCTTATATCTCAACATGAGATTCGCAAGTCCAAGCAACATACAAGCAGTGTGTTTGCCCTTGATCATGAAACCGCCTTACAAACATCTTGTCTCTCTTGCATACAATGGATGTGATTTTTTTTTTTGGAAACATTTAATACTTTAATTCACTAGTCTAATTTGGGAAATATATATGTAGCTTTAAAGACTTAAATTTTATAAGATTTACACAATTTTAAACCTTTTTAGCTTCGCCTTAACCACACACAAACAAGATCTTTCCAAGATTTAAGACACACAAACAAATACAACTCTTTAAACAAAATTAATCAATTAAGTCAGAGCTGGTATCATATGAAAAAAAATAGACAAATCACATTACCAAGGTTAAAACTAAATTATTAATACTAACACCACTTTATTTTTGGATATAGAAAGATGTATATTACAGTAAAACCTCTATAAATTAATAATTAGGGACCATGAGATTTTATTAATTTATAAAGATTTTAATTTATCAAAAATTTAATTTTTATTAATTTATCGATAAACTAATAAATATATTAAATTATGAAGAGATTTGTCTATTTATATATTTAAAATTTTTATATTTAAAAATAATTTTTGTTATAGTTCATATATTTTAGAGTGTTCTTTATAGTTTCTTATACTTTAATAATTTATTCTTTTTTATAATTTTTATTTTATTTTTGTTAGAGGTGAACTTTAGTAAGAATGTAAATTTAAGAATAAGCAAACAAAACTACTTAAATTATATTTAACTGAATTTTAGTAGATATATATATATATATATATATTATAATTTTTATAAATATTAATTTAAGATATTGATGGGACCATATATTTACATAGAATCTCTAAAAAAATATTATCTTATAATTTTATCGAATTATGTCATTTTTAACATTGGTCCAACTAGTGACTGGAAAAATTTATTAATTTATACCGATTATTAATGAACAACCCGACCCTTTTTTTTAGACCCTAATATCTAGTGATCAAGTACTCACTAGCAATCTATCCTCAATCAACAATAATGGATAACATAAATCAATTCCACTAATCCAATAACCAATAAAAACAAACCAAAGATTCAACAATATAACATCATAGAACCAGCAATCAAAATCCATTCTAGACAATAATTTTCCATTCTAGCAACCTAACCGAAGCATAAAACAAATAATTGAGCCTCTAGAATGTGCTCCTCTTCATCGCTTTGATTCCACAATCACACTTTGCCTTTACTTGCACCGCAACAAAAAGAGATGCGTAAATTTACCAGAAATACTTAGTGAGGCAATCCTCTCATCTAGTGGGCTATAAACACAATCAATATAATATTTTCATCCCACAATCAACAAAAACAAACAAACCAGGTAATACACAAAGCAATCACAACATAAGCCACCGCTGAAGGATAGTGTCGATCGACATTGACACCTGACGATGGTTGTGTTGACTGATACACTCCTTGTGGCGTTAGGTTTCTCGCGCCGTCTAAGAATTTGTGTGGACCGACACTCGACACAAGGACACAGATGCCAAGCATCGTTTTCCTTCGATCTCCAGCTCCGAACTCCACCTCCAGACACCTCACACGCGTCCAAGGCATTCCCATAAGTGAATCCAACCCTAGGGGCCATGGAAAACACAAAAACCTCCAAAGAAAACAATCATACAACACACAAAGTCACATAAACATAGATTTTAGCTTAGATAAGTCATGCTCATTCGTTCACCTTTGCAAAAACAGAGAGATCTAAACCCAAACCACAGCAACCTTCTCCACACATCCTTAGCCTTAGATCCACATTTTCCAGGAAAAAAACTCACTAACAGAGACAAGGAATTTCCAAAAACCTCAAGAACACTCACAAAGACTCTTGTTCTCTTCTTTCTCTCTGTAAAACTGATAGAAGCGGCTAAAGACTCTGAGAAGTCGAGTTTTCCCTTATAAATTGAAGGCTTAGGGTTTTCCTAGACCGACCATGCAAATCGGAGAATTAAAATCGAACCATTAATCCGATCATATAAGGTGTCAATCGACACCACCATCTGTGTGTTTGCAATATGATTGTGTGTTTGCAGTATGCTTGCTTCCCCTGTTTTGTATTTGAAGGCAAGGGAGTCGTTTGTTTTCCAGATTTAGGAGATATATAAAAGCTCCTGCTCATAATGAAAAGTGTTGAGTTGAGTTTGTTGTTCACGGGTGACATCTCTATGGACTATGTGGAATTGTAACTTTGAGTGAACGAGCATATGGTCTGTGTTGAGTTAAGTTTGTTATTCACATTGATGAGTTTGTGTGTTTTTGATGGCTTTGTTAATGAGTTTGTGAAATGTATTTTTCAGTTTCTCTAGTGGAGGTGAAGACGGCTACGTGAGGCTGCATCATCTGGACTCCGATTACTTCAACAGTTCAACATCAAGATTTAGATTCTTTGAAAAAGTCTTTCATTCTAGATTTTATAATTTTCACTTTTTATCATTTTCATATTTTTGTGTACTTACTACCAATACCAACAACACTTTAATGATACAGCTTTTGAATTTTGGCCGAATCATATGAAACGTGAAGAATGAATGGGAGTCAGGCCTACTAATAACGGAGATACCATATCTCCTCCACTCTTATCTTTATTATATAATCTATGTCGGTTTACTCCGATTAACCATTTGGACATTTGGTTCTCATCACAAACACAATCATACAGTAACATAATCTGAGCAAAAATGGTATATGTTTCAAAATTTAAGTTTTATGAAATGTTTAAAAATTTAAACAAAATGTATTTTACTAAAAATATTATAATTTTCAAAATATTCTGTTTTTGTTTTTAAGAGCCCCAAATGGTTTCTACCATTGGAGACATAATTTTAATTAATCTTTAAGAGATTCTTAACTTAGAAAGTTTCAAAATTTACAATTAAAATAATACTAACATTCCATGAGAGTTGATTTGCATTGGAATGGAGGTGGTCTTTTATCCAAATAGAAAAGTCTTATAGTCATCCTTAATCTCTAACATAGTATCTGAAGCCGGCTTAAACGATCGTTCTTTGACTGGAAAGATGCAATGAGAACCACATGATTTTTTTAGTTAATTAAAATGAATAAACTAATTTAGTTAGACCGACGCTCACCGCCCACTTCTCCAACTGACCATGAATTAAATTATTCTTTATAATGTTAATTCGTTTTTACCATTTACAAGTAATTCATTTTCATTGTATGGTAGGAGGAGACATCAAACACTTGGATCATGGTAGTTTTTTATATTTTCATAGACAAAGACATGATAGGCTCAAAGCTCTTGACGAATAAAACTTTTAAGGAGAGGGAGAGGACTCAAATGAAATAAATATCTTCTAACGACTATGTAAGCTCCATCTGTTGCCAATCAATATCACAGATATTTTCGAATATAATTTGTAAAAATGACACAATTATTAAATGGGAAATTTTAGTTTGTGGTTGGTAATCCTTCTAATACTTCACACAAAAAGAAAAGATTCATGTTGGCAAAGTAGACCTGATTTGTCTCGCTTAATATGATCACACAATCACATATTTCTTTCATGTTATATAAATTCTAAACTTCACATACGAATATATATTATTATAATTTATAGGTTAACTGTTAACATAACAGCTTCAAAACAAATAAAATAAAAGCCAATAATAATCATACAAAGCTTCAAACCAGCTAAGAAATTAAGCCTCAAAGTTCAAACGAATGATTTTATATAAACTAACTCAACTCACTAAAACAGGTATTGTTAGTACGTAAAAAATGAACCGTGAGAGTTAATAATCTAAATCAACAAGACGAAATCAGCATCATTCAATTTCAACCGTTCGATTTCCTCCTTCCTCCTTCTAATCTCAAAACTGATTTCATCACAACCGTTGATTTAGACGAAGCTTCTTCATCGTCTCTCGCTAATCGTTTCAGTGGTCGAGATGACTCGTTCTCCTCCTGCATTTTTTTCAAAACAATGAACTCTTTTAAGTTTTACAAACTTCAAAAAGAATCACAGATCGCTTTATAATAATGAAAGAGAAAGATTCATACATCATCATCGGAAGAGCAGTTCAGATCTAGATCACGTCTTGTCCTTTTCATACTAACCGAAGACGACGAACTCACCACCGGAAGTTCTTGTCCCGCCACCGTCGCCGTCGCCGGCACAACCTGATTCTCCGCTTCTTCTTCTTCCTCATCTTCATCTTCCTCATCCTCATCATAAGACTCAGCACCATCTTCACTACTAAACCGATCGCAACAAGCGATGGTCTTCTTGTTCGTCTTCTTACGAGCTAAACAACAAGACTCGCAGAGAGAAACAGTTGGGCCGAGACGAAGCCCAGAGGCTTTCCAAGGCGTTTGCGACTGACAGACGCTACAAAGAAGGCATCGCGTGTGTTTCGCTACAAGAAAATTAGCTCCGTGAACCTTACCGTCGCAATCCCAACACAAACTCGCTTGATCTGACTCACAATACATTCTCGCTACACCACTACATAACTCACACTTCTTCTTCCCCATCATCATTATTAATGATCTTTCTCTCTATCTCTGTTGATACAAAATGAAGTTATTATTCTTTTGGTAAATAAAGGTCTTTGCTTCTCTGTCTCTCTCTCTCGTTTCTTATGCGGACACAAATAAGGGAGAAAGCAAAAAATCTCGAGAATTTCGTGGCGCGTTTTGTGTGATTTAATTCTTTTTTTAAAGGTATTTTCGTCTTTTTATTTACCCCATAAACGATTTTTCGCGTTTTTAATAAATATGTATTGGACTAAATTTATTAGAATAAAGATTAAGGATTCGTTCAAACTTAAATTTTTTTTATGGTGGGGATAATTATTGTATTTAGATTTTGAAAAATTAATATGTTAAGAGGCTTCTGCGGTTGAGTATTATTCTCGATTACTTAAATTTAGGAGAAATTAATACTTTGTTTTTTTTTGTTTTTACTTGGTCCTGAAACCATGTACCAGGGGGACAAGGCTCTTCTTAGGTGGCGAGATATGATTCGTTATATGTTAAAAAAGAAAGAGATATTTATGCGGAAGATTTTTAGTTGATGACGTGGAGAGATCTCAGCCTCGTAAAGAGGAGAAGGAAGATTCTGAGTTTATCCGACGTGGAGGAATCAGGTTCTGTAATAGTAGAGTTTATAGCCACGTGATCCCCACTTGGGAGTTGTCTCGACCTTACAAAACACGTCTAATGGGGTCCACTTCTTTTTTTTTTGTTTTTTTTTTCTTTTTAAATATTCCTCACTCTCGTCTTGGTCCAAGTATTTTTGTGTGAATAAGGTTTGTTTCTGATATGAATGTTTAAAAATTCAGTATCGTCTGTGGTGTTACGGTAGGATTATTAATGGTGACGATATCAAAAAAAATATTATACTGATTTAAATTATGCGATTGGGTTGGGAAGTTTTTGGTGTCCATCTATGGATCAACGTGGTTGCTAATTTGTTATATAAATTATCGAATTTAATGTGTGTTCTGATTGATATATGCCATTTCATAGAAATATCTGTAAATTTAATAAACCATTCTTATCAACCACTATTGTACTTGTTATTTTACTAATGGTTCAAAAAAAATGTGTAACTGAGAAATATTAAACCCCGATGAAAAAGGCATGACCGGGTTTATCTCCCATTAATTAACCAATTTGATAAAACTTTTAAATTTCATAAAAAAAAGGGTTGATCCAAGGCAAGAAGCTGAGATCGTTTCCAAAACTTGTTTTAAATAAGGGAAGATATTGTCATTTAAATTAAAGTGTTTTCTTGTGGTTGAAAGAATATCACAACGGTTTTTGACTTTTTGTAGATGGTCGATTTCGAAATGTGGTTTGATCCACATAACAACAAATCATCTATTCACCGATAAAGACTACTTGATTAATTTATGTTCTTGGTTAAGCGATTTATTTAAAAATAATTAGAGAAATTGATCTCCTTTGTTAGTCGTCCACTAAATGATAAGTCACCAACTGAATAAAATGAATGATTAGCAGTAAAATGAATAAACATGCAAGTGTTGGTACTTGGTATAATCGTCTGCTAATTGGTTAGAGCGATTCTGGTATGCTAGACTCGAACGAAATTGTTTTCTTAGACTATCATGTTAGTTAATTTATATAGGACAAATATAATTCCTAAACTAACAAATTTGTGGACCAAAGTACCACAAAATATGTTTGGTTGCTAATCTAACGTGTTCGAAATAATGTCTTATCACAAAATCATGACCAAGATTAGAAGACATAGATGTAAAGTTATTATGAAAAACAAATAATACGTATATAAGAATGGGAAAAAGAAAAGAAAATAAAAGTAGAGCTAGGCCTACTTAACAAGCTTGAGAAGAAATTTACGTGTCGAAGATTCGTGGTGTGAAGCAGGGGTGAAGTGTGAACTTTGAATTTGAAGAATCAAAGAAACACGAGATGTCTTCATTTGAGAGCCACATGCTTTAAAAGGAGTTGATGAGTGGAGGCGTTTTTAAATGTGTGTGGATGAGAACTTTTGAACAACTTCGAAAGAAGCCTCGAGTTCCATACATACACATAATATACATCACGAATTCCTCCTTATTTTCCTTGTTTTCTTTTCCATTTATGTTTTCTTTTTCAAGTCTTTTTTTAAGATTTATTGAAAGAGATGTTAATTACAATGAAAGTATTTTAAGCAGTTTGATACATCCCTCTTCATCAGGGTGAAGCAAAAATATGAGTGATCAACCAATTGTGATAACAAACAAAAGTTTGATCATATGTTTTTTTAGTTTTTGAACCGAATTTCTCTAAGTAATCATATATATCTGCATTATCATTCAATCATATATATATATATATATATATATATATATATATATATATATATATATATATATATATATATTCTATTAGTTACTAAGATTGGTTTCTTTCAAACATATACCAAATGCAAATTCAAGATTTCAGATATTTTGGATTTGTGATTCGCCAAGTGAGTTTTTCCAATTTAGTTGGTCTATGTGAGTATTTCATCAAACGAAGACCATGAGTGTTTTTTACTAAGACCATGAATGTTTGTAGTTAAAATAGTTTTTGGCTTTTGGCTATTAGTTGTTTTTAACTCTTTTTTTTTGGTGTAGATTTAATAGGTTTCTTTACAAAAAAAAAAAAGAAAATAAAGATCGATTGTTTTTGAAAAAAAAAATCAAAACACTCTCACAAACTAGATAACTTGCTGGCAGATTATATTTTTCTTTACGTAAAAAAAAAAAGAAAGGGAAAAACGAAAAAAGAAAAGATAATTTGTCTTTTGAAAATCTTAACGACTGCAAAATATATTTTTTGGAAGATTAAAGCTAAAACTACCGCAGAAAACCATTCATGGCCTAAATGTATATAAAGACCCCAACCGGCTACGAACTAAAACAAGCACATAACACCATCTAATAATTGCTCTGTTTCGTTTGAACTAGTTTAATTAATTACATATTTTTGAAGAACTTAACATCAAATGCCGCTCAATCTATCAACCTTAAAGATATGTAAGGTAGACGTACGTGACAAATATAAACTTGTATAATATACAATTTCGGTTTAAGTGGGGTTTGAATGAAGCTCTCCGTAAAAACATAAGAAAAGGTGACACTGTCGTCATCTATCTAGTAGAATCATATAACACCGCAAAGTGTACCACCACATCAATTTTGTAGCGTAAGGAAATAACTTTCGCTAGTTAGAGCTAATTAATATTAAGTGTGTCAAATTATGTAATTTAACATCAACAATACGATTTGATATTATCAACAAACTATATGACATCGCACATCATTGTCCAGCAGAGAAGAAATAAGGAATTTTCTTAATAAACAGTAAATTCATCGAAGCAAATTATTTTGGGCTTTTTAACTTCAAAGTCCTCAAATAAAAATAAAACAATGTTACGTCGGTTGATCTACGAAATTTAATTTACAGATTCTATCATTAGCTCTTAATATCAAAATTACATAACGTGCCCCCAAACATTAATGGCCCAACATTAACTACATGTAATGTAACCTATTGTTCTATCTCCTTATTTACGGTGAATTTACCTTTTTCCATTTAGCTACAAATTTCCTTTTCTAAAATTTATTTATCAACACTAACAAAAAAATATAAATAATCAAACACGGTTCAACACGATTACATATTACTAAAGGGAAATTTTCAGTCTCGCTATACAAAACAAACCAAATTTGCTTTGCTTTTGAATTAGGGTTCATCGACTCATACTTCTGCCAAACTAAGGTTTAGCTTTCTAGTGATGTCGTCAAAAGGTACAACCTCAACTCAATCAATCCAGGAAAGATCGGTCGTTAAAGCGAGGAAATCAAATTAGGATTTTATCCGATTTCGAGAGAGATTCATCAAAGAAGTTTAATATATATATATATATTAAACTTCTTTGATGAAACTCGCTTCACAAGCCAACAAACTTGCTTCCATCGTCTTGGCCAAGTTTCACCTCCCCAACACAACGTTCCACAACTTTGACATCGACTCACAGGCCAACAAACTCGCTTCAAGCCTCGTTTCTCGCGATCTTGACCTCTCGAAACGCATGATCTTCCACACAACTGATGTGTTAAATGCTAAGGAAGGATTAGACCAATATGATGTCGTTTTCTTGGCAGCTCTTGTTGGGATAGATAAAGAGTCAAAGGTCAAAGCTATTGAGCATTTGGAGAAATATATGGCTCCAGGAGCTGTGTTGATGCTAAGGAGTGCTCATGGTCTTAGAGCTTTCTTGTATCCAATCGTTGACTCTTCCGATCTTAAAGGATTTGAGGTGTTGATCATTTATCATCCCTCCGATGACGTAGTGAACTCAGTAGTCATCGCACGTAAGCTCGGTGGTTCGAATGGAGTTAGAGACAGCCAGATTGGACGGTGTGTGGTTATGCCTTGTAATTGCTCTAAGGTCCACGCAATAATTATGAACAATTTTGGTATGAAGAAGAATTTGATCGAGGAGTTTAGTGCCATCGAGTAAACAAGTAATAATTATAATAACACATCTCTTTTCTGAAAATTATGTGTCTTTATGTTTTGCTATTTTCGATTTTATGCCTTGTGAGGAATGTGGTATACTGGTATGTTTGTTAAGTATTACTCCCTCCGGTTTTGTTTACTTGACGTTTTAGGAGTTTTTGCGTGGATTAAGAAAGTTGGTATATTGACAACTTTAACCTCAGAAATAACACAAATTTACCATTTTATTTTTTCATACATAATTTTTTTTTTACAATCTAAATCCAGAACGAATACGGAAAAAAAAATGAAAAAGTAGTTATACTCTAAGCTAAGCCGGCGTGATTACGACGGTGAAAACCTCAATCAGAGCGATTGCTGAGTACTCCACCTGCGACGGACTCGATCGAAGCGGCTGCTGTGTACTCCACCGACGACAGACCTGATCGGAGCGGCTGCTGTTTACTCCACCGACGGCAGACTCCAATCCTCTGTTGATCTCAATTCTTCGTTTTAATCAATCACTTCCAGTTCTTCTTCTTCTCCATTTTCCTCTGTTTCTTCTTCTACTACGACTTCCTCTTCTGTTCAATATATGGAGTAACGAAGCAAGATGGCTAAGAATTATTCTCCTTCTAATGATAAATCACACAGTCCTACAAGCCATGTTTCAACACGAGGCAGCTCTATCTAAGTCACTAGATATTGTGACATTAGTTAATTGGTTTCTCAGATTTGATTTGGCTTTTTTTTTTAAATGGCATTTGTCTCACAAATAAACTTATTTTTCTCTGTTCTTATGGTCTTGCTTTTGTGATTGAAAATGGAGCTTTGTAATTAAGCTAGTGCGTATATCACTTTTATGTTAGAGACATGTTATGTGATTACCTGAATAACATTTTTTGCTTGTTGTTTAGCTTATCCTCTGTTCGTACTGTTTTTCTACCTTTAACGTGTCTCTAACAAAGATCTCTCTTCCCCTTCTGATTTAAAACCTCAGATCTTCTTTTGTATATGCTCTAATTTCTCTTAGTTTGTTATGAGAATCATATATTAGATGTTTTACTTGTCACAGAACTAAGTAAATTCATTTTTTATGTTTGAACTCTCCACTCATTTGGATACCCTGCAGATATTAATTATAAGTGGCCGAACTCCTGAGGAAGCTTTTATAATTCTTGTCCCTGAGGCATACAAAAACCATCGAACTTTATTTGTCAATATTCTTAGGTAATGTTGATCATCAGGTTGCATTTCTTTGTGATTTATTCTTCCATTGAATGAATCAATTACAATACTCACCATTATCTCTCTCCTTCTTATTTTACTGCAGGTTGTAAATTTCTAGCTTTATTTGTCAAAGTGGTTATGTTTATAAGTTGAAAAAGTGATCTTTCGTATAATCCAGCGTGATTCTTCAATAATTTTTTTTTTATGTATTGTGTTAATTGATCTAGGGTTATATTTAGAATTTTATTGCAAAAATCACATTGATAACCGAGAATGACAAGTAATTTTAAACAGAAAAAATAGGCTAAAGCGACAAGTAAACAAAACCAGAGGGAGTATCATTTTGTGAATTTCGTGAGTTCTTTAATCTTCATATTAGTTTGAAGATATGGAACCTTGTTGATGTTCTTTTTATATTGTGATCAATAAAATATACTCTTGAGTTATGATAAAGCTTATATTTATTTTTGTTTAACTTTATCATTATGGATTTGTGATCATATGAGTTACTAACTGTGAAAACAAAAGTTATATAATAAATTGAAATCTCATTAGTAGTTTTTGAATTGGTAGTGAACCAATTCAAAGTAAAGTGTACTACAGTCCACATATTATATTTATACTAATATTTTTGAAGTAGGAATTTGAAATAAATTTTGATTTTCAAAAAAAATTACAATGTTTGTCATTACTTATCTATGTATCCAAACAAACTTTATTAAAAACTTATATAATTCATATAACCAAACAAAATTAAAAGATTTTAGTATAAATTAAAATTATATGTATCCATATATTGTTCCATAATTAACACTAGTAATATTAGACATGTTGAATAAAATTGATTTAATTAAGATTTAGCAAAATATAAGAAAAATATAAGAAAAAATTAAGAAAAATTTAAGCTACTTTTTTCAAGCTCAAAATATTAAAATGAATTAATTAATATTAAATAAACTACTCTTAGTTACAACTTACAACCTATAGTTGAAGATAATAAATCTTCTAGAAAAATCAATAAAATTTGTCAAATCATTTGATAAGTAATAGGAAGCTAGAGAATAAAAAACACCATTTCATATCTTCATATTCTTCTCACTCCTCACAATCTCTCTTCTTTTTAACATAATAATAATTAAACTCTTTTTCTAATAAACCAAACACCATTTTATGTTTTCATATTCTCTTTTCAGTATATGAAGAATATGAAGACATATTTTACTTATCAAGACATAAACAAAACCCCATGTCGGAAACACCTCCATTTGTAACCCCGTCTTCACAATGGGATACTACAACACCAAGAATGACACCTTCTAATCTACACGGCATCAAACAGCTGTTACACGAGAAGGTTTTCGTCCGGCGAAGCACAAGGCGCACCAGTCCATGGACTTGGTGTGGTGCCGTTTGCTGTTTCTTCTTCAGCATTGCTCTTTTACTATGTGGATTACGACGTTGATTCTGATTTTCGCCGTCAGACCGAGAATCCCAGGTTTGGACATCGCTAAGGCAAGGCAAAACACAATCCTCTTTGAGTCACCAGTTTTTAGCGGAGAGTATGTATTGCAGCTTAATTTCACTAATCTGAACAAGAAACAAGTTGTTCGGTTTGAACATATTCAAGTCGAGCTTCGGTATTCAGAAGAACTGATTGCCAAACAGAGTCTCTTGTCCTTTTCCCTGAGAAATGGCCAAAATAGGCTAGAATCGATCGTTTGGTTTCAGATTCCATCTTGTTGCCGGTCAATGATATGATTGAGCTCAGAAGACAAGTTGCGAGCAATTTGGTTGATCACCAAATAATAAGTACATTCAAAGTCAATGCAGTTCTAGGGTTTGTTCCGTACTCATACAGGCTGCACGACACTTGTCAATTGTCATATTCAGTTGACCGTCCACCCGGCGGCGGCTTGGTTTTGCGTAACTGCTCAACAAATCGATTTTGAAGAATTATTGTAATATATAAGCCCATTATGACTAGTAATAATAATATAGTACGAGGGAAAAGGGTAAATTTCAACATGTACTATTTCAAAAGTGTAAATTCCTATCCAGATAATAGATCCGTGTGTTTTTTAACCTAAACCCTTACATAATTCAAATTTACTACCTAGACTTCGAATTGTTACATGTATTCCTACATTGACTCAAACAGTGTTAGTCAACCATTAAATGTTTTGATCAATTTGACACGTAAGCAATCATGTGTCAAGGTCATTGGACTCGAAACCTTAAAACGACGTTGTTTGCAATGAAATGTTAAAATGACATGTTTTGACTTGGGGAAAGATCTTAATTGCAAATGACGTTGTTTGCAATGAAAGGTTAAAACGACGTGTTTTGAATCGGGGGAAAGATCTTAATTGCAAACGACATCATTTTAAGGTTTCGAGCCTAATGACCTTGACACATCATTGCTTACGTTTCAAAATTATCAAAATATTTAACGATTGACTAATGCTGTTTGAGTAAATGTAGGAATACAGGAAACGATTCAAAGTCTAGGTAGTAAATTTGAATTACATAAGGGTTTAGGTAGAAAAACACATTGATCTGTTGTATGGGTAGGAATTTACACTTTGGAAATAGTATGGGTTGAAATTTACCCTTTTCCCATATATATATATATATGAAAGCCAAAATTTATAGTCATGATAAAAAAATTAATGGGTATTGTTGATTCCAAGGGAGATAATAATACTCCATTGTTGAATCTGTGTAAGGAGATGAAGGATTTGATAAGAGCAGCGAGAGGTGCTAGGTATCAGTTAGCGAAATCTCATCTTCTTTACTTTAAATCTCTTGTAGAATTCACTAGCTGTCTTAACCAGTTTGTTCATAAGGAATTGGTTGTGATTTCGTATTCAGATGATGATTTGTCAAGTAGTGATCTGGTCTGTTCTGGATCAGAATCAGACTCAGATTCTGATTCTGATTGTTTTGTATGTGATCAGTCTCAAACAGCTCTGTTGAGCAATAATAACGATCAGAATCCGGGGAAAAACATGGTTGGAGATGGAACTTGTGGTTCAAGTAACAATGGTTTAGAGATGTCACGTGAAGAAGGTTTAGCGTCTGAGGGGGCAAAGTGCGTGAATGATCCAAATGAAGATGAGAGGAAAGGTTCGAAAAATGTTTCTTCTGCTGATGAACAGAACCCTTTCCTAGGTTATAATGATATATTTTGTTTGTACGGTTTCCCCGAGGATGAAACGCAATATGATGTCACAGTACCGGATCAAAGAGATGATGAGGTTGAGAGTGATGGATTTAGAGAAATTAGGCAGAGAGAAGGGATTTCTGATTTGGAACCTGAAAGTGATGATGGTAGTGTAGGACCGCGAAAATCCAAATATGAGATAACGATTATAACACCTATGTAAATCGATAAAAGAAAGGAGTAGAAGCAGATTCTCGGAGGCGAGATATGATCTCTTTACTTATCCCAAAGTAGCTCCCGCAGTGTGGCGGTTTAGTGAGTACATGGATCCCAGGATACAACCGAGACGAGACCGTATCATAACACTTGGTTACGGACTCAAACGAACGTTGGCTCAACGATACACTCTTGATAATACTTACGTTTCTAGTGAGAGAAAGAGGAGTGAGAGAGAGTTGGACTTTTACAGTTTCAGAGTTTTTGTTTTGTCGCAAGTGTGAAACAATGAAACGAGAGAGCTCTGTTTCTATATGGAGAGGAGGACGAGATGCTCTCCACAAAATATGGGCTCGTAGACTGATATCTCGGGAAGTTGAGGAGAGGAGAGATGCGATCAAGTCTCACACGTTGGCGAGATATCCGGAGCGACTTATTCTTCCGTTTGAGTTAATAAGACTTCGAGTTTGTTTATTTTTAAACACAACAAACTCGATTTGACTTTGCAAATAAGATTTTGAATATTATATGCAACATACGTAACATGAAATGTAATATAAGTTGCAAATAAATTTACTCCAAAATATTAAACCAAGTCCGGTCCATGCAACGTAATATCCTCATCCCATAAGCTTTCAAGCTAACCACTTTGGAGATTAATTTCTCATTCATTATAACTTCGCTTTTGACAAGTAACTACACTATGTTATAATGCTCATTACAAGGAATCCAAAGAGTCCTTAATCCGGTCATTCCGATGACGAACGTCACCGGAAAAGTCACCGGAAAGTTGGCTAAAGCCATGTTGTCAAAAGTGTAGTTCCAACAATCCCCCACATGAATAGAATTTACCCTAAACATAGGAAGATTTTACTGACTCAATAAAATAAGAAAAAATAAAAGACTAGACTGACTAGACAGACTCGACTTTCAAGAGTGTATGCGAAAAATAACTGTGTCTGAGATAGTAGCATTTTTCAGCCTTGAACTACTCATTGTTAATATCTGTCGGATTTACTGGCCAGGAGGTGAACATGATGTCTTGAACCACTCAAATATTTCTGTAAACCGAGATAACAGGTATAACCCAGCTTCTTTTTCTCGAAGAACCAAGTTCTCTATTGTGTTTGTTTTGGCCATGAACATGCCTGGATTTCATGAGGGAAGTTGGAGAATATAGCCTTACATTTTGTTCTCCTAGAAACGGTCTGATTTCACACTCACTAGGTGATTCGCCATTAGCGTTTGTTTTAAGTAGTTTTCCTTTAGGAAATGCTCCACTGATATATCATAGCTTATGGACTTGATCATTAAAAGCATTGCTTAACCTTTAAAGATATAGGAAGTACTGTTTTTCATCTTAGGAACTGGGCTGTGACTATTAGTCATACAGTATTCCAGATTGATTTTGTTTGATTTAGTTTTCCCTTTGAACCTAATTCTTGGGATCTCCAATCATTTAGGTGGGGTTTCCATCAAACATCCTCTTAGATTGTAGGCTTTAGACCCATTCCTCTTGATGATTTTACAACTTGATCTCTAGCTAGCCCTTTAGTAAAGGGGTCCGCAAGATTAAAAATTGTATTTATATAATCTACTGTAATTACACTAGTAGTGATCAAGTTTCTAATGGTCTTATGACGTCTTCTAATATGATGGTTCTTGCCATTGTAGTGAGTATTGTGTGCTCGAGCAATAGCCGATTGGCTATCGCAGTGTACACGTAATGCCGGCACAGGTTTTTCCCACATCGGAATATCTTCTAAAAAATTACGAAGCCAGTCTGCTTCTTCTGCGGCTTTATCTAAAGCTATAAACTCCGACTCCATGGTTGATCCAGCCGTTAGAGTCTGTTTCGCAGATTTCCATGATACTGCTGCACCTTTTAGAGTAAAGACATATCCACTTGTGGATTTTGAGTTTTTGGAATCAGCTATCCAATTGGCGTCACTGTATCCTTCTAAAGCTGCTGGTTCTTTACCATAGTGCAGCCCATAAGTTTTTGTGTATCTTATGTAATTTAATACTCTTCTTATGGCTTGCCAGTGTTTATGACCTGGATTACTGGTGTAGCGACTTAGAACGTTTACTGCATGCGCGAGATCGGGTCTTGTACAATTGGATAAGTACATAAGACTTCCGATCACCCTAGCATACTCTATCTGTGACACCGCTTCACCCGAGTTTTTGGTCAAGTGAAGTTCATGATCTACAGGAGTTTTTGCTTTTCCTTTTGAGTAGTTTTTAAACTGCTCAAGTATCTTTTCAGCATAATGTGCCTTTGATTGAATAATTCCGTCAGTGGTTCTAGTGATTTTAATCCCTAGAATGACATCCGCTAAACCCATATCTTTCATGTCAAATTGACCATGAAGCATATTTTTTGTTTGTTGGATCATGTTTTTATTGCTACCAATGATGAGCATGTCATCAACGTACAAACATAACAAAACATACCCACTAGGAGTAGTTTTAATGTATATGCACTTATCACAATCATTTATCTTGAAACCATTTGACATCATTACATTGTCAAATTTTTCATGCCATTGTTTTGGAGCTTGTTTAAGTCCATACAACGACTTCACCAGTCTACAGACTTTATTTTCTTGTCCTGGAGCAACAAACCCTTCAGGTTATTTTATATAAATTTCCTCTTCTAAATCACCATTTAGAAAGGCGGTTTTTACATCCATTTGATGGATTTCCAGGTCTCTTAACGCTGCAATCCCGATTAGCATTCTAATTGATGTTATTCTCGTTATAGGAGAATAGGTGTCAAAGAAATCCAGACCTTCTTTTTGTCGGAATCCTTGCACCACAAGTCTAGCTTTGTACTTATCAATAGAGCCATCGGTTTTTAATTTTGTTCTGAATATCCATTTACACCCTAGTGGTTTAAACCCTTTAGGTAGGTCAACTATCTCCCATGTATGATTTTGCATAATGGAGTTGATCTCACTATTAACGGCTTCCTTCCATAAAGGAGCGTCGGGTGTAGTCATGGCTTCATTATATGTTCTTGGTTCATTCTCTGCAAGAAGAACCATCAGGAAATCTTCACTGTAAGTTTTTCCCTGGCGAGCTCGTTTGCTACGTCTAGGTTCTTTTTCTACTTGTTTTACCGAGGTACCAGAGGTACTGGCCTCATTAGTAGTGGTGATTGCATCTCTCTCTTCCCAAGTACGTTTCAGATTTTGTTTATCCTTACACGGGAAAATATTTTCAAAGAAAGACGCATTTCTTGATTCCATTATTGTATTAACATGAATATTTGGAATATCTGATTTGTGAACCAGAAACCGATAAGCACTACTGTTGTGTGCATATCCAATAAAAATACAATCAACGGTTTTAGGTCCGACAGTAACCTTCTTTGGAGGTGGCACTGCGACTTTAGCGAGGCACCCCCACACTTTTAGGTATTTGTACGATGGTACATTTCCTTTCCAAAGTTGATAAGGCGTATCGCCGGTTGTTTTCTGCGGTATTTTATTCAGAATGAGGTTGGTGGTAAGCAAAGCTTCCCCCCACAGGTTCTGTGGTAACCCCGATTCCAGCAACATTGCATTCATCATTTCTTTCAGAGTTTGGTTTTTTCGTTCCGCAACTCCGTTAGATTCCGGTGGGAGCAGTAGTTTGATGTATAATACCATTTTCTTGACAAAAATCATTAAAAGGTCCATCATACTTGCCTCCTCTATCACTTCTTACTACCTTGATAGTTTTTGAGAGTTGATTTTCAACTTCGGTTTTATATTCTTTAAATTTCTCCAAGACTTCGTCTTTACTACGTAACAAATAAACGTAGCAATATTTTGTACAATCATCTATGAAAGTAACAAAATACTTTTTACCGCCTCTAGATTGTACGTATTTTAAATCGCACAAATCTGTGTGTATTAATTCTAGAGGTTTGTTTGCTCTTTCAACACGAGGTGATGGTGTTTTTGTGAGTTTCGCTTGAACGCATACTTCACATTTTTCTCTGCTTATTTTGCATTTGGGGATTAAGTTCAAATTAATTAATCTTTGCATAGATTTATAATTCACATGTCCTAACCGTTCATGCCATAAAGTAGAAGACTCAACCAAATAAGCAACTGAATTTTTATTCATGGAATTGTTTGAAACAGAAGTAGAAGCTACATCATTTTTCTTAAGGATTGTTGCAACATACAGCTTAACAAGTCCTCCCTTAACAAAACCTTTGCCAATAAAGACACCATTCTTACTCAAAGTCATCTGATTGGACGCAAGGTTAGCAGCAAAGCCATGCTTGCTCAATAGGGTCCCAGAGACCATATTCTTCCTCATGTCTGGAACATGCTTCACGTTGTGGAGCGTGACGGCCATTCTGGAAGTCATCTTCAAGACCACCTTTCCGGTTCCAACGATCTTGGAGTGAGACACATTGCCCATCATCAGATTCTCACCAGATTTGGATTTCTGATAAGTGTTGAACATGTCTCTGTGAATGCAGATGTGGGTAGTGGCTCCAGTGTCGTACCACCACTCCCTTGGGTTCTCATTGTTCATCACCACATTTGCTTCCGTGACGACCGCACACAAGTCCTCTTCAGTCAAATTGGCTTGATTTTTACCCTTGTCTTTGCCGCGACATTCAACGGTTTTGTGACCTTTCTTGCCACAGTAGCAGCACTTTCTAGCAAACTTCTTAGCCCCGCCTTGCTTCTTGAAGAACGTGGAGGACTGAGGTTCCGTCTTGCCTGGTACAGCCTTTTTTGGTGAAGCTCCTTTGTTGCCGTAGACAACCTTGGCTTTTCCTTTTCTCCTATACTCAGCCATATTTGCATTCTCATCAATGACGGACACAGCGTTGTCACGTTCAGTTGATTGGTTTTGCAGCCTTGAGATTAGGTTGAGCAAGGTGATTGGCTTCTGCGTGTGATCCAGATAGTGCTTGAAGTCGCTCCAACTTGGAGGTAGCTTCTCGATGAAGCAATTTACTGTGAATGTCTCACATATGTTCATTCCTTCATCAGCTAACTGTTGTGCAAGCACTTGAAGCTCATGTACTTGGTCCATTATGGGCCTGGAATCCACCATCTGGTAGTTGAGAAACTCCCTTGTGGCATGTTTCCCTGAGCCCACATTGTAGACTTTGTACTTGGTTTCTAGAAGATTCCAGAGAACCTTGGAGGTTAGTGCTTTGTTAAACGCCTTGAACAGCTTTTCCTCCATGTGCACAAAGATGGCATTTTTGCACAAGTAATCCAAGTGATGCCATGCATCGACACTTGCATACGCATGCACGTCGTTGTTATCAACAGGCAGTGCCGGAGCATCCTCGGTGAGAAACTTCTGCAGGTTGAGTGTACACAAGAAGAAGTGCATCTTTTGTTGCCACGATTCAAAGTTTGTGCCATCAAACTTGTTGGGCGTCATTGCAGAGCTCGGGATGCTCGGTTTCAGCTCGGTCGGTAAGAGAGGAGCAGGTGGTGGACCATTCCCGGGTCGGGTTGTCGACTCACGAAGTTCCTCAGCACCTCCGTTGTTGTTGTTGTTTTCAACACCGTTAGTCATCTGTTCAAAAAAGACAAAAATATGTCAATATTTGTGAACAAATATATTTATTAATCAATAGTTAGCAATTAAATAATTGAATAATGAAATTAATTTAATTTGCTAGAAATTAAGGGGGTGTATTCAACTTGACATTTTAAGTGATTTGTGTAAAATTTACAAATCCTATGTTATTCAATCATAGATTTTAAAAAATCTATTAAAATCTTCTGTTATTGAACTGTTATTTAAAAATTTACTTTAAAATCCATTGTTATTGAACTGATGATTTAAAAAATTACTTTAAAATCCACTATTATTCAAAATAGACTGTGGATTTAGATTTTAATAATTTTTAGAGATTCTGGAGGATTTGAGGGGATTTGTTTAGTTAAAAATACAGAAATCCAAATCTCATGGTTTTAGGTGAGATTTGAAAGAATTTTACAATAAATCATATCAACTCTCCTAAAATCATCAAAATCATTTAAAATCTCATAAAAACTCAAATCATTTGAAATGTTAGATTGAATACACCCCCTAATTATTTTCTGTAGATAGCTATTATAGTACGTTGTATACGTCACACTAAAGCATCGTAGAAAAAAAAAATTGATTGCTCGAAAAAACTGTTTCACGAAACTACCACATGCATGGTCTTCATGGAAACTGTTTTGAAATCTCGAGAGTCTTGAAGCGTTTTTGCGAAACACACCCAAAGGCCTTCACATAAAACGTTCAAACATCGCTTACAATACGGCATTAATCGTTATCAACTGTTCGCGTCGTAAGATCCGTTTTAAACTATATGTAGAAAACGAATCTTTACTTTGGGTTAAGACTATAGGACCGCAAAAATCTAAATATGAGATAACGATTATAACACCTATGTAAATCGATAAAAGAAAGGAGTAGAAGCAGATTCTCGGAGGCGAGATATGATCTCTTTCCTTATCCCAAAGTAGCTCCCGTAGTGTGGCGGTTTAGTGAGTACATGGATCCCAGGATACAACCGAGACGAGACTGTATCACAACACTTGGTTACGGACTCAAACAAACGTTGGCTCAACGATACACTCTTGATAATACTTACGTTTCTAGTGAGAGAAAGAGGAGTGAGAGAGAGTTGGACTTTTGCAGTTTCAGAGTTTTTGTTTTGTCGCAAGTGTGAAACAATGAAACGAGAGAGCTCTGTTTCTATATGGAGAGGAGGACGAGATGCTCTCCACAAAATATGGGCTCGTGGACTGATATCTCGGGAAGTTGAGGAGAGGAGAGATGCGATCAAGTCTCACACGTTGGCGAGATCTCAGGAGCGACTTATTCTTCCGTTTGAGTTGATAAGACTTCGACTTTGTTTGTTTTTAAACACAACAAACTCGATTTGACTTTGCAAATAAGATTTTGAATATTATATGCAACATACGTAACATGAAATGTAATATAAGTTGCAAATAAATTTACTCCAAAATATTAAACCAAGTCTGGTCCATGCAACGTAATATCCTCATCCCATAAGCTTTCAAGCTAACCACTTTGGAGATTAATTTCTCATTCATTATAACTTTGCTTTTGACAAGTAATTACACTATGTTATAGTGCTCATTACAAGGAATCCAATGAGTCCTTAAACTGGTCATTCCAATGACGGACGTCACCGGAAAAGTCACCGGAAAGTTGGCTAAAGCCATGTTGTCAAAAGTGTAGTTCCAACAGGTAGTACTCTTATAAGAAAGAATCAAAAGAAGAAGAAGAAGAAGAAGAAGAATAATGCTAAAGCAAGCTCTTCAGCTGATAGTGGAGTTGATAAGATAGAAGTCGAAGCAAACACTTGTAATGGTCAAGTTTCAAGTGAGGTTGACGATTCTAATGAAACTTGCGCGCAGGAGACGGAAGGAACAACTCCAGAGAGTGTTACTGAAGAAGTGACAAGATCAGATGAGGAGGATGGTTTTGATGAAGCGTATGAATCTTCTTCTTCTACTTTTTCGGAAACATCTGGTTTGTCCTTGACTGATCTTAGGAATGTAGTAGAAAGGATCAATCGTATAAGCGAGAAAGCTAAGAGTAATAATAATGAAGTCTCCGAGTTGCTTCAAGTTAGCAGAGTTGATCACCATCAACCTTTAGGATCACAGTTCAAGGGATTTGCTTCAAAGGTACTTGGTAGTTCCGGGAATTCGACTCGTGATTTGCCGTCGACACGCTGTTTTCGCTTTGATGATACTGCTGTTACACTCTCCATGACATTAGAGAAGCTTTATATGTGGGAAAAGAAGCTTCATGCAAAAGTTAAAGTTGAAGAAAATCTTAGGGTTTCTTATGACTAAGCGTACAAGATTGTTCAGACTCTTGATAACAACGGAGCAGAATCGAGCGACATTGACGAGGCCGAGACTGTGCTTAAACGCCTGTTATCCAAGATTAATGACTCGGTTAGAGCAGTTGAATCGATTTCGATGAGAATTCATAAGATAAGAGATGACGAGCTTTCGGTTCAGGTGATTGAGATCATCAATGGATTCCAAAAGATGTGGAGATTCTTGGCGAAATGTCACCACAAGCAGTTTCGAGTGATCACTAGAAGTAAGTCTTGTGTTCATATTGTTGAAAATGATTGAGCTCGAGGAAAGCTACGCATAAGGTTGAAGAACAAATTAGAAGATACAAAGAATCTTTGAGAGGTTACATCGATAAACAAAGAGGTTTCGTTAACCTCTTGAACAGGTGGCTTAACCGAAACATCATGGAGGACGAAGATGAAACGGAGACCGAGGCTCCTAAGATATTTAAGGTTTGCAGCGATTGGTTAAGAGAGATTGAGAATGTTGATGAGATTAAAGTGTTGAGTGCTGTTGACGAAATGAGATCGAGATTTCAAGGGTTAGGGTTTAAGCAAGTAGAGGAAGAGAAACAGAGGATGAGAACAGAGACATTGTCTAAGGAGTTAGAGAAGAAGACGAAAGAAGTGGAGGAGATTTGGGGAACTGCGGTTGTTTTTCCGGAAACTAATTCTGGTCGGACGGCAAACATGATGCTTGGACCGGAGTTGCCGTCTTTGAGAGAGAGTGTGACGCAAGAAACAGAACAGCGTGGGAGAATGATAAGAGAGTTAAACGACACCGTGTCAGTGAGTTTGCAAGAGTGTTTGGTTCCCATCTTTGAGGGTTTAGAGGAATTTTGTTTCTCTAATTTTAAAGCATATAAGAACATTAGAATCGTTTCCACATAAACTTTATAATTGCGTCAATCATATAGAAATAAAGATGTAAAGATAACAAAATAAAGACTTTCATATGATGATAATTTTCATCAGATTTCGTATATAATATATTGACTTTGCATGTTTATACTGTATATGCTTCACTACAAGTCATGTTATTTTATTTACCCAAATTAAGTGTTTGATACATAATATTAAAATTTGAATAAAATGTTCGATCGATCCCGAAAGATCTGCTCAGAAGTTTATTATTTGATTTGAATCTTGATCTAGTATGTTAATAAAAAAAAGAGAATTGACCGAGTCAATCAATCAAAATTCAATGTTCTTTGTACGAACCCGGTTCATATTGCGGTTGAGGTTCATGAATTTTGAAGAAAATAAACCATTTCATTATTGAGTAAGATTATGGATAACGATAGTGATTAAATTATCCAATGAGGAAGAGATTTGGTTGAAGTAATCAATGATAAAAAAAACAAAGGCATGCGATAGAACGGGCAGACCAAGTGGAATATTCTGTCTACCACAACGAAGTTTCAATCAAGATGTGAAGAGATTAATGTCTTCCAATAAGCGACCAAAAAAACTCGATTTCTTAATTTATTATCGCACCCAAAAGTCACTATGAATTCGTGAACGTGTTATTTTGGAGACTTTTCTCACCTAAACTACATTTATATCAAGAAAAATAATTTATACTAGGAGATATTCCGTGCTTTAAGCACGGGTCAACATTTTTAAAAAAATTTATAATATAATAATAAAATTTATTGTTATATTTTTTAAAAAATGTTATTTTGTTTGAGATAATATTTATTTTAATTGTTTTATAAATCTATTAGTCTATTTGAATACTAATTATTTTAGAATATTATAGTATTTTATTTTTGACGTATTATTACAGTTTTCTATTGTTTGTTTGTTGTATTTGCATCTTTATTTTGTAAAATATAAAATAGTAATTTTATTATTATTATTGTGAGAAAATAAATTTAGTTGCATAGAAAGTTTAATCTAAAAGTTTAATCTAGAAAATTAAATATAAAAATTATAATTTATCATCTATATAAATTTAGTTTTACCAACCCGCCAATGTAAAAATTAAAACACACATTTTTCATAGATTGAGTGATATATTTTTGTTTTTAAAAATTCAAATCACAACATATGCAGAAAAAATTCTGCATTTTATTAATAATAAGTATTATATGAAAATTCCAAACAATTCGTAAATAAAATAAAATAAAGATATTAGGAGAATCATAATTTAAAATCTTCAAATTTTGTTATCAAAAATAATTATATTGTATATTTGGATATAAAATCTTAGTTTTTAAAACTGATTGGTTTATACTTTTAAAAAAAAAATATTTACTAATTTCGTTCATAATTTATTAGAGAGAGAAAATATTTTTATTTTTATTGTTTTAGATTTTTTAGTATTTGATCTGTGAGTGTTTTTTTATTAGAGAGATAAAATATTTTTATTTTTATTGTTTTAGATTTTTTAGTATTTGATCTGTGAGTGTTTTTTTATTTTTTAGTTAATTATGTTTATAATAAATTAATTAATTAAGCTTAATTAAAATTTTCTAATGGCAATTGAATGTAATTTTTTACACATTTAAGATTAGTTTTATATTTGTACTTCTCAATTAATACAGTAGGATACCTTCTCTTCTTTTTTTTGAACAAATGCAAAAAAAAATTAAACCAAATAACTCTGTATAAATTAAATACGTCTAGAAAAAAAGATATATTAAAAATATTGAAAAATAAGTCAAAGATAAAGATTAGACTTGTCACGATGAACCAAACCAACAACACAAAGCCATCGTGAAGTTTGCGTTAGTCCAGTTCCTTTATGGTTGACACTTGACAGTCGATTGCTATACCATGTGATCGATAGTTTTAGTGAGCATTGTCGTGGTTTTTGGTTGTTCACCGTGCCGTCGAATGTTCCCGTTCACCCCAAACAGTATTGGTTAGAATTATGCTCTATTGGTGAAAGTGTTGTTATTGAGGAATATTTTAATGAATATTATTTAAATTATAACAAAATAGAGAAGAACGTTCCTTGATCAATGGAATCTACTAAAAAGGATTCTTTTTTTTTTTTTGACCTTTCCTCAATCAATGGAATCTAAAGTCACTTGCCTAAGAAAGTCGCATAAACTTCACATTCGAAATCTAACTTTTATTTCCATATAAAGAAAAAGAAGGAACAGACTACTTTAATTTTTTCTTCTCTTAGCTTTTCACACTACGCACCGCCCGTGGGAACAATCACATCCATACTGAAAAAGACAAATATAACCTTACGTGAGCTTCCAAGAAGAAGCCAAGAATTCAAAGATCTTTTCTTCTCTTACCTATAGCTTAGTTGGCTTCAAGTTCCATGGATGTTCCTTCTTGGAAATACCAAATTCTCTATCTTTATATACAAAAGAACTTGCTCACAAACAAGCAGTCTCTCTCAAATTCTAATACTTTTTCTCAATCCTCTCTTCTCTAATGGCGTCTCCTAAATCTTCAACAAGACCAAGCCAACAAGATCAAGAACCCACTAAATTCCAAGATTTCTTTCCAACAATGGCTGGAAAACTCGGTGGAGAAGGTCTAATCGAAGAGCTATGCAAAGGGTTCGAGCTTCTTATGGATAAAGACAAAGGAGTCATCACGTTCGAGAGTTTACGAAGAAACGCATCCACGGTTCTTGGACTCGGAGATCTAACGGACGAAGATGTTCGATGTATGATCAACGAAGGAGATTTCGATCGAGACGGTGCGTTGAATCAGATGGAGTTTTGTGTTCTCATGTTTAGACTTAGTCCTGAACTGATGGAAGCGTCACGGTGTGTTGTGACGGAGGTGATTGAGGAAGAGTTTTCCGATTGTAGTCACCGGCAATGATAGAGAGAACCTTCTTTCTCTGTCAGTGTCTTTTAACTAATTTCTTACAAAATTAAAAGAAGACAATTTAATAATTTATAATGTTATTTTGATTTTCCATTATTGTTACAGCTCATAGAAACTGTTTGAATAATACGATATGGAAAAAAACTATATATCGAGAAACAATATAGCAAAGGATAATCTTATTTAAACTTTCTAGTTTAGGCTTCGTCTTGTAAAATATGGATAGGTAAAATAATCATTGACCGAAAAAAAAAAAGAATGATTAATAAATAAATCTTCAGAGTGAAATAAATGTCACAAAATTTTGGCGATTTTTGTTATACAAAGAAAATCAGATTTGGCCAAGGGTGAAGAAAAAGACTTTAACGGTTTAACCCAAAAAATTGAACCAAACTAAACCATGTCTTACAACCTATTTGATTAGAATTTTAGAAAGTTTTTTTTATATATATAAAAAAGTTTATTAGAAAGCTAGCAGTTGCTTGCTGGCGAAAATACATGTCGAAACTTTCTCGGAGAGAGAGGTTCAACAGATCGATGGTTTAACCATTTAAAATTTATAAAAGTCTAAATATACAACAAACAACTAATACTCCTCGAAACTTTAATGTGTAATACTCCCTCTGTATCAAAATACTTGATGTTCTAGGATTTTTTCTTGTATCAGAATACTTGATTTTTTAGAGTATTTAATGCATTCTTATTTTCAAAATCAACTAACTATTTAATGATTTTGCTTTTACTATAAATAAACTATTAAATCAATCCATTTGTTCTAAGCATAAAAAAAAAAGCACACGGTTATATACATCATTTATTGTTTTGGGTTAATCATTTGTATTGTTTGGATGACATTAATTATTTTCTTAATCCTAGTGAAAATCTTAAAAAATCAAGTATTCTGATACAGAGAGAGTACTAAACTAATTTAAAAAACAATCGACACAAAAGATACGATCGATTAAACTAAACTGAAACTAAATAAACAACCCATGCCCACTACAACAAATATGTACATTGTTAGCACGAGAGAAACGCTATAATATGTAATTCATAGCTCTTTTACAAACGCTATGTTAGGCCACTGTTATTGTAGGTACCTCACATATGATAGTGCATAATTCGTATGCTATGGTATAGTATTATACCATAGCAGTACAAAAATGCTATGTTATCCCGCTTTTCAAATTTTTAAAGATAATGTTATAAATCATTATACACGCTATGTTAGGTGATTCTACCATAACGTTAGTTAAACGGTTTAATTCAGTTTTCGTAAGCAATATCTTTATGCTATAATATATTCTGTTATAGCAGGATTCTAGATGCGATTATAAGTGTTTTGAGAACACTGTTTTCGTGTTATTTTGAAAGTGATCCGGAACCTGTATTAACATTAAATCCCTAATTCACCATTTCACAATCAAACATATTACATAGTACATAACACAAGTTTAAAATTCATAAGGAACAAGACAAGTCTGAAAATAAAAAACAAATCCATAAGATAGATTGTAAGTCTAAAGTAGGAGACAGTAAACCTCATGGTTTACATGATGATCACTTTGTCCTCAGGCCATGCAATGACTGTGCCAAGGGCATCTTCCATCATCTCGATTTCTTCTGATGGCCTCCAAACTGCTGCATCGCTTACTTTGACAATATCTACCCACACTTTAACTGCATTAGAACCCAAACGAACAAAGTGAACCTTTTGGTCTGGATCATTTGTTGCCCATCGTCCTTCAGCAACAACCAGCTTCTTTCCGGTAATATCCATCAGTCTGGACTTCTTATTTTCCTTTGAGACAACTTCATTGGTACGCTGCAATGCCAAATAATATAAGCCAACCAACAATCATATGACTTGACAGAAACAACTTCATAACATATTGAAAACATTTACCTGAGATTCCTGTGAATGCCGTAGGGTTTTCTTAATTGGAGAGCCTGGACCTGTTGCATCCTCAATAGGACATGTTGCTGCAGATTTTGCCGCTGCTGTTGATGTAGAACCTGATGGTATATTAGTTGATGGAAGATTATGTATAGGAGAACTCTCGCCATTCTGACGAACAACTTTATGGGCAGGCCATGCTACATAAGTCATCAAACAGTCCTCCAGGTATGTCGTGTCCATTGTAGGCCTCCATATGAACGTGTCAGGTTGACATACTGAATCCACGAATACTTTAACAGCTTTTGGCCCAATAGGAAGACCATTAACTAATGCAGATGGTTCTTGTGTGTGCCAACGACCCTCAGCAACAATCAATTCATCCGTAGACAAATCCAGTAGTTGACATTTGTTCAGCGAACTTCCATGTAGGCCCTGTCATACACAATCAGTAAAACACAATTCAAATTAGAATATAGTAAAGGAGAAGAAATTGTCTGGAAATGACAATAAATTTTACCCTCGGCGCAATGTCTTCTATTTGGATCTCTTTATCCAATAGAACACATTTATTTGCAGGCCATGCAATCATCTGTCCAACAGCTTCCGCAATAGTAAACATTTTAGTTGCAGGTCTCCAGAGGAAAGCATCTGGTTTCGAAGCAGATTCAACCAATACTTTCAGATCCGTAGGGCCTAGACGAGAGTCATTCACTATGTCATCAGGATCAGAAGAAAGAATACGCCCCTCAGCAATGTTTTCATCAGTGTCAGACCAATCAACCAACACACACCTAGGGCGTGATTTTTTGTTTACACTCTACAAATGTTGAAGTTGAAAATAAACATAAGTTAGAAATTTAAATAAGCTTGAAGGAATAACTGTTCTTATATAATAAGAATAAGGAATCACTTACTCTTGGAGCTGAGTTTTCACCAATTTCAGGCTCTAGTCCCTGTAATTTAAGAAAGCAATGTCAAATTCCATTTAATAAATTAGCAAGTTAATGAATACTATGAGAATTGTCAATGTAATTAACTAACCTGCTTCTTTAAATCCATAATTTCATTTTGCAACTGATTGACCTGCTTTACTAACTGAACTTGCTTCTCTTGCATGTCAGCCATACATTTGTTCTTAATTTGGAAACAAGCTAATTTGGTCTTACTCATGCCTCTACCCATTGCCCTCAGTATACCAGGATTGTCAGGTCCCAAAAGCTGGGAGAGATGATCTACATTTGGATTTGTTGTACTTGTTGGACCATCAGCACCAACCAGTTCAGCTGCCTTTTTTTGCATAAGAGGAAATACACAACATTTAATGGGTAACAAATAACTAAGCGACATGCCAATTTGGAATTTACAATCTTTTCTGCGGCATTCGTATTAACTGGTGTACCATCCTTTTTGGTACGCGACTTGACCCAAACCTTTAGCCTTGTCACTTCAGATGGATCCTCGCTTTCAACTTTCTATGAAAAAGCAACACATCAATTATCAAGGTAGATATTACCAGATCAAATAACGTAGATGGTAGTAAGCTTACCATTTCTTCCGTTAGTCTGACCATTCCTTTACGACTAGTAGTGTGAGGGATCTGTTTCTTCCTTCTTTCTTTAGCCGTGTCACTCACAACCTAACATTTAAACATGTTATTAACCATCACTCAAATATTAAACTTACCTAATTTAAAGACAATACCTTAAAGGCTTGGTTTGTTTTTGTTTTCACAAATTTACGCCAGTCGATAGGAGAAATGTTCATTGGTCTCAGATTCATCCTCTGCTGGTTATTCTTAGCCTCATTAAGCTGCCTGACAATGCGTGACTTGTATGCCCTCCACAGATTTCCCATCTGCTTCAGCACAGCAATCCTTTGAAACTCTTCATCAAGCTCAAATCTTGCCTGCACTCAGTTACCATTAGCATGTTCTAAATAAGCTTAAAATTAGCATGTTCTAAATAAACAAAAGCATATTTTAATGAAATTGTTACCTGTACAGATTTCCAGAGAACTGTTTTCATATCTTCACTAACTTTTTTCCAATTATCAATTTTGATAGGAACATGTTCTCGTGCCAATGCACCAACGTAGGATGCAAGCTTAATTGACCCTGGACCATAAGGCTCTCCCATGAGGGTGTAGTCAACTCTTACTCGAACTGTTGGATCCTTGGTGATGTTTTTCATCTTTGTGGGTCCTCTCTGTCTCTTACGCTTGGAAGGACGTTCATTGGCATCATCCAATTCAATCTCACCTACATGCTCTTCCTCATTTAGCTGCTCATCTGCTATAATCGGGGGCTCCACAGGGCTGCTGGGCTGCTGAACTGCTACAGTGGGGGGCTCTTCTTGCATGCTGGGCTGCTGAGCTGCTACAGTTGGGGGCTCCTCATGGCTAATGGGCTGCTGAGCTGCTACAGTCGGGGGCTCCATAGTACGAATAAATTCTGGCTCATCATCTGCTACCTTCTTCTTCTTTTTTGTGCACCCTTTTTCTTTGGTCGACCCATATTAATTGACCTACATCAAAGAAGAAACGAGTTAGATCATATTGACGCTAA
Organism: Camelina sativa; assembly: GCF_030686135.1. NCBI lineage: Eukaryota > Viridiplantae > Streptophyta > Magnoliopsida > Brassicales > Brassicaceae > Camelina > Camelina sativa. The sequence goes on from NC_141881.1 coordinate 23,902,355, forward strand.
ACATATATCAAGAAAAATTCACACAATGAGTTAACAAACATAAACAAAAATCATAAGCAAGAGGAGACACAAATTAAACATGTAATCACTACATTTGAGACATATATGCCTTCACAATCAGTTCTAGCATATTCAGCTTCATCCAGCTCAACATCCATATCAACATCTACTGGCAACGGACCAATATCTACAGGTCCATCTTGATCATCTTCTTTACTATATGTCCGTGAAGAACTCTCATAACAACATGCCAATTTGATGAATCATCTTCCCTTGAATAAAAGATTTGCTTTGCCTGAGAAGCTAGTATATATGGATCCCTCAAAAAACTGACCTGGCTTTGATTCAAGTTAACAAGTGTGAACCCATCTTCAATCTTAACTCTGTTACCTCTTACTGCCCATTGACACTGGAATATGGGAACATAGAACACATTATAATCAAGCAATATTATGTCAATTACTCTCCCATAGTAGGATACCAGATCAACTACTTGGGACGTATCTTTAGCACTAGACCTACACATAGCCGTTGCCTCATAATAAATCCCACTATTCTGATTTTGCCTTTCAAGTGAGCTTGTGTGAAAACGTAGCCCATTCACTATGTAGCCAGTGTAAGACCTTGCAGTACACCTTGGACCATATGCCAACCATTTAATTATATCCTCATGATTATTTGAAGCCATAGGTATCTATCAAATTAAAAACAATAAGAGTCAGTCACTTATAGACATCTAAACCATACTCAATCTTACAAACAATTTACGAAATTACTTGCCTGTTCTTTTAACCAAGAAGCAAAATACTTAGCATGCATAGTCCATAACAGTGATGCATCACGTTTACACCTTGGATTTATGTCTTGGAGATGTTGCAGGTGCATGCTTGCAAAAGGAGAAATACAAATGCAAATAGTCAGGTCGATATACATGTACAATGCATAAGGTGTAAACCAGCCATATTTTGAATATAGAGAACTTACTCTACATAAGGATCCAAGGCAGCCATATTTTGAATGACTGCAAGATGGGCAATGTTCTTGTCCATTTCAGTCAGATTAATTGTAGTTCCTGCGGATAAGGGACGACCTTCTAGTATTGAGCTGTTATCATAATCTGTATTCCTATCAAGTTTTTCTTCTACACTTGTTGTCTTTTTCAGAAAATCACTACAGAACTGCATACATTCATTTGCTATATATGACTCAGCTATACAACCCTCTGGTCTTGCAGGGTTTCGAACAAAGTCTTTCAGTACTTTCATATATCTGCAAATACAAAGAAATACGGAGGTAGCAACAAAATAGAAAATCACTACAAATACAATCTAAATATAATAGTAGAGAGCAAATATACCTTTCAAATGGATACATCCATCTAAAATAGACTGGTCCTCCTAGTCGAGCTTCCCTTCCTAGATGTACAGTCAAGTGTACCATGATATCAAAGAAGGTGGGAGGAAAAAACCTTTCAAACATACAAAGAGTTTCCACGATTTCAGCTTCCATTACTGAAATCACCTCTATATCAATAACTCTCTGACACAAATGGTTGAAGAATGCGCATAAGCGCAAGATTGTTGTCCTCGGACCTTTTGGTAACAACCCTCTGAGTGCAACCGGTAGTAGTTGCTGCATCAACACGTGATAGTCGTGGGATTTGAGCCCTGTCACCTTACAGTCTTCTAATGATACACCCCTTGATATATTAGAACAGTACCCGTCTGGACCTTTAAAGTCAAATAGACGTTTGCAAAAAAATTTCTTCTCTTGCTTGGACAGAGACCAAGGTGCTGCGGGAAGGTAGGTTCTCTTTCCTCGGATGGTAGGATGCAAGTCCTTTCTTATACCCATATCTTCCAGATCTTTACGAGCATTGAGACCATCCTTAGATTTACCACAATGCAACAATGTAGAGACAATGCTTGCAGCCACATTTTTCTCTACATGCATTACATCCAAATTATGTCTTACCGGAAGATCCTACACAACACAATTACAGTTCATAAAAATCCCAACTTAAACATAGCTTAATTAATCAATAAATTAATAAACATACCTCCCAATAAGCCAGTTTGAAAAAAATTGAACTTTTTTCCATCTTGACAACTCCTCCTGGTCTACTTCTACTTCCTCATCTTCCTCAGATTCACTGGATATATCGTCATCATCATAGACTGATTCCATACAGTCAGATCTTTTCCTCTTCCTCCCAGATTCTTTCACATTTCCAAACTCGTTTTTGAAGTTTTTTAGATTTCGAGATATCTCACGACCTGTTAAAATTCTTCCCTTCCTCCCATGTTCAGCTTTTCCATCAAACCAAGTTTTCTTCTCCCTATAACTATGTGTTGGTGCCAAACCCTTTCTGTGACACATATACACATGCTTTCTGCTGAACTTCAACCACTTACTATCTGTGTTTTTACCACAAATGGGACAGCCCATTTTCCCTTTTACTTTGCAACCAGCGAGGTTTCCATAAGCAGGAAAATCACTAATAGTCCAGAGAAGCATTGCCCTTAGAGTAAAAGTAGTTCTACTGGAGGCGTCATATGTTAACTCTCCCTCCTTCCATAGATGGTTTAAATCGTCAATAAGAGGCTCCAAGTAGACATCAATACTGTTGCCAGGTTGTTGTGGACCAGGAATCAGCAAGGTTAGCATTATGTTCTCCTTCTTCATACATAGGTGAAGAGGCAGATTATAGTTCACTAACAGAACAGGCCAACAACTATACTTAGTATTCTGCATGTTGAACGGATTAAAGCCATCAGTGGATAGTCCAAGCCGTAATTTCCTCTCTTTGGCTGCAAATGAAGGATACTTGTCATTCATCTTATCCCATGTAACAGAATCCACAGGATGCCGGAGTTTGCCATTACTGCTCTTGTTACTAAAATGCCACCTTAAATCCTTGGCCATTTGCTCAGACCTGAACATTCTCTTCAGCCTTGGGATTATTGGAAAGTACCGTAATACTTTCTGTGGGACACCTTTCTTTACTTCACCATTGTGCGTATTTATCTTCCACCGTGAAGCATTGCATTTGGGACAATTGTCTAGCTTCTTGTACTTCTTTCTAAATAGACAGCAGTCATTGACACATGCATGAATCTTTTTATACCCCAGAGAAGCACATTATCCTCAGGCAACATCTTTGGCAATGTCTCCAGCAGTTCACTGAAACTCTTGTCAGACCAGCCATTATGTGTCTTAAGCCTGAACAAAGACACAATAGCCGATAGCTTGCTGTGGTTTGAACAACTCTGATATAATGGCATACTAGCATCTGCAAGCTTTGCAAGGAACTCATCTTCTCTCTTGTCCTCACCCTCTGCAATCTCAACTAAATCACCATCTGCAATCTTACCTGAGTCATCACCTTTACCCTTACTCGCCAACTCTTTGTCAGAATATTCAGCTGCTTTATACAACTCAATAACTTCCTCATCCCACTGATTTAGTTTGCTGTCACCATCGACCAATAAGTTCACGTCTCCATGATGATACCAATCATTTTGCAGCTTGTAAGCCTCATCCATCCCCCTAGTTACAAGATGATCAACCACGTCACTCCCTGATTTGCGTTTTACATTACGACAGTCTTTGCAGGGACATATCATCAGATCAATGTCCCCTAACGCCGCAGTCACATCCCGTACAAATTTCCAAGCGCCTCTCTCATAACCAGGATCGGCTCTTCAATGAATAAGAAATGGGACAGAATAAAGAACTAGGGAAAGTATCCAAACCCCAGCTTAAACCTAACCCATATAAATTAATTACTTACTTGCATAGATGCACCCATGCCTTGTCCAACATTTTATATGTTCTAAGCTAAATTAAAACCTTATCACAACATTTCAAACCAAAGCAACATTAAAAAAACCAAACACATACAGCCACAAAAACAAAACAATTACAGTCACAAAACAATTACACTCAATCGCAAAACAATTACAGTCAATCACATACGCTAATATCATCTCTAGTGAACAACAAAACTATTACAGCCACAAACAATTACAGTCGTAAAACAAAAAAAAAAAAACAGAACAACAACAAATAAAATTTGGTCAAAAGGGACTAACCTTCACTGTTGAGTACAACAAAAGCGAGCTTCAGTTCGATAAGCAACCACAAACACTTGACAAATAGCAAAACATCCAATTAGATACGCATGTTTCGATAAGCTTTAGAAATTTGAAAATACTTAAAATCACTAATTTGAATCAAATCCCTAATTCTCATAATCCAAAATTTGAAACAAACCCCTAATTTTCTTAATCCGAAATTTGAATCAAATCCCTAATTCTCATAATCCAATTTGAAACAAACCCCTAATTTTCATAACCCGAAATTTGAATCAAATCCCTAATTTGAAAATTTTATAAATCCCTAATTTGAACAAATCCCTAATTTGAAAATTTCATAAATCCCTAATTTGAAAATCTCGTAAACCCTACTGCTATCTCGTAATCCCTAATTTGAAAATCTCGTAATCCCTAATTTGAAAATTTCAATCCTTGAGAGTAAGAAGAAAGAAGAAAATTAGAGTAAAGAAGAAAGACATGCCTTCGATTCGAGCTCACGGACGGCTGGAGAATGTGTCGGCGGAGGAGCGAATAGAAGAGACGGTGGAGAATGTGTCGGCGGCGGATTCGTCGATAAAATAGAAGAGAATCTATGAGAATCTCAGAGAAAATAGAGGAGAGTGTGTTGTTTTTGATGTTTTGTTCGAGTATTAGGTTTAGCTCGAGAGTGTGTTTTTTTATGTTTTGTTCGAGTTTTCTTCTAAGAGTTAAGCGGTTAAGTGAAATAATTGGGCTCAGGGTTGGCGGACTAAGAGTTTTCACATTCCCGCTTAAGAATTTTATATCATAGCGTTTATATTGAACTATTACAAAGTGACCAAAAAAAATAATCATCTTTTATAGTAGTTCATGAAAATGTGCTATCCTCTACTGCTATCAATGTACATATTTGTTGTAGTGGCCACAATATTTCCCTCAAGCACGGCCAGAAGAAGTCTTATTCGCCTCTATGTGGGAAGCCTCCAAACGAGCGTCATAAATTTATTTGCTATTTTATTTGCATTTTCTTGCATGTTTTTAGTATCAACATAACACATCATAGTAGTAGAAATCCTACTGCATAAAAGAGTTACATGCATCATTTTCTATATAAAGAGACTTTTGATTCATCATAATTATTCAGTCATTCGAAAATTATTCTACAAATTTTGATATAGATAGTGCGTAATTTGATAATGTTTCTCACTTGAATTTTTTTAATGCAAATTTGGAGAACTCAATATTATATTCTAACTTCTATATACATATATTGTATATTTTTCTGCCAAGATTTATAGTGTCTAATCAATTTGACCGTGTCCTGTTATATAGGATGTGAGATGGACTCAAGACATCAGTATATTAGGTTTCGATTAAGAGGTATTTGTTTTCTCGACTTGGTCAGACTATCGATCGATATTCAGCTTAATGGCTAAGACATCAATACAGTTATGTGGCTAAAGCATCAAGTGTCGGGATAAATCATTGGCAACTTTGGTGCTTTAGTTATTGGAGCTGTTTTGCAGCAAAGCAAAAAGAGGACGAGATGGTAAAATGTGAGTTACGTGGTGCCCCTTGAACCAAAGGACTTCAGAATCAGATCTCTAGTTAAAATCGCTTACAAAAGGACAGAATTCAGAACATCAATTTGTCACAAACAAAATTTGATAAAGATAGCAAAGGAATTTTTTGACATTACAAAAATGTTGTTAGGAATTATATTCAATAACAATCTCGGAAAAGTGTTCCCAAAACGACATCACTTTATCTCGGGGGACACATTGGTAGGATGACAGATGAAGCAGAGATGGATTCGCTCAAGAATATGCCATTTACTGAGCCAAAATTTCATTGGAGTTTTCATGACAAAGCTTTCCGCGGTAAATGTGTAGTTAATTAATTTAAACTGTAGTACACCTAGGGGTGTCAATTGGGCCTTAGGCCCGCGGGCATGGCCCGTTAAGTATCATAACGGGTCGGCATGGGCCCTTAATTTCATGCCTAAAAATTGGCGGGTCTCGCGGGCATAACCCATTTGGTTTGCGGGTCAAATGGATTTTGTCCGCTCACACCCGCGGTCATGCGGGTGGTCCGCGAAATTGCCAACATCGCAGAGTTCGCCTTTGAGAGAGGAGGAAATTCAAGGAGAACAGAGGAGATTCTTTTGCTTACTGAAGCAATTCTTTTGCTGTTGCTGAAGCAATTCTTTTGTTGGCCTTTGAGACACTGATTGGCAATCGATTTTGCTAGCCTTTGAGACACCGATTTTGCTGCTTACTGAAGCAATTCTTTTGCTGCTGCTGAAGCAATTCTTTTGCTAGCATTTGAAACACCGACCGATTGCTGCTGCGAATCAAAGGTGATTTTTTTTTCTTTTACAAGTTTGGTAATTAGATTTGAGCTCTACTCAAATTTCTGTCTAAATTTATTATCTATGGCTCGCTCTCATGAGTCACTTGCAGGGTATCTTCGATGTATGGATGTGGAAGCTTGCATCGTTTTGGCCAATGTTCTTGACATCATTGTGAGAGGTATCGTAACTATACCATTCTCTCTCCCCAGTCTCCACTCACCAACCAAAACCTCTCTGCTCCGTATTGTTTTGACACCAGCGGTGATGTTCTTGAGAAGAAGAGATGCCCGTGGGTATGCCCGTTAGTCCGCAAAGATATGCGGAGCGGGCATGGGCATTGATATGTCACCGCCGCCCGTGACGGACATGTCCGCAGTGGATTACTGAAAATACGGGATCGTCACGGTTGGCCCGTTCGGGCGCGGGCATGCCCGTTTGACACCCCTAAGTACACCACAAGAAAATTTTTTATTTTTATATTTAAGAATTTAATTTTTTATAGTTTTAAATTAAGTATATGTGATTTGCATAATGCATGTAAACATATCAACTGTTTTACTTACCAAAAAAAAAACATATCAACTGTTTTAAAATAATTTTTAATCGACGCGATTAGCATAGTGATATGGAGGGTATTCTTTATGCTTACATATTTATATGAATTTGTGACTTTATAATCAATAGGTTTTCAGTTTCTCATTAATGTGCTTTTAGGTTTGAAAACCTAAAGAAATAATAAAAAGCGTGTAGAGATGAAAATTTTAAATTCGAGTGATATCCAATCAAAAAAAATTGTTGATGATCATGAAGACTCCTCACAGTCATTTTATTGCTTAGGTTGTGTGCATGATTCCCTTAATCACTCAATCTAATCTCATATGATTAGCTCAAGTTCCGTTTAAGTACAAAAAAAAACAGTAAAAAACAAAATCAGAAAAGAAAGCAAAGAGAAAATAGAAGTAAAAACAAACCAAAAAAAAACAACTAAAAAAATTTGGACGCAAATGAATTTTTGAAGACAGCTATTAGAAAAAGATATACTTATGTCAAATTTGGACATAAGTTAGATACGTATAATTTAGTCATAATATTATGACTAAACGGTAACATATTTATGACAGTCACAATATTATGACTAAATGATAACGCATTTATGATCATGTAAATACGTCACAGTTTTGTATGTAAATTGTTATAATATTCAGATCAAAAGAATAGTTACATTTTTCTGGTCATAATATTCACTTTTTTTTTGTAGTGCAAATGTATGTGAAGTAGGAATGTTCAGTATGTTTGACGAAATTATTCGACTGAGAGGGAGAAAGTCTATATATCCTTCTTCGTCGAAGATTTTTTTGTTTGTTTTAAGTCTAAGATATTCAAAATGTGTTATGGCCTATGACTGTTGTGCCTCTTAGATTTTTGCAAATGTGTTGCTCTTTTCCTCCTAGCGAGAAAAAATAACATAAACATATAATATTTAAACATTTGGATCTTCATGTTATATATATATATAAGATTTGTCTTTGAATAAAGTAGATCATGTGGTTTTACAGTTGAGTTTTTGTTTTTGGAGAGCTAAGTAAAATTCTAAAAAAATTTAAATGGCCAACTAAAATAAAATAAAATAAAATTTTCCTTTCACATATAAAGAAAATGGAGAGGCTATAAAAAATATTTATAACAAACATCTTAACACATCATCACTCATCAAAGTCCACATTTAATTATTAGATCTGTTAGTGTAGTTTCAACTTTCAACCCACCTGATCATATTTCTACTTTTCATTGGTCAATTTTCTTTTATAAAGCAAAATATAGGTTGCACATTGCGAGTGTATATATATCATCATGTAGGTAGGCTAATGCGTGTAGCCATGCAGTTCATGAGATCCTGCAAAAGAAGACCAAATCATGCATGTACGTATCTTAAGCGACACTTCATTTGGTCAATAAAGTTATATAAAGCCGATTACTTTGTTTCCACGACATATCCAGCAGAATAAGGGGTGAACTGATCATTATAAAAGAAATGGGGTGTAAAAGCGAAGCATCCTTGAAACGCAAGCCAACTTTGGCATTTTTATCATCTTCTTTTTATCTTAACTTGTTTATACATCATATTATCTTCTGGTTAATACTTTTATTAAAACTTAAAAAATAATAATTCGAATATTATATGTTACAATATACATAAATAGATGGATCCAATCCTTCCAAGAGTAATGATGAGTGAACACATAGAGAGTAAATAATTTCCTATTTTCGAAAATTAATGAACCAAATTTGTAGTAGTACTTTCCACTATAAGGCTTGATTATCTTATTTCAAAAACTAATTCCATTTACAGTTAAGAAAACAAAGACAAGAGAGTGCTTCTCCTTTTTTTTTTTTTTTTTTTTTCTCTTTTTGTGCTTCCTCTTTTGGCTGAAAGTATGAAACAAACAACCATGGATTGTAATTATAACTAGTGACCAATAAATATTTCACATATAGACTCAAGCACCAATAATAACTTGGCACATCGTAACTTAAACACTAGTAAAAACTAGAAATGCATTATTACCTTAAATAACAATATGAAATGACATGATGTTTATCATATCTATGTCGACGTTTTCCTAGTAGTTAGAAATGAAATACTCGAGTGCTGACACCATGATTACGCAAACGAAGAAAAAACAATAACGCATTCGATACTCATTTGATAGGATGACCCGTCATAATCACGTCCACATTCATTTATTTGATCTCGTATCACAACTATTACTATAGTATATATCTATCGTCAAACAACGTATAGTTGTAATTTTATACTGTGTTATATATTAACTTATTATTGGTTGAAAAATTAGATGCATAGTCGTAGTTTTATGCTTAGATTTAGAAAATTAAAAGTCAAAAAAAGAACAAACAATTATAAATTATAATGACGAGAGTGATGATGCAAGAGCTTGAAATCGGAATATGAATTGGATCAAAGAGCCGTCGAGAACGAGATCCAATGGCTAGAATCTAGATTGTCTTCATCGGAGATCGGACGGACAAGATTTGTTGGACCCTACCCTCCGGTCAATTTAACACCTACTCGGTGTTGTCTTCATGGGGCTCGGACCATATTCGTTGACTTGTTTCACTTTCTCAATTTCTATTTTTCTCCATAAATATCTTATCCATAGTTTCTTATAACTTATGATTCAAATTAGTTGTCAATTATGTGCTGGCTATGCATTAGGTGTAACTAAAATGAGGTTGAATGATTGGTATGGTAAAAATAAAAAAATTGAACTCGATAAATTTGTGATTTTACGACGATTTTAGTTTTATTAAAACATTTTTGCTCAAAAAAAGCTTTATTAAAATATATAATCATCCATTTTGTATTACAATTTTTTTAGTTATAGAACTAAGACATGTTTGTCACTAACGTCTTTTGTCAATATTGCGTTAAGATTGATTAGTTATTTAATCATGTGATTTTTGAATAGATAAACACCATAATTTCAGGTTTTGAAAAGACATCTTCTAGAGAAAACAAGTATAAGCTGAAAGCTCCGTTTTTTTTTTTTTTGGTATGTAAAGAAATTAAAAACAATATTGAGGGAAAACGAACATGATGATGATGAGCGTGACAGCAATATATCATCATTATTATATTATTTTTATCATTTATTTATTTTTAAAAATAAAACCAAAGTTTTTCATTTCCCGCACCAACCCCACTTTTATTTATTTGTTTCTTCCATCCAATACAAAGACCAGGTGCCAAACGACTGCGTTTTTATTTGACCACGTCTACCCCCTAATATTATTCGATTTTTCAAAATCGCCCCATTAGTTTTGTTTCTTAATTTGTTAGCTAAATTATAAACAAAATAAAACATGACATTTCATGCGATTAGTTTTAAGTTCCATTTTTACCATAAATATAATAATGCAAATTCGCGATTTCTATTTAATATCTAAAGATAAGGCGTAACATTTTGATTCTTCAAACTGATGTTTTTTTTTTTTTTAAATAAAATTTTGATGTTATGTTTGATTTTGTATTTTGACAAAAGTTTAATTGCTAATATATTTGTTCAAATAACAAAAAAGGGAAACTAATATAAAATAGAAACTATGAGGTGTATAATCAAACATAATATTTGTTATTTTAAAAAACACAAGTCACTTAAAGTTGAACAATTGGTTTTTTGGGGGCTGAATTTGACGAAATCAAATCAAGAGTACCGGGAAAGAAATTAAGAAAAGTATTTGGAAAAAAAAAAAAAGAAAAAAAAAAAAAGATAAAGAAGAAGAAGAACACACAGAGATCATCCATCTTCTCTCCAACTCTATAAATACGCTTTCTCCATTTTCGGATCGTTGAACAATCAATCAAATCTCTCTAAAACGTATTTAGTATCTTCTTCATAGATTCTCGAGAAGAACGAACGAACGTACTACTACTACTTCGATGGCGACTAAAGTGTATATTGTGTATGTTTCAAGTTTCCTTTTTTCTTTTTAATTTGCGATTTTTTAGGAGCTAATTGATGATGGGGTTACGCTGTTAAGTCATGCGTTCCCTTTCCGATTCACTTCACTGACTTTGATTTGATCTTATAATCAGTGTTGCTCGAAGGATTTTTTTTTCAATTGTTTGTTGATTTATGTGAATTTTTCTTACTTTTGTGATGGTTTGATTTATGATTTTGGCTGCTTGAAACTCTACTTTTGTGATAAACTAATTTACTTTATATGTTGTTTCATTGGTATTTTGATTCAATTTTGGATCTTTAGTTTTGAATTTTAATGGATTCGTAAGTGGCTTTGGTGGGGTTTGATCTCAAGGTTTTGACTTTTGAAGTCATTTGACAATTGCAGGTACTATTCTATGTATGGTCATGTGGAGAAATTGGCTGAAGAGATAAGGAAAGGAGCTGCTTCTGTTGAAGGTGTTGAAGCCAAGCTATGGCAGGTGAGAAGGGGTTTTAACTAACTACTTTGTTTCTGTTGATGAAAGTACTCTTGATTTCCTGATTCTTGCTGCAACTCTTTTACAATAACATGTGTTGTTGCATATTCTCAAATCATGAATTATCATTAGGCTGCTTAGTTATATAAATCTATGTGAATCATTGGACTTGATGAATTGTTGTTGGCCACAGGTACCAGAGACACTTCCAGAAGAAGCACTTTCTAAGATGAGCGCACCACCAAAGAGTGAATCCCCAATCATCACTCCCAACGAGCTAACTGAAGCTGATGGCTTTGTCTTTGGCTTCCCAACAAGATTTGGTATGATGGCTGCTCAGTTCAAAGCCTTTTTGGATGCAACTGGTGGACTCTGGAGGACTCAGTCACTCGCTGGTAAACCAGCTGATATCTTCTACAGCACTGGCTCTCAAGGTGGTGGCCAGGAAACCACCGCGTAAGTTCTCATCAAGAACAAACAACACTTGGCATCATTTCTTACAATCTCTATATATATACTTATCTAAAACGTTTTCTGTAATCTATAGATTGACGGCCATAACTCAGCTTGTCCACCACGGTATGTTATTTGTCCCAATTGGTTACACATTTGGGGCAGGAATGTTCGAGATGGAGAATGTGAAAGGTGGAAGCCCATATGGAGCTGGAACATTTGCAGGAGATGGTTCGAGGCAGCCAACAGAGTTGGAGCTCCAACAAGCATTTCACCAAGGCAAGTACATTGCCACTATCACCAAGAAGCTCAAGGGATCTACTGCTTAAAAGCTCAGGACGATTATGGTATCAATAAGAAAAAAAGAAAAAAAAAACAGTTTGGTTCTGGTTTTTATAAATCATATAATTCTTTATCTTTGAATTTGGGGACGTTTGTGATTTTTCGGGTTTAATTATTATCTTAAAATACATGATATTATTTCACAGCAATAATTCTTGTCTTTGTTTCTACGTATAGATATATGTATGATTTGTACTTGTGTTACACTCTAAACAAAAGATGCGTCGTCATTGTTCTTATTGTTAAACTTTTGTTAAAAAAGCAACTTATCATTAAAAAAAACAACAAAGAAAGATGCAAAGTGAGAGAGCAATATTTATTGTATCCCAGTAAAGTCCCATTACTAGCAAATGTAGCCCAAATAAAAACCAATGTTGGATCGTAATGTAGAAAAAAACTAGTGTTGACATTACTTGCAATTAATATTGGGTCTGCTACTAAAACTCTACCGCGAAAATGAAGACTTGAAATAGTTTCAAGTACTAAAAGTTTCATTAGTCACTCAGAACATTGACAAAGAGATTCCCATAAGTCAAGTGGCTATGACGACTGACTCGGTAGCTAAACACCAGGAGTTCGATGCAATTCCCTCTTGCCCTTGTGGGAGTCATAAGGCCAGTGAGCCATGCGCCCATGCCGTGAAAAAAATAAAATAATAGTCACTCATAACAATGCTTACTAACTCTTATTTACGTTAATAGTTATTGGTTATAAAAAAATGTGATGCTTGAAGTTTACAATCAGCGCTTTAAACTTGTTTTATATCGGCCAGGCCCTTATTTTATACTGTTAATAATGTGATCAAAGCACGTATTACAAAATAGAAAGAAAATAGCTCGCTCTTAATAAATTTTTATAATTCCTTTGCTTTTCCAAACTCAATGACTTTTTGTATCACAAAAAAGAAAAGAAAATTATTTTCTTAATCTACACACCGACAAACATTATACTCAAATGTACAGACAGTATACCTAACAATGTTCAGCAATTCTTTACTTCTTTCATTCATTATCAACCGGAGTACCCTACAGGAACATTTTGAATTAGTTTAATCTTAATTGTAAGGTTTCGTTTAAGCTTGAGCATCATGGATTCGAATATGCTCCAAAACGAGGATTACTGAAGGATTCTTAAACGATAGTGTAGATATAGATTAGTGAAATTAATTCCTCTACACACACCAACAAAATTAATAGAAAAGAAAAAATTGTATTTATTAAAATGGTCAGTAGACTTGTGACTAGTATCCTATCCGTAAGAATAGTATTTTTCACAAACTTATCCCAAAAATACCTTTACATATGAGCTATATAAATAAATTTTAGCTAGACAAAGACAGCATTATTATCATCTAAATATATTATAAGACTATAATCAATTAGTTTTATTGTGATATATAGAAGAAAAAGGATCATAATTAGTTCATGGGATGGAATAATCGATATATATTTTCTTTTTATACTAATCGATATTTTCATGGATATGCTCTACCTATTTACTATGGTTATCGGTTGATATAGTGATATTGGATCTGAAAGACTAGTAATTAACTACTAGCTATAGTCTTCAGACCAATATTTTAAATGTGAGGGATCACTATGGTTTCTTCGCTTAGAATTTAGATTTATTTATATTACATTTTCTTATAAAAACATTGCACAAAGTGACAGAAACCTAAGCGATATGTATGTTCCCTTAAATAATCAAGCTATACTGTGTAAAGAATCGATCCAACCATCCGTGGTTACCCGGCTCAATAAAATTGAGGTCCCTGAGCTGAAAAATAGAAAAAGACCCATTTTCCTTATGTTTTTCTGAAGTAAAAATTTTTGGACCCTTTTTTGTGAAGAAAAAAAACAAAAATTTGAATCGATCCTGTGCTCTAGCACCTCTGGCACATGCCTAAAGCCGGGGCTAAGTAACATATTTCGTAAGTATGAACAGAGATATAGCCGTAAATAAAATAAGAAAGAGAGTTAATATAATAACAAAGTTCACATCCCAATTTCAATAGTTTGCTGCATGAACGAGTGGCCACACAATGTTATGTATAAGTTGATTACTTGATTCATGTGCATGACCCGAAAAAGAAGTATAATGTCGTTCGATGAATCATGGATGGAAGTATCTACGAAGATATAATTTCCAGTGACAATGCCATTTCTTATTCTTTTTTTTTTTAGTTTTTGTTTTCTTCCAGTATTGCTTATTAATTTCTGTTCTAATTTTTATGGGTCCTTGTAGTTCTAGTTTTCGGTAAGATGAAGATATAGGTCTCACGAAAATTATAGAACATGAATTGTTTAACTAAGTTTTCTTAAATCGAAAAAGACTGACAAAATCATCATGAAATCTTCCTTTACTAGTGATTTCAGCATTAGTAGACAACTTGTACCGTTGTACGTACCATAGTGAAATCGAAATTACGCCACCATCGACACTTCATGGTAACAATATCTTATTTTTACTCTGGTATAAACGATGGTAACTATATCTTGTTTTAATTCTGGTCAAACGATGGCAAACTATCTAATTCAATTTACACTTGTATAATTTGTTACTTCTCTTTACAGCTTTCGGCCATTTTAAAAAAAAATGTTTACATTATGTCAGTATAGTAGAAAAGGAAATTAGGAAAAGAAAATAATGTTATAGGCAGCGGGTTAACCAATTTGGTTAGGAAAATGAATGAAAATTACGTGAAAAGAAGATGTACATTATGATGATAACATTGGGAATAAAGGTCAGGAGACATACAAACATTGCATTAGTGTAATGTTTGTGGTTTGTGTGTCACTGTATGTCAGTATGTGCATGTATGTGTATTTATATCAGTATACAATACGTATAGTACATCTATATTTTATCAAAAAAGTATACTATAAATACACCTTCCACTGTCAACAGCCCATGATGAGTATGTTTGTAGTTATACTATTCGGATCAATAATAGTTTTATACTTATCATGCTATTGTTCTGATGTGGCATAACTAACACTTAAATTCTTTATTATTCGAATAAGCATATACAATTTTAAGTTAGCGGAGAAATTCAGCATAAAATATGAAACAAAATTAAGTAATAAAATGAAAATATTTAATAAAATGAAAATATTTTTTAAAAATTATTTGTCATAAAAAAAAAAGAAAATCGAGGCACTGTTGTGTTATCTATTTAAAAGAAACTAAATTTAAAATATTAATTTAAAACAGGGAGACAGGAAAATTCGAAATCCAGAACACATCATAATACACTGTCGTTTTTACTGCTACAGTAACACTGGGCCAAGAATATAATGAGCCTACAATGTAAGCCCAGATAGGGAACAAAGATTTAATTGCGCTGCACGTGCGGTGTACCTTAAGTGGTCTCCGTCAAAAGGTCAACAAACAAATTTTAAGCCACACGTGTAAGTATGTCTTTGAGTGATTGTCTGAAAGGCCACGTGACAAATCCAGCAAATAACCGACACTCGGTTTTGTGCCATACCAAAATCATTGAAAGTTTATGTCATTCTCTTTGTAGTCCATGATAATGATTGTGAAGAACAAAATTGGTTTCAATATTAGGTAGAGTATAATTGTATAAAAAATGTTGGTGAATGGTGATACCAAAAATCATAACAATCATGTAAGATAGATGTATTTAATCTCTGTTTTGGCCTCTTAAAAATATAAATAAGGATAAAAATAACATCGGAATCTAAAATCTATTCTTATGGGGAAGAACTTTGTACTACATTCAGTAATAGTCAATTGTTTATGAAGATCTTGGTTATCTTAAAATTCTCACAATCTCACCATAGTTTCCAGCTGCTAATTATGAATATACTTACTTAGAAAAATAATATAAGAATTGGTTGTATGTATTAATTTGTCACTTTCTACAATTAAGTAATTTGATACTAAAACATCTTTCTCTGAAATACAACCGTAACACGTAAATAAAATATTAAAATCTGAAAACGAGAAGAAAGAATATGTACATTATGCAACGTCGTTGTCTGTCTTTATTTCGTTCGATTGCAAAAAGCATTTTTGCCATTTTTTGAGTTGTGAATTGTTTTCTTTACTTTAAGTTGAGTAATGTAAGCATTTTCAGGCCAGTACATTTTCAGGCCAGTATTGTGGTCTCTGATGGTCAGTTTGATCTCACAACTTGGCTAAATTTTCGTTATTTGCTACTTCCAAGATGATCTATTATAATTTATATAGTATCCTTATATATGTAAACTGTTAGAATGCAATATTATCCTTATATGCGACCTTCTGACGTTAATCATCAAAAATACTTGCTCGAGTTAGATAGTACTAGTAGTATGAACTATGAAGATGCTGAACATTATTTTAACACATTAAAACATAAAAATGTCTCATCTACATGCTCTCTATTATCTAATCAACTAATAATATTCCTTGAAGCCTAAAAATAATCTCTTTTTCGATCCTTGAACCTTTTTGATGATTCTTGTTCATTTCTCGATGGTCTATAGAAAAACTATAGTAGTGTAATTTACTAAAAACGCATAACAATCAGAGAGAATTATGGCTTTATGATGATTTTGCCTTTTGAAGCAAATACCAAAACAAGTAAAGTTCTCATTGTATGCGTAATGTAATGTATTATGTTATAATAATGATAATATTTTACTCCTTTTTACTTTTAACCCTGGCTAATTGCAAGAACAGTAAAACTTGATTAAAACTCCTAAAAGTCTGGAGAACTTGAAGAGTCAACAAGAGATAACATACACCGGCTATGTACATATGACTAGGAGCTAAACATATTTTAGAAAGAAAACAGTAGAGCAGAATTATTAAAATTAGACACACAAGACAGGATAATTAATCACTTTTCATCGATATTCATTTGATCACAAAAACAGTTCAAATGGGACAAGAACTCATAGAGACTCTTCTTCCTCAAAGATTCTTCTTTAGTTACTCCCCCATTGCTTGTGACCAGGGACCCATTTAGGACACTTGGGGCTGAAATAACTATCAACAACCCTAGAGTTCAACAGCTCAATGATCGGAGCAAACTTCACACACCTTGGTGTCTTGTACTGATTGATCGATGCCCCTAAGCTTATTGCGTAATCCATGAGCTTATCGAAAGTCCCTGACTCGACAATCTTGATCTCCAGTGGTCCAATGGACTTATCACTGACCCTTCCTTGTCTATACACACTGTTAAGTGATTCCTCTATGGTTAAGCAGCAATCCTCGAAGACCGAAGGAGGAATTGGCGTGTTACCATTCAAGCAGAGCTCCCAGAATAAGACGTAGTGGCCCGGGATAGATGATGTGTCCGCATAGCTAGTGTACTCGGAGAGGGAAGCTTCAAACGGAACAAGGTGTGTTACCGCGTTTTTAACTGCATTTTGAAGCTCAACCTCATCAGTTTTGTCTGCGTCAATGCTTAGGGCCACGTTCTTGCGGCATATGAAGCTGAACTGAGGCGCATTGTTCTTGAAACCAGTCACGCTTATGACATCACCTACTCTGTATCTGTAAAGTCCTATAAAGATCACAAAACAAGAAAAATTTCAACAATAATTTAATCTTATATAAGTAGATGAAGACTAAAGATTCCATCTTAATCAAATCATTCAAATATGATCAGATTTAGATCAAATCAATGAAAGGTGGTTGGTATGCTTACCAGCATAGGTGGTGACTACAAGCTCGTACTCCTGACCAAGCTTGACATCAACAAGATCAACAAGCTCTTGCTGTTCTTTCTCAGTGAGTGCTTTTGGAAGACTGATTGAGCTAGTGACTCCACTGTTCCGATGAACAGGCAAGAACTCGAAATAGGCCATGTTCGGTATGAGAGTGTAAGAGACTTCGCTTGGTTTGCAGAGCGGCCTGAGATTCACACCAAAATAACACTCGGAAGAAGCATACATTGTGCATACTAGAGGCAAACCATTGCTGTAATAATCCAGAGTTGGAATATACTGTGACATTGTTCCAGTCACAATCACATCCACATACTTGGTGTTTGGCCAAATCCTAGTGATGATCCCTTGCCAAGAGGTCTTCCTGCATTCCGACTCCACAAAATCAGCAAGCTTAGGATCCGGTTTAAGAATCTCCCCAACGGCCTCACGAACGGAAAGATCAGTTATCTCGGAGCTGAGAGTACCGGTTCTAATGTCACGGGCAAGCTCAGGCCAATGTTTCTCAAGAAACTTGATGGCTCTGATGAAACCAGAGGCAAAAACAGCTCCAACACGAAGAACCTCTTTGTGTTGGCATAAACCACAAAGCATTTGAGAGTACATGCTCTGGTAAGAGTCAGGACAAAGGATGGTTTGGTTGGGACTTGTGTAGTTGGTGTAAGGATCAAAAGGTCTTTTCTTGAAGTGAGAGGATTTGTAGTAACTGGTTAAAACAGGACGAGCAGGGAGACCACCAGGTGTCTTGGACTCGGATTTGATGAAGAGAAAATACATTCCTTTGCCTTTGTCAAGACCAGGAACAAACTGGTTCATCACAGGCATCAAAAGACTGTAGAGTAGTGATCTTCTGTCTAGTTCCTCTTCTATTGTTGGCATCAGCTTCCTCTCTCCACCAGAAGTCCCAGAACTGTTTACACACAAATCAACATAAACCACACCATGTTAGGCATATTTTTTTTTCCAATGATTTCGACAAAAGTAGACCCATCAGAAAAAGTTGTGGTTCTTTTTTTTCTTTTTGGATAAAGGTTTTGAACAGTAAACGGATTAGAAAAGTTAAAGACTTTTTTTGAGTACCCCATTAGAGATTCGAATCTTAAAACTTAGCCTAAGTGATGAAACAGAACACAAAACAGAGAGAAGCATGAACAGAGGATCTTTATAAAAAAAGAAGTTATGCAAGAAAATGTAAGAGAGGAACAAAGAGATGAAATGGTCAAACCTTGTGAGGAACTCAGAGATGGGGTTAGAACAGAGGATTTGGGATTTGTCACCATTAGCGATTCTGTTGATCTCAGGTTGAATGTCTTCGTAAGTAACGACAGGCATGACGTGTTTGAATGTCTCACGGTCGGTACGTCCTCCGAGCCCGTGTCGTTTGAGGTACTCCACGTCAGCATTACGTGAAAGGATCTCTTCAAGAACTCGTCTCTGGACATCATCTGCGTTAGTGGTCACGTCCTCGATGAATTGGAGCTTGTTTTTGTTCTTCTCCGCTAGGCTCTGATCAGAAACCTCAAAAGAAGATACGATCTTTGGTGCCTCAGGCATCGTTTTAGGTTTTTTTGTTTTTTTTTTGTGTGTGTGTTACAAGATCGAAATGAGAGAACTTAAGAAAAAAAGAAGTAAGCTTAAAGAGAGTGATATGATATTAGTGAAGAAGCTTGATCTGGTTTTGTTGAAGCTTGAAGGGTGTGAGGAGGAATGGAAGAGAAAGGGTTCATATATCTAGAGGGAAGAAGGAAGAAGGTGAAAATGATCCTTTCGCATATCGAAGGGTGTAAATGTACTTTCACGTCAGCATTACGTGGAGTACTCGATTTCGAGATATCCAAGGGTGTAAATGTACTTTCGCGTTATGTTAAATCCAGGATTTAAGTGAACGGCTTACTATTCGTGTTTAATTGAAAATTTAATTCTTTTATTTCGTTTTCATTACAAAAAAGTGGTATTTATATATTTTATTTATTCGACGTTTTATTTTTCCGTAATGGTCAATGTACTGGCTTGAAGAAGAGGTTTTTTAAAGATTAAGGACATTCAAACTATATATATATATATACGACTACTCTCGAATTCGCCCACTTTATTTTTTAGTTAATAAAACTATAAAGTATGGTTGAATTTTTTTTTTCTGCCCACTTATTTTACTTAAATTATTCCCTTAAATGAAATGATCATGTGCTGTAAAAAAAAAGGGTCATGGAATGATCATGCAACATGCAACATGCAACATATAATAGCTAGCCTAATGTCATTGGTCCATATTAAAACTTACTAGCTAGAATGTTATATTGTTGATACTTGATAAAAATGATCATGTTGCATATCTCGAAATCGAGTTGCATAAGTTCAAGAACGACATAACTCGAAGTGAAACGAAAATCACATACTAGGAACTATAATAATTTTTATACTAATTAATGAGACAAGATACAAATCAAACATGAGCTTATGAGAGATACAAAAGGGCACAGATTTTATAACGGGATATTTTTACCCGGTTGACCAGGACCGTGAAACGGGCAATACCCCGGTGAATCCGCAGTAGTTTCTAACGGAGTTGTCCCACAAAATACCGGCAGCAAAGCTCCTCTCCTCCCACAAGAGACTTTTCTAAAACCCTAAGCTAACACAACACAACACACCATCTTCCGTTTCCCGGTGAACACACAAATAACGGCGTTCGCTTTCGAGTTTCTCACGCTATGGTCAATGTATCGCACTAGGGACCATTACAGCTGGACTCCATAGTGATTGGTTGACACGTGTACTTTGTGTTTACTACTACTAGTTTGGTGCCTTCACGTATTTTATTTTCATGCGACTTTTTTTTTTTTTTTGCTTGATTTGTTATCATTTTGGTTATCCATGAAAATCAAATGAGTTTATATTTTCAACATTTTGTTCGGTGTGAGAACACGTTTTTAAATGAATTTAATTACTTTTTAATCAAACAAAAAAATGAATTTAAAGTCTAGTCTTGGTATCAACTAGAATGAGATACGAGACCAAGGTGGTAATATATAGCAAAGATATTATTCCCGTCAAAGAGTGTGTGTCATTTGCTTTCCAATTTATATTCTTGTTTATCTAGTTAAATTCTCATTTCTCAGTACTGTTTGTTTTGGAATGTTCTATTATATAGTGCAAGCAAATTCTAGAAGAAGATGCTAACGAAATTGAAAGACGCTATACATAAAGATATATAGTCTGCTGTTCTTGGATTTTGTTTTAACCTTTATAAAAGAAGTATACTGTAGAATAGATATAGATAATTTATACGACCAAATAAAGGATTAATGAAAATTATCTGCAAATGTATCACAAAGACATAAACGAAAATTCTCTTATATATCAGTTTTGTGAGCCGTTTTATTTGAAAAGAATAAATAATATCTATAATATATTAATATTATATGTACATATATGAAACACTTATAGAATTACTTGTCCTATCAGAGAAAGTATATATATATATTCTTTCGTTGACAATTAAGTCAACAATTTATTCGAGCAACAATGTTTAATCGAAGAATATCTTTCAAAACTCAACATCAATCAAAGCTACTGATAAAATATAAAATAAAACCAATATACTAAACATACGATCAAAACACGTTTAGAAAATCCGTAGAAAAAAACGTAAATCAGTATAAAAGAAGTAACAATCAAATTTATGTGTTAGATTTCAAAAAAAAAACATATGATCAAGGCTAAATTCAAGTACTAAACATGTAGTCATGGAGAGGTGCATATAGCTAGAAAGTGACTGATATGTATTTTAGGTTATAAATCGGTGCCTAACAAATAACGTATATGCGTATCCCACCAAAAAAAAAAAAATAACGTATATGCGTAGACGTTCATATAGCGTAACAATCTTTAATTCGTGTTTGAATATGTATTATTCCTTTCCATGTTATTGAAAAGTCAAATACTTAGGTAAAAATTTTGACTTACCAAAAAAGTGAAGTTCTCCAAAGTAGTCACGCTTTTTGTTAATTATGGTCAAACTTCATACTAATATTCCTGAATTAATTTTTCCTATGCAGATATGATTGGTTTTAAAAGGATTCTTAGAATTTTTATATGTAAAATTCGCAATGGAAAGTTTCGTAAAAAACATCACAATATGACATCACAATCCAGCCCGTATTTTTGTACCCTTTTGTTGATATTTTGGCTCGCAATATCCGTTATTTCCGGGGATGATCCATAAATGTTAAATCCAATAGGAAATTTCAAGAAAAAAGTAGCTAGACCAAGCTTATACAATATCTGAATAATGACAACAAAAATTAAATACAATGGAGAAGAGGTTTGATCGTTTACAGAATTTTGTTTCCGACACGGAACATCCGGTCATTCCACGTGGGAGCTCCCCACATGATAGGCTGAAAATCAGGTGGAAGCGGGTGCACCGAGAGGGAAGGTAGGACCGCACCCTTTCATTATCTCTAACTATAAGTTAGTGCGAGGGAGTTTTCTGGACCTTTTGTTTTTATGTACTTGGTGATTCTGACTCTCTATACGTTTCATCACAAAGCAACACAAGAGTTTTTGTTGTGCTATTATACGGAAAGGGCTATGGGAGGCACCGACAGATCGTTTGCAAATCTTTGACCAGTGACTCCCTTTTTTTTCCTCTTAAGATGTCAATTTGTATTTTTTATTCTTTTACAATTTTGTAAACCTAAATTATCAAGTAGCCATACGTGGATGAGTCAGTATGATCATAGTAAATATCTTTGACACATTAGAAACAAGTACATAAAGAGTTGAGATTAACTAAATAATGACCCTACGATAGTGAAGGATATCAAATCGCCCAACCAAGTGGTATGAAATATGATGTGCAATTATTTTTTGTAACATTTTTTTTTGTTGGTAAAAGTAATTTTCTTGTAACTTGTTTGTGGAGGATGGAAAAAAAAGTTCTTACAGTTGAAATGTTTAGAGTTAAGAAAATAAAAGTTTCGTCCATGCATGTAACATTCGACCTAAACCTATAATCATATACGTCGCACGTGATAATTTTCGTAAAGCAAGAAAAACTAGTACGTAATGACAATAATATATCTGAGTTTTGTATCTGTTTCATACCTACGTAGTACGTACAGCTACGTACATGCGAATCAATATTCCTGATGAAAACTAAAAAAGGAATGAGAACAGATAATTAAAGCTGATAATCTATGCTATTATTTAATTGCTGAATTTTCGAATAACTTATAATGATGGTGTCACAACGTGCATGTGGATGGTTGAATGTTGAAAGATGGCTTTATGGTTTACTTCCAGGGAACAGCACATAGGATATCTGCGTTATTTAATAATTTACTGTTAAGTATACTTATATACTACTATTTGCTTATGAAGTAGTTTAATTTGATTAATAGTACTATTACATTAGTTCGTGGAAATCAATGATGTGGTCCCTAATTGTTTCTTGTTTACCGATCCCGTGGGATGTAGTCAAAACTCAAATCCCTAGCTAGCTAGTTGTGACTTGTCTATACACACTAATTTTCTTAAATCACCATTAACTACTGGGTTCCTCTATCATTTGTTGGGAGTTAAAAGTAGTCAAGTTTTTCGATAAACTATTAGTTTGCATGTCAATATTGTTGGACAAATTATTGAACCATCCAAAACCAAAGAGAAATGTAAAAATATGACACTATCAAGTATCAACTAACCAGGAGCCATCCACTGGACATGTAAAAATATGATATGCCGGGACCTTTTTGTGGAATTATCTCATCATAACACTCATTCTGATTTCCCAATACATTTGTCTCAAACCAGGTCTCGCATAGTCGCATTCTATATCGTATAGTAAGATGATCTATCAATCTCGTCATAAAGTTTATATATCCATCTTTAAGAAAAAAAAAAGTTCATATTTCCATGGAAAGACCTGAATAAATTCTCATACCAGTCCATACGGATAAATACAAATACAAATAAAACTTACCTCATGTATTTGAAAGCTACGCATAATCTATCAATTTAATATACACATTTTTTGGTCAAAAAACTATAATACAGTAGTGTACTGTAACGTGAAGGCAGGACCGTGTCTGATGAAGAGGTTAAAATTATATAAATAATTAAGGGAAGTAATCAAGATTATAAATTTAGATTTAAAGTGGAGACGACTGAAACTGATTGGGTAGGGAAGATTCAAAAAACCACATGAGAAAGTGGTTTCTCTTTGACAGTCGAAAAGGGCTTTGGAGATTGTGTTTTAAATCTCCATTTCTCATCTTTTCATGTAGATAGGAGGAATCTATAATAGTGACATAAATCATGGAGTTTTCTTCTTTTCTCTCGATTCATATATGTGTGATATGTTTATAAAGGAACGCAATACATATAATATAGGCCATAAATGAGATTTTGTAAAATTTTCTCATAAATCATTCACTGATTTCAGCACCAAATTTGGAGCTCTACCTTGTAAATATTATTAAATGGAATCAACCAATTACTTGGCTTATCTACTGTTTTTTGGTTTTAAATATTAGTCTTCAAAGGTATCATTCATTTCATTAATATTTCGTCAAATATTGAATTCAACTTTTAGGTTAAGTGGCATATATAATTGCTTTTCGGCCATACAAATTTGGCAGATCAGTAAGGATTTTTTTAGCTTTCTCCATTTAACCATGCATCTAGACTTTTGATTTGTATGTCCGTAACTTTTCTCTCTAGCTATATTACAACATGTTTAAATTAGAAACCTCAAAGGGAGGTGAATCGTAATTGGAAAGAAGTGGTTTCAATGTGAATATGTTCTTGACTATTTTGTACGACAAGATCGTACGGTCTCAGCAGAAAGATAATGGCACATATATATAATCGAGTGAGAAATGAAATGACAAAATATTCAACAAAGCTTTCAAATGATAAAAGCAGAACATCAATTTGTCTTTTGAAAATTTGGTAACGAGGGGAATGACAATATTACAGAACGGAAAGGTAAAAACAAAATCACGAACAAATAAATAAAGGTTTGATTTGATTTTTAAAACTTTCTTTAAAAGCATGATTCCAATGCGATGCGTCACTTCGCCATCCATTATCATCACACGGTGCCATTTTTTTCCTTCTAAATATTATCATTTCATAATTTTCATTTACTGATAACTTAAACCGTAAACACGATATAATTCCATAATTTTACATATTTTATACCAATTAGATTTTTGCCCCCAAAAAAACACTAGATTTAAAAAAAAAAAAAAAAAAAAAAAGAGAGGTAATCTGTAGCACCTTCTTAAACGAAAAAAACTTTAAGTAGTTTTACAATTTGAATATCTTATTGACCCGGACCGGTAGTAATAACATTGTTGTGTTTAGCTCTTAAGTCTCTAGTTTTATCTGGTGTTAAAGTTTAAATATAACAACAAGAAATGAGATATATGGATCGGAGAAATATTTGATCTTATGGCCAGTCTATATTGTAAGTGCACACAACATCTTCATATATATTTACAAAAAAAAGGGTGATATATAAACGACTAAACTAGTAAATGTCCAATTCTCTTTGTTCTTACAATCAATTTTAATGAATATAAATATGACTAGTTTGAACAATTTTTTATCATCATTAGAATGCATGCACCAACAATTTATTCCAAGTAATGTGACATCTCTTTACCATCCAGTATTTTGATGATATCATCCGGATTGTACCTACCACAGTTAACATATTTACCACACTTATACCTACCACACCACTTCTAGCATCGTCCCCATCGAAAGCTTAATGTCTACATCTTAGTTCTATCTCTTGTCGTGACAATTATTGATCTTGAAATCGATCGGTCGTGCATACATCAAAATTATATAGAAGTACTGTTGACTTTATCCTTATCCTTGACTTTATTGAGAGGTAACTATTAAAAGAAACCACTAATTAAAACTAGGGCAAAAGAAACTTCATGTCTTCTCTATTTGCGCCTTTTTAAAGACAAAACATTTCTTCTAGGGTACGACGCATGTATTTTGAAATAGTGTTGTTGTTGGTCTTTATATCTTTATCTACCAAAATGTTTCATCCTCTTCATTTGGGTAAGTAAGATAGTTCATCAAAAGATCAAATATTGGGATTAATTTTTTCAGCATTATTCCAGCTTTCACCACATGACACATATATAATTAATAAAAGACTTTTCTTCCCTTCATTTATTACCATTAAAAGTTGAAACCACACATGCTTTCGATTACCAGTTTTCTTTGGGAATTTGTCTCTCAAGTGTCCTCTTTTTACATCTGTATACGAATGTAGGCTACTAAATAATTTGAGGGTAACAATTTATTAATTGATCATGTAGACCAACTTTATATATCTAAATAGTTTGCTTAATATTATTTTGAAGTCTTGTAATGAAACAATATGAATTCCTGTTAGAGAGAACTTGGAAAGCAAGATATATGTTCCGAAGTAGTAATGTTTCACCAAACATAACGTGTCCCTCATTGTATCTATTAATTTGGCATCGTTTACTCGGATTCAAAATTTCTCATGACATAGGTAGAGAATTTTATAATATGCGCATATAATTGGCTATTGTGTAATCCTCATGATATGCATATGCCAAAATTTTAGTTTAGACATAGTTTATCAAAGAAATAACGAGGCGCTGCGCGATAGCCTCGCCATCATCGACGAGAATAGAAAGCAAGCCCTAGTGCAAGCTCAAAATTACCAGAATGCTATAGCTCGCTTCTATAACTCCAAGGTAAAGAAGGAAATTAATTGACTCCCAATAATTTGCCTAAATTTTCCAAGGTGGGTTAGCTCGCTTACGGCTTATAGTCAACACAATGGTCTATGTAGACTACAAATATATATCAAACTTGCTATTTTCTATATATAGGAATTTACAATATTATAGCAAAGACCGAATGATTCAAAATACACTTTAAGACGTACCAAAGTTGATAACACAAGGAACTAAATGAAGAATAAATGGATGGTTTGGACTCCAATCACATGCAACAACAATATAAAAAATGAGTGTGTCGGTTTTACCTTTTCAATATTTCGTTTCAATCAAATGTTATAATATTTGAAATTATTGTTAGTAGTTTCATTTTATATTATATGTTCTCACACTGACTACTATCATGAGTTGTAGACTTAGGCTTAGATTTGAGATAAATGGCACGATGTAAAGCACGGGTGATTAGCAATTTTGGAAAGGATAAACATTCATATGTATCCAAGAAAGATTGACAAGATGGGACGAAAAAAAAAGAGGCACACTTTAAACTCTAAAGATAGATCTTACAATCTCATAGTGACCCAACAATGCTAATTAGTTTATCTAGGCATAAATAAGTCTTCTGAGCAGCAGCTTAGGGTGTTAACATGATAATAACATTTGTAAATAGATTACCATCAAAACCTCGCTAAATGGAATGAGATTCCATTATTTTATTAAACAAAAAAAGCATTAATTAGCTTAAAAATTTTTTTTAATTTTTTTTGTCAACCATCGGGCCACAACAGACCGATCCATTAGCCTAATCCCTATATTCGTAGGGAGCGGGACTCGATCCCCAGTGTGATGGTGCCTTATGCATTAAAGACTTACTTTTGACCACTGCACTAAAGTCACTTGACATTTTTTAATTCATAGACATATATTATGCAAAAAGTTTTTTTTTTTTTACTAACTTCTTTATTTTGAAACTGCCCTAAGATAGATTTACTATAATTCGATTTTGTTTTTATTGTAATACTAGCAGACACAAGCTAGTTCATTTAACATCAATTGATGTAGAATAACCTATGAAACTTAACATGGTATCAAAACCCTAACATATACCAA
Organism: Camelina sativa; assembly: GCF_030686135.1. Taxonomy (NCBI): domain Eukaryota; kingdom Viridiplantae; phylum Streptophyta; class Magnoliopsida; order Brassicales; family Brassicaceae; genus Camelina; species Camelina sativa. The sequence continues at coordinate 23,930,074 of NC_141881.1, forward strand.
TCCAACTCTAGCGAAAATTAATAATTAACATAAAATTGATCAAGTTGGCCAAAATTTGATCAGATAACCATTCAAAATAAATGGCTAAAAACCCCATCATTTTTGGAGAAAAGGTTGTTAAAATACCATATCAAAAATAAGATAGAGCCTAAATTAATCTGTCAGACACAACCCTCTTTTTCTGTTTACATCACACAATCCATATTTGTCATCAACTGAATTTGAGGTAAAAATACATTAAAGCGTGATATATTCTGTAATGGAAAAAAATAATTAAAAAAAAAAAATTTGTAATGGAATAAGCTATAGTTAATAGTTCGGGTTACGGTTGGTCAATATAAGAGTAGAATATTATTAAGAATGAAACATGATGGTTCTGTTATTCTATGTGTGGTGGTAGTAGTAATTAAAAGTTAAAACGTCTAAATCTTTTATGATGTTTTACGCTTTACGACTCGAAGTCTTTAAAAGTGGAGCTGTTGTAAAGCTTTTAAAATAAATACATTTATTTTTCTATTAGGCAGGGTAGTGCATTTTTGTGTAAGGTAGAGACATGTCCTCATGGTTAAGCGAAAGACTGAAGAGTGAAGAATCGATTTTGGGATACAAATAAGTCAAATAACAAAGCAACTTGGTATTTAATTAGTCTCCCAGATAAATAAATAATTAAGAATGCATCAAAATGTCTTGAGACCATGAAGTTAAGCTCCAATGAGAAGCAATTAAATTAATTAAGTTTTTAAGTCGTAAGAACTTTAAGCCCATCGGTTCATGTCTCCGATTACCATAACCGGTGGGTCCATTTACTCTTTATATCATTTTCCCTGAAAAACATTTAGATCTTTTAGTTTATATCATATAAACGAGTGTCACATTAAAACACTAATTTCATGTCATTCACTTCAATTTACATGGGTTTGTTTTGCATCATTCGATATTTTCGCTTATCCATTAAAATAGTTATATTCACCTAAGGTTGTAGCTGTATTTCTTATTTCTTTTTTGGGCGACTCCGTGACGGCGTGACTGTAAATTTTTGTAAAATCATGGTCTTTTTACTAAACTTGATTAATATAAAGAATAATTTTATTTAGACAGATGATAACATATCTACATTCGTTTTGACTCTAAAATAGTTAAAGTATGGAAATCTCTTAAAATAATGTTTAGTTGACTTACCATATACAAAAATAAAAATAAAAAATAAAAATATGTTTTGAATTCTTATATGGATGCGGAAAACAGGATTGAATAAGTACTAAATGATTTACTTTTTTACTCATCTCAGTCAATTAAATCCCTTGTAATATTATTGTGATACATAGGTTTATGATATTAGATTATAAATTTATAAGGTTTCAACTCAAAATCAATTGAAAATGAATAGAGAATTTTAAGTATCTTATAAGTCAAAATATTTTTCTAATTTTTGATGTGGGCGAAAAGACTCATTTGTTGTTGGTCATTCCGGCCGAAGTGTTTAGCCTTGAACATCTACTAAAAGCATTTGAAACTTCTCGTACTGAAAAATACTAAAATAGAATTATATACTAGTCAGGATACTGGTTCAATTTTTTGTATCATATTGTTATATATCCCTAATATATGAGATGTCTCGACGATTAAATACTATTGATCTAACCTAAACAGTTGATCATCTTCCACTGATATTTTTGTTCACATTATTTCCATGATGAACAATTTATCTGTTAACAAAAATATGATAAACGATTAACCACGATAAAACTAACAAGTATATTTCCATTAATGTGTTCTCGTTGTGTATAAAAATAGTGATTGGAGCCGGAGGCATGATCTAACAAATTTACACGATGGCATATTACATGACTTTGACAGGGTTAGTCCTAGCAATAATAATTCTGCTGATTCTTGTCGTATCATTGAAAAAACTTTAGATATGTGGGGTTGAGGGTGTGGAAAATAATTTAGATATTGATGAGGTTTTGGATGATGCAATGAAGTTTTGTAGCTTTGAGAAATGGTTAGTGCCCTTTATATTTAGCTTTCAGATGACAATAATTTTGAGAGAAAATGATAGATCGATTGTTATGATACAAGAAAGAAGAAAACAAAGTAACAAAGAAAAGGAGAAGATCTTTTGTTGGAGACCAAAGAAGGTGGGGAACAAACTCAAGACATAAGTGGAAAACATAGAGTTGTATAGATGTAGGCATAATAGCTAGACGTATAGGGTGCATTAATATGTTCGCAGAAAACAGTATATTTAAATATTAAACGGGAGGTTAGGAATATATATAGCAAGGATATTAGACGCATACACTCGACCCTAATCTGGAAAATTCGAATTGAATTATCTAAAAGAATTTAGCAACATGAGAAATACAATACAGAAAAGTATGCGAAAAAGGGTTTTGACCATGAAAATTAAAAAGTAGAGAGGGAAATAAAACCGGCAAACAAATCGGATCAAATCACATTTGACTATAATTTAGTACATCAGTGTTGGACTAGGCATAGTTCTAAGCTGGTTAAAAAGTTAATTATATGCGCATACGTCATGCAGAAGTCTGTTTCTCATGGAATTTTATTCTTTGACAATGAGATTAATTTTGTTTCAATAGAGTTCGTATATGATCAGAATTGATTATGTTTTTGACAATTTAGACCACATGACTGGTCTTTCGATAACTCTATTTCGATCAAAACGTAATTCATTACTATATTTTTAATTATGTCACTAATTAGCAAACGGAAAAGTTCAAAGTTCGGCATCATGGTTAGAAGAGTTTCAGATTGATGTCACGTCTATTCGATTCGTATCTATGAAAAAGTGATGTATATGAGTGGCTTTTGTAAGGTATATATTAATATGAGGTCCAAGAAGACATAAAATCTCATAATTTTTTGAAATGGTGATTTTCAAATTTTTTGTTATATTTTGGGAGGATGATTAAATCTCATAATTTTTATACATAGTTTTTGGGAGGATAAAATTTCCAATATTGTACCTGGTTATTTTTTACATATTTTTTTTGGGATAACAATAGTTTCCAATAGTGCACTTGAATAGTTAGTAGACACCTTGCAAATTGAATATGAGGTAATAATTAGATTCATTCAATACAATACAAACTTATAAATTTTGAAGACAGGCTTTGGTAATGGGAAGCTTTAAAGCTTTAAAGGGTTTTGTGTTTGTGGACCAATTAATGTCTTGGAAATGAACTGTTTGGTTGTCTACTTAGTGCGATCAAGAAGACAAAGAAGAAGAGGAGGAAGAAGAAAATGGTGAGGTATAATAATGATAAGATGGAGAGAACACATTTTGTTTTAAGAAACAAAAAGAAAAAGATGAAGACGTTTTCTAAATTGGGTTATCCTAAAAGATAATTGTTTCCTCTTTTTGTTGACTTGTGGTGTGTGTATGTTTTGGTCATCGATGCATGATTCCTTCAATATATTTATACGGTTCGTGACTTGTGAGTGGGTGTGAGAGATAAGGAGACTTCTTTTTCTTTTTGTTTTCTGTTTTTGTTGGAATCCCACTTTCTATTATTGCTCCCCATGAAAAGGTTCGTGTCTCGCCATTTCATTATCCTTTTGTGTCAGCATGGTTAACAAATTTCTGCTGAGTACGAGTAATTCGACATTCTAAAAATTCAGACAATTTTCAGGATATCAATGTTTTTATAGATACATTATATAGAGACATTACATAATTCGTACTGTATTTTTATGCTATATTCACATCCAATTTTTATTGCAATAGTTTATCTAATGAATTCTGTAAGTACCAAAAAAATATGCATGTTTAGAATTGTACATGTATTAGTTTACTAAATATATTATTTGTACTTGTTGAAGAGGTAAGAAACAATAATGTTTGTGTCACAACAAAAACACAAATAATAGGTGTTTGTGTGTGTGTGTGTGTGTGTGTGGATTGTGCCACTCACTTCCAAGCTGATACTTGGGGTTAAAAGCCTTTACATATGAAATTTGCCCAAAACAAAAACCTTTACATATGAAGTTGATGGTGGGAAATCAAACTTACTGACACACTTTGTTAGTGGCCACATTAATTGAGTAATAATATACATTTCATTCCTTTTGTTCAAAATATGTTTTTATCCAATACGTATTTCTATTATTCATGTGACTACAAATTTATAAGAATTATATTGCATTAAACATGTTTTACTTTTTTTTTTTTATTGCACCTCAGGTTTTATTATCAATAGCTAGCTAGTCTCTGAAGAGTAAATGGGCTGAAGAATCAAAACTTCACCAACATCTATGAGTAAATCTCACACAGGTATTATGAAAATAAAATATCTACCATGGAATTCATTCTTTACTATAAAGAGCTTTTTTTTTTTTTTTTTTTTTTTGTAGTTATAGCAAGACTAAGTCAAAAGAAATTTCATAGCTTTCTGAGAACATCAGAGAACATATATTTGGTGTCAGTCTCACGCTCACATACATAGTCAGGAGAGTAATAATTGAAAAACTTCTGACTCGTTTTCCAGATAGCAAAATTCACTAAATAAAATCTCGTTTAAAAGTTAAACCCTTAAATTGATTGAATTTGCCTTCTGACAAAGCTTCAAACATGTCCCCTCTCTATTGTTTTTTTCTTTCTGAAAATTTCTTGCAATCATACAATCACCTTAGACGAGATCAACAGGGATATTGGTTACAATTACTGCCCCATTCTATTTCGTTTTCTACCATCTCCTAAGCTACTAGAACAATGGTGAGACTATAATTTAATTTTATTTGTACTACTACAACTAACCATTGTGAGATCACTCAAAAACAGAGACTTGTCCATTCCAGCTACAAGCTGCGACCACGTTAGGCAAAACGGGGTGGTATGTGACATCAACGCAGGGATGTTCGTAAGCCTTGAGCTTCTTAATGAGCTCAGTAGATTTGTAATTGTACATGTATATGGAACCGTCAGATGAGCCAGAGACTAAGGTTTCTCCATCCGGGCTGAAGTTGCATTTGATTGGAAAACCTGCGACCCAATGACCTTCGAATCTCTTGTATTTGTTGAGCTTGAAAGGTGGGTTTGTTGAGAAGATTGCAGTGTAGTTTCCGTGTGATTGAGCAATGAAGACTGGTTCTTGCGGGTGACGTTTGATGCAGGGGCATGTGTATGCTTCTACATAGACCTGAGGGGCAAAACAACAACAACAACAATTTAATACATAAACACATGTTCTGCTTATGTTCACAGATGCAGCTTACTTCTACTTCCCAATGCTCTTACTTATGTTAATGACATACAAACAAGTAAATCCCCTTTTCAATACTGAATTAGAAGAAAATGCAGAGCACTGATATGACTGGGAGAAGGTTATTGAGAGTGATAAACTGACCTGATTAGATAGAGGAACCTCCCTCGAAACATCCCAAACTATAACAGCATTCTCACTTATATTTCTCCCAGACACATCACTTGAAGAGATAAACCGCTTCCCACCCGCGATAAACTCAACATCAAGAATTGCCCCAAGATCTCTAATGTATTCATGCACGACTTTGTTGGCCCTAACGTCCCACAACCTAAGACTTCCCTTCGACCCACCGGAAAGAAACAAGTTGCAATTATCTGGATGGAACTTAGCAACTCCAATGACCTGATCCTCCTTGAAAGCTTGTGTTTCCACCCCTCTTTCAACATCAAATAGTCTCGACGTGCAATCATACCCACAAGAAAGCAAAGATAGTCCTTGCTTTGACCACTTCACATCTTTAACCGGTGCATTGTGATGAAGAAACGCCCGTACTTTCTTCTTATCATTGCTCCACACATTCCACACGTAAACAGCACCATCCAGCCCCGCAGAAGCAAGAAGATGAACTGCAAAATAACCTCTAATGAACAAATGAATGAGGCCAATGATGATATAACAAAAGATTGGCACCAACAAGAACCAATTTAATCACGAATCAATTTCAAAAAGTTAACTAATCCGTAGAGACTCAATAAGAACATACCATGAGTTGTAGACCAATCGATAGCAGTAACAGCCTTTGTATGACCGGTTAACGAAATCGACATCGTACTAGGCATTTCAGTCCGGGACGAGGATCCTCGATGTGTAACCGAAGATAGAACATCGCGAGGCACATCAGAATCAGAGATACTCCCGAGAACTGTGATTAAGTAAGCTTCACACACATTAGTAACTAATTGCCAGAAACAACCACAAAGCTAATGACGCAGATTAACGAACACTAAGCAATTACTCAAACTTAAGAAGAATAATTACGCTAATACTCTATGATCATCTACAAAGATGTATTTGTAATTCGAGAAACAACTAACACCAAAACTTAACAGTGAATTGATTAAGCATGATTTGAAATTACCAGTAGGAGAGCTAGAGGTTAGTTTCTGACTCAAATCGGAACTCTGATCATGACTCGGATTCGTTGAATTAGAGGCTATAAGTGACCTCTCTCTCTTGGATACGTACCGACCTGGAACCGGCAACGTAACCGAAGAGCTCGGTTGAGGATCCGAATAGGAACCGTGTGGTGGAGGATACGGTCTACGAGATGGTTTATACTGTCGCTCCTCTGGGAACGGATATGAACGCTTCGAAGGAATAGACGGTGCGGCGGCGGTTCCATATGTTAAAAGCTCGTTGGCCACTGGTTCAGGTTCGTCGTCGGAGTCATTGGCATACGAATTGCATATAAGATCCATCGGAGAGACTCGAAGTCGAATCAGCGAAGAAGTGACCTGCGATGAGTATGAGAAGATGCTGAACCTTTCGTAGGCTTTCTTTGGGCCAGAAGAATCCTATAGGCCCATTATAATTATGTAGATGAGATAATTTTGTGAGTGTCGGTCCGAATGCTGCTAAAGTGCTAGTAATCAAATCTTTCAAATTTTAGGAAAAATAGATATTCTTTTTTTTTTTTTTTTGCTCAACTTCAACACTTTATTCACCAAAGGATAGAACTAAATCCTGACACCACATTACACAATTTCTAAATCTATTAAATGTTTTAACCAAATAGGCACTAGGAAAAATATACGAGGGACATGATTCTCCAAGGAGAGAGCCTCTCTCGCAATTTTGTCAGCCACTTGATTACTCTCTCTGAGCGTATATTGCAATTTCACCTCTTCAAAATGCTGGAATTCTTGTCTTATGTCCTGAATAATTGGCCCAAGGAGTGGGGCTTCTCTTTCATCCTTCAACATGGACACAAGCTGTTGAGAATCTGACTCAAAGATCACTTTTCTATAGTTGAGTCTGGATAGGAAAAGCACTGCATATCTGAGAGCTTCAAATTCATATTCCAGCACCGTATTTACTTTTGGTATAGCCCTCATGCCCAGCCACAACATTTGTCCATTCTTGTTTCTCGCTATCCAACTGATACCGGTGTTTGTCCTATTCTCGCTCCAAGCCCTGTCACTGTTACACTTTATCCAGTCCGTAGATGGAGGAGACCAGGGAGTTATTGCTTGATAACTCTCTAATTTTGCATTGTTCATACCCTTAACTTAGCATTTTTAGGTCATTAATTGTAAGAATTTTTTTTTAGGCCATTTAGGGTGTTGCATTTTTGCATTTGCATATTTTGGATGAAAATAGGTGCTTAAGAGCCTAAAATGGGAAAAACAAGAAAAAACCCGAGCATGTACCCGAAGGAGCCATCGAGCTGGAAGAACAAGTCTGAACCCCAACACGATCGATGAGGATCCAAGAGCAGGAAGAACAACCCAAAGATCTACCCGAGGAGTAAACCGACCTCATCCTCGTGTACCCCATCGAGTAGACTCTCGGGCAGGTATGGGAAGCTAGGTCAAAGGGGTTTCCATATATAAATTCCTCCTCTCCTTCCTCGTAAACGAGCACGCCACAGACCCTCAAACCAAAGAGCGAGAGCTTCTGTGAGAGAACTGAGCGACTCAAAACACTTTTCCCTTTTGTTTTAGATTTATTTCATAACTCTTTATCATTTTTTTTAGATTTCTATCTTGTATTCTTTCTATTCTACTCTACCGTTTATTATAATGCAATTTTCGTTCTTATATGTTGTTATGTTTCTTGCTATGATTTCCGAGTAGTGTAGTAAAGTTTCTAGGGATGGGATAGATGATTTTTTGTTCTTGATCGGTTAGGATGTCTTAGTTTGATCGTATGTGTTTAATAGATTTCCTTCTAGATTGGTGTTCTTAATGCTGTCAACAAACCGAGAGGGTGAGATTAGATCTAAGGTGTTTTACCACCGAGAGGTGTAGATGAGATGCTTGAATCAACCAATGCTAGAGGTTTACTCACTTAGCCTAAGATATTAGATGATTAAGGGGTTTACTGACAATAATGAATCGGATCTTAATGTCTGCTTGGTCATGTTTCTCCAACGAGAGTTGGGTAGGGGAGTGATCAAGGTTGATTGTTTCTATCACGAGAGTGTTTTAACAAGATTTTAGAGATTCATTGTCTAGGAAATATTTGCTTGAGGCATGTAAGACATCTGTACTGGTCATGAATACTTAGGATTCGATTACCCCATCCTTAGAAGCTTTCGTATCTTAATTGCTTGCATTTTCATTCATCACTCGATCCCTTACCCGATCAGGTACACGATAACCTGCATCGAGTAACCGCTCGAGTTGTTCATACCATCTTTGCTTACTCGATCACCCCATCCGATCTTGTACTCGAATGCTTGCATCGAGTGCTTAGGTCGTGTGGTTTCTTTGTTTATATTCTTTTCTTTTATTATTTTAGGATTGTTAGATAACACCCCCACTATTGCTTGGCTTGACTTGCATTGTTTTGATTACATCCTTCCTGCTAGTATAAACAACCATTTGGATTGATAACCCTTTGTACTACAACTGCATAGGGAATTGATATCCTGGGTGAAAACCTGTTTATCATTGCTCGAGTGTTGTTGTGATGAACTTCAGTCTGCTGGATCGGTGGTTTTCTCAGCCTCCATTCTTTCTCATCTTCCTTCACCTTCTCAATGAGGTCTGGACCTGAAAATTCTTAACCTTGGAATACTAGGCTGTTCCTATTTTTCCAAAATCTCCATAAAACCCAGATCATGTTTAAGCTGTCTACTGGTCCCTGAGGATGAAATTCCTTGATGTTCAGCACATAATGGAGATTTTGATAAATAGAGTCTGACCATTCGCTCTCCAGGGGTATAGGGAAGGAAGATAGAGTCCATGTCAATCTTGCGAAGGTGCATTTGAACAGAAGGTGATTGACTGATTCATTGCTATTTAGACAACTACAACAAGAATTATTCCTAGCAAGGTGTCTGTGAGAAAGGTTACCTGAGACCGACAGACAATTGGCCATGCACTTCCATAGGAAGTGGTGGATTTTGGAGGGAACATCAGTTTTCCGGATTTGTTGGAATATAGGGGATAAGCACGGCTGGAAGATTGGTTGCAGGTCGAACCGCTTATTGGTGATCTCGTTCAGGACCCAGTAGCCTGATTTGACCGAGTAATGTCCTGATCTACTGTAATCCCAAGCATATATGTCCTTTGTTAAAAGTCCCCCTGGTCTCAGTTGTAGAACCTTCCTAGCATCCTCCTCTGGTAAAATCTCAGAGATGAGATCTTGTTTCCATTCTCTTCCACAATCACCAATTAGGTCTTGAACTACTCGGAGTCCCGAGACAAGCTGCTTCTTTTCAAGAGGAATGTTCTTAGTTGAAAGCACCGCTTTAGCTGGTTTTGCTCCTACCCATTGGTGTTGCCAGATGTTGATGGATTCTCCATTTCCAATGATGGCTCTTACTCCCTGCCTCATCATAGTCTGAGCTTCATGAATGCTTCTCCAAGCATATGATGGCCGAGAACCAAGTGGAGCATTGAGAGGATCTGACTTACTGAAATACCTACTCTTGTAAATTTGTGCCATCAGCGATTCAGGTTTGGTCAGCATTCTTCATATTTGTTTTCCTAACAATGCAACGTTAAAGCTTTCAATATCCTTGAACCCCAACCCACCATCTGCTTTAGGTCGACTGAGATGCTCCCATGCTTTCCAATGTAACCCTTTGCCCTCTCTCTTATTCTTCCACCAGAAGTTTGCCATTGTAAAGACTAACTGCTAGCAAGTGGTTTTGGGGAGCTTGAAAAAATACATTTCAGAGATCACTGTAGGCAAGGTTTTCTTCAGTCTTGATGCCAAGAGTTTACCAATGATCTTGTGAACTACGTTACACAAGCTGATAGTTCTGTATTCTGTCATTTTCTCTGCTTTGAGTGTCTTGGGAATGAGGCAAATGTTGGTTCTGTTCATCTCTTCCTCGATGTGACCAGTCCTGAAGAAAGACCTGACCATGCTAACTAACTTAGGCCCCAACGTGTCCCAGAACTGTTGAAAAAAGGATCCATTCATACCATCCGGTCCTGGACACTTGTGGGGATTGATATTGAATACCGCTTTTTTTACTTCCGCTTCGGTCATTGAAGCTAGAAGCATTGAGTTCATAGCAGCATCAACCAAAGGCATTACCTCTTCTAGTTCCTCTATTCGGTAGCCCACATCTTCTGACGTGAACAGCTTTTTAAAGTAAGTTTCTGTCACTTTTCCCATTTGAACATCAACAGTCCACTCTTTACCCTCCTCATCAATCAACTTTTGGATTCGATTTTGAGCTCTCCTGTTTTTTGTTGTTGCATGAAAGAACTTGGTGTTCTTGTCTCCGTTTTGTAGCCAGGTGAGTCTGCATTTATCCTGCCAGTATTGCTCTTCATTGAGATACTCTTGGTTTATCTCTTGTTTTAGCTTTGCAATCTCGACCTTATCAAATGGAGCTTGACGAGTAGCAGCATCCAACCTTAGTTGGAGATCCTAGAGTCTAACAGCTGAGTTAGGCTTGTTCAACCTTTTACACATTGAAATCGTCTTTCTGCAGTTCGCTATTAGTTCCATCATACATGAGTCCTCCCTTGTAGGATAATTTCCCAAAAGCTCAGAGATAGTCTCCAGGAAGCCCTCTCTTTGTACCCATATTTTGTCGTATCTAAAGTTTGTACGTCTACCACCATCCTCATCAATCAGTACATTTATCAGAGGGCTATGATCTGAGCAGATCTTTGGAAGGTAGATAGCCTGAGCCTTGGGAAATAACTCCATCCAAGATTGATTTGAAACCGATTTATCCAGTCGCCACTGAACAAGCACGTCATTCCTGTTCCCGTACCATGAGAACTGGTAGCCTAGGTGCTTTAACTCCCATAATCCGCAGGATGTCAACATTTGTCTGAACTCTCTATAGGATGCATCAGTCCTCATTGGTTCACCACGCTTTTCCTGTGGGTCAACCGGCTCATTGAAGTCACCTGTTAACATCCAAGGACCTTCTCTTTGCAATCCCAGTCTTGTAAGCCTCTCCCAGAGTTTCCCTCTTTCGCTTTGAACAGGTTCGCAATAGATGCAGGTTAAATGAAAGTCTTTATCCTGCCATTTGACTAGCACATCAATCAATCTTTTATCAGAATGTAGAACTTTGATGCTAACCGACTCTTTCCACATCAGTGCTAGACCACCACTTAGACCTTCTGGCTCGATTGTGTGAAGATCAAAGTATCCTAAATGCTTAACAACATTTTCTAAGTAACTCCTTTTCTTTTTGGTCTCACAGAGGAATGTTAACTCAGGGAAAAACCGACCTTGAATTTCCCTTAGATGTCGAACTGTAGGGGTATTCCCCACCCCCTGACAATTCCAACTCAGTATTCTCATAATTTGTTTGAAGGGTTGGAATTAACCATCAACCCTTCTTCCAAGTTTTTGTCACTGTTATTCCCAGGCTTCGAGCCAGAGGAATGAGGACGGTTTGCTGCCACCGAAGAGACAGACTGAGTAGACTGGTGGGCTGCTCCGGGAGCAGAATGATCAGAGTGAGCTGCCATGTTGGCAGAATGATTCGAGTGAGCTGCCACTTGGGCAGAATGAACTGAGGGATTAGATCGGGATCTTGCCGATGGGGAGGTGGATGAAACCTGAGAACCCAGCCTTTCAAATACAGAATTAGAGGGACTTGGTTTTTCATTGGATCCTTTACGCTCTGCATCCTTGACCTTTTCTACACTTGGGCCTAGTCTCTCAAATACCGAAGGAGAAACCAAACTTTTCTCGCATGATCCCTTCCTTGCTTTTTTGGTAGCTCTGTCACCTCCACTAATACTTCTTCTTCTCTTTGAAAGGGATGAGGCCTGATCTACTTTGCCAGGAAAATCCTCCTCCGTTGGCTGATCACCACAACCTTGAGGTTGGGACATAGTTCTGGCTTTGGGTCGCCAGACTTGGAGTGGTGCATCATCAATTCGATTGCTAACCTGACCTGCCCATTGAAGACTATCCATAATGTTCCTATTCTGTTTTCATGAGACAGAACGTTGATTTGGAGTTGACTGATTGTTCTTGACCGACTGAGGGTCTAATGGCCCTTCTTCAACTCCTTGGAGGATACCTTTCCCTTTCCTTTGATCTTTCAATTCATTCAGTCTGGTGCCTCTCTTGGAACCCTGACTACCTCTACCCTTGATTGAAGTCTCTGGGACATGGTAGTTGCAGCCCCTGTTTTAAAAATCGGTCTAGCCGCCCGTGTAATCGCCGGTTAGACGCTGGGCGGCACCTTACCGCCGGGATTTCACCCTAATCGGCCAACTAATCGGGAAAATCAAAAAAACAAAATTTTAAGAGCTTTTGAACTTCTAACTATGATTTTCTTTCATAGATCTATGATATAATGGCTGAAACTATGATAAAAACAAGCTAAAACGACTAATAATTAAAAAAAATGAAGAGGCAGCTTTAAATTAGGGTTTTCAGATCGTTACAGGTCGAGATACAAGAGAAAGAAGACAAGGGTATTTTCGTCATTTTGCATGTATTATTAAAAAAAACTGTTTAAAAAGGCGTAAAATGAGAACACGGGATTCAAACTCGTGATCTGTGGAATTTAAATACATGCAAAAACCACTGGACTAATGATAACTCTTGTTAACATTTTACAGATTTAATATATAATACACATATATAGATAAAATCCCTAAAACTAGTCCCCGATTAATCCCCGATTTAAATCCGATTTTTCGATTAATCGCTAGGCCCTCCCTCACCGCCCGACTAACGCCTAGCGATTTTTAAAACAGGGGTTGCAGCCATTCTGATCATGAGTGAGTCTTTTACAGAGGAAAACAGACTTTCAGGAGCTTCTCATAAGTCAACTCTGCTCACACCATTTCTCCTGTTTTAAATCGAGCTGTTTTGATGAATTGTAGAGGTTCCTATGCGTTAATCCAAGCTCGGGCTCTTACATATTCCAATGATGAGGAGTTTTTTGCATGGAGCTCCACCGCATCCACCTTCCCAAATGGTTCAATGATAGCCTCAAAACGGTCTTCTTCTTTAGGAGGTGGATCGGAATCCCTTTTATCCGGATCCAGAAAAGAATTATGTTAAGATAGTTAGGGCCTGGATTTGCCTTCCACTGCTCCAGCGTAACTATCCTCCATTAACAAACCAAGGACCTTTAGACAGGACATGGAAGAGGTCGCCTTCACTGTCAAAGATAAATTGGACTCTGTCCTCTCCAATTCCTCTTCCTCTGACTCTATCCTCCATCCCCCATATCGGAGGAAGAGTCTTGACCAAACCGCCAACCTTATGAGCTGATGGGTTGAGACATCGGACTATGATACTCTTGGAGTTCTTCTCAATGAGATCATCATTTTCCAGATTTGGAATTTCCACTGTCTCTCCTTCCCCTATGAGGTCTAAATCACGCAGCTCCTCCATCAAAGAAAAAATAGATATTCTTGATGTTCGGTTTTGAGTTTTTTTTTTTTGGATTTTGAAATAATTTTTTCTAAATGAAAGGTAATATTCAATATTTTTAATTTTCATTTGTTTTATATGTTAAAATTTAAATTATTTCGATAACTGTTAGAACAATTATCGTAAATACCACTAAAATAATATACTTCTACTTGATTATGTGGTCGGTTATTTAGTTGCTGCTGATATTCATTTATTCGATAATGAAAAAGACAAGTTGCCTTTACATTTGTTGTATAAGTTGTGTTGTACCGCCTGCTCTAGATAGCTATTTCATGTCTTATTTCCTATTAAAGTTTGCTTACTCTGATTATACATTCAAGATTTGAAGTTTTGAGTTTTAAGATTCATAAATTTCGTACTAGCCAACATTAAAAATTATATTTTCTTATGATCTAGTCCAAAGAATAGATGGACAAGTGCACCTCTTGGCAGTTGGCGTCAAGACTAAAATAGAGTATAGAAAACATAAATTAGAAGATTAATAAGTTATAAATAAATGTTAATATAATTTTAGGAAAATTCGGGTGAGATAAAACCAACTATATATTATCAACTTTTCATCTGTAAGAAAAGTTGCTGATAAATAATTTTATATGAATTTGTTCTTTGAATTGTCTTTTTAGAATCATTCCTACTATGGCATTATATATTATTCATCATCTGTAAAAATGTGTTTGTTGCCTAAATTCAATCTAATTTAATGGAATGAATAAGGAAGCATTAAATCCCCTTTTACTAAAAGGGAAGTAAACAACTTAGTTTTTGTAGAATTTATATTTTTAATAAATGGTTACAAATAGGTTATACATAGGATATACATTAATCCATATAGCAAACAATTACACCTAAATATTCCAATTTGATAATTGATATATCTTTGGTAACAAATAAAATCGTGGAGCAAACGGTTACACCTAAATATTCCAAATTGATAATTGATATATAGATCTTTGGTAACAATTAAAATCATCGATATTTTCAAAGATTTTTAAACACAATATTAAAAATTTAATTTCCACAGATTTTATTGATAAACCACAACGTTAAACAACTTATTAAATGGGATAAAAATATACTGTGAATTCATTATATTTCAACTTATTAAATGGGATAAAAATATACTGTGAATTCTTTATATTTAAAACGGGTCCTATATAATAAAACGAAAGTACACAAACTTTTTTGTAGACTATATAATTTTTATAAGTTGGTTACAAAATAGGCTATAGATTAAATATAGGTTGGTTACAAAAAAAAAAGTTATAGATTAATTGGTCAATATACACTTAAAAATATCCCAAAGAATCCTCTGAAAGAGAATATTCCGATGATTTATACAATTTCCAAAATATAATCTTTAGTATTCCATGTATTGTTACAAAATATATATTGTTAGGCATAAAAAAGAATAAAATTTTGGTGATTTATCACACTTAGTCGTGATTTCCGAGATCTTATTGTGCAGTTAAAAATAAAATCTTACCTAAGCACGGGTCATATTAAAACACTTTCACCAAACATGTTCAAAAATTAAAATAAAAACAAACAACAAACATAACGATATCTCATACATAAAATTATAAAATTAACAATATAAACTTACAAAATAGATGTTTTTTTCAAGCTATCATATTTAGTATATGATTTTATTGCATAATTTTTTATCCAAAAAAACTTTTAAAAACAATCATATAAATTATATTTTATTCTAAAATTATAATATAAAATAAATTATGCAATTTCAACCCGTGCTCTAGTACTTGTCATATTCTAGTTAGATTAATATTTAGGCAGATGGAGCCAACACTGAAATAGAGTATAGAAAACATAAATTAGAAGATTAATAATTTATAAATAAATGTTGATACAATTTTAGAGAACTTTGGGTGAGATAAAACAACCTATATATTATCAACTTTTCATCCGTAAAAAAAGTTGCTGATAAATAATTTTATATGAATTTTGTTCTTCAAATTGTCTTTTAGGATCATTCTTACTAACGGTTTTTACTTCATTATATAAGTCTACTATGACATTATATATTATTCATCATCTGTAAAAATGTGTTTGTTGCCTAAATATCAATCTAATTTAATGGAATGAATAAGGAAGCATGCTTGATGCCGAAAAATTGATCTATTTTAATGAAATTTATAGGAGAGCATGTTCAAAGTTAGAAACTGTTGTTGAGATGAATAAATAACTTTTAAAAATATGTAATTATATTTTTAGACAACGCTAGTAAAATCAAATCATTTCTTATATTGAAATATTATAATTTTACAATAAATAATATTAACTATTGCTGGAATTAATCTTTTATAACCATTCTTATTAATGTTCTCCACTTACTTCTAGTAAATATACTTCAACATTTGGATATATATTACCCATCATTGGAACAATGTGTTTGTTGTCAAAAAATTGATTTAATTTAGTAAAATTAGTTATGAAGCATGTTCGATGCCAAAAGATTGATTTCTTTTAATGAAATTAATAAGAATACATGTTTGATGCCAAAAGATCGATCTAATTTAATGAGATTTTATAACTGGGCTTGTTCGAAGTTAAAAATCGTTATTAAGATAAATAACTTAAAGAAAAATGTTATTATCGTTTTAGAAAAGGATAGTGAGATCAAACAATTATAATAATCATTGTCGTTGCTATGAAAATATAAGTACTGATAAATAAATTTAAATATATTTATTTCTTGTAATTGTTGTTTCAAAATCATTTTTACTAACGGTCTCTATTTTATTATATTAATATACTACAAAACAATGTATATTATCTATATTCGGTCAAAATATGTTTGTTGTTAAGAGACCAATCTTAATTTCATGAGATTTTGTGAGAACTAGAAACCGTTATTCCGATAAATAACTTATAAAAATTATATTATTATTAGTAATAAAACATACAGTTACTAACTTACAAATGTAAATATTTCTTGTAATTATTGTTTCACGTTCATTCTTACTAACATACTCTATTTTATTATATTAATATACTACGAAAACAATGTATATTATCTATATTCGGTCAAAATATGTTCGTTGTTAAGAGACCGATCTTAACTTAATGAGATTTTGTCAGAATTAGAAACTGTTATTCCGATAAATAACTTATAAAAAATTATATCATTATTAGTAATACAACATACAATTAATAACTTAAAAATGTATTTATTTCTTGTAATTATTGTTTCACTATCATTCTTACTAACAGTCTCTATTTTATTATATTGATATACTATAAAACAATGTATATTATCTATATTCGGTCAAAATATGTTTGTTGTTAAGAGAACAATATTAATTTATAAGATTTTGTCAGAATTAGAAAACTGACAGCGGCGGAGACGAGACCACCAGTGACGGTGGAGGCCACAGTTGGTCCTGTGTGACCCACGGACCCAGCTTCTGGCGGTTGCTGCTGTCGTCACCATCAAAGGAGAAGAAACGTCTCGTCGTCGTCGTCGATACTTATGTCCACCGTGATGAAACGCCGTGGGAGAGACATCTTGGAGCCAACGTTACCAAACATGACGAGTTTGTGTAAGAGAGAGAGAGAGCGAGAGAGCGAGAGAGAGAGAGATAGAGAGCGAAAGCGAGAGAGAGATAGTGTCCGAGAGAGTGTGATAGAGAGAGAGAGAGTGAATTGTATATATAGAAATGAAAAAACTTGGTCGGCAAGTCAAAACTTAATGTTCTAGGAACAAGGTGGATAAAGAACCCAGTTTACTTACTGGTTCCTTGTAATTAGTTGGTTAGATAGAATGGTTAACTGACGTGTATATAAAGGAACAGTAGAACCGGATCCATGTTAGAGTGCGTGAAAATATTTACAAATATAATATAATATGTAATAAAAGTAGGAATATACGAAAATATTGTAAAGAATTATATTTGTAAAAAATACATATCTACAATGTATTTTTAATGAACCAACCAGTAAGAGATTGCATTTATAAAAAGTACACACTCAAAATGTATATTTATCTATATTCGGTCAAAATATGTTCGTTGTTAAGAGACCGATCTTAACTTAAAGAGATTTTGTCATAATTAGAAACTGTTATTGTGATAAATAACTTATAAAAAAATATATCATTATTAGTAATACTACATACAATTAATAACTTAAAATGTATTTATTTCTTGTAATTATTGTTTCACGATCATTTTTACTAACAGTCTCTATTTTATTATATTAATATGCTATACAAACAATGTAATTATATTAATATACTATACAAACAATGTATATTATCTATATTCGGTCAAAATATGTTTGTTGTTAAGAGACCGATTTTAACTTATGAGATTTTGTCAGAACTAGAAACCGTTACTCCGATAAATAAGTTACACAAAATTATATCATTATTAGTAATACAATATATAATTACTAACTTAAAAATATATGTATTCTTGTAATAATTGTTTTACGATCATTCTTTCTAACGGTTTCTATTTTATTATATTAATATACTAGGAAAACAATGTATATTATTTATAATAGGTCAAAATATGTTTGTCGTTAAGAGGTTGATCTTAACTTAATGAGCTTTTGTCGGAATTAGAAACCGTTATTCCAACAAATAACTCATAAAAAAATATCATTATTAGTAATACAACAAACAATTACTAAGGAGGGGGTATTGGTTTAGGATTTAGAAAGAATTTTCATGACTTTGTGTTTTTAAAAATCTTGCTGATTTTTAAAATCATAGAAAATTAGAAAGTAAAAATGAAGGATTCTATAAGAGATTGTTTAGGAAGTTATTTTAAATCTTGCTGATTTGTGTTTCCTAATCTTGTAAAATCTTTCATAAAATCTTTCAAAATCTTTCTATTTGATGAAAGAGTTTTCATGACTTTTGTTATGAAGGAAATGATATAAAATCCTAAACCAATAACACCAAGCTTGAATTCATTAACAATCCAAGATTCTTTAGTTTTAATTGAATAACATAAAACTTTTAATGACTTTATAAGACTCTTAATCCAATAACACTAGATTTATCAAGATTTTAGATAACTTTTTACAAATCTACAACCAATAACACCAAATTTTTAAAGAGTTTTTAAAAGTCTTGATTGAATAACAACATATTTTACATAACTTTTAAAGTCATTAAAATTCTTTCTAAATCCTAAACCAATAACCCCCTAACTCGAAAATTTTGATAATATCAGTTTATTATACTTGTTAAAATAAATTTTTGATGGGATCAATATTAACTATTGTTAGAGTTTATTTATTTTACCAACTTTCAAAATACAGGAATGTTCACTACTATAGTCAGTCAAATCACACTCTTGGTTGAAAAAAAAAAAAGATTATACAAATCATAAATCAAACACTTGGACATAATTGTCAATTGAAATATACTCTTGGTTGTTGAACAACATGTCGGTTACATACAAAATCAACCTAAAAAGTAATTCAAAATATTTCATCATACGAGAAAAACGTGAGTAACATAACATTTATCAGTTTCTTAATTTGTTGAGAGAATCAACCCAAAAATGAAAAAGCTGAATTTTCTCCGATACATACATACATAGGTCCCATGCATATAAAACAGAATTTATCTTGTGTCACACACAGAGGTGTGAGTTATGATTTCTCTAATAAAAACTCCCATTAATTAATTAATTACAAAGGACCCAACAGAAACTACAATTTAAAAAAAAAAAAAAAAAAAAGGCAAACACAAGTCTCACGCGTGTAACGCTGCATGAGCCACACGTGGGCCAAGCTAACCGGTTACCTTCTGTCTCCCACAGTAACACCACAAAACAAACGACCGCTACGAACACAATTGACAACTCATTCTCCAGGTAACCGGTACAAAAATATCCACCGTGGCGTAAATCTATTAGCTATCGTCAAGTTAAAAAAACCCGGTCCCCCTGATTGGCTTAAAGCAATCATTTTTTTTCCTCAGTTTTGGACCCTACTGTACTGTGTTTCGCGTGACTCTCTCTCAGTGGCATAATCGTAAAATTTAAAAATAATCACCGTAATTATCTTTTAATTAAGCAAATTTAAAAGATAAGTATATCATGAACTATATCTCGATTTTTCTAATAGATTTCATTTCATCCAAATATATCTTAGTTAGGAATGATATATAATAAGAGATAGATTCGAATCTTAAAAAGACGAAATTAGCCTTTGAAGAGTGAGAATTATTATTATTTTTAATTTTTTAATCTTTGTGATTGCGGCAAAATTTAACCGTTACTTTTGTTTCCTTTTCATGCAAAAGCACATATATGACACAGAGCTTACCTGGCACTACTTAAAAGACGAAAAAGGTTTTATAACCGTAACTGAAAATTTTTGGACAAATATTTTATTCTCAGTCAACTACATAATAATGTACATTGAATCACACAACCAAGCAAAAATGTAACTAATTGTAGTATTTCGTATGTTATTAAAATACATCATTTTAAATCCGAATACAACTTGTTTTAAATTTGCTTGTATTTTATTCAGCACTACTTATGATTAAGGTGTATTTAGTAAGAAAGAAGCTTTCATCACCAACAAATGAAAAAAAAAGAAAAATATATATAAACAAGAAGTAAATGATGAAGCATTCTGTATTACTCCTTAAACTATCAATTTCTAGCATCTAATTCATACTCATTAGGTGTTGGATTACCCTACAATCAAAGTTAATTATATACATAGCACGTCCCTCTTTTTTATATATTTCTCTTATGCTACAATACACACAAATCTGACTATTGATTTTTATACACATGCCTTTGTTGCATGAAAAATAAAAACAAAAACACACAAGCGTTTTTTTTACTTTTCTCCATATTATTAGATAGATACATACAAATCTATAGAAGGATACAAATATGAAATTTTAAAAAATATTACTTTCCATGAATTATTATTATAATTTTTGGAAGTGATGTTACTAATTCAAATAAACAAAAATCTGTATTAGCTAAATACAAATCTTTAGAAGGATACAAATATCAATTTCAGAAAATACTACTTTTCATGAATTAATTATTTAAAAAAAAAACAATAATCTACTAAAAAAGCCTTCATAGGAGCCTTGGTGGTTAATACACATATTATTTACTTAGTTATGAATAGATATTTTTCTTAATTAGACACTTAATTCACAGTATATTATTAAAGATTTAAAGCTAATTTTGGTGTGTCCAACCACTCTTTATCATTATTTCTCCACATGGGAACATTTTTCTCCCCAAGAAACTCTATCAATCGCTATATCATTTCCATTTTTTCTCTACATTTTTTGAAACTTATGAACTTAATCACTTAACCATATCTATCATATTATATGGCCCCATTCACTCACCAACCAAGGGCAAAATCGTCATTCCAGCTTCTCTTCCTTCCCCCATTTAAGACCCTCCTCTCCCCCACTTGAATCATCGCCGTAAAATAAAAATAAACTTTTTCTCGCCTCTCTCTCTTTGTCTAACTCAGTGAAAAGCTATGAACAAACTCATCTCTTGTGTGATCTTTCTCTTCATTACTCTCTTCCTCTCTTTCTCCCTCTCATCTCCGTCGTATCCGACGGTCCACGATGTTCTCCGAGCAAAAGGTCTCCCCGCGGGACTGTTACCTCAAGAGGTTGATTCTTATATACTTCACAACGACGGTCGTCTCGAGGTTTTCCTAGCGGCGCCGTGTTACGCCAAATTCGAGACGAACGTGCACTTCGCTGCCGTCGTGAGAGCGAATCTGAGCTATGGGAGTCTTAGCGGAGTAGAAGGGCTATCGCAAAAAGAGCTCTTCTTGTGGCTTCAGGTGAAAGATATCGTCGTCGAGAATCCAAACTCCGGTGTCATTGTGTTTGATATCGGCGTCGCTTATAAACAGCTTTCGCTCTCTCTCTTTGAAGAGCCTCCCAAGTGTAACCCTTACGGTAAACCTTTATTTTTTTTTTTTTGGATTAAACAAAGTTTTTTTAATCAAATTAAATTAGTTTTCTTAATTTTATTTTCATGATGACTAATACATAAATTATCTTAAATTTCGTTTTAACTATTTTACCTTTTGCCAGCATTAAAAAAATCTATATCAGAAATATGGCATTTATCTACGTCTGGTTAACTATTTAGTCGGCTTTGAAGGTTATTGATTGTTCTAATTTAGGTTATTGAAGTCTATATAACTATACCAAACACATCCCACAATGTGAAAACAACAGTTTTCTTTTGTGTTAATAAATGCTGTTTTTTACCCCCAACGAAAATTCAAATATATATGGTTTTCTTTGCAAAGTTCTAGATTGAATGTTTGCTTGCAAAAATTGACATTTTCAAAAAAAAAAACACAATCGTGACTATCATCAATGTGATACCGACTCTGTTGTAGTGTATATATGTTTTTCACTTGTTAAGTTGTTATAGTTCGATCGTCGTTATTAGAATTACTAAAAAAAAAATTCTTATTACTGTGTCCTGTGAGAAAATGAAGTGGTACAGTGAAGTCATGGGCTTGGGTTGTGTTTTTTCTTTCTCGTTTATGTTTCAATGACTTTGAAAACTCTTTTGGATTTTATTGTCTGATATTATTTGCCAGTTTCAATACGAGTCTTGTCTCTGTAACTGCTGACATAACATTTCCTTTCCTTCTTTTGCTTTCTTGTTTTTTATTTGAATGAGGAGTGTATTCCATCAGTAACTTTTACCAAACTTTTATCATTTTTTTTTACTTTACCAAATATGAATAATATATGCACAGTTCTCTTTTCCTAATTCCTAGTTCGAATAACCCCCACTTAAAGAAAATGGTAAGAATACATAACATTTTAATTCATAGAATTACATTATTTCGAAGAACTTTTTTTTTTCGTTTCAACATTTTTTGGATGGTCCGTTACTCAAAGCAATTATTTTATGATTGGATTCATGTTTTCAGGTGTTTTGAAGAGAAAGATGAGAAGGGATAGAGGATTTGAAGCTCAAATGTGAGAAGTAGAGAGAAGAGACTAGAGCCCGGTTGTCTATTTGAAAAGTTATAATTTGTAAGCTAATCAGAAAGATTAGTATGTTAATTATATGAGTAGAAAGAATATAATTTCATTTGAGAGTTCTTGTAAAGATGAGATTCCCAATGTTCTATTCTGTGTTTTTCTTAAAAAGTTTAAAATTCTATATTTCAGTATCTTTGACCAAACTGATGATGTTTTGTTAGTAATGTCATGATTCGACAATCAGTTACTTATATTCCAGTGGGTCATAGTTTCGTAGCAAGTGTTTTTTTGTTGTGTGTTTGTGAGGATTACAAGGTTGCTTCAAACGTAAATTAATTTGAATATAGTTGACAGTAAAAAATATATTTTAACTGTCAAAAAACAACAGTGGACTTTAAAACATTTTTATAGCTGATTTGTGGAAAATTCAAAATGTTACATATACCAGGGGGATTATTAACTTGTAAAAAGTTAGGTCTTAATGAAACTGAAGTAAAATCTTATAAAAACATTTATCTAAAAAACCCCATTAATCTTGTTTTCCTTTACTCCAATACTTGTGAGTTGTGAAACTAGTACAGCAAGGATTTGTGGTTATATCATTACACTAAGTTACTAACGTAGAACAAAGATAATAATAATAATCATATATATAAAAGTAGAGTTTCAGTCTCTCCTTATTGGTCCACTTAGCAATGCAATTTTAACAAAAAAAAAATTATATTAAAACACAAATTTAAAACAATTAATTTTCATATTTAACTCACATAATATAAAACTGAAATCTTTATAGCTTCTCCCTATAAATTATGCATTAACTTTATTTCTCCACTAAGTTGTATTAATCAATTGAATTAAAACAAAACAATAAATTAGAATTGTAACTCTCATTTTTCTAAATGTAATTTTTCATCATTTCTCTTCCTATAAATACTCATTATCTTATTCTTTTAGTCTATCACTCTTTCATTCTCTCATCTTCTTCCACTACTCTCAATTCTCTTTTTTGTTTTGTTTTGTTTTGTTTTGTATTTTTTTTGTTATTGTTGTTGAATGGGTTATAAAAAATCAAATCAAATATCATTGTAAAAGCTTAGTTTTAGAGTTTGTATGATATGTATATCTTATATATTTATTTTAATCTTTTAAAATGTTTATCTCCATTTTCTATTTTATATTAACATCTTATAAGTCATTATTTTCATACTTTCTTACAATATTCACCATACAATAAGATCATAAAGTTGAAATGATCTATATATAATTATCTATTATGTCTCTGGTTATCTCACATATTCATGTATCATTTTAAATAATTTATAAAGATCAATATTATATTTAAAGATCAATATAATTATCCATTTATCCATTTATAAAGACTATTTTGTTTTGTGATCCAATTGTTAAATATGCAGAGATCAATATAATATATATATATATATATTTTTTATGATTTGAGGTTTTGGAAAACAAAAAGAACATAATTAAACAATTGGTTTTTTGTGTCTTTAATCAAAATAAAAAATGATCCAAAAAACAAAACATATTCAACTGGAACTTAAATATAAAAATAAAATATAATTTTAAAATATCATTTCACTAAATTCTCTAAAAACCATTAGTATGAAATCTAGCACTATAAATTAAATTGATGAGTGAAAACCAAAAAAATATAAGTTATCCTTGGGATTTTAAAAATTATTGAGATTGAAGAATTCATATAATTTTATAAGAAAACTAATTTAGTTTGTCACTTAAAAAGTAATATTTTTTATTTTGAAATATTATGTGTAAGTGTTGAGTTTATATCAACAAACAACCAAATCATGTGAATTTTGATTTAGCCACTTGGTATTCCTTTTATTTTAGGTTATAAAAAATTAAAATATTTATTTATAATTAAAGACATGTAACTCCATTTAACTCAAATGTAACTCCTATCCAATAATTGTACATTAATTCATTCCTCCTACTAACTTATTATCTTTCAAGAGAAATTATTTTTGGTTAAATTTAAATATTTTTTATTTATTTTGGTTGGCTAAACTTATATTCATATTTTGGTTGGCTAAATTAATATATTTCTCATGTAAAATTATTGTTTATAATATATTTCTCATTTCAAAGTTTAAAGCAATATATCATATATATAAAAGTAAGGTTTTGGTCTCTCCTTATTGGTTGATTTTCATTTAATGTTTTCTAATTTTTTTTTATTTTTTTTATTTGCTTTCTAATTGCTTTAAACAATATTTAAGATCCAATAAACACAATACATTTAACTCACACATTAAAATAAAATTATAACTGAAAATAAAATAAATTATGCATTAATCATATTCTACCACTCAATTCTATTCAAACACAATAAATTACTATTGTAACTCCATAGTTCTAAATGTAACTTCCATCATTTCTTATTATATAAATAAGCATTCTCTCAATCTATCATTCTCTCATATTGACATTCTTTTACTATCTCATTTTTACATTCTCTCATTCTCTTCTACAATACCTCAAATCATTTTTCATTTTTTTTTGTTATTTTTGATTTCTTATGTTTGTTGTATGGGTTGTAAAAAAAAAATGAAATATCATTGTAAATTGTTAATGCTAAATTTTAATTTTAGAGACTACATGATATATATTTTACATTGTTCTTATTTTAAAAGATTTATCTCCTTTATCTAATTTGAATTATTATCTTATAAGTAATCATTCTCTCTTCCTCTCCCACCAATATCAAATATTGTTATATCTAATATGTGTTGTAAGAGTTTGATTCTATATTTTAATTTAGAAAGTATTATATATATATAGATATTACATTGTTCTATTTTTTAAAGATTCATCTCCATTATCTAATTTGGATTACCATCTTATAGTAAACATTCTCTCTTCCTCTCCTACCAATATCAAATGTTGTTATATCTCATATGTGTTGTAACTTGTAAGAGTTTGATTCTATATTTTAATGTAGAAAGTATTATATATATTTAACATTGTTTTCAATTTTTATTTTATTTATATAAAAAAATATTTCTTTTATATTTCTTGCCTTTCTAATTTATTCATATTTATTTTTTAAATTTGCATAGTTAAATTTAAATTCACATATGTTGGTTTTAACAAAATAATCAACTTTATTTGAGAATTAGATGTTCCTATTCATTTTTAAATGATCAATGTGTAACATATAAGCATTTTGTCTTGCAATCAAAAGTTCCATTTCTATTGCTTAACTCCATGGTTAAACTATAATATATGTTGTCCTATTTGTAGGAATAACACATACTTATTTAATTTATTTAAAAGAGCAGATGATTAAACGAAATAAACATTTCTCCAAATTTTATAATTCAATTAGTGAGTGTACTTATTACTTTGAAAAACTTTTACATTGAAGTTCATAAAATCATATAAGAAAACTAAAATACTATATCACTTCAAATTTGGAAGGAAACACTTGGTATTCCTTTTAAAAAAAGTCAAGACACATATAAAAATTTATTAATATTTAACTCACTTTAAAGACATTAAAGGTCATTTAACTCAAAAATAACTTCTATCCAATAATTTCATACATTCCTCCCAAAAATAAATATATATATATATATATATATATATATATGTTTAAGATTGTATTTAAATATTACATAATTTTTTAGTTAGCTAAATTTATAGTCACATATATACAATGTATATACATAAGAATTTATATTACTTATTAACACCATAATTCGACCCATTATTTGCTTAACTCAATATTGGTTTCAAAGCCAACTAAAGAAAAACAGAAACGATCGTATTGATATTAGACCAAAACATGGGCATACAAACATAATCACTTACACGGAAAATATTTAAAAAAAATAACTTATTATTGCAACATCAACGTATGAAGGATTTATACATAAGCAGTTAATTAGAAAATCTATAATATAATAAATGTATTGGAAACAATATCAGTCAATGATAAGATTGGATCCTCAAAAGCAAGAAACAACATCTTCATAATTCATAAAAAGTAAACGCCACAATTGTATACATCTGAATGAAATGGTATAAACATATAGTGTATAAATAAAAGTGACGGCAAAGCCCGTATATGCCTAATTAAAACGAAATAATACAAAAGAGAAAACGAAAAGACCAAAAAAAAAAACAAGAAAGTACCAACTACACCACAACCCACGTGTTGCGTGGGGAAGCACATAGTTACTTAACAATACTCCCTCTGTTTTATATTACTTGTCGTTCTAGACAATTTCACACATATTAAGAAAATAATTAAATTTTCTGTTTTACCCTTCATTAATACAATATTTCATTTGATATAAGTAATTAATAAGCTAAAAGTTAGGGGTAAAGCTGAAATTTTGATTCATAAAGTTGCATCGTAAATACAAAACGACAAGTAATATAAAACAAAAAATTAAGTCCAGAACGACAAGTAAAAATAAACGGAGGGAGTACTAGACAAAATATGCCTGAAAAATTTGGTTTACTTCAATTCTTCTCATTCAAGTCCTACCTCGTTAGTTTTGAATACTTCTGAACTAATTCTTTCTCTCGCAAAGAAAAAAAGATTAATCCGTTTTCCGGCAATAGATCATCTTGACCAAATCATCAAACAATACTCGTTCTTGATTACACGTAGGCACATTAAATTATTAAAACTGGTTGGTCATGAACCTCAAATTTAGATTGCAACATAAAACAATGCATTGGTATAGTGATATGAGGACACAAATTTTTCAACATTTCAACCCAAATGCAGTGTCCAGGATTTCAAACAAATTATTTCTATCCTGCACACACTCTATCTTTTCTTTTCTTTTTGAGTTAGTAACAAAAAAAAAAAAGACTCATATTTCTTTTAAATATTTTTCCTCTCTTTATCCTTTCTCTACAAATATGCAACCATTTTCTTTTCTATTTTTGTCAAAAAATATGCAACCATTTTCACTCTTCTTTTGATTTCATAAAATGTAACTCTTTTTTCAATTTTCTGTTCAAACTTCCATCAAAGTCTAAGAAAAGAAAAATAATAATAATAATTTGACATAAGGTAGAGCTATAAACATTGTGGACCAGATGTCGAAATTGGTGAAGAGAAAAGAAACTGAAACTATATCGACTCAAAAACGTTAAAGATGAGAAATATGTTCATTTTTATCTATGTGTAGCAGTTGTTACGGGGCATGAAAATGTAACAGAACTCAAACGAGATCCAATTACCCAAAGGTAGAAGTGGTTACCAATGTCACATGTGAAGGTGACCAAATTACAGCTTTCTAGCCCAACTGGGGATGCATTATTTTGACTCATTAGGATCTCTTCTTAAGCAAGATGCTTCACAGCTTAAGTCGTCGGTTGTCCCTTGATTTGAACTTTTTTTAAATCTTTCTTATTCTAGGCACATTTCCTTTAAATATTTCCAAGTTCAACTATCGATCGATGGTTAATTGTATTGGTTCCGAACTTGGTACAATCAAGCCTCAATCAATGAATCGAAATGTTCGCACAAAAAATAATATATATTAAAAACACATCTTTATTTTCTTTGGATACAAAGTAAATGTTACTTATACTTAAACTTTTTTTTTTACTAACAGGTGTATAGAGTCTAACATCGTTTCGACTTTCGAATGCTAAATAAATTAAAAACCAGTCAAACGACTCAAACCTCTAAATCCATTACTTTGGTTACCAAATATATACGCAGTAGTATCATGTAAAATCAAAATGAACGCACATGAAGCCTTTAACATCATCCAAGGAACCCAAAAAAATCGCAACCATCTCATTAATTTCAGTTTCTGAATTCAAGACAAATTTAACATTTTTTTATTATTTTAAAAAACCCGTAACAGAAATTTTACGTGATTAAGAAGTGATCCTTGATATTTAATTAATGAAAAATTAAATATCACGATAAAACGAATGTAGATGAACAAAACAGATTCGTTAATAAAAGATTCGTTAAGATATACTCTTGTATGATTTTTATAAAAGATTTGGAAACTAATCAGTAATTACGATAATTAATTACTATTATAATGTCGGCCATTTTATATCTGACGTCATTTTGTTACCTTCGCGGATAAGGTATTAATAAATTAATTATTCTTTTTTCTCCTTGTTTAAAAAATCTAAAAAACCGAATCGTAACAATCAAAACAGATCATTTCACCGGTGATCGAAATCTGTCTTATCCACCATGGGAGGAGGAAGAGTGATGGCGACGGCAGCCAAGGTTGCTGGAATCGGAGTTGCTAAAGGAGGATTCAGGGGAGCAGGAGGATTCGGTGGCTTCTCTCAGGCGTCTGAACAATTTAAGGTTAAAACCGCAACGGCGGCGACGGCTTCGTCTAAACCGGTTTCGGCATCGATATCAACGGCGGTGGTTCATCCTTCTGTTGAAGAAGATGGGATGGTTATGCAGAGACCGGTTTGGGACGATTGGGAATTCGCTGAGGAAGAGGAGCCGATTCCTAGGGTTGTTTTCAGCAAACCTCCTAGTCTTGAAGAGGCTAAAGAAGCTACTGAAGATCTCAAAGAAGCTATTAATATGTAAGATTTGTTTCTTTTATTCGTTTACTTGTTGATTTGTTAGGGTTTGTTTTTTTTTATCATTTCATTGTTTCTTGATTTAGAATTCAAGAAATGGTATTGTGCTTATGTGTATGGTTTTATGGTTGTTAATGAATGGATTAGGGTGTATATGTCATCTCCAAATTCGTCTTCTGCGGCTATAGAAGGATCAAATGATGGTGGTTCTGTTTCTAAAATGCTCTCTGGTTTTCAATCTTCTGAGAACAGAGCTGTTGAGTCAGCTGTTCCACAGGTTGCTCTTAAAGCGTTTGCCTTCCTGAGTGAAAACACTGCTGCGCAGGTATATTGGTTTTGGACTCTTTCCTTGTTTGCTTGGCTAGTGCTATTACTCTTTGACAACATTTGAGAGTTTTCTCTTTTGTTATATAGACTGTTGTTGCTTCCATTGCGTCTGACCCAAAAGTATGGGATGCTGTTATGGAGAATAAGGATCTCATGAAATTTCTCCAGACCAACAGTACCGGTAAAGAAATCTTCCTTTGGTGTGTACATGTCTTGATGATATAAAAGCAACTTAACAGAGACTTTTTTATTCTTTCGTATTTCAGCTGCTTCCTCTCAAGTTGAATCTGATAATGACGACCAATCTGAACGTTCGAGCACGACTGAGTGTGAAGTCATGGAAGAAAAGCCACTAGAGATCTTGGAGATTCTTCAGGACGTGAAGCTAAAAGTGGTTAGAATGATGGAAAACGTGTCATCCTACTTTGGGGGATTGTTTGGGTTAGGATCTGAAACAGAGGAAGGAAAAGACAAGAAGCAGACGTTGTTCAACGACCCTCGTTCTCTGTTTGGTTTAGCTGTGGTTGTTATCTTCATGGTAGTTTTAAAACGTGCTTAAGATCTCTCTGTTGTTCCTGGAATTCGCCGATATAGCGGAAAAAAACAACAACTACGTACTGTGATCTCTCTTTCCCTTTGCTTCTTTATCGTTTAAAACTTTTTTTCTTTCTTTTCTTGTTTGGAGTGATTTGGAACCGTCTTTGGATCTTTTCATATTATAAATAAGAAGATCCTTGTGATGTTTTATTATCACTTGTCTGTCTACAATATTATTAAGCAAAATCAGATTAGTGAGAGATAAGATAAAAAAATGAATCGTTGTTAAAATGTTTAATTTGTTGGCATTCAAAACTTCAACTATGTCTATCATTTTGTTCTGGAGAAAGAATCGTAAGATGACCACTTTCTCTTGTGTTTTTTTTACCCTGAAGTTTCTTTAGTTGGTACTGTAAGCCGTAGCATGAGACAAGAGAAGGTTGTGCCCGCCTCACTGTCTTATTTAGTGAAGACAATGTTGCTGAAGCGTTTAAACTTCATTTGCAGGACTCAAGGTTTCTAAGTTGATTTAATGTCTGAATCTAAACGTGTTCAGGCAGAACCAAAGCTTTTACCTTATCTTATGTTCATCTGTTGCCTTTTTACCTTAATAGTTGACAGACACATGGTTGACTGGCAATCTTGTTTACTAGTTATGCTTATACAAATACGCAAATTGACACCATCTACAGCGATTTCAAATGTTGATAATGTCCTCAATTAGTCATTCAAATTACTACTAATGTGAGACATCGATCGAGGCGAGCAATACAATGAATACAACAACCTAAATATGAATAAATATATTTCTTATCCCAAAAACGCTTTGCTCTCAAACTCTCTTTTAGCAAGATTTGTTTCCACTTCCCAAATAAATTCGTGTATGTGTGTCAAACAAATATTTGGTGGGCAAGAAGTGACAAGTCCATTTATTTGGCTTGGAGTAATTGGAAATATAAAGAAAAAAAAAAGTTGTCAGACCAAAACTTGGTGACCAAGGCCATTCATTATACAGTACCTTACTACCTTATATTGATCGAGGGTTTTAGCTGGACAAGATTACCAAATTCCTTCCATTAGGGTTTTTTTTCTTGCTGGAAAGAATTTCCAAACTTTCCATTAATTAGGGTTCTCTTGCATTTCTCTAAGTACATGTTCCAATCTCATGTCTCTGCTTCTTAGCCGTCTCTCTAGGATCCGCCCAGGGAAACCTGCGTCCGTGAGATCATCTCTTCTTCTTATTCTCTCTAATGGCTTCTCAACTTCTTTGCTGCAAACTCCTCCTTGTTCCATCATCCGCGCTATTCCTTGTGGAGGGGGTCTTGGTAAACTCATCGGTTGCTATGCTAATGACGCTCGTAACACTAGTTTGGAAAAGAAGGTTCCCCTGGAGTTGTTAATGAAGAGAGAGTTGATAATGAAGAGAGTTATCAAAGAGATTGTAACGATTGGAGCATCTCATGGGTGGATAGCTACTTTCGATATGGAAGACGAAGTTCTGCGACTCCAAGACGATCTAAACCCTGCTGCATCGGATACACATCCGAAACGTATTCCCCTGCCTTATCTTGTTACTCTGCCTCATTGCCAAACCGAGATCATCACCAACGTGTCAATGTCCAAACCTTCTCCAGAGGATGAAGACTGTATTGTTGCTGTCAAGTTCTTTGGACCTCAACTCAGCTTTTGCAAACCCTCTCAAAGTAAACCTAAGTGGCACAACATCAGCTTCGATAACCGTTGTTTTTACTCCTCCCGTATCATCTTTTCCAAGAAAGACGACATGTTTCGCATGCTCGGATCTGGAGGCCATCTAATCGCATCATGGGATCTCAGTGAACACAAGCGCAAACCCATGCTTCAGAAGGTGCGTTATCAAAACCTTCCCGAGCTGACAGAGACCAAACGGGAGCATCTGTATTCGTGCTTCACAAGCGACCACTTGGTGGAGTCAGAATCCACCGGTGAAACTTTCTTGGTGAAGTGGTACCAGGAGACTGCTCAGATCGACGACGGTGTTGCCAAAATGAGAACAAAAGATGTATTAGTGTTCAAGCTTGACGAAGAAGGGAACGCGGTTTACACTAATGACATTGGAGATCTCTGCATGTTCCTCTCAAAGTCTGAACCTTTCTGTGTCCCTTCTGCTTCTTTTCCTGGCATGGGAAGAAACAACGTCCTAATCTGGGATGTGGACGGAGACACATTTTTGCATCTGGATGATTCCTACCCCATCATTACTCATATTGGCGAACTCTCGGCCCCTTTCCACATTCCACCTCAAAATGTAAAATAGAATTTTGGGATGGAGGAGTCTCTCAGTTATGCATCCACGATTATGCATACTCCAAACCTTTGGTAGAGACTTGCTCAAGTGTGACGAACCAAAAATATTGCTGGAGTTTTATTTTGCTTAGGTACCATTCTGTAATTTCCTTGGTGCAGTTGTTATTTCTTTTAAGTGTAAGAGTATCTTCTTTTGGAGTTATTGCATTTGCTCTTTGTTACATTGAGATTAAGAGATCCTAGTAATGAATCATATAAGTAAATTTTATTGGCGTCGCCACTGTATGATTGGAATTATATTGCAAGTTAACTGAAAGGATCGCTATTTTTTGCGCAAGATAATAGAATGGTCATCCCATAGTTGTTTATAATTTAGTTTTAATATGATCAATTTGGTTAAGTGTTGAGAATGAAATAAATTGAAAAAAGTAAAATATGTAGAAGCTAGAGAGCAAAAAAAAAATCATGTGTAAAATAAATAAAATTATTTGCTTACAATCTAAATGCCGCAAGCAAACAACAATGCACTAGTTTCAAACCGGCGACGTTTTTATTTGTTATTTTTGGGATTTACTCTCTTTTATCGTCAGTTTATATATCTTTCAGTTACAATGGCGCATGTTAATACAAATCCAGATACATAAACTCGAATCAACCAAAATTCAAGCAAACTGTCTCTATAATCTTTTAATATTAATCATCATTTTTTTTTCTCTACAAATATTTTTAAATTGAGTGGGTTTTTCTGCAAATCACAAAACTTTGGTGGGGTTTCTGAAATTTTAAAATCTCTCAATCCCATACTCGGTAAAATTTAACAAATATAAGCCCGAACGGCGTCGTCGGGAACTATGACTCCGGCTATAGAACACACTCTCCTCTCCGAAACAGATTTCCGGCGATTTCTTGCTCCTGAGCACGGCGGTGAAGCCATGGTTATCATCTCCAGTGTTTCTCTCGAGCTCGTGTTGCCATTAATCCTGTAACTATGCTTTCTCTTGGAAAGGTGTTTAAAAATATATATATATATATTTATCATCAATAGCATTTGATTCAGCTCTGTTTCTGCTTGAATCGTCTTTGATCCGTATATGAATAAATCCGTGTATATATGTAAATTCCTACTCTATCTGTGTGTCTTTTGATCTCTAATCATTTCTCTTGGAATTTGAACTCTTGTTCTGTAGCCTTCTCCTGTAGAAGCTTGCTTGAATCTGATGTTGAAGAGCTAAGTAGTGTTTGAAACCATCTAGCAGAGGCTTTAGGGATCCTTGTGAGATTGTTCTTGTAGTCAATGTAGTATATCCCAAACCGGACTGTGTATCGGTAACATTAGCTAGCCAGTGTTAAAGCTTTCAGCTATAGCTACTAAAGCTTCTATATTCTGCTGGTTCAGTTCTTCTGGACGAAGCCTCTCAGAATCATCGATGTTGGCTGTGAAATGGAAGATCAAAATATATAATAACTAGACAAGAAGGCAATAAAATGGTCCAACTGTGCTACTATCAGGACATGCATCATTGTCATATACAATTCATTAAACAACAAAGTATAAAAATGCTGCTTCCAATATGTAAAAGGGAACTTTGCAATAAAGTGTCCGATATGCTAACTAGAGATAAACCGTAGGGTTGGCGGAATTCTGATGCTACAGGTTACACACTGAGAAACATGAACTATAACAAAGTAAAGTGAAACAGAATGAACATTAGACACAATACATTAATATCAAGCTCCACACAACAAAGTAGGTTATCATAGGCCCATATTGTTTCTCCATTATTATAATTCAGATTCTGTAGCTTGCTAGTTCCTCCTATACCCGTCAATAAGCAATTCCAAGCTAGAGTAAAAGCATATACCTCGTAAGTTATTCGAAAAACAGAAGGTAAAAAGTGTAGAGAGATTGCAACATCAAGCATTGAATTGGTTTAATAAAGTTAAGGATCTTTGAAGTTCTGAAAAGAATAGCAAATGTATCAACCTCACAACTACTTTGCCTATAGTCACTATCCATCCATTAGTACAAAGTCACCTTAAATTCAATAAACTGTATGATAAAGAGACTGAAATGTTTTTTCAAATTTGATACTAACTTGGTTTACATTGTGAATCATTTTCTATGTGACTCGGATCAACAGGACAACCATTATAAACACACATGTCATGGCGAAGATCAAGAGCCACTGGAAGCAACTTGTCTTTGAGCTTTGTGAATATATCTTTGTGGCTCTTATGGTTGCGTGTCCTGTGCTCGCTAAGCTTTGCTCAATGGCCTCCTCGGTAGAATCAAGTATCTTTGGTTAATGAATTCACAACCAAAGAAAGAAGGAACAAATCTTAGGACCAATGAGACCAGTTAAAAAAAAACATACGAACCAAATTATAGATTCTTCTCTTATCCCATTGCTGTTGATGATAATAGTATTCATAATGGGGTATCGTAAGGAAATGGTTTAACATCTCACCTTCTCTGTATTTTGCACAGATTGGCTTATCGCTTGACTTGTCTCCTTGAGTTGTCTTGCAAGTCCCACCATTTCATCAGTTAGATCCTCTTGAAGCTTTCTGTCATCAAATGAAGAATCACCAACGTGAACATCAAGTGGAAAATTCAACTTGAATTCAGCTTTACTCATAGCTATAACTTTTGTTCTAACAAGGAAAGTGCATAGACTGATCAATTAAGTTCCTAAGTTTCTCTCGTTCATAGATGAATATACTATATACCTCTGCTTGTCAATGTGCGCTTGAGCTGCAGAGTCTAGTTTTATTGGTTTGGATGTATCAGCATCAAAAGTATCATAGCATTGCTCCATGGAACTTGTAGACCTGCATCAATCAAGGAAGCTGGTAAGAAATAAAGGCCAAAAGAATTAACAAGTTGAGAAGGCATGTGAATCAAGTATTAATCTTACACTATTCTTCTTCTCAGCTGTGGCGAAGTGGGGCTTGGAGTATCGTCTTCTATCTTTGAAGAGCTTTCGTTGGTAAAGCCCTTTGCAAAAGACTCATCAGGTACCTCTGCGTCGGGCTGGAGAAAAATAATTAGATACTAGTTGCAGGAACAAACCAAACTGTGGATTCCTAAATATAATAGCAAGAGCATAAATGTATATTAACACTCGTTACTCTCCTAATGTCTCTTTAGCTCTAGAAATAGAAAAGAAGAGCTAATCCTGTTTAGATGACTTACCACTTGATCAGCTATTGCTTCAATCTTTTCATAGTATTCATTAACCTTATTAGCAGCCTTTGTAACTGTGGGAAGGCATTGAGGTGTCGTCTTCTCTTGGGAGAGTTGTTCTAATAGTTCCCTCAAAGTAGCAACATACTGTTTACACATATGTTTCATACAACAATACACATGAAACATCAATATACTAATTTACCTCTAAGCTTCAAAGAAGATCCAAAAGGAGGACGTTACATACATGCGTAAGCTTTGACTGATTTTGCTGATTAGGTGCAACGGAAAGCAATCTCCGCAAATTGATCTCCGTTTTGCTCATCCCCATATCTGACTACACAGGATGGATACATAGTACACAGGTCGCAGACATAGAACCTCTCATTCATTTCTAGGCATCTTTTCTCATATTATTGATATATCATGGTTTTTGTGGTTTTTAACCATGATATAAGGAGTCTTTTAGTGTCTTTTGATTTGTTTTCTAGATTGTTTTTGAGTCTTTACAGGTTTTTAGCATGAAAGGAGCAAAGTGGAGCAATTTGGATCAGTTTGGAGCAATAATCCGCAAGAAATCAACTTGGAATCGATCAGAGGAGATGGTGTCGATCGACACTGCCTTAGCATCGATCAACACCCAGTCCAAACCGACGAGAGAGCCAAATTTGGAAGTTTTACAAAGTTGCCCGAAGTTTTCCATATTTGCAAGACTAGTCACTGACGTGTTTTAGGACATATATATATAGTTTTTAGGTTTTCCAAACCCTTAAGTTTGATTCTATCAAGTTCTATTTTTTCTGCAACCCTGAGAAATTTTTGAGAGCTATTGGAGAGAGATCTACTTTGAGAGAAGAATTCTTAAACTCCTTCTTACTCTTTTAATCTCAATTGCATATTATTCAGAATTATGTCTTGTTCTTCATTGATTATGTCTGAGTAATTTGCTTGTTAGGCTTAGGGTTTTTCACATGGATTTTATAAATTATTAGATCTGATTATTTAGGATTCATTATCTATCTAGATCTTCATCTTAGGTTGTTCTTCATATTAATCCTTGATTGGCCATCTAGAATTAATACCCTAGGAAAATAAATTGATATGAGAATATAATTGATTTTCCTGACAAAAACCTTTTGATGAGCAAAATTATTTCTTGCAAAGAGATTTGATTTAATAATTTTGTGAACTATCTAAACCTGTTTTTAAAGCTGATTTTTTAACCTAGAATTTTACAAAGAGATTTGGATTTTCTGGTTTTAAATTTAGATAATATTTGCAGTGATAACTGATTTATTTTACAAAAGTGTTTAGAGTTCTAGATATGTTCTTAATTGTTTGAATCCTAATTTATTGATTGATTTATAATTCATAATTTCCTGAGAAATTCTCTAGACCTAGCTTTTTGATCCATTGAATTTACAACAGTTTTTATTTAATATTTTGCATTGCTTTTCTTTATTTAAATCAATTTGTTTAGCATAATTGAAAAACTCTATAATTTATTGTGTAGTCTTGAGTCCTTGTGGAATTCGACCCCTAAGTACTGCAGTGATCTTTTAATTTGAGAGAGTAGCTCTAGGGTAAATTTGAGCATATCAATTATCATAGTTAAAAAAACATTTCTAAAGCAAAGCCAAATGCTCACCTAGACATGATAGCAAGTGCTTACAGATAAGAATCAAGCCCAACATATCATTAATTGAACTCATTCAGCTAAAACCCTAAAGAATGTAAAAATCGCCATTAAACAACACTGAAAACTCCACAATTCAAGCCCAACATTGATTCTATGCAAACAAAAACCTAAGTATGTAAAAAAAAAAACCCGAGAATCAAAATCACGAAGTACAGTACTTCGAGATTAGCTAGTAAAGAACACAATTATACTATATATTGAAACTTATTGTTCCATCCATTAACGAGTTTCTCCAAAAACAATGAAAGCCATTAACCATTTTAATCACTTTTAAGTTTGTTTACTTCTCTCTGCACTTCCTCAGTAGCCAGTGTAGGTAGATATAGAACCCTAACCCTAATCTTCTTCAAAATGGACTTACTGCATCCGTTCATAAAAGCCGTAGAGCGACAAATCCACGGTAATGTAACATTATATTTACCCCTTTATACAAAGCCTACGATTTTTCAGAAGGAAAATCATATATAGTC
Organism: Camelina sativa; assembly: GCF_030686135.1. Taxonomy (NCBI): domain Eukaryota; kingdom Viridiplantae; phylum Streptophyta; class Magnoliopsida; order Brassicales; family Brassicaceae; genus Camelina; species Camelina sativa. The sequence continues at coordinate 23,967,980 of NC_141881.1, forward strand.
TATGTCCTAAATTTTTTATGGTTGATGATGTTTTAATGTCTTAAAAAACTATACAATATATGGTTGCAATGTCTTTTTATTTTTGTTTTGCTGTTTGTTATGTCTTCAAAAGAAAAAATCCCTTCATATTCATAAATCATAAGTTTGTATCTAATATCATTAAATGTTTATTTTTTTTTAAAAAAAAAAGAGCAAAAAGAAAAACTATAGTGATGTTAATGCAGGGAAGAGATCTTTGTAGCTTTTACGTACGTATTGATTCTCTATTATAGCTAGCCGCCGCCTCTTTGATTTTTCATATTTTAATATATTTTGTTTTTGTGAAATGGTTGCAAAGATTTTCTTTTTTTCTGCAGGAAGCCATTCAAAGCTTTGTCTTTTATCAAAATTTTTTTTTTTTTTTAATTTGAAACGACCCATAAAAATTGTTAGCTGGCAATAAATTTCTTACAGAAATTATTTTCCGTAGTGGAATCTTGTTGCACTGATTCCTTTTGTAAAATTCTTGACCAAAATTAGAGCAACCTCGAGATTGACAATTGGTCAATATATGGGACCTTTGTCAGAAAGCTTTTTGTGTGTTTTAGTTTTATTTTAAAAACTTCCATTAGAACAATTACAATGTTTTTTTTAATAATACAACGTAATTTTTTTTTGGTTTTAATGTGAAGAATAATAGTTAAGTTACTTCTTTGCCTCTTTCTGGTTAAGTTTATATCGGTTGGCCCCATTAATCTTAAACAAATGATGACAACTTTACGTTTTAAGAAAAATACTGTATGTGACGAAAATCCAATTGGGTTTGTAGAATCGTTGGTTCACATTTGTACCGTACCGGAAATTAAACTTTTTTTGTTCTCAAGAAGTGTTTTCGTTCATTTATTAATTAATATTTCTATCCACTATATCAATTCAGAGTTTACATTCAAAACTTATATACACAATCACATGCATAACTTTTTTAAAAAAAATATGACAGATTTGAACAAGCAATATCTTTAAAAATTAAAATTTCAATACAAATTATGAATGCCAGCTATAATATTCCACACAACATTCATCATTAACTAGGTTTTATTACGAGAGAGAGAGAGCCTCTCTGCTTCAGTTCTGGTCTATCTCTGCTTTTGCATTGATTTGAATGGTACTATGCTTCGTATTAATTAAGAGATATTTTTTTTTTTTTTTTTTTTTTTTTTTTTTTTTAACCGTGGGGATCCTAAAGGCTTTCTAGGCCCAAAGACTAATTCCACGAGACCCACGAGAAATCCACGTTTTCTTACCACTTAAGGCGTTTCTGGGTGGCCAAGGGGATTTGAACCCAGGGCGAAAGCTCCAGCTGGAGCCCCTTTACTACTAGGCCAAAGGCACTTGGTTAATTAAGAGATATCTACTAAAAAGTTTTCTCTTCAGTCTTATTATCTTTTATTCTTTTGGGCATCTTACAAGTCTTGACATGATATCGTATCAGTTGTCTCTTTAGCCAAGGTTATCATGTTATGTAAGGTCTTTCTTTTGGGTATGTTTTGTTTTCCAAACTTGTAATTTATATCAGTTGTCTCTTTAATTTGGACATTTTTTCTTTTATGCTTAATTTTTAAACAAAAATTGGATCTTATCAGTTTTATGTTTAACCAGATCATATATAATATCCTCACATTCACACATAGTAGTTTATAGTAATACACATGGACGTGAATAACAGAAATCGGGGATCATGCAAATGTAACACACACATGTACACGTAAATATAATCGAAACTCCACACGTGTATACCTAGAAAATTTACTAAGCATCGGGGATGTAAAGTTAATTTCTTTTTTATTTTTAATTAAGGGACTTTCTATTGATTAGAAACACAAAGAAAAACAAAAACAAAAAAACTCAGCAGTTGCCTTAGAAATTGAGTTAATAATTAATAGTATCGTGGCATGTTACGTTGTTCATGTATATCTTTTTATTTTACTAGGTAATTAGTCCATGCAATGCGTGGTTATAAGCATAATAGTTTTGATTATATTTCTTAAATTTTCTGAAACTAAAATATTGTTTTACTAATATATAATCTCAAAAAATTTATACTAATGTATGAATCTAAAAAAAATTTATAGCAATTTCTCAAAATAACACTCCTCTCAACATTTTTTTGGTATGGTTATTTATTATACAAAATTCAAAATATATAAACTTTTCTATAAAGAAAAAATTAGCCAATACTACAAAAAATTATTACAAATTGATTATCTATATTAATATAAATAATAATATATAAATTTAAACATTTTCCTTTTTTTCTTTTTTTTTGGCAAACAAACATTTTCCTAATATGAAAGAATCTATGTTTATGATCATGTTTTATAAACATAAGACTATAGTATAGTAAAATTGATTTAAAGATTTTTTCTTAATGACATTGTAAACATAAGACTATAGTATAGTAAAATTGAATCAAATAATTATCAAAAAATTTAGTAACTACGTATAAAATTATTGTATACAGAATATTCCTCATTTCAAAGTTTAAAGCAATTAAAATAATTAAAAAATATTAAAATTTTACCAAAAACATTTTTTCTTGAAAGATAAATATATTAGTTGGAGGAATGAATGTAAAATTATTGGGTAGGAGTTACATTTGAGTTAAATGTAGAGTTAAATGGAGTTAAATGCCTTCAAAAGTGGGTTAATTATAAATAAATATTTATTTTTGACTTAAACGAAAAGGAATATCAAGTGGCTCAATCAAAATTTAAACTTACACTTTTTGATTGTTTTGTTGATATAAACTCAACACTCACACATAATATTCCAAATTGAAAATATTACTTTTGAAGTGACAAACTAAATTAGTTTTTTTTTTTAAATTATATGAACTTCAATCTAAAGATTTTTTAAAATCCCAAGAATAACTTCAATCCTTTTATTTTTTTGTTTTTGTTTTTCACTCATCAATTTAACTTATAGTGCTAGATTTCATACTAATGATTTCATCTTTAGAGGATTTAGTTAAATGATATTTTAATAATTATATTATTTTCTATATTTCACTTCCAGTTAAACATGATTTTTTTTTTGGAATCATTTTTTCATTTTGCTTAAATCAAGAAAATCAATCTTTTTATAGTTAAGTTCTTTTTGTTTTCAAAAACCTCAAATCTTAAATAATATAAATATTATATTGATCTTTACATATTTATCTATTGGATCACAAAACAAAATAGACTTTACAAAATAAAATAGACTTTGTAAATGGATAATTATATTGGTCATTCTAAATTATTAAAAATGATACATGAATATGTGAGATAACCAGAGTACATAATAGAGAATTAGAGATTGATCTTTTCAACTTCATGACCTCATTGTGTGGTGAATATTGTAAGAGTATGAAAAATAATGACTTATAAGATGCTAATCTAAAATAGATAATGAAGATAAACCTTTTAAAACAGATTCTCAAATAAACTTGATTTTTTGTTAAAACCAACATATGTGAATTTAAATTTAGCTATGAAAATTTTAAAAATAAATATGAATAGATTAGAAAGGCAAGAAATATAAAAGAAATATTTTATTTTTATATAAATAAAATAAAAATTGAAAAAATGTTAATTATATATAATACTTTCTAAATTAAAATATAGAATCAAACTCTTACAACACATATTAGATATAACAACATTTGATATTGGTGAGAGAGGAGGAGAGAATGATTACTTATAAGATGATAATCCAAATTAGATAATGGAGATGAATCTTTAAATATAAAAACAATGTAAAATATATATATCATGTAGTCTCTAAAATTAAAATTTAGCATTAAAATTTTACAATGATATTTCATTTGGTTTTTTGTAATCCATACAACAAAAATAAGAAATTGAAAACATAAAAAAAAAATAAATGATTTGAGATATTGTGGAAGAGAATGAGAGAAGTGGAAGAGGATGAAAGAATGTAAAAATGAGAAAGTAAAAAATGCCACTATGAGAGAATGAAGCAATGCTTATTTATATGATAAGAATTGATGGAAGTTACATTTAGAATCATTGGAGTTATAAATATTATTTATTGTGTTTGAATAAAATTGAATGGTGGAATATGATTAATGCATAATTATTTTATTTTCAGTTATAATTTTATTTTAATGTATGAATTAAATATATTGTGTTAATTGAGTCTTAAATATTATTTAAAGCAATTAAACAATTAGAAAGCAAATAAAAGAATAAAAAAATTAGAAAATATTAAATGAAAATCAACCAATAAGGAGAGACCAAAACCTTACTTTTATATATTTGATTTATCCAGTTTGTACTTTTACTACAGTCCAATTTAGGTTAAGGCTTTTTTTAGTTTGCGTTCGTACAAACTATGCAGTTTTGAACAAAATTGATCAAATTTATTATATATTCATAAATTAATTCAAAATTTGCTAAGTCTTTTAAACAAAAAGAAAAAAACTTTTTGCCCTTCTTACTACTGTAGTATATATTTATAATTTATTATCAAAAGGTTACAAATATTAACTTTTAAAAAGAGAGAATCAATTATTAAAAAAAAAAAGGAGAGTTAGGGTTTAATTTTTGACAAACATTAATTCATTAAACCAACCATTACATACTTAAGCATAAAACCAAACACACACACAAACCAACTTTTTTCTAAAACTAAAACATTACATACTTAAACATAAAACTAAAAACCAGACTTTTTAAAAAAACTAAAACACATACTTAGACATAAAACTAAAAACCAGACTCTTTTTTTTTTTTACTAACGAGTAAAAACCAAACACTACTTCTTTTTGGGCTCTGGCTCCGGTGTCATGGCGGCATCAATCTCATTTCTTATGGCCATCAACTTCTCGTCTCCAATATCTATCTCCACTTTTTTAGCGTCGATCTTCTTGTCCATCTCCCAAACTTTTTCGAACTGATGCTCATCGTTCGCTTCACAGGCTTTGTCCAACGCATCGTCTCTTTCCTTCACCATCACGGCATACTTTAACCCGCTAATGAGCACTAAACAGTGAAAATTAAATAGAGATGATTAACAAAACCCAGAGGATGAGATATGTTTAGCCTATGAACTTGCCTTATGAACTAACTTAAACTCGTTTTGGTGCACGGTGGACTTATCCACATATCATACCGGTAGATTTCTTGCTACGAACCAATCGGTTTAATGTGGTTTTCTTTTATATTTATTTGTGTCCAATTAAATTATTCATGATTTTATACATAGCAAAAGATCAATACTACAGCATATATGTTGTCCATAAGCTAAGCATTGTCTAACTAGTGATTGATTTTTTTTTTCTATATCTATTTTCTCATGGTTTACACAACTTTATTTATTTGGTTTACCATCTTATGAATCTTCTAATCTTATCATAGAAGCACTCTTGTTTATGATATCAATTGGTCATAGTCAAAGTGAAAAGTTTGTACATCGAATTCTTTTTTTTTTACCATAATCATTAGTAGTGCATTTAATCTCTTTGGTGTTTGTTGTCTAAAATGACAGGTACATTAATACCCTCTAATTTTATACTACATTTTAACAATTTTTGTATGTTTGTAGATATTATTTTTTCACATTTTTTTTATTTCAATATAAATGACTTACACTATTGTTTTTTAAAAATATAAAAAATTGTTTTTTTTAACAATTTATTACGTAGAGACTTTAGTTTTTTCCTTAATACTGATTGTTGAAATATTAATATCTATCCTTAGTGGTACATAAAAGATCTATTTTTATAATATTAGTGAAGAAAATCGATAGAGTAATACTTAAAAAATGGTTATTTTATATAAATATTGCATTATTTCTTAAGGGTAGAGAATGATCCATAGATTTTCTCATGCATATAAAAATTATTTTACCAACAAACATTATTATAATTGTCAAATCTCGATTTTTTAAAAAACTTTTTTCCACAGCCTTTTCCTTATTTCGTCGTTCAATTTATTGTGTATGGTGAAGTTTTTCGAAGCAGCTATTGAACCTTGCATTAGTTTTTAGGACGTCTTATTTGTGTTTTTTTTTGGTGTTTACTCTTTAATGGTCTGTTTATATAACTTTGAATTTCAATGGTGCATGTTAATCCAAATCCAGATAGATAAACTCGAATTAACCAAAATTCTAAAATTTAAGTAAACTGTTTCTAATGATGATTTTGGAGGATTTTAGATTTTTGTTAAAATGTTCAAATTGAGATTTTAAAATTTATTCTCAAATACCATGTTATTAAAAATGAAATTTATGTAAAATAATTCAAAAAAAAATCACTCAAAATCCTGTGTTATTTAATTAAATATTTATAAGAAGCATATCAAATCACAAACTATTTTTTCTTTTTAAAAATGAAAAATAATTTAAAAAATCCACCAAAATAACTTAAAAACTCACTTAAATTTCCTAAATCATGATTTGAATTCCCCCCCCCCTAAAATCTTTTAATATTAATCATCATTTTTTTTCTCTGCAAATATTATGAAATTGAGTGGGTTTTTCTGCACATCACAAAAAGTTTGGTGGGATTTCTGAAATTTTAAAATCTCTCAATCCCATACTCGGTAAAATTTATCAAATATATCGCCGAACGGCGTCGTCGAGAACTATGACTCCGGCTATAGAACACACTCCCTCTCCGAAACAAATTTCCGGCGATTTCCTGCTCCTAAGCACGGCGGTGAATCCATGGTTATCATCTCCAGTGTTTCTCTCAAGCTCGTGTTGACATTAATCCTGTAACTATGCTTTAATTTCTCTTAGAAAGGTGTTTTTTTTTCTTTTTATCAATAACATTTGATTCAGCTCTGTTTCTGCTTGAATCGTCTTTGATCCGTATATGAATAAATCCGTGTATATATGTAAATTCCTACTCTATCTGTGTGTCTTTTGATCTCTAATCATTTCTCTTGGAATTTGAACTCTTGTTCTGTTGCCGTCTCCTGTAGAAGCTTGCTTGAATCTGATGTTGAAGAGCTAAGTAGTGTTTGAAACCATCTAGCAGAGGCTTTAGGGATCCTTGTGAGATTGTTCTTGTAGTCAATGTAGTAGATCCCAAACCGGACTGTGTATCCTGAGTTCCATTCCCAATTGTCTAGCAATGACCACACAAAATATCCTCTTACATCACATTCATCATTCCTGCAAAAAGTTTACCTTTTTTTGTTTTACTCAAAAGACTCTTTTGTGAAAGAATGAATCTTTTTGCTAAGTGAAACACTTACTAACCTTATGGCAGCTGATAAGTTTGAGAGGTAATCTCTGTGGTAGCTTATCCTCTTGTCATCTTGTAATGCTTTCTCCATGTCTATGAATGGGTTGTTTTTCTCATCCATGCCTGTCATAACACCTCAACACCCTCAAAATCTGATTTTTGATTGATGGTTTTGGGAATCACATTTATGGGGTTTGAGATATTTACCGTTTTCTGTGATGAATACAGGTGGGTTTCCGTAGATGTCTTTAACATACACTGCTAGTTTCCTGATTCCCCATGGGACAATGTGTAGCCAGCTTGACCCTGCCTGATTCAAGTAAGTTATTTCATCAAATAACTGTTTTAGTTTCTTTGAGGAGCCAGTTAAGGATTAGTGAACATCTTCTGTTTCTTTCAGAGGAATACATACTCTTTCTCCTATAGCTACTCCTCCACGATAAGCTACAAACAATTAGGAGCAGACATAGAGTAGGAACATCAGCTTAGTTCATTTAGTTTTTGTAGCAGTAATGAGAATGATATGAGAAATGGTGTTGTTTCTTACAGCTTGTAATCACGGCTGCATCAGAAGAAGCATCGTGTAGAATCAGTTTCCTTATCCTAGTTCTGTCGTTCCTCGCGTATAATGTGGTGTAGTGGTTGATTCCCATGAAATCAAATGCCCCTTTTATGGATTTAGACATCTCTGGTGTTATCTTTGGTAGTCTCTTTTCCACTAGACTCTTCATTGAAGCTGGATAGTCTCCATTGATTAGAGGATCCATAAACCTGTTTCAAATCTCATTCTGTCACTTTGGTCTTCTTCTCTTTTAGACTTTTCTATGCAAATATTCACAAATAAAGAGATGTTATATTTACCATCCAATCCCAAAATCCATTGCTCTACGAGCTGCATCTTTGTCCTCATCACAATCAGACATTGGCTCATACCATTTTGCATCTAATGCTATCCCGATTTGACCACGTTGTTTCTCCTTCCATATAGAAAATTCCCACATTTTTTTCTGCTCTTAGAATCATAAGATGATCATGTTCTGTTCTGTTTCCTTACCTTGAAGTTTCTCTGGTAGGTGCGGTAAGCAGCAGCATGAGACAAGAGAATGTTATGAGCTACAACGTAAGGTTCGACCGATGACGTCCCCTTCTTACAAAACCAATGTCCCAGAAGTGAGCACCTCCCTGGAGCCTGTATCCCTGTGTCATAGCCTTGGATCGATAACCCGTGAGGCTCATTGAAAGTGACCCAGTACTTCACTCTATCTCCAAATGCATTGAAACAGGTGAATGCATAACGCTCAAAATCATCCCTGCACCATTTATTTAGCTTTTTGATTTCGTAATCATCTCACCATATCAACATTTCACATTTTTATCAAAAGATCATATACTACTCACACGACTTCTCTGCTTAGCCATCCTTCATATGTGTCTTCTAAAGCTTGTGGGAGATCCCAATGATACAATGTCACATAAGGTTTGATTCCTTTGGCTAAAAGAGCATCTATTAGGCTGTTATAGTACTTAACTCCATCTGGATTTACTTTCCCTGTTCCATCTGTTAACAAAACCCGAGTTTAATTAGACCCCTCGCAACTCAATAATAACAATACTCTTATCACACAAAGCCAAAGCTAAATGGACTAGACTTACTAGGGAATATTCTTGACCAAGATATAGAGAATCTGTAAGCATCCATGCTCAGATCTTTCATCAGGTCTATGTCACTCTGTGATAGGAAACAAACAAAAGAAAGGTCTTGCTTCTTAGATTCTCTCAATTATGTCCTGTTGCGTCTTATCTTAGATATTTTTTGGATGAGGTTTGCTCTGTCAAGAAGCAACCCTACTTTTATCTTCAAGCATAAGTCAACTAATGTGTTCTTTTTTTTAGGTGAAACTTACGTGAAACCTATGGTATTGATCGACCGTAGTATCCGCATTGCTAAAATCCAATATCTTTCCTGTTGATCAAGAACAATAATAGCATTGAATCATTCTGAAATCTTGATTTTTCTGGGTTCTTCGTAAAGTTCTCTGGGTTTGTTTATTTTTGATACCTGGTTTCTTCGTGAAAGTATCCCAAATGCTCTCTCCTTTGTTTCCTTCTTTCACAGCTCCTTCAAACTGATTTCGTGCAAGAAAATGTTGCGATTGTCAAAATCGTTTCAGAGCTCCTTCAATCTAATCACATCTCTTTCTTGGATCAGTTTGGAGATGATGATGAAGAAGAAGAAGAAGATTGTCACCTGGTAAGCTGAAGAAGCTGTCCCGAACACAAACCCATCTGGAAAATTTGCTCTGCTGATAGATTCTGAGGAAACATGATCAAGAGGCACGATGAAGACGAGCAAGAGCGGAAACAGAACGAAGACTCGTCTCATTAAAGATTCCATTTTTGGGTCGCATGAATAAAAGAGAAAAGAGAGAGGAAGATAAAGGGATGAACTTTTTTGTGTGTAAATGAAAGATTTGGAGGCAAGAAAATGGAGTTTTTGTGTGTGTGTGTTTGTAAAGTTGAAGAACAAAGAGGAAGAGTGCAAAACAAAAGGTCTCGTCTTTTTAAGGCTCTTCTTTGGTGTTGACATTTGTTCACTCGACCTTTTAAGGCTTTTACTATACACGTCTCTTATACTTGTGCTATGCCAAATACGTAAGAAAAAAGAAAAAAAAAAGTGTACGCTAAGATAAAAAAGTTTTTTTTTTTTTCAAAACAAAAGGGAAATGGTCACACGGATTACTAGCAATTTAAAGAAGTCTAATATAAAAGGAAGGAAAAAATTTGAATACATACCTTAAATTTAATAGAAAATTTGAAATCTATACTAAATTTTTTAAGTTTTGGAATGTATCTTACTAGATATTCACCGCGATACATCACGGGCTATATTTTTAATAAAAAAATATAATTTGTTTTATAGATTAACAGTATATATAACTAATGTTTAATTTATATTTTTTAAAATGTATAACCTTACAGATATAGATATATTAGTTAGTATAGAAATTAGAAAGTATTTTGCTTGAGGTTTATTGTTTTATATTATAGTATAACATACAATTAAATAAGTAGTCATTTATAGAAGGAATATACTGTGTATTTATTTATTTATTTACAGATAGTAGTATTTTTATTATTTTAAATTGTTTAGACATATGTACAGGATAATGTTGTATTGTAGTTTTGTATGTTTTATATATAAAGATTCAATTAACTTTAGTATATATTTTTGCTGTGAAATGCAAATAAAATTTGTTAACAATTATTTGTTTGACATGAATTCCATATTGTTTTTCTTTTAATAAATTTTGGTTATTAAATGGACCCAAGATGTGCGTATATAGTTTGGTTTTAATATTTAATGTTAAAGGAAGTGGTTTCTATTGTTTTTGAAATTTTATTAGGATGAGAAATCTTGTTTCCAAAAATTAAAATTTAATATTAATAAATTAAATGAAAAATAAATTAATAATTAATGCTAATGGCATGCTTGTAAATAGGTTCTAACTCCATGATTTATAAAATAAATCATGGTCTCCAAAAATGTATATATAGATGTATTGAACTAAATGACTATTTTGTCTTCAATTACAAATTAATTAAAACTACATACAATATAATTTAATTAATTCAATTGAAAAAATCATTTTAAAAACATTGTAAAAACTAGATCTTCAGAATTTTGCTAAAAAGTTTCTAAAAAATGATGAATTAATTTATTATATATAATATTAATCAATAACTAAAAGATTAAATTAAGATAAAATAAATAAAATATGTCGTTAATTAATAATTAATTAAACGTTAAAAAATAAACACAAAATATTTAAAAATCACTGTTTATAAATTAGATATTGAAAAATAGATAATGATGAAGTAGTTTGTTATGGAAAATATTAATCAATAAAGAAATTAAAATTCAGATAAAGAGATAAAAAGTGGTTTTATAAAACATAAACAATACAAAAAAGACAAAATCATTATTATATAAAAATTAAAATAAAATTAATTAGAATTATTCTTTTCCATTTATGTTTAGCAAATGTTTTAATAATATTAGATTTAAATAAATATATAATTCACTAATAATTCTTCAAATTTTTTCATTTAATAAAACAGTTTTGAAAAATAATTATATATTTTAATTTATTTTGAAAATTATTAAGTTTAATAAAATAATAAAAAATTGTGAGCTTTTAGAAAATAAATCAACAGTTCAAAAAAATTGACTACGTAACAAATCAATTAATAAAAAATAAATCGACTTTTTAATATAAGTCAACAAAGAAAAAACATAAATCATCAGGAATAAAATATAAGTCGACAATTCAAAAAGTCAATTAATAAATCAACTTAAAATGAAATAAGTCTACTAAGACCAAACAAATCGACAGGAAAAAATATAAATAAACAAACAAAACAAATAAGTCAACATCATCAAAAGTCGACTATGTAAAAAAACAATCAAACAAAAAAAAGTCAACTATTTTAAAATAAATCGATGAAAAAATAAATAAGTCGACAAAAATTGAATTGAAAGGAAACATGTCTTCCAGATCAACATTTAAATGCCTAAGGTCACTAACGGTAGATCTACTAATCCTAGTGTGGTGCCTATCAGTATTAGCAACCACTGGCCTTATCGTAGAAGCAGCTACATCAAAACCTAATCCACTCACAACATGTTCTAAACCAGAGATGAAACGACCCAGATTAGCGGTATCAGCAAACTTAACACTTTCCCTGTCCCACAGGGTAAACGACTCAACATCAGTTCGACCTAGGAGGTCCGGGGTTCGAACCCCGAATAATTCAATTTATTAATGAACCATTAATATTATGAGATAAGCTAGTAAGGTAATCTAAAACTAATTTAAACCTTTATATCATGTGAGCATAAATAAGCTAGTTAGGTAAATCTATCTATTCCAATATTTGTTTGTTTCAAAATTTAATAACTACAAATATCTTCAAAATTATAGGAAAAAACGCATTAACTGACAAAATGGTCCATTTTACAGATCATTTTTCTAATTTTGTCCTCAAAATTAGAATATTCGATAACTAATCCTTTTGAACCTTGTAACACCCGCAAACCAAATTTTGGTATTTTGGTAAGGGTGTCGATCGACACCTCCTAGTGAGGCATCGATCGACACCAATTATGGTCGGTTTGGTCGGTTCAATTTTAATTGTCCGGTTTGCGTGGTTGGTTTAGGGAATCCCTAAATCGAGTTTTAAAGGAAGAAAACGACCTAGGGTCGTGTTGTTTTGTCTTATTCGCCGTTTTTGAGAGAAAACACAAAGAGAGAGTGTTCTTGAGCTTTTGGGAAGAGATTGAGAGATTCCTTGCTGTTCTTGGGAGATCCAAGGCTGGGAAGGTGCTAGAAGCTTGCTAGGAGTGAGGGAATTCGTTCTTGTTGGTCAGAATCTTCCTGCAAAGAGGTGAGTGCATGACCATGGCTTATCTAAGCTAAGATCTCTAGATTCTATGTGATTGGTGCTTATGTGGTTGTTTCTTTGAGTTCTCTATGATATTTCGTTGATGTCTGGGCTGGGTTTGGCTTCTGGGAGTGCAAGGAGCGGATTGGAGAAGCTTGGAGGCGAGATTCGGAGTTTCTGATCGAGGGAAATCGCTGCTCGGCATCGGTGTCGGTCGACACCAGTTGGGGTGTCGGTCGACACCAACGCGAGGACGGCTCGGGACTTTAGCGAGTGTCGAACGATGCCATGTGGAGGTGTCGGTCGATGCAAACTAGGGTTTCGGGAGTGTCGGGCAGGGTGTCGGTCGACACCAGTTTGGTGTCGGTCGACACCCCTTGTTCAGTTACGATGGACGTTGCATGCTATGTATATTGCCTGGTTTGTTTTATTGATTGTTGTTTGTGGCATGTAGAGATCTTATTGCTTGTGTGTATAGCCCAGTAGATGGGAGGATTGCCTCACTGAGTGTTTATCAAATACTCATGCATCTCAATTTGTGTTTGTGGTGCAGGTAAAGGCAAAGTGTGATCGTGGAATCAAAGGCAATGAAGAGGATGATGTTCTAGGGACTTGATTGTATGGTTATCTGGCATTGTTAGGTTGCTAGAATTGAGTCTTAGAGCATTGTTAGGATTGCTGGTTGTTTGATTTATGCTGTTTGGGATTAATGCTGGATATTACTTATTTGGTTATTGGATATTGTTTTATTGGATATTTATTGGTATGTGGTTCCGCTGTTGGATTGTGAATGTGGTTAGGTGGCTAGTGGGTATGGGACCACTAGTTGTAGTTCTTTAATTATATTATTATTTATTATTTATTATTTATTTATTAAAAAAAAAAAAAAAAAAAAAGGTCGGTTGTTTCATTTTGGTATCAGAGCCCTTACGGTTCTAGGTTTGGGTTCACTAGATTTCTGTTGTGATGTTTGGGATTGCATGTCTTGATTGATTATGTGAGTTAGTCAATTGTGTGTGGCATGGAGTCCTAGAACATCCTCTTCGAGCCTTCAATGAGATTCCACGGTGAGTTATTGTTAGGTTTCTTTGTGTGGTATTGATTTGTTTTCTGCTTGTTAGCCTCTGTTCTTGGAAGATCTGTGGTTAAGGTGTTTGAGTTGTTGGTCGTGGACGGGGATGTGGTCGTGGTCATTGTCGGGCGGGTCCCGAGGCCAGCGAGTGTGTGGTCCAGAGTTCCACGAGGAGGTACGTAAGAGGGTCGCAAGTGTATCAGGAGGGACCAGAGGGGATTAACCGGTGAGCGTGCCGGGGGTGCTGGGAACCCAGGTGTGGGGTTGCAGCAGGTGGAGCCCAGGGTCGAGATGATCGCTTGGCGGATCTGTTGGCGTGCTATTGGAGCGGTTACCGAGAGGGGTACCAGTGTAGGCTCCAGTTGTGCCGCATGTGGCAGGGTGCAGTCGAGGGCTGTGGATGTTGAGGACTTTCCACCTTACGTTAAGAGGATGGAGCGGTTGTAGATGACCGGTATGAGATTATTCTCAAGAGGTATCGGACCTAGAGAGGCGGATAGGTGGACATTTGCAGTTGGAGCAGATATTTCTCTGTTTGGGGGTTAATCCAGTTGGATATTAGAATTTTAGTGGGCAGGTGTAACATTGCAATGTCATACTCGGACCACAGGAGGTACTTTGTGTCGAGAGATGTTTATAGTCGTTAAGGATTGTTGCTCCTAAGGGGATGGTGATTCCCCTGAATACCGATAGCTCGAGGGGCTGAGGGCTCCGAGAGTGGCAGAGGGGATGATTTTCCCCTGAGAGGATGAGTAGTTCCCCTGATACCGAGATCTTGAGGATTGTGGTCCAAGAGTGAGATGGTATAACTCAAAGACGCTGGTCTGAGAGTGAGATCGGTATGGCTCAAAGGTTGCAACCTAAGAGAGGAAGAGTTGGGAGCAAGCAATGTATAGAACGTGAGTATGAACATAACGACGGAATGTAGACCTCGAGAGTGATGATGGTTTAATCTTGGATTTTTAGATTATGTTGGCTGGTGGGCCAGGGTTTTATGACCGGAGCGGTCAAGAATGTGTGGCTGATGTGCCATGATTGAGTGGCCGGTGGTGCTAGAGTCCCGAGAAGGAGAGCTGCAGTAGATACGAGCCGGAAAGGGCATGGTTGCCAGGTACATAAGTTCACGAGAAGTTTTTATAGCAGGATAAACTAATCGTTGCGACGATGTTGGATGAAGTTCATTGGAGATGGACAGGGTTGCTAGATTCAAGGTTTTGGTAAGCTTGTTGGAGGGAATAAGTCAAGTGGTTTGAGTTAGCGGCCTGCAAAGCATTTGAAGCGGTGAATCAGAATATGCGAGCGTATGGTACTTGTTTGTTTTATTACGTTCGTATTGATGATTTGCTGTGGAGAATTGCCTAGCGGAAAGCTATCTTTGGAATAAGCTAACTTGTGGAAGTTTCCCTAGCTGGCAAGCTACTAGAGGTTCTTGGACGAACAAGAGGGTTGATATTCGGGTGGCGGCGAGTTGATGTCGGTATACTTGAGTATTTGGTTAGGTGAGTTGAGGAAGTAACTAGAGGATTTATGGAGTAAGGGATTCATACGTTCTAGCGTATCACAGTGGAGAGCACCGGTGTTGTTTGTTAAAAAGAAGGACGGAAGTCTCCGCTTGTGTATAGATTAACGGGGTTTGAACCGAGTTACTGTGAAAAAAAAAAAACCAAGTACCCTCTTCCCAGGATTGATGAGTTGTTGGTTCTCTAAGGTAGATCTGGCGTTGGGTTATCATCTGATACCGATAGATGAGGCAGATGTGAGGAAGACTGCTTTCAGGACGAGGTATGGGCACTATGAGTTTGTGGTGATGCCTTTCGGATTGACTAACGCGCCAGCAGCGTTTATGAGATTGATGAACAGTGTGTTTCAGGAGTTTCTAGACGTGTCTGTCATCACTTTTGTCGACGATATCCTGGTATTTTCTAAGAGTCCTAAGGAGTATGCAGTGAATTGGAGGGCAGTTCTGGAGAAGCTGCGGGAGCAGAAGTTGTTTTGCTAAGTTGAGCAAGTGTAGTTTTTGGCAGCGTGAGATGGGTTCTCTGGGCCACATTGTTTCTGCAGAGTGAGTTTCTGTAGATCTGGAGAAGATTCAGGCTATCAGGGATTGGCCTAGACAACAGAATGTCACTAAGATCTGGAGTTTCCTTGGTTTGACAGGTTACTACAGGACCATGAGATGAAGTCTCTGGTAGGAGAGATCAGTGCGTTGAGCTTGTGTGTGGTTTCTCGAGAACCATTGGGTTAGGAGGCGGCTTATGGAGCGGATCTTCTGAGCAGGGTGTGGTTGGCTCAGGAGAAGGATTTGGGGCTGGTGAATGTCTCTAAGGATATTGATTCAGAGTATCAGGTCTCAGCTAATGGTACTATCTTGGTGCACGGTCGGGTTTGTGTGCCCAAGGATGAGGAGTTGAGACAGGAGATTCTGAGAGAGGCTCATGCGAGCAAGTTGTCCATTCATCCAGGAGCGACTAAGATGTACCGTGATCTCAAGAGGTACTATCATTGGGTCGGGATGAAGAAGGATGTAGCTAGTTGGGTTTCGAGGTGTGATGTGTGTCAGCTAGTGAAGGCTGAGCATCAGGTTCCTGGCGGGTTACTGAAGAGTTTACCCATTCCTGAGTGGAAGTGGGATATGATCACTATGGATTTTGTGGTGGGATTGCCAGTGTCACGGACCTTTGATGCTATTTGGTAGGCCTGGGCACTAATAGCCGTTACCCGTATTCGACCCGTTACTCGGCTCGTACCCGTCCCGAAAAAAGGGTACCCGCAGCTTTAAGGTCGAGTAAAGGGTATTATAATTATATTACCCGTGAGTAAGGGACGAGTATAGGGTATTAGTTTAGTTTTCAATACCCGTCCCGTTACTCGGCCCTTTACCCGTTTTGCTACCCGACCCATAAATACCCGTTAATATTTTGTATTATTATTATTATTTATTATTAATTTATAGAGTTAGAGTTAAAACCTAAGTTCAACTTAGCCTAACTGAATTAATATATTATTTTTATTTTCAAAATTCGTAATTTTATAATTTTTGGAACTATATATTGCATAAATTTATGAATTTTTTATTTTTTGGATTTCAAAAGATAAAATTATTATTGCGATTATTAATATTTTTTTATCGGGTACTCGTTTTCCGGGTAATAATAAAGGGTCGGGACGAGTAAAGGGTCAACTATTTTCTACCGGGTACCCGTTTCTCCGGGTACCCGTTATTTAAGGGTCGAGTATGAGTAAATTTTTTCTGTTACCCGTTAGGGTCGGGACGAGTAAAAGGTTGGAGAAAATTCAAGGGTACCCGTCCCGTGCCCAGCCTTACTATTTGGGTCATTGTGGACCGATTGACTAAGTCAGCACATTTTCTGGCCATTAGGAAGACTGATGGAGCAGCGGTCTTGGCTAAGAAGTATGTGAGGGAGATAGTCAGGTTGCATGGGGTGCCAGCGAGCATTGTGTCTGATAGGGATTCCAAGTTCACTTCGGTGTTCTGGAAGGCGTTTCAGGCAGAGATGGGCACTAAGGTGCATATGAGTAAAGCTTATCATCCCCAGACTGATGGACAGTCAGAGAGGACGATCCAGACGCTGGAGGATTTGCTGAGGATGTGTGTGTTGGATTGGGGTGGCCATTGGGCAGATCACCTGAACCTGGTGGAGTTTGCTTACAACAACAGCTATCAGGCGAGTATTAAGATGGCTCCTTATGAGGCTTTGTATGGGAGGCCATGTCTTACACCATTATGCTGGACTCAGGTGGGGGAGAGGAGCATGTTTGGTGCTAGTTTTGTTCAGGAGACCTCAGAGAAGATTCGGGTTCTCAAGCTGAACATGAAAGAGGCTCAGGATAGGCAGAGGAGTTATGCAGATAGGAGGAGGAGAGATCTTGAGTTTCAGGTGGGAGACAGAGTGTACCTCAAGATGGCCATGTTGCGGGGTCCGAACAGGTCATTGTCAGAGACTAAGTTGAGTCCGAGGTATATGGGTCCATTCAGGGTGATTGAGCGGGTTGGACCAGTGGCATATAGATTGGAGTTACCTGAGGTGATGCGTGCATTCCATAAGGTTTTCCATGTGTCTATGTTGCGGAAGTGTCTCCGTGAGGGAGAGGAGGTGTTGGCTAAGATTCCTGAGGATCTTCAGCCTAACATGACTTTGGAGGCGAGACCAGTGAGGGTTCTCGAGAGGAGGATCAAGGAACTTCGGAAGAAGAAGATTCCTTTGATGAGAGTCCTGTGGGACTGTGATGGTGTTGAGGAGCAGACTTGGGAGCCTGAGGCAAAGATGAAGGCAAGGTTCAAGAAGTGGTATGAGAAGCAAGCCGCGACTTGAGCTTGTTTAGCCGGGTCCCATCTGTAATCCGTGGCTGGAGCGGGAATGGAGTATTCCAGCCCATCTCTCTTGTTACTCGGTCGCTTGGGGTGGTTGGTTGTGCGACTCAGTAACAAGATGAGGTGGTGTTCGGGGTACAAAGTTTCCGTGAGGCGGGGTTTTGGAAGAAAGTTTCCTGAAATAGTAGTTTCCAAAAGTGGAAAGTTTCCAAAAAATGGAAAGTGCTAAATATGGAAAGTTTTCCGAGAGTTGGAATTTGTCCATTTTAGCGGTGGAGAGCCTTGGAGGGGCTTGGGTGTGGCCTTAGTGGTGGACTTTTGAGTCAGTGTGCCCGTGTGTGGCGGTCTTTTTAGACATTTGTGTGGTCTTTGTGACGGGCTTTTTAGCCAGAGTGTCTTTGTGACGGTCCTTCGGGACAGACGGTCTTTCGGGACTGATGGTCCTTCGGGACAGACGGTCTTTCGGGACTG
Organism: Camelina sativa; assembly: GCF_030686135.1. Lineage (NCBI taxonomy): Eukaryota > Viridiplantae > Streptophyta > Magnoliopsida > Brassicales > Brassicaceae > Camelina > Camelina sativa. The sequence continues at coordinate 23,986,532 of NC_141881.1, forward strand.
ATGGTCCTTCGGGACAGATGGTCCTTCGGGACAGACGGTCTTTCGGACTGATGGTCCTTCGGGACAGACGGTCTTTCGGGACTGATGGTCCTTCGGGACAGACGGTCCTTCGGGACTGATGGTCCTTCGGGACAGACGGACCTTCGGGACAGATGGCCTTTGTGGCGTGAAGATGATACTTGTGTGGTCATGGGGTATCCCAGTGAGGGGATATGTGGTTGGTAGGACATTGAGATGTTTTACGCGAGCCAGGGGAAGGAAACCTGGATAGCGATAGGGCTCAGACGTGTTGAGAATCGTTTGCTCGCGACTCTTGGAGGACTTAGGTTCTCCTAGTACTGCCATATTCAGAGACTTTGTGGCTCGGGAGTATGGGTGGTATATCGACTTCGGATGATGATCCGGGGGCGCGCTGTAGGGTGGCAACCCGAGAGGCGAGTTTGGACCTTTCCTTATATATTTTGGCATGCAGACTTAGGTCTGATGAGGAGCCAATAAAAACTCAAGGTTTAGGCCTAGGAGTAAAGGAAAGTCCAAAAAGTCAAGAGCAAATGACGCCTGGAACGTGAGTCTATCGCCTAGAGGTGACCTTCTGTAGATCGGTCGGAGGAGTGCGGGCCGTGGAGATGGTTGCACGGGAGTCCTTGACTGATGGTTGTTCGAGATTCGAGGACGAATCTAGATTGGTGGGGGAGAATTGTAACACCCGCAAACCAAATTTTGGTATTTTGGTAAGGGTGTCGATCGACACCTCCTAGTGAGGCATCGATCGACACCAATTATGGTCGGTTTGGTCGGTTCAATTTTAATTGTCCGGTTTGCGTGGTTGGTTTAGGGAATCCCTAAATCGAGTTTTAAAGGAAGAAAACGACCTAGGGTCGTGTTGTTTTGTCTTATTCGCCGTTTTTGAGAGAAAACACAAAGAGAGAGTGTTCTTGAGCTTTTGGGAAGAGATTGAGAGATTCCTTGCTGTTCTTGGGAGATCCAAGGCTGGGAAGGTGCTAGAAGCTTGCTAGGAGTGAGGGAATTCGTTCTTGTTGGTCAGAATCTTCCTGCAAAGAGGTGAGTGCATGACCATGGCTTATCTAAGCTAAGATCTCTAGATTCTATGTGATTGGTGCTTATGTGGTTGTTTCTTTGAGTTCTCTATGATATTTCGTTGATGTCTGGGCTGGGTTTGGCTTCTGGGAGTGCAAGGAGCGGATTGGAGAAGCTTGGAGGCGAGATTCGGAGTTTCTGATCGAGGGAAATCGCTGCTCGGCATCGGTGTCGGTCGACACCAGTTGGGGTGTCGGTCGACACCAACGCGAAGACGGCTCGGGACTTTAGCGAGTGTCGAACGATGCCATGTGGAGGTGTCGGTCGACGCAAACTAGGGTTTCGGGAGTGTCGGGCAGGGTGTCGGTCGACACCAGTTTGGTGTCGGTCGACACCAGATAGTCAGTGTCGATCGACACCATCTGGTGTCGGTCGACACCCCTTGTTCAGTTACGATGGACGTTGCATGCTATGTATATTGCCTGGTTTGTTTTATTGATTGTTGTTTGTGGCATGTAGAGATCTTATTGCTTGTGTGTATAGCCCAGTAGATGGGAGGATTGCCTCACTGAGTGTTTATCAAATACTCATGCATCTCAATTTGTGTTTGTGGTGCAGGTAAAGGCAAAGTGTGATCGTGGAATCAAAGGCAATGAAGAGGAGGATGTTCTAGGGACTTGATTGTATGGTTATCTGGCATTGTTAGGTTGCTAGAATTGAGTCTTAGAGCATTGTTAGGATTGCTGGTTGTTTGATTTATGCTGTTTGGGATTAATGCTGGATATTACTTATTTGGTTATTGGATATTGTTTTATTGGATATTTATTGGTATGTGGTTCCGCTGTTGGATTGTGAATGTGGTTAGGTGGCTAGTGGGTATGGGACCACTAGTTGTAGTTCTTTAATTATATTATTATTTATTATTTATTTATTAAAAAAAAAAAAAAAAGGTCGGGTGTTTCAAACCTTTAAATTATAAATCAACCTTTACAATGTTTGGTAATTACAAAACAAAATTCATATCAAAGTTTTTTGTTAGGTTGGTTAATGTTATTATGTAATTTTTAATAAAGGAGTTCTCAGTGAATATATGATTAATAAAACATACATGCATTGATTTTAAATGGTTTTTTTTAGTTTTGAGTGTTGTCTTTTTGATGTTGAGAGTATAAATACATGTATTTCTGACTGGCTGCTTGAATTTGGGTATAAAAATGTAAAAAGAGAATAATAGATTTGTGTTGCACAAAAAAAAAAAAAAGAATAATAGATTTGTTAATTTAAAGAAATAGTGGATCTAACTACATAATTGAGAAAAATATTAAACTAAAGGAACTTACCTTAAAGAGGGTGATAGTGGAAGTTAGATATACATAAAGTGATTAATTTAAGTTGAGATTTTATTTACGTAAGTTAGATGTTTCTGGAAAGCTTTGTGTATTCAAAAAACTTAGTTTAACAATATAAAATTGCATGCAGTTTTAGATTTTTGAATGTTAGAAGTAGAATTTTTTCTATCTCAAAGATTGCCACTAGAAAAACATCATCCTTTTAATTTGATATTATCAAATATTGCATGTAGTTTTAAATCGCCGAAATTGTGATATTTTTGTACAACCAACCATTTTCTTTAACAAAATGACTCAAATATCATTATTAGTACCATTTCATGCTTTCCAAAAATGGCATAAACTTTTTACTCTTCCAATGCATATGATTTTATATTTTAACACCAAATATATATATATCATAAACTTAATTTCAGTTTGAAGTTTAAACAAACAAAGAAAACGAAAATGTCGTATATGAGTCAGCATAATCATTTGATGATCTAGGAATAAAATTACAAGAAAAACTACAAAGCATTATAATGCTGATAAAATGTCGGATTTCACTCAATGTATTTTGGTGGAAATGATTTTTCATTTAAATAATTGTTAGACTCTCCATCTTGAGGCAAAATGCTTTGACTCAAATTCTTATAGTACTAGATTAGGATCCGTGCTAGAGCACGGGTTGAAATTTCTTTTATTTATATTATAATTTAAGAATAAAGTATAATTTATATGATTATTTTTAAAAGTTTTTTTGGATAAAACATTATGCAATAAAATCATATGTTAAATATGATGGCTTGGAAAAAACATCTATTTTGTAAGTTTTATATTGTTAATTTTGTAATTTTATGTATGAGATATAGTTATGTTTGTTGTTTGTTTTTCTTTTAATTTTTGAACATGTTTGGTGAAAGTATTTTAATATGACCCGTGCTTAGGTAAAATTTTATTTTTAACTGCACAATAAGATTCCAGAAATCACGATTAAGTGTGATAAATTGCCAAAATTGTATTCCTTTTTATGCCTAACAATATATATTTTGTAACAATACATGGAATATTAAAAATTTTATTTTAGAAATTGTATAAATTCTTGGAATATTCTCTTTTAGAGGATTTTTTGGGTTATTCTTAAATATATATTGACCAATTAATTTATAATTTTTTTTGTAACCAATCTATATTTAATCTATAACATATTTTGTAACCAACTTATAAAAATTATATAGTCTACAAAAAAAATTTGTGTACTTCCGTTTTATTAAATAGGAATAATATGATAATTTAAAATAATATAAACTTCTTACAGTATAATATAATAATTTAAAATAATTTTAAAATCAAATTAAATAACAATGATAGAAAATTCATAATTTAAAATCTTAACAAAATCTATTAAACTATAAAAAAATCCAAATATATCTTTGATATCAAAGAAAGCATCTACGTATAAAAAAAAGAAAAAAAAAAAAAAAAAAACTCTCTCCTCTCTCAAAAACCCTAGCTCTTCAAACCCGCGCCGCCTGAAGTTTGTTAGCCTCTCTGCCGTCCGGGACTTCGCCGGCGGTGTGAGAGAGCGCTGCTCTTTTCTGCTTTTCTTCTTTTCCTTCCAGTTGTAGTAGTGGAGATCTCGATCTCTACCTCTTTGGTTAGCTTGAGGAGATGTCATTTGTCGATGGCAGTGTCGTGAGGATGCGGCGGTTGGCAAGACGAAGTGAGATCTCGGCTCGCTTTCCTCTCCGGGAGAATGGTGGTGTTTTGAAGCAACTCTGGGCGACCTTCTCTGCAGTTTCAAGGTTCAGATCTAGGCTTTAGGCCTCGTCCCCTTGCTTCTCTCACCTTCTGCCGGAGGACCTAGCTGACCGGAGCTTTAATGGTGGAGTCGGGGTTTTGTTTTACCGGTTGTTTGGTGAGGTATCCTTGGCCGTCGGTGCCTGAGATTTGAGGTCTTCCTCAAAGCCGGCGTTTCTCGGGAGCTTCATCAACCCTCTGGATTCAGTCCGGCCAAGAAGCGGGGCAACAAGGCAAACGATGTGGTCAATCCAAAAATGCACCGGGAGGTGAAGCTATGCTAATATGTGCTCTAATTCTTATATTTAGGTGTTTAGCATTCTGGTTGTGTTATGGTTAGTTCGGAGGAGCCTCTGTTCTTGCTAGTTTTGCTTCGCATCTCTTGGTCGGGTCAGTCGGACATTATGTTCGTTTTTGGCTTAGGACCGGAACAATGAAAGCCGGAGAAACCAAGTTCTTCTGATATTGCGCCTCTAGGTGTTGATGCTATTGGGACAAGCTCTACTTGCAGATCATAAGGTTCTAATAGCTTGGGTTTTATCTGTTCTTCAGTATAGGATTTGGACTTTTTCTGTGTTGGTAGTTGTTTTCGTGTCATAGGGTTTATTTAGGGGGTTTAAGAGATGATTTCACATTGAGTCGTGGTGTGTTATTTATCTCGTTGTGGTTAAAAAATGCAATGATTCTCGGTTAGGTAGCGTTGGATCCGCTAGTGTTCCAGGGTTGTACTTGATCAATCATTGCATTTGTTTTGGTCCAAATTTATAGAAGTGAATGTAATGTGCCTTTGATTTAGTTGTATCATTTTGGATAATGAAATGTTGATGTTGAGAAAAAAAAAAAAAAAAAAAAAGCATCTACGTTATTCTGGACTGTTCTATCATTATTAGTCCGGGCTGTTTTACCATCACTAGTAGATTTTGTACATCTGTTTGGGTTTGAATACATCTTTTCTCTTAAAAACATCAAATATAGGTTTGACTAAAATATAATATAAAGTTTTCCTTACCCATGTATGTGAGATAAATTAGCATAATTTGCATGAATGTTGAATGCAATCATGGAATATTTATTCTCTACTTGGAATTGCATGGAGTTAAAAAGCTGGTCAAAATAATAAACTTAAAAAATGGAGATGATGAATAAACATAATCTAATATGGTGAATGAGGAAAAATAATATTAAATGTGTTTAGAAAATTCAAATCTAAACATGCATAAAAATTTATATATTTATTAATCATAAGGATTACAGTATATGATAAACTAATATATTTTAAAAATGAGATCAAACAAAGATGATAGAGAATTTCATACATTTAAATCTTAACAAATTATTCCAAGTAGAAAACCAAAAACCAAATTAATGTGGTATAAATATATATCAAGTTTCTGTTTTTTTTTGTATTTAATTTTGATTGGTTAGCAATTTTTTAAAAAGAAATTCGTCTATATTAACTAGACAGGAAAAATGAGCTAAATTTTTGAAACTAATATTTTTTATTATTATAAATTATTCTATTAATTTAGTGATTACAATTGTATCCTTTATGAGAAACTAACATGTATCCATCACTAAAAGCTTTTAACTCATCATAAGAGTCCATGACGTGGTGAGACATAATTTTAGTTATTTATTATTATTGATTAATCAAGAAATTTTTTATAATTTTATTAATCATCATCGAGAAGGTGAAAAAACTAAAATACGATAAATCTTATAAGTATACCGACGTGAAAAAAAAAAAACTTTTCCCAATCCTAATGACAAAAGGTCTCGTCTTCTCTTATGATCTCTATATAAAAGACGTACGCACATTCACAAACAAATCATCAGAAACTCTTACACCCAGCAGAAACCCTAGCGACTCTCTAGCTATGGTGAAAGCTTCAGCAATCATCCTTTTGCTGCTCTTGTTCTGTTCTTTGGCTTGTGAGGCACGTGTTCGTCTTACGGGTCCTGATCATACAACTGATCATGAGACTTGTCACAAAAAATTAGACGAGAAGCCTCAACGACCAAAACGTGTAGGTCGATCTGATCCTCACTTGATTGAAGCATATGTCAATTTCTGGGAGCCTTATGAGCCCTTCCCATATCCGGAGATGATCCGTAACGTCCAAGCCTCTCTCAGAAGGAGGATGCGACAATACTAGACCATCCTTGGGTAATCTGTATATTTGTAACAAACCTGTATTCATCTGTATAAAATAAAACAGGGACTAGGCCATCCCTAAAAAAAACTGGTCATGATCTCGAACCGATCATCTGATGAGCCCAAGGGAGGGCGAAACCAGTTTCATAACCAAACCATTAGAAACCTCAAAATAAATAAATGAGCAGAGTAATTATAAGATTCAATGATCAGCTTTGGCTCCCGATTCTGGTCCGAGTAATTCCAAAAAACATCTACACTTTTCAAATTGGTTCAAATTGGTTTAAAGAAAAAAGAAAAAACTATGTACTCCGACTTAATGTAATAGTAGTTAATAATAGGGTGATAAACTTTGAATTAAATACAGGGGTATATCCGTCATTTTAACTTATGTCTACTTTTGTTTAGGTCATCATTTTCGCATAAACCCTTTGCTTCTTCTCAAAAATCCAAATCAATAGATCTCTGCTTTTAGGGTTTTAGTCTCTTAAAGTTGAAACCTTTTTCCTAAAATCCCGAAGAAGAATCACTCAATTGAATCTATGGCGATGGCTATGAGACTTCCAGCGATATCAAGAGCGGTGACGGAAGCTGCTTCGTCTCCGGTTGGTTTGAGACGACTCTTCTGTTCAAACGCTTCAAAGTTCTCATTTTTATCTCCACAAGCTGAAACCCAAACACCAGCTCGCCCTCAGGCTGAACCTAGCACCAACCTCTTCGTCTCCGGTAATTTTGAAAACCCTTTTCATCTCGCAGTTCATTCATTTCTGGGTTTTTAGGGGTTTATCGTTTGGTCGAGTCTATGTGAGTTTTTGGGATTTGGGTGGTTTTAAAGATCACTCCTTTTGAATTGAGAGTTGGACTATTCATTGAAACCCAAAATCAATAAGTAAATTTTGAACATTTGATTAGAATTGATTTAGATTTATATGTGTTTGAGAAATGAAGCTGTGTCTTAGAGTTATATATGTGTTTGGTGTGGTTTCTCAATTATTCTTTACTGATCCTCATTTCCTGAAAATGTGTAATTGCTTAGCTTAAGAATGAAGTGCAAGAGAGCTTGGTCTTACACTTTGTTTCAAGGCTTCTGTGTTTGGTTAATTTCTTCCTAGTGTCAATCAGTTTTAAATTGCAGCTCACCATTGAGCTTTCTTCGACTCTGTTTCTCACTTTAATCATGGTCATTATATAACTGAACGTTTGGTCAATAATATATCATAGACTTGATGTACATAGCACATCTAATACATAACATGTTAAGTCTGATTACTATCTTTTCGTAAGCCATGTAAGTCCTAATTAGTTTTAGATTCTGTGTCTGAGTTTCTTGAAGTGTTTTTGTGTCATGGTATACTTAAATTTATGAAGTTGGAAAGATTATATCTAAAGGACTATCTTTGTGCCACTGGATATTTTCAGGGCTTAGTAAGCGCACTACTTCTGAAGGACTTAGGACAGCTTTTGCTCAGTTTGGAGAAATTGCTGATGGTGCGTTCCGTAGTGTGATACTTTATGTGTGTATTAAACTAAATCGTGAAGATAACTAACTGTAATGATTACTCTCAAATTGGCTTTTTGTAGCTAAGGTTGTCACAGACAGAGTATCAGGATATTCCAAAGGGTTTGGATTTGTTAGATACACCACCTTAGAAGATTCTGCAAAAGGCATTGCTGGAATGGATGGGAAGGTACTATCTCTTTCTAAATCAAAATCTGTTTATAGATTTTACACTAACAAATACCAAATGGCTAACCTCCCCTCTGTTTCTTCTCTGCAGTTTCTTGACGGTTGGGTCATATTCGCGGAGTATGCAAGACCAAGAGAGCAAATGCCGTCATATCAACCTCAGAACAACATGTCTCGTCCTCCATATTATGGTAACCGTTAGAGAGACAGCTTTGTTCGTTTCTTATGAATCTTCATATTCATATTTATCCTTTATTCTATCTTCTTCTGTGATCAAACTGTTGTGTCAGTGGCTTGTTATTACCCTGGAAGTTGAGAAACTCGAAATTAATATTTATGAGTAATAACCAAAAACTGTCATTTACAAGACAATGTTAAGTGTAATGGGCTCTTTAAGAGGAGGAGGATATGAGTAGTTTGCTTACACGGCTAAGACACAAAGATTTAAACGTTGTCGTTTTGGTTGTTTTTTGTTTACATGATTGATTTTGTATGTCGGCCCTGGTTCAGTTTTGTTGATTTTTGGTTACCACAATATCTTGAAATGTAGTTATATGCTAATTGATCGTTTTCATAATACCCAATGGGTCCGTAGCCATTAGCCAATCACTAACTCACAATTTTTGTTTAGATGCAACCACTTAACAGTGAAAGTGATGATCAAAACAAATGGTAACGAGTCATAGGGCCACAACATGCAAAACAACATTGAGTTCTCACAATTTCACGTGGAGCTGTCTAGAATCTACACGAACATTGTTATATAACATGTGGACTGAACAAAAACAAAAAGAAATATCAAAAATACTAATGGCTTACATAAATTTATGCACTAAATGTTATAAGACAAAAAAAGGAAACAAAAAAATGCAAAGGAGATACCGTTCATACTATAACATTCCTTCGCTGTCCAATTACGTTTGGTGAGACAATTCCCTCTTTCTCATGCAACCAATTCCATTTTACAACACATTATATCGCTCCAAATTCAAAAGATACCCATTTTTGGAATGTATTTTGCGTATACTTAATGATAATAGTGATATGTTTTGTTGTTTTTATTGTGACCTCATCCTTAGACGCAATGAAATGTCGACCGCAACGTGTACAAAATGTTTCTTTGTTTCCAAGTAGTGCGCACAAGTCAAATATATGTAACTGCATAAACAGATAAACTAATCAAATAGATTTGTGTATCTAATCGGATAACGTTTCTATTTAAGTTCTTTTCGATGGAAGATGATCGTACCAGTTCTTTTCTTCCTCCTTAAACTAACCTGAGATGTAATCATTGCCACACAATGTATCTTGAGAAAATTTGATAAACTCACGTGTATCCTCTCACTTCATTTGATCGTGTGAGTTAGGAACTTAGGATTATAGATTCAAAACAATGTTTGATCAATATATCTTATGATTATATATTTATATTGACCCTGCAGTGACACCTAGCCCACGTAGCAACATAACAAACTGATTAACTCCATCATTCATTCAAACTATAATAAAGTCGTGGTATTATTGAGAAAAGGAGAGCATGCATATTTCTGTTATTTTAAATCTAGTAAAAACAAAGTATAGCAAGATGAGTCATCGTCGTTTTTGTTGCGCCGCATGTGTGATTCCTTTCAAATGTGACAGCCTCTTAGACGAGTCGTTCTCTGTGGTTGAATTATGGTTTATAGTGAAGCTGTTTTCGTATCATGAATATTAGTAACACATAATATTAATTAGCAAGTTGGACCATTTCGTTTTCTGTATCGTTAGGGAGATATGAGTCTGAACTGATATTTATTTAATATAGTTCTTATCTACAGGAGTTTGTATTTACGTTCTTACTTCTTATCATATACATTTGTTATATAAGGTTTTCTCATTGCCACGTATAATAAGCACATGCAGGTATAAGTTATATCATATAAGAACATCATATCATCAATTCAATATAAGTTATATCATATAAGAACATCGTATCATCAATTCATCATATAATATCACGTACTTGAACATACATGTGGAAACAATGATAATGATAATGATAATGATAATTATGAATGTGAATGGTTAATAGTTAGTAAGATTAGATAAAAAAAAATATTAACTACTACGTACGTATATAATCAACACAATATCCGGTTCAATAAGATTAAAGTCACACCATGTACCCATTTCTGCTTTTAAAAAAGATTAACATATCAATGGTAAAACTTTCTACGCTAAACCGATCCAAAACAAAGATTACCTCAAATTCAAAACCCTTTCTAATTTGGTTTTTAGTTGATTTAACTTCTTTCTCGAGGCTAACCTAACAAACCAAACCAATTCCTCAAACTGACATTTACGTAAGATTTGTTTTCTTTTTCAAATTAAAGAAACGTTATAAACCACAACACCGTACGTGAACCTAAAGCAAATAAAAATATTAAATCACTTCTGAATATAAAAAAAGTGGTCCAAAATTATTTTCAATAAAAACAAAATGCATTTTTGTATACTAAGAATACAACAAGTTCGGAAAAAAAAAAATGATTCACGTCGACAATATAGATGATCCTTCTCAAAAAAAAAATCACGCTAAAATGTTTCCATGAGTTCAGGTTTTAGATATGTTTTTGTTTTTATCTGTAAAACAGGTTTCTGTTATTCTGTACCACAAATCGAATTATGTTATTCGACCCAACATGGCAACATGAATTAACTAGACTTTAGAGATCACAAGATAAATTATGAATACGACTATACTCTAGTCTATACCAACTCAAACGATTAATAAACTATAACTAGGTTTTACTAAATTAGCCGTGAATTCATTTCTCATTTTCAACGTAAACCAACTATAAGACCAATTTCGGTTTAAGCTAAGAACCATAAAGGGCAGTTTCGTAATAACTTAACAAACTTATGTCCACGTAATGAAGTGAGTCGCAAGGGTCAAGATTCTCAACTTCCTTCTATAAATTGCCTCTGTCCCATAAAGAGTATCGTCACTCCAAAACTTCTTAAACCTGTGGTACGATCTGTAAACACATCCCAAAACATTAGCCTTTTAACTTTTTATAAGAAACCAATCCCAAAGATTTTAATTAGGAAAAATAATATTATAAAGAGAAGAGAAGTGATTCAAGGTGTGGTTAGGTGTAGGATATGAAATTCTTGTTGGAGCTAGTCGTGCCTTGTTTTGGTTCACAGCAGTTCCAAGAATCCACCGCCGCAGCCGCGGACGATTCGGCTTCAGACGAAGCGCAAACGCTGATGAAACAGCGAAGGCGGCGGAAACGTGTTAGAGTAGCTGGTCAACCTGGACAGACAGCAGAGTGGAGACCGTCACTTAGCGTTATCTCGGAGACCAAACCGGCTATAAGGGAGAAATCGGGAAAGGACGAGGAAAAGAAGAAAGTTCGTCGGAAAAGTGAAGGCAACGATGGCGAAGATGCCGCGTCGTCACGATCTGGTCATGTTCGTTTCCGTAGTGACGATTTCGGGTAATAACACACACACACACACACTACTCTATCAAGTTTACATGATACTTTTTGTTTGAACTTTTAAGTAAGGTTACAGTAGATAGATTTATGATAATGTTTAAATTTTTTTGTTTAAAAGAATTATAGTAAAAAAAAAGTACTAAAACTATCAGAATATTTATAAAGATAAGTATGAAGATTAGGAAAGATAAAGAGAAGATAATGATATGCTATTTTGTGGATAAAGATTCGATATAGTTGGGATGTCAACATCAGTATGTTTATTGTTTTATTTGAGTAAATAGAAGTTGTCGTAAATGGCAAGGTAACTAAAATGTTATAATGAAATTTATGTTTTATAAAATGGTAGTGCATAATGAAAGTGTCGTGACGTTTTAGTTTTTGTTTTATGGGTTTTGCAGGAGGAATGCTTTCGAACCGGTGATCCCGGCGTTCTCACCGACTCCGTTTATGTTTTGAGTTCTTTTTAAAAAGTTTCTTATGAAGTTTATTATGTTCTGTGTATGATATGTATAGTAGCAATAAATATGTTAATGGAAAGATGTAGCACTATTAATATATATATTGCTTTGATATTATAATTACTACCACCGAAATCTAAACTTATGCAAAACTGAATTTGAATTGGGCTATGCAACACGTATGAGTACTGCATCAACCGAACATACAACCAAACAGAAACGGAACGCCGACAATATATTTTTTTAAAACCCGAAAACAAATATGCTACTCCCTAGTATATATAACTTATCTTATATAGTTATATTTTATACCTTAGTTTCATAATCTATGCAAGTAAAAACCTTTTTTCTTTTCTGTTTTCTATTAAATGTTTTGAAAACATGTACAGTGTTGTTATTTTCAGATATTGTGATTGTGAATAGTGATAATTAGAAGAAACAAAATAGGTTATTTATCCTAACGAATTGGTTTTCTATATTTGCATACAAATGAAGCACCAACGTTAGAAATTAAATCTTAGCATAAAGTAAGGTGACATCAGTTTATATTGGTATTGTGAGAAAAAGTACTTGAAACTCTCTCATGCACATTAACCAAAGAAATCTCACTACCGACCTGACCTACCTTTCTTCGTCAAAAACAGAAGATTACAATCACCTTTTTTTGAAATTGTAACATACTTACATGTTGTGTATCAAGATCCCAATTACATTTTCAATGTTTGGTGATTACGAAGATCTTGTATATATCCAAATAATTTGTTTGATTAGGTACGTAATATTTATTGGGCTTTTGAAGATTGAATTGTGAATTTGTATGTCACCAGTTTCTTGAGTGATCTTGTTGGTGGCCGTATTATGGGCAAGACCAACCGCCAAAGCCCATTTAATTCTTTTAGTGAGTGCATCATTGTCTCATTGCATTGCATGATCAAAGAAAAGACTTGTACCTTAATTATCTCAAATTCTTAAACCCTATTATATTACTACTTACTATACTAGTGCACTAACGCGTTTTTTGCATCTTTAATCACATTCTCTCACATGTAGTAGGCTAACCTTTTCGTTTCATGATCACTAAATCTCCAAATTTTAATTTGTGTGTATGTTTAAAATACAACATATACATACGATACGACTATGCATTCTATACATGGGAGACATGAGAACATGGGGTTGTACCACGCACGTGGAGAGGAAATGTCTTGCTTAATGATTATGCGACCATGGAACAAGTAAACTTTGAACTTTTGGGGGAATATTTGCTCTCAAGTTATCATATTCATCTTTTTTTCCTCCCAAGTCCCATATATAATTTGTTTTTTCACAATAGTCCCAATATAATTTAACTCTCTTTTTTTTTTTTTTTCCTTTCTATGCAAGGTACACCATGTAATTCTTTTAGAACCAACAATAAAACCTCCATATATAAGCTAATACTTTTTTTTTTTGAGATCATAATCTTATATAGAAAAAAGCACATAAATTAATTTTCGCTGGGAAAACGTTCAATTCAATCTCGTCACTAAGGAAAAGAAAGAGGAGTTTAGGGTCTAGAGATAAATAAGATACACAAAGAAGAGGACAAATAATAGTATCTTGTGATGCGCCCCCACTCTCTCTTCCGCCAACGTGAAAATAACATATAATCTACGCAAAGAAACACTAAAATGTCGATAAAATAACAATATCCGATTAGTGTATCTATTAAAATGATCTTCCTCTCTCACACATGGTGTATATTTATAGATAAAATGGTCAAATACATTAACATGGAGGATCTTCACGTGTTCTCTTGGTTGTCTTGGCTTTGGCTTATAAGCCACTCTGTATAATTTAAAGAAGTGAATTGTAAAGTTTTTGTAATTCTTTTAAGTACCTCTTCATTTTTCATTCATCTCTATATAAGTAAAAGAGAAGTACAAATTAGAAAATTGTCAAAAAATTCCAAGATTACCCTTCAATTAAGCATAAAGGAGAGGGTTTTTAAAAATTGGAAGGGATAATTTGGACAAAAATACACAATCGAAATTATCCGACCCGTACACATAAAGGATCCGCGTCCTCTCTCACAATAACCCGGAATCAATGATTTTTGGGCTTCGATTGTCTTTCACTGCAAAAAACAAAGCCTTACCCATTAGTTATTAGATATTTAATATAAACAAAGCCTTACCCATTAGTTATTAGTTATTAGATATTAAATATAATAATATAAACTTCCCTAAACTAAAACCTTAATATTCGAAACTTTAAGACTATATCATCACAACAATCAACATCGGGTAACTATACAATCATAACCAACTAATCAACCAAATTACCTTAATCATCGCAATCTCAATTATAATTCCACGATTTAGTCCATCATAATCTCAAAAAATCTTTTCGTATTATCACATAAATCCAAACTTCCCTAACCTCAAAGCTTAATATTCGAATAAATCTTAGAAATTAAAAGATTCTAAGATATTATGCTTGCATTATGCTCAAATATTTTTATCCCTAACCTCACCTATAAATAGCTCATCACCACATAGGGTAAAATCATCACCATTTCAGCAATTGTCGAGTCAAAACTAAGAAACTTACCTTGCAATGGCTTCTTCTTACACTTTTCTCCGAGATGTCAAGCCTTTTAAAACTGCTTGGAAAGTGCATGTCCGTGTCCTTCATACCTGGAGAACAGATCCAACACAATTTGGTGAATCATTTGACATGGTACTCGTTGATGCTCAGGTAAGTAAACATAAGTACTATATACAAAATCAAATTAATATTAGTAGTTTAACAGCAATGTCATTTTCAGGGTACAAAGATTCATGCGAGCGTGAAAAAGAATCTGATCAACCGGTTCGAGAGCAAGATCACTCAAGGAGAATGGAGATCAGTTGAAAATTTCCAACTGAATTTTGCCGGAGGTCAATTCAAACCAACTGCTCATCGATACAAGATGAGTTTCATGACTCAAACCGTTGGAAAGTGCATGTCCGTGTCCTTCATACCTGGAGAACAGATCCAACACAATTTGGTGAATCATTTGACA
Source organism: Camelina sativa (assembly GCF_030686135.1). Taxonomy (NCBI): domain Eukaryota; kingdom Viridiplantae; phylum Streptophyta; class Magnoliopsida; order Brassicales; family Brassicaceae; genus Camelina; species Camelina sativa. The sequence goes on from NC_141881.1 coordinate 24,001,532, forward strand.
TGGTACTCGCTGATGCTCAGGTAAGTAAACATAAGTACTATATACAAAATCAAATTAATATTAGTAGTTTAACAGCAATGTCATTTTCAGGGTACAAAGATTCATGCGAGCGTGAAAAAGAATCTGATCAACCGGTTCGAGAGCAAGATCACTCAAGGAGAATGGAGATCAGTTGAAAATTTCCAACTGAATTTTGCCGGAGGTCAATTCAAACCAACTGCTCATCGATACAAGATGGGTTTCATGACTCAAACCGTTGTGGCGAAGATAGATCCTCTGTCTGATGAGCCATACCTAGCGCTTTCCCGATTTGATTCTGTACTAACCGGGAACCTCAACCCAAACTTCCTAATAGGTAATCGTATGAATAACTTATGTATTTTCAATATCTCTACAAAAGTTTATGTGTCTTCTTACTAATCCATTTACGTGTTTACAAGCATAGATATTGTTGGTCAAGTGGTTAATGTTGGTGCGATGGAGACAATAGATGTTAACAACAAGCCAACAAACAAGATTGATGTTGAACTCAGGGATGAGAGGTATAAAGCATTTTAAAATATAATTCAACATACTTAAATTAATTGTATTCTTTAATTGTAAATTTTAAACAGCATAAAACTTTTGTGATGCTTTCAAAACAGTGATGTAAGGTTAACATGTACTTTGTGGGGATCATTTGCTGATCAAATCTTTGGTGCATGTCAAGACGGCGATGTTGAAATGATGATTTGTCTTCTGAGATTTGCTAAAATCAAAATCTACAATGGTACGAAACTACTCCTAAGTGAAACTATACTAATTGTGGGGATCATTTCCTTTATTAAGTTTTGACTAAATATGCTTTTACTACTATCGTAGATGTAAGGACAATAGCAAATGCTTTTAACGCATCACAGCTCACCATTAATCCAGAGTATGGTCAGATTGTCGAGTTCAAGAATAAGTAAGTACAAGTTAGTATTTTCTATTTATTTAGTACTTATACAGTTTTTATAAATTAATAACTTAAACCAATTGTCAAACTAGGTTGCCAAATGATGGTCTTGCTCTCACTTTACTTGAGAGCAAACCAAAACGTGAGCTGCAGTTAGCAAATAATGGAGAATTCTACCATCAATATGCGAATGGGACCATCCAAGATATCTTGGAAGCCATTGAGGTATTACTATGTCCATTATGTACTAAATTAATCTAAGTTTTCAAATGTCATGTGTGCATTATACAACTAAAGTTATTTGCTTGATGGTAGGTTGGTAAGGTTAGGCTGATATGTACTATTTACGCCATAGACTGTGACTGAGCGTGGTACTACATTGCATGTAAAAAGTGTAATAAGAAGGTTTCCAAGGTGAATTCTACTACTAATGGAAATGCGTCTGTGACAAAGAAACAAAAGTGGCAGTGTGATACTTGCCACGCCCAAGTGACTAATGTGTTATCAAGGTAATAAACAAAACTACTCATGTCCCTAATATTTAATCGATTATGACTCTAATACATAAATCTATTAGGTTCAAAACACATGTCAATGTGATGGATCAAACAGGACAGATGAAACTAATGCTTTTCGATAGCCCAGCTGCTGAAATTGTTGGTTGTACCGCTAACAGTCTAATTGAAGGACCCTTTGATGAGGTAATATGTTTTTATTTAAACAAATGACTCTTTAACTGGGCAAAATGTGATAAATATTTTTAGTATTTAATTGAAAACTTTATTCTATATAGATGGAAGATCCAGAAAATTTGCCACCAGCTATCAAGAGTTTGGTTGGAAAAACTTACCAGTTTCTGGTAAGCATTGAGAATGATAACTTATGGAATGAGAAGGATACCTACAAGTGATAAAGATTTGAGGAGTTACAATGGCGTGCTATACAACTCATTCAAGGAAGCATGTGTTGGCCAGAAGTATGAACTGAAGAATTTACGTCAGTATGCTGCTTCTAAATTTTTAAGATCTCAATGTTTTAGTTTTTACTTATCCATCTTGAATAAAATTTGTTTGTCACCTAAACTTATTCATAGTTTTCTTTCATTAAAAATGCATAATAAATAGAAATTACATATTAGATAGACAACCAAACTACATTAGATTGAATCAGTTGGGGTTCCAGAAAACATACCTTTAAAACATACTTTAGATATGAGTGGTGTCAATCATGATGACTCTTCTCAGCCTTTTGTTAAGTGTAATTTCTTGATGTTTAGCAGATAACCCATAAGAATATAACAACCGTAATCAGCATTTCATTTCACATAACCAATAACTTATAGCTATTATAAATTAAACAATCTCCAAAGTACTTATCTGATTGTTATTTATCTCTGTTACAATCAATAACCCCCCTGTATTCGTAACAAAGTTATTAAGTCATTGCAAATAACTGTATATATTGCTACAGATTATCTTGAATTGTAGAAGTTATACCGTTGGTATGATTGTCATTTGATGTGAGCACCAACTGCGGTTTTCTCCAAATCCATGAAATAAACAACAAAATTTCAGCTATTTGTTAATAACAATGGAAATTTGATTCAAATTTATCTTCTATAATCCAACAAAACCTGTAAATTAAACTATTTGATACAGCTTCACAATTTTTACAAAATAAGATTTGGGTCGAATACAAAATCTGTTAGATGCTTCGGGGATCATGTAAATAGATTCAAATTAAGAAAGATTCTAAAATCATCTTACCCACAGCATCGAATTGTAGAAGGAATTAACCCAATCGAAAAAATTTCGACTGAAACCCAAACATATGGAAGTCGATCGTCAATGAGAACTACCCGAAAGCATCTTCTTTTTTGTTTTTTTTTTGTTTTTTTCAGGTTGCTATAACATATCGATGGAGAGTTTAGATTAATAGAACTGAGATTAAAAGAAATTGATGTATGAAGTGAAGATTTGAGTAAGAATTGAAGATGAATCGAGGAACAAAGAAGATGGTGAGAAAGCAACACAGAAAAAGCAAATAATGTCGGTCCCAATTCCTTTTCTCTTAACGTGATCTTTATTTTTTTGTCTTAAAAATGTTTAATTCATTAAAAAAACGAAAAGGCTTGGCCCAATAGTAACATAATTTTGTAATACAAAATAATCCCATTATATGTCAAATTAAATTTAATGATTGCTTTAACAAATATATAACTATCATATGTATAAATTTTAAAGTAAATGTTACATCCAAAATATTTTATTAGAGCTACCATAGAATTACATTAATTTAGGTAATGAAATTTAAAAAGTTAAAAAAATGTAATTTAGGTAGTAAAATTACAAAGAAAGTATTATTCCTAATTTATAGTAAAAAATTAAGATAAACAACCAACCAACTGCTAAATTCTAAACAATCAATTCAAAAATTCAACTAAAAGGACCATATTAAGACACACAAACTGTTTTCAAAATAATTATTATAATATCATAATACTCTTTAAATAACCATAATTAAAATAATAATAGTTACACCGCAATCTCTTGAACCAACGCGAGTACAACTGAAACAATACAAAACACATTCAAACAAAGATTTATTAAAGCGGTAGTATAAAATAATAATACTATTCAGCAGAAGAGAAAAATTAAAACAATACATATTAATACACTTTCATACATTTTACTAATATATAGATATAAATTATATTACATTAATATGTATAAAATACAAATTAAATCAGATTCGTCCCGCGGTGTACCGCGGGTTCAGACCTAGTTAATTTGATACAAAGAGACGATTTTACACCATGTTGTTTCTCAATATACTCATTAACAAATAAAGAAATATTTTATTTGTTATTTCTTCATCAAGTAAACTGTAAAGTTAGCTCAAACTAGTTATGTGGGGTTATTTTTAAACTAACTTTAAAATAGAAAACAAACATGTTTTGTAAAGAGAACAAATACAACTCCAGCTCTTCACCGTTTAGGGTAAAAAAGTTCACATTTGTAGATAAGAAAGAAACATCTTTAAACTATTAAAATTGCATCATTGAAATGTAAGTAGAAATGTCATTTCACGTAAATCTATTTGTGTGTGACAATGACAATGTCTCTCTCCTTTCGTGTGCTTGTGGTGAATATTTTTGGCCAAGTATTTTAGAATTACTTGTGGCATACTCTCGGGATTTTATCTAATTGGTTTTATTGTACTAATAAATTGTCGAGTTAGTGTTTATCGTGTAAATCGATAAATGTCTCCATAATGTATGTCGAAGTAAAGTTCACATCATGATGAAGAACTAAAACAAGTTAAAGTTAAACGTACTAGTTTCAATTTCGATTACACGGATAAGATTGGTAGTGCGAGAAATCGGCAATAAATTCATGTCGTTTCAAATTAATTTCATAATCTTATTCTGTCTATAGCAGTTATAGTTTCTTTGAAAATTTATTTTATAAATTTATTGGGATGAAAATTAGCTCCAACTAATAATCTTGAATGCGATATTAGGTGAGTTAGGTGTGTATGTATGTAACTGCTTGCTTACTAGCCATAGACTTAATAGTTCCACTGCATTTTATCTTCTCACCTATTAACTAACCTCCAATGATAAGCTAAATCCAATATTTGGATAATACAAATATCTATATAGATTCTAGACATCACCATAGATCATCAAGATATTCGTAACTCATATGTATGATGGAAAAGATGTGTACAAAATAAATGTTTAGGTTTTGATTTATTTGTCACAGTCTCTATCAGAGATTAGATGATCTATATGAAGAGATAGTCGATTTAAGATGTTTTATTTCCATAATTATCGAAGAAAAATATGTTATTTCGAGTTTGTTGTATATATTTTTTGAATTCGATCACATTCTTTCCTTATAATTTTTTTTACAAATTACTAGATTATTCTTGATTTAAACTTCATATCTAGTATGTACTAAATCATCTCTTCTCCATCTATAATCAATCTATATATACATTTTTTTGAAACATTTATAAAATAAATCATGAATTTGGCACTTATTTACAGGTATGTCATTGGTATTAAATAATTAATTTAATAAATGTAGCAAATATAATTGTAAATGTATACAGATTTTATTTACTTATTTTATAAGGAGGTGAGTAAAGAGTTATTGTTCTTTAAAAATTTGAAAAACTGATTTGATAAAAAGTGAATTTAAGCCTCACATACTATATTTTACTTTCACGGGTTTCATACAATAGCGGATTTAGGGAGAAAAGTAATATAGGACACAAATTCTTTTTTAACCAAAATTTTTTTTCAGCACTAAAAAACATAACAAAATATGTTAAAAAAAAAACAAAGTAAAAATATTGAGAAAAATTGCAAAATGTAGGATTTGAACCCTTCACCTTCTACATAGTATGGGGCACTCTCTCTAAATAGGCTAAGAAACACTATTGTTAACTGTCACTTAAACAGAATTTAAAAAGGTGTATAGGGCACGTGTCCCACCTACTATAAACGTAGATCCGCTTCTGGTTTCGTATGATTTGAATTTTTGCAGATTAAAAATATTTGAACATGTTGCGTGATCCACCTAGCATGGCGGATTTGGACTATAGAACCAACACTAAAACTATTAGTTTATTTCATATACTATAGATTTATAGTCATAATTTGAAAAATTAACTTATAAATTATTTAGTATATGAACTACAAAATATTACACATACTACAACACATTCTTAATATTCCAAAAAAAAAAAATTGCTTACACATAAAAATATAAATTAACATACCATATAGGTATATACTTCTGTTTAATTATAGAAAACAAAACTAAGTGTTTTAAAATTTTATATTCTATCTAATAACAAATTTATGTAATTAGGTTATAAACTGTATAAAACGTAAGAAGAAGAAAAATATTCTAAACAAAATTATAAATTAATTAGATAAAAGTTAATTAATTGGGAATTTGAAAACTAAATAAATTAAAAATTATTATTTAAAATACAATAATTTATAATTTAGTCATGCGGTGTAACGCGGGTGAAAACCTAGTATATATGTATAACTAACTTCATATATATGATTTTTTTTGTCACTTAGAAAACGTTTCTTTAGTCCTTCTTGTTATAATCCAATTTGTTTTTGTAACTTAAACATTGAAATCGAGTTATATAATTTTCTATCTTTATATAATAAATTAATAATGATAACATGTTTTTTTATTCTTTTTATTTAGTAGATGGTGCACGGAAAGATACAAAGAACGTGATGCAGGTAATCAAAAATCCAGGAAAATTCGTCGCGGAATCCGAAAAAGTCCACTAATAAGGAAGAAGAATGTACAGTACGATCTTTAAACGCTAAATATCATCCAATCATGAATTAAAGTATAATCATATTCGCGGGACCCATTAAACCCACACGACACAAACACAATTTACAATTTTTATTTTATTTTCTATATAGATTATTGTTGTTTTAGTATAGTATATGCATATTTCTATTTTGCGCAAAATATTTGTTATCCGATATCTGAAATTACTGGAGATGTATTCAACTTGACATTTTAAATAATTTGTGTAAAATTTAACAAATTTTATGTTATTCAATTATAAGTTTTTAAAAGTTTATTAAAATTTATTATTATTGAATTGTTGATTTAAAAATCTACTTTAAAATCTACTGTGATTAAACTGATGATTTAAAATTTTACTTTAAAATCTACTATTATTCAAAACAGTTTGTGGATTTTAGGAGATGTATTCAACTTGACATTAAGTGATTTGTGTAAAATTTACAAGTCCTATGTTATTCAATCATACTTTTTAAAAGTCTATTAAAATCTACCATTATTGAACATATGATTTAAAAATATATTTTAAAATCTACAGTTATTCAAAATAGTTTGTGGATTTGGATTTTAATGATTTTTAGGTTTTCTGGAGGATTTGAGAGAATTTGTTTACTTAAAAATATAGAAATCAAAATCTCATGGTTTTGAGTGGGATTTGAAAGAATTTTACAATAAATAATACCAACTTCCCTAAAATTATCAAAATCATTTAAAATCTCACAAAAACTCAAATCACTTTGAATATTAGATTGAATACATCCCCTTAATGATTTTTTAGAGATTCTTGAGGATTTGTTTAGTTAAAAAATACAAAAATCTAGATCTCATGGTTTTATGTGAGATTTGAAAGAATTTTACAATAAATCATATAAACTTCCATAACATCATCAAAATCATTTAAAATCTCATAAAAACTTAGATAACTATAAATATTAGATTGACTATTAGTACATTTTTTTTGTTCTTTCTTTCACAATATTATAGTAATGTTCATATGTTTAGTCAATGGTCAAAACTTAGTAAATTAAAGATTTATTTACTTTTTTTTTTTGTATATAAAAGACATAAAACAAAGTGCAAAATTTGACTGACTATTATTGTAATACACAGTAACTTTTTTGTATATTATTTCTCGGACACGGATATGATTTTTTTTCTCAAAACAAACAACATAAAAAACTGATCACATAAATAAATCTTCTTTACATGTTAAAAAAAAAAAAAAAAAAAATCTTCTTTAATTTAATATGCGTGGATTGATATTGAAAAAAAATAATAATCAAAATCTAGTGAGAATTCAATTATAAGGAAGGAGTAACTGTCATTTACTCATTTTAATTAAAAAAAAAAAGAAAAAGAAAAAGAAAAGAAGCTTTCCGTTTCAATTTTTAACTATAAAAGCAGACGTTGTTGTTGTTGTTGTTGTTGTTTACATTTGTAAAAAAAAAGTTAAATAAAACATTTGAATCTTCTTCTTCTTCACCTTTTTTAATTTTACACATCATTAAACATTAAAAAAGCAAAAAAAAAAAAAGCTTAATTTTGTTGTTGTTGTTTGTTTGTAATCGTTTGCTTGAAGTAGAACCTCTCTCTTTCTCTTTCTCTCACACTCTCTCTCTCTCTCTCTCTTTAGATTCTTTTCTCTGTAATCAAAGCAAACCCAAATCCTCTGCACCATTTTTTTTTTCTTCTCTTCCTTAAGAGTAACCGTGTCCCTCTGTAACAAATGCACCACTTTTTTCTATGATCCTTCACATCTGCACTGGTAAAGTTCCATTCTCCTTTTTTTTTTTTTTTCTCTAGATCTTAAGCGAGTTCTGGTTGTTGTTGTTGTTGTGCGTAGAAGTAGTAGGTGTGATTTTTTTTTTTTTTTTTTTTTTTTTAATTCTGGTGATTTTTTTGTTGTTGAGAAAGTCTTCTTTGGGGGGTTTTGGTTACTGAGGAGGAAGAAGACGAAATACTGTAGTTGAAAATTAAACAACGAAATTTAATGAAATGTTATGTTATTCAAACGGCGTTTCTAAAGTTTTGCACGACTCTCGAAGTTTCAATTTTCTTTTCTTTTTCCCTGGATTCTACTAATTTTCCCGAGAAAAAAAATTAGCAATTTTGGCTTAAATTTTGAGAAATTTGTTACTCGAAATTAAACTCAGAGCTTCATTGATATTATCTCGTTTGAGGTATTTCTTAATTTATACTATGAATTGAATCAATCCATTTAGTATTTTGTTCAAAGAGTTTTTTCTTATAGTCAACGTTTCCAACTTTACTCAATTTGGGAGCAAAATGAGTTGTTGTCCTCCTCTTCGTCTGACATTGTTGTTCTTAATAATAAACTATTTCCTTAATCTCTCTCTCTCTGATCCATTATTGTTATTTTTTTGGTCTTTGCTTTTGGCAGAGGCGTTTTACAAGAGCTTGATGCATTAAGTGGGATTGATTTGATACATTATATGACAATGGAAGGAGAATCATTTGGTTTAATCGTTGGGATCTCACTTGGTTTGGTGATTGGTGTTGTGTTAGCTGTTTCAGCTTTGTTCTGCTTTAGGTACCATAGAAAAAAGTCTCAGATTGTTAATAGTGGTGGCTCTAGCAGAAGTGTTACCGTTCCCATCAGAGAGAATGGTGCTGATTCTTGTGTTATCATGTCTGATTCCACCATTGGTCCTGATTCTCCTGTTAAATCTTCTTCCAAGAATGCTGGCACTGGGAGGTCTCTTTGGCTTGATGGTTTTAGTAAAAAAAGTAATGTCATCTCTGCTTCTGGCATTTTGGAATATTCTTACAGGTTTTGCTCTATTCTCTGGATCATAATGTTTCCTGATAAGGTTCTTGATTAATGAGGGACTAGACTTCTCTTGTTATAGTTACTTTGGTCATTAGGAGGGGAATGCTGGGATCTGTATCATGTTTTATATAGTGTATAGTTGGATCTGTTATTGTGAATATCCAAATTTTACGCTTTTTTATTTGAGGATATGGTAGAAGATTCTTGCATTTTTGGTTTTTGATACCAATTTTAACATATGTTTCTTTGGTGGCTACTGATTCAGGGATTTGCAGAAAGCAACCTGTAACTTTACAACTTTGATAGGCCAAGGAGCATTTGGACCTGTCTATAAAGCTCAAATGTCCACCGGTGAGATTGTTGCTGTGAAAGTTCTAGCCACTGATTCTAAACAGGGCGAAAAAGAGTTTCAGACAGAGGTAAGATATATCTATTCATGCGATTTAACTGATGATTCTATATGATACTCATTTCCAAAGAAACAACTAGGTTCAGAAAACATGTCGCATTTGTAAAATATAACATTAGGCAGACTCATGATTTCCGAAATCTCTATTACTCAACTCGATCAATAAGTTGCCATCTATAAAATAGGCGCTTGCCTTACATTAATCCATTTCTTTACCTGCAAAACTCATTCATTCTCCTACTTTTTTTTCCAGGTTATGTTATTGGGAAGGTTGCACCACCGTAATTTAGTGAACTTGGTTGGCTATTGCGCAGAAAAAGGACAGCACATGCTTATATATGTTTACATGAGTAAAGGAAGCTTAGCTTCTCACTTATACAGTAAGCAACTATCTATTTCTACTTACTATAACAATCTGCTAGGCATTAAATGAATTGTCAATCCAATGTTCAACTGTAGTTTGTAGCATATTTTATTAAATTGATGGTTCAGACTCCTCCCTCCAATTGATGAGCCTTCATAAAGATTTGAGACACACTAAAATGGTTTTTTTTTTTTCTATACAGGCGAAAAACATGGACCGTTGAGCTGGGAGTTGAGAGTATATATTGCTTTAGACGTGGCACGCGGTCTAGAGTATCTTCACGATGGGGTGAGCTACTTGCTAAAACCACATTTGAATGCAACTCTTAGAAATTACAACTTCAAAACTCATGTTCTCTTCAATGTTTCCAGGCTGTTCCTCCTGTAATCCACAGAGATATTAAGTCTTCTAACATATTGTTGGATCAATCCATGAGAGCTCGGGTACATATATCTTCTTTCGTCCTTGAGATCTCAGTTTATTTAACCACTTCAAGTTTCTCATTAGTGAATTGTCTCTTACTACAGGTTGCAGACTTTGGACTATCTAGAGAAGAAATGGTAGACAAACATGCTGCTAACAACATCCGAGGAACATTTGGTTATCTCGATCCAGAATACATCTCCACAAGAACATTCACCAAGAAAAGTGATGTTTATGGCTTTGGGGTTTTGCTATTCGAACTTATAGCTGGAAGAAACCCTCAACAAGGTCTAATGGAGTTGGTTGAGCTGGTAATATTACATAAAAACAAAAAAACCATCTCAAATCCTCCAATCTTTATGTATAAAACGACTCAAAACATTGTGTTTGTTGATGAACAGGCGGCGATGAATGCAGAGGAAAAAGTTGGGTGGGAAGAGATAGTGGATTCAAGACTAGACGGGAGATTTGATTTACAAGAAGTGAATGAAGTTGCTGCTTTTGCATATAAATGCATCTCTCGTGCACCTAGAAAACGTCCAAACATGAGGGACATTGTTCAGGTCTTGACTCGTGTCATTAAGGTGAGACATTGCAGAAAACGACAGAAGAGTTCTCCACGGCCTCCTCCTCCTCCTCCTCCTCCTCCTCCGGTGGTGGAGGAGTCAGAAGGTGAGCTTACCGCAAACGGATCATTACGATCGGAAACTCACCGGAGAGATAATTCCGTGGACAGTAGTATAGCTGAAGACTTGTAATTTTATAAAAACAAGAAAAAGAAAGTATCAAATTTTTTTATATTTATCATTAACTTTTACGATGTGATTTCTTTCTAATTGTCGTTGTTTTGGATTTTTTTAGACGTTAGGAGAAATGGTACTACTAGGTTGTCTATATATTTTTTTTTTTTTTTGTGAATTAAAAGATATATAATATTCTTTTGTTATTCATTGTTGAAACAAGAAAAAGAAAGTATCAAATTTTTAAAAAATTATTATTAACATTTAAAATGTGATTTGTTTCTAATTTTCGTCTTTTTTTGGATTTTTTGTAGACGTTAGGAGAAATGATTATAATGATTATAATGATGTCTATATCTTTTTTTCTTTTTGTGAATTAAAAAATATATAATATTCTTTTGTTATTCAGTATTCATTGAAGAGTTCTATGTTTTCTAAATATGACTCAAGGCCCAATCGAAATAGCCCAGCCCATTAATTACGTCTGTGAAAACGATGTCGTTTAATTCGTTATCCAAGCTTTTATCGTCATCTGTGGAACGGATAGGACGAAAGAAGAAGAAGAAGAAGAAGAAGAAGAAACAACAGTTTTAGCCACTACGCCCAGTGGGAAAGTTGCAGAGCGAGAAAAAATGGCAACCATGTCTGCTCTTCAGAGCTCTTTCACTTCTCTTTCTCTATCACCCAGCTCTTCCTTCCTTGGTCAGCGTCTAATTTCCCCAACCTCCCTCTCCGTCGCTTCTCCGGTAACTTTTTAAAAATTTTCGAATTCTGATTCTAATCTTTCGAATTAGGTTTTCCTTATCTCTTTCAAGCTTTTGGATTATGTAGTTCACTTGGGTGTGTTGTAAATTAGGTTCATTTGTTCGCTTTTGATACCCAAAACCCATCTAAGCAAATATCTCAGTAACGAGTGAAAATTTTGATAAAATTGAATCTGAGTTGCTCGTTTTTAAAGTTACTGAGGTATTAAAGTTTGTGCATTGTCTATCTTGTAGTGTTACTATTGAATTGAGATTAAGTTTATGAGCAGTTAAATGTCAAGGGCTTCTTATGCTCTTCAGGACTGATTTGACTAGTGATTTGTTTGGAACCTATGGGTGCCTTTTACTCTATAACCGAACGAAATGTGTTTCTTTATTACCCTGCTGATCGTTTTGTACTTGTTGTAGATCAAGCCTACCGAGAACCCATGTCTTGTTCTTGCAAAGGTTAGTCTGCAGAAACAGTTTTCTTTTTGAGACAATGAGATTTGGAAGATGAGTTGTTGTTGTTCAAATGATTTTATGTGTGGTTTTGTGCCTTACAGCTCAAGCGTTGGGAACGAAAAGAATGCAAACCAAACAGTCTTCCGATTCTGCACAAAATGCATGTCAAGTTTGGAGATACGGTCAAAGTCATATCTGGACGTGACAAGGGTAAAGTTGGAGAGGTTACTAAGATCTTCACTCACAACAGCACCGTAGTGATCAAAGATGTGAACCTCAAAACAAAACACATGAAGAGCCGAGAAGAGGGAGAGCCTGGTCAAATTGTTAAGGTCAGTCTACTCAAATTACTTTGATGTTTGTAGTAGATTCATTTACTGCCTTTGGCCTGATTCTTGAAAAATTGTGCAATATGTATTATGATTTCCAGATAGAAGCACCTATCCACAGCTCAAATGTGATGTTGTATTCAAAAGAAAAGGAGGTGGTAAGCCGGGTAGGTCACAAGGTCCTTGAAGATGGACAGAAGGTAAGATATCTGATCAAAACAGGGGAGGTTATCGACACCATTGAGAAGTGGAAGCAACTTAAGGAGGCAAAGGATAAAGAAACCACCCAAGTTGCAGTGGCCGCATCTTAGTTATCTCACTTCTTTTCTTCTTCGTTGCACTTTTGATATATATAGACTAATAGACCTATGCATTTTGATGGATGTATTGAATCCCTGTAATGGTTAAGTATAAAATTTCTACCCCATGAACACCTTTTTGCTTCTTTAAGTGACGCTTAGGTTGAATCTTAAACAGGTACTTCATTCAAAAGATATCATCTTTAAGAGTATTTCCGAAATGAGTGTGTACAAGGCTATTGAATATGTTTGCATAACAATCAAGCTTTTACAGGGAGCAACGAATCTATTCAAATGGCTAAACCATGGTCTTGAAGCCTTGAGAAATCAACTCTGTTTTCGGTTTCGGTACCTTCTTCTGCGTAGTCCGCTTCCACTTCACGTAGAATACAAGTAGATAAGTGAGTAGCCCGAATATGACAATTAAATACATCAACAAGAATACCGGTTCATAACAACAGATAAGAGGTACCGAAATGAAGATATACCACCAAGTATATGCTCTACCAACTGGTAAGAGTATAAATGTCAAGGCCATAGCTGAGAAAAAGGCTATAGTATTGAATCCCCATAGTAGCACAGGCTTTAATATGAGGTTATCCGGATGTTTTCCTTGTTTAGGTTCATCTTCTGGCTGGACCGCTGTCTGATAAGTAGCTGTGATTATCAGAGCTATTATTACTAGAAGAGAGTTCCGTACTCCATCTGACATACGACTCCTAAAACGTGCCATTCCCGTAGAGCAATATTCATAAAAAGTCACAGGTTGCCTTAGGAAAACAGAGGTTGTCTCAACTTTGGATAGAGAAGCCGCACTCTTACCACCCGCCTTTTGTAGAATTTTCTCTGTATCTCTGTTCATGTGAGGTCCATTGGCTCTTAAGACATCAAGGACCGTCATGCCACTCTTATTCCTGATGTTCCGGTTCAGTGACATGCATTTCAACAACTGTTTTACTGCCTGCATATACACATGTTTTCATTACATGGCTTAACCGTGATCACACACATTAAACACCTTAACAAAAATTGTGGATCAACCACTTAGACAATTAGCTAGGATAAAATTTCATATTAAAGAAGGGTAAAAGAACATGCCTGGTGACTGTTCTTGTATGCTGCTAGGTGCAAGGCCGTGTTGCCTTCACGATCACGTCTGTTCAAGACATGAATCTCGGTGGACAAAGCATCATTGTCGCGTATTCTTTGCATCCACCCTCTTATAACTTTGAGATCTTCGTATCTATCATTCATAACCGTGATGTGTAAAGCAGTTTCTCCATTTACATTAGCATCTCTAATGCTCTCGGGACATATCAGGAGAAACTCTGTAAGAAGATCGACGTCACCTTTTTTTGCCACAAGATGCAATGGTGTCATACCTGTCGTCATAAGGTCAATAAATAATAATTCTCTCATCAAGTAACTTTATGTTATATGTTACAAAACATAACTAATAAAAAAACCAGGGAAGCAAATACCTCCTCTTCCACGAGTACGAACAAGACTGGGATCAAACTTGACTAGCTCTAATGCTAACTCAACTTGCTGGTTCTCGACAGCGAGATGCAAGGGACTAAACCCATGTGCGTTTAGTTTCTTGGCAAAAGATGGCTTAAGAATCATCAGTTCCATTGCTAAATCTATTTTCCCAGTAGAAGAAGCTTCATGAAGAGGTGTGTGGATGAATGGTGAAGTGTCAATGTTTTGAAAAATACATGGATCCGCTTGTATAAGAGAATATAAAGCATCAGTGCTACCCGATTGAGTAACCAAAAGTAATCTTGGATCCATACTTACTTACTAAAGAAAGAAAATTACTTTGAAGGACCAAAATAAGAAGAAACGATATATGATTAAATTTATAGATATATGATTAATTATAATTTTTTTTTTCCGAGTGTTGAGTCTATATGGACTTAGTCATCGCACCAATTAAATTTCAGTCAGCTTTCTTACCTAATAGATAACCAGTGAGTCCACGCTAGGATAAGGATACAACATAATTGACTTGGTCTTTTAAACATATTTTGAAAGCTTTAGTGAGAACAACACGTATATATTAATTGTTGCAAACGCTAAATGATGTTAATATCATAAATCTTGGAAGGACCGGGTGACCTGGTCCGCTCATATTAACATCACCAAGCATAACACTCGGGTTCATTGTGGAGTTACTCACCACCTACGGAACGTTCTTCTTAAGATCATCTCAGTGGTAAAGAACAGAGCTCAGGCGTTCACGGAGCCTCTCTTCTCCTTCGTCGGTCAAAGAATTATTGGCATATTCATATCATGTCTGGTGGTGGTTGGTGTATAGTTTAGTTTTGATTTTCTTGTATTTTCTTCATGTTTCTTTATATTAATGACTCTGCCAGAATCTTTATAAAAGGTATTTTATTGTTTTAAAAAATGAATGCACGTTACAAAGCTATGGATATGTTTGTAACAAACAAAGTTTTACAGGGACCAATGAAGGAACGCTTCAGATGGTTAAATCATGGTCTACATGTCTTGAGAAATCAGCTCACTTTTGGGTTCCGGTACCTTCGTTTGCTTAGTCTGCCTCCACCACACATAGAATACAAGTAGATACACGAGAAATCCGAATAGGATCGACAGATATATATAGATAAATACTCGTTGGAGATCAGACTTCATGTAAATCGAAAGTGCATAAGAACAGATGAGAGGCACCGTAATAAACATATACCACCAATTATATGCTCTTTCAACCGGCAAGAGTATAAATGTCAAGGCAATAATAGACAAGGAAAAGGCTAAAGTATTGAATCCCCATAGTAGCTGTTATTACTAGAAGAGAGTTTCTGGTCCCATCTGTCATATGACTCCTATAAGAGCATCCTCAACGGTAAACAACTGATGTAAGTTTCCTAAAACTAAAATAATTAATAATTTTATGATAAAATAAAGTTAACCAATGAAAATGTAACCCATGTAAGCAAAGTTTCTAATACAAGTAGAAAATGTTTCTAAAACATCTAATATAAGATGCAATTCTAATTCTATTTCCTGCTTTTCTATTTTTTTTTATTTTTTTTTTTAGTATTAAGAAACTTTTTTAATCAATGGAAGTGACCTTAATGGGCAATAAGTGAGTCCATGCTCGGATACAAAATAAATTGACTTGAACGGTAAATATCAAACAAAACTCCCAAACTATACTAGTCTATATTTTGAGGTGGGATATGGTAGGGTGCCCCGTGGGTACAAAATTTACTAATGATGGAAGAAGAACACAGAAAAACAGAAATGCTTTCTTCGATATCCAAGACTTCCATGCGGTTAGAGCCCATGCCAGGAAAGGAAGAAGCAGGGACACAAAAAGGTTCAGACTTTGAAAGGAAAATGCGGAGATCTCCAATGTCTTCGGTGTAAAGAGCGTTTCCTTCTCCGTCAAGCTTGAAGACCATTACAAATTTCGTTTTCATTTTCTTCATACCACTGGCAGTGGTCTTCTTGTACAACTTAACCAAGAACATTTCACCAGTGGGTCGCGACTCCACCAAGTGTTCACTGGTGCAACAGGAAAGCAAAAGCTCCCGTTTGCTCTTGGTCAGCTCAGGAAGCTTTTGAAATCGTAACCTCTGAAACTTTGGTTGGTGCTTGTGCGTGAGAGGGTCCCATGATCCTATGAGATGGCCTCCAGATCCGGGAATGCGAAACATCTCATCTTGCTTGGAATACATGACAGGGGAGGAGTAGAAGCAGGGGTTTTCAATTCTGATGTTGATCCACTCGGAACTACTTTGAGCGGATCTACAAAAGCTGAGTTGAGGTCCCAAGAACTTGACAGCCACAATGCAGTCTTCATCCTCCGGAGAAGATGAGGACATGGCCACGTTGGTCACGATTTGGGTTTGGCAACGAGGCAGAGTTACAAGCGGAGGCAGAGATATGCGGGTCTGTATACGATGCATATATATGGGTTTAGATCATCTTGGAGACACACGATTCCGTCGTCCTTCAAAGTAGCTACTAGCTACCCAGCCATGAGATGCCCCTATCGTCACCATGGGATCACTATGCACCAACTACAGGGGTACCTTCTTTTCCAAAGTAGTGCAGCGACGCTCATTAGCATTCATAATCATGAGTTTTCCGAGATCCACTCCACAAGGATAAGCGCTGACGATTGAACAAGGAGGAGTTTGCAGCGAGGATGATGAGAAGCCATTAGAAAGAATAACCGAATATCTTACCAGCAAAGGTTTACCAAGGCGGAGCCTCGAGAGCCGTCTTAGAAGCAGAGACATAAATGTTGCTTTTTTTTTTTTTTTTTTTTTTCTTAAGAAAACCCTAAAGAGAAGTGAATCGGTGCTTATATATATAAATATATGTATTAGTTATGGATATCCTCAAATTTTTCTTGTTGTGATCCAACATCAATCATAATCTACATGGAGAACTGAAAATATCGAAATATAAAATATAAAGTTACAAAAAGTGTTGGAAAAATTTGTCCAGTTCCTATTTTTACGAAATTCAATACTTCTTGTATAATTTTATTCTACTATATTAATTGAAAATTACAAATATGAAACTAACCTTAAAATGTGTAAAAAATTACATTCAATTGCCATTAGAAAAAAATAATTAAGCTTAATTAACTAATTTAAATAAATATAATTAAATTAAAAATAAAAACACTCACATATCAAATATTAAAAAAATCTAAAAAAATATTTTCTCTCTTTAATAAATTATTGACGAAATTACTAATTATTTATTTTAAAAAATATATAAACCAATCAAAATTTTAAAAACTAAAATTTTATATCCAAGTATACAATACAATTATTTTTAATAACTAAATTTGAAGATTTTGTTAAGATTTCAAATTATGATTATTCTATCATCTTTATTTTATTTTATTTACAAATTGTTTAGAACTTTCATATAATACTTATAATTAATAAAATGCATATTTGTTTCTGCATATATTGTGATTTGAATTTTTTTAAACGAAGATATATTACTAAATGTATGAAAATGTGTGTTTTATTTTCACATTGGTGGGTTGGTAAAAATAAATTTATATAGATGATAAATTAATAATTTTTATTTACTCACAATTATAATATTAAAATTACTATTTTATATTTCATAAAATATGATGCAAATACAACAAATAAACAATATAAAACTATAATAATATGTCAAAAATAAAATATTATAATATTCTAAAATAATTAGTATTCAAATAGACTAATAGATTTACATGACAATTAAAAATAAATATTATCTCAAACAAAATAATTTTTTAAAAAATAAAACAATAAATTTTATTATTATATTATAATTTTTTTTTAAATGTTAACCCGTGCTTTAAGCACGGGATATATCCTAGTGTATAGATTATGATGAAAATAAAGTTTTGAATTGTTTACATATAAATTTTTTGTATTGAATTTTCTAATAAACTAGATTTTAAATCGTCGGTATACCTTGTGCTAGATTTTTTTGTGAAATTCAATTGGTTTATTTAGTGTTTAAAATTGTATAATCGTATTTTGATTATTAATTTTTATGATTTATGTGGGTGAATTTTTTTTTATATTAATTTAATTAATTTTATTAGATATGTTTATTACTCGAATATTAATAGTTTTAACAAAATAATAAAATAATATTTTATATGTGTAGTACCGAGATAATGATATTTTAATTTTTTAAAAGTTAAAATTCTTTAAAATAAAGAACCAAAGTAAACCAAATAAAATTTATAGATTTGAATATTTGATAAACTAGGTACTAACCCGCGGAAAACCGCGAGCTGAACTTTTTTTTTCTATGAAAATTTGTGATAATTTATTTTGTTATTATGTTATCTATAATGGTTTGTGATTAAAAATTCGGGTTGCTTATATTAAAATTTTTGTATTTTAAAAATGTTTATTAAAAACCTGTCAATAAAACATTTGCATGTAATGAATAAAATTGTTAAAACCTTTGTCAATTAAACACAATTCTTGCTATAGTTGTGAAGTAAGTAAAAATATATAACTAACATGTAAAAGGAGCAACTAAATATAGCTAGTGAAAAGGGAACAAAAGGACAATCGTTCCTCTTTTCTCTCTTCTCTCTCCTCCTACTATTCTAAAAAATAGATCTAGATCTTCTCCGAAGGCCTCCGAGCTTAATTCCCGTCGTTTGCTTGTTGATTGCAGAGATGGTCTAGTCCTCTTCTCTATCGGTATTGGTGAGGTCTCTTCCCCTTCGAAGTGGATGCGGTTCCGGCGTGTCGGTAGGAGAGCTCGGTTGCGTCTCCTTTGGTTTGAAGACGCCGCTAGGTTGTGGCGGTTGCATCTCGTGGCTCAGCCGCCGTGTTGGTTCTGTGTTTGCTGATTTGTCTAGGAGGTTAACGGTAGATCCTTATGGATCTTGATGGCTGTCGTGGATTCCGGGTGATTGGGCTTCCGATTGAGCCATCAGCCTCAATCATCCCCGCGACCTGCTTCCTCCAGACCGGTTTGAAGGGGATTGGATCGAATATCGGAGATTTGTCAGATCTGGGAAGGAAGGGTTCGGGCTGAAGCTGATGGTTTGCTAGGAACGGGAGCCATCAACAGTGTGCCGTGATGTCGGACATCGCCTTACCAGGAGATCTGTAAAGGGTTGGCGGATCGAGCGAAAAGGAACGGAGTTTGGGAGTCGGATGCTTCCTGCCGTTGACTAGATACCTCGGTTCGTTGCAAAGTGGTGGATCTCGCATCCGCCGGTTCTAATGGTGATCCCTCTGCATCTGCGGTGTCAATAGGTCTCAGAGCTTCTTTTCCAGCGACAACGTTTTTCCGATCATCCTTTGTTTCTGTTTTCACTTGTAAGCGGCGGCCTAGCCCAATATTAAGTGGGCAAATTTTAAATAATAAAGACCCTTTAAAAATATATATATATATATATATATATATATAGCTAGTGAAGATTTTAAATAATAAAGGCCCTTTAAAATATATATATATATATATATATATATATATATATATATATATATAGCTAGTGAAAGTTCTGAAAAACCTTTTTAAAAACAATATTGATTGTTTTTTTTTTATGGCTTCCCTTTTATAAGCACTTTCAAGTATTGAATATATTTAAATCTCAACTTAGTTTTATTTTCCTAAAAAATTATGACTAAAAGAAAAATATAACTTTTTAAAATAGATAAGATACTATATCTATATCTTATTTTTTTTTTTTAATTTTTAAAATCTAAACCGTTAAACAAAACAGTTATATATTTGACTCGATTAGATTTTTGATAAAAAATTTAACCCGTGCTAGAAAAGTTTTTTGTTAAAATTTGTGGTTATATAGATTTTTATTCGATTAGATTTTTAAAATCTTAGCTGTAAATTTTTTTTAAAAGTACGAATTAGTTTTGATTCTAATATTTTTTTTTTTTTACTTTTCTACAATTCATTTTATTTTATGTATCCCTAATAATTAATTAAGTAGTTTTAATTAAGTTTTTCTAATGGCAATTAAATGTAATTTTTTACATATTTTAAGGTTAGTTTCATATTTATATTTCATAATTAATATGGTACAATCACATATTTGTCAATTACAATTACATTTCTTTTTTTTTTGGCAAACAATATTTTGCGCGTAAATTTTTATTTTATTTTCCTACTCTTCCTTCTCTCTTTCTCGTTATATCCGAAAAACAAAAACGAAGAACACAGATCAATCGTTTGAGTTTGAGAGTTTAATCGAGAAGCCGATGTGATCATTATCTACACCGAGTCTGTTCAGCATCAGCAATCGAAAGAGCCTATCAAATATTGGATAAGATACTAACTGAACAAACTGAATTTCTCATTAATCTGTAAATGTCAGATTACACTAGTTTATATACAAGATTAGGATTAAGTAAAAGGAAGCTTAATCCTACATAAACTATATAACATATATAAACCGGTTGATTAAACCCGGTACACTATCCTAATACACCCCCCTCAAGTCTCTGAAACCGAAATATGTGAAGGATGAAAGAGACTTGATATAGACATGCGTCCAAGAAGAGAGTAGAAAGGACCAGGCTGAAGAGCTTTCGTCAAGATGTTAGCATGTTGGTTTGCACTGGAGACGTGAAAGAGCTTCAAGAACCCATTCTTCATCTGATCTCTGACGGTATGACAGTCAATTTCGATGTGTTTCGTCCTCTCATGAAACACGGGATTAGTGGCAATGTGAATGGCCGACTTGTTATCACAAAATAACTTTGCAGGAGAAGTGACAGTGATCTTCAAATCCTTGAGCAATTGGTTTAACCACAAGAGTTCACAAGTGGCAAGAGCCATGCTGCGATATTCGGATTCTGTACTGCTTCGACTAGTAACCTGCTGTTTCTTAGACTTCCAACTAATCAAGCTCTTGCCCAGATAAACGCAAAAACCAGAGATAGACCTTCTAGATTCAGGGCAAGTTCCCCAATCCGCATCAGAAAAAGCATTAAGGCAAGGTTCCGAGCTAGCAGCATAATAGAGTCCTTGACCAGGGTTACCTTTAATATAGTGGCAAATCTGATAAGCAGCTTGAAGATGTACATCCGCAGGGCAAGAGAGGAACTGACTCAAGTTGTTAACGGCAAAAGTGATGTCTGGCCGAGTAATGGTGAGATAAAGCAGTCTTCCTATGAGCTCTCTGTATGATGTAGCTCGAACAGAATCAAGAGGAGTTCCCATGTCCTTCGTGTTATGAACATTAGGATTCATAGGAACACTGCAAGGTTTACAAGCCAACAACCCTGTGGAAGCCAAGATGTCAAGAGCATATTTGCGTTGGCAAACAGAGATACCACTGCTATTACGAGCTATTTCTAATCCCAAGAAAAACTTAGGAGCGCCCATATCTTTGATCTTGAAAGCAGCATGTAAGACAGTCTTAAGCTCCTGTAAATCACTGTCATTATTAGACGCAATCATAATGTTATCGACGTATACCAGTAAAGCAATAAAACGTGTTCCTCGCTGTTTGACAAACAAAGTGTTGTCACCGGGACACTGAGAAAAACCAGCTCCAAGGATCACACCGGAGAAGCAATGGTACCACTGGCGAGAAGCCTGCTTTAAACCGTAGAGAGATTTATGTAGCCGACAAACCGCATTAGGAGGAAGTGGTGCACCACCCGGAGGAGTAAAGCCTTGAGGGAGACTCATGTAGATCTCCTCATCTAAGCTCCCATGAAGGAAAGCATTTGTCACGTCCATCTGGGTTAGTGTCCAACCATGTATAGCTGCTAATCCCAAAACAAGTTTAACACTAGCAAGCTTAGCAACAGGTGAAAAAGTGTCGATGTAATCAATCCCCTCCATTTGAGTATACCCTTTAGCCACTAATCTCGCTTTATAACGATCTATAGATCCATCTGGGTTATATTTGATAGTGTAAACCCATTTACACCCTATCACCGTCTTACCAGGAGGTAAAGAGACAACACTCCAAGTCCCAAGATGCTCAAGAGCAACAATCTCCACATCCATAGCCTTGGTAAAATGAGGATGAGCCATGGCCTGCTTAAAATTCTGTGGTTCCGATTCAATTGAGCAAGAAAGAACAAAAAATTGATAGGAAGGACTCAATTTAGAATAGGTAAGAACAGAATCAAGAGGGTAAACAACAAGTGGATCCGAAGAAGAGAGATTATCAGAAAGCTGAGTAAGATTGCATAAAGCAACAACAGAAGAAGAAGAGGAATCAGATGTTGAAAGATCAAGAGAAGTCAAATTAGAAAAAGAAGTGTTTGTAAGGTTACAATGATAGTCAGATAAGTAACCTGGAGCTTTAGCTTGGCGTCGTGGCCTATCATTGTTCTGTGCAACCTGTCCTGTGCCAACTGTAACAGTCTCATCCGGTATGATAACAGCACTAGGAGATGATGACGATAATGCGGATGATGATGCAGAAACAGGAACAGGGAAAGGCAATGAATGTGTATCTTCGACAAGCTCAATCTCAGTAGAAACAGGCATAGGTAAAACCATCTTACTAAACAAATCAGTAGTTGGAAGAGAAGGTGTAACATTTTTGAAAGGGAAAATATGCTCATGAAAAACAATGTTACGAGTAATATGAACAACATTAGTTTCCAGATTAAGAACCTTATAACCTTTGTAACCAGAGGGATATCCTAGAAAAACACATGGTTCAGCTCTAGGAGTAAACTTGTTTCGATCCTTAGCTAAAGTGGAAGCATAACATAAGCAACCAAAAGATCTTAAGAAACTATAATCTGGTTTTTGTTTAAAATTTTTTTCATAAGGCGAAATTTTGTCTAAAACTAAAGAGGGTGTTCTATTGATCAAGAAAACAGCAGTATGAATGCAATCAGACCAGTAGCAAAGAGGGACATTAGATTGAAACAAAAGTGCACGTGCAACATTAAGAAGATGCTGATGCTTTCTCTCGACAACCGAATTTTGTTGTGGTGTATAAGGACATGAAAAATGATGTAACATGCCATGATCTTTAACCAGTTGATTAAACCCGAGTTCAGGGGCATTATCACTACGAACAATCTTAATGACAGAGTTATACTGTGTTTGAACATGTTTAATAAAAGATGGAAAAATAGAAAGAACATCATTTTTATTCCTCATCATATAAATCCAGGTGATTCGAGTACAATCATCTACGATAGTAAGAAAATAGCGATATCCTTCTATAGACTCTACTGAAAAGGGTCCCCAAGTATCTATATGAATGAGATCAAACGGTGAAGTAGAAAGTTTACTATGTGAAATAAACGGTAATTTCTTTTGCTTAGCTAGGGGACAAATATCACAATGATCATGAGAAGAAAAACTAGAGATAGACATAGGTAAAGTACCCGACATATATTGTAACTTGACAGAAGATGGGTGACCTAAGCGTTGATGCCAGACACGACCATCGACTTGCAAGGATCCAGAAAAAGATGCTGAAACAGAATTCGCAGAAGCTGAAATGTCATGATGCTCCAATACGTATAGACAATGGATTAGCACACCTCTACCAATCATCAAGTCCCGAGTATGGTCCTGAATATAACACGAATTAGTATAGAAATGTGCAGAGCAATTATCATGTCTAACCAAAGAACTCACACTTATCAAATTGAATTTAAAAGTTGGTACATAAAGAACATCATGCAAAATCAATGTTTGAGTTATTTGTATAGTGCCTATATGAGTAATGGCAACTCTAGTGCCATTAGGGAGTGAGACTGTTACACCTGTCACTGGAAAAGTCTCACTAAACAAGGTAAGGTCAGAACACACATGGCTAGTCGCACCCGTGTCAATTATCCAACTACCACTAGGTAGAACAGAATAGAGAGAAGAGAGGCACTGATGTTGAAAAGTAAAAATTTTATTTTCAAAACGAAGGCTAGAAGAAGGAAACTCAATTGTAACGTTACCAGAAGAAGATGTTGCAGCCATAGCACCATGCTCAGTTATCGTAGCAGATGGGTAAGGAGACGGCTGCTCTGAAGTCTTGGTCTGGGTGTTGAGTTGATGGAGCAAACTCTGAATCTGGTCAGAAGTGAAACTGCTCAGATCAAGACTAGTTGCAGACTGTGCTGGAGCAGGTGTATAAGAAGCAGAATTCATCACTGCATTGGCTACTGCACCCGGTTGTGAGTATTGTGTCTGCTGATATTGATTCTGAGCTTGTTGAAATTGAGCCTGCGTAGGAAACTGAGGACGTTGTCCTGTTGGAAAAGATGCACGAGGTGGAGCAGTTTGTGATAACACTTGCTGCACTGGAGGACGTTGAGCATTCCTATGACCAGGCGGATATCCATGAAGCTTAAAACACTTTTGGATAGTGTGACCAACACGGTTGCAATGAGTACAATAAGGCTTCTGATGAGGTCGAAAGGCAGCATTATCAGTAGGTCCAGAAAAGTAACCATTAGGAGAAGGCATCATAGAGTTATAACCAACATTATCAGAAGGACCTAAAGCTTGAAAAGCCACATTATCAATCTTGGTAGCTGGTTGAATATTCTTTTGCCTTTCATCCTCGGTGACCATGTGAAAAACCTTTCCAATCGAAGGCATGGGTTTCAACATCAAGATATGTCTGCGTGTGGGTTGATAAGCTTCATTCAATCCCATTAAGAACTTTGTAACCCTGCTACGCTGCTGCAATTTCTCCCACATAAGTGCGGCATTACACTCGCACTTGCCACAAGTACAAACAGGAACATTTATATAATTCTTCAACTCTTCCCATAATGTTACTAACGCCGTATAATATGTAGTAACATCCATAGATCCCTGTTGTAAACTACTCAACCGTTGTTCAATTTCAAAGACTCTAGGTGCATCATCTTGCCTAAAACGAGACATAAGATCTAACCAAATCGCAGATGCAGTAGGCATGTAGAGTAAACTCTGACCTATGTGCTTAGAAACTGAACTCATTAACCAAGTAATCACCATATCATTACATCGTGACCAAGAACCTGCATCAGGATGATCATCGGGAGGTTTAGGAATGGTTCCATCGATGAAGCCCAACTTATTCATGACATTAAGAGCCATGCGCACAAAACGACGCCAAGAATGAAACTCTGAGCCAGTACTGAGCCGATCCGAGACCAAAACCATCCCAGCATGATCCGATGAATGGAGGAAATACGGATTCTCGTATTGATCAGTAGGACGACGCGATTCGGAGTTCAAATGCGAAGGTACAGGACGATCTTGCGAATTTGAAGCCATCGTAAAGATTAAAGATGAAATTGATCTAAAAAATCAAAGATTATAGAAGGATTGAGCTGGGATTAAGCAAATCGAAGAGAACCAGCACCAATCTAGGTCAATCAAAGAGAACGAACGAAAAGCAAGAACACGAGCCCGAAAAAGAAAAATTCAATCACAGCGATATAGAGCTGGAAAACAAAATCAAAGATCAGCGGAGTGATAGGAGCACTCATGGCTGTAGAATCCAAGAAAAAACGAGCTCGAGAAGAATGAGAATCAATGGCGGAAGCTTTTGTCAGTGTATCGCTCTGATACCATATCAAATATTGGATAAGATACTAACTGAACAAACTGAATTTCTCATTAATCTGTAAATGTCAGATTACACTAGTTTATATACAAGATTAGGATTAAGTAAAAGGAAGCTTAATCCTACATAAACTATATAACATATATAAACCGGTTGATTAAACCCGGTACACTATCCTAATAGAGCCGAGAGTAACGATCTGCGAACGAAGAGTTGGGTGAACCAAATCGATAGAGAGTTTGGTGAAACGATGCTCCAATCTCTTTATAATGGTACGATTCTATCTTTTTTTTTTGTGGATTCTATCTATTAGCTGTGTTCGATTTTAGGGTTCTCACAATTGGGATTTGATATGTTAGATATTTCGGGTTATCTATCTGAGAGGATGGTAGGCTACGTTACTGAATTTAATGGATGGAATAAGTTGGAGTGATGGCCTTTGTTGTAATTTCTGCAACTAATAGACCTGATAGAATTGGTTTCAGGATTGTAGTGAAATAGAATGGTTTGTGCAAGGTTATGGTTTCTCTTAAAAATTTAATTCTCACCACACCATCCATCAGCTACCAGTGTTAAAATGCTACATTCAATGTTGAGCTCTTGCTATTTAGATCTTTGTTGAGTTTGGCTAGTTTCTGTTTTTAAGTGGACGGGACTGAAGATATATATATGGGACATCATGAGAGCTTGAATAATTTTGTTCTTGTACTTGCACTGTCTTGAAATAATTTTAGGTGTCTCTCTAGCTCATGAAAGAGCTTTCTTTTCGGGAAAGCTCAATGACTCTCAGACGATAGTCTCCAGCTTCCGCACGTTCAGGTTTGATTTTCTTCAGTCCTATTAATTCCAAAAGTCGATATGCTGGTATATATGGTATATTGGTGGATTTCCAATAGAATCCGAAAGCTGCACATGAATATGAATTTTAGAAACTCCAGAGAAGCACCAAATTGATTCAACATCCGAGAGCAACAACAAGCTTGTACTCAGCACCAACAAGCCAGAGCAACTTCAACTTTAGTCCTCATGTCATGGTTCGTGCTTGTACACGGTTCATGGTTCAAAATGTACTCAGGTTTTTTTTTCTTTCAACTTCAGTGCTCATGTCATGATTCTTTTTTTCATGTTTTGCTTGTAAAACAAGTTCTCTGATTTTTTTTTTTTTTTTTTTTTAAATAGAATGCTAAGTAACTTGGTTAGAACTTTATCATTGGAGGGACCAATTTTATTTAATCTTACAAAAGTTTTTAGCTGAAAATTTTGTATTTTTTACAGTTAAATTATTGCTTAGAAATTTGCTAAGAAATTTACCATTGGATAAATTTTATTTAATCTTATGAAGTAAGAAATTAGATACTTTATGAAGATTTTTATTGTGCAAAAGAAACTAAAAGAGGAAAATGTATGCAAGTGAAGAATACCTAACTTAGTAAATCTTTAATTGGTAATATAATAAAAGTTGATCTCCAAATAGAAAATTTAAGAACAATATACATCATTTTTATGTTCTAAACACAAATTATAATCTCTATTTGATAAAATCCTAATAAGGTAGACTATTGGACTTCTCATTGCATTGGGCTTTCTAAGGGATCCACTAATAGTTTTAACACTTATATAAAACCGCACACCTATCTTCTAACCCTAGAAAATGTTGAGAGCTTCCAGAAGTTTCTATAAGCGACGCTGAACACTCAACAAGTGTCACAGGATCTCTCCTCTTCAGTCTCGTCTCGTCTCGTCTCGTCGTCTCTCGTTGCCTCTTAAGGTACGTCGGAATGTTTCTCAAGCTTTCACAAAACCTTGTCTTCTGTAGTTTTGTAGCTTCTCTGGAATCTATAGCTCTGTGTGTTGTGTGTACGTCGTTTCATTCATATTTGGGAAATTCTAAATCAAAAAGCTTGTCTTTGTGTAACTGTGTAGAATGGATAGAAGAATGGATTTTGCTGCATCAGCTTTTGCTATGATGAGTAATTGGAGAGCAAATCATCCTCCTTCTTCTTCTTTCCCTCAGGTTCGTTTTAATTTTTTCTCAAGCTTTCAACTTCTTCTTCTTCTTCTTAGTCTTAAAGAACATAAAGTTCAAAACTTTCTGTAGCTCTGTGTGGTTTGGTTAGTATTTGGGAAAATTCTAAATCAAAAAACCCTCTCTTCTGTTGTTGTATAGAGGGGTTCAAGTGTACCAGATGTTGCAGTTTTGAGGAGTTGGAGAGAGCATCTTCCTCCTTCTGCTTCTGTTGTCAAGCTTTCTCAGCTTACTACTGTCAACAACAACAGAGACGAGTCCTCTGTTTTCTCGTCTGGTGGATACAGCTGGTATGTGATCTTGTTCTAAAGTCTAAACTAAAAAATTTCATATCTTTCATCACTTTTAACTTTTAAGTAAGAAAGTTTGTCTTTTTATAACCGATCTATCTCAAAATTATGAAAATCAGGAGATTGGTTGTATACCCTAAAGGAAATGAAGAAGACAATGGAAAAGGATTTGTGTCAATGTATGTGGAACTTGACAAGAGCAGCCTCTCATCCACATCAGCACCGCCCACGGAGGTCTTTGCTTATCTCTCTTTCTTTGTCTTTAACAAGAAAGAGAACAAGTACTTTTCAGTTCAAGGTTCGTATGCACATACCCTTGTATCTCTCTCTCTGTCGTATGAATATATATTATACGAATGCATCAGTGATATGTGTATAACATCTTAACGTTTTAACATGTAGATGTGGAAGTAAAGAAGTTCAGTTCTTCAAGAACGGTCTGGGGAGTTTCTCAAGTTCTTCCACTTGAGGCTTGCAGTGGCCCTGCCAATGGATACATCCTGGAGGGAGATGAACATGAGTTTGGTGCTCATGTGAAGATTGCTTCACCACCTGTCGCTGCTGATGATAATCTCCCTTTTCACAAATTCTCTTGGAGTGTTCGGGATTTCTCTCTTCTGAAACAGAGTGATTACGTCTCAAAAACCTTCCAAATGGGAGAAAAAAAGTGGTGAGTCTATGAATGTTTCTTTTTGTTTTTCTGATATAATTGTTGTATAAGTGGTAACTCTTTCTAACAAGTGGACAAATAATGTATTACAGGACTCTAACCGTGTATCCAAAGGGAGACTCTAGCGCAGGGGGCCAAATGTCCAGCTATGTGCATTTAGCTGAAGGGGAAAACTTATTGACGGGTGAGCTGGTTATGGTGCGAGCACAGCTGCAGGTTCTAGACCCGCGTGGATCGAATCACCTTTCAGGATGCCGTAAGTAAAAAAATATTGCTTATTGTCGGTGCTAATGCATGGGATAAAATAGATGCGGATGACATTCTCATTAGGAGTTCTTAACTGATGATGTCTGATGTCCTACTATACATTGACTATAACCTAGTGGTTTTAAGTTTATAACTAACGTGATTTACACACTTTGCTTGTTTTGTAGTTCAAGGTTGGGTCATGACCTCGAACGCAGGGAGGGGCCTTGCTCAGTCCATGCCTTTAGCTGAAATTCAAGAGGGTTACTTGGACCATGAAGATACCTTGAATGTAGAGATGGAGTGCGAAGTTGTTAATGCCAGAAAAAACGACCCCTTCTTTTAGGGTATCTGTTTAGCTGCTACCTACCTAATCTGTTTTATGCGTAGAGATCGATTGTGAAGTTAACACTCTATCTATGTTTAGGATTATCTTATTATCTACCATGCATGCATGTATGACTAGTTTGTTTTATGCGTAGAGA
This sequence comes from Camelina sativa, assembly GCF_030686135.1. NCBI lineage: Eukaryota > Viridiplantae > Streptophyta > Magnoliopsida > Brassicales > Brassicaceae > Camelina > Camelina sativa. The sequence goes on from NC_141881.1 coordinate 24,031,133, forward strand.
TTGAATGTGATGTGAACGCTCTTCGCTCTATCTATGTTTAGGATAATCTAATTATGTATCTCTATCTACCATGCATGTATGACTACCCTGGTGTATGCGTTTTCATTAATGACCTTATTAGTTATTTAATTTTTGTTTGTGTAGATCCTTGTTTCTTTCTTATATCTATTTTGTTATGGTTATGGTTTGGTTTATATCTCCTACTCACCAGTTTATTAAAGTTCTATGTGACATTTAGCAATTTCTTCTTGTCTTCTTCTATTAAGGTAACACCATGTATCTGAGATGTCACTTAGATTTCCAAAAGTGTAGAAGATCCGTTCAATTGGCTAGCATCTGTTGAAATCTAACTGATTATTGTTCTGTAATTATTTTAAGTTTTTAATCTGTTCACATCCCACAAAAGAAAGAGAAAAATATATACATAATTAAATCACATTTTTACTGATTGAGGATTCACTTGGTTTGATCATCCCAAGTTTCATTTTTTTGATCGCGACTTCCAAAAATTTCAGACAATTTTTGGGTTTTCGTCTGTCAAGGCATTGGAGGCAATTGAGGATTCGATGTGGGAAGGAAAAGGTTCCAACAATTAATGGTTCATGACCTGCAAGGTTCTTTCTTCTTTGAAAAAGCGACTAAAACAGAGAACAGTGACATGAAATTCCCATTCTTTTTTTGGCTTCTGTTGAATTCTTTTTTCAAGATTGTGTGTGGTGTACTCTGTGATTGCACTGTTAGAAGTGGCTAAACTGCTTGGCTCAGCATCGTTTTGCAGGAAAGCTCTGACCATTGCAAAAGAAGGTCTTTTCTATCAACGTTTCTTTCTATATAAGTTCTCATATTGAAACATTTGATGAAATTTACAATGAAAGGTTTTAGACTAATCCAAGCTGCTTCTAAAGGAGGGGAATTTCGAGCCATCGAAAAAGGAAAAGGAAGATGCTTTCCTGCTTCAGCTACTTTTCTGGTTCAAAAGATCCTTCAGGTTTTTCCCTAAGCTCCCTTTTCCTTTGTCTTTTAAAACTTCTCAATAGTTAGTTCATGTTTTGAGCCCAAATCGAAATTATTAAGTTACATTACTGAGATCCTTGATGGGGATTCATATCATCTTCTCATTGGTTTGTAATGTTCTATGTTCTCTCTATGTAAGCATAAGAATATATATATTGGCACAGTATAGTTTTAAAGAACCTCCTTGTGACTTTTGTGGTAACAAAACCACAAAATCTATATTAGTCACATCCCTAATATCTAAGCAGCAAATATCACTCTTTTTTTTTTCTTTTGGCCCATTTATTTTTTTTTTGGAGCACACTTTTTACCATTCTAGAGTATTCGTTAATTAAAATGTTTAATAAGGACAATAACATTTCTTACAAAACAAAAAAATTACAACATAAAGAAAAATAAAAGAAACAGTTTTCTTGGGAGAAAAATCACACAACTCCTCAAATAACTGTACACTTTAGATTTATTTTCATGAGAACGTTTTATGTCGGCAATAAAACGCTCTTCAACATACTTCTATCTCATTGCCATAAATTACTAAACCAAACCCGTATTGATAATTTATGATGATGATCACACCAAGAAAATCCAACCGACTGGTGCATCAGTTAAGCCAGAAACATACCAATTTCCGAAGCCATCCACGGGAAGAATTAACTGAAGCAATGAGATTGTAGCGAAGATGGAACAAAATATATAAGAGCAGAAACATCCAACCGCTGCCACGTGTAACTGATGATGAACATAGCTACGCTGACAACGAATGGTAAAATGTTGATCAAGATTTTGTGGGCTTTGTAAGCCGGGTTTGGTAAATCTGAAGAGACAAAGCAACTACTCAACTTGCAAACGTAACAGTAGGCGCACAAGAACCCCAAATACCTAAATATAGCATAACCAAAACTCATTCCTTCTTTGTATGCAATCAGAGTCCCATGCCCTCGCGAAGCCAAAGATGGAGGAATTCAATGCTAAATGAAAAAATAATGCTCGTGTCTTCATGTCGTTGACACCGTCAATTTCAGTTGACCAATATTGGTCAACATTTTTGCGTTGGAGATAACTGGCATTGCATAGATATATTTTATACTATATATGTTTGTTGTGTTAATCTCTAAGCATTAATTAAAGTATATATAGAAGAGATCTCGTATTTAATTTGTTTATTTTTAATATTTATTTACTGTGAAAAAGATATGGTTGTATAACTTAAATATTACAAGTAATGATAAATAGTCGCTAGTTTCTAACACCTGTACAAATAATATAATTTTACATATTTAAAAAAAAAATACAAATATATAATGATTTTTACTTATGTTATCTTTTTCATTAATAAAGTTAAATACTTTTGATTTTTCCTTTTTCCTTTTAACATGTGTGATTGAATAACAATAGATTCTAAACAAATTTTATTGTTTTAAGACTAATTATTAGTTATGTACAAATAAAAAAAATTATAGCATAACAGAAAAATGGTGTATTAGTATTAAAACTTAAATTCTAAGTTTTCGCTTCATCTTTCATTATAGAACTTCGTAGACAACACAACAAACATAAAATGTATCGGTCGGTGAACTTGGATGAAATTAAAATAAGCTCGGACGCACTCATATAGAATCCCACCAAATATGTTGATAATATCATAGGAGTAACTGATCGAATATCATGAACACTATGGATCCATATGTCCATTTTATCTATATTTCACTACAAGAAAACCTGCGTTTAGCGACTCCGAAATTCGTCGCTAATCCGTCGCAAAAACCTATTTTGCGACTACTATGCGACTATTTCAGATAGTCGTTAAAAAATGGTCGCAAAATTTAGGTGTCTCAAAATGGTCGCAATTTTACGACGGAATTATGACTGCTCTAATATAGTCGTTAAAAAGCGACTCTTTACAGACTCTTTATATTAGGAAGCTTCGATCATAAAGGTAATTACAGTTCAGTCGCAAGTTAGTGAGTAAAATATGTGACTATTTTCAGACTCCTTTCTGTCGTCGCAAAATAGTCCTCGTTTATTAGTAACCATTTTGCCACTAGTCTGATAATTTCATAGAAATAAATTTGGTCACAAATTGGTGAGATTTTAGCATATAATAAACCTGTTTTATCTATCAAATTTTGTATGAATCAAAATACATTAAAATTGAAAACCAAATTACCACAAAAGATATCAAAATCATTCATTAAACATAAAGATTAGCATAATCATTGTATTAACCAAAAAGATCATCCTAAAGCAAAAACAAATAAATGTCTCAAACAAGCAATTCATGTTTTTTAGATAAAAAGACAATGTTTATAACTTGGAGTAAGTGGAGAAAGGGGATGTGGTGGCTGGTGTTGTGTCTAACTTGGTGGCTGGTGAGTACCTGACACGGTGGCTGGTGGTATGTTGTCTTCAGGTGTGGTTGCTGGTGTTTTTGTTGGTACTCTTGGTCGCAAGGAAGCAATAATAGTATCATATGCTGGATCTTTCTCTTTCACGTAGATGAGAAGCTCTTGATGCTCCTTCTCACGTCGGGCATTCTCAGCATCTAGATGAGCTATCTTCTTGCGAAGTTCTTCATGAAGCTCGAGAAGTGATGGTTGAGAAGATTCTGCATAGCTTTCCTTCCTTTTCCCTTTCCTTACTGTCTCAACAAGAGATCCAAGACCAAAAAGGTTTCCCTTCTCATCTGTTTGAGTACACTAAAACAAAGAAAAACATCAAGGTTAGAAACATCAAGGTTAGAAAGTTATCATGAAGAATAATCATACACACTCATCAAAATAAAGAAACTAAGGAGTTACCTTAAGAAAGATATCATTCTTTTCATCAATGCTGAGAGTACGATGAGTTGAACGTTCAGAAGAATTCACTGAATTTTCTGGACCATCATCGTCCACTTCACACAGTCTCTCCTCTAATGTTTTCTCATAAGTCTCAGCTACTTGTTTAGCTTTTTGATCAACAAACGATCCGTCAGCTCGAGTATGTGTCTTCATGAACACTTCAGCAAATGATACCGGACGGCCCAACTCTTCTTCCTACAAAGAAATTGTTAAATGTTAAAATCATGGAAACAAGGTGTTTAGAGTGTTATAATCATGGAAGCAAGCTGTTTAGGGTGTTATATCATGGAAGCAATGTTAAATTACCATTTCTTGATGAACTTGCACATATGATTTCTGACCGGCAAGGTGTTTGTGGACTCCAAGACCACCACGATCGGAGTTTCTGCACTGCGAGGCATTTGAGCTCCTCTCCATTACATCAGGTTCGTTCCAATGATCACACATCTCAGCCCACAGTTCTGCACTGGTGATCCAAACAGGTTGTTTACCACTGCTTTTAGCTTGACTAACAATGCCTTTCATTCGCTTCTTGGCTATCTTTAAGAACCCCTCTCTAACAAGCTCAGTAATCCCAGCATCCCAATAGAACTTCCGCTACATATTACAATTGAGTTAATGGTTAGTGATGATACTAAGTCAGTTATGAGAGATAATAAAACTTTGAAAGCTATAAGACATTACCGCAAATGTCCTGAAATATCTCTCTTGAATGTGTCTAGGAGTAACCTTCCAGCTGTAGTAAGGACCATCGAATTTCCTTCTAAATATTCCAGAGATCACCCGAGAAATTTTTCCTTTGTGTCTGTTAAACCTGTCACAAAACAAACACAATCAGTCTTAACCAATACAAAGTAACACAATCAGTATTATCGAAACAATCAAACACAACCTCTAACTTAATGAACAAAACGAAATTTACAATATCAATCTTAATCTCAAAACAAAACAAACAATATCAATCTTAATCTCAACTTAATCAACAAAACAAACAATCTAACAAACAATCTAACAAAGCGAAACCTGTGAATGTGATCGACAGACAGAACTGGGAGATTCTCACAAGGATTAAATTTACTAAGAGATCTAAACACAACCTCTAATTTACTCACAGTGTAGTTTCGCTTTGATTCTTTCACTAATCTTAATAAAACACAACCTCTAACTTAATCAAACAAAAACAGAGTCTCAACCTAACTCTAAAAGCAAAAAAAAAATTACCATAGAGTCTCAACGTCGGGGATGGGATCGACAGACAGAACTGGGAGATGTTGTCGGCCTGGAAGAGCTAGCATTGCATCTAACAAACCTTGGTAGTCTTGTTCGGCAGGATTAGGAATAGGGTTTTCTTCTTCGGCAGGATTGGGATTAGGGTTTACTTCTTCGTAATCCTCTTCTTGTTCTTGTATGAGTGGAGGAAGAGGAGGCGGTGGTTGAGGAGCAAGAACCTGTGCTTGCAAACCAACCCGCGGTGGTTGAGAACCAACCCGCGGTGGTTGGGAACCAACCCACAGTGGGGGAGAAGCAACCCGCGGTGGTGGAGAAGCAACCCGCGGTGGTTGAGAAGCAGGAGGCGTTTGTTGTGTCCTCGGCGGAAACTGGGACGGCATAGTTCTATACGAATTACTCACGGACTGAGAGCCTGATGGATTCGAGGAGTGAGACGACGTTCTGACACCACTTCGACCTCCGCGTGAAGTCGCACCATTGGAGGCCTGATTAACTGCGGCTCCAATGGGTTCCCTCGCACCAATGGAGGTCTGATTATCGGCGGCAGAACTGGGATCCCTCGCACCATTATAAACCCTAACACCTCCAGCGGATCTGGCTCCGCGACCCCTACCACCTCCAGCTGATTTGCCTCCGCGACCCCTACCAGCCATTAGAGAGAGTTGAGAAAGAGGATAGATTTGAGAGAAGAAGAGGCGAGATTGAGAGGAAGAAGAGAGATTCGAGAGGAGAAAGAAGAGAGAGTTGAAAGGTTTTCGAGAGAAATAGAAAGAGAGAAACAAGAGAATATGTTGTGTTCTTTGCCTAGTAATTAACGAAGAGGGGTCGCAAACTGGTCGCAAAAGAGACACATACTAAAAATTTGCCTAGTAATTAACGAAGAGGAGTCGCAAAGTGGTCGCAAAAGAGACACATACTAAAAAAAAAAGGGGGGAATATTACGCGCCTAAACCTTGGCAAAAATAATAAAATGGTTAAAATTAGTAACACAATGGTCACAGAAGAGTAGCGAAATAGTCGCAAGTTCAGTAGCAAGATAGTCGCAAAAAAGAAGAGTCCCAAAGTTAGTAACAAGTTAGTCGCAATTTGTTACCCTTTTGTAACTCTCCGAATTTGGTCACAATACAAATTTTTGGAATCTATAATTTTTGCACAATTCTATTGATATCAATCAACAATATGGACTCATGATTGTCTTATAGTGTATATGGAATAGTTTATGACCTTAAAATATTGTTTTCATATCTTTGTTTTGCAATTTTCATAGAATCCTAAACCTTCTTATGAAATAACATGTATACTCTTTACAATGATTTAGATATTATGAAATTTTTGTGTCTAAATACTAAAATGGAAAGCTTTGACAAAGTTTATATGACTGATATTGATCAATTCGAAGTGGAAATGTGTATAGAAACATGTTAACATTTAACTAATGTGAAATTTCAAATTCAACAAATCGAGAGTTGCTAAGGAGTCGCAAACCAGTAGCGATTTCAGGTGTTAGTCGCAAAACAGTCGCAAAAGAGTCTCTAGCTCAGGTGTTAGACGCTAAACAGTCGCAAAAGTAGTTGCACAGTGGTCGCAAGTTCAGTAGCAAGATAGTCGCAAAAAAGAAGAGTCCCAAAGTTAGTAACAAGTTAGTCGCAATTTGTTACCCTTTTGTAACTCTCCGAATTTGGTCACAATACAAATTTTTGGAATCTATAATTTGTGCACAATTCTATTGATATCAATCAACAATATGGACTCATGATTGTCTTATAGTGTATATGGAATAGTTTATGACCTTAAAATATTGTTTTCATATCTTTGTTTTGCAATTTTCATAGAATCCTAAACCTTCTTATGAAATAACATGTATACTCTTTACAATGATTTAGATATTATGAAATTTTTGTGTCTAAATACTAAAATGGAAAGCTTTGACAAAGTTTATATGACTGATATTGATCAATCCAAAGTGGAAATGTGTATAGAAACATGTTAACATTTAACTAATGTGAAATTTCAAATTCAACAAATCGAGAGTTGCTAAGGTATCGCAAACCAGTAGCTAATTCAGGTGTTAGTCGCTAAACAGTCGCAATAGTAGTTGCAAATAAGTCGCACATGTCGTAGCAAGTTCGTCGCAAAAAATAGGAGTTAGCAAGTTATCGATAAATAAAACTTGTGACACGAGTATACGTTGCAAAATCGTTGCTAATTTGTGACTCTTTGTGTTTTATAAATTACTGTCACTGAACAGTCTCAAAATGCGATTGTTTTGCGACTATATTGTTTGCGTCATAAATTTGCGACTGTTTTGCTTCTTCTTTACATTTAGTCGGGAAACAGTCGTAATTCAATTACTAAGTGGTCGCTATTTTTTGCGACTGAACAAAGAGTCACAACTCGTAGTCGCTAAATGCAGGTTTTCTTGTAGTGTTTTGTGGTGGAATAGCATGGGAAAATATATATCCATACAAGGAAGAGATGAGCTTCGAATATGCATGTCTAAGGTACGGGGGGTTGGGTAGCATTTTTGGTCTCATTCGCATATTAATTGATTGCATCAACTCTTCAAGTTCACCAACTCCAGTTTTCAAGGCTAACCGATTTATCCTCAATATTTTCCAATTTATGGTTAGCCTAACCATGTTTCTGATCACTTATATGGATCAGAGGTGGGATATCTTTTTGATATGGATCTGTATAATCCTCACCGTGATCTCATATGTTCAATTGAGTTACCCTATAGATGGGTTTGAGATTCTATGTATTATGATGGTAGCCTTCTCCGGATTTGCTTCAGGTATCAACGGTCTATATTTTGATATTGAGTCAGTAGGAGGTAATTTATCATGGCATTGGGGTTATTCCATCTTCGTTTTCATTTTTGTAATTGTTACAAATCTCTATCGGGAGACGATATTAATCCCGTTCAGAAGGATTTTAATGTTATTAGTGAAAGATGAACGCTGAAGTTAAACTATTCTCAAAATAAGTGTTTTCTTTTACCTTGGCTATTTTTTCTTGTTGCTTTTTTACTTCAATTATGATTTCAGATTGCTATTAATAATACTAAGATGTCAACGCACGGGAAAGTGAAAACTTGAAATGACTAATATTGTTATTCTTACATTTCAAGTGAAAATTTTATGGTAATTTTTTTAACTGTATAATATAAAAGTAATAAACAACCACTAAGATGAATCAACCAAATTAGTTAAATAAAATATTTGTTGTATATATAAAAATAAAAAATCGATTCAGTGACAATAAGAGAATAATATTAAAGATATATATAAATCTAGGTTTACTGAATCATACTCAGATAATCAGTTTTGAAATATATTCACATAAAACAGAATTTAAATCATTATTCTATTGAAATTTATAAAAATAAATAAGAGAATCAGGAAGAAAGAGTTCATAGCCGCAACCAACCAAATTGACTAAAAATATAAATCTATGAAAAATTAGAAATCACAATTAATTACCTAAATTAATACTTGGAAGAGATGATCAATACGGGTTAGATGGAAAACTACACCAAAAAAAAGTTAGATGAATGAATCAATAAATAAAATAATCCAAATTTTTTAACAAAGATGAACAAATCAATGTTGATTAATAAACTGAAAGAAAATAATACTCATAATTTTTAAAACTTGGAGGTGTGAAACTATACTCAAAAAAATAAAAACTCTTTTCAAAGTTCATAAAAATCTGTATATGTATAAAAACAAAAAGGTGTGAAACAAAAAGGTGCAAAAACTAACAAGTGCAAACATTGAAAGCTAGGGATACGACGAAGAAACACAATTGTTGGATCAAAACATTGCAACTTTATATAAACAAAAAGGTGTAAAAGAAAAAGGTGTAAAAACTAACGGGTGCCAACATGGAAAGCTTGGGGTGCGACGAAGAAACACGATTGTTGGATCGAAACTTTGCAACTTTTGAGCTCATTAAGAAAGAGTGAGATCATTAATAATATAATACTCAAAGAATAAAAACTTTTTTCAAAGTTCATAAAAATCTGTATATATATAAACAAAGAGATGTGAAAACAAAGAGGTATGAAACAAAAAGGTGTGAAACAAAAATGTGTGAAAACGAACAAATGCAAACATTGAAAACTAGAGGTACGACGAAGAAACACAATTGTTGGGTCAAAACATTGCAACTTTATTAAACAAAGAAGTGTAAAATAAAAAAGTGTGAAAACTAACGGGTGCCAACATGGAAAGCTGGGAGTGCGACGAAGATACACAATTGTTTGACCGAAACTTTGCAATTTTTGAGATTATTAACAAAGGGTGAGATCATTTATAATACTCAAAGAATAAAAACTCTTTTCAAAGTTCATAAAAATCTGTATATATATATATATACACAAATAAAGAGGTGTGAAAGCATAGAGGTGTGAAATAAAAAGGTGTAAAAACTAATATGTGCGATTTTTAAAAGATAGAGGTGCGACGAAGAAACACGATTCTTGAAAAAAAAATCTTGCAACTGTTGAGATCATTAATAATTCTAAACTGTTAGATGAGATAATAAAAACAATCTCATCCATTAGATTAAAGTCGACCCTCAAAAGTGGGCTTGCTATTATATATAGTTTTTTAAAAAATACTCATAATTTTTAAAACATGGAGGTGTGAAACAATACTCAAAAAAAAAAACTATTTTCAATGTCCATAAAAATCTGTATATGTATAAAAACAAAAAGATGCAAAAACTAACAAGTGCTAACATTGAAATCTAGGGATACGACGAAGAAACACAATTGTTGGATCAAAACATTGCAACTTTATATAAACAAAGAGATGTAAAACAAAAAGGTGTAAAAACTAATGGGTGCCAACATGGAAAGCTGGGGGTGCGACGAAGAAACACGATTGTTGGATCGAAACTTTGAAACTTTTGAGATCATTAACAAAGAGTGAGATCATTAATAATATAATACTCAAAGCACAAAAACTCTTTTCAAAGTTCATAAAAATCTATATATATATAAAAACAAAGAGATGTGAAAATAAATACGTGTGAAACAAAAATGTGTGAAACAAAAAGGTGCAAAAATTAACAAGTGTAAACATTGAAATCTAGGGGTACGACGAAGAAACACAACTGTTGGATCAAAACATTGCAACTTTATATAAACTAAGAGATGTAAAACAAAAAGGTGAGAAAACTAACGGGTGCCTACATGGAAAGTTGGAAGTGCGACGAAGAAACACAATTGTTGGACCGAAACTTTGCAACTTTTGATAGCATTAACAAAGGGTGAAATCATTAATAATATTCAAAAACAAAAAGTCCATAAAAATCTGTAAATATATAAAAACAAAAAGGTGTGAAAACAAAGAGGTGTGAAAACTAACAAAAATGTATATATATACAAACAAAGAGGTGTGAAACAAAAATGTACGAAAGTAACAAATGTGAACATTGAAAGCTGGAAGTACGACAATGAAACACAATTATTGGATCAAAATATTGCAACTTTTAAGATCATTAACAAATCTAAACTGTTAGATGAGATAAGAATATCAACCTCATCCATCATATTTAAATTGACCCTAAACGTGAGTTTGTTATAATATATAAACATATAAATCTATAAAAAAATTAGAAATCACAATCAATTACCTAGATTAATACTTGGAAGAGATGATCTATGCAGGTATAAATAGAAAATGATACCAAACAAAAGTTAGATGAAGGAATCAATAAAGAAAACTATCCAAATTTTAACGAAGATGAGTGAATCATGTTGATTAATAAATTTTTTAAAAAATACTCATAATTTTTAAAACTTGGAGGTGTGAAACAATACTCAAAAAACAACAATTTTTTCAAAGTCCATAAAAATATGTATATGTATAAAAACAAAAAGGTGCAAAAACTAACAAGTGCTAACATTGAAAGCTAGGGGTACGACGAAGAAACACAATTGTTGGATCAAAACATTGCAACTTTATATAAACAAAGAGGTGTAAAACAAAAAGGTGTAAAAACTAATGGGTGCCAACATGGAAAGCTGGGGGTGCGACGAAGAAACAAGATTGTTGGATCGAAACTTTGAAACTTTTGAGATCATTAACAAAGAGTGAGATCATTAATAATATAATACTCAAAGAACGAAAACTTTTTTCAAAGTTCTTCAAAATCTGTATATATAAAAAAACAAAGAGATGTGAAAATAAATACATGTGAAACAAAAAGGTGTGAAACAAATATGTGCAAAAACTAACAAATGCAAAAATTGAAAGCTAGGGGTACGACGAAGAAACACAATTGTTGGATCAAAACATTGCAACTTTATATAAACAAAGAGATGTAAAACAAAAAGGTGAGAAAACTAACGGGTGCCTACATGGAAAGTTGGGGGTGCGACGAAGAAACACAATTGTTGGATCGAAACTTTGCAACTTTTGATATCATTAGCAAAGGGTGAGATCATTAATAATACTCAAAAAACAAAAACTCTTTTCAAAGTCCATAAAAATATGTAAATATATAAAAACAAAAAGGTGTGAAATCAAAGACTGTGAAAACTAATAAGTGCAAACATTGAAAGCTAGGAGTACGACAAAGAAACATAATTGTTTGATCTAAACATTGCAACTTTATATACACCAAAAGGTGTAAAAATAAGGTGTGAAAATTAACGGGTGCCAACATGGAAAGTTGGGGGTGCGACGAAGAAACACAATTGTTGGATTGAAACTTTGCAAATTTTGAGATCATTAATAAAGGGTGAGATCATTAATAATACTCAAAGAACAAAAACTTTTCCAAGTCCATAAAAATTTGTATATATATAAAAACAAAGCGTGAAAACAAAGAGGTATGAAACAAAAAGGTGTGAAACAAAAAGGTGCGAAAACGAACAAATGCAAACATTGAAAGCTAGGGGTAAGACAAAGAAACACAATTGTTGGGTCAAAACATTGCAACTTTATATAAACAAAGAGGTGTAAAACAAAAAAAGTGTGAAAACTAACGGGTGCCAACATGGAAAGTTGGGAGTGCAACGAAGAAACGCAATTGTTGGACCGAAATTTTGCAACTTTTGAGATTATTAACAAAGTGTGAGATCATTTATAATACTCAAAGAATAAAAAATCCTTTCAAAGTCCATAAAAATTTTGTATATATAAAGAGGTGTTAAAGTATAGAGGTGTGAAACAAAAAGGTGTAAAAACTAATAGGTGCAATTTTTAAAAGATGGAGGTGCGACGAAAAAACACGATTCTTGGAAAAAAAAACTTGCAACTGTTGGGATCATTAATAATTCTAAACCGTTAGATGAGATAATAGAAACAATCTCATCCGTTAGATTAAAGTCGATCCTCAAAAGTGGATTTGCTATTATATATAGATTAAGTTTCTTGCTAATTGGTGTTTGGAATCATTTTGATTTAATTTAGAGCATTTGCAGTAGGGAAAGATTTCCAGAGTCTCTCGATATAATATTTTAGTAACAATTGTTTAGTTTAGTTATTTATTTAAAATAAAAACAAAACCAAAAATTTAAACAAATCATATGTTTCCATGTGTGTATGCAGTCTCCATGGGGTTCTCAAAAGTTCTCGAATAAAAATCAATTCTCACTTTTCATTCTTACATTTTTTTTCTTTACTGGTGATAACTCTTTATTGTACATGTGGTACATTGCACACACATTTTTTTTTTATTCATTGCCCTATTCCGCAGGCAATGTGGTACATTGTAGACACATTTTTTTATTCATCGATTAAGGATATAAATCCATTTAAAAAAATTTGAATTATATTATATGCAAAATCATATATTTATGTTTGAATTTAGATAGAGAGATTTATGGAAATCTGATAAAATTTGAAATATTTTATTTTTTGAAAATCTCTATATAGAAGTATAGGTTCTAAAAGCACACTTTGACTCTGAAAAATATGTTATTTTTCAAAAACCTTCTAACCAAGAACCTGTACAGACTCTCAAAAGACTAAAAAGACTCTAAAAGCACAATTTGACTCAATAAAAGACTCAAAACAAATTTAAAAACTATAGTTAAAACTCTATAAAACACACACACATCAATTCCCCCGGACTTGAATCTTTACTTGTTCTCAAGGAAGAATAGTCAAAAACTCAGGAACAGAGAGAAGGTTTGAATGTGGAAACTCACATATTCTTGGGAACCTCTTCTTTGCACGCTTCATCACATCAAATTAAGAACTACTTAATGTACTATGCCCATGATTAGGATCAACACTCCTTACTTTGAATCCCACATCTCTAAAAAACTTTCAGTATCCCATTTGTTCTCTCTCTACATAAGTTATATGAAAGTGTGCGGTCTTGCCAAAGGAATATCGATCACCGAACTTATAGACTCTCTTCAACCTTTTTATGTCCAAGCTCCCTTCATATCCTCCCTTTTCTCTATCTTTTCTCGCTTCCAAGGAATTGATTTTTTTTTTAAATTTTCTAGGGTATCATTGTATTTTTTTTTATCGATCCCTTGCTCTTTTCTTTGGACAGACTTCCATGAATTCTGAAGGATGCATGAGTTTACGCTCAACCCTTGGTTCAGTTCTTTGCTACCTATATCATCTTCTTCTTTGCTTTTTTTTTAAGAGAATTGAAGGGAAGGGAGAGGAGAAACATACTTTTGTGAGGGAAAGCATGTCTTGTAAGGCTTAAGGGATGATGTTCGATGTATACCAAGCCCCAAGGCAAGAAGTTAACATCGGTTAAGTCCTGTCAAAGCTAGAGACAACGCTGGATCAACTTAATATTCTCGTCGGTGAGGGTCTTTGGGGCATGTTGATTCTGGTCATGTTCTTTCCAAGCTTCATTCTAAAATCAAAGTACTAAAGCAATCATAAGAGTGTTAGTTCAAAGCAAAAGATTCCTAGAAAATCTCTTAGTTTCCCAATATTTTTGACTCGATAAAATGACTCAAATAAAAGAAAAATCAAAAGAAAACAACCAAAGAAAATAACATCAGTAACTCGGTGTGAAAACAAAGCCAAGAGAAGAATAAATCCTACATTAAAATGTTGTAAAAAAAAAAGATCCTAAAAAAAAAATAGAAAAACCGTGATCAGGCGTTTGGTATCTCGTGATTCTCGGTCTTGGTTAGTCTTCAGGCTGGCCGGAGGATGAGCTGGTGGCAGAATCAAGACTCTTAGTGGCTGTGACATCCTCTTCAGGCTCAGTGGCAAAGCCAAGAGAAAAAGAGAAGAATGATCAAAATATCCTTGATTAAACAGTACCAATTATTATTTTTTAAAGTTGATAATTTTCTCATATTTTAGCCAAGGAGGATGTTACATTATTACTGAATCCGACAAACAACTCCACGTCATATCATGCGATCTTATAAGAAATTCGTAATCGTTCGTTTCTTTTACATAATGTTTCCTTATTTCGAATCTTCCACTGTTCCACAAACTACTAATTAAACTCCATTTCGAACGAGAATTAATCAGTGATCAGTGTTTCTTCGTAAATATCTAATTAGAAACGCATGGTACATTGGTACTATTAGTAGTTGTAGGTCACATGATCGCCGTAGGCCCGTAGCTACAAAGAAAATATATGTCAAAGAGTAACTAAACACATAACATGAAATATTTAGACACCATTTCAAATATATAGTTATGTCACATATACGTCGAGCGTAGTAGAGGAGTTATAAGTGGACTGTTGTGAAAAATATAAAAATATCTGATAATATGACGAGATGAATTGTTGTCGAGTGTTTCTGACCAAATGAAAGAGGAATGCTGTCGACTGAAAAATCAAAATCAAAATTAATTTTCTTCAAGAGATGTCATGTGGTGTGATCCCACCGTTACTTAGGTTGAAGTACATACAGGCCTCGTTGTCATATTCATTCCAATATATAGTTATATTTCTATATATTCATTCCAATATGCAAATTTTGATGTTTTGTTATGTGGAGTGTGGATTAGCACATTTCTGATTCATATTCTCCAAAGCTACATACACGTACAGTGTTCAGATATCCAGTTAATTAAATTTACATTTGTATACTGTTGGATACCAGATTTGCATCATAAAATGGGGAAAAAGAAACTTAATAGAAAAAGTTTAATATTAACACAAATTAGTATCTTTTGTTTTTAATATAAAGAAGCATTGTTCCTTCATTAACAAACATTAGTTTTTTTTTTTGTCGACAAACAATTATACTCCTAGTTTGCTGATAGTTAAATGTATGTCACAACTATTTGGCAGGTATAATATAACTATCGACTATATATTTTTCAAAATTCGAAAGTTCAAGATTTGAAACTTCGGGTTTATTGTTGGGCTCAGAGAGATTCAGATTTTTTTTTTTTTTTTTCATTTTCTCAGGGGAGATAATTATGAGTGGGACTGTGGTTAGCTTTTGCAGATAGATATATTTAAAGCTCCAAATAATTTTTTGCATGGGATAGAATTTTGTCGTCACCTTTGACGTAAGCTTTGTCTCGCTGCCATTATGAATCCTATGGACCATTACTTTTTCCGTTTTAACAAAATGCCTAATCACCATTAATATAATGTTACTGTTGTTTTTATTTGCCCTGCCTATGAAACTAGAATTTGTACCCGCATACGCGAGATTTTAATTTAAAATATTTTTTATCAACAGAAATTGTTGAGCTTAAATATAATAATTCCAACTTTTGAATATAAATATATAACTTACTTTACTCAATGATATACAACATATATATTTTTTAAAATAATATTTCTTTGTTATATCTATTTGCAATTTTACGTGGGATTTTAGTTACATTTTTTATTAATAAAAATCATTGAATATGAATATAATTTAAAGATTAAAAGATAAATCTATATAAATGCCATACATATTTTACTAATCTATATATAACATATATTGTCTGGTGTCGCAATAATATTGTCGACAATCTTTTGACATTTTATCTTTAAAAGAGTTCATTCCATATTTATATCCTATGAAAACATAATTTAAAAAGTTCTAACGTCAATATCAATTGTTGACATAATTATAGAGACCATTTAAACATATCGATATCCAACATTAAATGTGAATATACAAAGTTTCATGAACATTTTTACTGCTATGTCGCTACAATGAGGTTGTCCAAATGCATCATCTGTCATAATATAATTTCAGACTAAGTCAAAAATGCTTAAATGATTAAATATTTAAACCCCACTATGAATATCTATTCATTAATCCAAGCTAGATATATTTCTAAAATCTCATATGCTATTTGCAGATGTTAATATTGTGATGTAACCCCATCTTCGTCTTCTAAAAAAAATATAGTGTACTTTAAATATGTTGTTTTTGCCAATGTTTTGGGTTTCTTTTTTTTGAACAAATTCCAATGTTTTGGGTTAAAAGCATTTGATTATATATATATATATATATATATGTTATATTTGTTATATATTTTTTATATCATGTTATAAAATTGTAGCTCTACCTTATGAGATATGCTACGCAGATCACATGCCACTTTTTGTAACGGCTTGCATATTATTTTTTCTATATTTCCTGACCATTGATTTTGTTTTTTAGATAGATTATTTTTCCAAAAAAAAATTTCATAGTTTTCCCAAAAAAAAATGTGCCCCTTTGTTTTAGATCAAAACTTTTAAGTTAAGTTAAGTTAAGTAATTAATTTTTTCTTCCTTATAAGTAAAATTTAATAATAAATCTTTATGGTATATGTTTCCTAGAAACTAATGTTTTACTTCATTTTTATTTTCATGTTTAGATTTTTATAAATACAATTACATAACTTGTTTTTTTTATTCCACCGTGCATTAAAAGCTTACTTACATTCTAAAACCCATTAACCCATTCTAAATTTTGGAATATAATCATTTTTGGTTATAATTTTAATAATAATATTATTACTAAAACAAATTCATAGCATTATTTTTACTATTTTAAAATTTTCATTGAATTTACTTAATTCATTTTTTAGATAGTTATTAATTTTATTATTTACTAAAAATTATATAATTGTTTATACTATTCTAAAATTTAATAAATTTTAGTTAATTTCTTATTTATTTATTTTTACTGTTATAATAAATATGCAATTAATGAATATTAAAAATAATTTTTTTAATGCAAAAATAAAAATAAAACAAAAATTGATTTGGTGGATGCTGATGTGGAGGAAGGAGAAGTGAGCAAAGTTAACTTTATATATATAGATAATGTTGGACGTAATCTAGGATTAAAAGGAGATGCTCCCAAAAAAAATTGAAGCAAAAGATGATAAAAAGTTTTTGGTTATGGATGGTATTTTGATTATAAAAAGTTTAAGTTTGAACGATAGTATATTAATGTGATTAATTCATATTTTCATATGTTTCGTAAATAATGAATTGAATAGAACAATGTGAAAGGGCAAATGGAGAAAACATGTAACTTAACCAATTACTTAAAAAGGAACAATTGAGACCATTGAGGCATTGATATAGTGGATGAAATTAAGCTCTATGAGAAGTGTAAAACTATAGAGAATCAAAACTTTAAGAGTGGAAACTGATTTCTCTTAACTCGTTAACGCCATTTCAACAAGATCATCATTTTAGGATCTCCACGGTGTTCTATTAGACATGTATCTCTAACTATTGATTTGATGCAAATTATTTTAAACAAATCCCTCGACTACCTCGAGCATCTAACTCTGAGACGAATTCAGCTAAACATGCTCTCTCATACAGTTTGTTTTAAGAAATATTAATATACTTAAACAGCATAAATGATGTTCCAAATTTTTGAAAAGGTTTTCTCGTCGTCAAGAAAAATAATATTTCATTTTCAAGTAACTTTTTATTACTGAATAAAATTTTGGCATTTAGTAGCACTTTTTACCAACATACCACCCGTGAAAGTAAATTCTCACTCTGATGCATTAATTTCGACATGTATGTATCTCTCTAACCATTGAATTTCGAACAATACTTGGGTTCACCCCTAGGGGTGAACCTCTCTATTCACCCCCTAATAAAATAAGGCAATAAAATCTGTATACATTATTATAAAATTAAAAAACTTAAACCGAACTTTAATAAATCCAAACCGAAATCTAAACCCTAACCATCTCATTTGTGAACCCAAACCGTATATAATTTCGTTCTACTTATAAAATCTAAACCCTAACCATCTTATTTATGAACCCAAACCGATATATAATTTCATTCTAATTGTGAAATCTAAACCCTAACATCTCATTTGTGAACCCAAACCGACATATTATTTTGTTCTACTTGTAAAATCTAAACCCTAATTATCTCATTTGTGAACCCAAACCGACATATAATTTCGTTCTAATTATAAAATCTAAACCCTAACCACCTCATTTGTAAACCCAAACCGACATATAATTTCGTTTTAATTGTAAAATCTAAACCCTAACCACTTCATTTGTAAACCCAAACCGACATAATTTTATTCTAAGTTTAAAAATCTAAACCAAGCCAATATTTAACTTTCCTTAATTAAAAGTATACAGAATTTGTTTCCTTAATTTGGTTTGCTTTTTACTTTAATTTTAATTTATTTTTGAAATAAAATATTAGATGGAAGATTCTGATTGGCTAAAAGAAAAGGGGGTGAATGGAGAGGTTCACCTCTAGGGGTGAACCTAAGTATTTTTCTTGAATTTCACATCAATTTCATACGCTAAAATACAAAATTTGTTACTATAAAACATAATATGACCAAAAATTATATTTATGTTGTAAAACACTTGATGGACTCGATCTGACCGACCACCTATTAGTCTTTGTTACGGTCCATTAGATTTAGGCCCATCGGCCATATGTGTTAAGGCCCATTCGGCCATGTCCTTAGTCTTAGTCGGTTTTGTACTTTGTTCCTACGGGACTCTATATATATGTTGTAACCTCGAGTTTGATCATTAATAAGAACAAGAGATTTCCCTAAACTCTCTCTAGTTTTATAACACGTTATCAGCACGATAGCCTTTTAACCCTAAAACCCTAAAAGCAGCCGATTCTCTCTTGTTCCCTAAAAACCCTAAACCGCCTTTGATCTTCTTCTTCGAGACTTACCCTCTTGTCTCGGAGATCTCTTACTGATTCACGAGCATCCTTAGCTCGTGATCAAGTCCTATCCCAAAACCTATCGAGGTTCGTTGGTTCGCGGTTTCGGGGGTGAGTTCGCGAGAAGTTGTTCGCGGGAAGAAGCTGTTGCGGAAAGGAGCTGTTCGCGGAAGCAGTTCGTGATCGAGAGAGAGGGGAATTACCGAGGTCTTTAGCTCCCGGTCCATACCAGTCAGAATCCCAAACGGTGAAGGTAACAAAATCCGAAACCTTCTTAAAACCTTATGGATCCGAATTTGAACTTAAAAGCTATTGAACCTTAAAAAGAAAAAACAAGTAAACAACCAACATAGATTAAGATCTCTACAACCTAAAACTTTAAAAACAGATCATGTTTAGGTTGTTAGATTCCTTGAGAATTAAGACCAGTTGTATAAGATTAAAATTTGGTTGATTGCTTGTTGTGATGCATAAGAACCTAGATGCAAATTGTTAAACTGTTCTAGGATGTTAAAACTGATCATTCATGCATCATAAGGAATCGAGTAGGGTGTTAGAAATCAAATTGAACCATAGACTGTTCTTGATAAATTCGGCTAACTAGAACCCTAAAATCTCGATCATATAGCTTGAATCCGAAAATAAAACTTAAGCTTTTGCTAAGGAATTAAAATCTAAGAATTTTGGGAATTAAAACTTGATTAGGATAAGTTCCTAATTTAAAATATAGTAATTATCCTAAGACTAAAATATTTCCTAAAACATAAATTTAGTAAATCTTAAACTAAAAGGAAACTTAAGGAAAAAGGAAATACTATCTAGGATTGTTGCATGCACTTGATTTTGTTGTCTTGCATGCATAAAGAATTAAACCAACGAAAAATATATAAGACATGGCATGGTCGGTCTCAAATACCGCATGGCCTAAGGCATGGTACGGTCTTAAATACCGCATGACCTGAATATTTGTTGCATGGTTTGGTCTTAAATATTGCATGCTAACTATCGGTTGTCTATCTTTATACAGATAGCAAAGGTTAAAGAATTGACCCATCCTGCTTTAAGAGCATCGGGTGAGAACTACCTACAATGGAAGCTGGACACCGAGATCCTCTTGAAGTCCAAGGACTTACACGAGTGCATCCAGCCGGACAATGTGTGTTCCGATAGGGCAAGGTATACGGCCACGCGCCATATACGCCATCACCTTGAGGAAAGCCTTAAAAACCAGTACCTCACGGTAGAGAACCCACTCGAACTTTGGACAGAGCTGAAAAGCAGATATGGATACCAGAAGATGGTACTCCTACCAAAGATTCGATGGGAATGGGAAAACCTTAAGATCCACGATTTCAAAACCGTGGGTGAGTATAACTCAGAGCTTTTTAGGATTGTCTCTATCCTAAGGTTGTGTGGTACTGTGGTAACTGAGGATGAACTCCTAGAGAAGACCATCTCTACCTTTCACGCCGACAATATGATACTTCAGCGTTTGTACCGTGAAAGAGGGTTTCGGACCTATGGAGCTCTCATCCCATGTCTACTGCTGGCTGAGCAGGGTAACAGGCTGAAAATGAAAACAGCCCCATTACCAGAGGCACCCAAGGCTGATTTACTTAAAGAACCCGATGAGACCAACTATATCTACAGAAAAAGACACTATGGCCATTATGGTCGTGGTGGCAGAAGATATGGTGGTCGCAGACACTACCATAGCAGCCGTTTCAATGCTTATGGCACAAAAGGCCATGGCCGTGTTGGTAAGGCCCATAGGCCCTTTAAGCCACGATACATAGCAAGACCGGTTTACAAGAGATGTGGTATGTTTAATCATTGGGCTAAGTATTGCCGAACACCTACTCATCTCCTTGGGACATATCAAAGAGTCTCAAGGTAGAATTCAGAGCCAAGCATGAGACTTCCGACTGCCTCAAGAGACATTGATTGAATTTTGTTTTTATTTTGGTTTAATTTCTATGCTTTTATGATTTAATTTCTATGTAATGGATAATTGCTTTGATTTAATTTCAATGGATTTTATTTTTAAAAAAAAAATTGTCTTGTTAAAATCCAAAATTATTGTCCTCTTTATAGAAATGGCCGAGGACTTGAGTGAACTAGTGATGGACAATGGTTCCAGCCACACTATACTAAGAGACAAAAGATATTTCATAAATCTTAAAATGAAAAGTGCTAATGTTAATACAATTGCTGGTATAGCAAATTTGATAGAAGGCTACGGCCAGGCTCACATCTTGTTACCTAAGGGTACACATATTGAGATAAGTGATGCCTTGTACTCACCCAGCTCTAAGAGAAACTTATTGAGCTTTAAAGATATAAGACTAAATGGTTTTCATGTTGAAACCAAGGGTGAAGGATCTAAAGAGTTCCTATACATTACAGAAAATGTAAATGGACAAAAGAAGATCCTAGAAGCTATACATGCACTAGACACTGGTTTATACCATGCTAGAATAAATATGATAGAAGCTAACTTAGCAAAGCACAAAATGTACAATGAACAATTCACTCTATGGCATGACCGGCTTGGCCATCCGGGTTCGAACATGATGCGTAAATTGATAATGAGTTCGAAAGGGCACAATCTTAAAGAAAGAAAAGTTTTCCCTAAAAATGCAACTTGTGTAGCATGTGCTCAAGGGAAACTTGTTGTAAGACCCTCACCAGTAAAAGTCACAAGAGAGACTTTACACTTTCTGGAAAGGATACAAGGTGACATATGTGGACGAATACACCCACCGAGTGGGACGTTCAGATATTTCATGGTGATGATAGATGCATCAACCAGATGGTCCCATGTATGCTTGTTATCCACAAGAAACTTAGCATTTGCTAAGCTCTTAGCTCAAATCATTCGATTAAGAGCACATTTTCCGGACTTTCCACTTAAGACTATACGTCTAGATAATGCTGGTGAATTTACATCCCAAGCGTTTAATGATTATTGTATGTCCATGGGGGTGAGTGTGGAACATCCTGTGGCACATGTCCATACACAAAACAGATTAGCTGAATCCTTCATTAAATGTATACAAATGATAGCTCGACCATTGCTAATGCGATCGAAGCTTCCCGTGTCAGCTTGGGGACACGCGGTCTTACACGCATCAGAGCTCATACGCATCAGGCCATCTAGTGAACACAAATATTCACCATCCCAACTATTATCGGGTCAAGAGCCAGACTTGTCCCATCTCAAAACATTTGGTTGTGCCGTATACATACCTATTGCTCCACCACAGAGAACTAAGATGGGACCTCAGAGGAGGATGGGAATATATGTTGGATATGACTCTCCCACAATTATAAAGTATCTCGAGCCACTCACAGGAGATTTATTTAAGGCCAGATACGCGGACTGTCAGTTCATTGAGTCCGAGTTCCCGACATTAGGGGGAGAGACTGACAAGCTGGTCAAGGAATTAACATGGAATCAAACATCCTTAAATTGGCAAGATCCTCGAACTCAAGCATGTGATGCTGAGGTTCAGAAGATAATTCATTTACAGCAGCTAGCTAATCAATTGCCAGATTCCTTTGCTGACCCAAAGAGAGTAACAAAATCGTACATACCAGCTTGCAATGCACCAGTACGTATTGATGTTCACAAGGAACACAATAATCAAGTTGCTACAGAGTCTAAGCCACGTTTGAAACGAGGTAGACCACTAGGTTCCAAAGATAAGAATCCTCGGAAAAGTAAAAGAGGTGCAAATCAGACCGAGGCTATGGGAATTATAGAACAAACGGACATTACCGCGGAAACCCCTATGGTACCAGGTGACGTTCAGGACGCTGAACCTCAAGAACCTGAAGGGATAAATGGGATTGATAACAATGAGATATCAATCAACTATATAATGTCTGGAATACAATGGAACCGAAAGGATGTCGACATTGATGATATATTTGCATACAAGGTAGCACTTGAGATAAATGAGGATCTAGAACCCACATCTATACTAGAGTGTACACAAAGCAAAGATTGGCTTAAATGGAAAGAAGCCATTGATGTGGAGTTAAACTCTTTAAGGAAGAGAAGTGTGTTTGGTCCGATCTTGAGGACAACACCTAAAATTAAACCAGTTGGACATAAGTGGGTATTTGTAAGAAAGAGAAATGAGAAGAATGAAATTGTAAGATACAAAGCACGGCTTGTAGCACAAGGATTCTCTCAAAGACCCGGCATAGATTATGAGGAGACATACTCCCCTGTGATGGATGCAACGACTTTTAGGTATCTAATAAGTCTGGCCGTAAAAGAAAATTTAGACTTGCGGTTAATGGATGTTGTAACTGCATATTTGTATGGTCCACTAGATAATGAAATTTATATGAGATTACCAGAGGGTATAGAACACAAGAAGAGTGGTTCTCGAGACCAATACTGCATAAGGCTAGACAAATCGCTTTATGGACTGAAACAGAGTGGTCGAATGTGGTACAATAGACTTAGTGACTATTTGACCAAAGAAGGATATAAGAATGACCCAATCAGTCCATGTATATTCCTAAGAAAGTTTGCAAACAAAGGATTTGTGATAATAGCAGTTTATGTGGATGATTTAAACATCCTTGGAACCTCTGGGGAAATCGCCCAAACAGTCGAATATCTTAAGAGAGAATTCAAGATGAAAGACCTAGGCAAGACAAGATTTTGTTTGGGATTACAGCTTGAGTACATAAACAATGGGATCCTTGTGCATCAAAAGGCATATACAGAAAAGGTACTCAAGAGATTTAATATGGAGCAGGCTCACTCATTGACTAGCCCAATGGTTGTGAGAAGTATGGAAGTGGATAAAGATCCATTTGCTCCTAAGAAGGCCGATGAAGAAATTCTCGGACCTGAAGTGCCTTACCTCAGTGCTATAGGAGCGTTAATGTTCTTGGCTAGTCATACTAGACCAGATATCAGCTTTGCCGTGAACCTCCTAGCAAGATATAGTTCTTGTCCGACCAAGAGGCACTGGAATGGTATCAAACATGTTCTGCGTTACCTTCAGGGAACGACACACCTTGGTCTTTACTATACTAACTATAACAAAGATGGTTTAGTTGGTTTTGCCGATGCAGGTTATCTATCCGATCCACACAATGGTAAATCACAAACAGGTTATGTGTTTACGCACGGCGGTACGGCGATCTCTTGGCGTTCCATGAAGCAGACTTTGGTAGCCACATCCTCAAATCACGCGGAGATCCTAACCATACATGAAGCCGGCCGTGAGTGTGTTTGGTTGCGGTCTATGACTCAACATATACGGACAGATAGCGGTCTAGAAGACAACAGGGAAGCAACAGTCATCTATGAAGACAATACAGCCTGCATCGCACAACTCAAGGATGGTTACATCAAGGGAGATCGGACGAAGCATATACTGCCAAAGTTCTTTCACACACATGAACTACAAAAGGCCGGAGAAGTTCAAGTGGTGCAAGTTCAGTCATGCGACAACTCAGCCGATCTCTTCACCAAGGCATTACCGACAACGACGTTCCGGAAGCTCACGCACCAGATTGGAATACGGAGGCTCAAGGACTTAGAGTGATGCTTGGAACAGGGGGAGCAATGTGTGCTGTACTCTTTTTCCTTCACTAAGGTTTTGTCCCAATGGGTTTTCCTGGTAAGGTTTTAATGAGGCAGCATCCCCTTAGCACATTGCAGCGATCCCATCCTCGCATAGGTACGGTCATCTCGTCCAAGGGGGAGTGTTGTAAAACACTTGATGGACTCGACCTGACCGACCACCTATTAGTCCTTGTTACGGTCCATTAGACTTAGGCCCATCGGCCATATGTGTTAAGGCCCATTCGGCCATGTCCTTAGTCTTAGTCGGTTTTGTACTTTGTTCCTACGGGACTCTATATATATGTTGTAACCTCGAGTTTGATCATTAATAAGAACAAGAGATTTCCCTAAACTCTCTCTAGTTTTATAACAATTTAAGTACTTCGCAAAAAAAAAAAAAAACTTAAACCCCAAATTCATCTTGCATACTAGCTAAAAAGAGAGAGATAGAGATTCATATTATTTCTTCTTCGTTGCACTTTTGATATGTATTATGTAGACTAATAGACCTATGCATTTAATGGATGCATTGAATCACTGTTAAGGTTAAGTATAAATTTTCTACCCTATAAACACCGTTTTGCTTTACCGAGTAAGTTTAGGTTGAAGTAATTTTTTTTTCAAAAGATATGATCTTTAAGTGTATTTTTCAAAATGAGTGTGTACAAGGCTATTGAATATGTTTACATAACATAACAATCAAAGCTTTTACAGGGAGCAACTAATTTATTTAACGCTTCAAATGGCTAAACCATGGTCTTGAAGACTTGAAAAATCAACTCACTTTTGGGTTTCGGTATCTTCTTCTTTGTAGTGTGCTTCTTTTTTTTTTTTTTTTTTTTTTTTTTAAAAAAATTACGATACCGTTTTATATATATGGAGAAATTGTTTTCTTTTACAAGTTACTGGAAGCAATAAACAAACGATTTGGGAAGTAGTTAGGACTGAAAGGCAGAATGGAGGTTATGACGGTTGGAAGTTGGAGAACCAGTGGTGGAGATAAGTATCATTGATGTCTGAGGGTAGCAATGTGGAAGAAGCTCTATCCAATCCTGTGAGTTTTCGTCTCATCAGTAGTTGGATATCTTTTCTTACCCTTGTCCCTGAGAGAATAGTTGCAGAATGAAGCCGTGCATTCCTTTGAGCCCAGATGTTGTATAAAAGCGCTTGGAACAACAGTTTGCAAATTGTATTAAGCTTCCTATTTGTGGTAGGAGACTTAATCCAATTTAAACAACCAGTGAAAGTAGTTGGTAAGTTCGGTTGAAGAGGAGCGAAAAAATCCATCCATAGTACCTTTGAGTATGGGCAGCTGAAGAACAGATGGTCTCTAGTCTCCTCCCCTGAAGTACATAGTAGACAAGAAGAGGGTACTTGTAAATTCCAACTCCTCAGTCTATCCCTTGTGGTTAGTCTGCCTAGCACTGTTAACCAAGCCATAAACGCCATCTTCGGTATGTTTTCCTTGAATCATATCTGTGAGTGCCAAGAGACTGCAGGACCCATAGGATGCAGTTTCCTCCAAGTAAGCACTGAATTGAAGGAACCTCCGGGTTGATCTTGTGTGAGCTTCCATCTATAGATGTCAGCCCCTTCTGGATCATTTGGTGGATTAATATTGAGTAAACAAGCCCTGAGTAATTGAATAGCTGGGTTCCTTCCCCGGGATATCGCCCATTCCCCGTTAGAAACAGCCTCAATCACCTTAAAGTGGAATCCTATACCTGAAAGTTGCGGCCCCAAGTCTCCAATTACATCAATAAGAGGTCCTAGTCCTGTCCAGTTATCATGCCAGAATAGAGCACCAGTTCCTGATACAATCTCACAATGAATAAAAGGTCTGGCTAGATCCCTCAACTTTACCAACCTTCTCCAAATCCAACTCCCTGTGTTCCTGAAATCTGATGTCCAGAAACTCCTTCCTCTTATCAAGTATTTTTTGATCCACGATACCCACAGAGAACCTGCCTGAGAGAAGATTAACCAAATTAGCTTAAGACCGAATATCTTGTTCCAGTCTATCAGCCTTTTAAGTCCTAGACCTCCTGAAGATTTCGGAGAGCATACTATCTCCCAAGAGACCTTGGCTCCTTGAGCTGAATCTAACACTCCCTTCCACAAAAAGGAACTGCAAATACGCTCTAACTCTTCTAGACACTTGTTGGGGAGAAGGAAGATTGAATTCCAGAAGTTAATGGTGCTATTAATGACTGATTTAAGCAATTGCAGTCTGCCTGCAAACGAGAGATGCCTATGAGTCCAGCCTGAAATTCTTCCCTTGACTTTATCGATAAGCGGTTGATAATCAGTCGAAGAGAGCTTCTGAGTAATCAGTGGAACTCCCAAGTAACGTACAGGTAAGGCTCCATGCGATAATCCTTGACGAGAAGCTATTCCACTGATGTCATTTCTGTCATTTCCATCGAGGAACAAACATGATTTAGCTAGATTGACTCCTAGTCCAGATATTACCTTAAAATTATCTAGCACTTCAAGAATTGCAGCCAGGGAGGATTTTGTGCCATCGAAGAAGACTAGTAGGTCATCTGCGAAGCTGAGATGTGTAATGAGAGGATCAACACAGAGAGGATGAGGCTTGTAACTGTTTTGAACAGCAGCAATATCCAGCTTCTTTGATAAGATGTCCATGACCAGAGTGAACAAGGGTGCAGAGACAGAATCTCCTTGTCTTAGACCCTTCTTGCCTTGGAAGTACCCTACTAGCTCTCCATTTAGAGCAACCGAAAAGGAAGGAGAAGAGAAACAAGATGTCAACCACCCCACAAACACCTCTGGTAGGTCATAGGCTTTGAGGATGTTAATGAGGAACTCCCAGTCGATGTTGTCAAACGCCTTTGATATATCAATTTGGAGGCATCCTCTTGTAACAGGCCCATTTTAGTTGAAATCAGTGACTAGCTCCGCTGCTAAAAGAACAT
Organism: Camelina sativa; assembly: GCF_030686135.1. Taxonomy (NCBI): domain Eukaryota; kingdom Viridiplantae; phylum Streptophyta; class Magnoliopsida; order Brassicales; family Brassicaceae; genus Camelina; species Camelina sativa. The sequence continues at coordinate 24,058,828 of NC_141881.1, forward strand.
TCTCACATAGTAACCTCCCCTTTATAAAAGCACATTGATTCCTCTGTATAGGATTGTATATTGAAGGATGATTCTTATTGATGTATTACAGCTGATATATATACAAACATAGGACTAAGCTAGGGTATTGTACAAGAGTTATTGAGAATAAATGATAATATATACAGTTAACATATATGAAGATCGTAATCAAATCAGGTCCTATGATTACTCCTTCATACGCCCCCTCAAGATGGAGGGGCTGTGCGAAACTCCAATCTTGCTGGAGAGAGATTGAAATAAAGAGCGCGGAAGCGGTTTAGTTAAGGCGTCTGCTAACTGGTCTTTCGTCGAGACATGTACAACACGTAAAGCACCATTCTGAACTTGATTACGGATGAAGTGATAATCCAATGCAATATGCTTCATACGGGAATGAAAGACAGGGTTTGCGCAAAGGTAAGTCGCCCCAACATTATCACAGTAGATAGTAGGCACTTGAGGTAATGAAACACCAAGCTCCCGTAACAAAGAACAAACCCACATAACTTCAGAAGATGTGTTAGCAACCGACCTATATTCAGCTTCAGTAGATGATCGGGCAACACCTCTTTGTTTCTTAGACGTCCATGACACCGGATTGTAACCAAGATAAACTATATATGCATTAGTAGAGACAAAATCATCAGTATCTCCAGCCCAATCCGCATCCGAGTAAGCATGAAGCTGAAAGGGATTTTCCCGCCTGAGACAAATACCATGTGAAGATGTACCATTCAAATATCTGAGTATCCGTTTGGCTGCCTTCCAGTGCTCATCCGTGGGCATATGCATGTATTGGGATAGGCGATTCACTGAGTAGGAGATATCTGGGCGTGTAAAAGCAAGATACTGTAAACTACCAACAACACTTCTGTACATGGTCGGGTCAGGAAGCTTGGAACCAGAGTGAAGAGAGAGCTTCGGGGAAGTGGCCATCGGAGTATGAACTGGTTTGGACATCAGCATGTTTGTCTTTGCAAGCAAATCCAAGATGTATCGACGCTGATTCAGGTGAAGACCAGTGGAGTCACGGCGTGCCTCAATGCCAAGGAAGTAAGAGAGATCCTCATGATCTTTAACTGAAAAGCGAGTAGCTAAGCTATCCAAGGTATGAGACAGAAGGGATCGATCATTACCCGTGACTAGAATGTCATCAACATAAATAAGCATGTATACGATGGAGGAGCCTTTCCGAAGAATGAAGAGAGAAGTATCAGCGACTGAATTTACAAAACCCACCGCAAGTAGATAAGTTTTCAACTCAAGGTACCAAGCCCTAGGAGCTTGTTTCAAACCGTAGATAGCTTTGCGTAATCTGCAAACATGATCCGGATTGTCAGAATCGATAAAACCAGGAGGTTGAGACATATATACCTCTTCCATGAGAGTTCCTTGCAGGAAAGCATTATTAACATCAAGTTGACGTATAGGCCAATCACATGCGACAGCGACACCAAGAACCACACGAATCGTTGTTGACTTGACAACGGGACTGAACGTCTCCTCATAATCAAGACCAGACTTCTGATTGTACCCTTTGGCGACTAAACGAGCTTTGTATCTGTTGATGGAGCCATCGGAATTGTATTTGGTTGTGAAAACCCAGCGACATCCCACGATAGTGACTGGATACGACGGTTTGGGAACTAAATCCCATGTATGATTTCGTAACTGTGCATTGATTTCATCAGTGAGAGCCTGCCGGAAACGATCATCTTTAAGAGCTTGATTCGCCGTACGTGGTTCAGGAGCCGAGACTTGAGCAGTGAGAGAGTATTTCTTGTTTGGTTTGACAATGCCCTTCTTTGCTCTTGTAGTCATAGAGTGACGATTATTCGCAGGTGGAGGAACCGGTAACGGAGCTGGTGGAGCTGGTGGAGGTGATGGAGCCGGCGATGGAGATGGTGGCAATGGTGAACGTGACAAAGATGAGGGAGGAGATGACGGCGAGGGAGAAGGTGTGGTAACAGGTGTGGTGATCGTTGGCGAAACAGGGGAAGACAGAGTCGTGGTTCGGTTCGGTTCAATTTGTGGTAGGGGATTAATTTGTTGGGTTGTGCGAATATTTGGTGATGGAGTATTAAGGAATGAGGACGAGGGATGTATCGGGTTTGTGTTTAGTGGTTGTTGCTAGGCCGTGGGCTGCGGCCCATTTTGTCTTGGAGCAGTGGGCTCAGAGGAAGAGGGGGAAGAAGACGAAGAAGTCGGAGATAGAGGACATACCTGAGATGACGATGTCGGCACCGATGATGAATTCAGCGAGGAATGAGTCGGAGGAGATAAAGCAGAGGAGGAGGACGAGTGAAGGATCCCACGAGGAGGCAAGACAGACTGTATGAGTGAAACGGGAGTGGCGGATGAAGTTGAAGACGGTGAGGAAGATGCAGCGACCGATGGCGAGGACTGAGCAAACGGGAACTCAGTCTCAACGAATTGAACATGTCTGGATACATAAACACGACCAGTAGATTTATCAAGACAGAAATATGCACTTTGTGATGGCGAATAACCAAGAAAGACACACTCCTTCGATCGCTCCGCTAGCTTATGAGGCATATAAGGTCGAAGCCATGGGAAACAGGTACACCCAAAAACTCTTAGCTTCATGTAGTTGGGAGTTGTCATGAATAGTTTCTGATAGGGAGATTGATTGGACAACACTGGCGTTGGTAATCTGTTGATAAGATAGACAGCCGTAGAAAGAGCGAACGGCCAATATGTTTTGGGCATCGAAGCATGAGAAAGGAGAGCAAGACCAGTTTCCACAATGTGCCTATGTTTGCGTTCAGACATCCCATTGTGTTCAGGCGTGTGCGGAGGAGAGGTAAAGTGAGCAATCCCGTGTGTAGATAAGTAAGTACTAAGCGCAATGTATTCACCACCATTGTCAGAGTACAAAGTTTGAATCTTCTCACGAAATTGATTTTCAACAAGAGCTTTGAAGGCTAGGAAGGTATGTTTCACATCCGACTTGTTTTTGAGTGGATAAAACCATGTGTAACGAGTATAGTGATCCACAAAAATGAGATAATACTTGTAGTTATCAAGAGAAAGAATAGGTGATGTCCAAACATCAGTAAAAAGGTATTGTAAAGGTCTGGTGGATTGAATAGAGGAAACAGCAAAAGGCTGTTTGTGGGTTTTATTGAGTAAGCAATCAGAACAAGAAAAATGTTTTGAAGAAGAGCATGAAAGTGGTAAAGAAAACTTGGAGACAATTGTCTTTAAAGTAGAAGATGAAGGGTGACCAAGCCGAGAGTGCCAGGAGGATAGAGTGGTTTTCGAACTGGGAGTGGCATACAGAGCATGAATGTGAGAAGCTGTCATCGGCCACTCATACAGTTCGCCTTTAGTCTTGCCTTGGAGTAAGGGAGCCCCCGTGTGAAGATCCTTCACCTGAAAGGAAGCAGGAGCAAATTCAACAGTAACTTGATTAGAATTGCATAACCGATAGACGGAAATAAGATTTTTGTGTATGTTGGGTACACATAAGATATTTTCTAAAGCGAGAGGTCGAGTAAGAGAAGGCAAAGTCGTCAAACCCTGATGAGTTATTTTCAGACCAGAACCATCACCGATCAAGACGTCATCGTTGCCGGAGTATGGTTGATGCAGAGAAAGGTTTTGGAGATCCGATGTAATATGGTGTGTAGCACCACTATCCAATAACCACGGATCAGAGTTGTTGGGCGAACCGAGAGCAAGATTTGCACGTGGCTGCCAGGGCGTGAAAGGATTGCTGTTTTGTGGGCGAGAAAAAGAAACATGCTGCTGAAGTTGAGGACACCTCCGAGCAGAGTGACCTTGAACATTGCAGAACTGACATTTGCCCAAGTATGGACGAGGCTGACGATTATCAGATCGGGAAGAGGACTGCCAGTTATTGTTAGAACGCTGCTTGTTTTGATTGTTGTGGCGATTGTTGTTGTTGTTGTTGTTGGCAGGACGATGAGTGACGACGTTGGCTGTCATAGGTAGCGTAACAAGCGTTGCTTTGGACAAGAGCTTGGCTTCTCGAGTGCGTAACCTCTCATGGACATATGGAATTGTAGGAGAGACATCACGAGCCTCAATTTGGTCGATGATAGGACGGTAGTCCTCTGGTAAACCCGCAAGAATCAAGTCAATTTGATCATTATGATCCATCGGTTTGCCCAGATTAGCGAGAGTGTCAAACCTGGTGGTGAGACCTTGAAGATACTCATCAATGGTATGAGATCCCTTAGTCCATGTCTGGAGCTGATCCTTCAGCTGTTGAACGTGGCCTCTACTCGCCTTAGCATACGTCTCCGCAAGAGTACTCCAGATCTCAGAGGAAGTGGTTGTACGAGAAAGGATTGGCTGAACATTAAGCGAGATAGCACCCAAAAGAGCACTATAAATTAACTTGTCTTGACGTTGCCAATTAACGAAGGCTGGATTTTCAGAGACGACTGTCTCGGAGGTGAGAGTAGAAGATGGAACCGGCGTGGAACCATCAAGATGACCAACAAGGCCATAACCAGCAACAAGAGCGTGAACTTGAAGCTTCCACATGAGATAGTTTGTGGGAGTAAGTTTTGTGACATTAGTCATATTGATGTGAAGAAGAGTGTGATTAGTGTTTGTGACGATGGTATCAGTCATCGTAGGAGAGGAAGAAGCCGACATGAAGAAGAAGAGAAGAGGAAAAGAACTTTTTTTTTTTTTTTTTAAACCCGCTCTGATACCATATAGGATTGTATATTGAAGGATGATTCTTATTGATGTATTACAGCTGATATATATACAAACATAGGACTAAGCTAGAGTATTGTACAAGAGTTATTGAGAATAAATGATAATATATACAGTTAACATATATGAAGATCGTAATCAAATCAGGTCCTATGATTACTCCTTCATACTCTGAACTGCCAGGTTGGTGAATAGCTTGAGCCTCTTGGCAAGTATACGAGATATGACCTTATAAATTGTGTTGCAGCAAGACACTAGTCTAAACTCACCAAGATTCTCTGAGGTCACCTTTTTTGGTATTAGAGCCAAGATGGTGGCATTTACCTGTTTCCACTTCACGTAGAATACAAGTAGATAAATGAGTAGTCCAAATATGACGATCAAATACATCAACAGGAATACCGGTTCGTAATTGACCTTAAGGTACACAGAAATTGCATAACAACAGATGAGAGATACCGAAATGAAGATATACCACCAAGTATATGCTCTACCAACTGGTAACAGTATAAATGTCAAGGCCATAGCAGAGAAAAAGGCTATAGTATTGAATCCCCATAGTAGCACATGCTTTAATATGAGGTTATCCGGATGTTTTCCTTGTTTAGCTTCATCTTCTGGCTGGACCGCGGTCTGATAAGTAGCTGTGATTATCAGAGCTATTATTACTAGAAGAGAGTTCCGTACTCCATCTGACATACGACTCCTAAAAATAAAATGTGTCATTCCCGTAGAGCAATATTCCCAAAAAGTGGCAGGTTGCCTTAGGAAAATAGAGGTTGTCTCAACTTTGGATAGAGAAGCCGCGCTCTTACCACCCGCCTTTTGTAGAATTTTCTCTGTATCTCTGTTCATGTGAGGTCCATTGGCTCTTAAGACATCAAGGGCTGTCATGCCACTCTTATTACTGGTGTTCCGGTTCAGTGACATGCATTTCAACAACTGTTTTACTGCCTGCATATACGCATGTTTTCATTACATGGCTTAACAGTGATCACACACATTAAACACCTTAACAACAATTAAAGAAGGTTAAGAACTTGCCTGGTGATTATTCTTGTACGCCGTGTTGCCTTCAAGATCACGTCTTTAAATCATCAGTTTCTTCGCAAAAGATGGCTTAAGAATCATTAGTTCCATTGCTAAATCTGTATTCCCAGTAGTGGAAGCTTCATGAAGAGGTGTGTGGTTGAACGGCGAAGCGTCGAAGTTTCCAAGAATACATGGATCAGCTTGAATAAGAGAATATAAAGCATCAATGCTACCCGACTGAGTAACAAAGAGTAATCTTGGATCCATACTTGCAAAGAAAGAAAAAATAATTTTGAGTACAAAAAAAGATCAAGAAACGAGTTAAGCATTGTCGTAAGTCAATATTGACTGTAAATACATACATTACTGTATATACTTTCTAATCAAGGCCAATGCAAACGTCAAATGTAGCTAATTTTTAATATCATAACCCTTTCAAGGTTTTTCTCCTTGCTCCATTTAATTTTTTTTTAATTGCTATATAAGGTTAAGAAATTTTCATCGAATTTATGCCGGTGTACTCTTCAATAATCAATTTATTGATCGTTATTTGCCTTACTGGGCGCGGCTATGTTAGACCGGCTGATCATAAATAAGCTGAACCACGAACTAAACCTTTTTAATATGACTCCGCCATAACCTTAAACACGTAATTTTTATTCAAAAGATACAATATTTAAGAGTGTTTTCCAAAATACAAAGCTATATATGTTGGATAAAGTTGAAAACAAACAAAATTTTACAGAGAACAAAGAAGGAAAACAAAAAAAACAAAGAACGAACACTTCAAATGGCTAAACCATGATCTTAAACTGTTGCGACATCAGCTCATTTCTGGGTTTTTGTATCTTCTTATTCGTAGTCCTCTTCCATTTCACGTAAAATATGAAGAAATACACGAGGAAACAGAATACGATACTCAGATACAAGTAGGTGAACAAGTCTGAGATCGCAGTGATCCGTCTATACTTCACGTAAATTGAAATTGCATAAGATCCCATGAGAGGTGCAGTGATAAAGAGAAACCACCAAGCATATGCTTTACCAAGTGGTAAGAGTATATATGTGAAGGCAATTGATGAGCAAAAGGCTGCAGTATTGCATATCCATAGTAGAAAAATCTCTAATAAGAGTTCTACGTGATCTTGATTATTTAGTTTGTCTTTTTCGTGTGGTTGGATTGCGGTAGTATAAGTAGATGTGATTATAAGAGCTGTTATCACTAGAAGAGCATTCCTTGCTCCATCGGACATGCGGCTCCTGTAACGTGCCATTCCCGTAGAGCAATATTCCAAGAAAGTGACGGGTTTTCTCAAGAAGACAGACATCGGTGTAGTCTTCTTTTCTTTAGATATAGAGTACCCGCTCTTACCCCCTGACTTCTGTAACATTTTCTCTGTATCTTTGTTCATGTGAGATCCACTGGCTCGTAAGACATCAAGGGCTGTCATGCCACTTTTGTTCTGGATGTTCCGGTACAGTGAAATGCATTTCAACAACTGTTTTACTGCCTGTATATTTATAAATGTTTCACGACAAACTATTTATTAGACTCTCCAAGCGGACAGAAACGCGTGAATTTAGAGTTTTACTCTACCAAGATATATTATAAGAATTTCACTAAACGCCATAATATTATGTCACTCTACAATTTTGGGGTCTACCAATGTTCTATATTATAGGTCTATAATCTATTAGTGATATTATATGTGGTTATATCCATGTTTTAAAAATCGCTAGGCGTTAGTCGGGCGGTTGGGGTAGGCCTAACACCTAGCAAAAAAATCAGAGATTAAACGGAGATTAATCGGAGACTAGTTTTAAGGTTTTTTTATTAAATAAATAATAAAGTATATAAATATATAGTATTAAATATATGTATAATTCTATTTATGTTAAAAAACATCAAATAAAATATAAAACTATAATTGTCTTTAGAATTATGGTAAACACATAAAATCATAAGTTTAAAACAAAACTTTAGGCGGGTGATAATCGAATTAGGTGGATATAATCGAATTAAACAAGTATAATCAAATAATTGATGCTAGGTAAGGATTAGTCATTAATCGAGGCGGAAAGGGTAGATCTAGCGATTTTGCGTAGTGTAATCGGTGTTAGACGAGGATTTTTAAAACAGGAGGTTATACTGCATAAAATCCCAAACATAATATATCTAGGATAAAACGTTCAAAGAAGTCGTATGAGTATATCAAGAGAGTTTCACTCTACAAATATCGAAAATTACATACCTCGTGATTGTTCTCGTATGCCGCTAGGTGCAAAGCCGTGTTGCCTTCACGATCGCGCCTGTTCAGGACGTCATTCTCAGTGTACGCAGCATCACTTTTGCGCATTCTCTGCATGTACCCTGTTAGAATTTTGAGCTCTTCATACCTTTTGTTCATGACGGTGATGTGTAAAGCAGTTTGTCCATTGGCGTTCGCATCTCTAATGCTTTCAGGACATGCTCGAAGAAACTCTGTAAGAAGATCGACGCCACCTTTCTTTGCCACAAGATGGAATGGTGTGTCATACCTGTCGTTATGAGTTATGACCAAAAATAATTTAAATTAAGTTTCTCACCAAGTAACTTCCATACTATTAAATGTTTTTGAAATATATTTATCATCAACCTAACCAAAAATTCCGGAGAACAAATAAGAATTATGATTTAGAGCAATCGGGAGTAATATAAATATACCTCCTCTTCCATGATAACGAACAAGACTGGGATCAAACTTGACTAGCGCTAGTGCTAAGTCAACTTGCTGATTCTCAACAGCGAGATGCAACGGACTAAAGCCATCCTCATTTAGTTTCTTGGCAAAAGATGGCTTTAGCATCATCAGTTCCATTGCTAAATCCATCTTCCCAGCAGATGACGCTTCGTGGAGAGGTGTGTGGATAAAAGGCAAAACGTCGACGTTGTGAAGAATGTGTGGATCCGCCCGAATAAGAGAATATAAATCACCAACACTACCCGATTGAGTAACCACAAGCAATCTTGATTCCATAGTTTACAAAGAAAGAAAAATAATTGTAATGACCAAGAAAGTAAGTAGTGTCGTTAATTTAACATATGGGAGCATAGTTATATAGTGTTTTCCATTTTTGAGTAGTGAGTCTATTGACTTAATTAGCACCAATTACATTGGTCACTCGAGATGTTGCCAAAAAACTGGAAAGAAGAATCAAAGGCAGCTTCGGTAGGATACATACAATTGTTGCCTTGGACTGTTATAAATAATGTAAGCGTTAGTGAGGACCAGTATATGCCACTTCTGGAGGTAAGAGGCTTCAAATAGCTGTTGGATTCCACTCGTTTGTGGACGGGCAGAGGAGCTCTTTAACAAGCATATAAGAATTTTCCAAGTGAGGAGGTCCAGTTGGCTTTTGGGGTTGGGTAAGGGAGATTCAAGGGTCATGTAAAAATCGAACTTTTTTCTGTTTTCAATGGACCAACGTTAACGCCCTAAACATTTACGTAGCAAGACGTACGCAATCTATAAGGATCCCACGTCATCCCAAAACAATCTTGGTGACGCGAAGCTGACGCCAGTGGCATCCCCAAAGAGTCTTGGTGAGGATAGAGTCGGAGTAGTGAGTGTATTGACTTAATTAGCACCAGTTAAATTGGTCACTCAGATATGTTGCCTAGAAACTAACAAGAAGGAGACAAAGGCGGCTTCTCACGTAGCACAGAACAAGTAAATCAACGCTAGGATACGTAATAATCATATAACAAATTATAAATATTAAAAACATTAATTGAGGACCATTCATAAATTGACATAATGATTTGTTTAAATTCATTTCTATTAATTATTTTAATCCTTTTTAGCATAACTCAAACATATTTCTATTTCCAAAATCAATTTTTACTTCATAAGAAATGAATATAAATATTACTATTCAGTCAGTCAGTAAGAAAATTACCGATCATCTCAAATTTGAATATAACTAAACAGAAATTATCACTTATTTTATTTATTTAAATCAAAACTCAATTATATATTCATATAAAAAAGAATACATCAATATTCATAAAGGCAGTATTGTAAATGTATATGTAATACAAACAACTATCGTTTTATAGATGAAAAACAACCTATAGTCATTAAAATTTTTGCCAATTATAATAGATTATATATACATGGTTAATCCAATATTGAATGTACTTATTACTAATTTTTCTCCGCGTAAGATGCTGGTTAATTATTCCGAGCCATACATAAATAATATATAATATAATAAATATGAGAGGGGAATAATAATAGTTAGAACTTATAACAATAACATTTAGGTGTATGGTGTAGCATCACAATGTGCGCGTCTAAGAAAGATTGTCGGCCAAGGACGGCCGGGTTCATTGCTCTCACATGCTCCTCTTTTTTTTTTGGCAGTCAGAATCCAAAACCTTTTCAAACTTTTATAATATTTCATATTCAATATCTTTTGTTGTTAAGATTTCAATTTGAGTGTATTATGACTAGAACTAAATATACAAATTCCCTTAATCTATATGAAGTTGTAGATAAGTCTTTGTCGTCAAGATAGTTTATTGGAAAATCATCTCAACCGTCAATCTTTCTGTTCATCATCAGTTTTCCATCTCCCAACAAACTGAATATTCCCAACTGTAGAAAATATAATAGAACAAACTGTGATATTTTAGTTTTATTTTTACCTTGATATTTCATAATCAGATATTTTTTAAAAAAAAATAGAAATATAGAAATCCATACTGTTTTCTATAATACAATTAGTTTTCTAATCAAAAAACATGGAGTAGACAAATATATATATATATATATATATATATATATGTTTGTGACAAAAAAAACAAACATATACAAGCCAATATGCTCTCATTTTCTGAAAAAACCAACTTGAACCATATTTTTTAACAGCTAAAAACAAAAATTTTGGTTTAGATTCATACCAATAGAATGAAAACCCTCGATGATGGTTGTATACCTAGAGACTGAATATAATGAAATATTACAACGATTAACAAAATATATCAAACTGCAATAAATTTCTCACAGTAATGAGACGTCATTTCTAACAAATTTTCTTTTAACTAATACAAATATAAAGAAAATTTGAATATAATAATCAGAAGTTATTTATATATAGATTTTTAAAGATGTGAACATTTGAATAAACACAACTGTTTGTAAAAGACACAACTCTATATTCAACAAACGAAAATTTTTAGAAAGACACAACTGTAAAAAATTTCTATCAAAAATATAAAATAAAGAAAATTTCAATACAATGATGAGAAGTCACTTATATATAAATTTATAAAGATGTGAACATTTGAATAGACACAACTGTTTGTAAGACACACAACTCTACCTTTAACAGACGCAACTTTTTAGAGAGATGCAACCGTTGAAATTTTTTATAAATATATATATATATATATATTACGAAAAGGTTCAACGAAAAATCGCAACTGTTGTTGACATTTTTTCAGATTGTTATTATTATATTTGATACAATGATGAGAAGTTATTATATATAGATTTCTAAAGATGCGAACATTTGAATAGACACAACTATTTTTAAAAGACATAACTCTATATTCAACAGACACAACTTTTTAGAGATACACAACTGTAAAAAATTTCTGTTAAAAATATAAAATAAAAAAAATTTGAATACAATGATGAGAAGTCACTTATATATAAATTTATAAATATGTGAACATTTGAATAGACACAATTGTTTGTAAGAGACACAACTCTACATTTAACAGACACAACTTTTTAGAGAGACGCAACCGTTAAAATTTTCTGTCAAAAATATATAAAAAAATAATATTTGAATACAGTGATGAGAAGTCATTTATATATAAATTTCTATAGATGTGAACATTTGAATAGACACAACTGTTTGTAAGAGACACAACTCTACATTTAACAGATGCAACTTTTTAGAAAGATGTAACTGTTGAAATTTTCTTTTAAAATAAAATAATATATATATATATATATAACAAAAAGGTACGACGAAAAGTAGCAACTGTTGTTGGCATTTTTTCAGATTGTTATTATTATATTTGATACAATGATGAGAAGTTATTATATATAGATATCTAAAGATGCGAACATTTGAATAGACACAACTGTTTGTAAAAGACATAACTCTATATTCAATAGACACAACTTTTTAGAGATACGCAACTGTGAAAATTTTCTATCAAAAATATAAAATAAAAAAATTTGAATACAATGATGAGAAGTCACTTATCTATAAATTTATATAGATGCGAAAATTTGAATAGACACAATTGTTTGTAAGAGACACAACTCTATATTTAACAGACACAACTTTTTAGAGAGACGCAACCGATGAAATTTTCTGTCAAAAATATATAAAAAGAATATTTGAATACAGTGATGAGAAGTCATTTATAGATAAATTTCTGTAGATGTGAAAATTTGAATAGACACAACTGTTTGTAAGAGACATAACTCTACATTTAACAGATGCAACTTTTTAGAAAGATGCAACTGTTTAAATTTTCTTTCAAAATAAAATAAAATATATATATAACGAAAAGGTACGACGAAAAGTCGCAACTATTGTTGGTATTTTTTCAGATTGTTATTATTATATTTGATACAAAGATGAGAAGTTATTATATATAGATTTCTAAAGATGCTAACATTTAAATAGACACAACTGTTTGTAAAAGACATAACTCTATATTCAACAGACACAGCTTTTTAGAGATACGCAACTGTGAAAATTTTCTGTCAAAAATATAAAATAAAAAAATTTTGAATACAATGATGAGAAGTCACTTATCTATAAATTTATATAGATGCGAACATTTGAATAGACACAATTGTTTGTAAGAGGCACAACTCTACATTTAACAAACACAACTTTTTAGAGAGACGCAACCGTTGAAATTTTCTGTCAAAAATATATAAAAAAAGAATATTTAAATACAGTGATAAGAAGTCATTTATATATAAATTTCTATAGATGTGAACATTCGAATAGACACAATTGTTTGTAAGAGACACAACTCTACATTTAACAGATGCAATTTTTTAAAAAGATGCAACTGTTGAAATTTTCTTTCAAAATAAAATAAAATATATATATAACGAAAAGGTACGACGAAAAGTCGCAACTGTTGTTGGCATTTTTTCAGATTGTTATTATTATATAGATTTATTTTTATTGAAATTTTAAACTTATTAGTCAACCAACAAAAAAAAGAGATAAAAATTATGAAAGGACAAAATTAAGAGAACTTTTTAGAATTGCCAAATATATATCCTTGATTAAACAAATATTTTTATTTATTTATTTTAAGTTGATATTTATTTCATATTTAGCCAAGAGGTGATGTTACATTTAAAATTATTGACTTTGACAAACAACTCCATGGCATACCACATATCATGCATGCGATCTAATGGTAAACTAGTAATCGTTCGTTTCTTTTATATAATGTTGCTTTATTTCGAATCTTTATCACAAACTACTAGTCTCCATTCCGAACGAGAATTATTTTTATGGATACAGTGTTTCTTCATAAACGTAATTAGGAACGCATGGTACTATTGTAGTTGTAGGTTACATGATTGCCGCAACTACGAAGAAAATAATATGTCAAAAGAGTAGCTTAAAACATAACAACAAATATTTAGACTATCATTTTTAATGTCTAACTATTCTATTTCTATTCTGTATGTCACATACTTCGAGAGCCGTAGTAGACGAGTTATAAGTGGATTACGTTTCGGTCATTATATAAAAAAGATCTGAAAATATTACGACATAGATTGTTGTCGACTGTTTCTGACCAAATGAAAGAAGATTGTTGTCGACTGAAAAATCAAAATCAAAATTAATTGTCTTCAAGAGATGTCATGTGGTGTGATCCCACCGTTACTTAGGTTGAAGTAGATACACTGTCCATATCAGGCCTCGTTGTCATTCATTCCAATATACTAGTTTTCTTCTTATATATCTCATACAAAATATCCAATTTTTGATTGTTTTGTTCTGTGGATTAGCACATTTACGATTCATATTCTCCAAATTAAATCTACAATATACGTACGGTGTTCAGGTATCCACTTAATTACATTTACATATGTATACTGTTGGATACCAATTTGCATCATAAAATGGGGGAAAAAAGAAACTTAATACAAAAAAATTACTATTAATACAAATTATTATATTGTCTTTAGTTTTCAATATAATCATTGTTCCTTCTTTAACAAAAATTAGATTTTTTTTTCTGACAAAACATATGATACTCCTACTAGTTTTAAGATCGTTAAATATTTGGCAGAGCCGTAGATTTAGTAATCGACTATATATATTTTCAAAATTCGAAAGTTCAAGATTTGAAATTTGGAGTTTATTATTGGGCTCAGGGAGATTCAGAGTTGTTTTTTTTTTTTCATTTTCTCAGGGGATAATTATGAGTGGGTGGCTTTTGCAGATAGATATATTTAAAGCTCCAAATAAATTTTTGCATGGGATAGAATTTTGTCGCCACCTTTGACGTAAGCTTTGTCTCGCTACCATTATGAATCCTATGGACCATTTACTTTTTTCGTTTTAACAAAATGCCTAATCACCATTAATGTTATTTTTGTTCTTATTTGCCCTGCCTTTTATATGAAACAATGTTAGACGTAATCTAGGACTAAAAGGGGATAGCTCCCAAAAAAAAATTGAAGCAAAAGATAACAAAAATGTTTATTGGTTATGAATGGTGAAAAATATTTTGATAATAAAGTTTATGTTTGAACGACAATATATTAATAATGTGGTTAATTCATATATTCATATATTTTCGTATATAATGAATAAAAAAAGAACAATGTGAAAGGGCAAATGGTAAAAAACATGTTCCTTAATCAATTACTTAAAAAGGAACAATGGAGACCATTGACATAGTGGATGAATTGGTTAAGCTCTATTTGAAGTGTGAAGCTATAGAGATGCGAATCAAAACATTTAGAGTGGAAACTGAATTTCTCTCAACTCATTAACGCCATTTCAACAAGACCCCTCGTCTATCTCGATCGACTCGACTCCAGCATCTAACTCTGAGACGAATTCAGCTAAACATGCTCTCATTATAGTTTGTTTAAGACATGTTCTCATTACAGTTTGTTTAAGAACACATGTTCCAAAATTTTGAAAAGGTTTTCTCGTCGTCAAGAAAAATAATATTTCTGTTATTTCATTTTCAATTAACTTTTTGTTACTTAATAGTAAAAATTTTGGCCTTTAGTAGCACTTTTACCAACAGGCCACCCGTGAAACCAAATTCTCACTCTGACGCATTTCAACATGCAACAAAATTAGAAGTAAGAATTACAAACTTCATTCCAAATTCTATTGATTTCAATTCTCATCATAACGATAAACAAATTTATCAACAAAAATAACAATTGACTCTTCCCTCAAAAGACCAAAAAAAAAAAAAAAAACACTAATTTTGTTTAGGGTTTGCAAATGACCACAAAGCAAGGAAGCAAAGCTTTAGGATTAAGCAAATAAAGCTCCTCCACATTTGTATACAAACCAACTTTGCCAGCCAACGAATCAAACCCACTCATCAACCCATTCATCTCCTCCACATTCTCCACCGGTCTATGCACTCTCCCGGCTATAACCCTACACACAATCAACACTTTCCTCACCGTCCGATCAACAACATCCCCACTCTGATGATCTCCACCGTTAACCAAAATCGACTCAAACGCTCTCCCACTAGTCGAAGCCGTGAACACACCAATCCCATTGTTCTTCTCCTCCCGTTTCGCCGAGAACCCGTTTCTTATAATCCGACAAACACTACACTTATCTGCCGTGCATATACTCGTTGACCCGTTTATACCTAAACCACAAGCCACTGTTGTTCCGTGGAACCTAAGCAGCTCGTTACCATCTGCTAGACATCTCGGATGCTTCTTCTGAAGTTTGCTCGCTCTGATTTTAACTGTCTCTCTGTATTCTTCGAATCTAGCTAACGTCTTTTGCATATTGTGAACTTTTAATACTCGATCGATTCTTCCACATTGGTTCTCTGATTTTAACCAACTCGTTCTGCATATTATCTCCACTATCTTTCTTGATGAGTCTCCTTCTACTAGCTCCGATACTGCAATTTGGATAAAGATTATATCAAAATTAAAACCTTTATAACCTAATTGCATAATCAAAATCCAATCTTTTTGATAAAGTTGAGATTTTTATTACCTAAAACTGTAAAACTCTGTTTTTTTCGATAAAGTTGAGATTTTTAAGAACTTTTTCTCATAAAGTTGGAAACTTTTTGTAATTCTGAAACCCAAATTGCATAGTTTGAATGGTGAAGATTGTAAAAAAAGACTCGAACTTTGAGATACGTACCGGCGTGTTTAGAGAGATGATGAGCTTCAGCAGCTTCAAGTTTATTGAACTGTTCACCACATTTATGACAAGAAACAGAGGAGTTCGAGTTGCCTCCATTAATGGGAGAGTCTCTGTTCATCTCTAATGAAACTCTCCTGTTTGTATGAAACCCTTCTCCTCCTCCTCCTCTGTCTCTCTCGGACAGAGCAGAAGATCCTTTTTTTGTGTGGCTCCGGTAAGAAGCTGAACGGTTAAGATAATGCATCGGTGTTCCTGGTCTCAACATACCCACATAAGTCGTTGACCGACCATTCCCTCCTCCGCCGCCACCACCGGAATCTGCTGCTGCTCCGGTAGGTGAAGCAGCCATGTCTCCACCAACACCAGTGATCTTAAGCTCGCAAGTTGAGTTACTAAGGATAACTTCATGAGTAATGGGATTGAGAAACTCATTGCTTCCAATAGAACGAGGACTACTTATAGGTGGTGGTCTATCGAAATGTCTTTTGCTTCCGTGGATTACGTCTTTGAGATTCGCTATCGATCTTGAACATCCTGATAAGCCACCACCGCACACGGCGGCGCCTCCTATGCTGGAGTTTCTCTTGGTGGAGATGGAGGAGAGGTGTTGTTGTTGTTTGGTGTTGTTATTGGTAGTGGATGGTTTAGTAGGGTCGTGGACATCAGATGGTTCGGATTTACAGTGGAGAGACTTCTTGAGTGAGAACCAAACAGTAGGGATGTTGTTCTTGTTCTTCTTCTTCTTCTTTTGGCTTTTTCTACTTGAATCTTCCATTGTTCTTTGTTTGTTTTGATATCTCTCTCTCTCTCTCTCTTTCTCTATCTTCTTCTGAAAAATTGTGGGGATTTTTATTTTGGAAGTGGTACTATAATAATAAAAATATTAATGAAGAAGTAGAAGAAGCAAAATAAGCAAGTGAAGTTTTTGTCTTGTACTAGTAATCTAGTATACAGTTGAAATTATTAAATGAGATATGAGAAAATAATTTGGTTTTAGTAGTATTTTTATATAAGAAGGCATGTACGTGCATATGAATCTAAAGGATGGTCTATAATGTCTCACCAGACTCAACTCACCGATGTAATAACACGAGAGAATGTTTACTTCATTTACTGTTTTTTGCGAATCTTATAAAGTGTTAAAAACAAACTAAAAGACTTCACAAGTCCACACAACACCTGTTCATGAATCATGAAATAGTATACTCATTTTGTTGTATTATTCTAATTAGTCTTTTTATTCGTTAAACTGAATATTGGAGTGATGGAGTCTCTTTTCTGGTTACAGTTTGATGCAAGGTAAACAAAAAACAAAAAGACAATCTAAATTTCATGAACTTTGCATTCATTAAGAGGATGAATGTTAACCATAATTCAATAATGAATTCAATGAGTTTGGTTTTTTAAAAGATACATTGAAGATCTCCAAAATTTTGGAATTTCCTTTAAACTGTCTCTTACAAAATTTAATTACAGTTAATACAATCGTCAATCAATGAGTGTGTTAGTGGGCAAGTTCACCGGTGAGATTCTACGAATTTTAGTAAAAGAATACGATTAGTCGTAAATAAACAAATGTCATATTTGACGAATCTAATATTTGGACTAAGCTAAGCTTCTACGATGTCCGAAACCTAGTCAGGCTAGAACTATGTATTCACTCACTTATCATAACTAAGTTCATCCAAGTAATAATGATGACAAATTGTTGTCCAGTGACAACGAAATGAGAGTTAGCTATAGGAGCTAAGTTTTGAAATAAATTGAAAAAAAGAACATTGATTTCAATTCATCAACTCACTTCTTTCCGCTTGCATCTGTCAATTCACTCTCTCTTATTAAAAGCCCTCCCACAATAGCAAATGAAGCGTCTGACATTTCTTGGAATATACTAATCAATTTACAGTAATCATCAATATGTACATTATCTTTAAGACAAACAAAAATTATGTACATTAAATATTGACGACAAAAAATATATATAGAACATTTGGAACTTCAGATAATATTTGCACACATTTTTTAAAAAATTACGACTAATATACCATGTAACTTTTATCACTCTAGACTCTAGTAAGTAAATACTAAAGTCTTGAAATATCAGTTTTTTTTTCACGAGAGGAAGAGAAAGAATAAGAATTTTAGAAAATTGAATTTTCTTAATGGATGACAATAACATGATTGTAAAGGATCAAAATAAGAATTTTTAAAATCAGAAGTTATAGTAGTATATTTTTGTCAAACTTTCAAACTGCATTTAATATTGACTTGTAGATATCGCAAAGGGTGGTAGATAAATGAAGTTAGGTGTGGGTGTCGTTATAGCCATATTGAATTCTAAATGAAAGAACATTAAATTTTAGAAAGATTGAATTTTGAAAACACACATTGATAGATAGATTTGTCCTTCTGTTCTGGGTTTCCCAGTTATGCCTTAAAACCTAAAAAAACAACAGGGCCATCATTTCGACCTCACCACATTGACTGGTCTGCCCCAATCTAGCTTTTGATATCTTAATATCGTGTGACTTAGCATGTTGCATCTACTAAATACTGAAAATTTATTAGGTGGACACCAGACAGTTTCATACTAGCTATATATCTTTTTGTTCTTAACATAACATTTTCTTAGGATGACGTTTATAGTAATTCATCAAAGTAACATAGTAATCAAAACTAAATTAAAAATTTTGAAATTGGTGATGTATATATATGTTACATATAACATGTAGTATGTACAACAAAAGCTTATAAAAACACCACATTAGCAAAATTTGCTACGTTTATGAGGTTCTCGTGGGATTAGAGTTGGGTTTTTATTATATAAAACACAAAATCATTACTTTAAGCCCATATCCGGCCCATTTATATCATTTACCAGCCCATAATAGAATAAATCGAATTATTTTACGTTAAAAATTTGGAAATTCCCTCGTCCAAAAAGAAACCAACAAAGAAAAAGTGAAGCGGTGCAACAGATCATAGCCATTGATATAGTTTTAATCAACGGCTAATACATATATGATCCGCGTACTCTGTTCTTATTGGTTGATAACTTTATTCTCTAACACACATATACGTATAAAGAATCGTCATTCTTCTCTGTTTAATTCGTCAAGAAAAATTTTCGATTTTTGCGCTGTAGAGAAAGAAAAAAAAAAGAGAGAGAGAGCTCTTTTGGTTAGTTAGTTTGTTTGTTGAGAAAAAAATGGCGGGTCGTGGGAAAACTCTGGGATCCGGTGCGGCGAAGAAAGCAACGTCTCGGAGTAGCAAAGCTGGGCTTCAATTCCCTGTTGGTCGTATCGCTCGTTTCTTGAAAGCTGGTAAATACGCCGAACGTGTTGGTGCTGGTGCTCCCGTTTATCTCGCCGCTGTTCTTGAGTATTTGGCCGCCGAGGTTACTTTTTTTTACTTTCCCAATCTCTTTCTCATTCCCTTTACCTATTTTTATCAGGGCTTCCTCTGTTTTTGCGTGATTAGTTTTTTTTTTTTGGCGATCCAAGACGAATCTAGGGTTCTTGAATTTTCAGAAATTGGGGAATTTTAGTTAAAATTGTAAAACTTTACATATATTTTCTCAATTTTGTTTCAATTGGTTCGTTCTGTATCGTAAATGAACATACTTTTGAGTTTATTAGATTAGTCTAAAATCGAAATTTTTGTACTTTATGCAACTGTGTGCATAGAACGTTGTCTAATATGGAAACTAATTTGATTTGTTTGTTAAAGTTCTCATTTTTGGGAAGTTACTTGAATTGGGTGTGTTTAATCGTCTTGGGGTCGTTAATGGTGTGTGGTTGAGACTGAAACTGATGTGTTTAAAATCATTCTCTATAGGTTCTTGAACTCGCTGGAAACGCAGCAAGAGATAACAAGAAGACACGTATAGTTCCTCGTCACATTCAGCTCGCTGTTAGAAACGACGAGGAGCTAAGCAAGCTTCTTGGAGATGTGACGATTGCTAACGGAGGAGTGATGCCCAATATCCACAATCTTCTTCTCCCTAAGAAGTCTGGACCTTCAAAGCCTCAGGAAGATTAGAGATTCTCAAAAACACAAGGATGATGATATAGAAGAAACACGTCTTGCTTGACTCCTTTTTGTTCTGTGTTTTCGCTTCTGAATTGAATAAACACAATAACTAGCTAGTGCTTTTTTGTTTAGGTGCTTTTGTTTTCTATCAGTTGTTTTAGTAGGGGGCTTTGTTTTGGACTTCTTGTTTCAGTTTCTGTGTGAATATATATCAAAAGTCTCGAATATTATTTACATAAATTGAGTTCGAGTGTTTCTTGCTTCAAAACAAGTGTTACATGACAATCCTGATGGTCTAATGTCTTGCTGACTCTTTTGTTCTGTTTCGCTTCTGATTCAATAAAAACAACAACTAGCTAGTGCTTTTGTTTTCTATCAGTTGTTTAGGGGCTTTGTTTTGGACATCTTGTTTCAGTATTATTTACATAATTGAGTTTGAGAGTTTCTTGTCTAAAGGAGTTTTACAAATCATTTGTGATCAAAGATAAACTCGTCTCTTTCTGCAACAAGGAACTCTTCGTACTTGGATTTAGAAATTGGATTGCTTTGGTTTCAATTCAAAAAAAAAAAAGAATATATAAACGTTATTGATAGTAATATTACAACAGTAAACACAAAAGGATTACTATTCTATGGCACAACAAGATTTAAGAAGAAAACAAAATGATGAGTGTGTTTTCTAAAACTAAAGTAGAAAATGTCAGTACAAGGAAAAGAGAGTGACAGTGTAAGTCAACAACTCCAAATGCTTCCTTTGTGTTTGTTCATCTGATCATCACTGACTAAAACCTGACATCTCTGTGAGTTAATGCCATTCCACTCCCAGCAGAAAAAAAACATCTTCAGAAGCTCTCAGCAAAACCGCAGAGGATTTATGTCCTAACATGTTGCAAAACCAGAGATTTGTAAATTCTTTAGTCTGAATCTGAACTAGAATGATCCATGCGTCTCTCTGAAATAGCTGGAAACAGCTTCTGCCTAGGATCTACTGAAGGTGGTTGTCTTGGAGTTTCAGAAGCAGATGAGGCTGTAGAGCCCTGTTTTCTGGCCATCCTTACGGGTCTTCCTCGTGCCTCTCTGACTTCTTTGCAGGACTTATCTAAGATTATCAAAAAATCACGCACAATCACAAACAAACGCAACCCTTCATCTTTTCCAGCTTTGCCATGGAAATAGTCCCCTGTACTTTTCACCAAAGCCATTATTCTCTTCTCTTCCTCGAGCACTGACACGATGCTACCTTCAGCATTTTGAATAAAATCTTCAAGCGCTTCACGAAACCCACTTTCCTCGCCTGAACTCTTCATCTCTGAGTTGACAAAGTCCCGAGCTTTCGACAAAGCATGACCCATTTTAAGAACAGTCCCTGTTAAACCATCAGCATCTATGTTTGCAGATTTCTTTACATTTTCAAGCTCACTGCTCAACCCTGAAACTTTCTGAAGTCCAAGATTACGGTAATTCTCTTCTGCCTCTTCAGTGGTTTCCTCGGCTAAAAGATCCTCTGTTTTAACACTTGAGAAGCTTTGGCTCTCTCTGATCGTACGAGCCGCTCTTAAACCTTCAGTCCTAATTATCTCTTGAACAACGAACTGGAGGAGCGTTGTTTTCCCATCAGTGCCCTTGACGTCTGCTAATTTTAAAAGAGTGTCCAGCTTGAAAGCTTGAGCACCACCCCTGAATGTACCATCATTCATTCGGTTTCCGGTCTTAAGAACGGCCTCTAAGAGCTTCAGGAACAGCCGACTTCCCCTAAGTTCTTTACAAGCAACCTTTCATATACACAAAAGAAGATGCGTTTAGATTGGAAAAGAAACAAAATATTTGAGAAAGACTAAGAAACTCTGTAATCTGTTTTCCTTTCCAGAACATAGTTTTTGTTTAAGATTAGGAAACATACCTCTAATGTCTGAAATGATTCTTTAACAAAGGCCATTTCTTCATGGAGTGTACACATAAATAGAAGTGCCTCTAGACGCTTGAAAGCGAAAGGGATATCAACGACTGCTTTCAGGAATCGTTCAGCGGTTCCCAATTGAGCTATTTCACCACAGTATAATCTAAGCTTTAGTTCTTCTTCTGGTGTTGGTGCCATCTTTAACAGAGTCTGAATGAATTCTACAGGAAGCTCATTTCCTAATTCAACGAAAATTATGTTAGAGAACACATGGGACAATGTTCCACCTAGAAAAAATAAAGGAAAAGAAGGTTACCTTCGCGAAGTGCATCACACACTTCTTCTGTTGTCGCATTCAAAGCACGCAAAAGAATTGATAGATTTTGTCCTTTCTTTGGTTCCAGAATCTGAATAAACTGAGGTAAAGTAACTTGTCCAGAGGACCCCTTTTTGTCGTTTTTATTCTTGTCTGCTGCTGCATATCCGAATAACGACTCTATCATCTCTTCATTGAACCTGGAAAAGCATCATAAAATAAGTTGTATTCAGTTACTGTATGAAAGTTATAGAATATTGGGGAAACAAGCTAGCAAGTTTACTCACTGAAAGGATCCTGATCTTATATCATTCCAAACCATTGAATGTTCTGGGTTTGCTTGAACTTTATCCCAGAAAAATGGCTTCAGCTTTGTTTTGGAGGGACCATCATCCTCTGATGCCTTTGCTGGCCCAGAAGCTGGTCGGGGTGCTTTTGGGCCCAGACTCATCGGTGGAGGTGGACGTGGTCCTTTAAGTCCAGGAGGAGGTGGCGGCCTAGGCCCACCAGAACCAGGTGGAGGAGCTGGAGGAGGTGGTCGTGGAGGACCAGCTGAAGATGGCATTGGTGGTGCTGGAGCTGGCGCAGGAGGAGCAGAACCCTTTTTTGAGGATACTTTAAAGAATTTGGGTGGTTCCGGTGGAAGTGGCTCCACTTTACCAGAAAGAGACTTCCCTGAAAGTGCAGAAGCTGTTCTTCCAGGTGGAGGCTTCAAAGGTGGCATCCCGTAATTGGTAATACTACTATTATGCATTCCTTCTTGTGACATCCTTTCTTCTAACGTATACGAATCGTCAGAGTTACTTCCATCGAAAGATGATGACATTTTTCCTTGGTTTGAGTAAATGTTATAAGATTGATGACCCGGCTTTTCTCCTTTGCCAGAACCACCATAGTTGATGGAGGAACCTGAAAACGTTAAAAAAAAACTACTTAAATCTTTATATATTCAACAAAATTTCTTGTTAGATTAGTACCGTGAGAAAGTGGATATATTATTACCAACAGAGTAATCGCTACTGCTTAAACTGAGAAGAGGCCGTTCATCATTTTTCCTGCCTCCTGAACCATTTCCACAAACCCTAGTGCAGCATAAGAATAATAATGCGGCAAGCAAAAACGTAGAAACTGCAGTCACAACAACGGCAATGATGATTGTTTTCTGATGATCCTCTTTTTTTTTCGCAGGTGAGACAGGTGCAGATTTTGGAGTTTTAGAAACGTTTTTCTTAGGAGGAGGAGGGGGAGATCTTGATGGGGGAAGAGATGATCTCCGTGGAGGTGGGGATTTTGATCGAGTAGGTGGGCCTGGATTACGCTTAAGAGGACGGGGAGGGGAAGGAGAAGGAGAAGGGGAAGAGCCAGGTCTACTAGCTAGGTTTCTCCTCGGAGTATCAACCATAGATGAAAAGAGCTCAAGATACTCGGGGTTATGACCATTTAACTTTCCTTTCTCTTGTATACAATCAAGAAGAGTCTGCTTTAGATGGGAATGATTCAAACCAAATAGTTCCCTATTGTCCTTCGAACCTGGAAAACATAGATTGAATACTGCGACAGCTTCCTTCACACAGTCAGAATCTTGCCAACAACGCTGCGACCATGATGTTTCTACCTGTCAAACATTGTACGAAAGACATGAGACAAACAACTTAAAAAGCTATATAAGAAAAATTGAAAATCATAGCATTAACTAATAGACAGCCAACTAATAAATCCAAGCACAATTGCAAATGGGAATACAAACTATTTTGCAAGATGAAAAAAATGTAAGCGTTCTGAGATGATCTTATTTTTGTTATAGCAAACATGAACCAAAACCAATAACGCAGTCTTAGTCTCGAAACCTAACACTTTCAGCAAGAATATGACTCACATATCTCTCTGGATAAAGTCTACAACAGAGGTACAGGATCTTCTAGATATTACATTCGATCTACCTAACTTGAATACCGTAGCTACATATCCGAAACTGAGGTTTAAAACTACTTTAGAAGAGAGAGTCCCACTAAAACCTGGAACTCGACAAGCGTGAAACTGAAAGCTACAGCAGCAACAAAATGCACTCTGAATATATACCCCATTGATTAGATCTAGCTTTTAGAATATACATGATTGACACATATTCGAAACCATAGACTTTATATAGGAGGAA
This sequence comes from Camelina sativa, assembly GCF_030686135.1. NCBI lineage: Eukaryota > Viridiplantae > Streptophyta > Magnoliopsida > Brassicales > Brassicaceae > Camelina > Camelina sativa. Next base: position 24,083,413 of record NC_141881.1, read on the forward strand.
AGGATATAAGCATCTCGTAATGATCTACATGATTTCTTTCTCAGACACTTGGATACTTTCAGGGAACATGACACAAAACCAAAAATGCAAATTCAGTCTCTAAAGCCTAGTTTTTTCAGCAAGAAACAGCTAATATCTCGCAACTCTCCCATCAAAAGTATACTACAGAGCTACAAGATCTCCTAGCTTCTACAAATTAAGCTCTCTCAGATAGATCCCAATCACAAATGATGTAAAAAAAAAAAAAAGAATCAAACAGACTTGAAAAGCACAAAAGGGCTTACCATTTGGGTATTGACCTGCCCTGTTGAAGGAGGAGCCATGAATTGACTAAGAAAAGTCTCATCTTTTTCTGCATTCTCTTCCAAGGTAACCACCAAGAACCCAGAAAGCAGAATCAACCAAAAAACTAAACGAGTCCAACTCTGATCACCCATTCCTCCTCGAATCATTCCAAACATATCTATTGCTTCTCATTTCATCTAATATTACTCCAACAACAACGACGTAATCAAAAAAGCTCCTTCAATGAAACGATTTAATATCACTAATTTAATGCAGAACAACCCTTTTGATTAATTTCGATAAAGATCGAAACTTTAAACACAACCAACCCTGATCGAGAAAATTGGAGCTGACTTCGACGCAATTACCCCCCTGAATGACCAATTCAATGATGAAGCTTCGAGAACAATGCCACCGAGAGATCAAATACACGTTTTGAGAAAACTAAGAGACAGCACAAAAGGTAAAAAGAGTTGGTGCTAATGATTGTTGCCAGATCCAATACCAAAAAGCTCAATGGTGATTGTCGTCGTCGTCGGTGCGCTCTCAACCAAACCCAAAATTTTGACCAGCGAGACCAAACAAAAGTTTCAACCTTTTTTTCTTTTTTTTTTTTACGACGAGAAAATTTCACGGAGAAATTAGCTCTCAAGCTTCATTAAATTTTTCTCGAAAGCTTTTTCGTTCGTTTTTTTTTCTTTCACAAAACTCAAACTCGCGAAATTTACGCAGAGTTATTGATATATTGGATTATTTATTCTGTTTTTTCTTGATTTTATTTCTTACTTCAGGGGGAAAAGGTAATTCAATCAATTTAAGTATAATATATTTTTATTTTATTATCTTATTAATCTATACTAAATAAAAATATAAGTTTCTAAAAATGTTCACATAAGATTTTAAATAATTAATAAGGATTAGCCACTTCATATTTAACACTTTTTGAATTTTCACACCATCCACCTAAGATTTTAATTAACAAATGAGAATTAGACATCTCACTAATTAATATTTTTGTCACTACAATAATTTTCTATATTAAGTTTTATGGTAATAATATAAAAATATTCCTACATTTTCTATATTAAGTTTTATAGTAATATAATAATTTTCTATATTAAGTTTTATAGTAATAATCCTACATTTTTGTCACTCTAATAATTTTCTATATTAAGTTTTTATTTTTTTTCATCGCTTTTGCCATCATTGTGCACACTTCTCTTTCTGGTTATGTTTTACATCTCTTAGACCATCTCCAATGTATATTTCTATTTTTTCCTCTAAAATAGAGCAACTCAAAAATAGAGCATTGTTTTCCTTTAATGTATTACTCTATTTTCAACTCTAAAATAGAGTTAGTGTAAAAAAATAGAGGTGAGAATAGAGTTGCTCTATATATAGAGCAATCCTATCATTTTCTCTATTTTAGAGTAAAATATAGAGTAGGGTTTGAGCAAATGTTACTCTATAATAGAGATTTGACTCTAAAATAGAGTGGGGTTGGAGATGCCCTTATGAGCATAAAACATGTGTTTGTGTATGAAGTTATAGATGATTTGATGTTGTTTGTGTAAGAGTTTTGGATATTAAGAAGAAAGATCGACGACAAGAATCATTGAAGACTAAGTTATGGTAGAAGAGAACTGAATTTTGAGTACAATATATCAAATGAATGATGTTGTTTTGGATAGTTAATTCATAGGCTTATGGAGCTATGTTTAGTTTAAGTTATACATTTCTTTCTCTGTTTTCAACCACATAACTACAAATGTTTTACATAGAAAAAGATGGAGGGGGATTAGGAAGAAAGCAAGGAAGAGGAAAACGAAGAGTATAACAAATAATTGGACTGTGAAAGTAACGACGACAATGACCATGAAAAATTGAATATGATTGACAAGAAGGAATATAAAGAGACGGTGAACGTAGAAAAGAGATACGAAGATATATTTTACATGATGACAAATTGATTCATGATTTTTTTCATCATATATGATTCTTAGACACTATTGACTTTAATAATTTTTAATTGAATTGATTTTTGTTTTGCCTTAATAGTAATTTTTTTAAGATAATATTCCTTCCGTTTCAAAATATAGGATGTATTAGTAGAAACACGTATATTAAGAAAAAGTTCCTTTTAAAAAGCTTAACCAATCATACCAAAGACTGAATAATAGAAAATATAAAATTAATTTAAAAGTTGCATCGAAAGTTGGAAACATCCTATATTATGAAACAAAAATAATTCTCTAAACATTATATATTATGAAACGTATGGAGTATATAATAACTACCATCAATGGTATATAGTTTTTATCAAACTATATCAAATACGCGTGGGTTCAAAACCTAGTAATTTATAATGTATCCGTTGACAAACAAAAAAACTTTATAATGTATCTGATATATTACTAGAAAAAAACTACTAATACTGAAAGCAATCAAATATTTTCAAAACTGTTTTTTAAGTATTTCCTCAAAATTCATTTTCATATATATAAGTTATGATATTGTTTGTCTAAATTTTTTATCTCTCTCGTGTATTGACTATTTAAGTAATGTTTTATGTAGAAAGAAAAACATTAAACTCATGGCGTCTCTTTGCTCTGAGGGCGATTTTTTGGGCGAAAATCAATTCTCGATTCGTCCTCCTCTTTCTCCAATTTGGAGTTTCTTTCCGGCAAATTGTTTTATTTCCCGGTATGGATTTGGCGGTTTTGTTCTGTTACAGGTATCTGTTAACAGTTACATTCTGACTTTTATGTTGGATAACCTTCCCAAAAAACCGCCATGGTCTCTGTATATATATTCTACTTGGTTCGTCTGGATTTCTTCAACACTGCAAACATATCTGTTTCTTTGTACTACACCACCATTGAAGATGAGTTCGAACATCCAAAAAAATCTCCAGAATTTGGATCTGGGCATTGATGACGCACCGGTTCCTCTACCACCAGAACTCTGTGGATACTCTGCGAACATCAATCGCTTTTCTCTGATCGTTTCTATTGTGAACCCACGAAAGCAGAATGCTCGGGCTATCATGGCACAGATGCCTAAAATTTGGGGTTTTGCTGACTCATGTCGTGGCAGAGTCATTGGAAATGGAAAGATCCTGTTCATTTTCCAATCTGAAGAAATGCTTAACCTGGTTCTTCGCCGTGGACCATGGACATTTAATGACTGGATGATCACGGTACACTGCTGGTACCCTAACATCTCTGACGAGGCTATGAAGATCATACCTTTCTTGGTTCAGGTTCGTGGAATCCCGGTTCAGTTCCTCACTACACCAATGGTGAACTACATTGGCGGAAAATTGGGGAATGTAGCCACTGTGGATTTTGATGAGAATGCAAACTTGGTGGAGTTTGTTCGCATTTACATCAACTGGCACATAGACACTCCTTTAAGATTCCAGAGGAATTTTCAATTTGGGGGAGGGGAGAATACGATTCTCAAGTTTCGCTATGAGCGTTTGAGAAACTTTTGTGCGAAGTGTGGATTACTGTCTCATGATGCAAAGGACTGTCCTCTCTCTTTTGATGGTCCTGATGACAATAACCCTCCACATGATGACAATGATGGCCCTGATGATGACAATGATGATGCTGATGACCATGATGCTTATGATCCGGACTATCCACAGAATCAGGTAAACTATGAATCTGATACTAACACTTTGCAGACGATTGCACCGGATGGTCATATTCCAGGCCTGGAACGTGTATCAAAGTCAAAAGAATTCATCATCAGTGACTCTGAGGAAATCTTGGCCCCCAATGCCTCCATGAGAGTCGTTTCCAGGAATTGTCAGGGCATCTACTCGCCGCTGACTCAAGACAGTTTAAAACGTTTATGTCGTATATTAAAACCTAATCTACTTTTCTTGTGTGAAACTATGAATTCTTGTTCTACTGTGTGTGATTTTGCTTCTGTTCTAGGATATAATAATGTAATAACACAACCCCCTCTTGGTCGGAGTGGAGGTTTAGCTTTGATGTAGACAAACAATGTCTCGTTATCCAAGTTGTATCAGGATGAATGTATGATTGATGTTCATGTCATCTTCAATAATAAAGGCTTTTATTTTTCTGGTGTGTATGGTAATCCAAATGCGAACTTAAGGCATTTATGTTGGAACCATTTGGAAACTATAAACACAACAAGAAATGGTCCATGGGTTCTGGCTGGAGACTTCAACGAAATACTTGGTAATCACGAGAAGATAGGAGGACCTGCAAGGGAAGAATGGACTTTTAGAAAATTCAGACATATGATCTATGTCTGCGATCTAACTGATCTTAAGTCAAAGGGGAATCATTTCTCTTGGGTTGGCGAGAGGCGAGACTACACAGTTAAATGTTGTCTTGATAGAGTTATGATAAACACTGAATGGGAAGCTTCATTTCCAAGTGCTGAAGCTGAATTTATGGAGTTTGATGGCTCTGATCACAAACCAATTCTTATCACAATCCAGTCCTTACAATCGAACAACTCAAAACCTTTTCATTTTGATAGGAGACTTACAGAAATAAGAAATTTTGATCAGATTGTAGCTCGAGGCTGGAACTCCTCTAAAAACAAGAATTACTACTCTATATGTGATCAAATCAACACTTGTCGCAGAGAAATGGCCAAAGGAAAACATAAGGCTAACTTGAACTCGTCAAAGCGTATTGATTATTTTCAAAATAAACTTAATCGAGCCATGGAGAGCATAAACAAAAACCAGCGACGTCACATTCCATACTTACAAAGGCAGTTGAGCAAGGCATATAGAGATGAGGAATATTATTGGCAAAACAAGAGCAGAAACCGCTGGTTGGAACTTGGCGATCGTAACACAAAGTTCTATCATGCAAGCACAAACTTGATACGCCAAAAATCATCTACTTAACATATGTGACTCATCCAATAACATATTCAGTGGTGACCAAGAGATAGGTGCTCATGCTCAAGGCTATTTTTCAAGCATCTACACCTCAAGTAGAGTTCCAGTTTCGCCTATTGATTTCGGTGATTTCTCTGCTACGGTTACTCAGACGATTAACGAAGATCTGACGAAGGAATTCACTGCAGCGGAGATTTATGAAGCAATCTCCTCCATTGGAGACAACAGAGCTCCCGGTCCGTATGGCCTGACTGCACGTTTCTACAAGCATTATTGGCATATTATTGGTAATGATATAATAACAGAGGTTAGAGACTTTTTCGAAAGCTCTCATATGAAATCTGGTATTAATCACACCAATATTTGCATGATTCCAAAAATAGACAGATCATCAACCGTGTCCGAATACAGACCTATCGCATTATGTAATGTTATGTATAAAATCATCTCTAAATGCATGGTGAATAGGCTGAAAAAACACTTAGATGACATAGTTTCGGATTCACAAGCTGCATTTATTCCAGGAAGATTGGTTACAGATAATGTGATGATTGCTCACGAGGTCATGCACTCTTTAAAATCAAGAAAACGTGTTTCCACAAACTACATGGCATTAAAAACCGATGTCAGTAAAGCATATGACAGGGTTGAATGGAATTTTTTAGAAGTTACAATACATTTGTTTGGTTTTTCAAAAAATGGATAGATTGGGTGATGGCTTCGGTAAAATCTGTTACTTACTCGGTCCTGATTAATGGATCCCCACACGGAAATATAGTTCCACAACGAGGTATTCGTCAAGGAGATCCGTTATCGCCTTACCTCTTCATTCTATGTGCTGACATCATGAGCCACTTGATCAGAACCAGAGTAGCTTCAGGAGATATCAGAGGTGTACGAATAGGGAATCGAGTTCCTCCAATAACTCATCTACAATTTGCAGATGACTCACTTTTCTTTTGCCAAGCAAATGCTCGAAACTGTACAACAATCAAAGAAGCTTTTGAAGTTTATGAGTATTACTCAGGACAGCAAATAAACACAACGAAATCTTTGATTACTTTTGGTTCGCGCGTAAATGGTCAGCTCCAAAATCGTCTCAAGCGGATCCTTGCAATACCAAACCATGGTTGTAACGCCCGCGAACCAAATTGTGTATTTTTGGTGTGGGTGTCGATCGACACCCTTTGTGGCATCGATCGACACCATGTTTTCCGGTTTGGTCGGGTTTGATTTAATTACCGAATTGGTTCGGTTTGGTTTAATTTAAAACCCTAATCGTGTGTAAAAGGGGAAAAACGACCCTAGGTCGTATTATTTGTGATTCTCGCCGTTTTTGAGAGGAAAAGAAAGGGAGAAAAGAGAGAAAAACTTTTCTGGGCTTGTTCTTGGTGATTTTGGAGAGATCTGAGGCTGTAGGAGTGTTAGCTGTTGCTGGAATCGAAGGGGAAGCTTCTGGAGGTGTTGTTTTCCACGTTTCTCAATCCAAACTTCTTGTTCTTGAGGTGAGTGCTTGACCATGGTTGATCTAAGCATGAGATCTCCCTTGTTTTGTGTGATTCCTTGTTATTTGTGGTGTTTGCTTGCTTGGGTACATTGTATTTGTGATTTCTAGTGAATTCCGAGATGATTAGACGTGTTTGGAGTCGAATCTGGGTTGATTGAGATCGGAGTTCGTCGCTGAGTTTCGCGCAGAACGTGACTGCAGAAGAGGCGTCGATCGATACCACTTTTGTGGAGCATCGATCGGCACCGTCTCGAGTAGCATCGATCGTTACCATTCCGGCATCGGTCGACACCAGTTCCTGTAGCATCGGTCGACACCGATGGAGCATCGGTCGACACTAGTACCTGCCGAGTCTTATTTTCCTGGTTTGATATGTTGATTGTGTTATTGTTGTTTGTTGACTTGGGAGTCTCATATGCTTGTGTGTATAACCCAGTAGATGGGAGGACGACCTCACTAAGTATTTATGATAATACTTACGCATCTCAATTGTTGTTTGTGATGTGCAGGTAAAGGCAAAGTGTGATCGTGGAATCAAGGGCTATGAGGAGGAGGATGTTCTAGAGACTTGATTGATTGTGGTCTAGCTGTTGTTAGGTTGCTAGATTAAGTCAAAGGAACTTTGTAGGATGTTAGCTTTTGGTTATTCCTTTGTTTGGATTATGATGTTATTGGATTATTATGTTGGTTATTATTGGAATTATTTTATTTGGTTATCCGCTGTTATTGTTTGATGTTAGGATGTTAGTGGGTATGGGACCACTAGTAAATTAAGGTATTAAAAAAAAAAAAAAAAACGGGAAGGGTTGTTTCAATTTGGTATCAGAGCCCTTACGGTTCTAGGTCTAGGGTTCATTGTGCTTTTGCTGTTGATGTTTAGGATTACATGCTATAATTGATTGTGTGATTGGCAATTGTGTGTGGCATGAAGTCCTAGAACATCCTCTTCGAGCCGAGTGTGTGATTCCACGGTGAGTTGTGTTTCTTTTGTATTAGAATTATTGTTTGCTTAGCCTTCTGTTCTTGGATGATACAGAGGGTTAGGGGTGAGGATGCTGTTGGTCGCGGTCGTGGTCGTGGGCGTGGTCGTGGTCGTGGTCGGGGACGAGGTCAGGTTCCTGAGGCCAGTGTGAGTGTGACCCAGAGCGTGGCCAGTGAGGAGGTGGCGGAGTCACAGGTTCATCCTAGTGTGTCTGGAGACCAGGCTGGTTTGGGTGACGGCAGGGCGGATGGGCCCGGTGTCGGTCACGGTGTTGCCCCGGGTGTGGGGGTTGCAGCGGGAGGTGCTCCAGGCAGGGAGGATGTCTTGATGGACTTGCTAGCTCAGGTAGCTCAGGCTTTGCAGCGACCTCCAGCAGTTGTGCCGCCAGTGGTTGGTGGGCAGGATCCAGTAGTGCCGCCAGTGGGTGGTGGACAGGTTCCAGTGGTGCAGCCTGCAGCGGGTTTGCAGGCAGGTGTGCAGCCGGGGGCCGAGGTAGTGGATGCTCAGTATGTTCGGATGATGGAGCAGCTGCGGCATGTGGGAGCAGGGTATTTCTCAGGAAGTACCGATCCGAGTGTAGCGGATGAGTGGAGAGAGCGGATGGAGGATATTTTCCTTTCGCTTAGGTGTCCCGACCGGTACAGGGTGGATCTGGCAGTGTTTTACTTGTCAGGAGATGCTCGTGTGTGGTGGAGGTCGGTGACAGCACGGAGGGTGCAGAGGGGTATGTCTTGGGGAGATTTTGTGGGGGAGTTTAACTCCAAGTATTTTCCTCAGGAGGCACTTGATCGTATGGAGGCACGGTTCTTGGGTCTGACTCAGGGGAACCGTACAGTGCGGGAGCTGGATGCAGAGTTCAGTCGGCTTGTAGGGTATGCAGGCAGGGCATGGGAGCCAGAGGCGGCTCAGGTGCGGAGGTTTTTGTTGGCTCTGCGGGATGATTTGAGGACTCGGTGTAGAGTGAGGAGTTATGCTACGAGAGCGGAGTTGGTTGAGGTTGCAGCTGGGATAGAGGATGATTTGAGGTCACAGGTGGTTGTGGTCGGTTCTTCAGTGCAGCCACAGCAGTCTCAGCAGTCCCAGCCGTCTTCTGTTCCTAGCAAGGGCGGCAAGCCTGCGCAAGGGCAGAAGCGGAAGTTTGATGCTATGCAGAGGTCGAGGCACGGGGATGCGAGATGCTTTGGGTGTGGTAGTAGGGACCACAAGGTGACTAGCTGTCCACAGAGAGGTGAGCAGCGGGCAGTGACAGAGCAGCGGGCAGTGACAGAGCCGCGGACCGATACTCGAGTGTGTTACTACAGCAGAGAGACGGGGCATATCAAGCCTCGTTGTCCCAAGTTGCAGCAGAGGGCAGTAGCAGTGTTGCAGGCTGGAGCTCAGCCAGGGGTGCAGCAGGGTGTGCAGCACGGTGTGCAGCCGGTGGGTTGGATTGAGCCGACGAATCAGGTGTACTCGACCCAGGAGCCCGGTGGCACTAGTGCAGGAGCGATCACAGGTATAACTTCTGAGATTCGAACTTAGTCAATTCAATAGTTCAGATTATATTTGTTTTTGCTTGTGGTCAAGTGTTAGGTTCTCAACACATGAGATTTGTGTAGGGACCTTGTTGGTGGGCGGGTTTAAGTCCCATGTTATGTTTGATTCTAGAGCTTCTCATAGCTTCATTACTCCGGAGTGTGCCGTGAGTGCGGGGATCAGAGGGGATTCTGGAGAGCGTTCAGGAGTTGTCAGAGTTGCTGGAGGCAAGTTTCTGAGGGTTATTGGACGAGCTGGAGGAGTTGATATTCAGATCGCAGGAGAGTCGTGGCCAGCGGATTTGCTTATCAGTCCAGTGGAGTTGTATGACGTCATTCTTGGTATGGATTGGTTGCATCGGTATAAGGTGCATTTGGATTACTATCGGGGTAGAGTGGAGTTTGAGCGTCCAGGAGGGAAGTTGGTTTTTCAGGGTATTAGACCGACTTCGGGGAGTCTCGTGATCTCAGCCGTTCAGGCAGGGAAGATGATCGAGAAGGGCCGTGAGGCTTATCTGGTTACTATATCTATGCCAGAGTCAGTGGGGAAGTCTACGGTTAGCGGTATTCCGGTTGTGGAGGACTTTGAGGATGTGTTCCAGTCATTTCAGGGATTACCACCATCTCGGTCGGATCCTTTTACTATTGAGCTGGAACCGGGGACGATGCCGTTATCCAAGGCTCCTTACAGGATGGCTCCAGCAGAGATGGCAGAGCTGAAGAAGCAGCTGGAGGATTTGTTGGGCAAGGGTTTTATCCGTCCTAGTTGTTCACCGTGGGGAGCTCCGGTGTTGTTTGTTAAGAAGAAGGATGGGAGTTTTCGGTTGTGTATTGACTACCGGGGTTTGAACCGAGTTACTATGAAGAACAAGTACCCTCTCCCGAGGATTGATGAGTTGTTGGATCAGTTGAGGGGTGCTACTTGGTTCTCCAAGATCGACTTGGCTTCAGGTTATCATCAGATCCCTATTCATGAGGCAGATGTGAGGAAGACAGCCTTCAGGACGAGATATGGGCACTATGAGTTTGTGGTGATGCCGTTTGGGTTGACAAACGCGCCAGCTGCGTTTATGAGATTGATGAACAGCGTGTTCCAGGAGTTTCTGGACGTGTCAGTCATCATTTTCATCGACGACATCCTGGTATATTCTAAGAGTCCTGAGGAGCATGCAGTACATCTGAGAGCAGTGTTGGAGAAGCTGCGGGAGCAGAAGCTGTTTGCTAAGCTGAGTAAGTGCAGTTTCTGGCAGCGTGAGATGGGGTTCTTGGGTCATATTGTTTCAGCTGAGGGAGTTTCAGTGGATCCAGAGAAGATTCAGTCCATCAGGGAGTGGCCGAGGCCGCAGAGTGCCACTGAGATTCGGAGTTTCCTGGGGTTAGCAGGTTACTACAGGAGGTTTGTTCGGGGTTTTGCGAGTATGGCTTAGCCGATGACTAAGCTTACAGGGAAGGATGTCCCGTTTGTGTGGTCACCAGAGTGTGAGGCAAGTTTTGCAAGTCTCAAGCAGATGTTGACTACCACGCCGGTGTTAGCATTGCCTGAGCAGGACGAGCCTTATGTTGTGTATACAGATGCTTCTAGAGTGGGGTTGGGTTGTGTACTTATGCAGCAGGGGAAGGTTATAGCTTATGCTTCACGGCAGTTGCGGAAGCATGAAGCTAATTACCCTACTCATGATTTGGAGATGGCAGCAGTGATCTTTGCTCTTAAGATTTGGAGATCCTATCTGTATGGTGGGAAGGTACAGGTATTTACAGATCACAAGAGTCTGAAGTATATTTTTACTCAGCCTGAGCTGAATTTGAGGCAGAGGCGTTGGATGGAGTTAGTAGCAGATTATGATTTGGACATAGCTTACCATCCTGGTAAAGCTAATCTGGTTGCAGATGCCTTGAGTCGGAAGCGGGTGGCTTCGGCTCAGGAGCAGGATATGGAGGTGTTAGTAGGTGAGATTAGTGCATTGAGTTTGTGTGCTATCTCACAAGAACCTTTGGGTTTGGAGGCAGTTGATAGAGCAGATTTGTTGAGCAGAGTGAGGTTAGCTCAGGAGAGTGATGAGGGGCTGGTGAATGCCTCTAAGGCTGCGGGTGCAGAGTATCAGGTTTCTGCTAATGGTACTATCCTTGTGCATGGTCGGATCCGTGTGCCCAAGGGTGAGGATTTGAGGCAGGAGATACTGAGAGAGGCTCATTCGAGCAAGTTCTCTATTCATCCAGGGGCGACCAAGATGTACCGTGATCTCAAGCGGTATTATCACTGGGTCGGGATGAAGAAGGACGTAGCAGACTGGGTGGCTAAGTGTGATACTTGCCAGCTGGTGAAGGCGGAGCATCAGGTTCCTGGTGGTTTGTTACAGAGTTTACCCATTCCAGAGTGGAAGTGGGATTTGATCACGATGGACTTCGTGGTAGGTTTACCTGTGTCGAGGACGTTTGATGCTATTTGGGTCATTGTGGACCGTTTGACTAAGTCTGCACATTTTCTGGCCATCAAGAAAACTGATGGAGCAGCGGTTTTGGCCAAGAAGTATGTGAGGGAGATAGTCAGATTGCATGGTGTACCTGCTAGTATTGTGTCTGATAGAGATTCCAAATTCACTTCGGTGTTCTGGAGGGCGTTTCAGGCAGAGATGGGCACGAAAGTGCATATGAGTACAGCCTACCATCCTCAGACGGACGGTCAGTCAGAGAGGACGATCCAGATTTTGGAGGATTTATTGAGGATGTGTGTGCTGGATTGGGGTGGTCATTGGGCAGATCACTTGAGTTTGGTGGAGTTTGCTTATAACAACAGCTACCAGGCTAGTATTGGGATGGCTCCTTATGAGGCCCTGTATGGGAGGCCGTGTCGTACACCTTTATGTTGGACTCAGGTGGGGGAGAGGAGCATATTTGGTGCAGATTTTGTTCAGGAGACCTCGGAGAAGATTCGGGTTTTGAGGCTGAACATGAAGGAGGCTCAGGATCGGCAGAAGAACTATGTTGATAAGAGGAGAAAGGATCTTGAGTTTCAGGTTGGTGATAGAGTGTACCTCAAGATGGCCATGTTGCGGGGTCCGAACAGGTCTTTGACAGAGACTAAGTTGAGTCCGAGGTACATGGGTCCGTTCAGAGTGGTTGAGCGGGTGGGACCAGTGGCATATAGGCTGGAGTTGCCTGAGGTTATGCGTGCGTTCCACAAGGTATTTCATGTGTCGATGCTGAGGAAGTGTCTTCACGAGGGTGATCAGTTGTTGGCTAAGATACCTGAGGATCTTCAGCCTAACATGACTTTGGAGGCGAGACCAGTGAGGGTGCTCGAGAGGAGAGTCAAGGAACTTCGGAAGAAGAAGATTCCTTTGATGAGAGTCCTGTGGGACTGTGACGGAGTAGAGGAGCAGACTTGGGAGCCCGAGGCGAGGATGAAGGCAAGGTTTAAGAAGTGGTTTGAGAAGCAGACCGCTTGAGCTTGTCTAGCCGGGTCCGAGTTGTAGTCCGTGGCTGGAGCGGGTACGAAGTATTCCAGCCCATCTCTCTTGATATTTGGTCGCTTAGGGGTGATTGGTTGTGCGACTAAGTATCAAGATGAGGTGGTGCTCGGGATGCGGGTTGATGGCTCCAGTTGTTGTATTTTTTTTGTTTCCTGATGTATTTTCGTTGAGTTTGTAACGATTATGACATTTTGAGATTAATAAGATGAGTATTTTTCTTTATGTTTGACTGTTGTTGTCATGGGAAAAAGAGAAATAGCTCGGGTTTCTATTTTTGGAAAGTTACCATAAATAGAAAGTTTCCACAAAAGGAAGGTTTCCATAAATAGGAAGTTTCTAAAATGGGAATGTTTTGTGGAAATGTGAGGTAGATCTAGCCGGGAGATACTCGTTGGCATCAGTGTTTGTTTTTGCTCTAGGCCGTGTGGGCCCAACTCACGTGATACCGATAGCTCGATGGACTTTGTGGCCAGAGAGTGGGAGTGGTATGTTGCTTCGGATGACGATCCGAGAGCGCGCTTGAGGGTGACGACCCAAGAGCGGGATATGTGAGGCTCCCTGGATACCGTAGCTGTGAGCCGAGGCTCGGCAGTGAGCCGGTATGTCTCGAGGGTTGCGACCCGAGAGCGGGGGGAGTGTGTGTGGGTGACTTCCTGGATGCCGTAGCTTAAGGCGGTTGGCCTGATAGCGAGCCGGCATGATTCGTTGGTTGCGACCACGGACGGGGGAAGCACTGAGTTGTGAGCAGATAGTGTTATGATGCGAGTATATTGGCTAGAGGGAGACCTCGAGGGTCAGTCGGAGGTGTGCGGGCTGTTGCGACAGTGGCACGGGAAACCTTGACTGATGGTGTTTAGTCCGGTCTGGGGACGTGCGGGCCGTGATGACGGGGGCACGGAGGTCCTTGGCAGATGGACGGTATTGCGGGATTCGGGGACGAATCCATATTGGTGGGGGAGAATTGTAACGCCCGCGAACCAAATTGTGTATTTTTGGTGTGGGTGTCGATCGACACCCTTTGTGGCATCGATCGACACCATGTTTTCCGGTTTGGTCGGGTTTGATTTAATTACCGAATTGGTTCGGTTTGGTTTAATTTAAAACCCTAATCGTGTGTAAAAGGGGAAAAACGACCCTAGGTCGTATTATTTGTGATTCTCGCCGTTTTTGAGAGGAAAAGAAAGAGAGAAAAGAGAGAAAAACTTTTCTGGGCTTGTTCTTGGTGATTTTGGAGAGATCTGAGGCTGTAGGAGTGTTAGCTGTTGCTGGAATCGAAGGGGAAGCTTCTGGAGGTGTTGTTTTCCACGTTTCTCAATCCAAACTTCTTGTTCTTGAGGTGAGTGCTTGACCATGGTTGATCTAAGCATGAGATCTCCCTTGTTTTGTGTGATTCCTTGTTATTTGTGGTGTTTGCTTGCTTGGGTACATTGTATTTGTGATTTCTAGTGAATTCCGAGATGATTAGACGTGTTTGGAGTCGAATCTGGGTTGATTGAGATCGGAGTTCGTCGCTGAGTTTCGCGCAGAACGTGACTGCAGAAGAGGCGTCGATCGATACCACTTTTGTGGAGCATCGATCGGCACCGTCTCGAGTAGCATCGATCGTTACCATTCCGGCATCGGTCGACACCAGTTCCTGTAGCATCGGTCGACACCGATGGAGCATCGGTCGACACTAGTACCTGCCGAGTCTTATTTTCCTGGTTTGATATGTTGATTGTGTTATTGTTGTTTGTTGACTTGGGAGTCTCATATGCTTGTGTGTATAACCCAGTAGATGGGAGGACGGCCTCACTAAGTATTTATGATAATACTTACGCATCTCAATTGTTGTTTGTGATGTGCAGGTAAAGGCAAAGTGTGATCGTGGAATCAAGGGCTATGAGGAGGAGGATGTTCTAGAGACTTGATTGATTGTGGTCTAGCTGTTGTTAGGTTGCTAGATTAAGTCAAAGGAACTTTGTAGGATGTTAGCTTTTGGTTATTCCTTTGTTTGGATTATGATGTTATTGGATTATTATGTTGGTTATTATTGGAATTATTTTATTTGGTTATCCGCTGTTATTGTTTGATGTTAGGATGTTAGTGGGTATGGGACCACTAGTAAATTAAGGTATTAAAAAAAAAAAAAAAAACGGGAAGGGTTGTTTCAATGGTGGAGGTGGAAAATACATTAGACTCCCAGAACAGTTTGGGAAGAAGAAAACTGAAATGTTCCATTATATTGTCGACAAAGTCAAGCAAAGTACTTCATCATGGAGTGGACGATATCTTTCACCTGCCGGAAAAGAAATTCTAATCAAATATGTGGGATTAGCCATGACTGTCTACTCAATGTCTTGTATTAAAATTCCTCTTGGTGTCATTTCGGAAATAGAATCAGTTATTCAAAAATTTTGGTAGGAGAAGAGCAACCAAGACAGAGGAATACCGTGGATCGCTTAGAAACAATTGCAATATTCAAAAGCAGATGGTGGCTTAGGTTTCAAGAACCTTGAGAAGTTTAATGACGCCTTGCTAGCTAAACAAGCCTGGCGACTGATTCACCACCCTAACACATTATTTGCTAGAATATTTAAGGCGCGATATTTCAAAGATGACTGTGTTCTTGATGCAAAGCCGAGAACTAATCAATCATATGGCTGGTCCTCCATTTTAGCAGGTCTTGAAGTAATAAAACAGGGATCACGATACAACATTGGAAATGGCGAGACAATACGGGTCAACATAGACAATATTACACCAACACATCCTCCTAAATCAATTTCAAGCACGTCACCAAATGAGAGTTTCTCATTGTCAAACCTAATATCATCTAACGATGCGTACCAATACTGGGACAGTGAAAAGATTACACAATACATTACCCCTGCAGACCACGCTTTGCTTCTTAACACTTACCTTCCCATGAAGAAATCATCTGATAAACTAATATGGCACTATACAAAGTCAGGTGAATACACAGTTCGATCAGGATATTGGTTGGCTATGAATAACCCGGATAACCCTTACGACCTTCCACCTAGACCCCACGGATCAGTACGGCTTAAACGCCTAATTTGGAAACTTAATTTTCTTCCCAAAATCAAACATTACCTTTGGAAGCTACTATCTAAATCTTTACCTTCAATCACTCGGTTAACAACTAGGGGAATGAATCTAGATCCTATATGCCCACGATGTTTACAGGCAGATGAAACAATAGATCATTTACTATTTTTTGCCCGTTCGCTGAATCTATATGGCAGCGGGCAAACATCCCTATGTATATCATGTATTCGTCCTCTGTTACTTGTGAATCTTTTATTGATGCCATTTTTAATCTTCACAATGCTCGGGATATTTCAATTCAAACAAAACTTCTACCTTTTTGGATTCTTTGGCATATTTGGAAATCTAGAAATAAATTTATTTTTGAGGGAGTCACAGATGATCCTTCATTTGTTGTTTTACGCGCCAAATCAGATGTGAGTGAATGGTGTCGGTTAGGAAATGAACGTCAAGATAACACAAGATCAAGCAACCAACCAAAACAGACACATTGGACAAGACCACCAACTCTTTACCTTAAATGTAACTATGATACTAGTTATGATCCAGTTTCTCAAAATTCAAAGAGCGGGTGGACTTTACGTAATGAACACGGTATTTCCAATGGCTGGGGATCATCAGATACAGGTCAAGCATCATCACCACTGGAAGCTGAAGGGAAGGCACTACTAACAGCTATGCAGCAAACCTGGATAAGAGGGATCACAAAGGTTGTCTTTGAGGGTGATTGCGAGGTGTTAACGAAGATGATGAATAAGGCAATATATATTGCTTCCATTGATGGAGTCTATCAGGATTTACTACGTTGGTCCAAGTTATTTAAAGAAGTCTTTTTTGTGCATACACCAAGAACTTGTAACAACACAGCTCATATTTTAGCAAGATTAGGATGTACATCTTCTTCTTTTTATTCATCCTGTTTTCAACCTCCTGTTTGGCTATTAACAACATTATGTAACGAGTACAATCTTTCATAAATATAATTATATTTTGACGGAAAAAAAAAACATTAAACTCATGTTTGTTTAGCTAGTAGAAACAAGAAACAAATATTACTAATCATAACCTCTGATGACATCTTCATTTTATTCCATGTTTAGATACGCATGATGCATTGCATGGAGTCATGGACCATCTCTCTCAATAGTCAAATTTCTTGGGAAAGCAAAGAGTTAAAATAATTAAAGACTGATTCGAAAAAAGTTTCGAATCTCGATCTATTGCATTACGCTATTCATCTCTTGGACACTTATTTTTCTTACTTTTCTTAACAAACTTAAAGTAATGATAAATTGTTTATTTCCCTTGGAAAACTCAAATCAAATGCGCATAAAAATCTAAGTTTAGTGTTAATTGGGTCAAATCTGCTGATACATGCATCATATCAGCTTAATAATATGGCCCTATAATATGGTTTTTAGTTTATACTATATTAATATCAGTTATTATAAAAATGAGGAATCAAAATGGTATGGCTCAAAGCAAATAAGGACACATTTCTTTGTGACCCTTGGAGCAATTTCTAACGTCAAGAGAACATATTCTCCTTTCTTTACTTTAAGCGCGTTTAAAGTATTGTCACAAAGAAAGAAGAATCTCTCCCAACTTAATTTGGACCTATCATGTCATTCTAGATGTAATGATATATAAATATGCTACAAATATACCTCCACAAATTTACAAGAGAATAAAATGTATAAAAAAAGTAATTTCTGCCTAATTACATTTCTCAAAAATTATGTATATGAGTAAAAAGATTAGTTGATATTTTATATATCTAAGATCGTTTGCTAATTATATATATGAGTAAAAAGTAGTTTAAAGTTACAAGTTTCTGATATGTAAAATAGCTAAAATATCTAAAACTAATGTCTAATAATTTTTCTATACCTAAATATTTTATGTCCCCATTAAACTTTACTAGTTATGGCCCTTAATGTAAATTCTTTTGATTAGCTTTTTATATCCTTTTTAGCTATCTCACAACTCATACTATAAAACATTGATTCGAAAACTTTCACACACACAATCAACCACAATCCCCTACTTTTTCTTATTCGTCTCAATCTCTCTTTCTCTCTCTCTCTCTAATGACGAGTAGTAGTGGAAGCCTCAAACTAGAGATCCACACCGACGAAAAGACGCCGGGAAAGTGGAGCGTACCGCTCGGCGATGAATCTTTTCGAAGGTTCTTGAGCGGAGGAGGAGGCTCGGAGAAAGCTGTGTTCGGCGAGGGATCACTTTTCAGCCCGTTTTTGTTTGGGAAGTACTTTGATCCATCAGATGCATTTCCCTTGTGGGAGTTTGAGGCTGAGGTTCTGCTGGCGAGCCTCAGAAGCTTAGGACACTGTAGAGTTGATTGGTCTCAGACCGATCATGTTTATGTCCTTAAATCCGATCTCCCCGGTAAGTACGTACGTGTATTTCTTACGCTACAGTTTTTCTATTTGTTTTTGGTTTGCTAACATTATGCACTTATATAGATGATATCTTGAGGGTTCAAGAACATGTAATAGTTTTTAGAAAATGGTAAAAATAAATGATGTCTTCATGGTTCAAGAACAAAAACACTGATTAAAGTTTTGATACTTGTATATTAGTGGTGGGGAAAAATAACGTGCAGGTGTATGTGGACGTTAGTGGAAAAGTGATGGAGATTAGTGGCCAATGGAACAACAACAAGAAAACAGTGGTTAACGGTGACTGGAGAAGTGGCAAGTGGTGGGAACACGGCTACGTCCGTCGTCTCGAGCTCCCCGGCGACGCCGACCCTAAAAACTCCGAAGTTTTCCTCCCCAACAACGAAGACTGCTCTTTCTTAGAGATCCGAATCCCTAAGATTAATTCTAAGAGCAAGTTTTAATCTGATGTGGCCTTGATGATGAGTATTACGTTTAGGGTTTTTTTTTCTCTCTTAATTTTCTCTTCTTTACTATTATTATGGAATGATCTGTGATGAATTTATGTGGTGGACACACCAAGATGGATGAAAGATATTATATATACATAGTATAAAATATATCAAATGGAACTATATATTATAGACAAATGATTTATCGAAATTACACACAAGTATGTGTCATGTAGATTTTTTGTTTTTCTTTTTTTTTTTTGTATATGGAAATTTTGCACTAATGCATGTTTGTGGGGGTATTAATGATTTTGCTGAAGGGTCTAGTCTAATGCAGATGACGAAGGGAGGAGTCAGCATAAGGAGAAATGAAATTGTCAAAGAATGCTACATATATAAGCAGTTTAGCACATATTCAAAATGCGTTATTTGCGATGCATTTTGAGAAAGCACAAGACGTATAACGGAATCACTTTACTATTTTATCAGAGTTTATGGCCTATTCTTAAACCGGTCTATTGTCTGGACTCTGGCTTGTGGTATTGGACATGTTATATATTATCTCACATGAGATGTTTATTGGGCTTCAAACCAATAAATTCATGACCATAAAGACTTTACGTTATTGTCAAATGGCCTTTCATAGATGCTGTATAAAGACGACTACTATTCGATGAAAAATGGACTAATTGATTGATGTGGTGCATTTAGTCTTTATCATGTAACAATGTATAAAATGGTGCTTAGTATTTGGAACATCAACAAGAAATCTGCGGTCAACATAGAATGGAGAAGCGGTCGGTGGTCGGAATATGGCTACGTCCGTAGTCTGGACTCGAACATAGCTAGCGACACGACACCAAGGCCATAAACTCCGAAGTTTTCCTCTCAAGCAAGGACGAACACTGTACTTAGAGATCCGAATCCCCAAGATCAATTCGAAGAACAAGTTTAATCTAGGATAAAGTTTAGGGCCGGTGGTGGGTTTTCCTTACTTTGACTTTTTCGTTTTATCATCACACGATGATTTTATGTGGTGGACATGCACAAAGGTAGAATTATCATCACCAATGTAACCGACGCAAACATGAACTCCATATGTCACAAAAGTACATTTCTCTTTGGTTAGACAACATTAATGTAGTGTCCATAGGATTCTAACTTCCCTCTATATATGTATGTTGAAAATTCCTCTTGCAATATTATTTGTAAAATTAGTTGCACATTGTAACCGTTGCTTTGTCATCGCCAATAGAAGTAATTCGCATCATGTGCTGTATCCCTTGTTTCCACAAAAATGTGGCTAAGATTCAAATCTTCATCGGCATTTTTCATTCTCGGTTGAACATAAAACAAAATCCTCACGAATTATTGTCTCATAGCAATAACTACTAGCTACTTGTAGATGTAGTTTTTTTTTTTAAATGTCAAAATTGAAAATTCTATTATATTATCCAAAAAGTTTTGAACAAATATGTACGAATATATTTTTGCCATGTACGCACACACACACACGCATAAAAAGGCATCGAATCTGAACCAAAGCATGAACTGTACTAAGTTAAGAAAACTCTATATCAACGACAAAACTAAGTTATAAGAAAATATAAATTATACATAACAATCCATCTCAGATCTGAACATTCTTTCCAGTGCATATATAAAGTTCACTTCATTAGCAGTTGATCCCGCTTACATCAATGATGTCTAACGCAATGAGCCAACTAAACCTTACTGTATTAAAGATGTGTCAGGTCAGTTTACCGGTAAGGTTAAATAAGAGTAATTATTATTTTGTAGAGGTACAGAAGAAAAAAAAGTCCAAATTAGTGGACCACTTATTTTAGTTTTGCATATATTAAAAAGAAAAAATGTAAAAGTTTGGGATACATATCCATTGTTGTTCCTAAAATAGGTTTATATGATGATTACTATAAATTTTAATCTTCCTATACAAAAGAATGAGATTGAATTGTCCATATATACAATGAACCTTTGTTTTATAGGAATCTCAAAACTCTTAAATTTTTTTTCTCAGATTTCAAATGACTCAAATGGGTAATGAAAAACTGAGTTTGTTAATAATATAATCTTTTCTTTAATGGAGTTCATATATAGTGTGTTAGTGGAACAAGCTAAGCTAACAAATATATGTAACAGAACAGAATTAAACTATTCTTTTAACAGAAGAAGTAGGTCTAAGTGATTAAGTTTGATGTGCGAAAATGACTTTAGATGAAATTAACCTTGGAGCTCTCTACCATAAATTAAAAAATAGATTTGGCAACAACTTTTTCTTCATGGGAAGTGTTTGGTGCAATCCTTTAACATCTATATTTATAAAGAATTTTTTCATTTGAAGAAAATAATAATTGTCTGATAATATCACTATCTAGAAGTTGGTCATTATTATTATACGTTTCGACACCTATATTTTGGATTTATTAATACAGGAGATTTCTTGTTTTTATATGTCGAAACAGTCTTTGATATGTTTAGTTGAAATATTATAACAACATGGATAGTAGATCGTTATTACAATCCGATGTAATAATTAATGTGTAGCGAGTTAGTTTGATTCTACAAGATAAATAAGCTGAAAAGACTGTATTAGTGCCAAGTATATGTAATTTGATAAAGTTAGATGAGGAGAGTAAAATAATCATGGCTTAACGCTGAAGTCTCCAATGAACTAATTCACGTTTCAATAAAGTTACAAAGAAAAAAAGTTAAGAAAAAAATATATACTTGGCACCCATTTGACGCAATGGAGGGACTAAAATTTTATGAAAAAAAATTATTAAACTAGAGAGAAAATATATATTAAAAATACATGTAATTTTGGCCATGATAAAAAAAAATGTACGACGTGGAAATTTATCATTTATTTCTTGCTAAACCATCTGTATACATAATTTCGAGTTTCAATAGTTTAACGTACTCTTCTAATATCTTTTCATTTAAAGAAGTATTTAAATAGTTTAACATAGTTCTTCAACAAAAAAAAAAAGAGGTTTCGGAGTTTAATTAAATTGTCTTTTTAATTTTATAAGCTGTAGGTTTTTAATCAATTAAAAAAAATCAAACGGAGACTACTTCTTCTAATGACATTAAAAGTTCAGAGATAAGCTACATGCAGACCACAAATCATAAAAAAAAATTAACGATTATTTTTGAAATGCGCATTTTATATGATCTATATATACTATAAATTAAACCATTTAGCTACTCGGAGTTCCGAGACTTGTTCAACTTGATATTCGACGCCACGATTTTTTGAGAAAAACCACATAGTCTAATTTTTAAAAAATTAATGATACTTAAAATATTATTAATTATTATATCGTTTAGTTTGACTAAATCAAATTTGGCATGAAACTTGCACCACCTTACTAATCACCTTTGCATAAAGTAAATATCTGCTTTATCCAGACATAATGTATTTATATATACGCATAATGTTCAAAATCCATTATCATAATCAAAAATCTATTTACAATACGGTTCGAGGGTGAATCACAAAGTTTGCAATCATGAAATGTTTTATTGAATGATCCAATTTAGGAATATATTTAGTGTGAGTAAAGCTGAAAGCTGTATAGTGTTTAGTGCGTCTAGAATGTGCACTTTAATGTCTCTTTGTCACCAATCACTAATCTCAAATTCTTTTTTCTTTTTGGAATTGGGTCAATAGTACTCAGTATAAAGATTAAACTCAACATACGTTTTATAAATTTTAACAAAATTTTAGTTCACAAAGTAAATGTTTCAACTAGGGTGGAATTAATCATCAGTTTCAACAAGGCACATCAACGACGATATTTCAACTGCCAATTCAGTTCGGAGGACCATTAAGATTTAAAACATTGTTTCTCTCCCTGACTCTCACATGAAATTTGACAACTCGCGTCGTCAGGGGTACGAGACAGAATCTAAAGAAGTTACACGACAAAAGACAATTTTTTGGTTCGGACAATATTAGCCCATACCTTTTCAAACCAGAGACGTGAGCTGCTTCGAACTAATCTTTGGAGTTATGGTAAGGGTATTTTCGGCAAAGACAAAATATCCACTTTTTTTTTCTGGTCTCTGAAAAGAATCTCTCGTCTTAAAATGCTGACGTATCGCATTTTTACCGACACGTTATAGTTAGCTTTTCTTGATATTTTTTATTAATCGGTCATTAGTATTTATTTAATTTCTTATAAGTGAGATTACCGATACAACCTATGGTAAAGATATTTAACGTTTTTGTTGAAAACCAAACAAGAAGATTCCATCTAAAAATATGAGCCATTTATCAAAAATTCATTTCAAGAGATTTTTATACACAAATTATTAACCCTTTAGTCATCATTTACATATTATTATTGATAAAATAAAAATAGACATTTTTTTTGGTTTAAATGATATTCTCCTGATTTATGTTGAACAAAAATAATATTGATTCATGTTTTTCTAAATATTCATATCATAATTAAAATTTTAGATGTATGGATTAGTAAAGTCATAATAAGTCCACTGACCTTTATATACCCTCCTCCCACTGCCCCTAGTCCTAAACATTAAACCTTTTTTTTTTTTTTCTATCTTCTTCTAATTTCTTTGTTGCTGCTTAATAAAGCAACGGCTGTGATTGTATTACCTCGGTGACTTCAGATCCAATCAACGGCCCCACGTTCATCTCTCTCCTCTCTCTCTCTCAGAACATTCAAACAACAAATATAGAAAATGTGAAGTAAGGCAAGCAACAAACAACAGCAAAAAGAGAGAAGACGAGAGAAGGAACAAAACTGAAACGTGCCTCCATTTCTTAAAACCCAAATCCTTTGTGGTACAAACTCCAAAGGACAACAACAACACAATCTCTCTCTCTCTCTTAAATGCCAAAGGTCCTCTTTTTAATTTCTCTTCGTCTTCTTCCTCCTCCTCCTCCTCTCTCTCTCTCTCAATACTTTTCACAAATCTGGGCATTGTTTTTATTTCATTCACTAAGTTTGTTTTACCTCTTAAAGTTTCAATCTTTAGGTTTATTTCTTCACTCTTCTTTAAAGTGTTCTGTTTTTTTTTTTTTGGGTTACTAATTTAAAAATCTCATCTTTCACGGGTTTCCTTCCTTTTTTCCAACATTTAATTTCATTACTCAAATTTATCTTTTTCTGAAGATCTCTAAGGAAGAAGAAAAATACAAACTTTGTTTTGTGTGTGCAGGTTTATGCTTTGATTGAGAGAGGAATTTGAAGTAATTTAGGAAACAAGAAGAGAACAAAAGTATATTTTTTGGTTATGGTGGGGGCGATGGCAAACAATGGAAGAATCCGGTCAGCTTCTCCGGTGACTAATGGGTCAAAAGATCTGACTCCGAACAGTGCTCCGGCTAGCACAACGGGATCTGAATATGGTCCTGTTGAGTTCACTAGAGATGACGTTGAAACTCTTCTTAATGAACGAATCAAGTACAAGAGCAAATTCAACTACAAGGTTTCTACTTTTAACCCCACCTCAATTTTTATTTTTACCTGAATCTAAAATTTCTTGTCTAATGTAAGTTTTGATGTATGGAGGAAAAAAAATAGTCAATACTGTAATTTGATTGTTGAGTAAGTTTTATCAATTAGGGTTTCTATTAGCAGAGAGAGAGTTTTAGTTGGTGAAGTTTTGAATTTGAGGTAGCTTTTTTTTTACTGGCTTTTCTCGTTGGATCCGTTGGTTTTTCTTATAGAAGTTTTGATTGTGTTTATAAGACAATTTGTGGGACCTTTGAGTTTTAGGCAATAGCATTGAAGACATTGTTTATGTGTTCTGATTGATCCTTATGGTAGAATCTGAAGCTTTTAATTTCTGTTAGCTTACTACTGGCTTTGTTCGTTGGATCTGTTGGTTTTTTTTTTTTGAAGAGGATTTGATTTGTGTTATAAGACAATTTGTGGGACCAAAATAGTTTTGTCAGTTTGATAAAAGCATTAAAGACTTTGTTTATGTGTTTGGCTTTGGTCTCCCTTTTGGTTTCAATTAGTTAAGCTTGAATTTGAATGTTCTTCTTCTTGGTGGGTTTTGGTTTTTGCAGGAGAGATGTGAGAACATGATGGAATATATAAAAAGGCTTAGACTTTGCATTAGGTGGTTTCAAGAACTCGAGTTGGATTACGCTTTTGAGCAAGAGAAGTTGAAGAATGCGTTGGAATTGAATGAGAAGCATTGTGCTGACATGGGTGTGTTTCCATAAGCTGTTGACTTTTTTTCGTTTCAAATTTTGGGAATTTTGAACTTTATATTTTGTGCAATTTTGATGACAGAGGTTAGTTTGAGAAACAAAGAAGAGGAACTGAATATGATAATTGAAGAGCTGAGGAAAAACTTTGAATCTGTTCAAGTGCAACTTGCCAGGGAACAAACTGAGAAGTTGGTAAGAGGCGGCTAATTCTAGTTTAAATTACTTGTGTCTAATTCATATATGTGGGTTTTAATTCGATATGTTCTGTTTTAGGCTGCGAATGATTCTCTTGGAAAAGAGAAAGAAACAAGACTTGCTGTTGAAAAGGCACAAGCTGGTCTTGTAGAAGAGCTAGGAAAAACACAAGGAGATCTTCAAACGGCTAACCAGAGGGTGAGAAAAACTTAAAAAGGATCTGTGAAATGAGAATATGCTGTCACTTAACTTAAAACTAATGTTGACTGTTTGTTTTGGTATGTTCAGATACAATCGGTAAATGATATGTACAAACTGTTGCAAGAGTATAACTCAAGCCTGCAGCTGTATAACAGCAAGCTACAAGGTGATCTTGATGAAGCTCATGAAACTATAAAACGTGGTGAGAAAGAAAGGACTGCTATTGTCGAAAATATTGGCAACTTAAAGGGCCAATTTTCAGCGTTACAGGATCAGCTTGCTGCTTCTAAGGTATATGATGATGTTCTGTTTTATCCAATCAATGGTAGTAAATGTTTTGTAGTTCTGGTCAAAATGTGATTTGAGTGTCTTGTTTTTTTTTTGCTAGGCTTCTCAAGAAGATATCATGAAGCAGAAAGGTGAGTTGGTAAACGAAATTGCGAGTCTCAAGGTCGAGCTTCAGCAGGCCAAGGAAGACCGTGATCGCCATTTAGTGGAAGTACAAACCTTACAAACCGAGGCAACCAAGTACAATGACTTCAAAGACACCATAACTGAGCTTGAGGTCTTATATCAGTTTACAATTTCTTGCAATATATTCTCTGCCTATTGCTTTTTCTTAAGATGATGTAAATATTGTTTTGGTCCAGACTACATGTTCGTCCCAGAGTACTGAGATACAAGAGTTGCAGGATCGACTAGTGTCATCTGAGAGGCGACTGCAGGTTTTTATCACATTCTCTAGCAAAGCACATATAACCTATGAATCTATTAGATTTCACAACCTCTTAAGTTTTTAATAACATTTTTGATTGTTTATGGTTTAGGTTTCTGATCTAACTACCTTTGAGAAAATAAATGAGTTTGAAGACCAGAAGCAAAGCATTATCGATCTGAAAAGTCGAGTAGAAGAAGCAGAACTTAAACTCGTTGAAGGGGAAATACTACGGAAGAAGTTGCACAATACCATTCTTGTACAATTCACTAAACTAAACCTCTGTCACATTTTTTTCGTCCCCTATTTGTGTAAAGCTTGACTGATCCTGGTTTATTTCTCATGTTGCAGGAATTGAAAGGCAATATACGTGTGTTCTGTAGAGTTAGACCTCTATTGCCGGGTGAGAATAATGGTGAAGAGGGAAAAACTATTTCTTACCCGACATCTCTAGAAGCACTTGGTCGCGGTATTGACTTGATGCAAAATGGTATGAAACCAGAAACTTCTGAGATAATGTGGTTCTTGCGGAAAGAACACATTGATTAACAGTTGATGTCTTCTTTTTGTTATGGACAGCGCAAAAGCATTCTTTCACATTTGATAAGGTTTTTTTGCCAACTGCATCACAACAAGACGTTTTCATAGAGATTTCTCAACTTGTTCAAAGTGCTCTCGATGGTTACAAGGTAAAGAAATATCTGAAAATGGCATATAATAATGTATTCTGTATGTGTCACTGTTTCGTTAGACTAATTAAGGGTGATATGATCCATTTTCTAGGTGTGCATTTTTGCATATGGACAAACTGGGTCGGGTAAAACTTTTACAATGATGGGTAGACCAGGAAACCCCGAGGAAAAAGGGCTGATCCCACGTTGTTTGGAGCAAATCTTTGAAACGAGGCAGTCTCTTCGATCTCAGGGTTGGAAATATGAATTGCAGGTACTTTTTTGATCTTGTCTTTTTAGGTAGCTATACATAAGATATGTCTTTATGATTTAGAGTAGATATATAATACTACTAGTCTTGTATCATATGTATAGGTATCTATGTTGGAAATATACAATGAAACGATCCGAGATCTTTTGTCAACAAACAAAGAAGCAGTCAGAACAGACAATGGTGTTTCTCCACAGAAACATGCTATTAAACATGATGCTAGTGGAAACACGCATGTTGCTGAGCTTACTATTTTGGATGTTAAAAGCTCACGGGAGGTTTCATTCCTCTTAGATCATGCGGCTCGTAACAGGCAATATAGCTAAAACCCTTTTCAATTTGACTCTATACCGTAAAAAAATGGCACTTTCTTCTGTATAATTAAATGTTGTTTACTTTTTTTTTCCTTAGATCGGTCGGGAAGACTCAGATGAATGAGCAGTCGTCTAGAAGCCATTTTGTTTTTACACTAAGAATCTCTGGTGTTAACGAGGTACTAACCAGACCGGACTTCTTCTTACAGAATGTTTGTTTTGTGTGATAAACGAAACTGGCCCTTTTTTTGTTCTTGCAGAGCACTGAGCAACAAGTACAAGGTGTCTTGAACCTGATTGATCTTGCGGGGAGTGAGCGTTTATCAAAGAGTGGATCAACCGGAGATAGACTTAAAGAAACTCAAGTACGTTTGTTAGAAACATTAAAGAAGGTTATATGGCTTCTTGCAATTTTAGACTCTCAAACGTTCTTTCTTTCTTCAGGCAATCAACAAAAGTTTGTCGTCTCTAGGCGATGTCATATTCGCCTTAGCAAAGAAAGAAGATCATGTACCATTCCGAAACTCAAAGCTCACATATCTTCTTCAGGTACTAAAACTTAACTATCAAAAGATATTTTACAATTTTTTTTTTGTCTTTTCTTGATTTGTGTCTCTTAATAAAACTATGTTCCGTTTGTAATCCAGCCTTGCTTAGGTGGTGACTCGAAGACGCTAATGTTTGTGAACATTGCTCCGGAATCTTCTTCAACCGGTGAGTCTCTCTGCTCTCTTAGATTCGCAGCGAGAGTGAATGCTTGCGAGATTGGAACACCACGTAGGCAGACTAACATCAAGCCGTTGGAAAACCGTTTGAGCCTTGGATGAGAGAAAGAAAGAGAGATGGGATTTGACATTTGAAGCTAAAGCTTCATTTTAATTATAATGAATGTTTGTACTTAAAATATGGTCACGACTTGATGAAGGATGGGGATGATTCTAACAAGAAAACATGAAGACCTTTTGTTGTAATTTGTATAGTTTGGTTTAGCATTTTAATATCTGTTTGTTTTTGTAATTCTTTTTTTCTTTTTTGGACAAATAAGTAGGATTTTGCTTCCTGATGTTCGGATTCATATTAATCTTTTGTGGGATTCAAATATTATTGGTAACTCTTTCTTGTGTCTACAAGTCTAATGGTAGTAGTGTTTGGTCATATTTTTAACATGAATGTTTTTGTGTTTCGAGTAATAGAACTAGATTTACATTAACTGTACTGTCATTATGACTAATTCTAAAATTTAACATGATCAGTAGTCCTTTTTGTTAGTAATTAGTATACCATTCGTTTTTCTTCAAATGAAAAAGCGATCAATAATATATAGAACGCAAATTTAGAAATGGAAATTACACATAACAGGATGGGACATGACGACAATTTGCCCATCCCTAAGAACAATGTAATGTATTCCATTGATCAACTTGAAACCCCACTTGATCAGCTGATTCTAAATAAATGTTTGTTTTTCCATTTAGGTTGTTATAGATTTTGTATAGTTAAGTTGAGTTACATGTACACCAGATAAAACCTAGATGTTGATATAAGATTCAATTTGACTTGAATGTGTCAATTGTAAAAACAAAATTGATTGCGATAGGGTCATACTCTATATTCCCTATAGGCTATAACAATAATTTTGTTGTTGAACAACTAGAATACATTTTTAAATATATATACTTACCAAAAATTGGATCATATACCATATATTTCCAAAAATGAATTAGCCATATATCTAATTTCACAACATTACACGGATAATGCATAATGTTCATATGATTAAAGATGTGGTTCGTTACTTGAAAAAAAGAAAAACCATTTAAATATCACTTCGAAATTTAACTTTTCATAGGTTATCATTACATAAGAACTTAGTATGTTCCACCTTCTCACCATGATATTGATCTATTGCTCATTACATATAATTCACTAAACCCGATAAGTATTGTTCTTACCAGCTAACACACACGCGTAATCAAATTATTTTCTAGAACATCGAACGAGAATATGGCCTAGAAAACGCAATATGTATAGTAGTATTATATGATTAAGTCAACTCCTGTTGAATTTCATCTAAATGTTGAGATAAGGTTAAGTAATTAACATCTTGAAACATGGCAAAATTCATGCCTCCACGGGACTTGGGAAAAGAACAAGTCAAACTATAAAATATTTGCGTAAAATACTTGTTTCTTTATTATATACTAGCATTCATATTACTAACTTTTGATTCAAAATATTATACAGTAGTTTTTTACAAATAGTCAAGTTGATACATAATGCCACTTCTGCATTACATTAATCGAACTAAAAGCAACTGGCTTAGCCGATCGTATTTTCAAATAATAGTAGTGAAATGTTTTTTTTTACAAGAAAAAGTGATAATCTCCTGTGTATATATATATTTTTTTTTGAAAAAGGCTTATCTCCTGTGTATATTACTTATATTATATTAAGATACATGCATAAATATCAAATATAAATATAGAAGATAACAAGAAGAGAAGGACCATGAATAAACAACAAATTAACAAGTTATAAAAATATAGTTAGAGAATATACCTCACTGTATGGATGGATATCCCTAAATCAGTAGTTGATAAGTCTATTTATAAATTTGGGTTTTATATTCTTGGAAGAAAATAAGTTGACGCCCTATAAGTTTTAGTAGTGTTGGCTTTAAACAAAAAAGGAAACAGAGGTGCTATTTGAGGGAAGATTCTTCTAATCTCTTTTTGAACTACCGTTCTTAATTAAACTACCCATGTACTGTTTCGATTTGATGAACCTGAGTGATGACGATGGGGCATCTTATATTTATTTATATTTTAAAAGGTTGACACGAATAAATGATCTCAATGCTAGTTGATAAGTTAATATTAATGTCTAGTTGATAAGTTAATATACAATCTATATACGTTGATAATGTTAACGCTATAATGTATTTTATCAAATGATACCAATCCGTTAAAAATTATTAGGAAAAAAGATGGCTAGCTACACGAAGTATTGGTGAATACATGGTCACACATGCCAAGTATACTATTGTATATTCAACTACACAGAGTATATGTATTACATGACCACATGCATGAACTATATGACATTATGCGGTCAACATCATAGACATATAATCCAGTACACCGGTCAATTGACTCCGGCAAAGACCGGTGTTGACTCCAGCGTTGACCAACACTTAAAAAGAAAATTCTAAATTTAAAAAAAAATTATTATAGTAAATTATTTATGGGTTTTCATGATTAAAAGACATTTTCTATTCAATATCCAAATATTTTTTATATATCTCTAATATATTCATCTTATAATTAATTACTTTTTATTTTTCAAGCTAAAATAAATAGTTAAATAAAAATCATTTATAATTATTTTCAAGATATAAAAATTCATTTATAATAATCTTCAAGATATAAAATCATTTATAATTATGTTCAAGATATAAAAATTTCTAATTATTTTCAAGATATATATATATATATATATATATATATATATATATATATAAATCTCTCATAATCAGATTATTTAATTATTACAAAATCAATAAAATCAAATTCAACTACTTTCATTAGAAAATAATATGCAAAAGATTGAGTATATGACTCTTTACTCTAAATTTTGCATGGTAATTGTTATAAAAAAATTTAGACACTCTTTTCTTTAAAATTTACATACTCAAAATAACATATAAACAACAAAAAGTTAACAATATTTACTTTTAACATATGAACATTTTCATTTTTACTCTCTTTTACACAATTACAATATGTTAAATTAATTTTTAGAAATTTTTTTTCAAGTTTGGGTTCTCTATATTACATTTAGGATATATTTAGGAAATATATTAAAAATATCTTTAGATATTGAATTAACATATAAACAACAACAAAAAATTCACAATATCTATTTTTAACATATGAACATTTTCATTTTTACCCTCTTTTACACAATTACAATAGAGAATTTGTTAAAAATGCCCCTTTTGATATACCCTTTTTCAAAAATACCCTCTTTTCTGGTCATTTTTATTTTCTAATTTTTAATGACCATTTTACCCTTAGATGAAAATTATTTTATTCAATAAAAAGAAAAACAAAATTTTCCCGCCAAAAAATTTCCGACATATTTTCCCGCCAAAAATTTTTCGAAAAAAATTTTCCCGCCAAAAACTTTTTTGTCAAAAAAATTTTGATAAAAAATTTTGACAAAAAAATTTTCCCGCCAAAATTTTTCCCGCCAAAAAAAATTTACAATGTTTTTAAAAGGTTTTATAAGGTTTCTACCTTATAAAAGCCTTATAAACACCTTGTAAAGGCTTTTACAAGATTTTTTAAAGAGTTTTAAAAGGTTTTTTAAACAACTTGTAAACGCTTTTACAAGATTTTTAAAAGGTTTTTAAAAGGTTTTTAAAAGGTTTTCAAATGGTTTTTAAAAAGATTTTTAAAAGGTTTTTAAACACTTTGTAAACGCTTTTACAATGTTTTTAAAAACCTTGTAAAAGTTTTTATAAGATTTTTAAAAGGTTTTTAAACACCTTGTAAATGCTTTTAAAAAGTTTTTAAAAGCGTTTACAAGGTGTTTAAAAACCTTTTAAAAGCATTTACAAGCTTTTTAAAAACATTTACAAGGTTTTTAAAAGCGTTTACAATGTGTTTAAAAACCTTTTAAAAACCTTGTAAACACTTTTAAAAGTTTTTAAAAGTGTTTACAAGGTTTTTAAAAAGTATAAATTTCAATATTTTTGGCGGGAAAATTTTTTTTTGGCGGGAAAAAATAATTTTTTCGGGAAAAATTTTCGATTTTGGCGGGAAAATATTTTCGATTTTGATGACTGTACATTCTTACTGTCACTCAAAAAGGGTAATTTGGTCATTTTGTATATAAAGAGAGGTAGTTTTAAAAATGGTCAACATGAAGGGGTATTTTTAAAAAAATGTATGGAAAAAGGGGCATTTTTGAGAATGCCCCATTACAATATGGTAAATTAATTTTTAGAAATTTTTTTAAGGTTTGGGTTCTCTATTTTACATTTAAGATATATTTAGGAAATATATAAAAAATATTTAGATATTGAATAGAATACTTTTTAATTAATAAAAACCATAAATGATTTAATATAATAACTTCTTATTTTTTATTTTTTATTTTTTATTTTAGAAATTTTTTTTGGTCAACGCCGGAGTCAACACTGGTTTTCACCGGAATTAATCAATCAGTGTACCAGATTGTATGTCTATGGTGTTGAACACATGACGTCATATAGCTCATGCATGTGGCCATGTAATACATATACTTTGTGTAGTTGAATATACAATAGTATAGTTGGTATGTGTGACCATGTATTCACCTATATTTCATGTAGCTAGCCATCTTTTTTCCAAATTATTATGTTATATTGTTATGTATAGTTGTAGTGTTTAATTTGCTTCGTTAAACTTATCAATATAATCTGCCGTTTTCTCTCCTGTGTTCGAATATTTTTAAAGTTAGAAAATTAGAATTATGTAAACTTCTAATAAATATACCAGAGTGATCTATATATGTACTATACTAGTATTATATATCTTGATACGGAATATGCTGAAATCTTAAGGTATTTTCATGTATGGTTTGTACGGGAGGAAGCAGAAGAATGATATATCTCCTAGATCACGACCAAACGACCATCCAACCATGTTCTCGAATATTATCTGTTCGATCCAACGAACCTTATCACAGAAAAATATATTTTATGTCAATTTAATTTAAAATGCTAAACAAAAAGTTTAAATACTCATTTCTAATAAAAAAATTTGAAACAAAAAAATTTATCGATCGAAATCAGGTTAGTGGTGACAGGATGATAGGTATTACTTATTGCTATAATCGTCTAAACATACAGAAAGACAAATTCATTTTCTTTGGTTAAAAAGGGGTAATATGTTACCACTATACTACACGTTTACACCCATTTAGAGAAAATCAATTCCTAGAAGCCATGTGTTTGTCTCTCAAGTGCATATTATTACTTTTAAAAGCTGTAGTTATATCAATTTTATATTTTAGCGTTTAATACGAAAAATATGAAAACATATACAACTTTTAATTTACAAATAATTTAACTTTATTTTTTTGCAACATTTTTCAAATTTAAAATTTGATTTTGACACGGTAAAGATATTATAATGCATGTTCTGCTAAACTATATCATAATAGCATCCACCATGTTACCATGTTCAGTTACACGTTAGTCCGAAACATTGCCGTCGTCATCGATCACCATCGTTTTGATTTGTCGTAGAGATCGTCGCTGGCGAGTGGCGACTCTTCTCCGGACAAGCCTTTAGTGTTACGCGTTAAATAAACAGAAAAACAAAGATAAACTCAAAACATCAGAAATCTTGAAGTAATGTCTAATAGGAATACCATGAAAGTCATAAAAGCTTTGATTTAAATGACATAGTGTTGATCTAATAACAAAGAATCAGATTCCAACTACTAAATTACTACAGTACTAATCACGGAATGATGTCCACTAGGTGAAAATGCTCTGGAGTTTGTCTGGACCTCTGGTTAGTTAATTTTCAATTTTTTTTGTAAAAGAATATTAAATTTTGTTTAAATATATATGATGATGTAACACCTTTTTTTTTTTTTTTAAGGCCAGGGTATTTATTTATTACTCCATGAAATGAATTAAAAATAAAATAAAATAAAAAGAATTAAGAATGGGCCTTAAAAGCCCAAGAAAATAAAGAAGAGTGCGCGTGAAAACCACTCTAAAAATTGTGTTTTGCTCAGAGGATTCCAAGATTCCACAATTCGTCTCCTCTCCTCCAAACAGAAACAGTATTCTTTCTTCTTCTTCCACCACCAACGGCAGAAATCAATTTTTGGCTTTTAAGTTTTTCCACCTCTTCGGATCTTCTCTGATCACCACCGGGAAAATTCAATTCCCCCGGGGAATTTTACAAAAGCCCTCGCCGTCTTTTCACCGGTGGAAAAAAGCTTCAGGAGATGGTGTCGCCTGAAAACGCTAATTGGATATGCGACTTGATCGATGCTGATTACGGAAGTTTCACAATCCAAGGTCCTGGTTTCTCTTGGCCTGTTCAGCAACAACCTATTGGTGTTTCTTCTAATTCCAGGTTTTTTTTTTTTTAATTTACTCCTCTTTCATTTCTAAAACCGCTTTAAATTAGGGTTCCGATCTGTGTTTCTTAAGAAATTTAAAATCGATTCTGGTGAAATCAGTGTTATTTCTTGAACTTGGGTCTGTTCTGGTATGCGAAGTTGTGTCGTTAATTAAGGAAAGGGCTGATTTTGTTGTTGTTGTTGTTGTTAGTCTTTGAATTTGAGAGAAGAAACGAGAATTTTGAAGTGTAAAGTAGCATACTTTGGCTAAGTTTCAAGCTTGTGGGATTGTTTGAGTGAGGTATAGAGACTTTATTGTTAGTTCTTATTCATTGAAATTACTTATGTATGCTTAAATTTTGGGGGGGTTTTTAGCTTGTTTAGATGTCTCTCTACAAGTGTGTAAAAGAATGTTAAGTTAGGAAGCGTGGCTTCAGGAGAGGATATTTCCGATTTGGGGTTTGTTTTTATCTAAAGTCAACTGTGTGTGCCTGACATGTTTTTAGTGTAACTTCTGACATGTTGCTTGATTTGGGGATCGGTTGATCTATTTGGCTTTGTTAGGTGGGATTTAGATTCCCTTTTTTTTGGATAGGGCCTTCCAATATGAGTGGATGGTTTGACCTTACGATGTCAATATTAAGTAATGAATTCTTCTTCCTTGGGAGAGTGAGTAGTTGTAAGTTGATGCATAGTTGAATATAGACTTACAGAGCTTATCTTGGAAATAGTTATAATGAGTTCTGGTTATTTTCCATGCGATTGTTTGCATTGTGGTAATACTTAGTTGGTTCGATGTATTTCTTGTTGTTTCAGCGCTGGAGTTGATGTCTCTGCTGGAAACTCAGAAGCCAGCAAGGAACCTGGATCCAAAAAGAGGTAAGCTTTATTTCAAAAGACCTACTGAACCCGGAAATGATAGCAGTTTCCAGGATTTATCTTTTTGAGCAATCGCTATGCACTTGTTTATGGTTCTCTTGTTGTGGGGATATGTCTTGGCTCTCTTGACATATTTTGGTCATGACATGGTATAAAAAAGAGTAATCCTGGTCATTACTTGTCTCAGGGGGAGATGTGAATCATCCTCTGCCACTAGCTCAAAAGCATGTAGGGAGAAGCAGCGACGGGACAGGCTGAATGACAAGTAATTTTCTTCAATTTTGTATATCCTTCATATCCTCTTTAGGAAGAACCAAAACTTATACACTTTTTAAATGAATAACAGGTTTGTGGAATTGGGTACAATTTTGGAGCCTGGAAATCCTCCCAAAACAGACAAGGCTGCTATCTTGGTAGATGCTGTCCGCATGGTGACACAGCTACGGGGCGAGGCCCAGAAGCTGAAGGACTCCAATTCAAGTCTCCAGGACAAAATCAAAGAGTTGAAGGTGAAATTTGTAATCCTCCTTTCTTTACATAAAAGTGATCAAATGCTTACCTAGTTTCTGGAATATGTCAAATCAGACTGAGAAAAACGAGCTGCGAGATGAGAAACAGAGGCTGAAGACCGAGAAAGAAAAGCTGGAACAGCAGCTGAAGGCCATGAATGCTCCTCAA
Organism: Camelina sativa; assembly: GCF_030686135.1. Lineage (NCBI taxonomy): Eukaryota > Viridiplantae > Streptophyta > Magnoliopsida > Brassicales > Brassicaceae > Camelina > Camelina sativa. The sequence continues at coordinate 24,119,236 of NC_141881.1, forward strand.
CCAAGCTTTTTCCCAGCCCCACCTATGATGCCAACTGCTTTTGCTTCTGCGCAAGGCCAAGCTCCTGGAAACAAGATGGTGCCAATCATCAGTTACCCAGGAGTTGCCATGTGGCAGTTCATGCCTCCTGCTTCAGTCGATACTTCTCAGGATCATGTCCTTCGCCCACCTGTTGCTTAATCAAAGTTAAAATCATCAACCGGTTTGCTTCTTGCTTCCGCTGAAAAGAAAAGTCTCCATTTGTTTTGCTCTCCTCTTTCTCGGCTTTCTCTTAGTCTTATCGTTGATTTCGCTATATCGTGTTATCGTCGTAACTTGTTATCTGTTGAACAATGATATGACATTGTAAACTCCCAATTGCTACGTGCAATGTTATCTATATTCACATGTAAATTTAAGTAGAGTTTGGCAGATCGTCTCTCACTTTATGTGTTCTTACATTAATACATAGAATGGGTTTTACTTCCTCGCCATGAGACTGTGAAAGTACAAAAAAATTAGAAACATGAGAGATTGCAGAGACTGCAAAACATGATCCGGTAGAGCAGTGAAAACTCCATGGAAGAAAAGTTTGCTCCTATGTTTTGATCTGTGAATCTCTTCTCTGGGTGCCAATGTAAAAATTGAGAAGTGGCTTGTGAAAATCATGATGCTCTAATGTGACAGCTCTTGATGAACCTGTCAGAGGAATCAAGATACTTAGCCCAGAGAGGACGTAGATGTGGAAAAGCTATATCAAGCCAAGGCTTAGCTCTTCCATTGTAATGTACGACAGCCGCACTTTCAGCATCAGCAAAGCTCGTGGTCTCTTGGTATCCCAGACCGAGCATATGCCAGAACGGATCTATGGTCTGGACATGACCGTGGAAAGCTATCAACCCAGGAGGCAAAGTTCCCAGCTGCCACAAACTCAGGTCTGATTTTAAGTTCTGCAACATATACATGAAAAATAGTCTTGAGTTTAAGTTGATTACTGCTTGATAGTGATAGTTGGGTAGTTTAGTGTTTCCATTTACCTCGTCAAGCCAGTGGTAGTAAGTGGAGCTTATGTTAGTCTTTCTCCAAGCAGCTAAGTCGAAAACATTCATCCCGTAAGCCCAAGCACATTCCTCTGGATCAAAGTTTCTAGCAATTGTCGGGTTTGAGAAGTTGAGGTAACTCTTGAACTTCTTTGACATCACAAACTTGTCTTCTCCTCTACATGTCTCCACTGCTCCATTTACTTTCCCATTCATGTCAATGTCCCAAAGAGGTGATAGATCAGTTTGGATTACAATGTCATCGTCTAGAAACACAACCTTGTTTAGGCTCGGAAACAACTGCAAAAAAAAAATAGAAGACGGTTTTAGGTTGCAGGCCCTAATGCTGTTGAACAATCTTCACCAGTCATAGATCAAACTTACGTCTGGTAGATGAATACGGATGTGGTTCATCAAGGAGTTGTATTTTGGGCTAAGCGCTTGTAACTTAGCAGCAACAACAACCGGATTCTCGTTGTTATTAGCCACAATAACCGATGATCCACCTCTGAATTGAGACCTCACTCTTTGATCTTTCTCCATAGCTTCCAGAACCGGAACTTTCCCTTTCGATAACCAATCAAAATGATGCAAAGCCTTGACCTCAATTATTGCTGGAGACAGAGGATGCAATGAGAACCAAGCTTGCATTGGGAAGTAAGTTTTCCTATCCGTTATGATGTGAAGTACGACCTTATGAGGTCTTAAAGCGTTTTGAACCAAAGACTTGGCCACAACCGAAGCTGCAAGAATATTGTCTGAAGCCAAGACAAAGTGAAAGTAGTTGTTGTCGACTAAGGTTGGGACTAGCTCAGCTTCTGGAAGTTGGAGACGCGCAGCTGCATTTATCGAATGTTCGCTGGCTAGCTTAAGAGCTAAACAGTGAAGTTGTTTAGGTATGCTGCTTGATGCGACGTGTCGATATAAATACTCTTGGATCTTAGCCGTTCTTGTTCTTTGTTCCATCAATGTTACCATTTCTTTTAGCTTTTGAGCAAATTCTCTTGCGTCTGATTTGCTTCTTTTGACTTCAGACATGAAATCTTGAAGTGTTTGAGGTATATCAGTTCTTCCTTTGAGTTCTTGTTCGCTTAAAGGCTGTTGTAAAACTTGGTACATAGCTTCTGGAACATTCTAGAAAATAACCGAAAATAACTTTACTTTCTTCACCACTCTGTATCACCACAGTAATTATATAAAATGTGCTCTAGAATCTGAAACTGAAGTTAGAGAGGACTTACACCAGAATCAACCCTTCTTCCTAAAAGCTTTGGCTTTAGCCTCTTTCCCAAGCAAGCTGTTAATTACAAAGATATCTTATTCAGCTTGACTATAATACCTACAAAATTAATCTGAAACAAACCGACCAGCTCTTGGATTATTCACTTTTGAGCGTAAATCTCTAGAAGTTATTCCACTGTTTTCGTTTGGATTATTCTATTGATTGAGGATAATATATTTATATCTCAGCTCGACGCAGTTGTCCATGTAATATACATAAATAAGTAAATTGTGTATTCAGTAAAAATATATCTATAGTTTTGAAAAAAAACGAAATCAACAGTTCACTATTTTACATAATTTCCGGATATAGGAAGAAACAGAAATGATAGAAACGTACCAAGAGAGGAGCAAGGAGAGGGCTCGCCATCGATAGAATCAACGGTGGAGAGAACGAAGACGAACCGGAGAAGAAAAGTGAAGAAGAGCAAAGAATAAAACATCATTTGATAAGAGAATTTTCTAGAACCAACCTTCACTTTTATGAACTCTCTCAACCCTTTCCCTGTGACCACTGTCACATGTCTCAAGCTCGGAGATATATGCAATTGCATCTCTCCTCTGTTTTATGTCTCTGTTTTCTTCTTTTTTTCTTTCTGAATGTGTTATGTTCTGAAGGGAGATGAATGTCCGAAGAAGGAAACCGGATCTCACGTTGTTATGTATTGTATGGTTTATTTCAAAAGGGTCCATGTCATTTACCTAACCTTGCTTTGTGTTTAGGTTATTAATGGCAGATCATAACTCTGATGTTTATTTTATATTTTTGGGATACAAAAAAACTTAACTCTGATGTTTCACGTAGGGAAAAGGATATGTGTCATCATGTGTGTTTGTTACAAGTCGAAACACCACGGTTCTATGTTACGGTTTTTGTTTCTGTATTTGTTAGCAAACTTCGGTTTTCCCCGGTTATTCTACTTGGTTTTTGGTTCGATTCTCCAAGCTGGTGGCATCAATTGTTGTTTATGTATCCTATTCTTGTTGGCACGTTTTGGTGGTACTTGGATTCAGGGTATTCTTTTTGTATTTGTATGAACTATGGAAAGCTTCGGTTTACTCGGTATACCACTCGGTTAAGTGTTCGAATCACAAAACTCTTAAAATTAATTGAATGCCACTTTTAATGATCGATCACTAAACCTAGAAATTTCGTGGTACTTCAACATATATATGATTCACTGATTACATGCAATTCGGATTATATTTGGTCCATTTCGATATAAGTCGGTTTGGTTAGAGAGGATGTGGATTTAGGATTTGGCTTTATGTTGAAGGAGAGAAGTTGGAGAGACAAAAGACAAGTCAAAGGCAAATGCAACGTCCCAGATGTTAAAAAAATATTGAGAGTGTAGATGAAAAGGAGCTGTTTGGTGGTTACAAGACATAACTTTACATCTAAATAAAGTCTTTGAACAAAGACATTGGAGCTTCAACTTCAGAATTTTCTTTTTCAGGACTAATTTCTTCTCTAATTTCGATTGCGACCCTTTCTTTCTTAAATTATTTTTAACCCTCCCTCTCCCAAACAAAAAAGTCTTTAAACGGCCTCTATGAGATACCATAATGAAATCTGTCTTGCATGGTAAGACTCTAAAAATGTATCCATTTTTTGTATTTTCTCTTCTCTATTTTTGTTTTATTTCCATGCTTACATATTCAATAAATTTTTTTTTTTAATATAAGTAAGAAATAGTGATTAAAAGTCATTTCGTCGAGTTAGCGGCTAATTAAGGACAAAAGTTTCGAGATAAGCATTTTTGTAAGATGAGTCAAATTTTTTTTTTTTTTTTATCAACTTGAACATTTCGCATATATATGTTCATAGAGTAGGTTTCATTTTATGCATAATAGAATCAGTAATGTTAAATCCCTAACGTACATGGTGCATAGTTTCATTTCAAAACATTAAATTTTTAAAAAGTTTCAAAAACTAATATTGCATAGTGCATACATACAACTAGATACATAACGTTATTTGTAGATGATAAATAATAATCACACTTATAATAATTAACATATAATTTGGATTCCTCTTAAATACGAGTAATGAGTGAAATAGTTGTAATAGCCATTAATGGAATTGGCTAACCATATCTACGTACCCATTTTTGGGTACTGGCGCGGACGCTAAATGTGGTAAAGTGACTGAAGCAGTGGCGACATAAGCACTTGCCATGGCTGCTACAACCACCCACATCATCCAATGTGTGATAACTAAGAACTTCATAAACAGAGCTTCTCTATAATTAAGCTATAATGAGGAGAATGACCATATTCATTGATGTAATCATGTAAACAACTCGATGCTATTGCTTATCGAGAAGATCATGAAAACTAGCGACTTCCCGACGGCTAATAGACTTATAAAGGGTTCTTCTTGATTGACCCCACCAGGCGGGTTTAGACTGCATGTGAAAGTAACTGATGCAGTCAGGCCGGCCCTGGATGCAATCAAGACCGCAACAATGGTGATTGTACTCCTAGCGTTTGCGAAGCCCTTCAATTGTATCTCAATTTCTTTGTTTGGACTCACTTTACTTTAAACTCTTGCCACTTGCTCTCTTGGATGTTGGATATGGGTTTCACCCAGCCTTAGCAAGCTTTCTTACAGGCCCACTATCGAAACAGTCACCCCAAAAACCCAGGAAGGCAGACCAACTAAAATCCACTTGTCGGGCCGATTAAGCTCCTAGAAGGCCCAATTGGGACGGACAGCCCAATAAATGACGGCCCGAATAAGAACGATCGCCGACTTTACTTGAGGACAATCCCACATCGATCCCGAGGCAGAGAGGTGAAACGTCCCATCAGCTATAAATACCAAAGGAGCAGCTTGCAGAAGGCATTAAGTAACATCGGGCAAGAGTCAGGAGTAAATCCGATTCTAAGCTATAGTTCAGTTAGTCATTTTGAGAAATACAATTCTCTGTAATTAGGCGACCGACTTATAATGGTTATATTGTAATTCGACGATCTTTGACTATCTTAATAAAAGTCCTTTGTTTCACCCTTTCTATTATATCATCCTCGAGTTAGTAGCTACACTAGTTCAACATTTGGTGCGCATCCAGGGAAACAAACAAGGAAAGCTTTTGAAGAAAGTCCAACATCGACGAAGTACATTTTGAGCAATGGCAGAAAGAGAAACGACGGGCAGCGACGGCTATGTGGCGGACACGCCGGACCATCCAGCAGGCCCAAGAGGAGCTTCCAATACCGCCGACCCGGCCCCCGACAACACCAAACGGCTCGATCGGAGAAGGCACCAGCGCCCTCGACATAGGAGCACTAATGCAAAGCATCCTGGAAAAGATCGACGCCCAAGACAGAAAGACAGAGGAACGATTCGCCACTCTCTCTAGCGTCTGTGCAAAACTACAAGAAAATGCCGAACATCCAGACGGCACCGATAGAGCCGATCCCAATAGCGCCGATCAGAACCAGAGCGGGGAATTGGCCGAACTCAAAAGTCAAATGAAGGATGTCACAAGCAAGTTCCACCAAGCAACCAGTGCGGCACCTGATGTAGACCATATGTTGGAGCAGTCCCAAAAAACTCCATTCACTGCGTGAATCCGTCGGGTCGTCGTTCGTCCCGATTGCAAAATAAAGCACCTGCCTCCGTATAAGGGAGATTCGGACCCAACTCACCATTTGACATCCTTCGAGATCGCAATCCATCGTTGCGAGTTTTCCCCGGAAGAGCTAGACGCTGGAAAGTGTCAACTATTCATCAAAAACCTGAGCGGCGACGCCCTCGGCTGGTTCTCCTCTTTGCCGCCTGACTCAATCGACAGCTTCCGTACACTCTCGCTGACCTTCTTGAAACAATACTCGATATTGGCCGTCCCCACCGCGACAATCGCCGATGTCCACAATATCGAGCAAGGGGAGCATGAGCCGTTGCGAACGTTCATGGATAGGTTCAAAAAGATTGCCACACAGGTAAAAGCACCCCATAGCGTTTCGCTTGCAGCCCTTCACAAGGCCCTATGGTACGAATCAGCGTTCCGAAAGGATCTCAAGTTGAACAGATTCCCAACTTTCCAAGATGTCCTCCATCGAGCGGGAGTCCACATTGAACTGGAAGAAGAAAAAGTCATCTACGACAAAAAACACGCTTCTACTGGAATTCAAGTGCCAACTGGCAAAGCAAAAGAGGTATACCACGAACCTCGCCAACACCTCGACAAAGAATACCTCGCGGACAGTAAGAAGCGCGGCGCAACGTACCTCGTCAATGACACCCCGCCAACCCCCGCAGTCAGCTCGTCAGCTATAGTACCGACGACCCCACCAAAAGGGGCAAGAGAAGAGCCTGACCATAACTTGTATTGCGAGTTACACGAATACACCGGGCACTCTACGCAGTCTTGCAGACACTTGCAAAACGCGCTGCTGGGCAAGTACCTCAACGGCGAGGTCAAAGTGGAGTTATGCCAGTACAAGAGTAATGCCCCGCGAGGACGAGGTCGAGGACGCCATGGGCATCAAGGACGAGGTCCAAATAACCATTTCAACAATGGACCAGCACCGAATAACCAGCCCGCAGCTGGCAACCAGGTGGGAGGACAAGAAAACCAACCGGCTGACGCGCCACCACCTCCAGCCCGTCGTAGAATTAACGTCATAAGAGGAAGTCTACCGTATGACCCTAACTGGCCTCGCGCCTTATATCCTGTCCACGACGTCGAGAGAGCCGAACGCGATTGGTTGCCTGGCAGAACACCTATATGCCGATCGTACTCTCCGATCATGTTCGGAGAAGGGGACACTGCCGAGCATCGGACTTCGCCCACTGGACCTGTCGTTGTTGAAATAAACATCGGCGATTGCTTAGTCCCGGATGTGTTGGTCGATACAGGAAGCTCCGTTAACGTCATCTTCCTGAGGGCACTCCCGCAGATAAAGGTCGACCTGCACTTGACCATGCCCGAAGTACAAACCTTGACTGGTTTCGATGGATGCTCTCTTACCTCTTCAGCAACGGTCATGCTCCCAATGAGGGTCGGTGGTACGGTTCACCTCTTTGACTTTGCAGTCGTCGACCGTCCAAGCGTGTATAATGCCATCCTTGGGACGCCTTGGCTCCATAAAATGAAAGTTGTGGTTTCCACCTACCATCAATGTGTTAAATTCCCAACGGAGTTCGGCACTTACACCCTCTACGCCGACCCGACAGCGACCCAATGGTCATCCCGTCGCCACGTTGACATGATAATGGGAGGATTGACAGCATGTAGAGATTCCGTGCGGTCAATTCGCGACTATGTAAAGGCCGGCACAGCTGCGGTCTGGCCAGTCAAAGTCCCACCCTTCGTACCTCCGATCACGTTCACAGCAAACGACTTGGCTGGAGTCAACTTCCCGCACAACGATCCTCTCGTCATCGAATTACACGTTGGAGAGAGTGAAGTAATAAGGATTATGGTCGACACGGGAAGCTCCGTCAACGTAATCTTCCGGGATGTCCTCGACAAAATGGAGGTCAATAATAGAGAAATCAAACCATCGATCAGGCCGCTCACCGGGTTCGACGGAAATTACATGATGACGTCTGGCACAATCAAGTTGCCAATCTACGTATCCGGCATTCCCTCGTGGCACAAGTTTGTTGTGGTCGACAAGCCGGCTGTTTATAACATCATTCTCGGATCCTCCTGGATTCACGACATGCAGGCCGTCGCATCCACTTATCATCAGTGTGTGAAGTTCCCCCTGTCCGGCCAGATATTCACAATCAAGGGCAATCAAGCAGACGCTAGGAACTATTTCGTAATCGAATGCAAGTTACGGAAGGCCGCTGATTTATAGCAATCACAGCAAGCGCTGGACGAGCCGCCAGCACCTAGCCCCGAGGAAATTCTGAGTCACCACCTGCTCGACGAAATCAATATCGACGAGAGTGACCCAAAGCGGTGCGTTGGGATCGGCGCTGATCTCGACCTGGCAATAAGAATTGAACTGGTCCAATTCTTGAAGGACAACGCTTCCACCTTCGCCTGGTCCTTTGACGATATGGTTAGAATCAGCATGAACGTCACAAGTCATGAACTTAACGTCGATCCCACTTATAAACCCGTCAAGCAGAAGCGGCGGAAGCTCGGACCCGAACGGTCTAAAGCAGTAAATGACGAGGTCAAAAAATTGTTAGATGCTGGGTCAATCATGGATGTTAAGTATCCTGAGTGGCTAGCAAACCCGGTGGTGGTTAAAAAGAAAAATGGGAAGAACAGAGTCTGCATCGACTTCACGGATCTCAATAAAGCCTGCCCTAAGGATAGCTACCCGCTACCACATATAGAGAGGCTCGTCGAGGCCACGGCGGGCAATGCATTGCTCTCCTTCATGGACGCCTTCTCAGGATATAACCAAATCTTGATGCACACCGACGACCGCGAAAAAACCGCCTTTATCACAGATCAAGGCACGTTCTGCTACAAAGTAATGCCATTCGGTTGGAAAAACGCGGGAGCCACCTATCAACGTCTTGTCAATAAGATGTTTGCAGACCAATTAGGAATAACTATGGAGGTGTACATCGACGATATGTTAGTCAAATCCGCGAGCGCAAACGATCATGTCGAGCACCTGCGAAAGTGTTTTCAAACCCTGAATAAGTATAACATGAAACTCAACCCGGCAAAATGCTCATTCGGTGTGACGTCAGGAGAATTTCTAGGGTACATCGTCACAAAAAGGGGAATAGAGGCAAACCCAAAGCAAATAAAAGCCATACTCGACATGCCCTCGCCGCGAAACAAGCGCGAAGTCCAACGCCTGACCGGCAGGATAGCAGCTTTAAACCGATTCATTTTGCGGTCAACCGATAAAAGCTTGCCGTTCTACCAATTGCTGCGATCGACGAACAAAGCGTACGAATGGACCGCCGAATGCGAGCAGGCGTTCGTCGAGTTAAAAACTTATTTAACCACCCCCCCCATACTTTCAAAGCCCGAGGAAGGAGAAAAGCTCTACCTATATATCACCGTTTCGGGGTCGGCAGTTAGCGGAGTATTAGTCAGAGACGACCGAGGCGAACAAAAGCCAATCTTCTACGTCAGCAAGACCCTCGACGGGGCTGAGTTGCGTTATCCGAACCTGGAAAAAATAGCATACGCCGTGGTAATTTCAGCTCGTAAGCTCAGACCCTATTTCCAGTCACATACAATCGCGGTCCTGACGAACCAACCTCTGCGGCAAATTCTGCATAGCCCGGGACAATCAGGTCGCATTGCGAAGTGGGCAGTCGAATTAAGTGAGTATGATATCGAATATCTGGGCCGAACTTGCATGAAGTCTCAAGTATTGGCAGATTTCATTGTCGAGCTGCCCCAACATTTCACCTCTCCTACCTCAAGCGAAGAAAACTGGTATTTGTACGTCGACGGAGCTTCGTCGCAGCATGGTTCAGGAATTGGGATTCGCCTAACATCCCTAACTGGAGAGGTTGTTGAGCAGTCGTTCCGCCTTAACTTCACCGCAACAAACAATGAGTCAGAGTATGAAGCTTTACTTGCCGGAATGCGGCTTGCAGCGGGGATCGGCGTAAAAAGGCTTCACGCCTACTGCGATTCCCAGCTCGTCGCAAACCAATACAATGGAGAGTACAGTACCAAATGCGGCCGCATGGACGCATACTTAAAGATAGTAAAGGAGCTCGCAAAGGGGTTCGACCATTTCATGATCGACAAGATACCTCGAAGCGCCAACGCTCCCGCAGACGCTCTGGCCGTCTTAGCATCAACCTCAGATCCGGACCTACGTCGGGTAATCCCAGTCGAGAGTATTTCAGTAAGTAGCATCGACGCTGGGGCTCAAGTTAACATCATATCTGTCGACCCGGCAGAACATGCCGACCTTGACGATGAGGCACAACCTAACCATGAGGCCAAGCCCGCCGCCGAACCCGCGGACTGGCGCCAAGAAATACTTCAGTACATCAATGAAGGAGTAGTCCCGGCAGATAAATGGCAGTCCCGACGCCTTAAATAGAAAGCGGCACAGTACATTATAGTCGAGGGACGCCTTTACCGTTGGAGCGCGGCCGGTATATTACTACATTGCATCTCGACAGAAGAGACCCAGCGAGTAATGCAGGAAACGCATGAAGGAGCCGGAGGAAACCACTCCGGCGGACACGCCTTAGCACTAAAAATCAGGAAACATGGAATATACTGGCCGACTATGGTCAGTGACTGCAAACAGTTCGCCATGAAGTGTGAAAAGTGTCAGAGACATGCGTCCGATATACACGCCCCGGCAGAATTACTCTCAACAACAACAGCGCCGTACCCGTTCATGAGATGGGCAATGGATATCGTCGGACCACTGCCCGCGTCGCACGGCAAAAAGTTTCTTCTTATATTGACTGACTACTTCACCAAGTGGGTTGAGACTGATTCCTATAAGAAAATCCAAGTGAATGAGGTCCAAAATTTCGTGTGGAAAAACATAATATGCCGACACGGATTACCTTACGAAATCGTAACAGATAACGGATCGCAGTTTATATCCAAAAAATTCGATGATTTCTGCGCAAGTTGGCGTATCCGGCTCAGTAAGTCAACCCCGAGGTACCCTCAAGGCAACGGTCAGGCTGAGGCGACCAATAAGACTATCTTAAGTGGCTTAAAAAAGCGGCTCGAAGAAAAGAAAGGCCTCTGGGCCGACGAGCTAGACGGCGTGCTATGGTCTCACCGAACAACTCCGCGAAGAGCATCAGGACAAACACCATTCTCGCTAGCTTATGGCCTGGAAGCAATGGCGCCAGCCGAAGTAAGCGTCGGCAATTTACGCCAGACCATGCTAGTCAAGAACGCCGAGCTAAACGATGAAATGCTCTATGATAGCCTCGACGAGATTGACGAGCTACGAGATCGCGCCTTGCTCCGAATTCAGAATTACCAGCAGGCGGCAGCTCGTCATTATAACAAAAAGATCAACCTGCGATCCTTCAGCGAGGGAGACCTCGTTCTACGCAAGGTGTTCGAACACACCGCCGAGCTCAATGCTGGTAAGCTCGGTGAAAAATGGGAAGGGCCGTACCAAGTGTCCAAAATTGTTCGCCCGGGAGTTTATGAACTAATTACCATGTCCGGCGAAGCTATTCCGCGATCCTGGAACGCTGGCAACCTTAAGCGCTACTTCTATTAAGAAATTTATACATTACGCATATTATATTTCTGTTTCCATCTAGGAGTATTTAATATCTATGTAATTTGAACTACGATCGGCTTGATCCTTTTTTTTTTAAAAAAAAAAAAAAAAAGGGTACGTAGGCAACCTGAAAAGGTGCAGCCACTACTTATGAATGCAATTTTCTTTGAAAAATCCCTGCGTTCCTTTTATTAAGCATATTGTCTTGCAAAAATCGACAAATATCATACAAGCAACAAAGAAAACAAAAAAATACATCCAAACAAGGTCGGCAATTTGGCCAGTTGTCCCGACTAAAACAAAATAATAATAAATTGCACTCCACGCGAAGTGTAAATCGTAAGCCGAGCTCCAACCATTGCTCGCAAATAAACCAAGGCCGACAAGCAAAATAAGCCGTCACCAGCGCGCAATCTCTTCGGTTCCAAGGTAGGGAATAAGCCGACCTTTAATACGCGAACCCAACGCTTCTCGCTCCCAAAATCTAACAGCCGCATCCTGAAAAGCAGACAAAAAAACGGTTCCGAACAAAGACTTTCGGCTCGACACAATAAGATGAGAGACGTCTCACTGTTGAGGATAACCCAAACATAACATAAACACCTGAAAATAAAACCCGCCGAGCGGGTAAAGCGTTCAACAAAAAATACGACCAACCGTAATACAAAAGTTTGGAGAATAGTAAGTAACCCAACACACGGGTACCAAAAAAAAAAAAAGAGAAGGAAACGGTTCATCAACCGATAAAGACATATAATACGCCGAGCACCCTCAGCGACTCTCACGGACTCTACGGCTGTAAACACGAACTCGGTCACGGAGCCAGAAAGGCATCGCACGGAACTTCCCGAACCCAAATCGCTCCCAATCCTCTGGCCCAGCCTCCAATTTCCGCATCCCCATCTCGAGGTCCATGATCTGCTTGACCAGAAACTCATGCTGGCGACGGTAGGCCCGGTGCTGAATCTCGATCTACCAATAACAAGAAAGAAAAAAGCAAAATAGTTAGAAGGTCAAAACTAGACAGTAGAAAGCTCAACATGATGAACTAACCGTCCTAAACCAGCCAACCGCCAAACGCCTTTCGTCGGGACTCAAGGACTGAAGGAACTCCACCGGAATCTCAGCAACACCCGGCACGAAGTTCCGCGGCAGTGGTCGAAACGGTGGTGACGCAGCAGCAACTGGTGGGCTTCTCCACGGAAAGAACAGATTGTTAGGACGAGCTTCAATGAATCGACCTGACCTATCACTAGGCTGAGCCGGATCGACACGAACTGGCGACGGAGAACGGCCAGTTCGAGGACGACCGAAAACAATCCGTTCACTGCGATTCACCGGAACCCATTCCCCCGAGTCATCGGAGCTACTCATGATCGAAGCGGAGAAGGAGGAAGGAGAGTATGAAGCAAGGAAAGATTGTCAGCAAACTGAAATAAAGAAAAGATGAAGAGAAGGTTGCGTGATCCACTTTCGCCCACCCATGCCTCCCTTTATATTGCAAAGACAAGGCAGAAATGAAACGACACGACGGTTAACTAGACGCCCGTCCACTTTTCCGCATTTAATGCACCTCCCTCCCCAGCCAACCGTCGCCTCGCAATAAAAATCGCGCCACACGCAACATCCGCATGCGGTAATGATGAGAAACGCCTTGGAAAAGCAATTCACCATTTAAACCAAACAATTAATACAGCGAAGCCGAAGGGTCCAAGAGTTGCAGCCACTTAGTGCATTAACGCCCTAGCTCGTCAAAAAGGGGGGGGGGGACCATGGCAAATCTTAATTTTGCCTAAGTCTCGCCCCAGCTCGTCAAAAAGGGAGGGACTATGGCAAATCCTAACTTTGCCTAAGTCTCGCTCCAGCTCGTCAAAAAAGGGGGGGACCATGGCAAATCCTAATTTTGCCTAAGTCTCGCCCCAGCTCGTCAAAAAGGGAGGGACTATGGCAAATCCTAACTTTGCCTAAGTCTCGCCCCAGCTCGTCAAAAAAGGGGGGGACCATGGCAAATCCTAATTTTGCCTAAGTCTCGCCCCAGCTCGTCAAAAAGGGAGGGACTATGGCAAATCCTAACTTTGCCTAAGTCTCGCCCCAGCTCGTCAAAAAGGGGGGGACTACGGCAAATCCTAACTTTGCCTAAGCCTCGCCCCAACTCGTCAAAAAAAATATGTAATAAACTGCAAGGATAGAACTTCGCAAACTTAGCAACCGTTACCATCATTCACAACCAAAAGGGAGGGGGAATTAATAAACCACCCTCAAAGTATTCAAGTCATACTCAAAAAAAAACGGGGACGCAAAACATAAATAAGTCTTAAACGATAAGAGCCACAAACGGCATAGTTTCAAAGCCTCGCAGGGCCTATTCCGGCACAATTTCACCCTCGCCTTCAGGGGCGATGACTGGAGCAGGGGCTAGCGGATCCCTCACGCCTGCATCACTGACAAGCCCAGCAATTTGAATGCTACGACCTTCAATCCCTTCGGAAATCGGAGCCACAGCGGCATCCGCCAAAGCAAGGCCGGTCACAATGTCCAGTTTCGGTGTTTCATGTCTCGTCACCTGTGTCTCAGCATTGGGAGCCTGTTCTTCAATGTCGGGCAGATCGGGTTCCGCAACCTCGGCAGTAGCAGACGGAATGTTCGAGCCATATTCGTCAAAATCGACGATCTCGTCATAGCCAGGAATACGCCGAGGGTTAGCCGCAACACGCTCAGCGGTCGGAGTCACCACGTACCCGTCATTAACAAGCGGGGTGATCTCAATGCCGTCCACAACATTGTCCCAAAATGCCGAGCCGTCAGTGATAAATTGGACCACCTTCGCAGGAATTGGGCAACCATCAGCCACAAGGTCCTCAACCTGCTTTAAGATACCATTCGCCTGAGCCTTCATCATCATTGGATTAAAAGCCCGCCTCACGTCCCAGATATGCTGACGATTCTGGTCCAACCGTTCGCGGTAAAAATCCCTCACCTCGCGACGTATTTCCTCGTCTCTCTTCTCGACCGCAGCCTTCAGTTGATGATCATATTCTTCAGCAGCCCGTTTGACGGAAGTTTCCAGGCGAGTGATGTCGGCACAAGAACGTTCCAATGACCCCTGCATTTGGCGATTCTCCTCCTTCAGATGATCAAACTCTCGCCAAGCCTTAGTCGATTCAGATCGATACTTGCTGACCTGGTTCTGGCAATCCTTTAGTCCAGCCTCGGCAAAGGCAGTCTCACGTTCGGCAGCCTTCAGTCTGCGCTCGTAGCGACAAACCATCAAGTACATTGAGCTCGCAGACTGAGGCAAAACCAAACAAAGTTAAAAAAAAAAAAAAAAAAAAAAAAAAAAAGAAATATATATATATATATATAAAGAAGAGAAGATGAACCTGGAGATGATGCCGAGCCCACTCGTCGAATGCATCATCCTCCTTCAAGTCCCCCTCAGAGCGATCACCCGGCACTTTGGAGACCTCACGAATGAGAGCACCACATTCCCGTTTGTTAGAAAGGAAAGGAGTGTCCTTCGCATAGCGGAAGTTGACAAAATAGGAAGGCTGGACGCCTTTATCCTTTGGGTCTAGCGAGGAGGTCCTAGGCCTTTTAAACGCAACGACCGCATCAGAACCAGGTGGAGCCTCGTTGCGCTTACCAGAGTCCCCCGCCGGGTCAGGCAAATTTTTCGAGGAAGAACGGTCCTTTTCAACCGTGAGGTCGATAGGAACGATATCCTTATCCCGCCGAGCAGCCTCACTGTTTTTCCCCTTATCTCGCGAAGCCTTGTTACCATCTGAGGATCGGCCACCCGAGGTACCCCCAACGCGAGAACCCTGAATGGACGATTGGTCAACCAGACTCTTCTTCAGAGCCAACTGCAGCTCCTTCTCTTCTGCGGCATTCTTCTTCTTCGAGACCGGCTTGCCGGAGTATTTGGGAACACCCAGTTTCACCATCCCCGCTTGACTCACACCTCCTATCATCGTAAACCAGGATCCTCAATAAAATATAAATGATAAACTGGTCGAACCAAAACCGGCAAGCACAACAAAACAATACCTTTCGATGGTTTCCTGCCCCTAGTTAGATCTAGCTGCGGAATAGTCCTCCAGTCAAGAACCGTTTGCCTCCTTAGAAGATCGCGAACCTCAAAGAAATCAGGAGTCGGTGGGTCAGCAGACTTATCAACCAAATCTGAAGATCAACAAAAACAAAGACAGTTAGCAATCATCAACGGGAGCAAAAGGAAAAGGATAAAGGATCACCCAAGAAACTACCAGGGGACAAATTCCATTCAGTCTTATAACCTATCGACACATCCTCTACCAAGGCATCATCGACCTTAGCATAGAAGTATCTGTTCAGCCAAGTATGGGTTTTTGACGGAGGATGATCCATCAGCTTATATCCAGGCGTGGCACTAGCATAGCAAATGCCGTTAAAACCCTTCTGCCTAGTAAAACGCATCATATCCTCAACAAAGTAGGCGGTCAATTTGACCCCGCACTGGTCAGCAAGGTGCTTAAGACCAATCATGTTACGAATAGTATGGACGGTAAGCTGCGTGATAGCGATCTGACGACGCCAACAATACTCCATCATGAAGGCTGGAATCAGAAAGCGGAGACCACCCTTAGTAAAAAATGGTTCATATAAACTAATAAACCTGTCAGGGCACTTAAATACGCGCTCCTCAAGAGTCGGACATACAACAGAAACGCGCAGGGGGGAATTACAAAAGTCAATCATCGCGCAGAGAGAGTCGGCATCACAAAGTGACTTTCCCAAATCAAAAGGTGCATCCGGGTAATCAGTCCCTTCGCCAATCTCGATCTCATCCTCGAGAGACACGTTATTGGACGAGTGGCCAGATCCGGCTTCGCCACGGGAGCAGGGCGAATCGAGATAACAAGATCTGTCAGGACTAGAATTGCCCGCCTCAGGTTTGACTGGATTTCTGGAAGATGCAAGGAATCCCGGATCAACTCTGAGTATCGGAGAACGACCCGGCGATTCTACTCTCCTACTTCGCCTACGAAGCCTAGACGAATATGCCGAAACTCCGGAATCGGACGAGTCGGCAGCCTGCACCGACGGACCAGCCTCAGAGGAACCAGTAGGCGAACGCTCGTTCAAAAATTCCTCACAAGAACCCGACATCGAATTCGAATCGACAGTTACAACAACAAACCCGATCGGGAGAAAGTATAAGCTACACTAAAAATCTAAAAGATAACTAAGGAAGAAGAAAAAAAAAAAAGAGAAAGGTTCCAACGAAAGAGAGAGAAGGGTTACCTCGATTTTTGCGGCTGGAGAAGAACTGAAGAGGGCACCCCAAAAAGTCTCCTTTTATAAGCCGCGGAAAAAGAAACCCTTAAAGTAGCAATGGGCGCGAAACGACGCAACCCTAGGAAATGACGTTCCAGTTTTCCTCTCCTCGACAGAGTATAATAGATCGGGCCAACGTTTCGATAATGAGCCAGACTTAATATTTCCCGAACAAGCTCATTGGCCCAAGGCTGACCACAATGAACTAAGGGGGGGGACAATTGTTGGATATGGGTTTCACCCAGCCTTAGCAGGCTTTCCTACAGGCCCACTATCGAAACAGTCACCCCAAAAACCCAGGAAGGCAGACCAACTAAAATCCACTTGTCGGGCCGATTAAGCTCCTAGAAGGCCCAATTGGGACGGACAGCCCAATAAATGATGGCCTGAATAAGAACGATCGCCGACTTTACTTGAGGACAATCCCACATCGATCCCGAGGCAGAGAGGTGAAACGTCCCATCAGCTATAAATACCAAGGGAGCAGCTTGCAGAAGGCATCAAGTAACATCGGGCAAGAGTCAGGAGTAAATCCGATTCTAAGCTATAGTTCAATTAGTCATTTTGAGAAATACAATTCTCTGTAATTAGTCGACCGGCTTATAACAGTTATATTGTAATTCGACGATCTTTGACTATCTTAATAAAAGTCCTTTGTTTCACCCTTTCTATTATATTATCCTCGAGTTAGTAGCTACACTAGTTCAACATTGGATCTTCTTCAACTCAACGAATACTTGGATTTCAAGATTTCCAATTTCTCGATCACACCTAAGAGCGATAGCTGGGAAAAAATCTTTACCATCTTTGTTGAGAAGGTCAAACTTTGCAAAACCTTTCTTTTTCTTGGTGGTGACTTCTATTTTTGTTTCATTGATTATGTTAATTTATCAGCTGTGAAAAATTATGTCATTAATTTAAAATTATTAATTAATATAATTCATTAAGATTGGAAAAATGATATATGGGAATCATTTGGGAGCTTCTAATAAAATATACAAAAATACAAATAGTAGGTTATAAAGATAACTAAAGATAATAAATAAAAAATGTATTAGTTTCTTATAAAATATGATAAACTTAAAAATCCAATCTCTGAGAAACTGTCATGTGTTTCAGAATCTTTTGACAAGTGTCATACTATTAAATTTAAAGATATATATTCTATTAACAATTATACAGTATTAAATATGAATTCAATTTCATATTTTTTGGATCTTTTATTTATATTAATAGAGTATTATATAATGTATCAAATCTTTGCAAGGAATTTGAAAAACCATATGAAATTTTAGAGTTTGTATTAAAATTTTATACAAAAGATTTTTTTTAGTGAACTAACATAATGCTAACGTGACAACAAAAAAAATTGTTTGAAATCTGAGAGTGACAGAATGCTTATCTTATTTTTGGATTTTTTTGTATTATGCGATAATGTTGATGATTTATAAGATTGCTATATTTATTTACTCTTATAAATTTGAAGATTCCACATCTGGTAATTTTTGATTTTTTTTTTGTTATGTGTGGTAATGTTTTTATGAGATGATGATGATGATTTTTGGAAATTAAATCTTTTGTAGTATTTTTGGAAAAAACCTTAAGTGTGGTATTTTGAGGAATTTCTCTTCTCAAAAATTCTCATTTGAAAATCGATTATATATATCTCTTACTTTTAATATTTTATTGATTTATTCATATGAGAACAAAGAAGTTCTTTGAAAATCTTGCATTGTGCTTGCTCTTAGATTTATTTTTGATCTTTTTATTTCTTTGCTAAAAACCTAACTAAGAGCCTAAAAACCAAATGATTAGTTTTATTTGCCGATGTAGTTTTTTTTAGATTATACATTTTTCACCTGATTAAACCAAATGGTTTAAATTTAATTTATATGCTCACATATTAGTTATATATATATGTGTGTGTGTAAATAATGTAGTTAATGACATGTTTAATGATCTTATACATGCAACTTTACAAAAAAAATCATTGATAAATTAAGAGCTTGTTGCAGAATAATAGGGGGGCATTTGCTTAGCAATGCAAATTATTTACCCCCTCATTCCCATGGTTTAGACATTCATGCATATTGTAGTAGTCTGTTTTTGGTAAAGTCTACAAAACAATACGGAGATAACTCCGACCTTGAAATAGTGGAAAAGAATAGAATTGTTGAAAATGCGTATGGACAGACTTTTGATGTGGAGTATATATCCCATATATTTATTGTATCCAAAGTTGAAGGAGAATTTGATAGCTACAAGACTAGAGTGATGAGAATAGTCGTTGTGGACAATGAACATAGTTAAAGTCTTTTTATATTACTAGGGATTATACCGCGCTACGCGCGGTTTTTTAGTACATTTTGTTTTGTGAATTATTTTTAAGGTTTTGTTATTTGATATTATATTTTGTATTTTGGTTAATGATTTATTTATTTGTTTATATTTGAGTTAGTTACTAATATCAGATTTGTAGTTTAATTTATGTTTACAATGTATTTTCATATTTGAGTATTAAGAAATTTTCAAATTTTGTTGAAATTGTAAGATTAAGTTTTTCTTGAGCATTAGTTTTACATGGTTTTAAATTTGGTATTTATAAATTTTGCATAACAATTTTACATGGTTGAAAAACATGTTTATGAATGGTATTAAAAATATTAGATTTTTATTAGTGTTTTAAAAAAAAGCCAGTTTTTTTGTTTCTATTTGTTAATTTGTAAATTTAGGTAACAGCAATAGGGATTTATATTATATATATATATATATATCATGGGTCTCCATGATTATGATGATAGTTAATAGTTTCAAAAGTCTTAACTGAAAAAAATAAAATTTAATTTGAACTATCTCAATTGCAACATATCAATTTTTTTTGGCATTGTTTTTGTTTTCGTATACTCTTTAGATATGAAAATGTTTCTAATTTTAGAAGAGGTCGTCATCATCTTTAAGTCTCTCGCTCTCTGTCTATCTCTTCTTTTCTTAATTGGGTGGGGGATTTATTAAATGAAACCAGATAATGATGATTAGAATAAAACATCCCTCCCTCTCTTGGTTCTTTCCTCTAATTTTTTTTTTCTCTACATTTCCTTATGTGGCTAGGTCTCGTCTCATCTACAACAATGGTGATTGTTTTGCAATTTTTAGTCTCTCTCTCATTCGTCTTCGTAAAATTCATATTCACTTTGTGGGTTTTTTTCTTTCGTTTTGTGATTTCATTGATCCATTTTTTATTTTTGTTTTCAGATTTGAAGATGACCCAAAATTCGCTATTATTTAATTAGGACAACGACAATATGTATCTGATTCCTCCGTCTTAGTAGATTTGCAGACAACAACAACAGATATAAAAAAGTAAATATTTCTTTTTAAAAATTCTTTTCAATTGCATCTCTCATCTTAATCGATTGGTGTTTGTAATGGTTTATCAGAATTGAATTGAGTTGAATTGGAACAGGAGCTAAAAGATGGAATCGGATCTGGGGAAGCTCTTCGTTGGTGAAATTTCTTGGGCTACAGATGAAGAAAGGTTAAGCGACTATTTTTCGCAACTACGGTGATGTTGAGAAGCTGTGATCATAAGAGATCGTGCCACTCGACGTGCTCGTGGTTTTGGTTTCATTGTTTTCGCTGATCCTTGTGTTGCTGAGAGAGTCATCACGGTTAACAAAGACATCAACAATGGTAAAAAATTTCGATTTATTTTCCTTCCCATTACTGTATCTGTGATTTGTTGTTTGATCACACAGTGCGAATCAGGAATTAACGAAGATAGGTTGTTATTTGTAGATTTATCGAAGACAGCGGGAGATTGTACAAATAGATTTTATACTATGTCACGAAACTGAAGCTTTAAATTGGAAATCAAATAGATATGTAAGAGAATAGAAACTTGATGTCATAGCTTGTAGATTATCTTTATGATAGGGTCTACACCATAGTACGCCTACATATAGGGCAATTATGTTTTTCATACAACCATGGAATTATACACTCATGGTGATAGATGTGTTTGCAATTGAGATTGTTCATATCATTGCGTCCTTTGAATGTTTGTAGTTGCAACAAAACCTCCAACTATGTCTTCCTTTAGGTCTGCAGTTGAACCTCCTCCTGACACAGTTTTGATACGGTTTGAGACTTCATTTTCTGTGTCTATGATATACATTTGCAAATACTTGGGGTTCTCTCCGGGCATGGGTAGAAGGGATCCTATGCGGTGATAGACCTGGCCATGTATTCTGAAAACTGGTGGGCCAGTTGCATAGGTTACACTGTGATCTATTTGTGCTCCCATTGACGTGAATGCAAGGATGGCATTGTAGATTCGTATATTCATACGGAACGTCAAGCTATTGGCATGTAGATATTCCAAATACTTTGGAGTTTCTTTTATTGGGGGGAGTTTGACACGGCCTTGTTGACAACATATTGTGAAGATTGGCTCTCCAGTGGTTGGATCGGTGCCTGTTTTTTCTGAATACCAGACCAAAGCTTTACAATGGATGCACTCTAGGATTGGGTTTTTCTCTGCTAATGAATCTGTAGTGGAGGTAATTGTGAATTATTTTATTAGTACAGCTTGCTCGGTTACAGAGAGAAACGAAAAAACCATCTCTAAGCGGATTCAATATTAACTTCGTAATATTATGAGTTAGAGGTGAGGTGAAGAAGACTGACCTTGAAGTTGTTTTCTCTGTTGTCTTGTTAATTGTTGGGAACTTGTAGTAGGACCTGTGGTTTTTTTATAGGTTTGTTAGTTTGGTGGTTGTAAATTTCTTTTTTTGTTTTGTTAGGGATGATAGAGTACCTTTTTTTATTTTGGTCAATCTTTTTGACAAAAGTATAGCCTGTCTCATTGTTTGTGCATTTTTACTCCTAACTGCAGAAGAGATTAGAAAGCATTTTGTGATTTTGTAATATTGTATAATGTAAGTACAATGGGTACATCGATATGAGGAAAGAGTTTGGATGGTTACCATATTCTGAGCATCTCTCACAGCCACCTATAGTTTTTTTGGAAAATGTGTTTGCAATTATAAATGTTAGTATAATAACATGTTGTGTGTTTTACTGTATCTCCTTAGGGATGTAAGAAACTTACATTCATAGTACTTAGTAGTAGGTGGATGATTAATTTGGTTCCCTTGTTTTGGTGTGACTGCATAAAGAGTTTGTAAATTCTTTTAAGGTAGGACATTGGCTAGATATAGTATACACGAAATAAGTCCTAAAAATGTACCTTTCTTCCTTCTTTGTGACTGTGTTGTGTTTTTTTTGGTGGCAGGTTTTTTGTAGTTGCTGCTTGAAGAACTTGAACCGACCAGTTGAGTAGATGATTGCCGTTGTTTTTGATCCCATCGTTTAGAAAGCATGATTGCTTTCCTCATAGAGTGCGAGGTGTTGTAACTGGCTGTATATCAAATCAAGGTATTATAATATTTTGATTTTTGAGAAAATCCTTTTCTACTATTTTAATTTTTGACATTTATAGGTGACTAAGTTTGGCTGTTGTGATTTAGGGTTACCAATTTTGCAGCAGTTGATGCATCCACCTGTATTTCAGAATATATGCATTTCAATTAGTATAGAGTTGAGTGGCCGTTGTTTTTGTTGGTAAAGTTTAATAAGGACATTACAATGATAACCAATGGTTGCTGGTGTTCCTGCAGGTATTGGCAAGTGTTTGGACTGGCGTGGTCGTTTTGTTTGCCCTGTGAGATAAAAATTAGTAGGGTTTGGAAGGATTACGGTGAAGTATTTACTTGCATATTTGAAGTTCTAAGATATTTGGTGGATTTAAGATTACCATGTAGCTGGTCGTTGGAGTCTGTTTCTTGATGTTGTCTCTTTTTTTAACTTGCATTACACATTGGTCGATCTATTTGCAAAGTTGGCCAAAACCTGGAAACATACAATAAAGTTCAGAGTTTGTAAAACTATCTTCTTAATGCTTTGCAGTGAATAACTTTTGAGAAGGAAAATGGTCTTATTAGCATGAACTGAAATGTAGTATAGGTAGGGATGGATATTGCGGAGAGAGAAGGAAGTGGGATTTTTAGGCCTTTGTATTTCTGTTTGTTTGTTTTTCTCCCGAGAAAATATATTTGTTTGGATGTTTCAGTTTCCGTTAGTCAGGACTGTAACTGTGTATATTGAATGTGAGATTTAATTAAGAGTGGGGTAGATATTATTATTTTTTAGTGTACGTTTCTCTTACTCTTCAATCGTTTCGATTATACAACATGATAACGCTTACTGAGCGAGTCTGACTCTGTTTTTGCTGGTTTTTTTTTAAGTAATTGGGTGTAATTTTTAAGAGATGAGACGTTTATGAGTTTGGCCTTTATTTGTGCAGAGTTATAGAATTTTCATGAGTGAAATAGAATTTTAAACTACTTTATGTAGTATCTGAACTCTTGTTGGTGTGGGCGTTCTCAACACAAACTTGTGGGTGTATCTCTACACAGACACAAAGTAGTAAAGCCAAGTTGGATCTTACTTTGTAATTGTAATAAATTTTTGGCAATAGCAAAACATTAAAATGTTTGTTTCAGTGTGAAGAAACATAGTAGTTCCCATTGAACTATAGACTTAGATTAAATGCGAGACTCATATGGTAATAAGAAGCAAAAGTTTTAGATGATAAGTGGAAGAGAAGGGTAGACTTTGAAATAAGCAGGAAATTGAAAACTCGTTAATAAAAGCTGGTGGGGTTTGCACGTCAAGGGTATTATGAGATTTGGTCACGGATTTAGGTGTTGTGGCGTTGGCGTTTCTCGGTCTTGTTGTTATTGTTGTCTTCCAGTTGTAAGTGCTCAAACTTCTTCTTCGACATTCCACTTGAAGCATTTGTAGATTGTCCGGGTTTCTTTCCTCCCATATCTCCTTCAATGTCTTTCTCAGATGGCTTGCTATGGATGTTAATATTATCCTCCACTATACGGTTGACTGTGAAAGTTTGACGGGTTGCCCTGAAATTGTATTCTGTCAGCTTAACATGAAATTTGCATGAGCGAAGAACAATGTCTAGGATACATTGTGGTGTCTTCTTGTTAAATTTTCCAGAGTCGTCTGAATCATCACCCTAGTAATAATTTGATAACATGGTTAGCATTTGATTTATGGTTTTATATTTTCTTTTTTTGTTTGGTAAATTATCTTAAATAATTACCTCAGGGAATTCAAGTGAGAAAACTTCTGCAGCTCTTCTTCCGAGAAAGTTTAACCCTTCACGGTAAAAAATGACAAAGGTTGCGACGTCGTTGTTATAAACTCTGAGGTTTCAGCAATGTCGGCGTCAAAGAAGACGCGAGAAGCAGATGTTGAGGTAAGTGTGACAGCACCTACGTAGAGGATGGTGTAAGTTAGTTGGTTTTTTTTGGTAGTATAGAAGTATGATATAGATTGTGTACCTCCCAAAAATTTTGCATTGGCAGTGGTGAGGAGCAGAACATTTGGTTTTGACTTACTGGCATTCCATCTTGTACGGAAATTTGCAGCAATGATATCCCAGAGGTAAATACGAATTGTTTCGCCACTGTTAAGAAGTAGATTGTAAAGAGTCAGTTGGGAATTATTTGATCAACATTTATACAAATAAAAGTATGTGAGACCGTACTCTCTCATGAGGAGGTGCAAGAAGATTCTGTCCTTAGACTTCCCGTGGGCAGTTCTTGGTGCTTCAACATTTGTAGTAGTGTCTTGTAAGTTGTCCCCAGTAATGAGACGAATTTGGCCAATGACATCTACATTTAAACAACATATAACAATCAGATTAAGAATTAGATTTTTAAATCAAAGAGTCTAAAATATGTTTAAGTAGAGAAAGCGTTTCTTACCATAAAGCTCACCGTTTCTGTCAACGATGGATGCAAAATCATTGAAAGGTCGGAGCCTAAATTTCTGAGAAACAATTTTGTGGTCTCCTTTAGTAACTTCTTGCAATTCGGTTTGATTGGAGAAAGATATGCCGTATTTGTGATCAGAAACTTTGAAAAGTTTCTTGCACGGGATGATTATGAATTTGTTGATGGTGTAGACTGAATTAGCTTTCAGGAAGACTTCATACCGACTGATCCTGTTTGCAGGTATGAAGGCTTGGATTGTTGTTGCCTGGTGGGAAATGCCGTAGTTAGCAAATGCTTTATTTAAAAATATGGTAGATGTGCGCAAGGACATAAGGGATTTCATTACTTACCTTTTCATCTATCAGTAACAGTTCTAGACAAATGAGAAGGTTGCCTCTAGTGTGATTGCGAGCCTCCCAGAAGTGGATTAATCTGAATAGAACTTCTTCTTTGCAGAAAGTGCCTTCAAGGGTGTCGAATGTTCTGTTTTTTTATTTTTTTCACAGGGATGGAAATAGATGCTGATGCCATGGCTGGTTTTGAAGGTGGTTTGACAAAGGTGTAGTGGTGATGGTTTCATTACGGCGGTGGTGGTTTTATAGGGTATGGGAAGTGAAGATAGTAATGAAATTATAATGGTCATTTAAGTGTAAGGAGAGTGGGGGATGAAGTAGTTTTAGTGGAAATAGTGGTCTTCATTGGCCTCTAGGAAGCTGAATAGATTTGAGATGGTGGCTGTTAATTGCTGAAAGTAGGGCTTACGGCGTAAGCCTTACGCAGAGAAGAAGAGAAACAGACCTTCGGATGATGATGAATTCATTACGATTGCAGAAACTGTGTAATCGTGAATGTGATGTGTGCATAAGCCCAAAACTTAATTGGACCTAAAAGCCCGATATATCTCACTCGAGAGTGAGTGGGTTTTTTTAATTTTTTGTTCTTTTTTATTTAGTTGTGGAAGCATAATTTATTGTATTTGTAATTTAATTATTAAGTTTTTGAGAAATTTGTAAAGAAAAATTAAAGACATAGAGGAATTAGATTTGAGAACTGCTGAGGTGGCTTCTTGATAATGCTTCACTTTTTGCTTAGGTGGACACTCTTAGAGGGCTCAATATGTCCCTTTTATTAGTAGTAATTTAAATTAGTATTAGTTGATATATATGCAAACAGGAGGATGACTAACTATAACACAGGAACACCTAACTATTGTATTTGATTACGTAGAGAAAACCAGAGTAGCCACGGGAGTTGGAAAAAAATTATATTAATAGTCCTGGAGAAAGATCAATTAATTAAACACATGATCATTACAGATGAAAATGAATTTTCAGAATAATAGAGAAAGATTAGAGATACAATAACCAACGGTTTCTTACGCAAACTATGAAGACAGCAAAGAAGTTGAAGACGAGAGGTGTGAATCGTGTTTTGCGCTATCTAAACTGGAATAAAAGGTTCTAAAATAATTGAACCGTGAAACCCTATACTTTTTTCCCCAAAAAATCAAGTAGATTACTTTGAACCGCTAACCGGCCGGGTCAACTGGTTCACTGGGTCGCGGGTTAATTGCGGTTTTTTTTGGGTTTTGCCGGTTTTATTACTACCGGTTATTAGCACTATACCCGAACCGATGAAGTCTCCGGGTCGCGGGTTAACCGGTCAGACCGGCCGGTCCGGGTCGGGCATGAAAACATTGGTTGATACTATAAAAAAATTAGTATGATTAAACAAATTATGAGAGTTGAAAAAACTAATTATTTATTTCATAAAATAAATATTTGTCACGCACACAAATCAAAACATATCACACTTGTAATCTATATATATAAAGTTACATTTTCCTCTCTTCTCGTGCAGCCACCTCATCCACTTATTCTGTATAATTTGGCTTAATTTTCGATACATATCCAATAACCATTTTCTTCTCTTTCGGGCCTAATCTCTTTTCTCAGGCCCAATTTATTATGGATACATTTTTTATTTGCCCTTGAAATCAAACCCTTCCCCACGACACTCCTCTCCGCCGTCCTCCGATCTGTGACCTCAAGCGTCCCTACCCTTCTTCATTCTTTGATTCTGTTTCACTTAATGCATTGATTTTAAAGTAATGTTCTTCACTCCTCCACGCCCTTTCACTGCCTTCTTTGTCTTCAATCTACATAGTAACAGTTTCATGTATAACGGGATTTCATGCCGTTCAATGCTCTCTCTTACTTGAAGACTCACTACTCTTTCTTCAATTGGCGTAAGTTTCACTCCTATATAATGTTCTTTCCTCCGATTTCATGCTTCTAAGATTTTACTTTCTCTTTCACTTTTCTCCTAACTAACATGAATTCCACTATTGTTTCATTCGCAAATTTCAAAGCTTGCCATCTTCACCAACAGATCGTCGGAAGAATGCTTCATCACTGGCCTGCCCTCAACGTCAAAAAAAGGAGGCCAACTCATGGGCATAGACTTTCTACTCATTGATGAGAAGGTACGAACCATGCCAATTTCCCTCTTCATGTAATTAGGTGAACCACCTGTCACTTTAACAACACGATCATGGTTTGGTGTTGCTTGTGACTTACCTGATTGAGAAGAAACAGTAGTTGGTTTAAGTTATATTGTTCGAGAAAGTGCAACTCATTCCGGAATGTAAGTGTCTAACTTAAACAAAACATCCACTCCTATTTCTTTTGCATCCTCCAATTGGTGATTCATTTTCTTTATATTTTCTATCCTTCATAATAGATTAACTTCTCACAATAGATTTCTATATCTATTTTATGATGATTAGGTTTCTGATCTTTTTTCCCAGATTTAAAAACCTCGACTGATGGTTTCAGTTTGGTTTATCAATCACTTACGTAGCCAAAAACACCAGGTAGCTGCTCTTTCTTAAGAACTTATAGTAAAGTTTTGTATTTGGAGAACTTTTATTAAAGTTTAGTATTATCTTCGTTTGATATGGATATAGTCTGACGCATGTGGAATATGTCCAATCTATAAAAACTTATGTTGCTTATCTAAACCTTTTTATATGTAGTAAATTTGTTGATTTCTAGCAGGTGAAAAGCTTTGGATGAGGAGAAAAAACCATAGATCTACATACGGAGACTACTCCAATAGCTAAAATCATAGGTACGACTTACATTAGGAAGAGTGATTTTGTTGGGCTTTTCCTATGTCGGTCAAACACTTTTTCCTTCGTTAGTTAAACCATTTTTAGTGTTTATTTAACTGTTCGTAAGTACTCTTATTAATAATGTGCTTCATTGATATATGGGGTTAAACTAATTGAGCTACATATCATGATTTGATTATTTTCTATACTTTTGTTTGCGTTTTTCATTTAGGAAGTTAAGAAAAAGAAACGTCACTGCAAAAGAATTTGAAAGTTATAAATGCTAAGCTTCCACAACAACGTCAACAACATAACTGCCTCAAATTAAGGTTAGTCTAATAGACATTCTCTTATTCAATACTCTGATATAATTTGTAAGACTGTCATGGCAATTAAATACAAATCTGATCAGTTTTAAATTTTATTTTTGTCAAAGGTATAGAACTTACACTTTTGTATATTAGATACTTTATAAACTTCCTGCTATTGCATGATTAGAACGTAAATACGTACTACATTGAACATAGTATATCCTCACTATACATATTTCTCAAGAATCCCAAAGTATCATCCATTGAAGATGCATTGACAGGAGGAAATACAACACCATGAAGTCTAAGCTGATGATGATCAATTCGTTTGTCACATAAAGAGACGAAGAATGTGAGGGAGGTGGTGCCTTAGTGCAAGAGTGGAGAGAATGAAAGTGTTGTTGGCAGAAATTGGTCAGGTATTTTTTGTGTGAGCATCGTTTATGTAAAGAACATTGTTTTGATAAGTTATGTTTGTAGTTTGGTCGGAAAAAACAGTTAAAGTAGAGGCCAAAGTTATGTTTTTGCTTAGATTGTTGCACCTCCAATGCAAATAATGTAAATGGGTATGTATATGGGTGTGTATGTGTCCATAATCCATTGCATATAGTAAGTGGAAAAGCTTAAGTGATTGGCATGAATTCTGCCGCGTAATCTTTTGTGTGCTCTACCAGTTCTAGATACAAAATCAAATCAACTTTTACTTTGATGGAAAATGATTGACAAGTAACAAACATGCTTATCTATAAATTATCCCGTGAAAACATGTATTACTGACTAATTGTTGTCATGAAGGATAGATAATAGCATTTCAGGCCGACAAATAATAGTTTTATTGTACAAAGTTAAGATTTCATACTTAAAAATCTCATCATAATGATGCATGTTACTTATACTTTTAGTTCATTCACAGTACTATCCAAAGAAAATAAAACATGAATTTGCTGCCATTTCTTATCATGAAAAAAATATCTTCACTCTGTACATAAGCTTATAAAGAATATTTTCTTACTAACATCTAGAATAAATATAGACATCAAGATTAACAATTCAGAAACTCAGCTAAGTAATATCATTAACAAAAGTAAAAGAAAATATTCAAACTACATTTGATATTGTTCAAAAAAAAATCTACAAAACAAAATAGCTACAGAAAAAATTATTAACACTTTAGCATTGTCTTATAAATTTTAAAAATTAATCTGCGTGTAGCACGACATATCCGCGAGAAAAAATTCAGTGTTCTGTTTCGATACAATGGATGATTGAAAACAAAATACGACCATCAAAACAGCTACAAGCCTTCTACTGTCCCGTAGATCGAAAGATTGATTATCACCTTTCCGTTCACCAAGAGATATACGGGAAAGAAGAAAACACCCAATTACAAAAAAACGTGCCACTTTAAAAAAAGGTACTACATTCTCAAATCAACTAAATTCCAATTTTCACCCAATAGACCCCAAGATTTAGAGGCCTAAAGAGATAATTGGGCCCAATTAATTTCAAACAAAATTAACACAACAAACACCCAAATGTGAGTAATTTAAAGACCTTTTTAAAAAATAACAAACTCAGTAACTATGTAACACAATCACAAAACCATCGACAAAAACCCTTCACACAAATTTATTAAATAACTACCCAAAAAACAAACAAGGAACTACAAGTCTACAACCACGTATAGAAAAATGAAAAAAACTATCAAACAAACAAGATGACGAAAAAAACTAAAATATGTACCAAAAACAATTAGAGCCACAAATCAGCTTATACTATACAATCTAAACTTATGAAATTAAAATAACTCTAAAACAAAACCAAATTTGTAATGAAAGAAAACTAATTTAACATTTATTTTTAAAACTTCTCCCTAGAATGTATTTAATGCAAAAAACGCGTTGAAAAGAAAAACCAATATCACCCTATAAAAAACAACTAAAACAAACCAAACAACCAGAAAAAAAAGTCAAAAAGAAAGAAATTTATATAACAAATATATAATATCAAAAAGAAACCGAAAAAACACCTTAATCTACTCCAAACACTAGATTAAGCGCGAAGCGAGAAATTGAGCCCGAGTGAAACAAAGAAAAATAGCCCAAAAAAAAGAAATGTAAGTTATTGATTTTATTTATTTTTCTTAATAAAATCCACAACCTTTTTCACTCCAAACACTAAAACACTGAGAAAAAAACTACTCCAACAGTTTACAAAATACATATGAAAATATTAAAAAACAATACAACCACAAAATAACAAATAATAATAAATTAATCACAACTAACAACTACAGCCAAACAACAACTTCAACTATACAATGTTAACTTCTAATTATAATTTTTTTAAAAAGCATTAAAAATGCACAAGATGATCTCAATTTTTATAAAATAAACAGCAAACTAAATTATACTTACTGCAAAACCTATTTTTATAAAAAAAGATCTAACAAAACAACATAAGCAACCAAAATCAAATACAAAAACAAACGTAAAGATGAATTTAAGTAACCAAAAAAATAATACACACAACAAAACTCGAAATACACCTTAATCTAACTAGCGCGCGTAGCGCGGATCAATTGCTAGTAACATATAATTTGGATTAATTTCTTCTTAAATACGAGTAGTGAGTGCAATATAGTTGTAATAGCCATTAATGGAATTGGGTACCATTTCTACGTACCCATTTATGCATTCAAGAAAATTCATCTTCCTTAGCATGCATCTAGTCAGCTTGCACTGTAGATAAACAAACTTACACTACAACAAAAATGAGCTTCGGTAGCAGAACTTTGTAGTCCAAATTTACGAACTACTACTAAAAGTACCAAAATCGGATGTCAAGTATTTCGTAGCATTATATTAATGCTAGTATATAATTTCATTTAGTAGGAACATAAAAATCAGTATTATAGCCAGGAAGGTGTATTTTGGAGGCAAACTATATGGGTTTTTTCCCGCAAACTAAAAAAAGTCTCGATTCTTTGACCAAAAAATTAAAAACAGTCTTTTACACTTAGACCAAAAAATAAAAAACCCAGAAAACAAAAAGCTTTTCAGATTCTCTAAACTTTTCAAATCTCTTATCTCAATCTCAAAGTTTTTTTTTCCATTCCATCTAATCTTGATTCTCATTGTCAAGATTTCGATTCTCAACAAAAAAAAATTTCGACATTCTCTGTGTAGCAAAATATCCGTTTAGATCTGTCCCTCTTACCGGTATCCATCGTTTTGTCTCTGTCGCTCTCTGTCTCCGTCGTTCTCTGTGGCTCCATCAGTCTCTGTTTCCGTCGCACTCTGTGTCTCTGTCGCTCTCTATCTCAGTTTCTCTCTGCCTCGGTCTCTCCGCCTCGGGCAAGTATTGCCACTCCACTAACTTCAGTTTCTCACGGATAGCGTGGGATCGTTATAGATCCTGACTTTTAAATAAAAATTACGTGCTTATATATTGACTATTGAGGTTCTGGCGGAGTCATGATATTAAAAGGTTCAGCTTATTTTGATTGGCAAATAACGATCAATATATATTGAATAGTACGCCGGCTTTAATTCGATGAAAAATTCATAACCTTCAAAGGGTTATGAAATTAAAAATTTCGTTTCACGTTTGCATTAGCCTTGGTTAGAAAATAAATACATTACGTATATTATTTAATTACAGTACTCAGTCAAGCTTAAGGTCCTGTTCGATGGTGAGAGTAACGATGTTGAGAGTGCATTACTACAGAAAATCATCTGACTCCTCTAAGGAGTACGACCTTAATGAAGATGATTGGGAAACCTGCTTGCAACTAACAAGATTTTGGCACCATACACGAACCCTCTACACATCACACCTTATACCTTTGACGGATTGTACTTGGTGAAGTCGACTGCTGAATAGAAAGATAACTCAGAGCTAAAAATCGTGGAAAATAAACAGGTCGCTGGTAATTCCTTTGGCAGTGTCTTTGATGTTGAGTATGCCCACTCGCATATCTTTCCCATCTCAGCATATTGCCCCATCTTTGGTGAAGGAAAAAGAGCAGCCAAAGCCAGGAATACGAGGGTTGTTGTGAGGATGAACAATGGTGAGAAAAAGCTGGTCCATTTCAGTACCTTAGAAGTTGATGAAGATGAAAAAGTGGAAGTTGATGAAGATGAAGATAAATTATATATCTCTCTTACTTTTTAATATTTTATTGACTTATTTTTATGATAACTTATTTGAAAATCATGTACTGCACTTGCTCTTAGATTTTATTTTGATCTTTTTTTTTGCTAAAAACCTAAGTAATAGCCTAAAAACAAAATGTGTAGTTTTATTTACCTATTTAATTTTATTTAGATTAGACATTTTTCACCTGAAAAAACTAAATGATTTAAATTATAATTTATATGCTCACAGGTCAGTTATATATATATATATATATATATGTGAATTTTATTATATAAATCTTAGTTTTCAAAGTTAGTAATTCATATAATCTCCATGTGTGTCAAGTATATTGATAAATTTTTACAAGTGTGAAAAAATTATTTAATAATTCTAGGAAATTTAAAAAATCCTAAAAATAAAAGGATTACAATTAATATTTTTGAAAAGTATATAAAACCAAAAGTAATCTATTATATCACTAATTCTAGTTGGAAAGTTATCAATTGAATTACTAATTTAATAGGAAAATATGTGTAATTAATAAGGAAAATATTTATAATTTAATTGCATTTATTATTTATTATAATTATATAGTAATAAGAGGCTACGATCTATATGTAAAAAATGTAGTTAATGACATGTTTAATGATCTTATACAATCAGTTTTACAAAAAAAAAAATTATTGATTTTCAAAAGAGCTTGATGCAGTAGAATATGGGGGCATTTGCTTGGCAATGCTAATTATTTACCCCTCACACCCATCGTTTAGACAGACATTCATGCATATTGTAGTGGAATATTTTTGGTAAAGTCCACAAAATAGTATGAAGACCTACGAATTCATGTTTAAAATCAAGCCTATTAGTTGGCCCATAAGATATTATGGTCAAAAAAATCTTACATTCTCGCACAACTTCAAAAACATTTTGCAAAGTTAAAAATAGATTAAAAAAACAAAAAAGGAAAAAAGATGGTCAGCTACCTTGATTGACAAACTACAGTAAAACTTTTATAAATTAATAATATTGAGACCATGACATTTTATTAATTTATAGTGATATTAATATTTATAAA
The DNA here is from genome assembly GCF_030686135.1 of Camelina sativa. Lineage (NCBI taxonomy): Eukaryota > Viridiplantae > Streptophyta > Magnoliopsida > Brassicales > Brassicaceae > Camelina > Camelina sativa. The sequence goes on from NC_141881.1 coordinate 24,152,511, forward strand.
TTAATCATTATTATTTTATAGAGTAAACTAATACTTATTAATGTATAGATATATATTTTAATTGTTTAAATTTTTAAAATTTATAAATTGAGACAATTTTAGCAAAATAAGATTAGACTTTCGTATGTTATAAATTTAGAATTGAATTTATAATATTTAGAAAATATTATTGACAATAAATTACAAATAATCTATAAAAAATATTAAAATGAAAATGATGCGTATATATATATGTAGAAATTGAAAACTTAAAAAAAACTTAGCTATTTTTATGATATGTGTAGAATATTTTCTATCATTATAGTTTAAAAATACAAGATAACAATTGTTTTATAGATATAAGCTCTATGAGAAAATTCAAAATTTTAAAATATACATATGCCAACATATATATATATATATATATATATGTAAATCTATATGATTATTAATTTACGATATTATTGGGACCATATTTTACATGAAAATTTCAAAAAAGTATTATCTTATTATTTTATCAAGTTTTGTTATTTTTTACAATGACCTGATTTAAGACCAACAAAATTTATTAATTTATAGTGTTTATTAATTTGTAGAGTATTAATTTATAGAGGTTTTGCTGTACTTGTATCATCCTTATACTACTTTAAAAAAAAACCTCTTCGCATGTCCTCTCAGAAGATATCTCTCTATAGAACACCTTCTTTTTATATGGGTGAGTATAACTTGAGCAACATGGTCCCCTCTATGTATTCTCTATTTATTTAGCCATGAAAGCCTGCCTAGTAAACTTGAACTATATATATATATGTAGATAGCAATGTCTTGGCATCAAGATTTTATTATTTAGCCATGCTACGTATACGTCGATGTGTTCGGCTCTTCTTCAATTTTTTTTTTTTTTTTTTTTTTGGCGTGAAAAGTCCTGAATGACCGGCGTAAGACAGTTCACCTGATTTCTTCAAAGTAACCAAATGTTCGAATTTGATCCTTTCTTTTACGGAACTGCATGCAACAAACGTGTAAATGTTTACTTTCTTCACCACTCTGTTTCACCACGTGTAAATATTTACTTTCTTCCATCGAGGCTGTTGTAAAACTTGGTACATAGCTTCTGGAACATTCTAGAAATACTCAAAAAAAAGTTTACTTTCTTCACCACTCTGTTTCACCACGGTAAATGTATAAATGTGCTCTTAAATCTAAAACTGAGGTTAGAGAGGACTTACACCAGAATCAACCCTTCTTCCTAAAAGCTTTGCCTTTAGTCTCTTCCCCAAGCAAGCTGTTAATTACAAATATAAATGTCTTATAAATATCTTATTCAGCTTGACAAAACTTGATAAGAGCTCTTGTACACTGGCCCGGATCTCACGTTGTTATGTATTGTATGGTTTATTTCAAAAAGGGTCCTTGCTTTGTGTTTAGTTTATTAATGGCAGATCATAACTCTGACGTTATTTTTGTTTTTCATTTTTTTTGTGGGATACAAAAAACTTAACTCTGATGTTTCACGTAGAGAAAATGATATGTGTCATCATGTGTGTTTGTTACAAGTCGAAATACCACGTTTAATGTTACGGTTTTCTTTCTGTTTATGCTAATAAACATCGGTTTTCCCGGTTATTCTACGTGGTTTTTGGTTCGATTCTCCAAGCTGGTGGCATTAGTTGTTGTTTGTTGGCACGTTTTGGTACTTGGATTCAGGGTATTCTTTATGTTTTTGTATGAACTATGAAAAGCGTCGGTTTACTCGGTATACCACTCGGCTAAGTGTTCGAATCACAAAACTCTTAAAATTAATTGAATGCCACTTTTTATGATCACTAAACCAAGAAATTCCGTGGAATTTCAACAAATATACTGTATGATTCAATATTGATTACATGTAATTCGGATTATAATTGGTCCATTTCGATATAAGTCGGTTTGGTTAGAGAGGATGTGAATTTAGGATTTGGCTTTATGTTGAAGGAGACAAGTTGGGGGAGAGAAAAGACAAGTCAAAGGCAAATGCAACGCCCCAGATTGTAAAAAAATATTTGAGAGTGTAGATGAAAAGGAGCTGTTTGGTGGTTACAAGACATAACTTTACATCTAAATAAAGTCTTTGAACAAAAGACATTGGAGCTTCAACTTCAGAATTTTCTTTTTCAGGACTAATTTCTTCTCTAATTTCGATTGCGACCCTTTTTTCTTGTCCCCACCGAAACAAGAAAGAAGTCTTTGTAGTTTGTATAGTCTTTTAAGACTTTGCCTACTTTCGGCAAATTTGCATTTCACTTTCTGAGTGGAAATATTTTGGGTCTATCACCTATGTCTACGGCCTCTATGAGATAAGAAACCGTTATTTTGTAGGAATGTAACTCGAAAAATAATTATATTTCTTTTTTTCTTTGTTGAAATGTGATATTAATTAACCAATCAAAACCAGAGGTTATTTACAAGTAGAATGAACAATTAAAGTACGTGAAACGTTAAAATCCAGGCTATAAAAGGAATATATTTAAGTGTATACATATTTACATATATATATATATATATATATACACATATATATATATATAAGACTTATTGAACAATAGTGTAATCCAGACAAGAAAATGAATCCAGAGGTAAATTATGTAGTGTTTCGACAAAAAACCAAAAAGGGTAAACTATGTAGTATAAGTGTATAACTTTAAGAAAGGGATGGAGAAATATTTTAATTGAACACTAGTGTAATAAACTTATCGAAATAAAAAGGGTTGAATATTTCAAGGGGTGGACCGTGGACTTTAAACGGATGTTTCTTGGAACAAGAAGAGATAAACTTATCAGAATATAACAGCTCGGATGACTCTTAAAACCAGCATTGTTTTTAGAGATGGCATCAAACAATTATTTAAAGCAACCCATCAAGTGATTACATTTTGCCTAATGTTACAAAAAAAAAATTGATAATGATTCAAGACCCAAGTTTCTTAAAACCTTTGGAGAAGAAGATTTCTGCACCAATTATCGATGCCATCCTCAGAAACGACGTGCCCACTTTACTCATCCTCGCCGATGAGAAACCGTTGGTATTGTGGGAAACATATCATTGGGAGACTCTTGGTGGGACAGTATTGCACCTCGCAACTAAGCTTGGTCATAAGGAAATTGTGGAGGCAATAATCGAGGTTTGTCCTTCTCTTGTCGTTGTCACCAACCTCAATGGTGACACTCCTCTTCATGTTGCTGCCCGCTGGGGACATGGAACCATCGTGACTCAGATATTAGCAGCTGAACATACAGAGTTCACGGCGCTCAACCAACGAGGGGAAACAGCCTTTCTCGTGGCTTGCCGCTACAATCACCCTGATGCTGCTAATCTCATTCTGGAGGAATTACCTTCGATTACGATCGGGGAATTTTGTGCGACCATTTTTGGAGAATACACAGGTTAGTGTCGAGAAAATAAACATACAGATATAATAAATAGTTTTGTCAGTTTATTGCTAAGTACTGTATTGTTGTTTTCGTATTGTTTTCGTTTCAATTTAATTGTAATATACTTATATGTTACCATTTTTTTTTATTTGTTTCTTTTTTATTTAAAAGTTTCAATATAATTTCTAATTAATAAATATTTTGTATATATAATTTTACTTTGAGTTAAGAAAAAATCTAATATTCAATATGATCCCCAAAATATTTTTTTTGTAGTAATATTAATGAAATATATATATATATATATATATATAGTTTACTTTTGTTAACTCCAATGAAAACAGTTTTTAAACTAAAAACTGAAAGTTTAAACTTCTAGTTAAATTTTTTCAAGGAAAATTAATTTGAAAACCGAAACAAAGGAAAATTTGAAAGAAAAGGGGACAAAAATTGAGGTTTTACATATGTACAAGAAAACATGAATTAAACTAAGAAACAAAAATTAGTACTATAATATTTTGTTTGATTTATTACATATATTTGACCTTTCACAATTCAAACGCCAATTTAGAGTTAGCAAACGAAGAAAACTTAAAACAGTGAGACTAATTAATGGAATTAATATGATTTATGGTCTTATAGTAGTAATAAAAACCATATGAATAATATAAGCTGACTTAAATTTATTTCGACCAATGATCAGATCTCGCAATAAAAATCCTGGCGAGGTTCCCAAACATAGCTAAAGAAGTTGATGGAAAACTCTCCACGCCATTACATTATGCGTGCAATGTAGACAGCATTGTGATGGTAAAAATGCTGCTAGAGATTGATGAAGGACTTGCAGAAAGAGTGAACAGAGACGGTATCACACCATTGCATCTGGCGATCATGAGATGTTCGGTTGCAATCCTGGAGGAGTTTATTGACAAGGCTCCCGCGTCTTTTAACATACTCACATCAGCCGAAGAAACTGTCTTCCACATAGCTGCTAAACACGAAAACATTGAAGTATTCATCTTCATGGCAGAAAATATGATAAATAGTAGCGAAATTCTCCTCCAGGTAGATGGCTTTGGGAACACTGTCCTACACGCTGCTGCCAGTTCCAGCTGCTACCCTGTGAGTTGTTTTGTTTTCTTCTTTCGCTCTTCCTTGTGCATGATAAGTTGATTACTCAAGACACAAATGTGGGCTGGTAACTGAATGTATTACAGGTGATTTTGTACATCATTTATGAAACAACAATAGATCTCTCTGCCAAGAACAACTTCGGTTCTGAAGCTGCTGATCTTGTCAGCATAACTGAGGAAAATAATATAGTGATATCCAAGTGGCTCAAGGTTGACGCAAAAAAAATTCGAGACCCTCAAAATCATAGGAATGGGCCGGACAGTACCTACTGGGGAATGTCATCTCAAACCGAATTACTGGAAAGGATAAAAAAACTTGAGAGGCAGATGATCGTAACCTATAGAGACCCTACACAAAAAGAACGTGAGATGCATGCAGAGGCTTTGCAAAGCGCAAGGAACATGATCACGATAGTAGCGATTCTGGTTGCGTCGCTTGCTTTCACAGGCGGCATAAACCCTCCTGGGGGCGTCTACCAAGAAGGACCCTCTATAGGAAAATCGATTGCGGGTAAAATGCTAGCCTTCAAGATTTTTTCAATAAGCAACAACATTGCGTTGTTCGCATCACTATGCATCGTCGTTCTTCTAGTCAGCATCATACCTTACAGGACGAAACCACTCATGAATTTCTTGGTAATAACACATAGGATGATGTGGGTTGCTGTTACATCCATGGCTATTGCTTATGTAGCAGCGGCTTGGGTAATTGTACCGCATTTCAGAGGAACGAGATGGTTGTTTTTTGCCATTCTTGCTATCTCTAGCTCGACACTAGGGAGTTTGTTTGTGTATTTAGGCTATAAATTGTTTAAACACATGTCAAAGAAGACAGAATGGAGGAGGAACATGTCCATAGTTCCTGTAGTTCCTACTACTTCTGGAACAGTCAACTGGAATAGTGCCGCCTCAGATAGGGGAGCCGCTGATGGGGAAGGCTTTTACATCTACTGAAATATAATGAAGCACACATGGATTTTAGTGTGTTAGTGTCCTACCTTGGAGAGTTTGAAAACTGGACTAGATGGTCTGATGTAATTATATATATTCTCATCATGTCGTGTGTGTTTATATAACCTTTCTAATAATAATAAAAAGTTTGTGAAGCTCTTCATTTACTTGTTTGCAGTTATTTGTCATCGAGTGCGCATATAATTGCATGTGGTTTCTTGATTTTGATATCTTTTGTTACTCCATTTAATAGTTTAATTTTGCTAAAAATGATTATTATAGGAGTGCTACAAGAAAAGAGTTTTCTTGAAGTTCCATGATATAAATGCTCTTTTCTTACGTGTTTTTTTTTTTATATTCTTCTTCTGCTCTTTTTTTTTTTTTTTGTGCCTTCACGCGTACAGCGAGAGAAGAGACTGGGGATAAAAGCATCAACGGTGGTAAAGTTCGATGAGGGTTAAACAATGTCACGGTCAGAGTTCAGAATTAATTGGAGGAAATAAAACCAGTTATCAAATGGAATATGTATATTGCACATTTATGCCACGTAGTAGTATTCCACTATTCCCTTAAAAAAATGAAATCACAGTGTCAGTTTTTTTTTTTAACTCTGATTTGATTAAAACGAAAGAGGTAAAGTTCAGGTACAAAAAACCAAACAATGACAACCATTGAGCAAATTAAGAAACAGAGCAAAATACTAATTAAACAGTGTCAGTTACTAAATAAAATTTGAAAATATTTCATTTGAGAAAGTAAGTAATTTTAAAAATACTAATCAGATAATTATTACAACAAAATTCTTTTATCCATTCAAACTAAAAATGAGCAGTTTAACTCGAAAAATAATCAGTCGAAAGTTAAAAAAAAAAAAAAACTTACATTGATAAAGATAGAACCTTAATATAAATGAGTGCCATAATTTCTGCATGAAGGGAGGATTGTACAAGGCCAAAAACCTTTTAAACCCAAGTGCAAGAAATGCTGATCAGAGATAGCAATTCATCCAATACCATTTAAGGTATATAAGTTAACCCAAGAACCATCAACTTACAAACAATAGTGCTTGTCAGGAGACAGGAGTAGTCTCTGCTGGCGAGCGAAGGGACTGAAGTTCCAAGATCGAATGTAACTGCATAAAGTTGTGGAAATGTATTGCATCAACTTTAAAGAGGAGATAAGGATAGAGGTAACAACACTAACAATATACATATGGATATGATGTCAAAATATATATATATATATATATACATGGATATATATATATATATATATACATGGATATTCCTAAGATATACGAATAACAATATATATCCGTTATTATTTCCTATATCACTAACAAACAGAAGGCGTGGATGGTGGATTTTAATAATCCCAATACCTTTTTAGTATACTTGTAGTTGTAGTTGTTTTTTTTATATATAGTTTTTAAGTATATTTTGTTGTAGTTGTTCCATTAGAGGGACAACTTTTCAAAAGAAGTTTCTAAATTATTTGATATCTGACGTATATAATATTAACGCAGTTCCGTAGAAATATTCTAGATATATTTTTATGATATACTCACGCGTCTAATCATGGAATTATACGGAATCATTCGAAAGTTTTACATTGGTACCTTCCTACCGTCTTCATATACTTGACCAATTCATCATTATCGTAAATTATTGATTCAAGTTGTACAAAAACTAAAACATTAATTCAGGTTCCTAGAATTCTTTATCATATCGTTTTTTGTGAATAAGCACTATATTAACGAACGGGTGTGTGCGAGTGAGATTCGCATGGATCTGAACCAATTAACTAATTAAGAACCAATTAGGAAAGTAAATGATTTCTTTTATTGATTACAAGCAATTATTTTAATGAAGTTACAAAAGAATTCTAACTAGCTTCAAAAACAAGTTAGTTTTGTTAGTATTGAGGTTAGGGTTTTTGAGAGTTTGTGTTGATGTCCTTTGCTCGACCGTTGAACTCGCTATTTATATCAAGAGTCTCAATCTCAATTCTCAAATACGTCAGTTTATTTTTATTTTTTGGATGAGAATATTTTCGTTTCTCCGACTTGTTCCATATACGCATAGTTTGCATTCTATATATCTTTTCTCTCTTCAGAGGTCGGTTGGCTGTTCCTTATAGAGGCCGAATTGATAGGGTTTGAGTTATAATGAATTTTTGTACGATTCTAATGATTTTGATGAAGTTGTTATAATGTACTACAGTACTAATTATTAATTTAAAAAAAAATAATTATATGATTATAGAAAATTGTTGTATTTATTGTAAAACTTTTCAAATTGCACCTTAAAACATGCAATTTGAATTTTTGTACTTCTAAAGTCTTTTAAAATAACTAAAAATTAAATAATTAAAAATGTTTTTTAAAAGCAGTGAATTGTTTTTTCTCGGCCAAGAATAATGAATTTTAATATTATATTTTTTAAGCATAGAATTTGACAATTTGTTATGATACAATATGCTTACTAACCAAATTCGAATCTCTGCTAGAAAAAAAAAGATTCACACGTTAGCAAATACTAGTATTACTAAAAGCTAGTGTCGACCTAAAGAAATTAAAGACCTACGACCCAAAATAAAAAAATCACATTATCATACGAATCTCCCATAACCGGCATCTTTTATAAATAAATCTTCTTTACCGTACGTTCGACGGATATCAACTCAGAGGCTCAGAGCCAACATTGTCTTCTTTTCATTTTATTTTATTTTATTTATATTTTTTTTATCAAACACACATTAATTAAAAATATAATTCTGGTAACCCAAACCTGAGTAGAGTTGTTTACTCTTTTCATTTTAAAAAAAAAAAAAATTTTATCAACCACACATTAATTCAAATAAAACTTCATAGTCTAAACCGGTGGAAAATTGTTTACTGTTTTCATTTTATTTTATTTTCCTATTTTTGGTTATTGACATGAAGGTTCTTTGGGTTTTTCCAGTTGACTGACTTTCATATAGATGTTTCTTGGAAGAAGAAGAAGTTATATTAATTTTTAAATTTATGCGAAGATATATAACAATAAAATCAGTTTTAAACTAAAGTTGACGCTAGAAACCAATCATTTAACAACTCATTCTCCAAACAGTTTGAGTTGAGAACATTAAGAATTTTAATGACTACACCAATCTTCAAAGCCGTCTTAAGAAATGACGTGTCAGCTTTTCTCGATCTCGTCCAGACAAATCCGTCAGTGCTCGAGGAAAGAAATCACGGGGAGAGTTTCCGGGGAACGGTTTTGCACTTGGCTGTGGAAGCGGAACACGGAGAGCTTGTGTCAAGGATAATCGAGTTCCGCCCTTCCCTTGTCCGATCAACCAACTGCGATGGCGACACACCTCTTCATTTAGCGGCTCGTTTTGGACAAGCGAGTTTTGTAACGCAGATGTTAGAGTCTGGACAAGATTTGTGTATGGCTCTTAACGGCCAAGGAGAAACAGCGTTAAACTTGGCCTGTGCCAACAAACACCTCGATATTGCGGGACTCATTCTGGAAAAAACTAGATCGATCACCATCGTGGAATTTTATGCCACCATTAAAGAAGACACAACAGGTATATATATATTATTATTATTTTTTAAAAACAGTCAACAGGTATATTATTTGTATCTTCCAATTCACATGCATGGTGTAGCATTAGACTGTGCCTAGAGAGATACATTCTTTTGGGTCGAATGAAACATCACTCAATATTTTCTTGAAATATAAATCACTCGCATTCATTTTTTTTTTTTTTTTGTGTGTGGTTACTTTCACTCTCTGAAACAAAAATATATCCATCCATATTAAAAATGAAAAAGAAAATATATGAGGAAATATATTTAATATCATATCATTTTTTTTATCAAACTTTTCCGTTTGAAGCCAATAAATTGTTAAACAAGAAAAAATTTGAAAGTTTTCTCTAAATCCACCCAAAAATAAATAATGGCTCTTTCCCCTGAGACCAGATGATGGTCCTTGAAAAGTATGTGCACCCAGTGAAATAATTAGGTTGACCAAGTCACAAAATTCTCCTCGTTACCTCAACCACTAGTCCACAAATACAACCTAATATTATTTCGTCCATTTGAACTGTGGTGTTAGTATTTTAATGCGACTTAACTCACTCTAGTACGTTTGTGTGTGGATTGATGATCAGATCTCTCAAGGAGAATGCTAGAGAAGTTCCCCAACATAGCTTGGCATGTTGATGGAGAATTTTCCACACCGTTGCATTTTGCATGTGATGTAGGTAACCTTGATATAGTAAAGATGCTGCTAGGTCTTGATGAAATACTTGCAGAGAGGGTCAATAAAGATGGGATCACACCTTTGCATTTGGCGGCCATGAAATGCTCGGTTGCAATCTTGAAGGAGTTTTTGGACAAGACACCAAGATCTTTCAACACACTCACACCAGCAAAAGAAACTGTCTTCCATCTGGCTGCAAAACACCAAAACATATCAGCCTTCGTTTTCATGGCACAGAATTCAGAGCTAACCGAATTTCTCCACCGGACGGATAAACAGGGCAATACTGTTCTACACACTGCTGCCTCCGTAGCCTGCCTTTCAGTAAGTGTTTCTTCTTTTGCTTCACAATATCTGCTAAGATTGGTCCAAACCAAACCCGATAGTTTGTAGCTTTTCTAAGTAAGGTTTTGATTTGTTTCTTTTTTTTTGTTTCTTAATATCAGTACCTAGTTAAATTGTTATAAAAGTTTGTTTGAAAGTGGTTTGAAAACTATCGATATCCAAAAATTATATTGATTAGCTAATAAGAAAAAAATATATATCCATGATATTTATGTTATATTGGTGGTTTGAACCCTGGTTTGGGGAGGTCAACAATATAGAATTTATCATCTGTGCTACTGAACCTTTATAGAAGTTCTAAACAATTTGTAAATAAAATAAAATAAATATGATAGGAGAATCATAATTTGAAATCTTAACAAAATCTTCGAATTTATTTATTAAAAATAGGGAAAAATAATTGTATTGTATACTTGGATATAAAATCTTAGTTTTTAAAATTCTGATTGGTTTATATATTTTTTTAAAAAAGTAATTAGTAATTTCGTCCATAATTTATTAGAAAGAGAAAATATTTTTTAAGATTTTTTTTAGATTTTTTAATATTTGATATGTGAGTGTTTTTAATTTTTAATTTAATTATATTTATTTAAATTAGTTAATTAAGCTTAATTAATTTTTTCTAATAGCAATTGAATGTAATTTTTTACACATTTTAAGGTTAGTTTCATATTTGTACTTCTCAATTAATATAGTAGGATCATTTGGTTTCTTAGGTGATAAAGGTCTAATCTAATTAAAATTAAATTGGCAAATAAAACTAATTAATTTGTTTTTAGGCTCTTATATTAGGTTTTTAGCAAAATAATAGATCAAAATAAAATCTAAGAGCAAGTGCAGTGCAAGATTTTCAAAGAAGTTCTCATATAAATAAATCAATAAAATATTAAAAAGTAAGAGAGATATATAATTGATGTTCAAAAATGAAATTTTGAGAAGAGTAATTTTTCAAAATACCACACTTAAGTAAAATATTAAATCATCAACACTAATACATGATTGAAATCAAATATTAAATCATCATCATCATCATCATCATCATCATCATAACAGTACATGATCGAAATTAACTATGTACAATCCATTTAGGGTACTGGGTGGGATTAGTAGAGCGTCGGTGTATGGTCCCACGAGCTTCGTAGAGCCAAAATAGTTTCCCAGTCATCTTCGTTCAGTATCCTCTTAGTAGAGTCGTCTATCACTCGCAGGATTGATTTCGACTCGGCATCCGCATCCTTATCATCGAACAAGTAGGATTCGTGTTGGATATTAAATGCACCTCCAAAACAAAAAAAATTTAAAATCATCATCAGCGATCGAAATCATCATCATCATCTATAATAGTAATAGATCAAATATCATCATCATCATCTATAATAGTAATAGATCAAATATCATCATCATCAGCATCATCATCATCTATAATAGTAATATCATCATCACGACTTTGTATGTCTGGTTTTTCTTCTCGTAGTAATAACCAAGTCTTCCTTTAAACGACCCATCTTTTTTTATTTACTTGTTGTCACGTATCAAAACATATCAAAAGCAGACAAAACCCTACTTAATAAAAAAAATTTCTGTTACACTTGGGAAAATGACGAGGATTTGCGATCTTCCACCAAAACTAGTAGGGTTGATTTTCACCAAGATTCGCATAACATCTATAAGAACCGTGCGATCCACTTGCACGTTGTGGAAAGCTTTAACCAAAGATTGGGTTTTGGGTATAGGAGCGGCTAGGGAGCAGTTTTTGGGGCTCATGGCGATGGATTCGAAGGTTTGTTCACTGAGATTCCATCTCTGCCGCGAAAACAACAGCAAGGAAGACGAAGACTTTCTTGATCTATCTATAAAGCAGGTTGATTTACTTAAAGGAGTCGACATATCTAAAATATTTTACTGCGATGGCTTATCTTTATGCGTAGCCAAAGACAACTCAAGGCTCGTGGTGTGGAACCCCTATTTGGGTCAAACAAGGTGGATCGAACCTAGAACAAAATTCCACACACTGGACACGTATGCTCTAGGATACGATATCAACCGTAACCACAAAATCTTGAAGTTCATGGATAGTCGCTCTTTTGAAGACAAGGACTTTTTCGGGTACGAACTTTACGACTTCAACTCTCATTCATGGAGGGTTCTCGACGTCACTTCTAACTGGCATATACAAGATTACCAACGCGGCGTGTCTTTGAAGGGAAATTCTTACTTTTACGCTCAAGAGAAATTAGGACATTACGTTGCGCCTCCCCGTGGATATAAAATAGCACCTAACTTGTCTAGCAAAATAAGAAGATTGCCTAGTGGAAGTGTGAAGATATCGTATTATGAAGATTTCTTACTTTGTTTTGATTTTACAAGAGAGAGATTCGGACCGCATCTGCCTCTTCCATTTCGCTCTATGATCAGTGAGACTGTGGCCCTCTCATCTTTTAAAGAAGAGCATCGAGGAAATTGGCCCTACGCGTACGCGGGGAAATACTTCACAAATTTATTCTCCTCCACTTGTGTGCTCTTCTTCTTATTTTCCGAGTTTAGTGCAACTCAACCAATCTCGCAAAAGGAAAGAATAAAGAGATACTTAGGGGCTGTTATTGGAGAGATGATTTCTAAATCCATATGGAATTGTAAATTTTAGAAATCAAAACAGATGGATTTTGAAATAACATGTTTTATCTTTGGATTTCAATCATTCTATTTTACACTATCAAATCCATTCAAATCCATATAAAACATAATGTGGATTTTGAAATCCAAAAACAAATCATTAAATGAATAACAGGGGATTTTAAAAAGTATTTGTAAATCATAGAACCAATAACACATGATTTTGATAAGTATTTTAAAATCAATGATTGAATAACATATGATTTTTGTTTGGATTTCCAAATCCATCAAAATCATACATCCAATAACCCCCCTTAGTTTTGTTTTTTTTTGCATTTGTCTGCAAGAAACCTCCTCCAATATATTTCTGTAGAATATTTCTGTTTTTGATTTTTTTTTTTTTAACCCCATGTTCTTAATTCTACTCTTTTTAACTGCTCTCTCTCTTTACCAATTGCGAAATAAATTCTCATGTTTTCTTCCCTTCGTCCGTGAGATGACTAGGTTTAAAATATAATAACTTAAAGAGAGAAATTTAAGTAACAAACATCAAAAAAGGATTTTATTAAAAACAACAATCAACTAAAAGTAAAAATCATATATGTAACATATATAAAAAAATATATATATCAAATCGGCTCTAATTAACTCTATTGCGCCTTCAGTTATAATGATGCTCTATATATGCTCTATTTCTCTTTATTGCGCCTTCAGTTGTATACTCCTTACCAAGCTGAGATTTCTCAAGGAAGACTTAGATCTTTGCTTAATTTCCAGACAGTTATCACTGATCTCACTATGTCCAACGCTTCGTTGCTCGACGAAAAGAAAAAGTTATGCTATAGGAAAAGAACAAACAACATAAATTGTACTTTGTAAACAATATTTCGAAAAATATCGTTTTCTTTCCAAACTTGATTACAAACTTATACAAAGGTGCGTGAAAAAAAATGTAAAGAACTTTTTTTATTTTTTTTATTACGTTTAACATCCTAAGATCATATATATAGTTCATGAATCAATGGGGCTGATAATATTCTGTAAGAGAAAAAAAAAAGAGTAATAAAGCTATTTACATCCTAAAAAGATATGTCAATTTCCCTTTTTCTTTTCTATACAATTTTCCAGAGTTATTTTTGTGTGTGTTCTTCTTCTGTTCTGTCGTCGTAGCCTGAGTTTGTGTGAAAAAAAAAAATGAACCAATAGCAACATCACCTTCTTCCACTAATCCACTTCCTCATCTTCACTGTGATTCTTCTCTTCTGCAATACCTTCTTCTTTATATACAGTCTTGCTCTGTGTCTCTTCTTCGCTATGTACAGCCCCGTGATCAGTCTCTGTTCCATGACCCTCCAGAGGAGCCTTTTTGTCACCTTCTGTACTGTTCCTTGGACTCTGCATTGATCTGTGTATCATAATATCAGTGCTAAGAAAGTGACACAGAGACAAATACAACTTTTAAAAAAGTGTTGAGCATGAGCAGATTCAGAAAACTTACTCGTTAATCACTTGTTCGGATCTTGGAGATTGGAGATAGCCCCAGACTGGAACCAAGTCTCTTGTTCTTGCTTCAATTGTACGAGTTTGGATATCTTCAATCTCCATCTCCCCTCCTCCTTCACCACTAATCTCTCCACCCCGATTCAGTACCAGTTCTTGAAACCTAAACTGTTTTGTGCAAAATAACAAAAGTATAAGAGATCATCCAAACAACACATTATTAGCATTTTTTCAGATCATTTTCTAAAAAAAGAAGGAAACATATACCTTTCGCCTTGCCCATAACGGTAGCTGAGTCTGCAGATGCATTTGCAACTCTGCTTCAAATATGAACAAATGACGCTTATCCTCCACATGGGTTGTTCCTTTCTTAGTTACTTTCCAAGCTTCCTCAACGCTCTGTTTTCTAACAACCTCCGGAAACACTTTACTTCTAGAGTCCACTGATGTTCCACCTCCATATATGTCACTGTTGTGATCTTGCGTCTCCATCCTAGATTGGTTTTGGATCATGGACCACCTTCTTATTGGATCTACCGCTAGTTTTCCTTCAGTCTCTAAACCAGACTCAAAATCAAACCCTGTCATCGCCGCATTCTCATGACCAACACCAACCGAATGCTCACGTAAGGCATACTGTGTCAGACATCCAGAAGGAGCAAAAACCAGAAGATTCGTCTTGGAGCAAAAATCAACAGGAGAACCATAGTAGTTATTGTTACTCTTTTCATCGGAATAACAGAAAGAGGATGTGATTGCACCCGGAACAGAGCCTCCAACCATTCCAGCTGCTGCAGATGCTGCATCACTCATTGTTCCAATCCATCCGCTGCTGTTTTTGCTTCTTATCCTATTGATTGCAGATAAAGGAACCGGGGTATCTCCTTCTTTCTCAGGGTTAATCTCAAACAGATGACTTGTCCCTCTTGAAGAGCTAACCACTATCAAATTGCTATCATTGCTGAAACAGATGTCTTGTATCACCTAAAAAAAAATCGCAGTTAAGGTTAAACAAAAGCACCAAAAGTTTCCACATGTGTAGGTGAAGAAGGGCTCTGCTTACCGCATTAGTAAAACCGCGTTGAAGCCTGAAAAGATGGGCAAAAGTCTTTGGGTTCACATCCTTGCTAGTAGAGATTGTTGGCATTATTCTAAAGACGTTAATATTGTGCCCCTGAATCGAAGCAGACACCAAAAGCATGCCGCTTGGATCAAAGCACAAAGCTGATATTGGACTCTTGTGTGCCTTAAACTGTGTTATGACGCTTTTGTTTGTGATATCTTTGACAATAACCTGCACACATACCAAGAAAATCAACTTGAGAGCATACATCAATTGAAAATCAACTTGAGAGCAAAGCAACTTGAGCAAGATTAGATTTTGAGAATTACCATTCCTATGCTATCTGCATCTGGCACATTTTCATTAACAACTCCAATGCTTTTCAAACCAGGAATATATGGATTGGGCAGAACCTCTGAGCAGTATCGAGACAATGACTTGTACCCTTTGTCTCCAAGATTTACTATCCCTGAGGCGAGCTGCTTACTCGATTCTCTAGCAAATTGTGCAACACTGGGTGATGACGACAGTGAGAGAAGTTCTGAAGTGAAAATTGCAGAACTTGAGTCAGCAATACGACTTCCGCTATACGCAATCCATCGTGGACCAACAGCAAGAGGGCCATATCCAACACCCAATGAGCCACACACAATGGAGTTAGTGACAATCGTGTAATCCATTTCCAATGTTGAAGCATCAAAGCAATGTATCTGCAAATACATGTTCACATTGTTAGTTTCAGAACACACAAAAGCAAAAGTGACAACAATATGACATTCGAACCTGAGCTGCTTGTAGTACAGCAACAATCCGAGAACTGCACCTAACCGAGTAAACGGTAGACCGGAATTTCAAAGTTTGCACATAAGACTGAGACTTTAACGAGTAGACATAGACATTAGTAGGAACAACTACGGTTTCACTTCCAGGATCCTCAGAACTAATCTGTTTACTTGACTTATCCTCCCAAGAACTGTCACCACACACAGCCAAAAGCGGACGGCTCTCATAGAACCTATCATCTAACACTCCAGAGTTTAATGGATTGGGTAGCATTTGCATAAAGGACGCTTGACCATCATATGCAGAAACTATAACATGAACATTCTCAGTATCTTCAACATCCCAAACTTGAAACCCAGACTGAAATGCTAGTAAAAGAACTCTTCGAGCATCACCATCCTCTTTCTCTAGCTTATCAAACCCCGCCCATAGTACCTATTCCCAAACAAAAAAAGATTCAAAATTCATCAACCAAGACCGATCAAACACTTACAACAAACCTAAAGATCGCTCCTTTAAGGTAAAGAAAGTTACCTGATCGTGATGAGAATCAACGTCTCTGACGGCGGAAGAAGCAGCAGAAACAGCGGAACGAGCAACAGTAGAAGCACCAGATGAAATCACACGAAGGCAATTAGACAAAGCACGAAAGGAGCTACGAGCTGATCGTGACACAACTCCTCCGTCAGGAGACTTGGGAGAAGAACCGTCGCCGTTCTTCCTCATAATGTTGGAGAGAAAACTCTTTTTTAGTATCAAAAAAAGAAAAGCTTTGATCTTTTTTTTAAAAGCCCTCTCCGAAATCAAAACCTAAAGTTTCGATTTTTTCTATATCTACGCCTGAGATTTTTCCCAAGAAATCAAACAAAAAAATTGAATCTCCGAGTAAAACGGGGAAGAAGATAAGAAAAAGTAAGCAAATTTAACAAATTTTTGATTAGAATCTTGAAAAAAAGAGACACGCAAACTCGAAATTTTTCCGTCTTCTTCAAGATGTCACAAAGCAAGAAACAAACAAAAAAGATCGAATTTTTACAAAAACCCAGAAGAAAGAATCAAATCAACGATTGAAAAAATCGAAGAAACGAAAGCAATCAGTAAAATTGTAAAAGAATTAAAAGAGATTAAAGAAAAAAAAAAAGAGAATGAAGCGTCGTATGGAAGGAGTAATCTTGATTAAGACTTTGGGAAACGCTTAAGAACAAGAAAAGGGGGAAAAGATTTTGAGGATAAGAGCGACAGAGAGAGAGAGCGTAACAACAAAGACCTTACTTAAGAGACGAAAGCTGCTGTTTGAAAACCTTCATTTACGAGTTTTTTTCGTTCATTATTTATATATTTTTTTTTAAGTTGGGGGAAAAAAAATTGGATTAAGTTGTTTCTTTTACGTATCGTTTTTGTATTTACTACAGAGAATGAAGAAAGAGACTCACCGTCCACGTCTCCTTCTCTTAATTTTAATTAATTTGGGAATGTCTGGTTTTCTTGGTTAACTTATATATATATACTTTGATACTTATTTAACCAAATAAATCAAAATATTAATTGAAAATTTTATTGATTTTAATATATACAGTAGTTAATTATCGGTTAGCCAAGAAAATATGAAATTTTATTATCGTTTATAACGAACCGTGTTTTTAACTAATGTTCACATTAATAAAATCTAAAGTCTAAACCAATTAAATTCACCGTAAGTAGGACGACGTGCGTTAGTCTTTTTTATTTTTATTTTTCCCTGTGACGTGCGCTGGTCTTAGATGAGGAATGTTGAACATTAGTTTAATTTTTATATAACTTGATAAGGATCCGCTCGTGTGCGGATTTAAAATTTCGTAAATTAAATTAAATTTTATAAAGATATATTAAAATTTGTCGTATGTTATTTATAAATTTTTAACTAATGTTCACATTCGTCTAATAGCCACTAATCTTTAAGTACCACTTATGACCAAATAATTTTTCTTGCAAACTTGGTACTCAATACGAAAATTGTGAAGCATTGTTCAAGACGTAGCAAAAGGGTAACCAAGTTTCGACGTACCACGAGGATAACCTAAAGCGTAGACAGTTTCCCCAATAAAAGGTATCTCTCCAAGCTCCAAAGGATTCATATCTTTCCAAATCCGTTTACTATCAATAACTAAGATAGCCAAGTCACATCCATTCCCAAGCGCTTCAACTTTTGCAGTGTACTTAGTGAAGAATAGAAACGTGTCTTTAAGTTTGTTTTGTTATGTTTGAATTAGTCTAAGTAGTGGGAATGTGTCTTCCTTAGATATAGGAGACGACTAAACAAGTTGCAGGTTTTTTAGGAAGTAGTCGTGCTTTGTATGAACTACTATAAATCCTTTTCCTGTAACACTTTTATTAATTAAGAGAGTATTATTCAGTTTACGTTACTTTGGTTTTTGCAAAGTGCTCTGTTCTGTTTTAACAAGTGGTATCAGAGCCTCTTTCCTATAAACCTGAGAGAAACACAGCAACAATGAGTGAGAAGGATGCGTTGATCGTGCCAAAGTTCGATGGCGACTATGAGCACTAGGCGATGCTCATGGAGAACCTGCTTAAATCCAAGGAGTGGTGGGATCTCATTGAGACTGGAATTCCACGGCAGGAGAGGAATGTGATCCTCACCGGACCACAGAGAACGGAGTTGGCGGAGAAGACCGTCACAGACCACAAGGTGAAAAACTACCTGTTTGCATCCATCGACAAAACAATTCTCAAAACAATCCTAAAGAAGGAGACATCCAAGGATCTGTGGGAGTCGATGAGGAGGAAGTTTCAAGGGAATGACAGAGTTCAAAGCGCACAACTGCAGAGGCTGCGCAGAGAGTTTGAGATACTCGAGATGAAGAATGGCGAGACCATTAACGATTATTTCTCAAGAGTGATGGAGGTTGCCAACAACATGAGAAATCTGGGAGAAGATATGCCCGATCCGAAGGTGGTGGAGAAGATCTTACGAACTTTGGTGGAGAAATTTACCTATGTCGTATGTGCTATTGAAGAGTCCAAAGACATCAGGCTGATGACGGTAGACGGCTTACAAAGTTCATTGATGGTGCATGAGCAAAACCTAAGTAAGCTTCGAGGAGAAGAACATGCGCTGAAAGTGGAAGCTCAATGGAGACCAAACTACGGCAGAAGCAGAGGAGGTTCACCAAACCGGGGTCAAGGTCGCGGTGGCTACCAAGGAAGGGGCCGTGGAAGTTTCTCAAGAGAGATGTTTGAGTGTTACAAATGTCATAAGAAGGGACATTACAAATCGGAATGTCCAGAGTGGGACAAAGAGGCTAACTATGCGGAGATGGAAGAAGACATAGTGTTAATGTCATATGTAGACATGGAGGATCAGGAGATGATATGGATGCATCAACCATATGTGTGGCACAAGAGAGTGGTTCAGCGAGTTCGATGGTACCTTTCGACAGAATGTCAAACTTGGGGACGATAGAAGAATGATAGTGGAAGGCAAAGGAAACCTACGACTGGAGATAAATGGAACAATCAGAGTTATCACCTCGGTTTACTATGTGCCAGGGCTAAAAAACAATCTACTCAGTTTGGGGCAGTTGCAGCAAAAGGGGCTAAGAGTAATCTTTGAAGATGATATATGTGAGATCTGGCACAAGGAACAACAAACCATGGTGATGTACTCAACCATGAGCAAAAACAGGATGTTTGTGGTTCATGCTATAGTAAGAAGAGAAGAGGAAGAACACAAATGCTTTCAGGTGATGGAGAAAACAGAAAAACTGTGGCATAAGAGGTTCGGTCACCTCAACTTTAAAGGCTTAAAGACTCTAGCGGAGAAGGAGATGGTGAACGGATTACCTGTTACCAATCTTGAAGAAGCTAAAATCACTTGTGATGTTTGTCTCAAGGGGAAACAAAACGATTGGAAAGCAACACGAGCACTGCAATTGGTTCACAGCATTCCAAAGAAGAGTGATTGGAAAGCAACACGAGCACTGCAATTGGTTCACAGCGACATATGTTGTCTGATCTCACCAGTATCAGAGAGTGGAAAGAGGTATATTATCAACTTCATTGATGATTATAGTCGAAAATGCTGGACTTATCTCTTGTCAGAAAAATCAGAAGCTCTGCAATTCTTCAAAGAATTTAAAGCTGGTGCAGAAAGGGAGTTGGGACCACAGTTGGTGTGTTTGAGGACAGACAGAGGTGGCGAATTCAACTCAAAGGTGTTTGAAGATTACTGTA
This sequence comes from Camelina sativa, assembly GCF_030686135.1. NCBI lineage: Eukaryota > Viridiplantae > Streptophyta > Magnoliopsida > Brassicales > Brassicaceae > Camelina > Camelina sativa. Next base: position 24,172,775 of record NC_141881.1, read on the forward strand.
AGGAGAGTGGGATTAAACGTCAACTTACTGTTGCTTACACACCACAACAAAATAGTGTAGCAGAGAGGAAAAACAGAAGCATCATGAATATGACAAGGTGTATGCTGATTGAAATGTCTGTGCCAAGGAGATTCTGGGCAGAAGCGGTCCGATATGCAGTTCACATTTTGAATCGAAGCCCATCAGCAGCCTTAGGTGACATCACACCGGAGGAGAAGTGGAGCTAGCACAAACCATCGGTGGGACATTTCAGGATATTCGGGTGTGTTGCTTATGCTTTGGTACCGTATGAGAGGAGAATAAAACTCGACGAGAAAAGTGTGAAATGTGTGATGTTTGGGGTTAGCAAGGAATCAAAGGCCTATCGTCTCTACAATCCTGCGACAAAGAAGATTGTGATCAGTCGAGATGTTCATTTCGATGAGTCCAGAGGTTGGAGTTGGGATGATGAGATACAGAGTGGAGAGTTAGCATGGAATGAGTTGGTAACCGAAACAGAGAATGAAGAAACGGTTGGTCCAGAGAATGAGAATGAAGCACTTGAGCCACCACGTTCGCCACGTTCGCCAGAAAATAATGAAGAAGAAGACGCAGGAGAAGCAGAAACTCAGCAAACAGTTGCTCCTGGAGCCAAACGAAACCGTCAAGCGCCTGTATGGATGAAAGATTATGTCACAGGAAATGCTGGGTTTGTGATTGCAGAGGAAGGTGAGGATCTCTTGGCCATGTTTATTGCTTCTGATGATCCAGACCGTTTTGAGGATGCAATACAGCAAGAAGTTTGGAGAAAGGCCATGGAAGCTGAGATCAAAGCTATCGAAGAAAACAACACTTGGGAGCTGATGGATTTACCTCATGGAGCTAAAGCAATCGGAGTCAAATGGGTGTATAAAACAAAGTTCAATCAGAAAGGAGAGGTAGACAAGTTCAAGGCAAGATTGGTGGTTAAAGGTTATCATCAGAAATATGGAGTGGATTTTCATGAAGTATTTGCTCCAGTTGCTCGATGGGATACAATGAGAACCATCCTTGCTTTCGCTGCTGAGAAAAACTGGGTAGTGTTCCAACTTGATGTAAAGAGTGCTTTCCTACATGGAAAGTTGGATGAAGAGGTCTATGTAGAGCAAGGATTTGTAGTTGAGGATGAATCCAGTAAAGTATACAAGCTAAGGAAGGCTTTGTATGGGCTCAAACAATCACCAAGAGCCTGGTACAGTCGAATTTAGGGGTACTTTCTAAGAGAAAAGTTTGAGAAGGCTTACTGTGAACACACACTCTTTGTCAAGAAGGAAGGGGGTAACATTTTAATAGTAAGCTTGTATGTGGATGACTTGATCTATACAGGAAATTCTCGCACAATGCTAGAAGCGTTCAAGTCATCAATGATGAGGGAGTTCTCCATGACTGATCTAGGAAGGATGAAATATTTCCTGGGTGTTGAAGTTGTTCAAGATGAGAGAGGTATCTTCATCAGTCAACAAAAATATGCTGAAGAACTGTTGGTGAAGTATGGGATGGAGAACTGCAATGCAGTAAAAAATCCGATTGTACCAGGAAGCAAATTGTCAAGAGTGGGAGTTGGAGAAGCTGTTGATCCTACAACTTTCAAACAGCTTGTGGGAAGTCTGAGGTACTTAACTGCAACTCGACCAGATTTAATTTTTTCTGTAAATTTGGTCAGTCGTTACATGGAGGCACCCAGCGAGCAACATATGCTAGCTGCAAAGAGGATACTGCGATATATGCAAGGGACCACACACCATGGTATACGGTACAAGCGTGGAGAAGGGCAAGAACTTGTGGGTTTTGTGGATAGTGATTACGCAGGAGATGTTGATGATCGGAAAAGTACTTCGGGTTATGTCTTTATGCTTGGAGGAGGAGCTGTTTCATGGGCATCAAAGAAGCAACCTATAGTAACTTTATCCACCACTGAAGCTGAATTTGTCGCAGCAGCCTATGGAGCGTGTCAGGCAGTGTGGTTGAGAAACATCCTTGAAGAAATCGGAGCTGCTCAAAGGGAGAATACAGTTCTGTTTTGTGATAATAGTTCTACCATAAAACTGTCCAAGAATTCGGTGCTTCACGGGAGGAGCAAACACATTCATGTTAGGTTTCATTTCTTACGAGAATTGGTGAATGAGGGAGTCATCAAACTGGATTACTGTTCTACTCAAGAACAAGTTTCACACATCATGACAAAGGCTGTTAAACTCGATGTGTTCGAAATACTAAGAAAGAAGTTGGGAGTCTGCTGTGAGAAGGATTAAACTGGAAGGAGAGGTTCCAGTTTAGGGGAAGAATTGAAGAATAGAAACGTGTCTTTAAGTTTGTTTTGTTATGTTTGAATTAGTCTAAGTAGTGGGAATGTGTCTTCCTTAGATATAGGAGACGACTAAACAAGTTGCAGGTTTTTTAGGAAGTAGTCGTGCTTTGTATGAACTACTATAAATCCTTTTCCTCTAACACTTTTATTAATTAAGAGAGTATTATTCAGTTTATGTTACTTTGGTTTTTGCAAAGTGCTCTGTTCTGTTTTAACACTTAGTCGGTGAACCATGCTTTCTCACTTGTACGTAAGAGCGACCATGCACAGCATTATCGTTTGTTAAAATCCTCCTCCCGGAGATTGCAAATCCTAAAATAAACATTCCCAAACTAAGTCAAACGATACCATTTGGATCAACTAAAAACAAAAGACACACTAGAGATTTAGAAAGAGGGAGAGATGTTTATGAGTACCGGAGCTTGAGTATTCTGTCTCAGTTGTTTGCCAAGGTTGAACAATATCTGGCTCTCTAGAAAAGGAGAAGATCTTCACCACCGAGTCTAGAGCCACATCGATATCAGAGCGACTCGCGCACACAGAAGTACAATAACGAGATATCAAAGAAGCATGAAAAGACGAACTATAACGAGGAAGAAGGCAAGGAGAATAGAAAATTCTAGGAACCGAAGTGCTCGTGGAGTTGAACAACCTTGCCACAAAAGGAACACACCGGAAGAACATGTTAAGTGTATATGTTACATGTATTTACGAACGATATACATATATATTATTTACTTGATAGTCATATACGATCCATGAATTTATTACACTACTTCCTTTTCTTTTCAGATTTAAACTTCTCAAAATATATTTTAAAGATTTAATGGAAACATAATCAAATGAAACTAGCATAATTGATTCTAGTCAAATCTGGTGTTTTCAGATGCGTTGAAATGATTGCCAAGGTATGCCATTTCCATTGAGTTGCTTGTTTTTAGTATCACGATTTTACACAGGTTGTATGCATAATATTGTAGTTAAACAACCAAGCTCTTCTTTTTCTTTTTACTATGTGAAAAGTCCAATGGGCTTCGGCCCATATATTTATACACAATGGAAAACAATTTTTTTTGCCATCGAGCAACAATACTCTCTCTCTCTCTCTCTCTCTCTGCCATCGCCAAAAACTTCTCTTTAGCTTTTTGGGTTTTACTTAGGGATCATCAGTTGGTAAGATTAGATTTTTCTCTCACCCCATTTCTAATTTGATGCTTCTTAGATCGTGAATTGATATGCATCCTGCAGTGACCATTCTTTAATTTACGAATTTTGTTTTATTTTTTCGTTTCCTTTGTGATTGATAATTTTGTTGGGGGGGTTGGTTGTTTCAATCGAAACAAAGGTCAAGTGCAAATCCATTTATAGTCACTCTCTTCTGTTAGTAGATCTACCTGAGATTAAATTTGTTGGTCTTATTCAATCCCATTTTGGTTCTTAATTTTTTAATCCTAAAAAGTGAAAGTTTTTGGTTTCTTTTGTTTCTATATAGCTTATCTCTGATCTGATCAAGTTGAATCCTTGTACTGTTCTGATGAAGTGTACTTATTCTATATGGATCTAATGTAGAAAAAGAGTTGCCATTTCGAGAATTTGGGAGATGGCTCCGGTTGGTCCTCGATCCGGTGATGCGATCTTCTCTAGCATTGATCGTGTGGTAAGCTTAGATTTCAAAGTTTCCTCCTTTTTTTTTTCTTCTCTCTCTGTGTCTTTTGATTTTATATTTGCCTCTTGAGTCATAGAATTTGGAATTTGGTATATGCTTCATTTCATAGGATAAGCCTTTTTCTTTGTTGTTGGAAGTTGTGTAAAGGGTTTGAGAAGTAAACCTTGAAGCCAATTCTGAATCTTTTGTTATGGAGAGATAGTGTTTGATTTAGTTTTTTTGGAATCTGTTGTATTTTTGTAGAATGCTGAGTTGTTCACGTTGACCTATGGTGCAATTGTGCGTCAATTGCTTACTGACCTGGAAGAAGTCGAGGAAGTTAACAAACAGCTTGATCAAATGTAATTGCTTACTGACCTTGAAAGTTTTGTATTTTTCATTCTCGTGTTTGAAGTTTTGCTGCATTAGTTCTTTTGTTCATTTATAATTCTAATTATGTGCCATGGATGGGACGGATAAAGCATTCGAATTTCTGGTTCATACGGATGAGTGTTCGATTATTTACAACTTTATCAATAGCTTTCTGTTTATTCTGCAGGGGTTACAACATTGGAATCCGTCTTATCGATGAGTTTCTAGCCAAATCTGGTGTTTCCAGATGCGTTGACTTTAAGGAAACTGCTGAAATGATTGCCAAGGTATGCCATTTCCACTTAATTGATTACGTGTTTAGTATCATGATTTTACAGTTTTCAAGTGTCTCCATGGGCGTCAAACAGCATGAAATTACACTATAGATAAACCTTATCTGTCAAACTAGAGCATAAGTATAATCTCCTTTGGTATTATGATATTGAAAAGCAGTAAGAGGCTTTACCTTATTAATTACACAGGTGGGTTTCAAGATGTTCTTAGGGGTGACTGCATCAGTGTCAAGCTGGGACGCGGATGGGACTTGCTGCAGTATAATCTTGGAAGACAACCCGCTCGTTGATTTCGTGGAGCTTCCCGATACTTGCCAAGGTCTTTACTACTGCAATGTCTTAAGTGGAGTCATTAGAGGAGCTTTGGAAATGGTCAGTCTCCTCTTCTTTTTTTTTTTTCTCTACTTCTTTGTTTACATAAGTTTGCGTTTTCAAGCTTCTCAATACAAACAGAACCCTTAGAAACTTGTAAAAGAACATCTCTTACTCCTCCATTATCAAAGCATAGAAGAACTTGTTTGTGCCGAGTGTTTATGTTCATTTTGTATTGTCTGCACAACATGATCAGGTCTCGATGAAGACAGAAGTGACATGGACACGTGATGTTCTTAGAGGAGATGATGCTTATGAGTTGCAGGTGAAGCTACTGAAACAAGTCGCAGAGGAGTACCCTTACAAGGATGATGAATAAACAAAATATCAATCTCTTATCTTCCTTCTGCAACAAAGAGACATTTAATTACTGTTTGTAGCCTCTCTCTGTTTCTCTGCATTCTTAGCTTTTTTAAGCAAACTATACTTAATCCTACATTTCTTAGTGTTTGTTATGTGAGAAGAGTTTAAGCGTATTAATGTCACTACTACAAAAATCAATTCTGTATTCAGTAAGACCAGAGTTTTTATACACTTGCAATTTCTCATTTTCTCTAACAGAAGAAAAATAACAGTGAGAGAGATGTCATCGTAGAAATAAATCCAGTGTGGACATCATCGTCGAGGCGTAAACACAAGTTGCAGACTTTATCCAAATTTAGAGTTTTCTTTTTTTCTTCTTCTTCTTCGTCTTCAAAACTCAGATCATCATCAGATCATCGAAACCCCAATTTCACAAATCAGGTAAAAAGCCTCTCCCTTTTGTCTCTTTCTTGTTCATCTTCAATCATCTCTCGTAGATTTACCAAAGTGGTTCTGTCTCTTTACGGATTTGTTAAATGAGAGTTTGATGTTTTGATGTTTTGATGTTTTTCTCTGTAAGTAACCATCTTTTGGAGCATTGGGTTTTGGTTGAAGCAATTCCTCTGTTTACATGTTCTTCTAGGTTATTTATACCTGTTGCTTATACTTTTTTGTTTGTTGTTCTTAGTCACTAAAGCTTTGCAGTTTTGGTTCTTTGGTTGAGTTAGAGATAAAAAAAAGTTCAGGATAGATGATGATTTCATACTCTAGTCTGGGAATTTTAGTTTCTAATTTAATAGTCTCATCATCTTCTTGGCCAAGAGAAGCAATTGTTGTGTGCTGATATTATTGGCTTTAGGACCATTGTTCTAATTTGTCTTTCTTGAGCTTTACATAATCTTATTTTACACGCTCCAAATCGATTCCTGCAGCAAGGGAGAGAAAAAAAACTAACAACTGGTGTTCTTTTGTAGTCTCTTTCCTATGGAAGAAGCTCATTCAGTGAATAGTCCGAGACGAGTTTTAAGCTTCTCGAAGAGAAAGAAGCAAAATCCCGGTTTCCGGGATTCAGACAGCAGAAGGTCATCTCCGTTCAAAGCATCACAAGTTCATCATGGACCTAAACCCTCAGAGGTGTATGGTTTTGTGGGTTCCATTTCGACTGTTGTTGCCACTGTCATCTTCTTGATATGGGCTTATGTACCAGATAAACTCTTGGAGTCTTTAGGTATCCATTACTACCCAAGCAGGTACTGGGTACTGGCTATGCCAACCTACTTGATGGTGACTTTGATGCTTACTTTGGCTTTTTACATTGGTCTCAACTTCATCGCTACTCCACCTCCAACCTCTCTCAATACCTTGTTTGGTGAGCTCCCCCCTCTCTTATAGAGATTATTTTCATTTCATCTAATAGCTAGCTAGAATGTTTTAAATGTTGTAGGTGCAGGGGAGTGGGGTTTTTTGGAGTTTGCTTGCTTTGATGATATTTGTATGTTTGGTATGGCAGATGAGTACAGTAGAGAACCCGGGGAACTCGATCCTGTGATGGAAGAAGGTGAAGACAGGCCTATAGATCCAATTTCTGACATTGATATTACAAGAATCAATCATCTTATGTTCAATTCAAATGATGTCAAGTGATGCTATTTACGTTTTGTTCAATTCTGCATTCTTTAGCTTTTTAAGCAAACTATAAGCTCCGTGTGATGTTTTGGTACAAACCACTTAGTTAGTGTAGCAATGTCACTAAAAAAATCAATTCTGTATTCAGTTTTATACTTGCAATTTCTCATTTTCGCTATTTAAAAAAAAAACAAAAATTAAATGAAAAAAATAGCAGTGAGTTGGCATCATATGATTGGTACAAATGAATCTGACGTGGACATCATCGGTTATTAAATATAATATCTCTTGTCTCCTTTTTTTATCACCACCGTCGAGGCGTAAACACAAAAGTTGCAGACTTTATCCAAATTTAGGGTTTTCTTTTTTTTCTTCTTCTTCAAAACTCAGATCATCATCAGATCTTCGAAACCCCAATTTCACAAATCAGGTAAAAAGTTTTCCCCTTTTTTGTCTCTTTCTTGTTCATCTTTAATCCTCTTTCGTAGCTTTACCGATTCAATTCATTTTCTTTTTTTCTTTTTGCCGATCTGCGATTGAATTTGAGTTCGTCTTCAATTTTTTTGGGTACATCGTTGTTTGGGTTTCGATTGAGAATTTTTTTTTAGATCCCTTTGTGTTTGTTATTGATATGTAATAAGATATGATCTTGCTTAACAATTCAATACCGATGATTGTTTTTGGTCGTCAATTGATAATTTCTCGCTGCACTGTTATTAACCAATTTAGATTGTAACTGGAACTAGATCAGGCTTGCTTTACTAACCTGTTGAGATCTCGATTACACATATAAACATTTCATAGTTTTGTTCTGTGAATCTACTTTGAGGATGATCATTTGAATTGTTTGTGGCCTCTTTTTGAGGTTTATTGAATCTGGAGAGATGGGTTTGTTTGTAGTTCTTGCTTGTGTAGTACATGTTTGGTTAATGTTCTTTTCTGATCCAATCAGTTTCTTAACTCTTATGTAAACGTTTTTTTTTACTATGTTTATGTCTGAATTGATTGTGATTGGATGTTTTCATGTTGTATCATATGTTTCCTCCCCAATTCTAATCTAAAGGGTTAAACCTTCTTGTACAGATCTCAGCTTTCTCGGTTAATTTCACCCTCAAATCAACTAAGTTTCATGTCTGAACTTGACTCCCAGGTTCCTACTGCCTTTGGTAAGTTTCATCTACTGTACCAAAACTTGAGATTGTTAGTCATTGATCTTCTTCATCTTGTTTTATATATGTTCATACAAAATTATTGTCAGATTTTGATTACAGTAATTGTATCTAGCACGCGTCCTGAAAGATTTGTTTATATCTTTTAACATGTTATTCAAAGCATCATTTTTAGTTTGAAGATTCTAATGGTGTTTATTCTCCATTTGCTCTTTGTTTGGTTTCAGATCCGTTTGCTGATGCGAATGCTGAGGACTCAGGTGCCGGAACAAAAGAGTACGTTCACATCCGTGTCCAGCAGCGAAATGGTAGGAAAAGCTTGACAACCGTCCAGGGCCTGAAGAAAGAGTACAGCTATACCAAGATTCTTAAGGACCTCAAGAAAGAGTTTTGCTGCAACGGCACTGTGGTTCAGGATTCCGAACTTGGACAGGTTGGTTTTATAAAAAATCTTCATTGATCCATCATCCATGTGCTGAGAAGTGGATGATATAATATCTCTGTCGTTTTGTATTTAATCATATAGTTGATTTAAACAGGGCCATATAAGTACAAAGATAAGTACTATCTTTGTTTGGCTTGAACGAACCGAAATGCCTTGGCCGCCTCTTATCTGAACATTTGAGCTTCTCTGTTTTTAAGTTTTGCTTATGTTGTTTTGTGTTGATTTGTAGGTTATACAGCTTCAAGGTGACCAGCGTAAGAACGTCTCCACATTCCTTGTTCAGGTAAAGAAACAATAACTCTATGAGTCTGTTTACTGCTAAAAACATTACATACAAACCGTGTAAGAATGATTGTCTGATCTTTCACTGTTTCTCTGTAATCACAGGCTGGTCTGGTGAAGAAGGATAACATAAAGATCCATGGTTTCTAAGCTATCTAGTGAAGAAGCATATTAATAATAATAATAAAAACATATCATTTCCCTCCTTTTGATTTCTTGTTGCGAATTTCGGGTTTGATTCGAGTAGAAGAAGATCATAATCTGTCTTCTTCCTAGTGTTCTTCCTGTTTGGTATTCGAATTTAAATGGCTTATGCCCATACTTATTCATCTTCTTCCCCTGTTTCTTCTGCGTTACTCTGTTTCAACTCTTATCTATGTAATAATATCAGATTGTTAAGATAACTTCTTCTAACTTGTCATACTTATGAGTTTCACTTTCACAAATTGATTCATGATTTTTAAAAGTATACTAACTGAATTGCATATAGTTGATTCAAACAGGGCCAGATAAGTGTACCAACCTGAAGTTGTGATTCTTTCCAAGTACTAAATTGCAGATTTTGTTACGGACCACAAAAAGTTGAATGATCAAAAAGGTTGATGTATCTTCTCTCATAATTCACAAACACACAAATGTGTTGATAAATGAACTGTCTTTTTCACAAGTAAAGTCCAAAACCCGTCTCCGTCGTACAAAGATATATCACCTTGTTGTCACCACACACTCACTGCAAATGGTCACACAGGCAGGCACTGCAACTGGCTATGGATGTTTCCACACAAAAAAGCTTCGAGATATTTTTGTATACCATGACCTGAATTTGAATATAATTATTCATTTCTACAAATATAATCAAATCTTTTTTTTTTTTTTTGACAAAACAAACATAATCAAATCTATGATTCTTAATCTTCATGTATATACTGCACGTATCTTTTGGTTTTGGCACCACTCCACTCCATATTACGATAAATTCAGTCAAAATCATTTTTTAAAAACTGTACCATGCAATCAATAATTCAATAGTATCTAAAGAATTAATAGTATATATTTCTTCTTTTCATACATCAAATCAAAGATTAAAATTCAGAATTGAAATATATTATATTTCTTACCTTATATAATAATGTTCGACGGGATTTATGCTTAATTCTTTACTAAATATGGGTTGATTTTAGAAAAGTATTTTCATTCAATCAGAACCGTGAAGAAATGAGACCGTTACTTTCCATTGATGCAAAAAAAATAAAATTTATCATAAATAATAATTATATTAAAAACAATTAAATTAAAATAAAAATAAAGAACAAAAATTCGCTGACCCTTCGTTCCTTATCTCTGACGTGGCCATCACTCTCCAGATATTTTCTACTTGGTTCTAATTTAAATACTCACCAACCCTCACTTCATTACTTCACCATCCTCGTCACTGCACCCTAAAACCTAAAGCTTGCTCACAGCAACAACAACAAAAGACATGGCAGCCATGGCTTCAACTCTCTCTCTTTCTTCAACCAAGCCACAGAGGCTTTTCGATTCCTCTTTCCATGGCTCATCCATCTCCGCAGCACCTATCTCCATCGGTCTTAAACCACGATCAGGCTCTGTCTCCGTTCGCGCCAGCACCGCTGGTTACGATCTGAACGCTTTCACTTTCGACCCGATCAAGGAGTCGATCGTGTCTCGTGAGATGACGAGAAGGTACATGACTGATATGATTACTTACGCTGAGACTGACGTCGTCGTCGTTGGTGCTGGATCTGCTGGTTTGTCTTGTGCTTATGAGATCAGTAAGAACCCTAATGTTCAGGTTGCTATCATTGAGCAATCTGTTAGTCCTGGTGGTGGTGCTTGGCTCGGTGGTCAGCTTTTCTCCGCCATGGTAAGATCTTTTTATTAGTTTGCATGTCAGATCTTATTCTGTTTTAGTTGAGAATTAGGTTAAGATTGATCTTACTTTAGGGTTTAGGGTTTCTTATCTTTTGGGATTTGATTGTGTGTTTTATGGTAGATTGTTCGCAAACCAGCTCACTTGTTCCTTGACGAGATTGGTGTTGCTTACGATGAGCAAGACAACTACGTTGTCGTTAAGCACGCTGCTCTGTTCACATCTACCATCATGAGCAAGCTTTTGGCTCGTCCTAACGTGAAGCTCTTCAACGCCGTGGCTGCTGAGGATCTGATCGTGAAAGGAAACAGAGTTGGCGGTGTGGTCACTAACTGGGCTCTTGTGGCTCAGAACCACGACTCCCAGTCTTGCATGGACCCAAACGTCATGGAGGCCAAGATTGTGGTTAGCTCATGTGGACATGATGGTCCTTTTGGAGCCACTGGTGTCAAGAGGTTGAGGAGCATTGGGATGATTGATCATGTTCCTGGGATGAAAGCTTTGGACATGAACACTGCTGAAGACGCTATTGTGAGATTGACTAGAGAGGTTGTTCCTGGTATGATTGTTACCGGTATGGAAGTTGCTGAGATCGATGGCTCACCAAGAATGGTGAGTTTTTTTTCAGTTTCCTTGACCAATCTATTTATTCGATAGCCATTTAAAGATCATGTCCTGAGTGAATCTGTTGTGATGTATAGGGACCAACCTTTGGTGCTATGATGATCTCGGGACAAAAGGCTGGACAGCTTGCTCTTAAAGCTTTGGGACTACCAAATGCTATTGATGGAACTCTCGTCGGAAACCTAAGCCCAGAGCTGGTCTTAGCCGCAGCCGATTCAGCTGAAACCGTAGATGCTTAAGACAAAAGGGTATTTTTTTAACTTCAGAAAATTTCCCTTGATCCTTCGTATGTTTGAAGGAGTGCAATAAAGGAGTTTAGGTGTTTAAGCTGTGACTATTTATGTCTTGAACTTTCTCTGGTGTCTTTGTTTCTCTTCTCAATGAGATGTGTTTCTTCTATGTAAAATATCTTATCTGCTCATTCGTAATGCGTATGTTCTCGTTATTCTCCTTCTTACAAGCAGCTTTCTAGATGTCGGTGGCATGCATGTTCTGTTTTGTAGCTATTCAAATTATATCTAAATATTAAGTTTTAAATCTTTAGATTATTTAGAATGGCTTCTCTCATTGCAGGACATATGATTCATCTTTTGAGGGCTGAATTTAAATGGTAGTTATGTATAGATAGAGCTGTCTAATGTCTCTCTAGTTTCTCTGCTGATGAGTGAATAAAGAGTTTATACTTTTAGATGTTCAGAGAACAGAGGAAAACCATAAAATAGGAGAAAAATAAAGTTTACAATTCTTTTATGAACATATTCATATGTCTGACCTGTAATTCAAATACTCCATCCTTATTTACATATATAATCCGGCTTATACAAGTGGAACAATGAGTTTAGAAAGGAATCGATGATAATTTTTTCTTTTAGTGGAAACAAAGATTACAACATGGATTTGTATGAACAGTTTTACAACGAGTAAGTTGTTGTGTAAGTTAAGAGGTCCATGGTTTCTTTTCTTCAGAATGCTTAGCCACCCAATGAATCGTTAAATCTCTGACCAGTCACACTTTTTGTCGCCGGATTTTGTGAGTTATCTCAAATATGTATAACAACAACATACAAAAACGCTACTACTCACAAATCTTCTCCAGTGCTATTTCTTTGCCTGCTGCGATTACAAAAACAGAACAATCAGAAAGACTTAGAAGATAGATAGCTGAAGAAGGATCATAAGAGTTTCTCAGTAGAAGCAAACCTTTTTTAGATATTTCTTATGAAGTTTCATTGCACCAGTACAGGCTTTCTTTGCATCCAAGTTCCCGGTTATGTCGTTTAAGATCTGTGCAAAACACAAGGATCGATGAGGAAGTTTATTCATTGGAAATGAGATACAAACCGGTGATATCTCTCTGCATTATTTATTACCTTTACAACATCATCGAGTCCTCGAGCTTCTGTCATAAGCTTAGAACTCTTGTCTTTCAAAACACTAGCCACTAAGAAAACCGAAATAGGCAAAGGACCTTCTGCACTTTTCCCTCCGTTCTTCATGTTCTCTCTCTCGTACTTCCCGCATTGGTTTATCGACTTTGGTTTACCTTTGGACGAACCTTCAATAGTTCTCTCTCCCTCGAACTGAGGCTCCTCATATAGAGAATACATTTCTGGATCATACTCTAATGCCCACATCATCTGCTCAATGAAATAATATATCACTCTTTATTAGTGTGCGGTCAAAGAGCAATGTTTCTGAGTTTATGAGTTTACCTCCCAAAGGTACAAGGAGTCGCAAAAAGAGAATTCTCTTCGGAACTGAACCATGATCATTCTAATCGCAAAGAGATAGTCACCACCACCCAATTTCTCTGCATTTCAAGATCCATAATTTTATATCAAGATCTCTCTTGCTCAATGTTAAAAGTGAGGTGAGAAAAGCTTTAATAGATACCTAAGTGATGGTGAAGCTTGGGGTCTATAATCTGAGTGATTGAAGCCAAATGAGTAAGCTGTGCTTCGACTCCAACTGATCTCCCCGTGTCCCGAAAGTTTCCTCGCTTTCAAGTTCAAGAAAAAGAAGAAAAGACCTTTTCACATTATCTAACTAGAGAGTAAAGACCAACATATATGAACACAAAACCATTGAAGTAGAGTGTACCAATCGGCGCATCAATCGTTCGAAACACCAAAAAGCATCAGCTTCATCTTCAAGAAGCATAATCATAGGGGAACAAAGATCACTCATTCCTGGTCAGAAGAAACAGTAAATAGATCAACTTTTTTCAGGGCTTGAACAAAGAATTTATGATGTTCTTGCTCTGAACATAACTGCTTACCTTGGCAATAACCAACGTCGTTATCTATCCAGGCGTAAAGAGCTAGAATATCCCAGAGCTTAGACAAATTCTCCTTCTTCTCATAGAATACCAAAGTCCTATCTGTTCGATTTACATCAAGACCTGAAAAGAAGAGTTTACACAAGTGAACTGAATGATATATTGAATCATCTCTCTCAAAACTACTTTCTTTTTGTGACCAAAGACATGTGATAACAGACCTATCTGGTGAAGTGTTAGCAACCATTGAATAACTTTCTTGTCCAAAGGTCCGCGGCTTGCAAGCTCTTTGAAGAAATCAGCACCATTCGCGCCTGAGATAATACATAAAAATCAAGATGCTTAACGTTCTAGTAAAAGAACTGATGATCTACTATTTCTTTAAGCAAAACTTGTTTACCTAAATTTGTTTCTTGTAGTACAAGAGGATCGTTAATGGGTTCACCCTTGTTGGTAATTACAGGTGCCGTAATAAATCCACCACTACCGATAACGGGAAACATTTGTTTACATTCCTCTTTCCATGAAGCATACTGCAATCTGAAAGGAAATATATATAGCAGCCAAGAGAATACAAGGTAAATAGATTTTGATAGAACTAGTTCACTGTTTGTATCAGTGGGAAAATTCACCTTCTACGTTGTCTGATTTGCTCTCTTTCTTCAAATGTGCTCTTTGGATCATAACAACCAAGTAAGAATTCCCAGACTTCTCCTCTAATCGATGGATGGATTCCCTAGTCCAGTCAAGAATGCAAAACAACAGTATTGGAAATGATAAGAAAATGCAATCTGATACCGTATTTGAGCAAACCGTGGTACATAAGGACTAAATATCAGGAATATTATATACAGAACAAATATCAGGAAACAATGTCTTGAGACTAACCCCTCGTTGGATACGACTTAGAGTTTTGCCAATATCAAGGAACCCTTCTGTTGTAAATGCAGCTTGCCATTTTCTTACACTCAGAGTTTTACCAGGCTGCACAAACATAATTTAAGACATAATTGTAGTGTCAGCAAAACGAGACTCTGCTATTCTCTAAAACGTAATCATGTGATGCAACTAAGAAAAGATCAGTGCTAGATATGTGGAAACTTAAAACAATCATCAGCATCAGAAAACATTAAACATGAAACTCTAAGCAAGTCATAGCATTATTGATGTACACAACCCTTTAAAACCATAACAAGTTACAGCTCTCTTCTCTTGTTTTAATCACATCAGAACAATTTCAAACAAAATTCTCCAAATTCCAAAAGGAGGAATCTGCATTTCTCTCTAAACACAACCCATGAGAATATCAAAAGTTCCAAAAAACAGAGAATTCAACCCATTCATAAATAAACCCAATGCTACATTGTAGCTGAATAGTTCATTGGATGCAAATTCACAGGAGAAGAGAATGAAACAAATCAGCAAAGGGGAATCGCAAAAAGCCAATATCTCATAGATAAAACAGAAAACGAATACAAATGCTGGACAAAGAAAAAAAAGGAACATACTTTGATCTTGAATTTGGTATTGGGGACATCAGTACACTCAGGACGAATCTGGTAATAAGAATCCCCTGGTTCTGCGAAGGCTCCCCACATTTATGTCAAACTTTTTTCAATAAAAATGCAAACTTTCCCGGGAAAATCAAACGAGAAGGATAGAGAAAAACAAACAAAAGAATGGGTTTTTATTTCTATAAACAAAGATTGGAGAAGATGAACAACAAAAGAAGCAAAAACTGGCACCCTCTCAAAAGATCAATTCTTTATCGATTTTGGAGAAGAAGAAAAAAAAAACAAATAGAGAGAGATCTTAAGAGGAGGGTCCAGTTTTGGAATCGGATTAAAAAGAAAAGATCAACAAAGACAGAACTATTCTTCTTTAGTTTTGCAATTGTTTTTTTTTTACTACTAATCTAATCATCAACTAGGTTTCGTTTTTACATGTTTTTAAAAAATTGTGTGGTTTATGGAGAAAGCTATGATTTTTTTGTGTGATGGTGATTAATTAAGAGAGGTCAAACAAAGCTTGTTGATCTGTCTTTTTTAATTATCTCTATCTCCCGTTTTTAGTAAACGAGTTTTAAAGAGAGAGAGAGGTGAGTCTTGTTGACGTACGGTGGGGTGTTAATGGCCCAAACTACCCATGACCGTTCTTAACGACGTTGTGTGAATGTTACTTTTGGTTTGGTTATACGGTTAACTCTCCAAAACCTTAGAAAAGAAGGTTTAGAAAACTGAACTGATCAGATCACATAAACCACATCTTACTTTTTTCTCGTCGATTTGATTTGGTCCTTGTTTTTGACGTGTTCAAAAGATTCTGGCTTCGGCATTAGTCGTTAGAGAGGTTTGTTTATTCAACTCACTCGTCGTTTCAGCCAAACGACAAAGTTATACTACTGTGTAATGCTATATAAACTTTAAAGGCCAAAAGAACTACTATTATTTATAAGCAAAGTAATGGAACAAACTATGTTATTGATGAGAAAGAGAAAAAGAAAAACAGAAACCGACATAGATTACATTTTGTTTATTAGAAAACAATAAAAAGTATATCTTAGATAGACATAGTCGAATTGACGTATAATCACCGATTATGAAAGATCCATTATTTGTCTCTTCTAAAATACGCGTAAAACACTACGATGGCAAAGCCTATAAAAACTGCAAAACAGGCAAAGAAGGCTATAAACCCCAGTAGCATCAGGCCCTCCATTCTTCTCGATTATAATCTTTGTTTGTATTGAAAGCTGAAAAAAAATAGAGTATATTCAATCAAGAAGAAGAGGTCTTATATAAGTTAATTATTAGCTTCCAAAACAATTATTGGAAAACTTTGATGACCAAAAAAAATAAGGAAAACGTTGATACAATTAGCTAATTGAATCTAAAGAAATGGTAAATTATTGAGCGAGTAGAAAGATATTGACTTTTTAGGACCCAAAAAAAAAGAGGTTTAAATGCTTATCTTAAACACGTATAATCAAATATATAAGCGTATCCTAAACATGCCATGTTAGGTTTAAATGCTTTCCAAAATTGAGAATCGTATATTAAATATACAAAATTCGATATTGTTTATAGTAGAAAGCATGTCATATATATATATCATCATAATTGAAAACGATTATTTATATGGCAGGCTAAGAAAATAGAAAGCCGGTAAGGCGGTAATAGTTAGCAATCCAAATATGAAAGATAAACATAAGGAAGACAGTTGAAATATCATAGCTTAGCTATTAGTATAATTATTACTAATGATTTGGAGTCTAAACTCTAAACTAATGTTAAAATCATACGTTTGTGTGAAGCAACAATATTTCCTTGTTCCTCTCCCATGAGAAAAAAAAAACAAAAAAACAAAAAATAGTCTCTAACAATTCTCTTTAGAAAATATGCAGACCTATGTACTGTATTTTGTTTGTATCTCGTACTTAGATTTCTCACGTTGTGGCTTTTAAAGCACTTCTGTCTATTAGATCGTAAAAAAAAAAAGCACTTCTATTGGAGTCTCAAGTCTGTCAATGAGAAAGTCTTAAAATATATATTAACTGAAAATGGCTAGATAAATAGATATGTTTCTGAAATGAGAGACCCTCTCTCATCAAAACATGAACATATGTTTGTTTGTTATTGATTCACAGTTTTTTTTTGTTGGGTCACAAAATCATATTTTACATTGTTTAGATTTGAACTACTATTTTTGGTTATTTGAGAAAATATATTCTATTCGAAATTTAGATAATATTTGATCTTAGAATATTAATTAATTAGTTCAGATATTATTTTTTTAAAATAATAAAATAAAATTATCTTATATATTAAGCTTTGTTATGTATAAATTTAAATTATCTATTAATATTAATTGATATTACTTAAAGTTGATCTAAATTATTTGTATTGAATCATCAAAATGTTGTAACACCAATAAACTAGAATAGTGTTTTGTAAAAAATCATATAAATAAAAGTAAGGTTTCACTCTCTCTTTATTGGTACACTTGGCAATGACTTTAACAAAAAAAAATTATATTAAACCATAAATTAAAAAACATTTAATCTTGACATTTAATTCATATTTTAAAATTGAAATCATATAAATTATGCATTGACTATTCAATTGTATGCATTGACTAGAATAGTGTTTTGTAAAAAATCATATAAATAAAAGTAAGGTTTCACTCTCTCTTTATTGGTACACTTGGCAATGACTTTAACAAAAAAAAATTATATTAAACCATAAATTAAAAAACATTTAATCTTGACATTTAATTCATATTTTAAAATTGAAATCATATAAATTATGCATTGACTATTCAATTGTATGCATTGACTAGAATAGTGTTTTGTAAAAAATCATATAAATAAAAGTAAGGTTTCACTCTCTCTTTATTGGTGCACTTGGCAATGACTTTAACAAAAAAAAATTATATTAAACCATAAATTAAAAAACATTTAATCTTGACATTTAATTCATATTTTAAAATTGAAATCATATAAATTATGCATTGACTATATTTCTCCATTCAATTGTATTAAAACAAGTAATAAATTAGAATTATAACTCTCATTTTCTAAATGTAATTTCTCATCACTTATTTTCCTATAAATACTCATTCTCTTATTTTTTTAGTATCTCATTCTTTCATTCTCTCATCCTCATCCACTATATCTCAAAAAAATTTTGTGTTTTTTGTTATTGTTGTTGTATGGCTCTAGAAAGTCAAATTAAATATCATTGTAAAAGCTTAATTCTAAATTTTAATTTTAAAGTTTGTATGATGTGTATATCTTACATTGTTTTTTATTTTCTGTTTTAAAAGGTTTATCTTCATTGTATATTTTAGATTAAAAAAATTATATTAAACTATAAATTAAAAAAACATTTAATCTTGACATTTAACTCACATTCTAATATAAAACTGAAATCATATAAATTATGCATTAAATATATTTCTCCACTCAATTGTATTAAAACAAGTAATAAATTAGAATTGTAACTCTCATTTTCTAAATATAATTTTTCATCACTTCTCTTCCTAGAAATACTCATTCTCTTATTTTCTTAGTCTCACATTCTTTCATTCTCTCATCCTCTTCCACTATATCTCAATTTTTTTTGTGTGTTTTTTTTGTTATTGTTGTTGTATGGGTCTAAAATTTCAAATTAAATATCATTATAAAAGCTTAATTCTAAATTTTAATTTTAGAGTTTGTATGATGTGTATATCTTACATTGTTTTTTATTTTCTGTTTTAAAAGGTTTATCTTCATTGTCTATTTTAGATTAACATCTTATAAGTCATTATTTCTCACACTCTTACAATATTCACACACAATAAGGTCATAAAGTTGAAAAGATCCATATTTAATTTTCTATTATATACTCTGGTTATCTCTCATATTCATGTATCATTTTTAATAATTTACAATGATCAATATAATTATCCATTTATAAAGTCTATTTTATTTTGTAAAGTCTATAAACTCTATTCATAAAGTCTATTTTGTTTTGTGATCCAATAGATAAATATGTAAAGATCAATATAATATTTATATTGTTTAAGATTTGAGGTTTTTGAAAACAAAAAGAACTTAATTAAAAAAAATTGGTCTTTTTGATTTAAGCAAAATGAAAAAATGATTCCAAGAAAAAATCATGTTTAACTGGAAGTGAAATATAGAAAATAATATAATTTTAAAAATACCATTTAACTAAATCCTCTAAAGATGAAACCATTAGTATGAAATCTAGCACTATAAATTAAATTGATGATTTAAAAAAAAAAACGATTGAAGTTATCCTTGGGGTTTTAAAAAATCTTTAGATTGAAGTTCATATAAATTTATAAGAAAACTAATTTAGTTTGTCACTTCAAAAGTAATATTTTAAATTTGGAATATTATGTGTGAATGTTGAATTTATATAACCAAAACAATAAAAAATGTAAGTTTAAATTTTGATTGAGCCACTTGGTATTCCTTTTCTTTTAAGTCAAAAATAAATTAAAATATTTATTTATAATTAACTCACTTTTAAAGGCATTTAACTCCATTAACTCAAATGTAACTCCTACCCAATAAATTTACATTCATTCCTCCAACTAATATATTTATCTTTCAAGAGAAAATATTTTTGGTTAATTTTAATATTTTTAATTATTTTAATATATATATATATATATATATAGCTTTAAACTTTGAAATGAGGAATATTTTATACACAATAATTTGATACATAGTTACTAAATTTTTTGATAATTTTATTTGATTCAATTTTACTATACTACAGTCTTATGTTTAAAATGTCATTAAGAAAAACTCTTTAATCAACGTTTAACCTCTATAAAACATGATAAACATAGATTCACTCATATTAGGAAAATGTTTAAATTCAATATTATTATTTATATTAATATAGCTTATCAATTTGTGATAATTTTTTTGTAGTATTTGTTAATTTTTTATTTATAGAAAAATTTATATATTTAAAATTTGGTATAATAAATAACCATACCAAAAAATATTGACAGGAGTGTTATTTTGAGAAATTGGTATAATTTTTTTTTAGATTCATACATTAGTAGAAAAATATATTCATACATTAGTAGAAAATATATTTTCCGATTATGTTATTGTTAATAGAAAAGAGCAATATTTTAATTTAAGAAAATTTAAGAAATATAATCAAAACTATCATGCATACAACTACGCATTGCGTGGACTAATAACCTAGTATATAAATATATATATTAAAAATGAACTGTCAAAGCATCTATATATAATAGCAAACTCACTTTGTCAACTTTTAATCCAACAGATGAGATTGATTCCAGTTTTAATCCAACAGTTTAAAATTATTAATCGTGTCTTTTCGTCGCACCCCCATCTTTCAAAAATCACACCTCTTAGTCTTTGCATCTCTTTGTTGTACCTCCTGGTTTCAAAAATCACATCCATACATTTTTACACCTTTTAAATCACACCTCTTAGTCTTTGCATCTCTTTGTTGTACCTCCTGGTTTCAAAAATCACATCCATTCATTTTTACACATTTTAAATCACACCTCTTAGTCTTTGCATCTCTTTGTTATACCTCCTGGTTTCAAAAATCACATCCATTAATTTTTACACCTTTTAATTTCACACCTCTATGTGTTACACCTCTTTGTTGTACCTCCCTGTTTCACATCTATTAATTTTTACACCTTTACATTTCACACCTCTATGTCTTACACCTCTTTGTTTATTATATATAAACTTTTCTTGACTACATAAACAAGTTTTGAAGAATTGTTTTCTGAGTATTAAAGAATTGTATTATTGAAGTGTTTTTTAACTTTCAAGCATCAATCTCTAATTCAAGGTAATTTAATTTTTTCTGCGAATGACCTGTAGTGTGTCTCTGTTAGATTATTATTACTGTTAGTCGACACTATTAAGTTCATACATTAATCTTAGTTTTGTTAACTTTAGTCTCTTCAAAAATTTTAGCCTTTCCGGTTTTCATGTTTTTGCATGGCTAATGTTATTAAGTACGTGTGCCATATTTTTTGCATGGCTAATGTTTTTGATTCTCAATGTGCAAGTTTTTTGACTTTCTGGAAAAACCTATTTATTTTTTCTAACAAACATGGTATAAATGTTAATTTTTTTTTGTAGGATGTCCATTAGATGTTCATGATCCAGGTTAGTTTATATTTTTTGTAAATAGAGTTTTTAAAAAATTGAGTTGAATTATAATTTCTTATACTTTCTGGGTTTCAAACATTTTGATAATATATAGAAATATTACAAATGAACATGGAAATAGAGAGTGCCGAAGAAAAAGCCAGACATACTTATGACAACACAAAATCAAATTCTAGAAAGCGTAAACAAGACCAAATGACAAGTCAAGTTAGAAAGAAAAGATCTACTAAAGGTAACTTATTTAGTCTTTGATGACTTTCTAATTTGTATATACAACTTTTAAAAAACGTAATGTATAACAGTCACTTTTAGAGTGATCTGGAATCTGCCAAAAAAAAAAAAAACAAGAAATATATAAAATTAGTGTTTAACTCAAAGAAGAGAACATCAAAAGGTGAGATATTATTATCACTTGTTTCACCACATCGACTTCGTTTTCGCTGTCGTTTATTGAAGAACATGATGATACCGATTCATAGACATAAGTGGGAATTCAATTCCTAATATATGGTTGATATACAGAAATAAACTACTCACCACTACAGAGCTAAAGTTCTCCATAAGAGCTCTCCGCTTTGTCTCTCTCTCTCTCTCTTAATTTTTTTTTCCAATAATCTTGTTTCTTCGTCGTACCCCCATCTTTTAAAAATCGCACCTATTAAACCATTTGTTAATGATCTCAAAAGTTGTAATGTTTCGGTCTAACAATTGCGTTTCTTCGTTGCACCCCCAGCTTTCCATGTTGGCATCCGTTAATTTTCATACCTTTTTGTTTTACACCTCTTTGTTTATATAAAGTTGCAATGTTTTGATATAACAATTGTGTTTCTTCGTTGTACCCCTAGCTTTTAATGGTTGCACTTGTTAGTTTTCGCACCTTTTTGTTTCACACCTCTTTGTTTTCACACTCTTTGTTTTTATATATATACAGAATTTTATGGACTTTGAAAAGAGTTTTTCTTTTTTGAGTATTACTAATGATCTCACCCTTTGTTAATGATCTCAAAGTTGCAAAGTTTTGGTCCAAAAATTGTGTTTCTTCGCTGCATCCCCAACTTTCCATGTTGGCACCCATTAGTTTTCACACCCTTTTGTTTTACACCTCTTTGTTTATATAAAGTTGCAATGTTTTGATCCAACAATTGTGTTTCTTCGTTGTACCCCTAGCTTTCAATGGTTGTTCTTGTTAGTTTTCGCATCTTTTTGTTTCACACCTTTTTGTTTTCACACTCTTTGTTTTCTCTATATAATAACAAACCCACTTTTGGGGGTCAACTTTAATCTAACGGATGAGATTGTTTCTATTATCTCATCAAACGGTTTAAAATTATTTATGATCCCAACAGTTGCAAGTTTTTTTCCAATAATCATGTTTCTTCGTCGTACCCCAATCTTTTAAAAATCGCACCTATTAAACTCTTTGTTAATGATCTCAAAAGTTGCAATGTTTTGGTCCAACAATTGTGTTTCATCGTTGCACCCCCAGCTTTCCATGTTGGCACCCGTTAGTTTTCACACCCTTTTGTTTTACACCTCTTTGTTTATATAAAGTTGCAATGTTTTGATCCAACAATTGTGTTTCTTCGTTGTACCTCTAGCTTTCAATGGTTGCACTTGTTAGTTTTCTCATCTTTTTGTTTCACACCTTTTTGTTTCACACCTCTTTGTTTTCACACTCTTTGTTTTTATATATATACAGATTTTTACGGATTTTGAAAAGAGTTTTTGTTCTTTGAGTATTATTAATGATCTCACCCTTTGTTAATGATCTCAAAGTTGCAAAGTTTTGGTCCAATAATTGTGTTTCTTCGTTGCACCCCCAGCTTTCCATGTTGGTACCCATTAGTTTTCACACCCTTTTGTTTTACACCTCTTTGTTTATATAAAGTTGCAATGTTTTGATCCAACAATTGTGTTTCTTCGTTTTACCCCTAGCTTTCAATGGTTGCACTTGTTAGTTTTTGCACCTTTTTGTTTCACATATCTCTGTTTTCACACTCTTTGTTTATATATATATACATATTTTTGTGGACTTTGAAAATAGTTTTTGTTCTTTGAGTATGATTAATGATCCCATCCTTTGTTAATGATCTCAAAAGTTGCAAAGTTTCGGTCCAACAATTGTGTTTCTTCGTTGCACCTTCAGCTTTCTATGTTAGCACCCGTTAGTTTTCACACCTTTTTGATTTACACTTCTTTGTTTATATAAAGTTGCAATGTTTTGATCCAACAATTGTGTTTCTTTGTTGTACCCCTAGCTTTCAATGGTTGCACTTGTTATTTTTCAACCCTTTTTGTTTCACACTTTTGTTTCACACCTCTTTGTTTTCATATCTTTTTGTTTATATATATATACAGATTTTTATGGATTTTGAAAAGAGTTTTTGTTATTTAAGTATTATTAATGATCTCACCCTTTGTTAATGATCTCAAAAGTTTCAAAAACTCGATCCAACAATTGTGTTTCTTCGTCGCATCCCCAACTTTTCATGTAGGCACCCGTTAGTTTTCATATCTTTTTGTTTTACACCTCTTTATATAAAGTTTCAGTATTTTGATCCAACAATTATGTTTCTTCGTTGTACCCCTTGATTTCAATGTTTGCACTTGTCAGTTTTTGTATCTTTTTGTTTCACACCTTTTTGTTTCACATGTCTTTATTTTCATATTTTTGCATCTCTTTGTTGTATCCCCATCTTTCAAAAATCGCACCTATTAATTCTTTCACATTTTTTTCATACCTCTATGTTTCAAAAATCGCACCTTTTTGTTTTATACCTTTATTATTTTTATAAATTTCGATAGAATAATGATTTAATTTTTATTCTATGTGAATATCTTTCAAAATTGATTATTTGAGTATAATTCAGTAAACCTAGATTTATATATCTTTAACATTATTCTCTTATTGTCACTGAATCGATTTTTCATTTTTATATATATAACAAATATTTTATTTAACTAATTTAGTTAATTCATCTTAGTCATTATTTATGACTTTTCTATTATACAGTTAAAAAATTACCAAAAAAATTTTAATCGAAATATGAAATTAACAATGTTAATCATTTCAAGTTTTCACTTTTCCGTGCGGTAACGCACGGGCCAACATCCTAGTATATATATATGAAAAAATGGTGTCTAGTTTTGTGACTGATTTTTTTTTCCGTTTTACATAAACCTTATCAAAAAACAAATAGAGATCTTAAGAGGAGGTCCAGTTTTGGAATGGGATTACAAGAGAAGATCAAAAGACAGGAATTCAAATTATTTTACTACTAATCTAATCAAATAGGTTTCGTTAACATGTTTTATGGTGATTAATTAAGAGGTCATAGCTCGTTGAGAGAGAGGGAGAGATGCGTAAAAGCCCAAACCCATGACCGTTCGTAACGACTTCTCATCTCTATAATTACGTAATTTTTGGTTTGGTTATACCAAAATCGATTTTGGTTTGACTAATTGGTTTATATTCAATTTATCTTCTAATTATATATTTCGATGTGGTTTGTTTGTTTTTTTTTATAACGAAAATTAGGTTTAGAAAAGTTTCGAAGAGACTAATCAGGGTAACATATATATGTAAACCACATCATAGATTTTTCGTCGAGTTTAGTTGTTAGTTGTTTTGTTTCATCAACGCTGACATTTAGAGAGGTTTAAGTCACGTTCATCGTTTCAGCCAAACGACAAAATTAAATCCAAGGCTATACAAACTTTGGCCAAAAGAACTATCTTTATATATATGAAGAAAAATAATGGAACAACAGACTATATTGATGAGAAAAAAAAAAAGAAAAAGAACAAAACTACATAGACGAAATTATGTTTCTAGAAAACAGATTATGAAGGATTATCGTCTTTGTTGGTACAATATATGTAAAACACATAGATGCAGAAACATAAATAGAATGCAAAAACTGCAAAAAAGCCTATAAGCACCACTGGCGCCCAGCCCTCCATTCTCCCTTATCCCTTCTCTTTTGATTTCTGTGTTTTGGTTTTCCCTATTGAAAGCCGCGAAGAAAATATTACATATTCTCTATCAAAAGAAGAGGTTTATATTAATAATTAGCTTCGATACTAGTGATGACCAAAAAATGGAAAACTTAGATACGACTAGTGAATGATATATCTTCCTTTTTTTTTTGGGCAAACGAATGATATATATTCCTATTATTGCTCTTGTATCTAAAGAAACGATAAATTATGATGTCAACAAAAAAGAAAAAGTTAATTATACTTAACATTGATACCCAAAGAAAAGAAAATGTAAATTACATATACAAAGTTGGAAATCTTATATTAAATGCTTTTCGAATTGGAAATCTTATATTACATATACAAAATTCGAAATGCAGTTTATAGTAGAAACTAGAAAGCATGTCATATACCCCTAGATTTAGTGAATCATAATCACAATTCTCTTTAGAAAAAAAATTCAGACCTATGTATTTGTTTGTATCTCGTTTTTAGCTTTCTCACGTTGTGTCTTTTATTCTGGTGTGGAGAATAAAACATATAACTAGATGCACGATCATCTTGTGATCTATGGCGGTTAGGTGAGTACTACCACATTTATCAAGAATGTGGTAAATGAAAACTGATCTTTGGTGTATAGCCAGCGAGACAAAATAAAAATAAAAACATTATTGAGACTTTTCTTATTGATTGTGTGAAGAATTATATAACTCATAATCGAAATATATATATATTCCAGTGAAAATATGAATGGCCCCGTACAACTCACTTGCCATATGTATTTTTTACACAATCATATTTCAACAGTTACATTACATATATGACTGAAAATATCTACCAAATATTTATATTCTAAAAGGAAAAAATTTATTGGAAACCAAAAGAATGAATAAGGATCATTATATATAATATCAACCAAGATAGTTTGTGACCATCGACAAAGGAACTAAACAAAGTCCTTTTTTCTCCAAAGCTACTGATAATCCACCTTGGTTTTGCAATGCACTCTCTCTTTTCTCCTATTGAAAATTATCGTATGGTAAATTATTGTTAGATATCGAAATTAATTCGTATAACATATATGCTTGATCAACTATAACGTTAGCGATATAAAGTTAAAACTTAAAAATATTGTTAATGTGTTTCTTACATTAATTGTGTCATCACCAACGATGCAACTCCCGTGTCTAGTGTTGTTGTCCAGTAGGTGGTTCATCATGCTATAGACCTATAAAAGGAAGACAAAAAAATCACAAACTGTTAATTACTAATAACAATTTCATTTATTAATAGGCTAAATTAGTTAGGTACATTTGACTTCTCAGAGTTGATTATGATATACATTGATGTCAAATAGGAACTTAAGAAATGGAACAGATTGTTGCATCAAGTTGTTGGTTTTTTTTTTTTTTTTGAAGTTAATTCAATTATGAGCGAGTCAAAACCCAAAATATTTAAAAATTGGTCGTCTCTCTTGGCAAAAAAAAAGAAAATAAAAAGAAAGTATTCCCTTATCATTGACGTCTAACCTTATCAATCCAATGTCCCATAATCAGAAAATGAATAGATAAGATATAATAATTATATATGTATCATGGATTATAATTAAACAGTCGATCGAGTGTTTTTGCAAAACTAATAGGAGGGAAAGATTATCTAAAGTCACGTTGTTAGAAAAAATCATACAACGAAAATAAAAATAAAGAAGGAAATTGTGCAAAGGTACGTAAATGAATAATGCTATAACTAAATATAGTTCTTGAATTTTCCATTAAAGTGTTGTGTTCTAAATTCTAATACGTAGTGCTTCCACGGTTAAGTCAAGGTTTTTTTGTTTTTACCGCATAATTGTAAACAGTAAACTCGATCTTTTGTGTTGATCAACGCGGCGAAAACCACTAAATTAT
Organism: Camelina sativa; assembly: GCF_030686135.1. NCBI lineage: Eukaryota > Viridiplantae > Streptophyta > Magnoliopsida > Brassicales > Brassicaceae > Camelina > Camelina sativa. The sequence goes on from NC_141881.1 coordinate 24,199,982, forward strand.
CACCATTTGGTTGTTAAAATCGTATTCATATATACGTAGAGAGAATGTGAGAGAGAGACACTGACGTTAGGGCTATGAGAAGGAGAAGAGGCAGTGTCTTCAAGATCATGATGACGACCAAATGGAATCTCTCTATTTCTTGTCCTCTTGATGTTCATGGAATAATTATTAGACCCTTCTTGCTTAGACACATGGAGAGTCTTCTTAGTGGCCACGCACGACGCTGCGTCAGAGATGGAGGAAGAGCTACAATCTCCGACGTGCACTATGCTTGAAGAAGCCTCGAAGAAATCCTCAAAGTACATAGTCCAGCTGCTTTCCTCCGGAGTTTGGTCGCCTGAAAACGCCGTTGTTTCATGTTTGTTCATAATGAAACCATTGTTCATTGAACTGTCCATGAAAAATTCGGAAGAGAAAACGAAAAAAAAAAAAAGAAGAAGAAGAAGAAGAGAGTTTTCTTTGTGTGGTTAAGTTAGTTTGCAATTTGGTGGCAGCAGATGAAACATGCGTGAGGGTGTATTATATACATATAGCAGAGTTTTTGAGAAATATATGTTTTTAATAAGCTTAGTGAAGTACTTAATGAATTAATCAAATTATTATATATAATTGTTTCTTACAAATTAATTTTATTTTGCTGTCAATGATGGGAATGTTGGCTTGGAATCTTGGTTTGTGGGGTCGCTCTATCTGTTCTATTCTCTATTTGGTTGGAATAAAAGTTGGTTTGAAATGTTCAAAGTTCAAACCAGTTTAATACTGTGATTCTACAAATTAAAACACAAATATGAATTTTTACATACATAGTTAATTATAGAATTCAAGCTTGAGTTATGAAAATTTTATGAGTAGTATTGAATTATCAAAATGTTTGTAACATCAATAATCTAGAATAGTGTTTCGTATTCTTAACAAATGAATAGTCAAAATATAAAGAAAAAAAAATGATGTCGAAATTTTGTAATATGTTAATTAATCACGGCTATATATTTGTATATTTACACATATAAAAAGTGCTCATGAGTAAGGTTCCAAGTTTTTGGACATGTATTTTCCCTCGAACTACTCTATGATTACTTTATAATCTCTACCGAATAATCGTTTGGTGCATTATCCCCTAACTATAATGTATAAGTATTATATTTATAGGTATATACATATTAACATATAGATATCTAAAACAAAAGCGAAGCCGGTACCCATATTATAAATAATGTTATGCATTCCAGTGTGACGATTGGAGGAAGATGTGTCACATTCGGCTCCATATAAATAATATGAAATGGAAAATGAGGAGCAGGTTTTAAAATGTAAACTACCTATTCGGGTACAATGTCAATAATTAATTAATATACAATTTAGTATTTATTAGTAAATTTTACAGGATAGAAATTAAAAATTTAAAGATATTTACAAGCAAAGTCTAGAGTTCGTTGATTCGAAGAACGACGCTTGGAACGAAACTATATAAAATGTTCTGGTCCTTAGCCTAAAAAGATGTACGAGTCTATGTCTGGAAATTTTGGTAATTTAAAAAATAAAATAAAAAAAGTAGCACGAAAATGGGTACTCCAAGTGTATATCATATAAACCTTAAAATTTTGTATTAACATGTTTAGATCTTGTATGTGGAAAGAAATTTAAAAGCTCTGGTTTTCTCTTTTTTTTTCTTCAAAATAATATTTTCAATTTGGTTTACAGTAGTTTTGATTTTAAACTTAGTTTTTTTTATCAAAATTATTTCATTTCCTGTATTTATCTATAACAACTTGTTTAATTAATGATTTTTTGTATTTTTATATACTTTTTATATTAATATATTTGATTTGTCAAAAAAATGTATATATGATAGAAACAAAGTTCTTTTTGGTTGACTAATTTAATATCATTCAAAAAGAAATTATGTATCAGGATTTGTGCATCATAATAACATGTTTAGAAATCGATAATGCTATAATAGTTAGTTTCGCAATAAATAACTTTTATAATACTTTTTATGTTTTGTACTAATTGTCGTATTGACACTTTTCATATCAGTTAATAAAAAATTACAATTTTTCTTAAATATATTACAATTTCTTTTAATAAATTATATCTTATAAATTGAAATTGATTACGATATTCTTTTGTAAATCTGAAATTAAATGAAAAATTTTCTATCAATTTTTACATTGAAAACCTAAAACAATATTTATCTTAAAACAATGCTTTTGTAAAATGGGAAGGAATGAAAACAAAAGATATTAACTTGCAACTGTAAATTGTATGACATCGAATTTTCAATCTTTCTTTATATATTAATGAATAAAGTGGACTGAAACATCATTAGATTCCTATTTAAATTGTTCTCTTATTTATCCACTTGTTGGTCCATAAGAAACCCACAATTGAATAATCAATTTACTAACTTCTGGATTATGAATAAATCAACGAGTAAATGCGCCGGTTTCACATTATCCACAAATAAATATAATTATTAAACCAATACTACTAAACTATTTTTGTATGGTGATAGTAGACTCATTTCATTTTTTTCTTATAATAATATAGTATCAATACCTTGAGGAGCATGGTTCATGATTTAAGAGAAGAATATCAAAGGCTGTCATGCTGATGAAGTTAAACTTCTGCAGACCATACATACTGATACTAAATTTAATTTCCGTGAATCACACATTAGTTGACATCCTAATTGTCTTTTGTTTTTTTTTTTGTTTTTGTAATCTTCATTGTCTTTGTGGCCACTTTCTTTTCAATTAGCTTGTGTGCATGCGAACTCATATGGTTGCTTATAGTTGAAAATCTTATGTAGGTCCAGTTTGTTTTCTGTAATTATATTCATGGTAAGTCATTGTAATAAAAGGAATTTATGCTTTACTTACATATTTTAAGATCAATTTACGCTTTCGTTTTTTATTTTTTTTTTGATCAAAACGCTTTCGTTCAAGGCTATCAATTTTTATATGAAATTTTGATTTCCCACAACGACCTATCAATGGATAGCCGTTTATCCGGATGAGGCGATTACACTTGTGCAAGCTATTAGTATAAGTTTATAACAATATGATTTACTTTAGTATCTCACTAGCTCAAAAGAAGGTACCATAAAGTTACGTCTTAAAAGGATTTGAATTACCGTAATACCATGCATGTTAAAGCTCGAATTAAGTGTCCACAAATTGAAATTTTTTTACACAAGTTTATTCGGTAATGAATATAAAAACCAACAAAAAAATGTTTTGAGAATTTGTCAACCTCTAATTTAGTAATCTATCGTCATTGACTTTGTAAAACTCTTTGACATACGTCAATAGAAGATCTTGCCAAGATTTTATTTCATTTAAAAATACAACTATTCTATTATTGAGATGCCGAACCTTAGAGATTAATCATATATATATGTGTCCTTTATTTTCTTTATTTTAATTGTTTCGTCAGGTTATATATTCTTTGTTTTACACGATTACTAACGTGAGAGTTGAAACCGGCCAAGACTTTTTTTTTTTTGTTTTTTTTTTTTTTTGATAAAAATCTAGACTAGAACCCGGTTAATTTGAAGGTAGACGAGTTGGTTGGATAAAATAAACGCACCATGGTAATATCAGGATCGACAGCCACAGCTAATCCAAAAACAACGCAATTGTTCAAGCCGAAATAATTTGAGGGTGTTGGTTTTCTTTTCTTTAGCATCTATCTATTTACATCTAGGCTGAAGATTATAAATGTACAAAAGGTGACATAAGTAGTGGCTTGAAAGATACATCAAACAGAATAAGCGAAGTTACAAAAAATGTGTTTTCTTTTATTGGTTGTCGAAAGCATTCTGAAACTGAAACCATCGCGGGTTTGAAGTGCTTTCCAGTGACTAATAATTAGTATTTAGCTTTAATATTGGAACTATCTAGATATCTAATTTGGAATTAGGTATTGTTTTGTAACACCTAAATTGTGTATTAATATGATAATGTAACCAAATTTCAAAAACGAATATATATACATTTAAATTTGAACTATGATACAAAATTACAAACCACACTAATGTAAACTATTACGATATATATCTTAGCACTATTGAAAGTGAATTAGCACTATACTTTCCGATGATTTATAAACTGTCGTAATATAGGTACATAACATATTACACACACGAAATTTGGACAATCGTTTTTTGGATAATATAGAAAATAAATTTGATGTTTTGTTTCTATTGCATGCGAGATGGTTGTGTGAACTTGTTTTAATTTTTCTTTTTCTTATTTTAAGTTAGGCTGAAGGCATTTTAATTTTGGATTTTTTTTCGTGGCTTTTATCATTACTCATCAGTAATCTTTCTTTATTGGTAAAGTGTTCTATAGAAATGCTAATCGATTACTCACAATGAAAAGTTCTTAGTATTCTTGCTTTGGTTTCTTTAGTTATAGAAGATCATCTCCAATATATACTTCTATTTTTTTTTCTCTAAAATAGAGTATTGTGTTCTTCCAATATGTTATTCTATTTTTAACTCTAAAATAGAGTTAGTATAAAAAAATAGAAGTGATAATAGAGTTGTTCTATATATAGAACAATCCTATCAAATAGAGTAAAATATAGAATATAATTGAAGCAAATATTGCTTTATAATAAAATTTTGATTCTAAAATAAAGTGAAGTTGGAGATGTCCTAAGGTTCTTTTCTATATGCTTATCTTTTTAAGTCTTATTCTCTGGACGTTTTTATGTATTCACTGGTTTAATTTCGAAGAAATCTTGACCCTTCTAGAGGTTCTGTATAATTCAACTGTATTCTTTTTGTTTGGGACAAAATTCAACCGTATTCTATTTAATGAATTAGGATGAAAAGAAAAAAAAAAGGTAAGTAATACTTACTAGTTACTAGCTTTGACATTAAGTATACGTGGCACTGGAGGGATTAGTGGGTTTCCAATTAAAGTTTAAAATTAAATAAATTGCGATCAAAGGAATCTTTTGTTGCACTAAGGAATATTACTTTGTACTTTACACATAATCAAATAGGTCAATGGTTTTGTATATTTACAATTAAAGTAAGTTTTGTTGCGTCAAGTCATATCATATGGTTAGATAAACATACAGCTTTTAGCCTTTCAACATATCATATGGTTGTTAATCGTAAGTTAGTATTCGAACTTACAAAATTGCACCTCTTTTCATAGAGTAAAACTCATATGTGTTTTTTCCCCATTCTAAATTTCTTCTGAGTTAGGCCAAATAAGGAGAAACTAAGTGAAATTGCAAATCGACACGTATAGCAATGTGCCGCCACGGGAAACTGAAATGCACATGCTATGACATTCGCATGTGAGCCACCAAAGATTCCGAAGTTGTTAAGCTAAACATGATCATGAGAGAGCGGTTAAGGCCAATGATTAGGACTTAGATTGGTAAGCCGTATCCAAAGAAAAAAAAAAAATTTCTATTTTTCGTAATACTTTGTCTATTTTGTTTAATGTTAGACAATATTAAAATAAATTTAACTATTTTAATGTTTTTCTAGCACCCCAAATTCTCACTGCTAGATGAAACGATTCTTTCTGACAGGACACCAGATCTCCCATATACATGCATTGGATGCTCCAACTCCAACCTATGGAATTGAGCGGAAGCTCATAAGTCAAAACTGCGGTTAAAACAGAACACGTATTACGAACACAGAAGTTGACTGGTAAAATTTAGGAAGTATAGTATTGAAAATGAAATCAACATTTTGAAATACTAGAAAATTCTTTTTAATAAGATGTTCGAAATGATAAAACCATCACATCTGTGTTTCTCTAAAACTGGGGTGAAAGTGCAAGTTTGTGAGCTTATGATCATCAAATTGTATTAGATTCTGAAATGATTAAAACACAATAACGATTTTGGTGGGGCTAATGGGCTTCCGCCGGGCAAGTTATTATAACGTGTATCAACAATTTAGTAAAGTTCAGTTTCTGTCATGTATTAAAACACACCTACTCCTAGATGTAGGAAAAACGACTTTTTCATACCCCGACAATACCCCTGTGTTGAATTCATACATTTGACTATTGATCTGGCCTAAACATACATTATGTTTATGGATATTTGAATTCCGTACCCCAACTTCGAAATCAATACCCCAAGTATAATTGTTGTGCCATAACATACAAAAACGTGTTTATCGACTAACTCTGTTAAGCTTCCGTTTAACCGTTCTGACGTGGATTCCACGTGTGCGCAGCGATCCAAACGACGTCGTTTTGGCTAAACAGAGAAACTAAAATTTCGACCAAAACGACGTCGTTTTGGTCAATTTCTCTCACAAAATCTCTCTTCCTCTATCCCGAAACTCTCTCACGGCAGAGAAACCCTAGAATTTGGGCATTTTCAATTTCGAGTCGATCTGAAAGAGCTGCCTAAACACCTATTTTGGGCTGCCTAAACTACTTCAGATCGACTCAAAAATTAAAATGCCCAAATTCTAGGGTTCCTACTTGCGAGAGAGAGTTTTGGGAGAGAGGAAGAGAGATTTTGTGAGAGAAATAAAAAAACGACGTCTTTTTGGTCAAAATTTTAGTTTCTCTGTTTAGCCAAAACGATGTCGTTTGGATCGTTGCGCACACGGAAGCTTAACAGAGTTAGTCGATAAACACGTTTTTGTATGTTATGGCACAACAATTATACTTGGGGTATTGATTTTGATGTTGGGGTACGGAATTCAAATATTCATAAACATAATGTATGTTTAGGCCAGATCAATAGTCAAATGTATGAATTCAACACAGGGCTATTGTCGGAGTATGAAAAAGCCGTTTTTCCCCTAGATGTACATATAACTTTTGAAGATGGTTGACACTTGAAACTTTTTTTTTTTTTTTTTGGGCAAAAGACACTTGAAACTAGGGTGACCAATCCGATGGTTACAGTTTTCGACTCGTCACTGATCAGTGTTTCAAAATTTCTAAACTCCTTTGATTATTTTACATAAGTTGAGATTTAGCTTCAGTTCAAACTTCATCAACCTTTTTAAATTTTATATATACTTCTTGAAAAGATGGTTTTAAACTTTCAGTTCAATGAAGTTTGGTTGAACCAATTGATCTTACCATTATTAATCGTGTGAAATGTATGGGGCTTAACCGCTGAAGCCTGAAGGCACACTGACTCTTCTTCTTTGGTTCTAGTTTTTTTTTTTTTTTGACGAACCGGTTCTAGTTTATGACTTATGAGATACTTTTTTCGAAGCAAAGTAACTTGAGATGCAAACTTTTGAGTTGATACGTACAACCACCATTGACTTTTTTCTTTTAAGTTGTGTATTTATTTCATGACTAGATATTTTTTGTTGCCACAAAAATATGATGATGTAAAGCTGTAAACATTTATTAATATTACAAACAACAACAAAATATCATCTTAAAAAATAATACATAATTCCAGGCGTCTCTAATTCTATGTGATTTTTTTTTTCTAGGGTAATGTTTGCAAAAATGATGCCAAAAGTATGTCATTAATGCAAATCATATAATTATAACGCATAAAAAAAATCATGTAATCTGTTCATAACACACATACGATTTTTTACACTACGTTAATTTGAGAAACAAAATCTCCAAAATTTGATTTTTAAGTGTATACATATATATTTCAAATAAAGTAACACTTTTTTTTCACAAACATGAAAAGCCAAAAATACCAAAACTGAAACTGTAACCATAAAAGTCCAATAGTAACAATTTATTTTAAGAAAACAAAATAAAAATCGTTGAAAACCAAAAAAAAAAAAAAAAAAAATCAATATCGCATATATACTCCTAATAAGTTGTTAGAAGTATATAATTCACTTTCTCTCTCAGTCTATAAAGTAAAAACATAGCGAACAAACAAAGACATCTAATTTTACTTTCTAAAGATCTCTGTTTCGTCTTTATTTGAATTGAATTGTTCTTCGTTTTCTTTTTTTAGATTCTAGGTCAAAACTTTTGATCCATTCTCTCTCTCTCTCTCTGTGATCGAAAGGTTTAAACTTTTTTAATTTTATTTTATTTTAATTCGACGAAAAAACCTCTCCGGCGATGGTTTTATCGGCGAAGCAAACTTTCTCAACTAAGATCGGACTTTTCCGACGAAACCCTTCTTCTCTACACCAAAGATCTCCACTTTCTCTCTCCTTTCCATCGACGACGGAGCTTCCAAAACGCACCGTTTTATCCGTCACGAAGCCGCTTTATCTCTCTTCTCTGAGAGCCAAGTCTCCGTTAGTGAGACGATGTGAAGCTTACGAAGCTGACCGATCAGAGCCAACGCCTCCGATCGGTGGTGGTGATGATGCTACGGCGGAGGCAGCGCTGGAAACGAAATCGGAAGCGGCTAAGCGTTTGAAGATCGGGATTTATTTTGCAACTTGGTGGGCTTTGAACGTTGTGTTCAATATCTACAACAAGAAGGTCTTGAACGCTTACCCTTACCCATGGCTTACCTCGACGCTTTCTCTTGCCGCTGGTTCGTTGATGATGCTTATCTCTTGGGCTGTTGGGATCGTTGAGACTCCCAAGACTGATTTCGATTTCTGGAAAACTCTTTTTCCGGTAAGTGGGTTGGTGGGTTTTTGCTTTCGTGAAAAGAAAAAAAAAAGTTTGAAACTTTAGGTTTGATTTTGATGTTTACGATGATGGGTGTTTGAGGTTTAAGGTCAAATTGATGCAGATCTTGCAGGAATATATGTTGTTGTTTTGTTGTTACCTGAGTGATATGTTTAGTTTTGTTTGCTTCCTGAGATAAAAACTACTGAGGGAGAGAGAAAGAGAGAAGAGAAAGTGATGTTTTTTTTGGCTGTGTTTGTGTTGATAGGCTACTGAATTTTGTTGTTATAATTTCTGAATTTCATAGCTAAATTCAAGAGTCATAATTTAGCTTCTAGTATATAGTTTTAAAGTATTGAACTTTTTTGATATTTTTGTTGTATTAAAAAGTTTGTTTTTGTTGGATTTGCCTAAAGGTTGCTGTGGCGCATACAATTGGTCATGTGGCTGCGACTGTGAGTATGTCAAAGGTTGCGGTTTCATTCACTCACATCATTAAGAGTGGTGAACCTGCGTTTAGTGTGCTTGTCTCTAGGTTCATTTTGGGTGAAACCTTCCCTACTTCAGTGTACCTGTCACTCATTCCAATCATTGGTGGTTGTGCTCTCTCTGCTCTTACTGAGCTTAACTTCAACATGATTGGTAACATATATCTCATCTTTTTTGTTAGATATGTTCTATATTTTGTTGTGTAATTGGGGCTGATTTATGAAATGGATTTGTTTGTTTGAATTTTGGTTTTAATCTGCGGCTTCTGCTTTTCAGGTTTTATGGGAGCTATGATATCGAACTTGGCTTTCGTCTTCCGTAACATCTTCTCAAAGAAGGGAATGAAGGGAAAGTCTGTGAGCGGAATGAACTACTACGCCTGTCTCTCAATGTTGTCCTTATTGATCCTCACTCCCTTTGCGATTGCGGTTGAAGGACCTCAGATGTGGGTCGATGGTTGGCAAAATGCGCTCGCTGCTGTCGGACCACAGTTTGTCTGGTAAGTTCCTTTTAAAATCTGTTACGAGAAGATAGCTCTTTAAACTCTAAAGATACATTTTATTACGTGTTATTTGCATTCTTGTCTTGTTCCTTGTTGTGAAAGACCCACTTGTCAAGTTCTTGTCTTTAGCTCTTATTTTTATTTTGTTATCATCCCAAAGGATTATGTATCCTGGAGTCTTTTTTAGTGATTAGGCCAGAATCCATCTCATTCGCTTATCCGATTCCATGTTTTCTTTAATCAAATTTGCAGGTGGGTGGTCGCGCAGAGTGTGTTCTATCACCTTTACAACCAAGTCTCTTACATGTCTTTAGACCAAATCTCTCCCTTGACATTCAGTGTTGGTAACACGATGAAACGTATCTCTGTCATTGTTTCCTCCATCATTATCTTCCGCACTCCAGTCCAGCCTGTTAACGCCCTTGGAGCTGCCATTGCTATCCTTGGAACCTTCTTGTATTCCCAGGTAAAACACTCAACACACAAACCTTCAAATGACCAGAAATAAATACTCCTATTATCCATATAAATAAGCGTCTCTTGGCTTTCACTTCACACCCACATGATGAACCTTTGCCATATGATTAGACTTTAAGTCACTTACTATAACTTCCTCAGACATTATCAAGAAACCGTCTTAATTTATTGGTTTGATATAATTCAAAAATCAAGATTTTGGTCGGCGTCCTTATATTTGTTTATCTTCGTGCAGGCAAAGCTCTGATTTGGAGTGACATAAGGGTGTACGGGTGTGGTGTTGAGCTAGTGAATTCGGTTTAAACCGAGGGAAAGAGCTTAATGTAGATATCCTCAATAATGAGAAAAGACACGAGAATGCTTTTAGAGTGTGTTAGGCAGTTTTTTAATTTGAGTTTCTCTTTTTTGAATTTGGGGGAAGTGAGAAGATTGCCTCTTTGTAACTAAAGTGGGATATAGATATTGTCCCCTTGAGAATAAGACGACACCCTGAAACTCTCTTTTCAACTAAGAGAGAACATATCATTTAAAAAGAAATAGAGAATATATTATCTCCAGATTATTCTTGATTTGCTGTCATTATGCGTACACAAGGTTCTTCTTTAACTTGCATGAACTATGTCGGAAAGAGTTGATGTCCAAGTTATATTTTAGTAAAGAGTATTGAGTATTCTATTGACTAAAGGACCCCAAACAGACAATACTCAATAGTAGTAATCAATAATGGATTTTATTACAAAATTAATGTTGATGCTTGGAAATGGAAAACAGAGGCATTAGATTTGGTTCAGACTTGGAAAAGAGTCAGAGAGATGTCTATTGGGAGTTCAGAAGAGGCAGAGAGATGTTTGTGGTGAAGAATATACTAAAAAATTATCCTCTCTATTGGGAATTTGCAATTTGCTTATTTTGCTTTTATTTATTCATCAAAGTCACCACTTCTCTTTTTATTTTTTGCTTAAATCGTAAGGATCACAAGGGGAACATGACACAGTAGCAGATGCTATAGTATATGCGAATATATGTCTTCCAACAATTGGACCTCTTTCATTGTTTTATTTTTAATGTAACATTGGGATATAGTAGTTATTAACCGATTAAATTAGCTGCATTTGTCAGTCTCATAGAGGTCTTTTTGAAGGTATGTATCAATGCATAACCATTGAGATTCGTATTTTCATGTCTGTTATATCTGCCCAAAAGTAGGTTTTAGTTTTGATTACGAGAAATAAGAAAGCAAATTGAGGAACAAAACACTCGAGCTCTTTCAAAACTATGAAATGTGTTTTTATTGATAATCATACATTTATTCAAGTTCTGTTCTATTCGTTTGTTGGAAGAGAAGCAAAGTACAAACAGGTTTCAAGTACAAAAAGGATTTCATTGTCTGAAAACTAAAAAAAAACACAAACAAAAGTGTTTTCTCTTCAAACTTCAAGATATTTAGCCACTGTCTGAACATCTTTATCTCCTCTTCCACTGAAGTTCAAGACCACTCTCGTTCCGTCTGCTAACGTGGGGCATAGCTTCTCGAGGTAAGCTAATGCGTGTGAGGTCTCTAGTGCTGGAATTATTCCCTCTAACCGGGACACTCTTTTGAATGCTGCAAACCGCAAATGAATGGGGAACGCTAGAGTCAAGTTACAAAACAAAGAACAGATTCTAGGATACAGACCAAAAGATGCATACCTTCCAACGCTTCTTCGTCGGTTATGCTATAGTATTCAGCCCGTCCCATGTCTTTGAAAAAACTGTGCTCGGGTCCGACTCCAGGGTAGTCCAATCTGTAAGAGAAAATCAAACCATGTTCATACAACCGTGGCTAATTGAGTACACTATTCGATAATCTACATTCAAACATATGAATAAGAAAGTTGCGACAGGCCTAATGCCCATGATGAACCAGCCCCCAATGGATTGGTCAACCTGCATTTTGGCCAGGCCAAATCAGAGCTGCCTCAGTATGGACCAAGCTGGGCTAGCTCATCACAACATACCTACTTATGATGGCTTAAGGATCTGGATAGAGAAATCTCACTTACCCTGCACTGATGGAGTGTGGTTCAATGATTTGTCCATCATCATCTTGCAGCAAGTAACTCATAGCTCCATGGAGGACACCAACATCTCCCTTCGTCAATGTAGCAGCATGTTTGCCACTGTCCAATCCGAATCCCGCTGCTTCCACACCGATCATCCGGACCTCTTTGTCGTTTACAAATTCATGGAAGAGTCCCATAGCGTTTGAACCACCACCGACACAAGCCACCAAGACATCTGGCTTCCCGCCCCATTTCTCCAACGCTTGTTTCCTAGTTTCTTTACCAATCACAGCATGGAAGTCTCTGACCATCATCGGGTAAGGATGAGGACCCGCCACAGATCCCAATATGTAATGAGTAGTCTCCACATTGGTCACCCAGTCTCTTATGGCTTCGGATGTCGCATCCTTCAATGTCGCTGTTCCAGAGTGAACTCCTCTCACCTGTAACACAAGGAAGGTTCAGAAACAATGTTTATCGCATTTAAAAAAACAGATAGCTAACCAATGAGATAAGTCTTAAGCATCACCTCAGCACCAAGAAGTCGCATTCTGAACACATTAAGTGCTTGTCTCTCCATATCTTGAGCACCCATATAGATAATACACTCCAGACCAAAACGAGCACACACAGTAGCTGTAGCCACACCATGTTGACCAGCTCCTGTCTCAGCAATAATCCTCTTCTTCCCCAAACGCTTAGCTAGAAGAGCCTGAGCCACAGCATTGTTAATCTTATGAGCACCAGTATGGTTCAGGTCTTCTCTCTTCAAGTATATAAGCGGCCCTTCGCCATTTCCACGCCGGTAATGCTCAGTGAGCCTCTCTGCAAAATACAGAGGGCTTTCTCTACCAACATAGTCCTTCAAGATCCCTGCCAACTCTCTCTAACAAAGGATTCATTGACACAAAAACACACATGAATCAGACATTGAAACAAGATTTCGTAATCATATCATTCTCGTTCTGTTCCCTATAATCTCTAACCATTTCATCTATGAACAGAACCTAATTCATTCAGGTGCCCTAGAATTTACATTTCCCATCAACAAGATCCAAACTTTTTTATCAATCTGCAAATGATAAACGCAAAAGTGTATAAATTTGATTCCATACCTGGAAATCATCGTCGGTGGCGAGAGCATAGAAAGCTGATTCGAGCTGAGAGAGAGCGTGCATAAGGGTTTCAGGGACATACTTGCCACCGAACTTGCCAAACCGACCGAACGAATCGGGTCGTTGCCAAAGAGCCGGGTCAGATCCGGGGGCCATAAGAACAGGCGGGTCCTTGGCGATAGTGCAGGAGACGGAGAAAGATGATGACTTGGAGCTGCGAGACGATGGCAGAGGCGTAAATTTGAGAGCTTTGAAGGGTGATGATCTCAAATGGGTGAGCTGAGAAGAGGAGGACGAAGAAGAAGACGAAGGAGGAGATAAAGAAACGGAGGCTCTGAAAGTAGCAGAGGCTGCCATTACTGAATCTCTCTGAGTCCAAACAAATTTATATATTCTTCTTCCTTCTCCTTTGAGATACCCCTTTCAAAGTGTTTTGTTTGGGTGTTTTTATAGATTTCATTGATAGATTCTTTTTTCTTTTTTTTTCAAAAACAATTGGTCAAAATTTCTGACCACAAAAAAAAAAAATTCATATTAAAGTATTATTATTGTTGAGCAAATCAATTTGGTTATTATTTGTGGTCTTTTATGAAGCAAAAACATATACTTGACTTCACCATTGATTAAAAATTACACAAATCATTTGGATTTTTTTTTTTTTTGGTATCAACAAATGAAAAATATTTAAATTTGGATATTCAGATATCTCTGTTTCGTTTTGAAGATATATATAATTTATGCGTATTTATATGTTATAGGATAAATAGACACATATAAAATGTATAATTACAAAGTTTGGCAAAAATAATAATTAATTAAACTTGGAAGACGGGATATGATTTTAGCCAAATAAGACTTTTACCAAAACGAAAAAAGTTGGTATGACTTCGAAAATGAAAGAAGTAGTATTTTCACACATGGTTTTGAAAGAACAAAAAAACATATCCAAATGAGCCATCATCACCTACCAACTTTTTGAAAGAATCTTGACTCTACCCTTTTTTTTTTTTTTTTTTTTTTTTTTTTCAGTTAGTATATTGTATAGAACGATAGATTGTTAAAATTTATTTTGGTCGGAACATGTATGCATGCACTGAAGGGCCTTGCTCTACTGCGTTGGAAAGTATATTGAGATTTACATGGCAAATGGATTGGTGGATGATGAAAGGGCCTTGCTCTACTCGTTTATGAAACGTTGCTTCACCGTACCGTGTTGTTTTCACAGGGTAAAGCAAATGACAGAACATTAAGATTATCTAAATCATTATTTTTTAAAACCATATGTTTTGTTTCTGGAAAACCTTTAAAATAACGAGAAAAAACCTTCTCTTTTTTACATGTTTGGTAATCACCAATGTAAATCCAAACTCTCTTTCATTTTTTTTTTTAAGAAAAAACTCTCTTTCATTTTATATGATATTTTACTCACTTAGCAAACAAAAAAAAAATCACTGTTATTTGGGTTGGTAAATATTTTAAAAGGAAGAGCAATTTAGGTGAATGAATATGCTAGTGTAAAAGATACGGGTAGGTGATGGCCATTTGGTTCACTTGAACAAAATTATCGAAGAAAATCCCATAATATATGTTTCTTTAAATTATCCTTCAGAGTAAGGTATTTTATATATTCTTTTATAAATAAAAGTTGGTCACATATTCTGACCACAAAAAGATGTATAGAATCAATAAAAATGCATCTTTAGTAATACCAATAAGATTTTTTACCAAAATGAAAAAAGCATATAAGTTAACCAAATTAAAGACTTTTGACTTTTAATTTTAGATTTTAACCAAATAAGATTTTTTTCTTAACAAATAATTTGTTTCCTGTAATTCAAAAAATGAGATAAGATGTTAACACATGATTTGAAATATATATCCAAGTGAGCCAATAGCCATCACCTACCCTTATTTTTTACAGTAGCATATTCATGTACCTATATTTCTTCCCTTCTAAAACATTTACGACATTCACTATATATATGATTATGACTCATCAGAATTACAAAACTACATATTGATCAAAAGAGAAGAAGAAAAAAATACGTTTTAAAGAAAGAAGAAAAAGAAATCTTGAGATCTTAAACAGGCATACCCGCAAGAAGACAAAGTTTTCAGGTGCATAAGTTCTTTTATTTTATT
Source organism: Camelina sativa (assembly GCF_030686135.1). Lineage (NCBI taxonomy): Eukaryota > Viridiplantae > Streptophyta > Magnoliopsida > Brassicales > Brassicaceae > Camelina > Camelina sativa. The sequence continues at coordinate 24,215,310 of NC_141881.1, forward strand.
TATAAAAATCGTTGTTGTTATAATATTTTATTTTGCTTAAATATTATGACATATATGTGCTGTATTTACATTTTAAGGATTTTACTTTAGTGTTTTTCTTGCTCCACCATCTGCGTTCACTGATTTTGAATGATAAAATTGTCATATCGATTGTGGATATGAATACATAAAACATCATTTTTTATTTTTATGTTCACTAAAAATAAAAACGCTTATATTGATATTTTTATGTATCATATTTTGTAGAAATCGTTTACAAGGAATTTCATAGTCAGATTTTGAAAAAAAAAAAAAACTTATATTGATATCTGCGATAAGAAAAATAAATTGTTTAGAAAATTTTGCCGAGAGAGTAGTTATAGTTTAAGTTTTCAATAGTTTTTTTTTTTTTTTTTTTTTTAATTATGTTTTTGAAACAGAGGTCAAATAATTGTGTACCAGTATGTAAGGTAACGGATATGTTGACTGTAGAGAGTTGAGACTTGAGACCTCTGTTTTTATTCTATTTCCATAGTTAATTCGTTATAAGACAAAATGTATTCTTATTGTAATTTTGTTTTGTTATTCCTTTTTAAAAGTTATAAATTAAGATGTCTTTTTTGTTTTGTTTTATGGCTAGTGCAATAGATTCGGACATGTTTATTGAAACTGTAAATGCAAAGGAGATACTATCAATTCACTAACGATTTTTGTTTTATGCATATTAGGATTTCGATTGGAAGAGATGACTTCAAAGAGAATGGCTTCAAGTATCGAACTAGACGCATTATCCAATCTACCGGATGTACTTCTGATTATGATCATCTCTTGTTTGTCGTTTAAGGAATGTTTAAGGACCAGTTTACTCTCTAAGAGGTGGAGGTATCTCTGTCGTGAGACAAGAAACATTTCTTTCAAAGAAACCGAGTATATGAACCGCTCTGTCTTCAGCAGAAAATCTAGAAGGATTTGGTTTGTTAACTATATGTGTCAATGGGTCTCTCGATATCAGGGTTACTGCATGGAAACCTTCGAGATTAGGTTATCTCTTCCATGCGAATATGCGGCAGAGATGGAGTCCCTGATCGAATTCGCAGTCTCAAGAAAAGTCAAGAACCTAGTTCTTGATTTCACAGACTATTTTTGGTCAAACGTTGCCGATGCGAGGTATAACGAGGTTGATGTGCATTTACCAGCAAGCGTTTACAATTCAAGAACCCTCGAATCACTGAAGATATATTCGTGCGGGTTTGACCCCTCGAAGTTCACAAACTCTGGATCGCTTAGAAAGCTCTCTATAGGTTGGATCGAACTCACAGGGGCCGAGTCTTTGATATTAACCTCTCCTACGCTCAAGAGTCTAAGTTTTAGTTATTGTTGGGGTGTTGTTATCAACAACATAGCCGGAGATATCAAGGAATTTGAATTTGAGAACTGTGAATTCTCTCGTTACATGGCTTGTTCCTTTGATCTGCCTAATGTGGAGATATTCAAGTACTCAGGCCAAGTGCTTGCTTTTGATGTCAAGAAAATGAATAAGTTCAAAGAAGTTTATTTAGATTTTGAGGCAGAGGACGACTACGAAGAACCCAATGAAAGAACCAAATTAGAGGGAACTATGCTTTCGGGCTTCCTTAACAGTCTTCGAGGTGCGAGGACCTTAAGTGTATGCCCTTTTCTCCTTCAGGTATATATTTAACTCTTAACTTATTTACATTACATTTTCACGTTATTAACATATCTTTGAGAATGAGAACTGAGCAAAGTATTTTACTAGGGGATATAGGTTAGTTTCAAAAATATAACGATTCTCCCTATGAAAGTTTTTAATATCCTAGTGGATAAAAGGAATATGTAGTAGTAGCTAATATAGTAGCTAGTATGTGTAGTATCTTTACCTTATAAGCTATTGCATTGTAATTGATGGATATAAAGACGGTTAGTTGACAGTTATGTTTATCTAGTAAGTGCATGGATGTGTTTTTCTTTTTGAAGGCTATCCAAGAATGTGATGATCCGTCTTCTTTACTTCGTCCTATGGAAACACAACATTTGGTGCTGAGAACAAGGTTGCATGTCATGGAGTTTAAAGGAATTACGCTCCTCCTCGATAATTGCCCTAACCTGGAAACGTTAACTTTGGATATCCTAGTTCGAAGCTTTTACTCGGTAAGACTACTATAAATGGGAACTTGAGAACAATAGTTATATTTTCTATATATGTATGATTTTCCCTAAAAGTCATAATTTGTCGTTTTGATATATTGCAGTACGCTAAATCATATTGTGGCGTCGGTCCACGTTCATATTGGAAAAAAAATCTTACCTATGAGAATCTTCCTAAGAAACTTAAGGTCGTGGTCGTGAGGAACTTCAGTGGTTGCTTTAGAGAGCTAAATGTTTTGAAGATTTTGATTCAGTTGGGACGTGGGCGTTGTCCCGGTCGTGCGCATGGGCCTGTACTAGAAAGAGTGGAGCTTTACGTGCGTGGTGCAATGCCGGAATGCCAGAGGATGGAGGCACATGATGTAGCCAAGATGTTACAGCGTATTTCAGGGGATGTGCAGGTTCTTGTACATGATCCTCGAAGAGTTGCAGAGCTATGATCAAGAGTTCTCTGTTTGTTTGATTTTCCGAATAATTTAAGCTTCTTGGAAAGAATGAGGACTTGGTCATCTATGTTAACCATAGATAATAATAAATATTATTGAGTAATATTACGAATTTATATACATCTTGTTTTTATATATTTTTAGAATTATATGATTTTCGTAAATAAAATAAAATAAAGTATATCACAAAAACTCCTCCTCGCTCATATTTCGAAGTGACCTAGACGGAAATCATCAGTTCTTGATCGATTTACCCGATTGCGTTTACAATCTAACGAACATTGAGTCACTAAAGCTATACGCTTGTGGAATCAACTCGACAAGATTCAAGAACTGCGTGCGCTAAGAAGCTTCACAATCGGTTGGCTTCAGATCTCTGTAGTCACTACCTTGCTTTTCAAGTTTCCGTCTCTCTTGAGAGTTTGAAATTCATGAACTCTGCGAGTCTTGGAGATGAAGAAATGGTTTTGGGTTAAGAGAATTAGTCTTTAAAGACTGCGGTTTCGCTGAGCCGGTTTGTAAATTTGATATACTAAAAGCAGTAATCTTCAAGTATTCTGGAATAGTACATCCTTACTTTTTACTTACAGAGAGTTAACGAGCAGATGCAAGAATCATACTTCGATCGGAGACGACATATAATATTGGAACCGGAGAAATCCTTTCTTGTCTTGTAACAACATCTCTCTTATGCTAAGACTTTAACTGTCTGTTCATATACAAAATCACTCAACATATCTAACATCTTACACTCATGATCAGACCTTAAGTTACGTTTTTTTTTTTTATTTTTTTTGGGAGAAAGATGATCCAAAATGTGGAGGATGAAGATTTGCAACGTTGATTTGAAACACGGCATCTGGTGTTGAAGACGAGTCAGCATCCATATGAGTTTGTAGGGATCAAGATCGAACTTGATTAATAAGCAGTACTCTCCGGATTTGAAATCTCTTAATTGGATCCTGCAAGACCAATTATGAAGGTAATTAATTAAGTTACTATACTAGATCTTGTAATTGTTAAAAACATACAGTAAAGCAAGATGTCAAAAGAGGAAAGATTGAGTTTAATGGATTGATTTTCGATGTGCAGACGCTTTTGTTTCCAGTTGAGATTGACCCAAGTAAATATATTGGCTTTATCAACTCAGTGAGTGTTTGGAAAAGACGCTTAAAGTCACTGAGGTGAAGGGGTTTTGGTGGTGGTTGGTTCGAGTTACGTGTACTGCAGTATTTGATTCGGTACGGTCGTGTTATGGAGCTAGCTTAATATGTATGTGGACGAAGCTCAAAAGAACAAATGCACCTAGTGGAGAGCTTATATGGTTCAGCAAATCAAGAAAGCTTCCAGCCGATTACAGGTTGTGACTATATATAGACAAAACAACGTTTGAAATTAAACCCTATTTTTGAGTCGGCTTTGGAATGTTTTTAAAACTCTTTGGTCAAACTTTTTAATCCATTTTTTTTTTTTGGTGATTTTCCCGAAACCTCAAAATTTTTCGTTTTGATATATTGCAGTACGCTAAGTCATATTGTGGCGTCGGTCCACGTTCATATAATCATATTGGAAAAAAAATCTTACCTATAATAATCTTCCTAAACACTCAAGGTCGTGGTCGTGAGGAACTTCAATGGTTGCTTTGGAGAGCTAAATGTTTTGACGGTTTCGATTCAGTCGGGACGTAGGAGTTGTCCCAGACGTGCGCATGGGCCTGTACTAGAAAGAGTGGAGCTTTACGTGCGTAGTGATATGGCGGAATGTCAGAGGATGGAGGCACATGATGGAGCCAAGATGTTACATAGTATTTCGGGGGATGTACAGGTTCTTGTACACGAACCTTGAAATGTTGAGCTACTCAAGAATTTATTTTATTTTATTTCAGGACTTCTCTCAGTTGTGGTTTTTTTTGTTTTGTTGTAGTCCCATTTAATGATGTTCTCGGTTTGTTTGATTTTATGAATAATTTGAACCTCGGAAAGAATGAGGACTTGGTCATCTATGTGAACCATAGCTAATAAAAAATTTATCAAGTGTTACAAAAATATATTATGTACATCTTATTTTTATATATTTAATCAAAATATATGAAAGCTTGAATAATGGCGGAGCCACTTAAGTCTGATGACCAGACACTATCTTCGAATATGAGTCGTGACGATGTGACAAACCAAACATATATTAAATGACCGGCAAGGTCTGATGCTCTTAATATATGAAGTTTGAATAATGGCGGAGCCACTTAAGTCTGATGACCAGACACTATCTTTGAATATGAGTGGTGACGATGTGGCAAACCAAACATGAGTTCTACTCTAATCGGTGGCTTGAGCAACCAATGAGATGCTTGTCATAGGAGAGTTGCCATTGGCTTTTCTTGAAAGTATGACATGGAGACATTTCTGTAACAAGGTATGTCTTTCTGTTTTCTTTTGTTTGTTCTTTTAACTACATATATTTGGATTTATTGTTAAACTAGTACTAATATGTTTATATATGTATATGCATGTGGGTGAATCTATATAAACTCCACCCACTTCAGAAGAACTGCCATGAGAAACATTGTTGAGATGTTTGTTCAGAAAAAATCTACTATGAGGAAATAATTCATTGCTAACAAGCAAAGAGTCTCACATACAACATATATTTGGGCCGGGTTAGTGATATATGTGACAGGTAAAGTCATATATCATTCTTTTACTTAATAAGTTCATTCTTGAGTTCACTTATTTTGTCTTAATACTGATTGATATTCACAGGTGCAAGTTATATGGTTATAACAGCACATTACATTGATCCACATTGGCGGTTATAGAAGCTTATAATAGGGTTCAAGTATGTGACAGACCACAAAGGGAAGACAATTGCAGCTACTCTTCTTGACTGCTTAGCTGAGTGGGGCACAAAGAAGGCATTCTCTGTGACAGTGGACAATGCAACCACAAATACAAATGCTTCGAGTAAGTTTGAGACTGCTTTCTCTCTTGTGTCTGATGAGTCTTTGGTTATGAATAGAGAGTTTATGCATGTGAGAAGTGCTGGTCATATCATTAATTTGATTGTGAGAGACGAGTTTTCTAAAGTAGATGAGAATGTAGTTGCAATTAGGAATGCTATCTCGTATTTTAGATCCGACACAAATAGGCAAAACACATTTGACCAGAAGATAGATTATGTTAGGATGGCACGGGGTAGTTTGCTTTTGGATGTCAGGACTAGGTGAAATTTGACTTATTTGATGTTGTAGAGGGCAATTAAGTATATGGTAGCATTTGATAAGATGGAGAAAAAAGAAAAGTTATACAATGATCATTTCTTGGAGATTGACAATGGAAGAAAGAGAGTTGGACCTCCTAACTTGAATAATTGGTGTTCTCTTGAAAGGTTAGACAAGTTTCTGGAGATTTTTTACAACTTAACATTGATTGTCTCGGCTTCTACTAGACTGAATGCGCATAGTGTTATGGGGAGATAGTCAACATTTCAACAAATCTTGACATGTTGTGTTCTAGTTATGATTCTGAGTTGAAGAAAAAGGCTGAGGAAATGTATAAGAAGTTTGATAAGTATTAGGATGACATTAGTAATATCAATACAATGTTGAATATAGTGACTGTGTTTGATCCTAGTAAGACGCTGCATTTTGCAAAGATTTATTTTGCGGAGTTGTATGGTGAAGAGACTCCGACAGCTAAAGAGATGTATGACAAGGTTTATAATCTTCTGGTTGATATGTTCAAGCAGTATAGTGAAAGGTATGCTAAATCTCAGCCTTCTCAGTCATCTCAGTCTCAGCCTTCTTCTCAGTCATCTCAGTCGGATGTGAGTGAAGTGCTCCTCGGTTTTTTACAATTGATAAAAGGTACAAAGCATTGTTAAATGAGATTGGAGTTAAAGAAACAAAGGATGAGTTGACTACATATTTGAAAGAGGCTGTTGAGAATCCGATTTTGATGATGGGGACTGACTATGATGTTCTTTCTTGGTGGAAACTCAATTGTGGCAAGTACCCTATTTTATCACAAATGGCTTGTGATGTCTTCGTTATGCAAGTGTCATCTGTAGCATCAGAAAGTGCTTTTAGCACAAGTGGTAGAATAATAAAACTATGTAGAAGTTGCCTAATTCCCTATATGGTTGAGATTTTGATGTGTATTGAGCAGTGGATGAAACAAGACATTGCAATTGAATCAAAAGTGCTTACAAATGCACAAATACTTGCAGAAGTGGAATATGAAGATAGACTTGGAAAAGTTTTGTATATCTTGTCGTTTTTTTTGTTATTGCTTCTCTTATACTTTATGTTAACTCATCCAATTCTTTTGTTTTCAGAGTTCTACATTGAAGAGTAATTCACACTCAGGTCTCCGCTACAATTACAAGGTAAATAAGTTCAATGGATTGTCTCTTACTCTTTTACTCTATTCATGATCGTCTAATATGCTTCTTATTTTCATATGAATTCATCATCAAGAGGACAAGAACTATCGGCTTTGGTGTTTTGTTGTTTTGGTGTTTCACTTGGTGCACACTACAAGAAAACACGCATTTTGCGACTACACTATTAGTCACTTAATAGTCGCTAAATCAAGATTTACGACTAATTAGCGACTATTTCATACTGTCGTTAATCGATAGTCGCTATTTGATGTAGTCGTATATTTAGTCACAATTTTGCGACTAATAGGCGACTATATACATGTTGTCACATAGTAGTCATCATTTAGTCGTAAAATGTAGTGACTCCTTTGCAACTAAGTTACGACTATATTCATCGTAGTCATTATGTAGTTGTTATTTTTAGTGACTAGGTTGCGACTATTCTGTGATTAAGAAAACTGAACAAATGGGTTGTTAACTTGGTCGGTAGATAGTCGTATAAGTTTTGGTGACTATATAATGACTAATATATATAGTAGTCACTATATAGTCACTTTAGTTTTTAGCTATATTGTTAAAATTTGATGACTATTTGGCGACTATTTTTTTTTTGAAACTAGATATAGAATATTTTAATTTCTCTTTTTTCTTTTTAATCCTGTCAACCAAACCAAAAAATGATTCTAAATTGGAAACCTAAAGAAACACATAATATTTATGCCAAAATACATTGTACTTAAAAGTTATCATAGTTTCAAAACACAAAAGTACAACACATAGTGTCGCTATTGAGTTCATCAAAAAAGAGTTACATAGAGACAGGTAACACAAGAAGAACCTATGGAGTTGAAGTTGGATCTTCTTCTTGAAGAGGCTCTGTCGTGGTTGTCTCTTTAGCTGAATGGGCTGTCAAGAACTCCTTGAACCGTGGATCACATTGCCGCAGAAACTTCCCCACCAAGTCCAACTCGTCAATCTTCTCCTTCTGCTCAGCAATAACTTCGGATTGTTGAGCAATTTGTGCATCACGCTTCAACATTTCTGCATCACGCCTCAACATATTAGCAGCCTGCTCCTCTACCTTCCGTTGAGCTTCCTGCAACTGTTCTTGCATAGCTACAAAGGCGTGAGTGTCTCCTGCTTGCTTCCCCTTGCCATTGACAATGCTGTCAAGGAGGCTTCCAACTCCAAAAGGTTTTCCTCTTGAATCCTTCTCAGTGGACTGCAAAGTAAGAGAAAATAAGATATTAGAGGATGTCAAATTAAACTCCAAGATAACATTTGTGTATTGTTAAAATAAAACGTAACCTGAAGAAAGATTTCTGTATATTCTTCAGTTGTTAGCTCTCGGGGCCGTGACTCCCCATCTGAGATGGCAGAAGGATCTTCCTCGAGCTGAGACAACCTCTCTTGCACATTCTTCTCATATGTTCCTGCTATCTTCTCTGCCTTCCGATCAACATATGTCCCATCAGGCTTTGTATGTGCCTTGATGAAAACCTCACCAATACGTACTTCTCTTCCCAATTCCTCTTCCTGTAATGTTAAGAAACAGACAAGTAAATTTTTAATGTAACAGCTAGGTCAAAAATAAAAGTGGCGAATGTGTAACAACAGAATTGGCTCACCATTTCGTTTTGAATCTGTTTATACGACTTTGGCCATGAGAGGTGGACATGAGGACCGAGGCCATTACGGTCAGACATACGAGCATCAGAATATGTTTTGCTCCTTTGTTGTGCTTCTTCAGTGTCCCAGAATTCTGTCATTGTTGTCCATAGAGTAGTTCCAATCCATTTAGGTTGGCGTCTAGTAGTTCTCATGGTGCTAACCATGTCTTTGAGCCGATTTTGACAGATGGTCTCGAAGTGAGCTTGAACAGTCCCAGTTATCAAAGGATCCCAAGTGTGGGTTTTCTACAAAAAAAAAAAAGAAAATAGCTAATGTGAGTGAAAAGAAGCACAAGTAAATAAAACAATATATGAAGCAGTATAGAAAGCTTAAAGCTATATATATATGAAGGCTAGAGGACATAACACTTAACCGCAAACTCAATGAAGTATCTTTCCTGTTTATCCCGAGGAACACATGTCCAGCTGTAGGAAGGACCTTCGAATTTGTTTAAAAGAATTTTAGTAATCTTCCGAACAAGCTTAAATCCAGGGTCACGATCAAACCTCCATACACATGAAACAACAAAACGAAAGTCAACCATCAGAGACACTCAAAATAATAAATCGATAAGTCTAAGAAACGATAACCATCAGGATGATATCAACTAAACTAAGAAGACTTAATGCTAAGTCTAAGAAACGATACACAATAGCTTCAAAGAGTTTGTATTCGCATCAGAGACCAAACAATGAGACCTAAGCAAGACATAAACAAAACCAAAACCATTATTCAAAGAGTTTGTAATCGCATCAAAGACCAAACACTTCATAACCAAGACCAATCGAGACCAAACAATGAGACCTAAGCAAGACCTAAACAAAACCAAAACCATTATTCAAAGAGTTTGTAACCGTACCATTCTGTCTTTGGTATGGGAATGGGAGAGAGGACGGTGGTGAACTCATGTCTGTTTGGCACTAAAAGCAGTGCATTTAGAGCCTGCAATGTGTCCTCTTGGAGTTCCGGCAACACCGGAGGATAATCAACTTGGAAATTGTTGCCTTGAGACGATGGATGCGAACGATGACTGCGAGTCTGAGAGACTTCAGCTGGAGAAGGCGGAGGGTCAACTAGAGTAGGCGGAGGGTCAACTAGAGCAGGCGGAGGATGCGACGGATTGTAGTGGACTTCTTGAGAAGGAGTCGGGTTCACTGTAGTCTGCGGTGGGTGAGTGTAGGAGTTGTGAAAAAGCTGTTGAGACGGAGGATGCGACGGATTGTAGTGGACTTCTTGAGAAGGGGTCGGGTTCACTGTAGGCTGCGGTGGGTGAGTGTAGGAGTTCTGAAAAAGCTGTTGAGGCGGAGGATAGTTCCAGATCTGGGCCGCCGATGACTATCGTTGTACTTCAGGCGTCTGCAGCGGAGGAGGAGATTGGACCGCCGGCGTGAAGTTGTACTGATTGGGTAGACTGTGCGGCCGTTTATTTGCTGTTGACGCTCCGACTCTCTGAGAAACGTTAGGAGCAGTAGGTTTCCTCTTCCTTCCTCCTCGATTAGGCATCGTTTGAGAGATGATGGGAACGATTAGGGTTACGGATTTGGGGGAATCGAGAGGAAGAAGAGAAGGATTAGGTTTAGATTTGGGGGATCGAGAGGAAGAAGAGAAGGATTAGGGTTTACGGATGGGGGAAATGAGAGGAAGAAGATGCGGATTAGGGTTAAGATTTGGGAGAATCGAGAGGAGTCGAAGGCTGCGAGAGGAAGAAGATAATGGATTAGGGTTTTCGTATTAGGGGGAATCGAGAGAAGAAGAGGGATAATGGGTTTGGGTTTGGGTTTAGTTAGGATTAGTTAGGATTAGTTTGGGATAATGGGTTTGGGTTTATGTTTAATTAGGCCCAAATTTTAATCTAAGCCCAGATTTTACAATTTTAATTACAATTTTAGTTTACCAAATTTATTTATAAAACACTGATTAATTTTAATTAACCAAATTTTAATTACAATTTTAATTAACCAAATTTATTTAATTACAATTTTAATTAACCAAATTTTAAAATTTTAATTACAAGTTATTTATATAACCAAATTTATTACACAATAATATTACACAATAATATTACACAATAATATTACATAATAATATTACACAATAATATTAGACAATAATATTACACAATAATACACAAATATTACACAGTAAAAAGACAAAAATTAAAAAACAAATACATAGTAATTTTGCCAAATAATTATTGTTCTTCGTCTTCTTGTTCTTCATCATCAGAAGACGATAAATTACACTGGAATTCATCTTCTGGATCCGCATCTCCAACATCGTAATCAAAGTTTATTGGATTAGCATCCGCTACCAAATTGTCGACTATGAGATCTTCAACTGTAGTCATCAATACAGCATCATCATTTTCTGTTTGCAACAGAGTCGGTTCATTGTTTTCATATTCTCCTGAAATGTTTCCCCTCGGATTTACTTTCAGAACACTTAGCCACTCTCGCTTTGGTTTCTTTGTGTATGGATACGGAATATAGCAAACTTGATCCGCTTGAGATGCTGTTTGCACAAAATCGCAATTTAGTATGGATAGTTACATTAACTAAACTTATATATAAATTATATTGAGTCTTACGTACCTAAAATGAATGGCTCATATTTGTTGTATTTTCTCGAAGAGTTCACGTCAACAACGCCACTATTGCTCTTCCGAGTCCCTCTACCAATGACAGGATCATACCACTTACTCTTAAAAAGTGTGATTCTCAAACTGGTCATCCCTTCGTACTCAAGTTCTATGATATCAGTTAAGTTCCCATAGAAATCTGCACCATCAGATGCATCAGTGTAATTTTCACCTTTAACACATACACCATAGTTACATGTCTTCCGTCCAGCGCCGTGATTCTGCGTATGAAACACATAGCCTCTTGCAAAGTATATTGGCCAAGTTTTGACCTTGTGTAAAGGTCCATGCACTATCTCTTGAACCCAAGTAGGAAATGGATTTATGGCGTTCCAGTATATAACCTGCGTATACATATAAATATTATATATCAATGATATAATTAAATAAATGCATAATCAGAGTCGGTTACATGGGTTCGAGTATACTTACATAATCTTTCACCCACACATGATATTCTTCAGCTCTTTTCGTGGACAGTTCTTTTTCGGTTAATTCAGGATATTTGGTAGAAAGAAAATCCTCGAACATACTAAGAAAATTATATATATTTAATATATATGAGAAATATTTGTGGAGTCTATATATTTGCGAGTCTATATTATATACCTCTCAATTGGTTGAAAATAGTCACAATTCCATAAAACATATGCATGTGCGCACTGATAGTCTCTCTCTGAAAGCCATACTTCATGCATTTCCCCACTTGGGCGACCGACATGAGTAAATATATTAGGGACTCCAGGGACATGATATATTGGGACTTCACCTTCATAGAATCTTGTTAACCTGATCAAATAAGATAATTAAAAATAATTCAAATTAAGTATAAATTATAATTTCATTTAATTATACCTTGATTTTGTTTGTATATGATCGACAAAGTAGTGCTCAGAGAAGTAAGCAATCTCGTCATTGATATAGGACTCAACGATTGATCCAGCCGCATATCTTTTGTTCTTCGCTTTTCCTTTCAACTTTTTGAAAAATCTTTCAAAAGGATACATCCACCTATATTGGACAGGGCCTCCCAGTTCTGCTTCATACGGGAGATGTATAGGCAGGTGCTCCATCACATCAAAAAATGATGGTGGAAATATCTTCTCTAAGTTGCATAAGATCAAAACAATGTTATATTTAAGAATTTGAACGCGACTTTTTTGCAAAGTTCTTGAGCATAAGTCCCTGAAAAATGCTCCAATCCCTGAAAATTTCATGTCTTAAGAAATTATATTTAAAAATATATACTACTAATTTAATTAAATAGGTAATCTGTACTACCTGATAATGCAAGGTGAACGTTCCGGTCTAGGAGTTCTGCGAAGATAAATGGAAGAAGTCGCTCCATAAAAACATGGCAATCATGACTCTTCATTCCTGAAAACTTGCCATTGATCAAATCAACACAACTAGCCAAGTCTGACAAATAACCATCTGGAAATTTCACCGCATGCTTGACACATTCCAATAAACTTGTTTTGGCTTCCTTTGTCAATGTATATGCTGGGAATGGAGCTTTACCCTTCCTATCAATATGTAAGTGTGGTCGAGAACAAAATTGTTCTATGTCCAATCTTGACATGATGTTATCTTTAGATTTACCCTGTACACTCATAAGAGTATACAAGATGTTGTCCACAAAATTCTTCTCGGTATGCATCACATCAATATTATGTCGGAGATTGAGGTCCTTCCAATAAGGTAGCGACCATAATATGCGTTCTTTGTGCCAATTATGTTCCTTTCCATAGCCTGGCATCTTCTTTTCATGACCGTTACCACCAACTTCCCTGGTTTTTGGTGGATTTACATCTTTCAAACGCTCATAATAAACTTGCTCACCAGTTAAAGACTGCGGTGGATAGTCGTTAGAAGCGTCTCTTCCCTTCAGGAAATCTTTTTTGTTCTTCCTTAATTGATGACCATGAGGCAGGAATCTTCGGTGACAATCAAACCAACATGTCTTCCTTCTTTTGGGTAGATAAAACGACTTTGTACTTTCCATGCAAATTGGACAAGATAATTGACCGTGGGTGGTCCATCCCGATAACATGCTATACGCCGGAAAGTCGCTTATCGTCCACATCAGCACTGCTTTTAGATTGAAGTTTTGATTCAAAGACACATCGTATGCATCGACTCCAGTAGACCACAACTCTTTTAACTCCTCAATAAGAGGTTGTAGGAAGATATCGAGGCTAGCTCGCGGATGATTTGGCCCAGAATTCAGAATTGTAAGAAACAAGTACTCCGTATTCATGCACATACCAGGGGGTAAATTATATGGAGTCAAGATCACAGGCCACAGTGAATGATTACGAGACATGCCAAATGGATTGAACCCATCGGTACATAATCCAAGGTAGACGTTACGGGGTTCTTCCGCAAACCGGGGGTTAAGCTCTTGGAAATATCTCCACTCCGCCGCATCAGAAGGATGATTCATTTCTCCCTCTTTTGATTGGTGCTCTGCATGCCATCTCATTGCCGCTGCAGTCTTTTGGCTCTGATACATTCTCTTCAACCTATCAGCAATAGGTAGATACCACATACGACTATATGGTACTCTTGTTCTCCGTCGGTCCTCCTTAGGCTTCCATCTTGGTGAACCACAAAATAGACATGTCTCTTCCTTTTCGTCTTCTTTCCAGAAAATCATACAATTGTTAATACAAACATCAATTGTATAATATGGAAGGCCCAAATTACGCATCAATTTCTCTGTCTCGTAATGTGAACCGGTAGACTGGTTGCCTTCTGGTAAATAATCCGTCAAAATTCTGCAAACCGAATCTACTAACTTTTCACTCATATTATACTCCGCCTTATTTTGCATGACTCGAGCAGCCAATGACAATTGCGAGTGACCTTCACGACAACCATCATATAAAGGAGTTTTTGCACTATCTAACAAGTCGTAAAATTTTTGAGAATGGTTTTGTACCGGTTCTTCCACATTCTCATGACTCTCATTTTGATGATAATTATCATCTAAACCCACATTATAACGAAATGCATCATTCACCATATCCACATATGGATCTTCTACTACATTACCCATTTCTTCATGACTCCCATCATACGTCCTATCAGTGTAACTATTTCCTATATCCAAATTAATTTCTTCGCCGTGGTTATACCAAACATAATAATCTGGCATAAATCCATTACTAAACAGATGCTCATAACTCTTCTACCCGAGAGACATCTATTGTTTTTGCAAACACTACATGGACAGAGAAACTTACCCCCATTATTCTGAACTGTTTCTTGGCTACTTGCAAACGTTAAGAATTGGTCCACCCCCACTTCGAATTCAGATGAAAAATTCCCCGTCACTTCATCGAACCTCTTGTACATCCACTCCCGATAATTACCGCCATTACCACCATAATTGTAATGTCCCGCCATTATAATTATATATATATATATTTTTTTTTTTTGGGAGAAAATATAAAAAATTATATAAAGCAAACTTTTTTTTTTTGATTTAGAATTTTTTTTTTAGAGGAGGAAAGTGAGTTAGGAGTGAAGAGAACAAATGAGTGCAACTTCTTTTTATAGACTTTCCTAGGTGACTAATAGGTGACTAATAGGCGACTACATAATAAAAGTTGGTACACCAACCCCCGCATGGAAAACACGTTTCTTTTAACTGTTTTTTGCGACTACTTGGCGACTACACGATGACTATGTAATGACTCGCCGTAAGAGTCGCCTAACAGTCGCTAAATTTTACGACTACTTTACGACTACCTTATGACTCGCCGAATGAGTCGCAACGTAGTCGCCAAAGTTTACGACTATTTGACGTGGTCGTACTGTAGTCGTTAATTTGGCGACTAAGTTGCGACTATATAATTCCATCAACAATATAGTCGCCTCTTAGTCGTTAAAATACGACCACCGTAACGACTGCATGTATTAGTCGCTGAAGAGTGACTATTTAGTGACTAAATCCATGTAGTCGCAGAATAGTCGCTAAATCGTCACTTTGTAGTCGTTAATTTTGGCGACTACATATGTGGTCGCTATGTGTAGTCGCTAATCACCTGTTTTCTTGTAGTGGCAATTGGTGTTACAATCACTTGGTGTGTCAGCTAGTTTTTCGCTAGTTTTTCGCTTGGTGTTTCATTTGGAAAACTTTGTTTCTTTAGTACTTGGTTTGTTAAGACATGGAGATGTTTGTTTGTGGTTTGAAGTTTGAACATTGGTTTCTTTTTGTGTTCAGTTTTGTTTAATTTTGGATTGAATGAATGGTATTGAGTTTGGTTTTGTTTAATTTTGGATTAAGTTCGGGTTCCCGAATCCGACCCGAACCCGATGGATGTATATTCGAAACTCGATCCAAATACTAAAAATACCCGAATGTGTCTAGAACCCCTTACCGAAATACCAGATCTGAACTCGATCAGATACCCATAAGTCTTAGTCTAGAAAAGATTGCTGAAACGCTGAGTGGAAAAGATGACATCTAGTGACAAAATTTAAATCTTAGGGTTTAAACATCTCAAGCTTCGGAATCAGAACATATGATTTTAGCCAAATAAGACTTTTACCAAAACGAAAAAAAGTTGGGATGACTCCGAAAATGAAAAAGAGTATTTTAACACATGATTTTGAAAGAGAGAAAAAACATATCCAAATGAGCCATCATCACCTACCTGTATTCTTGACTCTAACCCTAGTACCCTTACAACACTTTTTTTTCTTTTTCAGTTAGTATATGGCATAGATGATAGATTGTTAAAAATTATTATTGGTCGGAACTTGTATGCACTGAAGGTGATTCAAAAATGCTGAGGATCCTTTTATATGCTAAGCATCTTCGTTTTCATTACCAAATGTTGTGTATCCCACCGCATGAAGGGTCTTGCTCTACTGTGTTGGAAGTATATTGAGATTTACGTGGCAAATGGATTGGTGGGATGATGAAAGGGCCTTGCTCTACTCGTTTATGAAACGTTGCTTTACCGTGTGAATCAAACAGAACATTAAGATTATCCAATTTTTTTTTTCTTTTCAAAACCATATGTTTTGTTTCTCAAAAACCGTTAAAATAACGAGAAAGAACTTCACTGTTATTTGGGTTGGTAAATGTTTTAAAAGGAAGAGCAATTTAGGTTAATGATATGCTAGTGTAAAAGATAAGGGTAGGTGATGGCCATTAGTTCACTCGAACAAAATTATCGAAGAAAATCCCATAATATATATTTCCTTAAATTATCCTTCAGAGTAAGGTATTTTATATATTCTTTTTATAAATAAAAGTTAGTCACATTTTCTGACCACAAAAAGATGTATATAATCAATAAAAATGCATCTTTAGTAATACCAATAAGATTTTTTACCAAAAAGAAAAAAAGCAAATAAGTTAACAAAATTAAGCCTTTTGACTTTCATTGAATTTGGGATAAGATTTTAACCAAATGAGATTTTTTTCTTAACAAATAATTTGTTTGCTGTAATTTAAATTCAAAAAAATGAGATAAGATGTTAACACATGATTTGATATATATATCCAAGTGAGCCAATATCCATCACCTACCCTTATATTTTACAGTAGCATATTCATGTACCTATATTTCTTCCCTTTTAAAACATTTACGACATTCACTATATGACTATGACTTATCATAATTACAAAATTACATATTGATAAAAAGAGAAGAAAAAAAAAACCCTTCAAAAATACGTTTTAAAGAAAGAAGAAAAAGAAATCTTGAGGTCTTAAACAGGCATAACCGGAAGAAGACAAAGTTTTCAGGTGCATGAGTTCTTCTTTGATTTTATTTTTAAAAAATCTTTGTTATTTATCTTTGTTATAATATTTTATTTTTGCTTAAATATTATGAGATATATGTGCTGTATTTACATTTTAATGATTTTACTTTAGTGTTTTTCTTGCTCCACCATCTGCGTCCACTGAATTTGAATGATAAAAATGTCATATCAATTATGGATATGAATATTTTGTAGCATATGTAGCATATTTTGTAGAAATCGTTTACAGGGAATTTCATAGCCAGATTTTGTTTTTAAGAAAAAAACTTATATTGATATTTGTGAGAAGAAAAAAAAAAGTTTATAAAATTCTGCCAAGTGAGTAGTTATAGTTTTTTTCCACAAAAAAAGAGTAGTTAAAGTTAAAGTTTTCAATAGTTTTTTGTTTTTTAATTATGTTTTTGAAACAGAGGTAAAATAATTTGTGTACCAGTATTGTAATGTAACTGATACGTTGACTGTTGAGACCTCTGTTTTTATTTTATTAGTTATAAGACAAATGGCTTCAAAGAGAATGGCTTCAAGTATCGAACTAGACGCATTATCCAATCTACCGGATGTACTTCTGATTCTGATCATCTCTTGTTTGTCGTTTAAGGAATGTTTAAGGACAAGTTTACTCTCTAAGAGGTGGAGGTATCTCTGTCGTGAGACAAGAAACATTTCTTTCGAGGAGTCCGAGTACGTGGACCGCTCTGTCTCCGACAAAAGATCCAAAAGGATTTCGTTTGTTAACTATATGTGTCAATGGGTCTCTCGATATTAGGGTTACTGCATGGAAACCTTCGAGATTAAGTTCTCTGTTCCATGGGGATTTGCGGCAGAGATGGAGTCCCTGATCGAATTCGCAGTCTCAAGACAAGTCAAGAACCTAGTTCTTGATTTCACAGACTTTTTTTGGTCAGTCACTACCGATGCGTCGAGGTATTACAAGGTTTATGTGCATTTACCAGCAAGCGTTTACAATCTAAGAACCCTTGAATCGCTGAAGATATATTCGTGCGGGTTTGACCCCTCGAAATTCAAAAACTCTGGATCGCTTAGAAAGCTCTCTATAGGTTGGATCGAACTCACAGGGGCCGAGTCTTTGATATTAACCTCTCCTACGCTCAAGAGTCTAAGTTTTAGTTATTGTTGGGGTGTTGATATCAACAACATAGCCGGAGATATCAAGGAATTTGAATTTGAGAACTGTGAATTCTCTCTTTACATGGCTTGTTCCTTTGATCTGCCTAATCTAGAGATATTCAAGTACTCAGGCCAAGTGCTTGCTTTTGATGTCAAGAAAATGAATAAGTTCAAAGAAGTTTATTTAGATTTTGAGGCAGAGGGCGACTACGAAGAACCCAATAAAAGAACCAAACTAGAAGGAACTATGCTTTCTGGCTTCCTTAACAGTCTTCAAGGTGTGAGGACCTTAAGTGTATGCCCTTTTCTCCTTCAGGTATATATTTAACTCTTAACATCATTTTCAGGTTATTAACTTATCTTTGAGAATGAGAATTGAGCAAAATATTTTACTAGGGGATATAGGTTAGTTTCAAAATATAACGATTCTCCCCATGAAAGTTTTGAATAGCCTAGTGGATAACAAGAATATGTAGTACTCTCTCTGGTTTTGGTTTTTTTTACTTGTCATTCTAGAGGAAATTTTTTATTCCATATTACTTATCGTTGTTTTATGTTTATGATGCAATTTTATCAATCAAATTTCCAGTCTTATCTCTCATTTTTGGCTTATTAATTACTTAAAACAAATGAAATAACACATCAATGAAGGGTAAAATAGAAAATTAAATTGTTTTCTTTATGTGTGTGAAATCAGCTAGAATGACAAGTAATATAAAACGGAGGGAGTAGTAGCTAATATAGTAGTATGTGTAGTATCTTTACCTTATAAGCTATTGCGTTGTAATTGATGGATATAAAGACGGTTAGTTGACAGTTATCTTTATCTGAGTAAGTGTAAGTGCATGTGTTTTTCTTTTTGAAGGCTATCCAAGAATGTGATGATCCGTCTTCTATACTTCGTCCTATGGAAACACAACATTTGGTGCTGAGAACGAGGTTGCATGTCATGGATTTTAAAGGAATTAGGCTCCTCCTCGATAATTGCCCTAACCTGGAAACATTAACTTTCGAATGCATCCGTCGAAGCCTTTTCTCGGTAAGATTACTATATATAGTAGTATTGAATTTGAGAACAATAGTTCCTTTTACTATGTATGATTTTCCCTAAAGCTCAAAATTTTTCGTTTTGATATATATTTTTTTTTTTTGTATGAATGTTAAATTATATTCACCAAAAAAACAGTGGACCAAGAGTTTTTACAACTTAGAGAACTTCTTAGAACATAGAACAAAGATTATAACTTAATTTGGATGTGTTTGAAACCAATACTGAAGACCACTCTCAAAGCCGGATGTGGTGAGCAGCGTGAGGAGACGATTTCGCACAGTCTTGGAGATGAAGCTGATGAGGTTAGATGCGGTTGCTGGATCTTCTCCATGCCTTCGAGCATTGCGTTCCCGCCAAAGGCTGTGAACAGCAGACTGAAAAGCATAGCAAAGTACAAACAGGTGAAGCCGAGGTATTGAAGAATCCGAGAGAAGAGTGACCAGAGTTGCCCAGTTTTATATATATCGTTTTGATATATTGCAGTACGCTAAGTCATATTGTGGTGTCGGTCCACGTTCATATTGGAAAAAAAATCTTATCTATAAGAATCTTCCTAAGACACTTAAGGTCGTGGTCGTGAGGAACTTCAGTGGTTGCTTTGGAGAGCTAAATGTTTTGAAGGTTTTGATTCAGTCGGGACGTGGGCGTTGTCCCGGTCGTGCGCATGGGCCTGTACTAGAAAGAGTGGAGCTTTACGTGCGTACTGATATGGCGGAATGTCAGAAGATGGAGGCACATGGTGGAGCCGAGATGTTACAGAGTATTTCAGGGGATGTGCATGTTCTTGTACACGATCCTAAAAGAGTTGCAGAGCTATGATCAAGACTTCTCAGTAGTAGTGGTTTGCTTATTTGTCCCATTTAATGATGTTGTACTCTGTTTGTTTGATTTTCCGAATAATTTGAACTTCTCCGAAAGAATGAGGGGTCATCTATGTGAACCAAACTAAAAAAATTATTGAGTAATATTAAGATTTTATATACATCTTGCTTTTATATACTAAAAAATTATATGATTTTCGAAATGAAAATTTCTATGATTTTCGAAAGTAAAATAAAATAAAAGTATAAATAAATAATAAACTCTCCTAACTCATACTTTGAAGTCACTACAAAAAAGTGTATATTACATCAATTAAATTGTATCAAAAGGTTAAGTGATATTAATTTGTACTGCTTATTTACAATTGATATCAAAAATAAAATTTAGCATCGATTGTAATAATTGATATTCTTATTGAGTTGTACGGCATCAATAAACTAAAATTGATGCAAACTAATATAATTTTGCATCACTTTCGGTTATTGATATAAATATGTATAAATACATCACTTAAATAATCGATGTATTAATTCATTTATCTTAACATCATTTTGCAAATGATAAAAAAATTTACATCAATAAAAGATGATGCTAATAAGATTAAACTAATTATGTCAAAACTAATTTTGTGATTTAGTTCAATTGTTAAAAGTTAAAACTGATGACAAAAAAAGTTATCTGATTATAATTTGAATCAGGTAGTTAAAACATTAATAAACTAGCATAACCGATATAGATTAACAAACAATCTATATAGTTTAATTTATAAATAACAACCGACCTATTTTTAATTCATATTGCATAAGTGACAAACGATTACTAGTATTACATAAGTGACAAAAATAGTTTGAATTAACAAAAAAAATATTATATGCATGCTTCTATAGAACTAACGCGAAAACATATATTGTAGTACTTTTAGTGCTATAAAAACTGGTATCATTTCATTCTTTAAAAGTTTACCGCAGTTTCTTTAAACGAAAATAACCGATCTATTACTTTTTTTTCTCGGTTAATTGTTTTTTCTTTTGGGAAATAGAATATCTATTTTTCATGTTTCCCTAAAATTAAGTAAATCAAGTACAAATCTATAGAAAATCCTATGAGATACTTCTGTTTCCTTCGCTAACAGTTTCGTTTATTCAATAATTACTTCTTACTCTCCTATATTAACTTTGGACGATTTGATGAACATCCACAAAGGATAGAAGAGAAGAGATTTTCCAAAGCATGTTCAAGGTAAGCACTATATTGTTTTTTAACTTGTAATTTTCTCTATACTTTATTAGAAAAATCAATTTATCTGTAATTGATTAAATTTTATAATCTTTGAATGTTTCTCAAGTTTAATTTTCAGATCTGTTCGACTATTCAAGCTTAGTCTTGATTGATCGACGTGTTCAAAAGTCTGATACACAACACATCTGAAATAGAGTCTCATTGATGAGACGATGATCTAGTAAAGGTTCTGCATTTAGTGGCTGCTTGTAGGTACGGTGTTTTGATAGACAAGGGTCATGATGAAGCAAATTGTAAGATCGTGAAGTAGTTTCTGCCTACGTCTGCAGGATTTTGTTTTTTCTTTTTCTTATTTAAGTTTATTTTGGCAGCAGTTGTAAACTTGTTTGTATAGTTTAGAAGAACAGAGATTTAGTTTTTCTATAAGCTCATATTTTTAGGGCTTGGCTTGAATTTTGAGCAATGTACCGTCATATTTGTTTTCTCTTCTATGAATTTTAAGATATTTTAACATCATTTTATATAATATTATTTTTATTTAGTATTATTTGTTATTATTGAAAGGAATTGATACATTTATTATAATTATTTACAAAAATCGATAATAATTTTTAACTGATATAAATATTCAATATCATTTTTTGTAAATGACACAATTATTGGAATCACTGAATCCAACTGACACTGACTTTTACATCACTTATTTATAATTGATACAAATTTAACATCAATTTTTAAAACTGTAACAAATATTAACATCATTTATATTAATTGATATAAAACTAACATTACTTTTTGAAATTGATGCATATTAACATCAATTTCAAAATGATGCAATTATTTAGGTCAAATGATGTAAAATATTTGCATTAACGGAATATAAATCACTTAACTAAATGATGTAAAATTAATTTGCATCAATTATAAGTAATACAAATATATAAAATAAATGATTCAAAACACATGTTTTTTTGTCGTGAGTGACCTAGACGAAAATCATCAATTCTTGATCGATTTTCCCGATTGCGTTTACAATCAAACGAACATTGAGTCACTGAAGCTATACGCTTGTGGAATCTAACTCGACAAAATTCAAGAACTCGACTGCGCTAAGACCATCTTTACTGGCAGATTCTCTTCCAAATACTTTTATTAAAAAATAATAACAAGAAGAGAGAGAAGAGAAAAAAAAAAAGAGAATCCATACTTCAGGAAGAAACTTGAAAAACGGTTCTCACAGAAAATATTAAAAAAATAAATAAGAAAGAAAATTTGTAAAAAAACTAATTTTTATTTATTTTTTTGAGAAATGGAGTACAGATGCCCTAAGAAGCTTCACAATCGGCTGGCTTCAGAGCTCTGAAGTCACTACCTTGCTTTCCAAGTTTCCGTCTCTTGAGAGTTTGAGATTTATAAACTGTGCGAGTCTTGGAGATGAAGAAATGGTTTTGGGTGAAAACCAGAACCGTTTAGTTAAGAGAATTAGTCTTTAAAAACTGCGATTTTGCTGAGCCGATTTGTAAATTTGATATACCAAATTAATAGCAGTAATCCTCAAGTATTCTGGAACAGTTCCTTACTTTTACTTCCAGAGAGTTAACGAGCAGATGCAAGAATCATACTTCGATCGGAGACGACATATAATATTGGAACCAGAGAAATCCTTGCTTGTCTTGTAACGACATCTCTCTTATGCTAAGACTTTAACTGTGTGTTCATATCTCTTCCAGGTATATATATACAAAATCACTCAACATATCTAACATCTTACACTCATGATCAGACTTTAACATCTTACACTCATGATCCAAAATGTGGAGGATGAAGATTTGCAACGTTGATTTGAAACACGACATCTGGTATTTAAGACGAGTCAGCATCCATATGAGTTTGTAGGGATTAAGAACTTGATTAATAAGTACTGTCCGGATTTGGAATCTCTTAATTGGATCCTCTAAGACCAATTATGAAGGTAATTAATTAAGTTACTATACTAGATCTTGTAATTGTTAAAACATACAGTAAAGCTAGATGTCAAAAGAGGAAAGATTGAGTTTAATGGATTGATTTTTGATGGGCAGACGCTTTTTTGAGATTGACACAAGTAAATATTGGCTTTATCAAATCAGTCTAGAGTGTTTGAAAAAGACGCTTAAAGTCGTTGAGGTGAAGGTTTTTGGTGGTGGTTGGTTCGAGTTACGTGTACTGTAGTATTTGATTCGGTACGGTCGTGTTATGGAGCTAGCTTAATCTGTATGTGGACGAAGCTCAAATGAACAAATGCACTTATTGGAGAGCTTATATGGTTCAGCAAATCAAGAATGCTTCCAGCCGCTTACAGATTGTAACTATATATATTCAAAACCACGTTTGAAAATTGAAATTAAACCCTATTTTTGAGTCGGCTTTGGATTGTTTTTAAAACTCTTTGGTCAAACTTTTTCATCCAAAAAAATAAACTTTTTTTTTGATTTTCGAGTTTTTTTATGAAGTGTTTAAATTGGCTATCAATTGGTTATTTGGTTAGGAAACAGAGTTGCCGAAAATTTTGTTTGTTTAATGCAGACTGTGTTTTTTTTTTTTTTAGTTCGTTTTGAAATTGTATTTTTATCAAAATAAGCAAAAATAACAATCAATCACGGATTTGGTCTATCCTTATCCGACTTCGACGACGCAAGAGTTGCCAAAGTCAAAATAATTGAACATTTGCAGAATGAAAAAAATAATACTGTAAATGTTAATTTTAATTTTTTTTGTTTTTAACTTTTTTTTTTCACGTATAATCCAATTTTGTTTTCATTTTTTTGTACGGATTAACAGAATATAACCATGAAGTAGATATAGGATATTAGAAATATTTAAGGAAGTAAGTAACATGAAGAGAATCCAATGCAATGGAGTACTAGACCCACAAACCAAACACATGCATGGCTAATTTGGCGATTGAAGACTTTTCACCGAATAATAATACCAAAACTTCGAGACTCATAAGTGACACAACTAAGTCGTCGATGACTATAAGCTTTTAAGTCTCTCGCTAGACTGTCCAGAGATTTCTTCATCTTCTTTGTCTTTTAGCCTTTCTATATTATCCTTAGATTTCTTTAATTGTCACCTTTCTAGCCTATATAAACGCATAAGCATGAGCGACACTAATAAGCAAAATAAGGTAATATTAAGAATTTAAGATGACATCTTCTATGGTCTCTTCAATGGTTTTCTGTCTCCTTCTTCTTCTTGTGTTTCCGCATATGGATAAAGCGCTTGGCGCACAAGAGGAAGCCAATAATCAAAGTGAGTCTTTTGGTCTTTTAGATGTTCCGAGGTCATTAATTAGTATCATTTTACGTTAATTAGTTAGGTTTTTATTATTTTTGTAGTTGTGTTTGATCCTGATTTTGGTTTGAGTTTTGGAATTAATCCGTATTTGAATAAACAAATGAGCACTAAAATGATCAAACATTGACTCATGTAATATATAATGTAATGCTTTTTGGGTGGTGCAGGTGCAGAAGAGATTTACCATCCTAGTGGCTTAGGCCGTATTATCGGCCGTATAAAATGTCCTCGTAAAATACCCTTTTGTCATGATCCTGATATCCCAAATGTCCCGATACCTCCTCCGCCACACATGCCTGTGAAAGGCCGCGTTGAACCTTTCGGTCGGTTCATCCGTATATGTAAAAAAGACCCCAAATTTTGTAGCGCTGTATGTAAAAAATACCCCAAGGTTTGTCGCGCCGCCCTTATATGTAAAAAAGACCCCAAAAAATGTCGTCCTGGTCATGTCTGACATTTCAATAAATCTCCTCCGCCCCACAGGCCTTTCAAAGGCACACAAGGACCTGGTCATTTCAATACCTCACTCTAGCTTTGAATGCATGTGTGTGTGTTGTGTGCATGTTTCATATCTTAAATTGTGGTTTAATTTGGTTTGTGGTTTCTGTCCTTGTTTTATCTGTGTATGTGTTTGTATATTTTCCAGTTTTTTCGAACCGCTCCGTCGTTGCTATAATAAATAAAACTTGTGTTTCCTTTCGTGTTCACGACCGCCTCTTTACTTACGTTGGATCGTTGAAACATTCTCTAAACACTTTGGCAACAGAAATCCATCTCAGACAAACACAATATTGAGAAAGAAGTTTACACTGTCATTTGTATAATTGTATTTCACCGATCGGATTCATTATAGAAACTGTGAAAAGAAAATTTCGCAGGAATCAACAATGAACAATGAAATAAAATTAGGGAATATATAAATTAAAACAAAGAGTTGTAAAAGAAAGGAGAAGTAAAGAAAATTAAAACATTTTTTTTTGTAGAGATTAAAAAGTTTGCAGTACATGTGTACCTAACGAAAAAAGTTTTATTTTGGTTAAATTACTGTAGAAACTGAGGTTTCTCACAATGAATTTGTTTAGAAGGGAAACAAATTCAATAACAATCTCTTGGAGGATTTAGATCAAAGTAAGCAAGAAAAGAAAAAATGAAATCTCTTGAGGAACAAGCTAGGTTTTGCTCAAGAACAAAGAAGAATTTAGGGTTTTGTATTAATGATTCGATGATCTTACAATGAGAGAGGATTGCCCTCTATTTATAGGTATTCAAAGATCTACTCAATATACTCAAATATATCGAATATATTGAATATATTGACTTTCCTAACTACAGGCGAATTAATAAGGAAAGTCTTTCCTTTCTCGCTAGGTCAGCCGCAGGGCGAGTTGAAGTGCCGATTCGTCACCTCGTCCATGGGCTTCTTAACGTTATTGGGCTTTCAGGGATGAAATCCAATCCTAGGTCGAATTCCCGGTTTAGATAGCCGGTTCTTTAACGGGTCGTGATTGATATGTCGGGGGTGCTAATTCCCGTACCAACAATTAGTCCCCCCTCAGTTCGGTATATTCAGAAGTTAATTCGAATGACCGGACTTCAAGAGAGAATATTCGATTTGATCCGTAAAGAGATCCGAATCTAAACACTCCGGAATCGTCGCGCCGCTTTGCCCTCCTCTAGTCGGGTGACACGTGTCCAATACGTCGCATCTGTCAATTCGGAAGCTGAAGCGTCGCGTAGGTTATGGTAGGCAATTATGACCCCGCGTAGGGTTGCCACCCACTCCCGTCTATAAATACTTAGTATCCGCCGAGTGTTTTCACTTTTCGCCGCTTCGTCAAAAAAGGTAATCACTTCGTTCTCTCTCTCTTCGCCTTTAATTACTTTGTTATTCGCCAGTTTTTCAACACTCTTCGGCGATCTGCGTTGTTATTCACCTCGGCCATGGTTTCCTCATCGGCTACCACAAGTGAACCGTTGATCCGCAAGAACTCCAGCAGGGAACCTCCGAACGTTGTCGGATCGGTCCAAGGCGATATGCCGAATAGATCAGAAGAGGCCGAATGCTCCTCAAGGCGCAGATCCAACGAGATCCCAATCCCTTCTTTGATTGACGAAGATGATCGCGAAGATCACGGAAATGCTACGCCAATTTCCGATCACCCACCTGACAACCTGGGTGGTGAAACGGTCCGACTTGCGCCTGATAACGTCATGATCAATGACCTCTCACCTCTTCGAGACCACCGAGGTGACATCAGGGGCGAGGAGACGACCAGTACTAATAAGTCGGTTGGCGACCTGTTGAATTCGTGTGGCCTGTCCAATTATGGTGTTCACATTATTATTCCCGGAGAGCACCAACGTCCGTGGAGTCCGCCTCTCGGGTATATTTGCTTGTACGAGGGATTCTTTTTCCAATGCCGGTTGTTCTTCCCTCTTCCTAATTTGCTCACCCAATACGCCCATCGCCGCAAAATTCCGATATGTTAACTCACCCCAGGAAGTATCTGCAACTTCGTCGCCGCCCTCACTCTTGCGGCCGAAGCTGAGGTGTTCCTCGAAGTCGAATGCTTCGAGCAGTTGACAAACTTCAAGAATAGCCAGG
Source organism: Camelina sativa (assembly GCF_030686135.1). Classification (NCBI taxonomy): domain Eukaryota; kingdom Viridiplantae; phylum Streptophyta; class Magnoliopsida; order Brassicales; family Brassicaceae; genus Camelina; species Camelina sativa. The sequence continues at coordinate 24,242,558 of NC_141881.1, forward strand.
GCAGCAAATTGTGGATGGTTAATGCAAAGCTAGCTCATAACTTCCTTATGGAGGAAAAAGTTAGTAACTTCAAGAAGTTGAGAGCTCCCTACTTCTTCGTCCGAGTTGACGATCGCTCTTTTGAAAATCCGAAATGCGGTCGCCGAAGAGTGTGGAACTATTCGCCGGGTATCATCTCGTTCCTTATTCTGTTAAATCGGACAATATCGTGCTGACCTGATTTTGTATTATCATATGTTTTGCAGATCGCCCTTCTTCAGCTCGGAGATTATCTTCCAGATTCGAACGCATCAAGAGCGCTCTCCTCGGTGTAGCTGACCGTAGCTGGACTCAAATCTCACGACGCCGCGTGGAAGCAGCGATGGGTAAGGCAAGAACACAGTTCGCCAGTTTTGCAAGCTCACTGGGTCAAACTTCCGAGGTCCCGTCAACCACAATTGTCGCCTCCGAGATGCTCTGATCCATGGATCGAAACGAAGAACCGACTGTAACGCCCCCGAACCGTCCTAGGACCACGAAGGCCATCGGACAGCCACAGAACGCCACATGCAGAATTGCGCCGAGGTGGTCCGGCCGAGGGACGGAAGCTGCAGACTTCCCGACCGATCCTCCCTAGCACAATCCCACCCGCAACCGAGGTTACTTAGGCTTTTCAACCCTCGCGGCCTGGTGCGTTGTGTTAGCCCGGACAAGGCCGAGTATCATTTGCAACTTGCCATGTTTTCCTGAAAACCGTATATATATTACTTTAGTAAAATAATTCATCACAAATAAATTATTAAAGCAATATATATTTAGATAGTCGGAAAAATATATACATAACCTTTTGTGAAATTATAGGGTTTTACAAGGAACACATGAAAACCCTATCCGGTACCCTAAAGTTTGCTCCGGCTCTAGACTCACTTAGGCTTCCCTGCAAAACCACAACAACAGAGACATGAGTAATCTAAGATTACACAGTGAGTCTGGGTATCCCTTTTATCCTAAACAGGATTCTACTTCCCCAACCCGACTACCCCGGCAAGCAAAGAAAACAAGCAAGTAATCAAAGCAACACAGCCGAAAGCGATAGCGGAAGCAAATAAAACTACCATCAAACAAGAGAGGTTAGATCCACGTGACTCGACTCAACGCTCTAACTCTCTATACGCAACATAGAACGACTAAAGCTCACTTTAGACTCCTCATCTATACACAACTCGCAAGGACAACTAGGATAAACAAGGAATACTTGAACTACCCCAAACTCCTTAAGCGAACCAGCAAACAAGACATCTAGAATACGACAAGGAACGCTTGACATATCCAGACTCTTTTCACCTCGCCACGCACAACATGCAAAGACGCCTAGCCATAAACAAGAGACACTTGATTACTCTAGACTCTCTACACCTAGGGCCCTTCGATAATCTGTTCCGTTCCATCTCCTTCTCCATGCCGAGACCACAAAGTTCTCCGGCATGATCCCACCTTTAGCTACATCGTCATGTAGCGGTCACGCTGGTAGCTAGCCAGCCGTGACAATGTCCTCGCGCGAGTGGTCGTCGGGAACTCACGCGCGACATACACTTTTGGAAACAGAAATATCGTCACACTTCTCTAGCTTAAGACTCAAGAAACGAATTCAAGAGACTAAGCTAAAATAAAACACATAACCCCAAATTCAAGCAATGATAAATCAAGCACGTTAGCATGAAATCAAGCAAGAATACAACATGCAATAATCAACAAGAAGCAAGAGTATAAATCAAGCAACTTAAGATTATTTTACCGGCATGCAACCAATATAAGCCACTTGAGCGAAATTATGCTACAAGTCCTATTACTCATGCAACCATTTAAGATTTACCCATTTAAATCTTAAGTCCAAATTAACATGCAGCCTAACCGATTTACTCATTTAAATCCTTAGGTTTATTTGTGCATGTTCTAACCTCGATTAAAATTATGCAAAACAATGCAAATTATTTAATCGTTTATCACGCATGCAACCGGATTTTAACAAGAAAATATTCAAGTTAAACCAACTCTTTCTAGCATGCAACTCTAACCAAGTTTTAAGTCCCAAAATTACTTAAAACGCAACCGTATTTAACATGCATGGGGATTTAAGTTAGATGTGTTCCTACACCTTTCACTGAAATGAATCCTACTCGGCATGCAATCAATTTCAACCAAAGCTACATGCATCCATCCAACATGCACTACCTCAGACTCACCTTTCGCGTATCGACGATGACTGCACAGACTCACGGCACCACACGATCAGACGATCCTCGCTTGACAATCCTCCACTCCTTCAACCGTTCCCGTTCTCGACTTACTCAGTCCAACCGCGTCTCTCTCTCAACGGCCTCTTCGACAGAGACTCCCTTCTCTTCGACAGCTTGATATCAACACTAACACCGTGTTTTCTCGATGATCACCAGCTAACAGCTCCACTCCTTCGTCTATAAATAATTCGACGGCAACTCCTCCTTTTACTCGATGATCTCTCTCTCTTGGTGATCTCTCTTGTTCCTCTCTTGTCTTTGAGAGAAAACAAAGCTTTATGCGTTTGAGTGTTGAGAGAAATGTGAGAAACTTTTCGGTAATGAGTCTCCATTCCTCTATTTATAATGCTCGAATCCTCTTCCTTTCCTTAGTGCAAATCGACATGTGTCTTCTCCTTTTCTTGTTTATGCGACAAGTGCTTCTCCTTCCAATCAAAGCTCGCCAATTAGCCTCCTAATCCTTCTCTATTAGTGCATAAAACTCCTCCTTATTAGTGCATGCCTTCTCTTCTATTAGTGCATGTCTACTAATCTCCACAAAATTTTATAAGGCAAAGGGGTGACTTGGCTCCATGTTACCCACATTTTCTCCCTTGAATTCCTTGGCCAAAATTGATGAAACTTGGCTCAATGTGGTTCTCTTCTTCTCTTTAAGTCTTCTTGGTAGAAATTAGTGAGACTTGGCCACCTTAACACCACTTCTTCCTTAATCACCTTGATTAAGCTTAATCTTCCACTAACTTCCTTAATCTTCTTGAATTTTTAATTCTCCCACTAACTCCTTTCTTAATATCGCATGACTTGGCCTAATTTGCTCCACTTCTTTTCCTTGGTGTAAAATTGCATGACTTGGCCTCCTTAAACACCACTTCTTCCTTGGGAATTAATTTCCCATTAATCCCACTAAGCTTTCTTGAAAAAAATTAATCTCCCACTTATCTTGATTCTTATTGGCCGAAATTTTGAGAAAATAATAATTTTTCCCAAAACACTCCATCCTTTGCCTAACACCTTCGATGTTTCCTTCCGGCATTCTTTGATGCATTAAGACCATTTCTTTGATAGTTCGGTCAATGGCTATCGGTCCTCCCGTCCATTGGTTAGTCGTTAACGTTCCTCTTGATAAGTTTTCTCGGCAACCTTTTTCGACTCCTCGACTAATTTTTTTCTCGACTCCTCGATCATCCTTAGGGTCCTGGCCATACTCCCGGTCACTCCGTCTTGGTTTGGTCATTTTTCAACTCCTGACTTTTTCCTCGGACTTCTTCTGGTCGTTTTTCTTTGTTTTACATCTTCTTTCTTTTCAAGCCTTTTCTGGTCCATTCCCTTGATCTTTTATTTTGGGATTTTTACTCTTGGTGAGGGTCATTACATTCTCCTCCCCTTATAAGAATTCGTCCCCGAATTCTCACTTCTCCTTCTCCTTCTGGTGCCGGTTATACTCCTGGCACAGATGTCGTTGCCTTATAATCACTATCGTGCTTATATCTCTGCCGAAATCCTCCTTCCTTTGGCTGTTTTGTCTCCAATATTGGACTCCACATTCATACCACCGTTTTAACTTAAAACACCCGGACCTTGTTTGCAGTTGCTTCTTGGAAAACTTCTGCATCTCCAGCATATACTTAGCTCCTCCTCATATTTATGGTCCTCCACACATTGAGACTCTTGCTTTGTTGTACCATTGCTTGGTCACCATAAACTTCCTTGAGTCAATGCTTCTCTTTCTTCAGCTTGTTCCGGACTCTTCTCTCTTCCTTCCGTTCATAGCTTAACTCATTTCTCCTTGATACACTTCAATGTAGAACTTGAATCGGCCTCATTATGATGCTCCTTCGATTCGTCTACCTCTTCATCCTTACACGCCTTAGGATTTTCTCTCCTATCATTTTTTTTTTTTCGACTGGTTTTTGCCTCTTAAGCATATTAGGGCTTTGCCGTTGTTGTTCTTTATTTTCTTGCACCCTCTTTGTCCTCCTCCTCTTGCACATTCTTGGTCATGTTTACTTTGACACTCTCTGCACGTTTGCCGCTGTCGATTGATTTGCACTATTCTTCTGGTTCCTTTGAGTTTGCCTCAACCTTCTTTATCATCCCTCTCTCTTTTTTTTTTTTTTTTTCATTCTTCCTTCTTTTAGTTAACAATCTGAACTGACTGTTCTATCTTAGTCGAACTCTCTTGTTCTTTCTGGAGCTTCTTGTCTGATCGCGTTTTGTGGTGACTTATGTGAATCTTCGTCGATCGCGTTAAATAATGCAAGGTAATTATGAATATAATTATCTATGCAAACCTATAAAACTCAAGCACAATCACAGCAAGTAATAAAACATGCAAGGATTAGCAAGCAGTTAAATAGTACTTCGAGAAATACGGCTAGAGAACATAAGGTACTTTTACAAACCGATGGAAAAGCTACACGAGTTCTACACCAACCTAGCCGATATTTCTAAGGGTTCGGATCCTAGACAACACAACAAGGTTAGTTCTAGGTACACAACAAGAAAATTATCCAACCCTCACACTTACGCCCAAAAAGAAAACCACCTCCTCTTACCCCCCAAGAGTTCTACGGGTTCATGAGCCTAGTACATGCTTCGCAAAAGCATACACACTCGCTAACTGGCTCATCAGGTGGCGGTTCAGCGGGAGACTCGGTTGAGGTAGAGGCAGCAGACGTCGAGGTTCTAGCTTGGTTCATCGGGTTCTCTTCCACTCGTTCAACGTGCCTTAACGGATTCTCTCTCGTCTCTTCCCATCGACCGACTGGGCTTATTCTCTCTCGTACCATCCGATACGGACATTCATGGACATAGTGTCCTCTTCCACCACATACGGTACATACCATATTTTCCACGTCCGGAAAGTGTTGCGGTCTTGTCCTCCAGCAATGGTTGTTCGGGTGCCCTGATTCTCCGCACGCCTCACATCTCCTCCAATATCTCATTCGGTCTGGGTTTGGGCAACGATAAGCAAAGTGCCCTCGCAGTCCGCACCACTCACAATCTTGGTCCGTTGGGTCGCATATGCGTCTTAACGCCGATCTCCAACAGTGTCTTGTCCAATGCCCAACGCCTCTACACAACTCACAATAGGGCGTGTTTCTCATGTGAACTTGATTTGGGTAGACCACCCTCTTCCTGGCAGTGGCTCGCACTCTCAGCCTGCCTCTCGGTTGAAAGGTCACTGGCCGCATCTCTTGTTGCTCCATTGCCTGAAATTCTTGGTACGTCATTCTCGGCTTCTTCAAATTCGAACTACTCTCACCAACTTCGAACCTTATCTGCTCTCGATTCTGCCTTCTCAACTCATACATCTTAGCGAGCTTCTCCAAATCCCGGTCCATTGGTTCCTCCTCTTCCTCTGGTAATACCATTTGTAATGGCACAGCTCGAATAGGGCTATCACGCCTCAGCGCTATCTGGTTCGACACTATAGGGTCTGGTACTACTTGGTCTTGATCTCCTTGATCGTTCGCAACTTGACTTGGTTCTCCTTGTCCTCTTACTACCCGTCTTGCACTACGTCTCAATCTCGCGTCCTCCATAAACTCCGTACTCGTATCAGCTTCTTGCTCTCGATCACTTGGTATCGGGTCCTGCTCGTCTCTTGTCTCCACCACAAAAGTTGGGATTCCTTCATCATCACTTGACACTAAGTCAATTACTTCCACAACTTTATCCCTTCTCGCCGTTGGTTCTCCAAACTCATAATCCTCCTTGATTCCCGGTACCTCAACTTCACCATCGTCTTCTTTCCCCCTCTCCGGTGAGCGTATCTCGTCCAACACCAATACAATTCTGCTACCCGTCTCTGCTTTCTCTTCCGCTGGTTGTTCACCACTCGGACCTCCGGCCTCGGGTACCACTCCTGTACCGCTTGCAGCTCCTTCTTCCTCCGGCACATACACGTCCGTCAAGAAATTTAGGATCTTATCAATCGCCTCCGGGTACTCCCTTATAAAGTTTTCGGGACTGACATCCTCGCCTTGGTCCTCCACAAGATCCAATAATAACTTTTGCAATCTGTCGGCTAGTTCCACCTCCGCCTCTCCATGATCTCCCACAGGGATAGTTTCAAACTTCCCTTGTGCGTCCATTCGTACTTGAAGTCGGCTTGGCTCGCCAATCTCCAATACTATTGTCTGGTCATCCTGATTAACTTCCAACTCCTCCGTTTCCTCCAAACACTCGGACGGATCGGTCTCGACAGACCAATTGGTGTCGTCGGCATCAAATACACCGTCCTCACTCTCATTACTTGAATCATATAGCCCTTGGCCGCTTTCTGATTCCGTTGACAAGAACCCGTTATGATGTCCACAACCCTCATGTCTCGGCCCCTCATCTCCTGAACCATCCCCGCAACCTGAATCACCTGAATACATCTAAAAACCCACAAGAAACAAGGTCAGACGCTTAGTTCATTTTAAGGTTCAACCTAGACAAGCAAACCACCGGATAAAATTTCTATGTTCTTGCGACACATTACTCGATAAAACTTTGAAATGCACAAGTGCTCGCGGGTTCGAAAACACCGCTCTGATACCACCGTTGTAACGCCCCCGAACCGTCCTAGGACCACGAAGGCCATCGGACAGCCACGGAACGCCACATGCAGAATTGCGCCGAGGTGGTCCGGCTGAGGGACGGAAGCTGCAGACTTCCCGACCGATCCTCCCTAGCACAATCCCACCCGCAACTGAGGTTACTTAGGCTTTTCAACCCTCGCGGCCTGGTGCGTTGTGTTAGCCCGGACAAGGCCGAGTATCATTTGCAACTTGCCATGTTTTCCTGAAAACCGTATATATATTACTTTAGTAAAATAATTCATCACAAATAAATTATTAAAGCAATATATATTTAGATAGTCGGAAAAATATATACATAACCATTTGTGAAATTATAGGGTTTTACAAGGAACACATGAAAACCCTATCCGGTACCCTAAAGTTTGCTCCGGCTCTAGACTCACTTAGGCTTCCCTGCAAAACCACAACAACAGAGACATGAGTAATCTAAGATTACTCAGTGAGTCTGGGTACCCCTTTTATCCTAAACAGGATTCTACTTCCCCAACCCGACTACCCCGGCAAGCAAAGAAAACAAGCAAGTAATCAAAGCAACACAGCCGAAAGCGATAGCGGAAGCAAATAAAACTACCATCAAACAAGAGAGGTTAGATCCACGTGACTCGACTCAACGCTCTAACTCTCTATACGCAACATAGAACGACTAAAGCTCACTTTAGACTCCTCATCTATACACAACTCGCAAGGACAACTAGGATAAACAAGGAATACTTGAACTACCCCAAACTCCTTAAGCGAACCACCAAACAAGACATCTAGAATACGACAAGGAACGCTTGACATATCCAGACTCTTTTCACCTCGCCACGCACAACATGCAAAGACGCCTAGCCATAAACAAGAGACACTTGATTACTCTAGACTCTCTACACCTAGGGCCCTTCGATAATCTGTTCCGTTCCATCTCCTTCTCCATGCCGAGACCACAAAGTTCTCCGGCATGATCCCACCTTTAGCTACATCGTCATGTAGCGGTCACGCTGGTAGCTAGCCAGCCGTGACAATGTCCTCGCGCGAGTGGTCGTCGGGAACTCACGCGCGACATACACTTTTGGAAACAGAAATATCGTCACACTTCTCTAGCTTAAGACTCAAGAAACGAATTCAAGAGACTAAGCTAAAATAAAACACATAACCCCAAATTCAAGCAATGATAAATCAAGCACGTTAGCATGAAATCAAGCAAGAATACAACATGCAATAATCAACAAGAAGCAAGAGTATAAATCAAGCAACTTAAGATTATTTTACCGGCATGCAACCAATATAAGCCACTTGAGCGAAATTATGCTACAAGTCCTATTACTCATGCAACCATTTAAGATTTACCCATTTAAATCTTAAGTCCAAATTAACATGCAGCCTAACCGATTTACTCATTTAAATCCTTAGGTTTATTTGTGCATGTTCTAACCTCGATTAAAATTATGCAAAACAATGCAAATTATTTAATCGTTTATCACGCATGCAACCGGATTTTAACAAGAAAATATTCAAGTTAAACCAACTCTTTCTAGCATGCAACTCTAACCAAGTTTTAAGTCCCAAAATTACTTAAAACGCAACCGTATTTAACATGCATGGGGATTTAAGTTAGATGTGTTCCTACACCTTTCACTGAAATGAATCCTACTCGGCATGCAATCAATTTCAACCAAAGCTACATGCATCCATCCAACATGCACTACCTCAGACTCACCTTTCGCGTATCGACGATGACTGCACAGACTCACGGCACCACACGATCAGACGATCCTCGCTTGACAATCCTCCACTCCTTCAACCGTTCCCGTTCTCGACTTACTCAGTCCAACCGCGTCTCTCTCTCAACGGCCTCTTCGACAGAGACTCCCTTCTCTTCGACAGCTTGATATCAACACTAACACCGTGTTTTCTCGATGATCACCAGCTAACAGCTCCACTCCTTCGTCTATAAATAATTCGACGGCAACTCCTCCTTTTACTCGATGATCTCTCTCTCTTGGTGATCTCTCTTGTTCCTCTCTTGTCTTTGAGAGAAAACAAAGCTTTATGCGTTTGAGTGTTGAGAGAAATGTGAGAAACTTTTCGGTAATGAGTCTCCATTCCTCTATTTATAATGCTCGAATCCTCTTCCTTTCCTTAGTGCAAATCGACATGTGTCTTCTCCTTTTCTTGTTTATGCGACAAGTGCTTCTCCTTCCAATCAAAGCTCGCCAATTAGCCTCCTAATCCTTCTCTATTAGTGCATAAAACTCCTCCTTATTAGTGCATGCCTTCTCTTCTATTAGTGCATGTCTACTAATCTCCACAAAATTTTATAAGGCAAAGGGGTGACTTGGCTCCATGTTACCCACATTTTCTCCCTTGAATTCCTTGGCCAAAATTGATGAAACTTGGCTCAATGTGGTTCTCTTCTTCTCTTTAAGTCTTCTTGGTAGAAATTAGTGAGACTTGGCCACCTTAACACCACTTCTTCCTTAATCACCTTGATTAAGCTTAATCTTCCACTAACTTCCTTAATCTTCTTGAATTTTTAATTCTCCCACTAACTCCTTTCTTAATATCGCATGACTTGGCCTAATTTGCTCCACTTCTTTTCCTTGGTGTAAAATTGCATGACTTGGCCTCCTTAAACACCACTTCTTCCTTGGGAATTAATTTCCCATTAATCCCACTAAGCTTTCTTGAAAAAAATTAATCTCCCACTTATCTTGATTCTTATTGGCCGAAATTTTGAGAAAATAATAATTTTTCCCAAAACACTCCATCCTTTGCCTAACACCTTCGATGTTTCCTTCCGGCATTCTTTGATGCATTCAGACCATTTCTTTGATAGTTCGGTCAATGGCTATCGGTCCTCCCGTCCATTGGTTAGTCGTTAACGTTCCTCTTGATAAGTTTTCTCGGCAACCTTTTTCGACTCCTCGACTAATTTTTTTTCTCGACTCCTCGATCATCCTTAGGGTCCTGGCCATACTCCCGGTCACTCCGTCTTGGTTTGGTCATTTTTCAACTCCTGACTTTTTCCTCGGACTTCTTCTGGTCGTTTTTCTTTGTTTTACATCTTCTTTCTTTTCAAGCCTTTTCTGGTCCATTCCCTTGATCTTTTATTTTGGGATTTTTACTCTTGGTGAGGGTCATTACACCGACCGTCAACCCCGAGCCGGAGCAGACAGAGAATGAATTCATCGACATTAAGGAAGAGGACGAGCTCCTGGCTGCTGACGAAGAAGACGAAAACGTGGCTCCCAATGACTCATCTCTTCCTCCACCGACTGAACCGATCGTCTCAGTGCAGATTGCCTCTGAACCAGGTAACGGTTCAAAGAAGAAGAAGTCCAAGAAGGACAAAAACAAAGAGAAGGGTAAAGGAAAAGCCTCCGCCCAGGGAACAGGTCGGAAACGCTCTGCGGAAGATGCCGGCCTCGAATCATATGACCGCTTCCGAGTTGAATGCGCTGCTGGTCGAACCGACCAGTTTCGTTACGACTATTTCGGGGAAACGCCTCTTGTGTGCAATAGGGAAGCTGCCGCGGAGTTGTGCAGGCAACTTACGCTATCTTTGGTTATGCTGCCGCCGGTCGAGAAGCTTGAATTCAGAGACCAATACGTCCAGGCCGCCCAATCCGCCCTTCAGGTTTGAATCGCATCGCCCTCCTTATTACTGACTTGAAAAACCTGATTCTCATTTTACCTCGTTCTGAAATGCAGATCGCCGCCTATATGTCGTCACTCACTTTGATGTACGATAGGCGTGTTAAATCGATGACCTCGGCAGAGGCTGAATTTGAGAAGATGAAGGAATGTTTGGAAAATCTTCGGGATGCGGATAAGTCGAAGAACATGAGGATCAAGGAGCTAAAGGATCTCCTTGCGAAGAAAGAGCACCACTGTGAAAACCTGGAAGGCAGGGTTGCTGAGTTGGAATCGCAGGGGAAAGTTCTGGGGGAAGAAAAGGCCAAGCTGTCAAGGCAGTTCGATGATCTCGGGGCGAAATTCGAGTCCGAGATGAGACGACTTCGCCTAGATCGCCAAGCCAAGGTCGAGGGCACCATGAAGAAAGCGCAGCGCCGTCTTGACAAGGTAAAGGACTATCTGCGTGACCAGGAGATGGCCCGTCCGAAAGAAGATGTTCTCAACCAGGCGAACGGATTCGGGCAGGTTATGGACTATCTTCTGAAGAATGGTGCATCCATCCCGGACAATCTTGTTGTCGAGATCAAGGAAAAGCGGGAGGTTGCCCAGACTGAAGTGGAAGCGCTAGATCTCGTAGAGTTCGAGGAAGGCGATCTCGACATGTCTCCAGATCAGCTCGGCTTCGGACTACTTCAATCCGGGGATGCGGCTCCAGACTCCGTTCCACATCCGTACGGCTCTAATGTTGGACTTTTCCAGGCCGGTCTGCCCGAAAACGTCCCCTAGGAGCGTTTCCTGTTTTCCTCTTTTTTTGTATTGTCCTGTTTAAGACCCTGTGACATTGCTGCCTATTCGGCGGCCGACTTCTGCTTTTTGGAAATTTCCCTTTGGTGCTTTGCATGGAATATTGCCGGTTTTTTTTTATATCCTCCAGTGAAAATGATAATTTGCCAATATCGAAATTGGAAATGTTTCGTCCAGAATTAGTATAAATATGATCGCTCCATGTTTGATTTTACCGTAACTCCGAGGAGACAATTCCAAGATGCCGAGCTCTGTTGGCAGTACTGCATCCTTGGTCGATGTTAAGAGCGACGTCCCGACGTTCTCGAACTCGGAAGCCATTGAGCGAGGGATGCCGTTTTATCCGCATATCCGAGCTCCCTGGATGTTAATGTTTCGTGTTAGTCCGGAGAAGAGGCTGGAACTAGAGACCTTTTTCTCCTGCATCGAAGAACGCCATTCCGCGTACCGCGAGCGATTAGCTGCAACAGAGCAATCGCGAAACGAACTGCTTTTCAAACTTAAACGCCTTGAATCTCACCCAAGGTTCTGGATCGAGAATGGTCTGGACAGGGTGGCGGACATGCCGCAGTGCTTGATCGATTACTGCAATGAGTGCTACCAGTCGGAGAACTCGACTCCCAACGAACCAAGTTTTTCTTTGAGCGGTGAGTTCATGCCTTCCAAGGTGAAGACGTTTTACGTGAGCAATCGCGCCAACAATATTGAGGCTGCTGCTGCTCATGCCTTCGTTCGCCAGGTAACAAACCTTAGCTTTGTCCGTGCAAAGTTATTATAGCAACTATTTATTGACCGATGACCTTGTGCGTAGATCGAATCCGTGCATCGCGAACAATGCCACAAGCTGTATTACCACCGCATGAAGAAGAATGAAATCGATGATCGTCTGGCGGCACTGGATGCCGAGATAAGCTCCTTAAGGGCGAAGAGAGGAAAAGCCGTTGCTCGTATGAACGAGGCCGAGCAGAAGATCAGGGCATTGGAGTCGCATCCTGCTGATTGGGAGAAAACGGGACTTCAACTCCTATGGCCCATGCCGAAGCGTCTTAAAGCTGATACCAGGAAGATTGCCGCCGGACTTGACCTTGATGGATGACATGCTTTGGCGATCTGAGCCTTTATACGCAGTTTCTTAATTTTCTGTCGAATTTATCCTGTTCAGACAATTCAGCCTTGCAATAAAGCTTCTTTTTTGTTTTAATTGGAAATTCAAACGAGGCGAGACGTCTCTCGGCTTACACTGAATAACCCTTTGTGGGGGTAGTTTACCCCAAACGTAAATGTATTTTGTGAATGAGGGGCGAGGTATGATGCCTCGGCTTACTCTCTGTGCCCCATTTCGAAAAACGGAAAAGCGAAATTTATAACTCTGGGTCCGGCTTACATTCGTCCGATCTGGGACTTACGAAACAATTCAAAAGAATTCTTTGAGTTCGGTTTTATCTCTCCTCAAGGAGTTTATCGAGACAATTCTGAAAGAATTCTCTGGGCCCGATGTGTCTCGCATTGGAGACTTAAAATCGAAACAATTCCAACGGAATTCTCTGGATCCGATTTATCTCCCGCTGGAGAGTAGGTCGAGCACCTGGCCGAGATGGCGAGTAGTTCGGTTCCGAACTGGGTTGTAGTCTTTTTTTTTTTGTTTTTTTTTTTGCTCATTCTCGAGGCGTAACCGCTGCATTAAATACAGACGCGGTTTCACAATGCAAATTAATTGGTGGAAGAGTCTCGGGACGCAGCGCGCATCTTCCCACGATCTGATTGGTGCGAGATTTTCGGGACGCAGCATTTATCTCCCCCTTTCCCCCTATAAATAGGTGAAGAGAAGGTTTGCTGAGCATCTCTCATCCAAACTTCAGAAAGATCAACTGCAAAGTATGCCTACCACGACACGATCTACATGGTTAAGGCGAGCTCGAGAGCTGACTGCTGCCGAGGTCAGCGGATTCGACCCGGAAGCTTCGAATATCGCCCTTCCCATAGAAGAGGCGATTTCGCCTCCATCCCACGAACTCACCGTGGGGACTGAGGAGGATCCTTTGCAAAGAGAGATTCGCGTCTACCGAGCTCGTTGTCAGCGGATGAGTTCGTATATCAAGGCGTTTCGTCTGAAACGCAATCTCGTCTGCCAGCTCTTCCGTTTGGAAGGAACCATCGCGGTTCTAGACGAGCTCCTTGCCGGAGGCTTCTACCTGGCGAGCTGGCGCATGACCCGGCTACTCACCGATCGTGATCGATGTGAGGGGGAGGTCGTCAGGACCTTGTTACCCGACCTGCCGGAGGGCGATTACGAGCCGCTGGGCGAATCAGAGAATCTGCATGTTGCGGAAATCCCGATCTACAGGGACCGCATAGAGAGGTTACGCCAGTACATCCTCCACTTGGAGGCCACAGATCATTATTTTCGGGAGAGTCACACCGTGGAGGGTCCATGCGCGTTCCTGGAGGAAATGGCGGACAGGAGGGCAGAAATGCCAGCAGGTCGGCTAGAGGGGCTGAGGCGGGAGTGTCAACACTGGCGAGCATATCTGGAAGGTGTAGCTGTTGAGGAGCCGTTGGAGTCTGACCTTTCGAGCTCTGCGCCTGTGAATCGCCGAGGAGGTTGAGATCACAGGAGGGAGATCATACTTCGCACCTGCTTCCCGAGACTAGAGACCTACCGCAGCATTAGATCGTCACCTTTTTATTGCTTGTAGTTCCTTCTTTTTGTTTTTATGCTCCATCTTTCTTAGGCGATATGCCGATGTTGAACACTCTTTGTATGTGGCGAGATGGTAGAAATGAAATGGAATAACAAGTTTTTTTAGGATAAAAGGAATCTTATTAATTTTTCTAGCTGTGCCCTCGGAATCTCGTGAAAGAAACCGAGGGCTGCCTACATACCCGAGATCCGGGATCAAGCCAGTCGTAGTTCGTAGTGTACATACTCTCACGACTGAATTTTTAAGCAAATGGTCTAATAATAGTAACGTTTGAGGTGAGCCGCATTCCAAGAGTTTTTGATCTGCTTGCCCTCCATGGTCAGGAGCTCGTACACTCCTGGGCGAATTACTTTGGAGATGAGATACGGCCCTTCCCAGCGAGCGCCGAGCTTGCCAGCGTTGATCTCCTTTGTATTCTCGTACACCTCACGTAATACCAGGTCGCCCTCGTTAAACCTGCGCTGGCGAACAGCTTTGTTATAGTATTTGGATGCGGCATTTTGGTAATTCTGGATACGGACGAGAGCTTGATCGCGCAGCTCCTCGGCGAAGTCAATGTTATCTAGCATCATGCTGTCGTTGAGCTCAGAATCGTTGACTAGCATAGCGCGGCGCAATGTAGGCACTCCAGCCTCGGCTGGAGCCAGAGCTTCGATGCCATATGCTAACGCAAATGGGGATAGCCCCGTGGCTCTGCGAGGGGTAGTCCAGTAGGACCAAAGCACGCCGTCGAGTTGATCTGCCCACGCTCCTTTTTGAGTCCGAGACGCTTTTCAGCCCGTATATGATGGTTTTGTTGGTCGCCTCGGCTTGGCCGTTTCCCTGAGGATATCATTGAGGGGTCGAGGTGCTCAAGCGTATTCCCCATTTTCCTAAGAAGCGTCTGGTTATCATTGAGGTGAACTATGTCCCGTTGTCGGTGACGATTTCGTAAGGGAGCCCATGGCGACAGATAATGTTTTTCCAGATGAAGTTGGTGACGTCCAGCGATTGTATCTTGTTGAATGACTCTGCTTCCACCCATTTGGTGAAATAATCGGTCAGGACCAAGAGGAACTTCTTTGACCTCGATGGGGGTAATGGGCCGACGAGATCCATCGCCCAACGCATAAAGGGGTACGGCGCAGTAACGGTGTTTAGCAGCTCGGGAGGTACATGTTTCATCTGTCTGTGGTGTTGGCAAGGCTCGCATTTCACCGAAAATGCCTCGCAATCGGCAACCATGGTTGGCCAGTAATGACCATCCTTCTTGATTTTCAGTGCGAGTGCGCGCCCTCCGGAGTGGTTTCCGCCATCACCTTCGTGGACCTCCATCATTATTCGTTCTGCTTCCTCCCGATCGACGCAGGTGAGAAGGACTCCGGATGAACTGCGTCGGAAGAGGCTGCCTCCCATCATGGCGTAGTGTGCGCAACCAGCCTTCAGACGGCGAGCTTGCCAGCGATCCTCTGGGACCTTGCCATCCTCGATGTATTTCTTTATTTCGAGCTGCCAATCGTCTGGTGGTTGTATCACTTCCACGGGCTCCTGGACGGGTAGATCAACTTCCATTGGGTCCGCGGCGTTGCTGATGGCGTATGCCATTTCGGAGTGGTCGATGCTAGGAGCTTCGATACGTTCGATCGGGATCGTCCATCGTAGACTCGGGTCGGAACAATTTGCAAGGGCGGCGAGAGCGTCTGCTGACGCATTTTCGCTCCTCGGGACTTTGATTAACTCGAACATGGCGAAGTGTGCGGAGAGAGTCCGGAGTAACTGGTGATATACCTCCATGCGCCCGTTCTTAGCACCGTACTCCCCACTAAACTGGCTAACCACTAGCTGGGAGTCGGAAAACACTTGGATGCTAGTTACTCCCAGACCTTGAGCTAGTCGCAGTCCAGCGAGGACGGCTTCGTACTCAGACTCGTTGTTCGATGCCTTGAAGCCGAGTTTTATAGCTTGCTCGAGGACTTCGCCCGTTGGAGATCGGAGTATAATCCCGATGCCAGATCCTTGGTTGGAAGAGGAGCCGTCCGTAAACAAAGTCCAGGGTTCTTCCTTTGGTACGGTCTCTTCGAGGTCAGGGGATAGCTCGGTGATAAAATCCGCTAGGACTTGTGACTTCAAGCTCGGGCGAGAACGATATTCGATATCATACTCGCTTAGCTCGATTGCCCACTTCGCGATTCGCCCGGACTGAAGGGGGCTGTGAAGGACCGTTCGGAGCGGTTGGTCGGTTAACACGACAATGGAGTGTGATTGGAAGTAAGGTCGTAGCTTTCGAGCGGCGACGATCAAGGCGAGAGCGAGTTTCTCCAAGGTTGGATAGCGTGTCTCCGCGTCGTTAAGAGCCTTGCTTGTGTAAAATATTGGTCGTTGATCACCGCGGTCATCTCGGACTAGCACTCCACTCACCGCCGAGCTGGAGACGGAGATGTAGAGGTATAGTGTTTCTCCCTCCTCAGGCTTCACGAGCACCGGCTGATTGGTCAGGTACTGCTTGAGCTGTCCGAAGGCAGCTTCGCAGGCGTCGTCCCAATGAAAGTCTTTATTGCCCCGAAGGAGTTGATAAAATGGGAGACACTTGTCCATCGATCGGGCGATGAAACGGTTTAGCGCGGCAACTCGACCTGTTAAGTGCTGTACCTCTCGTTTGTTGGTTGGTGATGGGAGTCCCAGCACCGCTTCGATCTGTTTTGGGTTCGCCTCGATTCCGCGTTCTGTCACGATATATCCCAAGAATTCCCCCGTGGTAACCCCGAAAGTGCACTTGGTGGGATTTAACTTCATCTGGAATCGGTCTAGGATGTCGAAGCATTCGGCGAGGTGCTGGACGTGTTGGTCTGCTATAAGGGATTTGACCAGCATGTCGTCAATGTAGACTTCCATCGTTTTCCGTAACAGGTCGGCGAACATCGTGTTGACCAGGCGTTGGTAGGTCGCCCCTGCGTTTTTCAGACCGAATGGCATCACCTTGTAGCAGTAGGTTCCTCTATCCGTGATGAACGCGGTTTTCTCGCGATCGGCTGGGTTCATTGCGATCTGGTTATATCCGGAGAACGCGTCCATGAACGAGAGGAGTTGGTTGCCTGCCGTGGCCTCCACGAGTCGGTCGATATGAGGTAACGGGAAGCAGTCCTTGGGACATGCCTTATTGATGTCGGTGAAGTCAATGCAGACTCGCCATTTGCCGTTCTTTTTCTTGACCACCACCGGAAATCTGACTAGTTTGAAGGAGCTTGAGGAGAGGTTGATGAAAGCCATGGAAAATGGATTCACAGAAGTTAATCAGAAGATAGATAAGAAGATAGATGAATTTGATAGGAGGCTCAAAAATATTGAAAGCTTGGGAATGAATTTCCAGTATAGAGAGAATCTTGGGAATTCATTTTCTGCATGGAAAGATGTTGAGGCTGGGAGGACAGAAGGAACTAGTGCTGATGATACAAGAACAGGAACAGAAAAAGAAAGAGAAGTTGAAATTCAGATGGGAGAAAGAACAGGAACGAGACCAGAAAAACAAGGAGAATTTGTGAGTGATATGCAAGAAGGATTTGAGGTTCAGATGAGAGAAAGAATAGAAAAAGAAGGAGAAGGTGAAAACTAAGGAGAAGGAGGAAAAGAAGAAGAAAGAGAAGGAGGAAAAGAAGGACAAGGTGAGCCAGCTGGTGATGGTAAAGGAGAAGAAGAAGGAATGGAAAAAAAAGGAGAAGAAGAAATAGAAAAAGAAGGAGTTGGGGAAGAAGGTGAAGGCGAACATGAAGCTCCGAGAGAGCCAACTGGTGATGGTGAAGGAGAACATGAAGCTCCCAGAGAGAAGAGGAAGCTCCGTCCGTCAAAGTTCATCACTACTCCTTTCACGGCTGCGAAAAAAACAAAGAAGTGATATTTGTTTGTGTAGTTTTGAAAACTTGTCTGGATATCCAACTTGTCTTTTGTGTATCCTTTATTATGCAACTGGTTTTAGGTACAACTGGTGTTTCTAGGGACAACTATGTTGTTGGGTTATTTTGTTTTGTGTTTGTAGATTATCCTGGGTTTATTATGCAACTGATTTTAGGTACAACTGGTGTTTCTAGGGACAACTATGTTGTTGGGTTATTTTGTTTTGTGTTTGTAGATTATCCTGGGTTTATTATGCAACTGATTTTAGGTACAACTGGTGTTTCTAGGGACAACTATGTTCTTGGTTTTTTTTGTTTTTTTACTATTATTCTGGTACAACTAAGTGAAGTTAAGCACAACTACGTATCTGTTACAACTGATATTTTGTCCTTTTGCGCTGTCAAAAGTCTACATTGTGACACCTGATGCCGTCAAAGAACATCACATGTATAAAAAATAATTGTTTGCACCGTCAAAAATTCATATAGTTGTCCAGTTGTACACAGTTGTACTTAAATTAACATAGTTGTTCTTTGTTCTAAAAACCACAAAAATTAGTTGTTCTACACTCTAGATCAATTTTTTCTAGTTGTAATTATGTTATTACATAATTATAATAGAATCCCTATGTCATCTTGTATATAAATGTTTGAAATCACCATTATTTCTTGATTCTCATAATTTGTGGTCATTATATACAAAGAAACTCTAAAATACTAAGGTTGTTTATTACATGTGAAGTGGATTTGGATTTCTATGGTTTAGATTTGTTTTTTACATGTGAAGTGAATTATGTTAAAATTTTGTGGTTGCTACATACAAAGTGACCTTAAAAGACCAAATTTTTATATCTTGGTTCTAAGTTTTCTAATTTAATTTTATATTTTGGTAATAAACTATAGTTGTACCGGTTGTACTTAGTTGTACCAAGACAAGACAACTCAATCAGAAACAGAACAAATACAAACACCAACGTTCCTAAAATCAATTTTGGTCACCATCTTTGTCAAACCACTCACTCATACCAGTCGGCTTCTTCGACTTCTTCTTACCTCATTTTCCTCTATGTTCTCCAACAGATGCGAACCTTTTTTCTTGTCTTCTTCCTTGTTTAACATCATAATCCGGAGGCAAGATTAACCGTTTCATCGTCTCCTCGGGAACAGTCCATTGACAACTATGGAGAACCGGATAAATCGTCCTTGAATACGCCAAAACCCAAACCTCAATCCAGTAATATTTTGAGCACAAGTCATGTAACTCTATCTCAGGATCTGCTTCCTTCTTTGCTTCTCTTGCAGCTGCTACTGCATGCACACATGGATATTTGACTATATCAAATTGTTTACAGCTGCAAGTTTTGCTTCTCAAATTAACCACATATTGTAGACCATCACTACCTATCACACTATATTCAAGTCGGTAACAGTTTAGCTCATTCACCACCAACAGTTTTGCTTCCTTACATGTTTTGTGAAGTTCTTTCTCCACAAAAGGAACCAGCTTCTGTGCAGTTGATATTTCTGCAGAAGCTTTTCTATGTTTAGCAAACCACTCAATCATTTTCTCGATAATAACATCTATCATTTGTAACAGTTAGTAGTTCCTTGCATTTTCTAAAACACCATTAATCGATTCAACTGCATTACTTGTGTCTAGGTTGTATTTTTCTCCAGGAAAATAACATCTAGCCCAGTGCTTTATCTCCATCTGCTCATCTAGATACAAACGTGCCGAAGGATATGTTGACGAAAAATCACCATAAAGCTGTAAGAACTCTGCCTCCGTATAAGCCTGAGCACATTGCCTGAACTTTTTGGCACATATTGCTCTGTTTACTCCAATAACTTTTCCTTTCACATTCTGAGACAAATGGTAGATACAATGCCCATGGTGAGACAATGGATAGAGCATTGCTACTACCCTGAGGAGACTGAAGTTTCTGTCAGAAACAAACACAATTTCATGTCCATCTGGTATAAGCGATTTGAGCTTTTCGAGAAACCAAAACCAACTTTCATTATTCTCGCCATCCACTACACCAAAAGCAAGCAGATAATGGTGATGATCGGGATCTTGAGCTGTAGCAACAAGTAGCACTCCACCATATGCAGTCTTAAGGTGGGTTCCATCCAAAATGATCACTTTTCTCATGACTCGGAAGCCTTCAATGGAAGCTCCTAGTGCGAAGAACAAATACTGAAACTTATTTTCCTCATCCACTTCCACATATGACACTGTATCAGGATTCATCTTTTCTAACATGAACATATACGAATACATAAGCCTAAAACCTTCCTCTGGGGTACCTCGAACATCATCTGCAGCTTCTTTTTTTCCTCTCCACGCGGTAGAGTATGACACCTTCACACCAAATTTTCTTTGAACCAAGTGAATGAGAACTTTTGGAGTTGGCGTGGCAATTTCACCCAGATAATCTGCAGCCAATAAAGAAGCAACCATATTTGGTGTACCTTTCCTTCTAATTCGCCCTGTACTTGTTCTTGACCGAGAGCATGTATGAATATTTCTATGAGTTCTTATAGAGAAAGGCTTAGACTTATCACTCCTTGCAGCTCTTACGTACCAATTGCAACCATTATGTGCTTCAGAACATTTTGCCACATATCTCAATGGCTCCGACTTCTTTCCAACAAACTCAAACCAATTCTTATGTCCAGCCTTTTCAATTAAACTTTGTATTGCTTTTTTGCTTCCAAATTCCTGACCTATCGTAAAATCAAGACCATCTTCCCATAAAAGAGGTCCAGACTGGTATCCTTCTACATATCTATCTTCATTCTCGACCACCACCAGATTTTGTTGTGATGGTTCTCTTACGTACAGATCTACGATACCACCACCACCACTACCATTCGTTCCACCAACTAGAGCAATCTCTTTATTCACTCCATCAATTAGAGCAATCTCTTTATTCACTCCATCAATTAGAGCAATCTCTTTATTCGCTCCACCACTATCATTTGCTCCACCACTATCATTCGCTCCACCACTATCATTTGCTCCACCACTATCAAACCCCTCATTTTCATCGATCCTCTGATTTTGTTCTTCATTATTGGTAACTTCGACATGCAAAACACTTCTATACCCTTCTTTAGACACATCCTTTAAATAACACACAACATCTTCATCATCTCGAATATAATTTGGTATTCCCTTATAGTTTGGGAATGAGAAGGGAAAGTAACTAACTCTCAGATTTTTCTTAGCCACAACTACTCTTATCTTGCTGCATATCTTCTCAACCAAATTAGCATATGATACATCACTAGATGATGTCTTCATAAGAATAGAATACACTTCCTTATCTTCTCTTGAAATCCATCGTACATCTTCTCTAATACTTGAATAGTATCCATCATAAAGAAAGCGTATGATTGCAGTCTTTGGCATTGTCACCTGAAAAAGAAAGAGAAAGAAAACAGTCAATTTTCATTTTTTAGTAGCAGTTCATAAACATAGTTGTACCCATTTGTCTCAGTTGTACCAAATTTCTGGATCCTTAATTTCCTACATAGTTGTACCCATTTGTCTCAGTTGCACCAATTTTTGTCCCAGATCTGAATTCCCTAAATTTGTTTACAAAATCCGGCATTCAATCTCAAATTCAATATTTCTCAATCATAATAACCAACGCAAGACCTTAATCCTCTAAGAAAACAAGTCTACTAACCTTAACAAGCATTAAGACCAAATAAATTTACAAATCTACAATTTTTTCACTCATTCAAATTGAAATTCCACAATAATTTCATTAAACAATGTTATATCTAAGGAAATTTAGACAATAAGAGAGATTAAAACTAGCTTCAAGTGTGTGTTAATGGTGGATGAAGAAGAAGAAGAAGAAGAAGAAGAAGAAGAAGAGAGTCTCCAAGCTCAACAAGAGGATGACCGTTGTTTTATTTGATTTTTTTGACAAATGAGAGAGGAGAGAGAATTTTAATTATTGGTTATTTTTTTCTTTCTTTTTTTCTTTTTTCTTTTGTGATTCAAATTTATTATATAATATAAGAAGGGAGAAGGGTAGAGATGGATTTTGAAAATATTGGAAAAGATAGGGGGTAGTAAGAATAAGTAGGGGTTTTTCAAATTAAAATTGAAGCAAAAGGGGCTATATAGATTTAAATCCTGTGGGTTTGGCCCCTTGAAGTTCACAAACTCTAGAACGCTTATAAATCTCTCTATTGGTTGGATCAACCTCTCCTACACTCAAGAGTCTCAGTTTTAATTATTGTTGGGGTGTTGATATCAACAACATAGCTGGGGATATGAAGGAATTTGTATATGAGCGCTATGACTTCTCTTTTTACATGGCTTGTTCTTTGATCTTCCTAATGTAGAGATCTTCAAGTATTCAGGCCAAATTATTTTCTTTGATGTTAAGAGAATGAATATGGTCATCAAAGAAGTTCATTTGGATTTTGAGGCAGAAGGTGACTACGATGAATCGAATCAAAGAACTAAGTTTGAAAGATCACATTATATAGAGAAATGATTGGGAGTCTGTTATATATATTTAACAGCAAGTAGACCTGACCTTTGCTTCAGTGTTGGAGTCTGTGCGAGGTATCAAGTGAAACCAAAACAGTGTCATTTAGAAGCCATGAAGAAAATCATTTAAGTATGTCAAAGGAACAATTGCTCTTGGTCTTTCGTTGTCAAAAGGTTCAAATTCAAAGTTAGTAGGATATATACTGTGATGAAGACTTTCATGAAAGTACGGATGACCGTAAGAGTATTAGTGGGGGTTGTTTCTTTCTAGGGAATAACTTAATTTTTTGGTTAAGTAAGAAACAAAATTCTACATCATTGTCTACATCTGAATCAGAATATAATGCTATGGGAAGTTGTTGTACACAATTGTTTTGGATGAAACAAATGTCTGCAGATTACGATATGAATTGAGGAGTTCTACAGGTCTACTGTGATAACATGTGACAACCCGTCCCGTGGACCCCACTAAGATCAATTGGTGACAGCTTTTCCTGTGGGAGGGTTGTTAAAGGGTGGGGACCAGGGTTCGAGGAACGCTTGGCGCACCAATAACCTACTGGTGGATTTGGATGTAGTTTCCTTTCCATAGTGAGGGGTTAGGATCGATACCCTGTAGGGTCAGCTTGGGGTCTATGGGGGCGGCTAGCGGGGGGCTAGTGGGGTCCACAGGACGGGTTGTCACACAATAAAAGTGCTTTGATCTTTCTAAAAATTATGTGCAACATTCCAGAACAAAGCATATTGATGTAAGACATCATTTTATTAGAGAACTTGTAGAAAACAAGCAAGTCCAGACTGATCACATGTCTACTGAATTGCATTTAGCTGACCTGTTCACAAAAGCATTGTATTCCAAAGATTTGTTGCCTTGAGAATTTTGATTGGAGTATGTGAAGTATGATTGTACCTTTGTGGTACAGAGACTGACTCCGGAGCTATAGAAGATTCAAGAAGAAGAGTCAGAAAAGTGTATATTTGTGTTGGATCAGAAGGATATGGGCTTGGGCTGTTTTTTGTTTAAATTTTTTTTTTAATAAAATATGTTATGTGGATTCGCGGTTAAGAAGAACAGCAAGAGGTTCGAGAAAATACTTAAAAAACAAAATGAACACGCTTGCTGTAGAGGAATTTTCTTGAGAGGAGAAGCTTTAATTCAAGACAATGGTGAGAGCAACTCGCAGAGGATTGATTTCAAGGAAGAAGCAGTAAAAAAATCGAGCAGATGGTGACAAAAACCGAGCGCAACTAATTGATGAAGAGTTTGTGAAGATCGAGCATGCACAAGATTTGGTTCCATACTCAGAAGACTCTTCTTCAGCATAAAAGGATCAAGACAAGGATGAAGAATCTTTTGGGACAGCATGTGATAAAGATCTGGATAAATCAGAGGAAGTGGAGATTGACGACTCAGAGAGTGAAATTGGGATTGCAGCTGATCAAGTTGGTAAATATAGGAATTGTTCACGGAAGGGGAAGGAACCAGCATTTAAATTTTCGGAAGAAGAAATTGAACCTACAGAAGTTTTGGTTCAAGAGAAAATAGAACGAATAGCTAGGAAGAAGAGAGTTCACAAGAGCCTTGGTCTTGCACCACCAAAGAAAGCTATAAAAACAGGGGATTCAAGCTCAACTCGCCCAAAATCAAAATCAAGGTTTGATTCAAAGGTTTTTGTAACATCCATGGCTCAGACAAGGTACAAATTTTTTGTTTCTAGAGGAATTATAGAGGAACACCTTGTGGATCTTAATGGTAAGTATGAATGGGGTTACCTAGATTTGATTAGAAGGATGGGTATACTAGCTAGTGTAGAATGTTTAGCTTGTTATGTGAAAGAAGTAATTGCTTAGTTTCTATGCCAATCTTCCTGCCAAATCTTCAGCTGATGGAGTAGAAATAATTACGCGGTCATTCTTATGATTTTTCTCTTGCTCTTATTAACAAGGCTTTTCATCAACCACCTTTGACTAAAGCAGAGAAACAAGCTGATGCAGCTGTTGAATTACTTAGTCTTAGTCCTGGGGAAAATACCTGGATCCAAAATCTGAACCCAAACCTGATCCGAAAAACTTGAACCGAACCTGCATCCAATAAAGGAGAATCCTCGAATGGGTCTAGGATTTTTGAACTTCGGATACCCAAACCCGATCGGGTATTATTCGAAATCCAATCCAAACCTGATTATCCGAGAACCCTTTTGTATAACTCTACTCCTACTAACTCTAACCCTAAAAGTGAATCATTTTTTTGCTTTCACCTATCACCACCGGTTCGTTTTCCAGTTTCGAGGTTCTATAAACCCTATTTATCTTGATTCAGTCACCATTTATCAAGCTGGATAACCTAAGCTCCTCTCCTCCGTCTACGACTTCCTGGAGATAATCACAGGTAATTTTTGTTGTATCTTGTTTCAGTATTTGTCTGCGACTTCTCCTCCGCTTCAATTTTTGTTGTATCTTGTTTAAATCACAGGTTCCTCACTTGTTTGTTTTGATTTGGTTCTATTTTAGTTTAGCTTTATATTTTATTTGAAGTTATATTTTTGAGTAAAGCGTGATTGATATTGTAATGACCCTCACTAAGAGTAAAAATCCAAATTAAAATTTTGGAGAAAAAGACCCAGAAAAGACTCAGCAGGAAGGAGAGGAGAAAAATAAGAAGAACGACTGAAGGGAAGTCCGAAGAAAAATCAACAAGTAGAAAGATGGCCAATGGTCGGTGGTCAAGAGGCTAAGTTCGATAGGAAGTCGAAGAAGAAGAATGGCCAGGTCAAAAATCACAAAAAGGCCAAGGTACGATCAGGACAGACGTACATGGACGGGGACGGTACGGACGGACGTAAATGGTCGGAGACGGTATGGGCATATTGGACGTATATGGGCGGAGGCGGCACGGACCGAGTAGGCAGACGCATGCGGAATGAAGACAGTAAAAGACCGAGCGTACGCGGTAAAGACCGATGACTGCCAAGAAAATTGCGGTACTGCCGAGAAATTACGGTACTGCCGAAGAAGTTGCGGTACTGCTGAGAAATTGCGGTACTACCAAATAAGTTGCGGTACTGCCGAGAAGTTGCGGTACTGCCGAGAAGTTGCGGTACTGCCAAAGAAATTGCGGTACTGCCGAAGAAGTTGCGGTACTGCCGAAGAAGTTGCGGTACTGCCGAAGAAGTTGCGGTACTGCCGATAAGTTGCGGTACTGACAAAGAAGTTGCGGTACTGCCGAGAAAATACGGACGAGACCGAGAAATTGCGGATGTAGCGGACGATCGACAGACGCAGTGCTGAGAGCCGACAGCGTTCCGGATTTTGCAGAGCGTTTGTTTTGCGGTGCAAAAGAGAAAATCTTCTATTTCTCTTGAATCAACCAATAGATTTTCTTGAGACTTTGAGGAGTAATCATTGTGTTGTTGAAGACCCAAAAAGGAGACATAATCATTGTATCTTAAGGAAGTTGGCCAATGGGAGTTCATGAACCAAAAGTTGGAGACAAAAGGAGATTCTCTTTTCTCCATCAGCCAATCCGCACATATGCAAGAGAAAAGGAGAGATTCTCTTGATCTAGAGTGGCTTGCGCGCCAAGTGTTGCCCAAAAGTAGTGGAAGAAAAAGCAAATGTGCGCTCGCCATGCACTCGCGAGTAGCACCGCCCAAAAACCTCTATATAATGAAGCTCTCCCTTCTCATTTTCGACATTCTCAACTCAAATTGTAAAATTCAAAATTTTCTCTAAGTGTTCGTTCTCTCAAAGATGGAGAGGGAGACCGGAGTTGGACGCTGTCGGAGACGCTGTTTGGATCGAGGAGAGACGTTGTTCGTAGACGCTGTTGGACGCTGTCAAAGACGCAGTTCAAAGACGCAGTCGGACGCAGTTTGACTCGAAAAGGAAGTTGTCTGATCCGTGGTGCCGTGAAGTCCGATCATCAATCTGCTGAATCACTGTGAGTCCTGTGGTGAGTTCTGTGGTAGTTTTGTGTGGAGTGCTGCATGGTTCCTATGGACCATGTACGTACCCATTGTGTATTGCATTTAGACTAGGATCATGGTAGGATTAGTTAAATGTTGCATGCATAAATTGGTAGGATTCATGCTAGAATTCATGTTAATCACATAGAATTATGCAAGGAATCACTATGCATGTTGAGAATTGATGAGAATTGATGAGAATTGAACTGCATATTTTCATGATGAACTTGATGCATTTTTTAGCAATTTGGCTTGCTTAAAATTTGGACCATGGACTTGCATGCATAATTAAATTGGTGGATTTTTACTTGCAATATGTCTTGCTTAAAAATCGGATTAAAATGGTTGCATGCATGTAGAACAATCTAGGTTGCTTGAATTATTATTCTTATTTCCTGTTGATTGTTGTGTGATTTTTCTTGCTTGATTTCTTGCTTGTTATGCTTGATTTATCTTGCTTGAATTGCTTGCTTTAGTACTAAATTCTTTGCGTTTTTACTCTTAGAAGTTAGTACTTACTTTAGCTAGTCTCTTGAATTATATTTGTTATCTTTCCTTAGTCGTAGCTAGGATAGAGTAGTCGATCTTCTGTTCCAAATGTTGAAAGGTTGTCTTGTGGGAAGTTCTCAACGACCACTTACACGGGACAACGTCGCGTCTAGCTAGCTACTAGAGCGATAGCTACTTGATGTCGTAGCATTGGATGGCTCATGCGGGTTACCTTTGTGGTTTCCGCATGGGCAGAGGTAAGGTGTGACAACTCGTCCGTGGACCCCACTAACCTCACTGCTAGTTGCCCCCATAGGCTGGCCCTGCAGGGCATCGATCCTAACCCATCATTGTGGATATCCAAATCCACCAGTAGGTAATTGGTGCATCAGGCGTTCCTCGAACCCTGGTCCCTCAACCTTTAACAACCTTCCCACAGACAAGTTGCCACCAATTGACCTGCAGATCAATTGGTGACAGCTTGTCCTGTGGGAAGGTTGTTAAAGGGTGGGGACCGGGGTTCAAGGAACGCCTGGCGCACCAATAACCTACTGTGGATTTGGATGAATAGTTCCATTTGCCCAGTGAGGGGTTAGGATCGATGCCCTGCAGGGCCAGCTTGGAGTCCGTTGGGACGGCTAGCAGTGGGCTAGCAGGGTCCACAGACGGTCCGTTGGGGCAGCTAGCGGTGGGCTAGTGGGGTCCACAGGACGGGTTGTCACATAAGGAACGGAACAGATTATCGAGGGCCCATAGGTGAAGAGTCTAGGGTAGTCGAGTAATCCTTGATTATTCTAGTCGTCTTGTGTTGTTTAGGCGAAAGAGTCTAGAGTATTCAAGTTATCCTTGTTGTATTCTAGTCGTCTTTGTTCGTCGCATAGGAGTAAAGAGTCTAGGTTAATCGAGTCAAGTCTTGCTTGAACTAACCCTCTTTGCTTGCCTGTTTGTTAGTTGCTTCCGCTATTGGTTATGTTGCGTAGCTTTGATTGCTTGCCTTGCTTGTTTCCTTCCTTGTTGGGGTAGTCGGGGTGGGGAACGTTAGGGTACCAGATAGGGATTGCTTTCTGTGTTTTTGTAAAACCCTATATTTTCCTAAGATGTATTCTATGAAAATATCCGACTATTTATGTATATTGCTTTGATAATTTATTTTTCGACATAATAATTTATTAAAGTAATATAATCGGTTTTGGGGAAACATGGCAAGTTGCATCCGATACAATTGGCCTTTTCCGGGCCAACACAACGCGCTAGGACCGTGAGGGTGGCAAAGCCTAAGCGAACCTCGGCCGCCGACGGAGTAGCGTCCAGGAGAACTAGCCGGACCACCCGGGTGCGATCTCCCATACGTAGTGTTCCGCGGGCTATCGGTGTCCTTGTCCGGGGCATAGGATGGTTCGGGTGTTACAAGCGTGGTATCAGAGCGGTGTTTTGAACCTGCGGGCACTTGTGCTTTTCAAAGTTTTATCCAGTAAATGCGTTGCAAAAACCAATTAGATTCCGGTAGTTTGGTTGTCTAGTTTTGAGTGTAAACCTTAGAATTTACTAGCAACTTACCTACCCTTGTGTGTGTTAGATGTCTTCAGGTGAATCAGGTTGCAGGGATGGTTCAGGAGGAGGGTGACCGAGACATGGGGATGGTTCAGGAGGAGAGTGGCCAAGACGTGGGGATCACGAGAATCACAACGGCTATTTGTCGACCGAATCCGAGAGTAGTCATGAGCCGATTGATCCAGATACCTGGAGTATAGACGGACTATTGGGCGAGAATGATGCAAACCCGTCTATTGAGACCGATCCATCCGAATATCTAGAAGGATCGGAGGAGGTGGAAGTGGATCCGGATGATCAGACAGTCGTGTTGGAGATTGGAGAGCCAAGTCGTATCCAATTCAGGGTGGACGCGCAAGGAAACTTTCAAACTGTTCCAGTTGGAGACCATGGGGAAGAAGATGCCAAAATCGCGGATAAATTGCAGCATTTGCTGTTGGACCTTGTAGAAGACCAGATTGACGACGCTAATGTCGTGGACTATATGAGAGAACACCGAAGGCGATCGATAGAATTCTCAACTTTTTGATCGAGGTATATCCAACAACTGAAGATGGTGGTGAAGAAGTGGCACCGGAAGATGCTGCTGAAGTTGGTGGTGATGGAGTGGTACTGGAAACCGAGAGAGACCGGAACTCAAGCGATGGAAACTCAAAGTCCTATGAGCCAACATCGGAGGAGGAAGGACATGTGGAGGTGATCATTATATCATCAGACGATGAGGATGACATACCGACCTAGTGATCGAGCTGAGAAATAACCAAGGCTATGTGCCGCAAGACCCAGTACCTGAGCCGAACCAACCATGGAGCCAAGGGACAATGTTAGTCCAGTACGCAGATTAGACCAAGTTGTGCCGGAGCAAGACCTTTCAGACCAAGATGTACATGAGCGAAGCAGTTCCAACCGAGTTGTACCAGAGCAAATCAGTCCGATTAGAGCCATACCACTGCGGATGGTGTTGCCACAGCCAGAAACCGATCAAGAGGAAGGAGAGTTGCCGAGTTATGGAAGGTGGGATTCGAGGATGCTGGAGTAGGACCTAAGTAATGAGAGACGCTAAACCGCTTAAGGGAGATGGAGGAAGTACCAAGAGACCCGATTATGGAGATGACCAGCAAGATGGACGAAGCAAGGAGACTGAACCGAGATTATGTAAGATTTGAACCAAGGACAGTTGACCATGGAGCGTAGACCGTGACTACGCAGCCGAGAGGCCATCTGAGGACCAGAGCTACAGCTCGGAAGAGGATGACTTACTCAGACCGCGTTCAAATTAGGAACAGTTACTACTATGACGTGTGTGAGGGACTAGGACACCGAACCAAGGACTGTTGGAGGACGACGCTCCCACAATTGTTATCTCCGAAGAATGTCGTGTGCATTTACTGTGGAGTGCGTGAACACTTTGCTTATCGCTGTCCAAACCAAGTTGTCCAAGCGGAGGTGAATCCGTTAGACCAAGCCGTGCGTACAGGAGAGGACCCGTCAGGTCAGGATGTTCAAGCCGAGAACCAGTTGAACCAAGCCGGAACTTCATCGTCTGCTGCCCCTGCCTCAACCGAGTCTCTCGCTGAACCGCAACCTGAGGAACTAACTAGGATGTGTGTGTGCACTTGAGAGGAGTGTAGGAGCCGCCAAAACCAATAGGATGTTTGGGGAAAAGGGAAGTTTTCTTTTGGGGCTAAGTGTAAGGGTCGGATAGGTTTTTCTTTTTGTTTAAACCGCTAGAGTTAACCTTAGTTGTGTATCTTGTCTAGGCAGATCCAAACCCTGAGTAGTAGAAGGCTAGGTGAAGGAAGAACTCATTTATTTTCCCTTTTGGGTGTAAAATACTTGTGTTAATTTCCTAGCCGCGGTTATCTACTTGTTTGTTTGTTGCTTGCTAATCTTTGCTTGTTTAATTGCTTACATTGATTGCTTTAGCATCTTGTAGGTTTGCATAGTTAATTTTTATTAATTAACTTGCAATGGATTAGCATGATTGATTGAGGATTCACGTAAGACACCACAAAGCGCGATCAGACAAGTGAAGATGTTCGAAGAAGATTCAACCGAGGAGGGACGATACAATTCAGTTGAGAGAGTGCAAGAGAGAGCAGTAATAAAAACGATTAGGGCAAATCCTTAGAGAAAATAAATCAAAATGGGCAAGACCAAACAAAAAGTAGCGTTGCAAATCAACCAAAAATGGCAAAGCGAACTAAGAAGAAAAACTAAGAAAGTGCGATCAAGAAAGCACAAAGAAGATAGTGCATGGCCAAAGAAATCAACTAAGTGCGGACAAAGAGGGTGCAAGAAAATGATGGGTGGCGAAGAAGATAAAGCAAATTCATGCTAAGTGGCAAAATTAGTGAGGTTCCATCGGACCAAGCTAGTAGGTGGACGAAGAAGTTAGCCAAAGTCTGGAGGATGACCAAGAAGCTCGGAGATGGAGACAAACGATGAAGAAGAAGAAGTCGTTGACTTTAACCAAGATCATTTGATCGAGTCCAAGATAAAAATCAAGGACATGGAGGTTATAAAATGAGGAGACGGAGATCAAGTAGACCGACGGAGACAATTTATCGGACAAGGATGTAGAAACTAAAGGAACCGGAGAAGTTAAGTCGTATGGAGTACGAAATCGAAGGGAGTCGAAGAAGTAAAACTATTTGGAGTGTGGAGCCAAGATTCAGAGGATGCGACATCGCAAGATAAACCTACCAAGACATTGAAGTAAACCGAATCGCACGATAAAGAAAAGAAGTCAAGAAAAGCTGAAGAAAGAGAAGAATCAAGTCGAGGAGATTCTCAAAAACCAAGGAAAGGAGAGGAAGCTCACATTTATTCAATATCATCACAGCGGAGTAGCAAAGTATCGGTGATAACGGTGGCAGTAAGATGAAGACGCAGATGACAAGAGGCATCAGCACCATATCGAAAGGAGGAGGAGAATTTAGAATTCGAGGACGAATTCTAATAAAGGGGGAGAATGTAATGACCCTCACTAAGAGTAAAAATCCAAATTAAAATTTTGAAGAAAAAGACCCAGAAAAGACTCAGCAAGAAGGAGAGGAGAAAAATAAGAAGAATGAATGGCCAGGTCAAAAATCACGAAAAGGTCAAGGTACGATCAGGACAGATGTACACGGACGGGGACGGTACGGACGGACGTAAATGGTCGGAGACGGTACGGGCATATTGGACGTATACGGGCGGAGGCGGCACGGACCGAGTAGGCGAATGCATGCGGAATGAAGACGGTAAAAGACCGAGCATACGCGGTAAAGACCGATGACTGCCGAGAAAATTGCGGTAGTGCCGAAAAATTACGGTACTGCCGAAGAAGTTGCGGTACTGCCGAGAAATTGCGGTACTGCCAAAGAAGTTGCAGTACTGCCAAAAAGTTGCGGTACTGCTGAGAAATTGCGGTACTGCCGAAGAAATTGTGGTACTGCCAAAGAAGTTGCGGTACTGCCAATAAGTTGTGGTAATGACAAAGAAGTTGCGGTACTGCCAATAAGTTGCGGTAATAACAAAGAAGTTGCGGTACTGCCAAGAAACTATGGACGAGACCGAGAAATTTCGGATGTAACGGACGATCGACGGACGTAGTGCCGAGAGCCGACAGCGTTCCGGATTTTGCGGAGCGTTTGTCTTGCGGCGCAAAAGAGAAAATCTTATATTTCTCTTGAATCAACCAATGGAATTTCTTGAGACTTTGAGGAGTAATCATTGTGTTGTTGAAGACACAAAAAGGAGACATATTCATTGTATCTTAAGGAAGTTGGCCAATGGGAGTTCATGCACCAAAAGTTAGAGACAAAAAGAGATTCTCTTTTCTCCATCAGCCAATCCCTATACATGCAAGATAAAAGGAGAGATTCTCTTGATCTAGAGTGGCTTGTGCGCCAAGTGTTGCCCAAAAGTAGTGGAAGAGAAAGCAAACGTGTGCTCGCCATGCACTGGCGAGTAGCACCGCCCAAAAACCTCTATATAATGAAGCTCTCCCTTCTCACTTTCGACATTCTCAACTCAAAGAAAAACTTGAAATTCTCTCTAAGTGTTCACTCTCTCAAAAACGGAGAGGGAGACCGGAGTTGGACGCTGTCGGAGACGCTGTTCGGGTCGAGCAGAGACGCTGTTCGTAGACGCTGATGGACGCTGTCAAAGACGCAAATCAGAGATGCAGTCGGACGTAGTTCAGAGACGCAGTCGGACGCAGTTTGACGCAAACAGGAAGTTGTTTGATCCGTGGTACCGTGAAGTCCGATCATCAATCTG
The DNA here is from genome assembly GCF_030686135.1 of Camelina sativa. NCBI lineage: Eukaryota > Viridiplantae > Streptophyta > Magnoliopsida > Brassicales > Brassicaceae > Camelina > Camelina sativa. The sequence continues at coordinate 24,275,203 of NC_141881.1, forward strand.
CTGAATCATTGTGAGTCCTGTGGTGAGTTTTGTGGCAGTTTTGTGTGGGGTGCTGCATGGTTCCTATGGACAATGTACATACCCATTGTGTGTTGCATTTAGACTAGGATCATGGTAGGATCAGTTAAATGTTGCATGCATAAATTGGTATGATTCATGTTAATCACATAGAATTATGCTAGGTATCACCATGCATGTTGAGAATTGATGAGAATGGAACTGCTTATTTTCATGATGAACTGATGCATTTTTTAGCAATTTGGCTTGCTTAAAATTTGGACCATGGACTTGCATGCATAATTAAATTAGTGTATTTTTACTTGCAATATTTCTTGCTTAATAATCGGATTAAAATGGTTGCATGCATGTAGAACAAACTAGGTTGATTGAATTATTATTCTTGTTTCCTGTTGATTGTTGTGTGATTTTTCTTTCTTGATTTCTTGCTTGTTATGCTTGATTTATCTTGCTTGAATTGCTAGCTTTAGTACTAAATTCTTTGCGTTTTTACTCTTAGAAGTTAGTACTTATTTTAGGTAGTCTCTTGAATTATATTCGTTATCTTTCTTGAGTCGTAGCTAGGATAGAGTAGTCGATCTTCTGTTCCAAATGTTGAAAGGTTGTCTTGTAGGAAGTTCTCAACGACCATTTACACGGGACAACGTCGCGTCTAGCTAGCTACTAGAGCGACAGCTACTTGATGTCGTAGCATTGGATGGCTCATGGGGGTTACCTTTGTGGTTTCCGCATGGGCAGAGGTAAGGAACGGAACAGATTATCGAGGGCCCATAGGTGAAGAGTCTAGGGTAGTCGAGTAATCCTTGATTATTCTAGTCGTCTTGTGTTGTTTAGGCAAAAGAGTCTAGAGTATTCAAGTTACCCTTGTTGTATTCTAGTCGTCTTTGTTCGTCGCGTAGGAGTAAAGAGTCCAGGTTAATCGAGTCAAGTCTTGTTTGAACTAACCCTCTTTTCTTACCTGTTTGTTATTTGCTTCCACTATTTTTTCTGTTGTGTAGCTTTGATAGCTTGCCTTGCTTGTTTCCTTCCTTGTTGGGGTAGTCGGGGTGGGGAAAAGTAGACTGCATGTTTAGGGAAGGGGTACCCAGGCTCACTGAGTAATCTTAGATTACTCATGTTGTAGTTTCTTGTTGTGCAGGGAGCTTAGGTTGTGTGTAGAGCCGGAGCACACGTTAGGGTACCAGATAGGGATTGCTTTCTGTGTTTTTGTAAACCCTATATTTTCCTAAGATGTATTCTATGAAAATATCCGACTATTTATTTATATGGCTTTGATAACTTATTTTTCAATGTAATAATTTATTAAAATACTATAATCGGTTTTGGGGAAACATGGCAAGTTTCATCCGATACAATTGGCCTTGTCCGGGCCAACACAACGCGCCAGGACCGCGAGGGTTGCAAAGCCTAAGCAAAACTCGACCGCGGGCGGAGTCGCGTCCAGGAGGACTGGTCGGGAAGCTGCAGCTTCCGTCCCTCGGCCGGACCACCGGGTGCGATCTCCCATATATAACGTTCTGCGGGCTGTCCGTGTCCTCGTCCGGGGCATAGGACGGTTCGGGGCGTTACAGATATGCCAATAGGTTCTGTTTTAGCTTCAATGATGGTTTTTTTTTTTGCATGATTGATGGTAATAGTTTCTGTTTTAGCAACTCTTGTGACAGGAGAGTTGCTATTGGATTTTCTTGAAAGTATGGCCTGGAGACATTTCTGTAACAAGGTATGTCTATATGTTTTCTTTTGTTTGTTCCTTTAACTACACATATTTAGATTTCATTGTTAAACTAGTACTAATATGTTTATATATGTATATGCATGTAGGTGAATCTATATAAACTTCACTCCAGAAGGACTGACAAGAGGAGCATTATTGATATGTTTGTTCAGAGAAAATCTACTATGAGGAAATGATTCATTGCTAAGAGTCTTACATACAACATATATTTGGGTTAGCGATGTGACAGGTAATGTCATATGCTCTTAAGTTCATTCTTGAGTTCAATTATATTTTGTCTTAATACTGATTGATATTCGTAGGTGCAAGTTATATGGTTATAACAGCACATTACATTGATTCACATTGGCGGTTAAAGAAACTTATAATAGAATTCAAGTATGTGACACACCACAAAGGGAAAACAATTGCAGCTACTCTTCTTGATTGTCGCCATGGGTGTTTGGTAGAAACCGATCAAACCGAACCGAACAACCCGACATTTTTGGTTATCGGCACAAACCGAAGAGATTCAGTGTAACCATTCGGCGCAATTGATTTTGGTAATCAGATTTCGGTTCGGTTCGGTTCAGTAATCGGAACCGATCGGTTATACCTAAACCGAGATTCTGCAGCCATATATAAGGCTAATAACATAACCCATTAACCCTAATATGTTTTGTTTGTCTTCTTTGGCTGCCTCTTGCGACTTGCGAGTCCTCAGATCCAAAAACTCCATCCATTCAACACTTTTTCGATCTTATATAGGTAAGCTCTTCTTCTTTCTTTTTAATTCTATGTTTGATTCTTTACTATGTAAGTTCTTCCTATATCTTTATAACTTCTGATTAGATTTGGAGAATTATAGGGTTAGAGTTTCAACATCAAAATCAAAGATTATCTATTGTTCTTCTGGGTTTGTTACTTTTTTAGGGTACTAGTGTTGATGTTTGTCTTCCTCGTTGTTGTAAGATCTTAACTATTGTTTTTTTTGCTGTTTGGTGATTTACTTTCACTGGTTTATCTAATCGATTCTCATTTGGTGTTGATGATGTCAGGTGAAAAAGTGGACGCCCAAGAACCGTACATCTTCACCGTCTCACATCGCCGTCATAGTTGGCCGCAACCACAGCTCATTCTCGAAAACCCTAATATTTGATGGATCTGTATATTTGGGCTTGTAATTGGACTTGTTTTCAGATCCATTTACTTGGTCTTGGCCTATATTTTAGGTCTGTGTAAATTTTTATTTGTTGATTTAAGCCCATTTATCTTGTTTTTCGTTTATTCGGTTCAAATTAACCGAATAAAAAAAACAGTCGGTTTGAATTCGGAATTGATTTAAAATGTGATAACCGACCCGAATAACCCGTGTACCGTTTGACCCGAACCGAATTTAAATTCGGCTCAATTCGGCATGAATTTTCAAAAACCAAATTTTCCCAAAACCGAATAACCCGACCCGATTAACCCGAGATCGCCGAACGCCCAGGGCGACTTGATTGCTTAGCTGAGTGGGGTATAGAGAAGGTATTCTCTGTGACAGTTGACAATGCAACCGCAAATACAAATGCTTTGAGTAAGTTTGAGACTGCTTTCTCTCTTGTGTCTGATGAGTCTTTGGTTATGAAAGGAGAGTTTATGCATGTGAGATGGGCTGGTCATATCATTAATTTGATTGTGAGAGATAGGTTGGCTGAAGTAGATGATAATGTAGTTGCAATCAGGAATTCTATCTCATACAATTTTAGATCCGACAGAAATAGGCAAAACACATTTGACCAGAAGATAGATTCCGTTAGGATGACAGGCGGTAGTTTGCCTTTGGATGTCAGAAGTAGGTGAAATTCGACATATTTGATGTTGCAGAGGGCAATTAAGTATAGGGTAGCATTTGATAAGATAGAGACAAAAGACAAGTTATACAATGATCAATTCTTGGAGATTGATAATGGAAGAAAGAGAATTTGACCTCCTAACTTGAATGATTGGCGTTCTATTGAAAGGTTAGACAAGTTTCTGGAGATTTTTTACAATTCAACATTGATTGTCTCGGCTTGCACTAGACTGGATGCGCATAAGTGTTATGGAGAGATAGTCAACATTTCAACAACTCTTGGCATGTTGTGTTCTAGTTATGATTCTGAGTTGAAGAAAAAGATTGAGGAAATGTATAAGAAGTTTGATAAGTATTAGGATTATATTAGTAATATCAATACAATGTTGAATATAACGACTGTGTTTGATCCTAGTAAGACGCTGCATTTTGCAAAGGTTTGTTTTGCTGAGTTGTATGGTGAGCAGACTCATACAACTAAAGAGATGTATGACAAGGTTTATAATCTTCTAGTTGATATGTTCAAGCAGTATAGTGAAAGGTATGCTAAATCTCAGCCTTCTCAGTCATCTCAGTCGGATGTGAGTGAAGTTCTTCTCGGTTTTTTACAGTTGATAAAAGGGACAAAGTATTGTTAAATGAGATTGGAGTTAAAGAAACAAATGATGAGTTGAATACATCTCCTAACTATTTGTGAAACGCTTATTCATACCTGGATTTTAGTACCCTGCATAAATTAACCTAAATCATCCAAAAATTCAAATTTTATACTTCAACTATGTAAAATTGGCCAATTTCAACATCTATTTAAATGGTGTTAATTAGCCAGTTAACGGTGCTGAATCAGACTACACCATGGCATACACATGACAAGATAGTTCAATACGACGCCGTATTGGTTGCAAAATAATGCAAAAAATCACTTGTAGTAGGGTTTGATCTCGGGTTGACAGCAACCAATTTTTCTAACCTAACGACTCGGACACATCGACTTATTGTGTTTTATTGGATAACATATTAATTTTTTTTTTTAACAAAGGGATAACATATTAACTATATCTAGATATAAAGCAATAATTTGGACTTGTCATCTCCGTCTCTCCTCTCTGCATATCTCCCAAAATACGAATCAAATCGATATTTTCAACTTTGTTTTCTTTTCCGATTTGATTTTTGGATTCCAGAGTTTTCTTTTCCGAGTTGTCTCCGTTCCCATGGGAAACAAAAAAGGGGAAAAGAAGAAGAACGGATAAAATAAAATCTATATATACATTTTTGGAGACATTTAACAAATAAATCATGGAGTTGAAACCTATTTACAAGCATGTCATTAGCATTATATATTAATTTATTTTTTATTTAATTTAATAATATTTAATTTCAATTTTTGGAAACAAGATTTCTCATCTTAATAAAATTTCCAAAACAATAGGAACCACTCCATTTAACATTATATATTAAGTTTAAAATAAATTTAATTAATATTAAGTTTCGAATTTTACAAAACAATATTTTCTCCACAGGAACATTTCCTAAACAAATTATATACAACAAAACTATATATAGTAAAGTTAACTGATTCTTTATATATAAAACATACAAAACTCAAATACAACATTATCCTGTACATATATCTAAACAAATTAAAATAATAAAAATACTACTATCTGTAAATCAGAAAAAAAAAACACAGTATATTCTTTCTATAAATCACTACTTATTTAATTGTATGTTATACTATAATATAAAATAATAAACTTCAAACAAAATACTTTCTAATTTCTATACTAACTAATATATCTATATTTGTAAGGTTGTACATTTTAAAAAATACAAATTAAACATTAGTTATATATATAGTTAATCTATAAAACAAATTATACTTTTTATTAAAAAAATAGCCTCGCGGTATACTGCAGGTGAATATCTAATAGGATATATAAAGCGTTTTTCTTTACAAGGTAATAAATCAATATGGCCGAGTGGTTTGGGAATCATTATGGTAGTCTTTGCTTATAGTATTTTTCATTATCTTGCAACCAATACGACGTCGTATTAATTTTTTTGGCCACATGTATGCCAGGGCTGGGTAAAATAACCATTAACTAAATAACCGACCAAACCAAACAAAAAAAAATCAAACCGAAACCGAACCAAAGTTCTCAAATAACTGAATGGTTAGTAAAATCCTATATCCAAACTAACCGAAACCAAACCAAACCAAACCAAACCGAACTGACAATTAAATGGTTAACCAAAATATCCAAAAACCTAGAATATACCCAAAATAATATACTTAATATTATGCAAAACTATAAAATAAACTTAAAATATTAATTATTTCTACATTCAAAACAATTAAATACTTTAAATAATTAATATATTTAAATGTTATTATTTTGAATTTACAAAGTTAAATACTATTTTGTAAAATCGGATCAATATTTTTCCCCCTTTTATATTTTTATAATGTATTTTTGGTTAATTTTGGCTATATTCGGTTATCTTTGGTTATATTAGGTTTATTTTGGTTAATTTCAATATAATTTATGGTAGTTATGGTTATCCATTCAACTAACCGAACCAAAACCGAGCCGAACCAAAATTTCTAAAATACCTAAATGGTTATTATATTACTATATCCAAGCTAACCAAACATAACCGAACTGAAACCAAACGGTTAACCGAATGCCTAGACCTATATGCCACGGTGTCGTCTAACTCAGCGTCGTTAACTGGCTAATTAACACAGTTAAAACTGATGTTGAAATTGGCATTATTTTACATAGTTGAGGGATAAAATTTGAAATTTTGGATGATTTAGGTTTATTTATGCTGGGTATAAAAATCCAGGTATAAATAAGCGTTTCACAAATAGTTAGAGTTGATTTTGGCCGTTTCCAATACATATCTGAAAGAGGCTGTTGAGAATCCGAATGTGATGATGGGCACTGACTATGATGTTCTTTCTTGGTGGAAACTCAACTGTGGCAAGTACCGTATTTTATCACAAATGGCTCTTGATGTCTTTGTTATGCAAGTGTCATCTGTAGCATTTGAAAGTGATTTTAGCACAAGTTGTAGGGTAATAGAACCACATAGAAGTTGCCTAACTCCCTATATGGTTGAAGTTTTGATGTGTACTGAGCAGTGGATGAAACAAGACATTGCAAATGAATCAAAAATGCTTACAAATGCACAAATACTTGCGGAAGTGGAATATGAAGATAAACTTGAAAATTTTTGTATATCTTGTTGTTTTTTTGTTATTGCCTCTTACTTTATGTTAACTCATACAATTCTTTTGTTTTCAGAGTTCTTCATTGAAGAGTAAACCACACTCAGGTCTCGACTACAACTACAAGGTAAATAAGTTTAATGTATTATCTGTCTCTTACTCTTTTACTCTATTCATAATCGTCTAATATGCTTCTTATTTTCATATGAATTCATCATCAAGAGGACAAAAACTATCGGCTTTGGTGTTTTGTTGTCTTGGTTTTTCACTTGGTGTAATTGGTGTTACAATCACTTGGTGTCTCGGCTAGTTATTCACTTGGTGTTTCACTTGGAAAACTTGTTTACTTTGTTGTTTCTTTAGTACTTGGTTTGTTTGTGGTTTGAATTTTGAACATTGGTCTCTTTTTGTGCTTGGTTTTGTTTAATTTTGGATTGAATGAATGGCATTGAGTTTGGTTTTGTTTAATTTTGGATTAAGTTTGGCTACCGGAATCCAACCCGAACCCGATGGATGTATATCCTTGGTTTTTTTTTACCCTCAATTATGGAAAACCATGATTATATACACTGGTGTAAAAAGATAAGGGTTTAAGATGACATCTTCTATATATGGTCTCTTCAATGGTTTTCTGTCTCCTTCTTCTTCTTGTGTTTCCGCATATGGATAAAGCCCTTGGCGCACAAGAGGAAGCCAAGAAACAAAGTGAGTCTTTTGGTCTTTTAGATGTTCCGAGGTCATTAATTAGTATCATTTTACGTTAATTAGTTAGGTTTTTATTATTTTTGTAGTTGTGTTTGATCCTGATTTTGGTTTGAGTTTTGGAACTAATCCGTATATAAATAAACAAATGAGCACTAAAATGATCAAACATTGACTCATGTAATACATAATGTAATGCTGTTTGGGTGGTGCAGGTGCAGAAGAGATTTACCATCCTAGTGCCCGCATTCCTGTCGATCGAGTCACCCGTATATGTCAAAAATTCCCCAAACTTTGTAGTCGTCCTGTTCATGGTCCACATTGTAATTGAATCAAAAGTGCTTACAAATGCAAAAATACTTGCAGAAGTGGAATATGAAGATAGACTTGGAAAAGTTTTGTATATCTTGTCGTTTTTTTGTTATTGCCTCTCTTATACTTTATGTTAACTGATCCAATTCTTTTGTTTTCAGAGTTCTACATTCACACTCAGGTCTCCGCTACAGTTACAAGGTAAATAAGTTCAATGGATTTTCTGTCTCTTACTCTTTTACTCTATTCATGATCGTCTAATATGCTTCTTATTTTCATATGAATTAATCATCAAGAGGACAAGAACTATCGACTTTGGTGTTTTGTTGTTTTGGTGTTTCACTTGGTGCAATTGGTGTTACAATCACTTGGTGTGTCAGCTAGTTTTTCACTTGGTGTTTCATTTGGAAAACTTGTTTACTTTGTTGTTTCTTTAGTACTTGGTTTGTTAAGACATGGAGATGTTTGTTTGTGGTTTGAAGTTTGAACATTGGTTTTTTTTTTGTGTTCGGTTTTGTTTAATTTTGGATTGAATGAATGGCATTGAGTTTGGTTTTGTTTAATTTTGGATTAAGTTCGGATACCTGAACCCGATGGGTGTATATTCGAAACTCGATCCGAATACTAAAAATATCCGAATGTGTCTAGAACCCCCTTACCGAAATACCATATCTGAACTCGATCGGATATCCAAAAGCCAAGACCTACTTAGTCTATAAAAGATTGCTGAAACGCTGAGTGGAAAAGATGACATCTAGTGACAAATTTTAAATCTTAGGGACTAGTCAGCTGCTTTTGGGGCTTTTTTAACATCTGAAGCTTCTAAATCAGAACATATGATTTTAGCCAAATAAGACTTTTACCAAAACGAAAAAAAGTTGGGATGACTCCGAAAATGAAAAAGAGTATTTTAATACATGATTTTGAAAGAGAGAAAAAACATATCTAAATGAGCCCCAAAAAACATCACCTACCTGTATTCTTGACTCTAACCCTAGACCCTTAGAGCACTTTTTTTTTCAGTTAGTATATGGCATAGATGATAGATTGTTAAAAATTATTATTGGTCGGAACATGTATGCACTGAAGGTAGGGCTGGGCAAAATATCCGAACCCGAAAATTTAACCCGAACCCGATTAAAAATACCCGATCCGAACCCGAATCCGAACTTTAAAAATATCCAATTGGATGCTTTTTATAAATGAAATTGATACCCGAACCCGATTAGATATATCCGAACACCCGAACAAATACCCGAAACTATCCAAAGTTATATATATTTAACAATAGGTTGAGTTAATTTACAAGTTTTGCAAATAATTTTATAATCACTATTACAACTTACTAGATAAATTAGTTTTCATTTTTAAATATGTCAATTTTTATATGTTAATTTAGATAGATTATATAGTTTTAATTTTGAATTTGATGTTGTAAGAAGTCAAAAATTATCGGTTTGTGAATTTGATATTTTGTTATTTAGAATTGTCCTTTTCTTTTAATGAATTCAATTTGGTTTGATAACTTTGATTTTTTTTATTTATTTATGATTATAATCATTTTTAATGAATTTGGATTGATTTAGGGATCTTTTATTTTGGTTTGGATTAAAAAATTACAAATCCGATCCGAACTCGAAATATAATTTGAGACTTTGGGTGAAACCCGAAAATACTTAAACCCGATGGGTGTTTACCCGAACCCGACCCGAAATCTAAAATATCTGAATGGGTCTTATGTTTCTAAACCCGAAAACCCGAAATACTCGACCCAAAACCCGAAAGGGTACCCGAATGCTAACTGAAGGTGATTCAAAAATGCTGAGGATCCTTTTATATGCTAAGCATCTTCGTTTTCAGTACCAAATGTTGTGTATCCCACCGCATGAAGGGTCTTGCTCTACTGTGTTGGAAAGTATATTGAGAATTGAGATTTACGTGGCAAATGGATTGGTGGGATGATGAAAGGGCCTTGCTCTACTCGTTTATGAAACGTTGCTTTACCGTGTGAATCAAATGACAGAACATTAAGATTATCCAATTTTTTTTTTCTTTTCAAAACCATATGTTTTGTTTCTCGAAAACCGTTAAAATAACGAGAAAGAACTTCACTGTTATTTTAGTTGGTACATGTTTTAAAAGGAAGAGCAATTTAGGTTAATGATATGCTAGTGTAAAAGATAAGGGTAGGTGATGGCCATTGGTTCACTTGAACAAAATTATCGAAGAATCTCATAATATATATTTCTTTAAATTATCCTTCAGAGTAAGGTCTTTTATATATTTTTTTTATAAATAAAAGTTGGCCACATTTTCTGACCACAAAAAGATGTATATAATCAATAAAAATGCATCTTTAGTAATACCAATAAGATTTTCTACCAAAAAGAAAAAAAAAAAAAAGCAAATAAGTTAACAAAATTAAGCCTTTTGACTTTCATTGAATTTAGGATGAGATTTTAACCAAATGAGATTTTTTTCTTAACAAATAATTTGTTTGCTGTAATTCAAATTTCAAAAAATGAGATAAGATGTTAACACATGATTTGAAATATATATCCAAGTGAGCCAAATAGCCATCACCTACCCTTATATTTTACAGTAGCATATATATGTACCTATATTTCTTCCCTTTTAAAACATTTACGACATTCACTATATGACTATGACTTATCATAATTACAAAATTACATATTGATAAAAAGAGAAGAAAAAAAAAACCCTTCAAAAATACGTTTTAAAGAAAGAAGAAAAAGAAATCTTGAGGTCTTAAACAGGCATAACCGGAAGAAGACAAAGTTTTCAGGTGCATGAGTTCTTCTTTGATTTTATTTTTAAAAAATCTTTGTTATTTATCTTTGTTATAATATTTTATTTTTGCTTAAAATATTATGAGATCTATGTGCTGCATTTACATTTGAAGGATTTTACTTTAGTGTTTTTCTTGCTCCACCATCTGCGTCCACTGAATTTGAATGATAAAAATGTCATATCAATTACGGATATGTAGCATATTTTGTAGAAATCGTTTACAAGGAATTTCATAGCCAGATTTTGTAGAAAAATAAAAAATAAACTTATATTGATATTTGTGAGAAGAAAAACAAAAGTTTAATTAGAAAATTCTGCCAAGTGAGTAGTTATAGTTTTTTTCCACAAAAAAAGAGTAGTTAAAGTTTTCAATAGTTTTTTTGTTTTTTAATTATGTTTTTGAAACAGAGGTAAAATAATTTGTGTACCAGTATTGTAATGTAACTTATACGTTGACTGTTGAGACCTCTGTTTTTATTTTATTAGTTATAAGACAAATGTATTCTTATTGTATTTCTGCATTGTTATTCCTTTTTATAAGTTATAAATAAAGATGTCTTTTTTTAGTGCATTAGATTCGGAAATGTTTATTGAAACTGTAAATGCAAAGGAGATAGCTTCAATTCACTGACCATTTTTGTTTTATCCATAGCAGGATTTCGATTGGAAGAGATGACTTCAAAGAGAATGGCTTCAAGTATCGAACTAGACGCATTATCCAATCTACCGGATGTACTTCTGATTCTGATCATCTCTTGTTTGTCGTTCAAGGAATGTTTAAGGACAAGTTTACTCTCTAAGAGGTGGAGGTATCTCTGTCGTGAGACAAGAAACATTTCTTTCGAGGAGTCCGAGTACGTGGACCGCTCTGTCTCCGACAAAAGATCCAAAAGGATTTCGTTTGTTAACTATATGTGTCAATGGGTCTCTCGATATCAGGGTTACTGCATGGAAACCTTCGAGATTAAGTTCTCTGTTCCATGGGGATTTGCGGCAGAGATGGAGTCCCTGATCGAATTCGCAGTCTCAAGACAAGTCAAGAACCTAGTTCTTGATTTCACAGAATTTTATTGGTCAGTCACTACCGATGCGTCGAAGTATTACAAGGTTTATGTGCATTTACCAGCAAGCGTTTACAATTCAAGAACCCTCGAATCGCTGAAGATATATTCGTGCGGGTTTGACCCCTCGAAATTCACAAACTCTGGATCGCTTAGAAAGCTCTCTATAGGTTGGATCGAACTCACAGGGGCCGAGTCTTTGATATTAACCTCTCCTACGCTCAAGAGTCTAAGTTTTAGTTATTGTTGGGGTGTTGTTATCAACAACATAGCCGGAGATATCAAGGAATTTGAATTTGAGAACTGTGAATTCTCTCGTTACATGGCTTGTTCCTTTGATCTGCCTAATGTAGAGATATTCAAGTACTCAGGCCAAGTGCTTGCTTTTGATGTCAAGAAAATGAATAAGTTCAAAGAAGTTTATTTAGATTTTGAGGCAGAGGGCGACTACGAAGAACCCAATGAAAGAACCAAACTGGAAGGAACTATGCTTTCTGGCTTCCTTAACAGTCTTGGAGGTGCGAGGACCTTAAGTGTATGCCCTTTTCTCCTTCAGGTATATTTATAACTCTTAACATCATTTTCACGTTATTAACATATCTTTGAGAATGAGAAATGAGCAAAATATTTTACTAGGGGATATAGGTTAGTTTCAAAATATAACGATTCTCCCCATGAAAGTTTTTAATAGCCCATGTAGTACTCCCTCCGGTTTTTTTTTACTTATCATTCTAGAGAAATTTTTTTGTTTCATATTACTTGTCGTTTTATGTTTAAGATGGAATTTTATCAATCAAATTTTCAGTCTTATCCCTCACTTTGGCTTATTAATTACTTAAAACAAATAAAATAATACATTAATTAAGGGTAAAATAAAAAAATTAAATTGTTTTATTTATGTGTGTGAAATCAGCTAGAATATAAAACGAGGGAGTAGTAGCTAATATAGTAGTATCTTTACCTTATAAGCTATTGCGTTGTAATTGATGGATATAAAGACGGTTAGTTGACAGTTATCTTTATCTGAGTAAGTGTAAGTGCATGTGTTTTTCTTTTTGAAGGCTATCCAAGAATGTGATGATCCGTCTTCTTTACTTCGTCCTATGGAAACACAACATTTGGTGCTGAGAACAAGGTTGCATGTCATGGAGTTTAAAGGAATTAGGCTCCTCCTCGATAATTGCCCTAACCTAGAAACATTAACTTTCGAATGCATCCGTCGAAGCCTTTTCTCGGTAAGATTACTATATATAGTAGTATTGAATTTGAGAACAATAGTTCCTTTTACTATGTATGATTTTCCCTAAAGCTCAAAATTTTTCGTTTTGATATATTGCAGTACGCTAAGTCATATTGTGGCGTCGGTCCACGTTCATATTGGAAAAAAAATCTTACTTATAAGAATCTTCCTAAGACACTTAAGGTCGTGGTCGTGAGGAACTTCAGTGGTTGCTTTGGAGAGCTAAATGTTTTGAAGGTTTTGATTCAGTCGGGACGTGGGCGTTGTCCCGGTCGTGCGCATGGGCCTGTACTAGAAAGAGTGGAGCTTTACGTGCGTACTGATATGGCGGAATGTCAGAAGATGGAGGCACATGGTGGAGCTGAGATGTTACAGAGTATTTCAGGGGATGTGCAGGTTCTTGTACACGATCCTAAAAGTGTTGCAGAGCTATGATCAAGACTTCTCAGTAGTAATGGTTTGTTTATTTAATTTGTCCCATTTAATGATGTTGTACTCTGTTTGTTTGATTTTCCGAATAATTTGAACTTCTCCGAAAGAATGAGGGGTCATCTATGTGAACCAAACTAAAATCACTATTGAGTAATATTAAGATTTTATATACATCTTGCTTTTATATACTAAAAAATTATATGATTTTCGAAATGAAAATTCTATGATTTTGGAAAGTAAAATAAAATAAAAGTATAAATAAATAAATAAACTCTCCTAGCTCATACTTCGAAGTGACCTACACGAAAATCATCAATTCTTGATCGATTTGCCCGATTGCATTTACAATCAAACGAACATTGAGTCACTGAAGCTATACGCTTGTGGAATCTAACTGGACAAGATTCAAGAACTCGACTGCGCTAAGACCATCTTTACTGGCAGATTCTCTTCGAAATACTCTTATTAAAAAAATAATTAAAAGAAGAGAAAAAAAGAGAATCCATACTTCAGGGAGAAACTTGAGAAACGGTTCTCACAACAAATAAGACAGATGTCAATTGTTTTGTGGTACAAATATTAAAATATAAATAAAAAAGAAAATATGTAAAAAAAAAAAATTATATATTTTTTTGAGAAATGGTCACTGTTACTAGAGTACAGATGCCCTAAGAGGCTTCACAACCGGCTGGTTTCAGAGCTCTGAAGTCACTACCTTGCTTTCCAAGTTTCCGTCTCTTGAGAGTTTGAGATTTATATAAACTGTGCTGAGTCTTGGAGATGAAGAAATGGTTTTGGGTGAAAACCAGAACCGTTTAGTTAAGAGAATTAGTCTTTAAAAACTGCGATTTGGCTGAGCCGATTTGTAAATTTGATATACCAAATTAATAGCAGTAAAGTAATCCTCAAGTATTCTGGAATAGTTCCTTACTTTTACTTCCAGATAGTTAACGAGCAGATGCAAGAATCATACTTCGATCGGAGACGACATATAATATTGGAACCAGAGAAATCCTTGCTTGTCTTGTAACGACATCTCTCTTATGCTAAGACTTTAACTGTCTGTTCATATCTCTTCCAGGTATATATATACAAAATCACTCAACATATCTAACATCTTACACTCATGATCAGACCTTTAGTTACGTTTTTTTTTTGGGAGAAAGATGATCCAAAATGTGGAGGATGAAGATTTGCAACGTTGATTTGAAACACGACATCTGGTATTTAAGAGTTAAGACGAGTCAGCATCCATATGAGTTTGTAGGGATTAAGAACTTGATTAATAAGTACTGTCCGGATTTGGAATCTCTTAATTGGATCCTCCAAGACAAATTATGAAGGTAATTAATTAAGTTACTATACTAGATCTTGTAACTGTTAAAACATACAGTAAAGCAAGATGTCAAAAGAGGAAAGATTGAGTTTAATGGATTGATTTTTGATGTGCAGACGCTTTTTTGAGATTGAACCAAGTAAATATTGGCTTTATCAAATCAGTCTAGAGTGTTTGGAAAAGACGCTTAAAGTCGTTGAGGTGAAGGGTTTTGGTGGTGGTTGGTTTGAGTTACGTGTACTGTAGTATTTGATTCGGTACGCTCGTGTTATGGAGCTTGCTTAGTCTGTATGTGGACGAAGCTCAAAGGAACAAATGCACTTATCGGAGAGCTTATATGGCTCAGCAAATCAAGAAAGCTTCCAGCTGCTTACAAGTTGTAACTATATATATACAAAACAACGTTTGAAATTAAACCCTATTTTTGAGTCGGCATTGGAATGTTTTTTAAACTCTTTGGTCAAACTTTTTAATCCAAAGAAAAAACTTTTTTTGTGATTTTCGAGTGTCTTTTTATGAAGTGTTTAAATTGGCTATCAATTTGTTATTATGAAACAGAGTTGCCAAAAATGTAACTGAAAATTTTGTTTGTTTAATGCAGACTGTGTGTTTTTTTTTTTTTTTTGGCTTAGTTGGTTTTAAAATTGTATTTTTATTTAGTCCATCATCTTAAATCCAAACCCTTCCAAGGTTCTTCAACGAATTATCAAAATAAGCAAAAATAACAATTAATCACGGATTTGGTCTATCCTTATCCGACTTAGATGACGCAAGAGTTGCCAAAGTCAAGATAATTGAACATTTGCAGAATGAAAAAATAATACAGTAAAGATTAATTTTTTTTGTTTTAAACTTTTTTCTTCACGTATAATCCGATTTTATTTTCATTATTTTGTACGAATTAACAGAATATAACCATGGAGACATGGAGTAAATATAGGATATTAGAAATATCTAAGGAAGTAAGTAACATGAAGAGCTTTTTCAAAAAAAAAAGTAAGTAACATGAAGAGAATCCCATTCAATGCAGTACTAGACCCACAAACCAGACACATGCATGGCTAATTGGCCATTGAAGACTTTTCACCGAATAAAAATACCAAAAACTTCGAGACTCATAAGTGACACAACTAAGTCGTCGATGACTATAAGCTTTAAGTCTCTCGCTAGACTGTCCACAGATTTCTTCATCTTCTTTGTCTTTGAGCCTTTCTATATTATCCCCACCATATCTTTAAATTTCTTTAATTGCCACCTCCCTATAGCCTATATAAACGCAAAAGCATGAGCGACACTCAGTGGTGGATCTAGGAAAATTGTTTGATGGGTTCAAAATGGATTCAAACTCATAATTGGTTGGGTTCAAATTGATTTATATTGAAAAAATTAGTGTAAATTAGGAGAAATTTAAAATTTTATTGGTGTCAATTGCACCCATGATTGTCAATGTGCCTCCGCCACTGGCGACACTAATAAGCAAAATAAGGTAATATTAAGAATTTAAGATGACATCTTCTATATATGGTCTCTTCAATGGTTTTCTGTCTCCTTCTTCTTCTTGTGTTTCCGCATATGGATAAAGCCCTTGGCGCACAAGAGGAAGCCAAGAAACAAAGTGAGTCTTTTGGTCTTTTAGATGTTCCGAGGTCATTAATTAGTATCATTTTACGTTAATTAGTTAGGTTTTTATTATTTTTGTAGTTGTGTTTGATCCTGATTTTGGTTTGAGTTTTGGAACTAATCCGTATATAAATAAACAAATGAGCACTAAAATGATCAAACATTGACTCATGTAATACATAATGTAATGCTGTTTGGGTGGTGCAGGTGCAGAAGAGATTTACCATCCTAGTGCCCGCATTCCTGTCGATCGAGTCACCCGTATATGTCAAAAATTCCCCAAACTTTGTAGTCGTCCTGTTCATGGTCCACATTCAGAGCCGGTCCCAAGCACAAGCTGGTGAAGCATGTGCTTGCGGCCGTGAAATAATATCTAGATTTTCGGCCCTTTATTTCATAAAAGTTTCATTAGTGTAATGGTTAAAGTTAACTAGAAAGCAAAGGAGGACATGTGTTCGAGCCTCATCAACACCTTTTTTAACAATTTTTTTTCTTCTTTCCTTTGGTTCACTAGAAAATCAGCCTTAACATGATGTTGGGCTTGTGGCCTCAATATATTGTGCGACGGCTCTGTCCACATTAAAAATCTCCTCCGCCCCACAGGCCTTTCAAAGGCACACAAGGACCTGGTCATTGACCTCAGCGTGTTAACTGGCTAATTAACACAGTTAAAATAGATGTTGAAATTAGCCAAATTTTACATAATTGAGGTATAAAATTTGAAATTTGGATGATTTAGGTTGATTTATGCTGGGTACTAAAATTCATGTATAAATAAGTGTTTCACAAATAGTTATGATTGATTTTGGCCATTTCCAATACATATCTGAAAGAGGCTGTTGAGAATCCGAATGTGATGATGGAGACTGACTATAATGTTCTTTCTTGGTGGAAACTTAACTGTGGCAAGTACCGTATTTTATCACAAACGGCTCTTGATGTCTTTGTTATGCAATTGTCATATGTAGCATCTGAAAGTGATATTAGCACAAATTGTAGGATAATAGAACCACATAGAAGTTGCCTAACTCCCTATATGGTTGAGGTTTTGATGTGTATTGAATAGTGGATGAAACAAGACATTGCAATTGAATAAAAAGTGCTTACCAATGCACAAATACTTGCAGAAGTGGAATATGAAGATAAACTTGGAAAGTTTTGTATATTTTTTTTTTTTGTTATTGCCTCCTACTTTATGTTAACTCATCCAATTCTTTTGTTTTCAGTGTTCTACATTGAAGAGTAAGCCACACTCATGTTTCGACTACAACTACAAGGTAAATAAGTTTAATGTATTGTCTGTCTCTTACTCTTTTACTCTATTCATAATCATCTAATATGCTTCTTATTTTCATATGAATTCATCATCAAGAGGAAAAGAACTATCGGCTTTGGTGTTTCACTTGGTGCAATTGGTGTTACAATCACTTGGTTTGTCGGCTAGTTTTTCACTTGGTGTTTCATTTGGAAAACTTGTTTACTTTGTTGTTTCTTTAGTACTTGGTTTGTTTGTGGTTTCAATTTTGAACATTGGTCTCTTTTTGTGCTTGGTTTTGTTTAATTTCGGATTGAATGAATGGCATTGAGTTTGGTTTTGTTTAATTTTGGATTAAGTTTGGCTACCCGAATCCGACCCGAACCTGATGGATGTATATTCGAAATCCGACCCGAATAATAGAAATACCCAAATGTGTCTTGAACCCCATAATCGAAATACCCAAAAATCCAAAATACTCGACCTGAACCCGATCGGATACCCAAATGCCAAGACCTACTTAGTTTAAAAAAATTGCTGAAATGCTGAGTGGAGAAGATGACATCCAGTGGCAAAATTTAAATCCTAGGGACTTGCCAGCTGCTTTCGGGGGATTTTTTTTTTAACATCTCAAGCTTCTGAATCAAAACATATGATTTTAGCCAAATAAGACTTTTACCAAAACGAAAACAAGTTGCTATGACTCCGAAAATGGAAAGAGTATTTTAACACATGGTTTTGAAAGATGAGCCATCATCACCTACCCGTATTCTTGACTCTACCCTAGTACCGTTACAGCACTTTTTTTTTTTTTTCAGTTAGTATATGGCATAGATGATAGATTGTTACAAATTATTCTTGGTCGGAACATGTATGCACTGAAGGTGATTCAAAAATGCTGATGAATGATGATCCCTTTATATGCTAAGCATCTTTCGTTTTCACCAAATATTGTATATCCCACCGCATGAAGGGTCTTGCTCTACTGTGTTGGAAACTATATATTGAGATTTACGTGGTAAATGGATGTGTGGATGATGAAACTTGAAAGGGCCTTGCTCTACGTATGGGTTGGTAAAATGGTTTATAAGGAAAAGCAATTCAGGTTAATCAATATGCTGGTGTAAAAAGATAAGGGTTTAGGGTAGGTGATGGCTATTGGCTCACTTAACAAAATTATATATCGAAAAAAATCCCATTATATATTCATTTCTTTAAATTATCCTTCAGAGTAAGGGATTTTATATATTCTTTTTATATAAAAAAGTTGGTCACATTTCTGACCACAAAAAGATATATAATTAATAAAAATGCATCTTTAGTAATACTAAGAAGATTTTTTACCAAAAAGAAAAAAGCAAATAAGTTAACCAAATTAAGACTTTTGTCTTTTAATTTAAGATTTTAACCAAATAAGATTTTTTTCATAACAAATAATTTGTTTGCTGTAATTCAAAAAATGAGATAAGATGTTAACACATGATTTGAAATATATATCTGAGTCAATAGCCATCACCTACCCTTATATTTTACAGTAGCATATCCAAGAGAAGAGAGAAATCTTGAGATCTTAAACAGGCATAACCACAAGAAGACAAAGTTTTCAGGTACATCAGTTCTTCTTTTATTTTATTTTTAAAATCGTTGTTGTTATAATATTTTTATTTTGCTTAAATACTTATGAGATATATGTGCTGTATTTACATTTTAATGATTTTATTTTAGTGTTTTTCTTGCTCCACCATCTGCGTCCATTGATTTTGAATGATAAAAATGATGTTGTATGTTTTCTTATTGTAATTTTGTTTTGTTATTCCTTCTTAAAAGTTATATATAAAGATGTCTTTTTGTTCTATTGTTTTATGGCTAGTGCAATAGATTCGGACATGTTTATTGAAAATTTAAAACTGTAAATGCCAAGGAGATAACTTCAATTCACTAACGATTATTGTTTTATGGATAGTAGGATTTCGATTGGAAGAGATGACTTCTAAGAGAATGGCTTCAAGTATCGAACTAGACGCATTATCCAATCTACCAGATGATCTTCTGATTATGATCATCTCTTGTTTGTCGTTTAAGGAATGTTTAAGGACCAGTTTACTCTCTAAGAGGTGGAGGTATCTCTGTCGTGAGACAAGAAACATTTCTTTCGAGGAGTCCGAGTACGTGGACCGCTCTGTCTCCGACAAAAGATCCAAAAGGATTTCGTTTGTTAACTATATGTGTCAATGGGTCTCTCGATATCAGGGTTACTGCATGGAAACCTTCGAGATTAAGTTCTCTGTTCCATGGGGATTTGCGGCAGAGATGGAGTCCCTGATCGAATTCGCAGTCGCAAGAAAAGTCAAGAACCTAGTTCTTGATTTCACAGACTTTTATTGGTCAGTCACTACCGATGCGTCGAGGTATTACAAGGTTTATGTGCATTTACCAGCAAGCGTTTACAATTCAAGAACCCTCGAATCGCTGAAGATATATTCGTGCGGGTTTGACCCCTCGAAATTCACAAACTCTGGATCGCTTAGAAAGCTCTCTATAGGTTGGATCGAACTCACAGGGGCCGAGTCTTTGATATTAACCTCTCCTACGCTCAAGAGTCTAAGTTTTAGTTATTGTTGGGGTGTTGTTATCAACAACATAGCCGGAGATATCAAGGAATTTGTATTTGAGAACTGTGAATTCTCTCTTTACATGGCTTGTTCCTTTGATTTGCCTAATGTAGAGATATTCAAGTACTCAGGCCAAGTGCTTGCTTTTGATGTCAAGAAAATGAATAAGTTCAAAGAAGTTTATTTAGATTTTGAGGCAGAGGGTGAATACGAAGAACCCAATCAAAGAAGCAAAAAAGAAGGAACTCTGCTTTCTGGCTTCCTTAACAGTCTTCGAGGTGCGAGCACCTTAAGTGTATGCTCTTTTCTCCTTCAGGTATATACTTAACTCTTAACATCTTTACATTACATATTCACGTTATTAACATATCTTTGAGAATGAGAATTGAGCAGAATATTTTACTAGGGGATATAGTTTGGTTTCAAAATATAACAATTCTCCCTATGAAAGTTTTTAATATATAGCCTAGTGGATAAAAGGAATATGTAGTAGTAGTAGCGAATATAGTAGTATGTGTAGTATCTTTACCTTATAAGCTAATTGATTGATATAAAGACGATTAGTTTACAGTTATCTTTATCTGAGTAAGTGTAAGTGCATGTGTTTTTCTTTTTGAAGGCTATCCAAGAATGTGATGATCCGTCTTCTTTACTTCGTCCTATGGAAACACAACATTTGGTGCTGAGAACGAGGATGCATGTCATGGAGTTTAAAGGAATTAGGCTCCTCCTCGATAATTGCCCTAACCTGGAAACATTAACTTTCGAATGCATCCGTCGAAGCCTTTTCTCGGTAAGATTACTATATATAGTAGTATTGAATTTGAGAACAATAGTTCCTTTTACTATGTGTGATTTTCCCTAAAGCTCAAAAATTTTCGTTTTGATATATTGCAGTACGCTAAGTCATATTGTGGCGTCGGTCCACGTTCATACTGGAAAAAAAATCTTACCTACCAGAATCTTCCTAAGACACTTAAGGTCGTGGTCGTGAAGAACTTCAGTGGTTGCTTTGGAGAGCTAAATGTTTTGACGGTTTTGATTCAGTCGGGACGTAGGCGTTGTCCCGGACGTGCGCATGGTCCTGTACTAGAAAGAGTGGAGCTTTACGTGAGTAGTGATATGGCGGAATGTCAGAGGATGGAGGCACATGATGGAGCCAAGATGTTACAGAGTATTTCAGGGGATGTGCAGGTTCTTGTACACGATCCTCGAAGAGTTGCAGAGCTATGATCAGGACTTCTTAGTATTAGTGGTTTGCTTATTTGTCCCATTTCATGATGTTTGTTTGATTTTCCAAATAATTTGAACTTCTTGGAAAGGATAAGGACTTGGTCATCTATGTGAACCATAAATAGTAAAGAATTATTGAGTAATATTTAGATTTTATTTACATCTTGTTTTTATATATTTTTAAAACAATTCTATAATTTTCGAAATTAAAATTTCTATGATTTTCAAAAAACTCATCATCGCTCATACTTCGAAGTGACCTAGACAAAAATCATCAATTTTTGATCAATTTACCCGATTGTGTTTACAATCAAACGAACATTGAGTCACTAAAACTATACGCTTGTGGAATCAACTCGACAAGATTCAAGAACTCGACTCTGCGCTAAGAAGCTTCAAAATCGGTTGGTTTCAGATCTCTGAAGTCACTACCTTGCTTTCCAAGTTTCCGACTCTTGAGAGTTTGAGATTCATAAACTGTGCGAGTCTTGGAGATGAAGAAATGGTTTTGGGTGAAAACCAGAACCGTTTAGTTAAGAAAATTAGTCCCTAAAGACTGCGATATACTATTGGAACCGGAGAAATCCTTGCTCGTCTTGTAACGACATCTCTCTTATGCTAAGACTTAAACTGTCTGTTCATATTTCCTCCAGGTATATACAAAATCACTCAACATATCTAACATCTTACACACTCATGATCACTGATCAGACATTTAATTACGTTTGTTTTTTTTTTTTTGGGAGAAAGATGGTCCATAATGTGGAGGATGAAGTTGCAACATCTGGTGTTAAACAGTTGAGGACGAGTTTGCATCCATATGAGTTTGTAGGGGTTTAGGTACTTGATTAATAACTGTCCGGATTTGGAATCTCTCACGTTTTAAATGGTTTCTCCAAGACCAATTATGAAGGTAATTAATTAAGTTACTACAATACTAGAAATAGGCTCGCGCATCGATATATTTAATTTTATTTTATTAACTAGCAATTGATCCGCGCTACGCGCGGGAGTTAGATGAAAGTGTATTTGGGGGGTTTTGTTGTGTGTATTATTTTTTGGTTATGTAAATTCATCTTTATGTCTGTGTTTGTATTTGATTTGGTTGCTTATGTTGTTTGTTGGATATTTAAAAAAAAAATAGGTTTTGCAGTAAATATAACTTAGTGTGTTTTTTTCTTTTCAAAATTTGAGATTATCTTCTGTGTTTTTTAAATATTTTTAAAATAATTATGATTAGAAGTTAACATTGTGTACTTAAAGTTGTTGTTTTGCTGTAGTTGTTAGTTGTGATGAATGTATTATTATTTGTCATTGCCTAGTATTTGACCTGTGCTTAGCGGAGGAGTTTGATTAGAGTGTGATATGTGTTTTTTGTGGATATTTATAAAGTGTTTTGTTATTTTCTCTTTATATCTTGGTTGCTATTTTTTTATGTTTTTTTTTCATGGTCATTTTGGCTTTCTTGCTTACTTTTTTTTTGCATTAAGTATAATCTACTGCGTAGTTTTACATTTTTATTTTATATTAATTGTGTTTATTTTAAAATTTGCTTTTGTTTTTCAGTTATTTAAATTGCATAGTTGTAGATTATGATGTATAAGTTGATTTCTGGATGTAATTGTTTTTTTTTCTTGTTATCCGTTTGTCTTTTTGTGATTGTGTTACAAAGTTTGTAAGTTAGTAATTTTTTATAAAGTATTTAATTTACTTACATTCAGGTGTTTATATATATATATTTTTTCTTACGTACATTGATTGGGCCCAAATATCCGTTTAGACCTTTAAAGGTAGTGGTGTTTTGGGTTTAGATTGGGTTTTATCGATTTGAGGATGTATTTGTCCTTTTGGGGAAATAGCCCGTGTCTTGTAATTGTGTTTTTTCTTCTTTACCGTATATCGGTTGTTGGACGGAATGGTGTATTTTGATCTAAAGGATAGTAGTAGGCTTGTAGATGTAATTTTGATGGATGTTCTTCGTTTTGAAGCATTCATTGTGTCGATACAAAAAACTTTAATTTTTTTTGGTGCCTTTGGGAAGGTTTTGTCTTACCTTCGAATTGGTGGTGGATAATTGGTGCTCTCCTGGTTAGTTCGTTGACCGTCTGTGTTAATTGGCTCTCCCATGTGTACATTTCATTCTCTAATTAAGTAATCGACTCTTTTAAGAAGGTTGTTATAATTTGAGTTTCAATAGGACCATCTCAGTATTTGGCTGGATTTACTCTGATTTGCTCTTTTTGTTGTTTTTTGTGGATTTCTGTTTGCGTATGTATTGATTCTGAAATACTATTGGTTCTGCTGTTTTTTGCTACTTTTCGGGAGCCTTGGCTTTGACTCGATTTCATTTACTAATCTTTTTTTAGCGTCTCTTTTGTGGTTTGTTAGTGTATGTATCTCTTACCTTTTTTGTTAGTTTGGTGATAGATGTGTCAACAGGTGCCAAATTAGGTTTACTTTGTTTTAGTTTCGTTACCTTCATCCTGTTTTATTTTTCTTAATTCCCATGTTCTGACTGGTCTTCCCTTTTGTACTTTTGCGACCTTGCTTTTGTTTACTGTATTTTTCTTTGAAGTTGTTCTTTGTGCATAACAATTTTATATCTTATAGATAAACACCATTTTGCTAATATCTTTATCCTCGTGTTCATAGTTGTTTGTAATATATGTTGACTTATGTTGGCATGCTGCGCTATTGTTTTTAATAAGTTGTTTCCAATTTTGTTGTATTTTCAATTGTTTGAGATTGGACACATTGACATAACATTTGAATTAAAAAACTTGTAAAGAACTCTTACATTGGAAATATAGGTCATAATTAAAGGATGATAACATTCATAAACTATATTGACGATCGTTTAGCTAAAAGAAGAAGACAAATTTGACCATTTGTTTGTAGTAGTAGCAATGAGGGCATCTCTATTCCATGTCAGTGAGGCTACAGATGATGGTTGGTTGAACTTCTCTCAATGTAGTGAAGTAGCATTGTAGTTTTTGCACATTGATTTTGTGTAAGGACTTCTTGTTATTTTTCCAGCATTGATCACCCTTTGCTTTGATTCCTTTGATGTAGTGTGCCTCCACATTTCCACTTGCAATGCATTTTTCCATTAGATCTTAGTACTTTCTTATTGCTGCTAGTGGATGCATTGCTAGTGATCTTAGGTTGATATTTTTGTAAACTCGATGATCTTGGGTTGCCTTTGCAAGGTCTGGTGATGCTAGCATAATATGCCTGACCAATTTTCGTGAAATCAGAGCAGCTCTTGAGATGATTTAACAAAGAATAAGTAATTATAAACGAAAGGATGAAAGAAATGTTTACATAACAAACACTGAAAAAAATATTAATTACAAAAAAGTGATACACAACTAAGAAAAAAAAGGTAAACAACGATGATGGTATCATATTGGGCATAGTGGTATACGGTGGATTATTTATAGTGCTTGAAGTCTGTTACTTCTGTTTTTTAGATTAGATAAGAAAGAATCTAGAATATCTTGATTGTGGAGTTTTAAATGACACATCTTTTTTGCCGTAAAAAAAGGGGATAAAATAAAAAATGATACATACATCTCTTTAAGATTGAGAAATATATGATCTAACTAATTTAAAAATATTTATAAGATTTGAATATTTGATATTTGTTTGTTATTAGAGAAATTATATCATCGCAATCAAACACAATCTTTATAAATGGTAAAACATTGATTGTGGAAAAAATCCTTTTAATTTGTTTGAAATATTCTAGTATAATATTTGATTGAAACTCTTCGAAAACCAAACATTATTCACTCTAAAATATATTTTAATCGTTGATAATAAATGTAAAGTTTGATTCTGTTTTCTATTTTAGATTTTCACCGAATTTTACGGCAAATATTTCGTATCCACATTTTTTTAATTTAGTTGAGTCATTAATATTCTTTCCAATATTATTTTTTTGGTAGGGGACAGGGAGACAAAAATCCCCCTATTATTTATTCAGAAATTTAAAAACAATTACAAATGAATAGACCGTGGGACTGCAACCTCCCGAACATCTTCGTCAACTAACCAAGCCATATCATCCGGAACCAACTCCAGCGATTGAAAACCCAAGGGTAACGTAAAAGCATAGTCGGCTAGCGCATCTGCAAGACGGTTCGCCTCTCTATACACATGTGTGAAACGGACTATCCAGTCCCTAGATATAAAGCCTTGGCACAAGCGTACCAGGAAGGACAAGGGATGAGACTCACTGATCCCTATCGTTAAAAAATCCACCACCAACTTTGAATCCACCTCAACCTCTAACCTTTGAATATTCTTCCCCCATGCGATATAAAGACCATAATATATCCCCCACAACTCCGCTAATGGAGCGGAACATATGCCAATGTTAAGAACAAAACCACCACACCAACTACCCAAATGATCTCGCAATACACCACCCGTCGTTGCAAGTCCCGGATTGCCCCGGGACGCTCCATCAGTGTTAAGTTTCATCCATCCCTCAGTCGGAGCTTGCCATGAGACCATCCTTACCACCCGTCCCGTGGAAAGAGTTTGATCCCGAGCCACTCTGTTAGCTTTACCAACCTCTTCTGCTAGATCCCGGAGAAATTGTACTCTATCTCGACATTTGCCAGTAGAGCCAAAGACATTTGCGCATCGCCATTTCCAACCCCACCAAACACCCATAGCAAATAGTGTGGACCAAGATGAACCCGCAACATCCCCTGCAACAGCCAAATTCATATACAACCATCCAAATAAAGTTGTACTAAAAAACGCCTGTCGCTTCCGGACCGGTACAAGGCGAGTCCAAACCCCTGACATCGCCGGACAGTCTCGCAGGACATGCACTATCGACTCCTCTCCTCCTTTACAAACTTGGCAAATATTTGTCTCACCAAGATGCCTTCGATACCTCTCCTGATTTGTCATGATTGCTTGCTGAGTAACCAACAAAGAAAAATTCTCACTCTCTCCGGAGCCACCACCCTCCATACCCTAGCATAAAAGGCTTCCATATTCTGCCGAGGTACCCGGTTTGTATTAAGTAACATACAGGCAGACTTTACAGAAAAACACCCATCAGCTGATCCTCCCCAAGCTAGCCGGTCTTTAGCTCCCGTGACATTGTCAAGTACTACTGCAGACAACTCCAACCTTGTGTGATGATCCACATACGGAAGTATACTGCTCAGAACCCAACCTGTATCATCCCTCCATAAATCTTTAACCCGAAGTGTATTCCACTCCTCTGGTAAGTCTGTAACTGTACACTCCTTTAACGGTCGCGCTGATAACCATTTGTCATCCCAGAAACAAATATCTCGACCATTCCCCAACACCCATCTATAGCCTTGGCAAACAACATCACGCAGGCCAACTCTTATACTTCGCCAAGTTGAGGAACCAGGTTTCTTAGCAGACATCCACGCCTTATCCTGCACTCCTCCAACCTTGTACTTCTTTCTCAAGACAAGAGCCCAGAGACTGGTCTGATCCCCCAGTAGACGCCAGCCCAATTTTGCCAAAAGCGCTTTATTCATAGTTTGTGAGGCACGAATCCCCAAGCCTCCCTTGCAGCGAGGGAAGCAAACTCTATCCCATGCAACTAAATGCTGCTTTCTCTGCTCTGGTGTACTACCCCACAAAAAGTTTCTCGAGGCTCTATCCAATCCATCAAGAATAGACTTAGGCAACATAATTGTGCTCATTGTGTGAACCGGTATTGACGAGAGAACTGCCTTAGTAAGAGTAAGTCTGCCCGCCATACTCAACAGCCTACCCTTCCACCCTGCTAACCGTGATGTAACTTTCTGAAGAACCTCTCCAAACGTATCTTTATTAATTCTCTTCTGCAAAACTGGCATTCCCAAGTACTTACCCACGTCCTTAGTTGCTTTGACCCCACTCTCATCACTGATCTGCTGCCCCAATTCTCTCGAGACATTTTCAGAGAAAAAAATTTTAGATTTCTCTAGGGACACCTTCTGTCCTGACGCAACACAAAATTTTTCCAAAATACGCCTAATCACACGGACTTGACTCACCGAAGCTTCAGCAAAAAGAATCAAATCATCAGCAAAACAGATATGGGATAGTTTAGGGCCTCCACGAGACAAAGCAATAGGCTTCCACTCGCCCAACACAATCGAACTATCAATCATATGACAAAGCCGTTCAAGGCACAACACAAAGAGATAGGGAGATAAAGGATCTCCCTGTCTCAGACCACGGCCCGGAGTAAACGCCTCTGTTTTCTCACCATTCCAGAGAATTGTCATTGATGGATCTCTCACACACTGGAGCACCCATTGAACCCAACAGTCATCAAAACCAGCCGCCTTCAATGTGTCTTCTAAGAAATCCCACCTGATTCTGTCATATGCTTTCTCCAAATCCAATTTCAAAAGCATCCAACCCTTACGCCCTTTCTTTCTACGCATCGAGTGAACCGCTTCTTGAACCAACACAATATTGTCAGTGCTCAACCTCCCCGGTATGAAGCTTGACTGTGCTGGACCAATAAGTTTCGAAATCACATTCTTTAGACGTAGCACCATTGTCTTCGTAATAATCTTGAACAAGACGTTGCAAAGACTAATGGGTCGGAACTGGTTGATTCTCTCCGGTTTTGGCACCTTTGGGATCAACACGACCAGGGCATCATTCGTGCTAGGTGGTAACTGACCTGTGACAAAGAAATCCAAAGCAAATCTCACCACAGATTCCCCAACCTCTCCCCAACAACTCTGATAAAATATGGGCTGGTAGCCATCAGGCCCTGGGGCCTTGTAACCTCCCATAGTGCGAGTAGCGGCTGCCACTTCAGACGCAGTGAACGGTCTATTAAGGCTTTCCTTCTCCACTCCAGTGAGGCCAACAAAACCATCCCGTGGAACCCCTACAACCACAGCAGGGATATCATCCGTAGAATACAACCGCTTAAAATATGTCACAGCAATATCCTCAAGCTCTGAAGCATCCGAAGTCCAAACATTCTCCTCATTCTTCAACATATCTATATGATTCCTCCTACGTCGTATAATGGTAGAGGTGTGGAAGTAAGTAGTATTTCTATCTCCATGCACAATCCACTTGTCCCTAGATTTCTGAAACCAAATCATCTCCTCCTGTTCCAGAATCTCCTCAAACTCTTTCAACAAATCCTCCTCCTCACGCAACATATCATCTGTCTGTGTGACCTCCAAACTGTCCTGGACCGCTTTGATTTTGTTCAGCAGCAACTCCTTCTTTTTCTGAACATCTCCAAAGACATCTCGATTCCATCTCTTCAGTTTCACTTGTAAAACCTTCAAAGCATCTGGTGTTTTCAGCTGCCCATCCCACGATGCTACCAACAGGTCTTTGAAACTAGGGTGTTTAAGCCATGCTGCCTCAAACCGAAATGGCCTCCTACTTGAATCCCTCACCACTTCTGGGCATAACTGGAGGTATAATGGAGCATGGTCCGATGCTAAGAACGGTAAGTGTGTCACACTTGCATCCTGCCACTTTAATCTTGAGTGAGCACAACACAAGATTCTATCCAATCGCTTTGCAACAAAGTGGTTTTCGGTCCGCCCTCTCCTCCAGGTATATTTGTTACCGCGAAAACCCATGTCTATCAATGAAAGACTATGAATCCAATCCCCAAAGGCCAACGAATCGGGAGATAATCTCCCATTCCCTCCCGACCTTTCATCCAAACGGACAATGGTGTTAAAGTCACCACCAACCACTAGAGGACCGTCTAAAGTCACCACCAATATTATTGTTTTAAGAAATGGATATTGAAGTTGAGATATTATTTTCTTAACTAAATATTTAAATCTTTTAATTTAAAATGAAATGAGAAATTGATTTTGTAGATATATTATTGTTTTTTTAATAGATATGTTTGGCAATATGATATATGATATATATGATTTTTGTTTTTTTGTTAACCCTTAAAGTGTACTCCCCAATTAATAGTATAATAAATCATTGTAGTGGAACTTATTGTTATCCCCTATAATTTTGATATACATTTTTACTATATTTTTATACACTATTTAGCACACAAACTCTGTGGAGATCAAAATCCATATTGTCGGAGAGACGAAATAGACTAAATAGTTATATAAACAGTGGTGGAAAGTAAATAAAACCAAAGGGGAATAATATACTCACTTTGAGCGACCATGTGAATCATATGAACAATGGATAGTAACGTAGAAGAGTTCATAATAGCAAGCAAAAACCCAAAAGAAAAGAAGATATTAAGTTAAATAATTAGGAGGAGTAACTCTAGATTGAGACACTGTTAGGGATCCCTTTCCCAGTAAGCCCACCTTCTCTTGTGTAATCTGTAGTATTCGGGTATAACAGAGTATGCGGTATGTTAACCGGTCCGGTCCTGTTCTTGAATCTCTTGTCATTGTTTCTCCTTATGATATTGTTCTCTATCAGCTCTAGTTCTTTCCCAAACCGTTTAAACGCCTCTAAAGCCTCATCATCAGCCGTCCAATTTGGTGATTCCCTCTGTTGAGTGCATAGACAAGGTCTCTATGATGGAGATCCCAAGAAGAGTCTGTAACTGCGGCGTGATCGTCTTCAAGAATGCTACGTCAATGTCTTCTGCCAGCTCAGCATAATCAACGGTACCTGGCTCGGGCATAAACCGGTGGCTGACCGTAGGACGGTTAGGGAGAAACCCAGCGTAAGGGTACTGTCCGAAATTGACTGCTGCGCGAAGAGCAGAAGCGATCTAAATGATGATTGTGCAGGATTCGATAAGGTCGGGATTTTATTTTTTTTGTTTATATTTTGTGTTATTTAATTTTCTTTTTTTGGTTTGTTGTGTTGTTTTTATAAAATGTTGATTTTTAGTTTTTGGTGTTTTGTTGTTTACGTTGCAATTTTGGTCAATGCAACAATCTCATCCATTGTAGTGCACCTTACCCAAAAAGTTAAAAAGTTCTATTCAATGCAATCAGTCATTTATATTCTACACTTCTATTTGAAATGTTATAGTTGGTATGTTAAGTTGTTAACCATGTTGTATAGTGTGATTAACTTTCCTCTGTAATTACGTCACAGGTGATAAGTGTAAAGGTGAGAGAATCAAAAGCAACACATGCAATAAATTTCTAGCTCAAGTCCAATGTTATTATTGTCATACAAGTCCCCTGTTTAATAAATCTCACTAACGCTCAGTTTGAAAAACTAAAAACAAACATTGCAACAAACCAAAAGAGAAGAAAAAGAAAATGCAAAGTGCTTGGAATGTTTTCAAGGGCTCAGGTGCTCATTGCCTCTATTTCGGATTCACTTAGCTTCCCTGTCATTTGAAAATAAAATAGCAAATACAATGTTGACTTTAGTGTATGAGAAGACATTGCAAAAAACTATCCACCTACTCAAGGCTAAATTGGATATAGATAAGAGGTGTATAAGACTAAGAGAGAGAACATGTTGGTAGGATCGATTTCAAGGGCCTTCTTGACATCAAACTCAGCCAAGTCTAAATCAGCCAACTCCATGTATGCTTGCGCTCTCCTGTAAAACTCACATATCAACGGGCAGTTCATATTATTATATACCTTCTTGTATCTCTTGGACGCCAGAGCATATTTGCCTGCTTTAAACTTGGAGTTTTCTTCTTCCTTCTTAGTATCACCTTCTATCTTTTCTTCAGTGTTCATGTCCCACGATTCCCTTTCCTACAAACCCAATAACAACCAAGTGTTGGACTCTTATACTTCCTTACTGGCTGAATTGTAAACAACATAAGCATCTAAAAGTACACTAACCTTGTCGTAAGTCACAAGATCAAGCTCAAAGTACACAGTTGAGATTGGCAGTGCCACAGCCAATTCCTGTTTTGACTCATTAGAACCAAAGGCATACTCAAGTTCTACTGTCACCAATGACACTTCACCCTTTTTCATCTTCATGACAGCTCTATCAAGTCCATCGACCACTTGCTCTGTTTAGGCATCCAGCAAATGAGTTACAATGACTAAGTAAACCAGGGAATTACAGCGCATCCAAGTGGACATTTTTAAGAATGTTTGGAAGAGTGTAATTACCTTCATCTGGTTTGAACTCAAACAGTTCCTCATTCTCACCATGACCTTTCTTCAGGAATACAGTTTCATCTTGAAGCTTTCCAATCAACTTCACTACAAGAAAGAAACAAATAAAAGCCTTGTAAGAAACCATTATGCATGGTTAAAACATCAGTGTGATAAAATCTGAAATGCAAACCTTTCACAACAGCCCCATCGTTAGGACGCTCATATCCTTCCCATTCCTTTAAGATTTTCTTCGAATCAACCCACCACCCGTTGGTGAAGGCGGCCAGGTTTGAGCTCTGCAAAAGAAACGTAAGGAGTTCCCATGGTCGTCGCAATGTTTTTTTAGTCAGATATGGAAGTAGAGAATTGCGTTAGTGAGATGGTAACTTATATAGGGATGTCTGAATTTATACAATAAGAATATATAGTAGTGGGGAAATAATTAAATAAGAGGGAATTGAAACAAAATCATACCGTTCAGAATCTACGCCGTTACAATTACGATTGGAATCATTGAGAACTCTTACAAAGATGAAGATGGAGAAGTGTAGGGATTGGAATAGCACTTAATGCATCAGAAGGTGAGATGAAAATACCATGAAAATGAAGATGAAACGGTAGAGAAGAGGAGAGGGAATCAAGCCATCATATGATACGACGGAGAAGTCTAGACTTCGTCAATGATTTTATTAGGATAGAAGAACATAAACTATCTTTAACTTTTCTAGAGTCTGTTGGGCTGATAATATGTTTTTTTTTTGTAATGTTATGGACTTTTTATTTTAAAATATAATAACAAAATACATACTATCAAAATATAAGGGTTCGGGTACTCTCAAATTTCTGAAGCCCATTAGTATATGATTAAAAATTGCTTAGTGGGTAAGTGGTTAAGAATAGCCCCTAAATATTAAATAAAGAGCTGCTGAGGTGGCAGCACCAGGAGTGAGAAAAGTGAACTTTATATATATATAGATTATGATATATCTTAAATTTAGAAATCTATTTTTGAAATGTATTTTTTTATCAATATGAATTTTGTTTTAAAAATGTTTAATACTTTTTTATATATATGGTTATTAATGTTTTGGACGCAAAATAAAATAAACAAAACATATCGAATTTTTTTTTGATTGAAGTAATTAATTCCCTCAAAGTTTTGTTGTTTTTGATTTTTTTGTTTTGTGATAAATTGTTAGGTTCTTAGAGCATCTCCAACCCACTTTATTTTAAAGTCAATACTCTGTTATAGAGTAACATTTGCTCTTACTCTATTATATATATTACTCTAAATAGAGTAAATGATAGGATTACTCTATATACAACTTTAATAAATAGAATATATATTGGAGATAGTCTTAGCACACATGAGGTTTGTGTCGAGACCATATATCAGGACATTCGAAACGAAAATTGAGTATTGAAATTAGTCTACAAATATTACCAGATAAATCTCATCCTTCCCTGCATCTTTTCCAAAGCTGTAATATATGGATGCGATCAAAAATTATATGATGATTCGCTAGGTCTCAATAATCAGAAAATTATTATCGAAACTTAGTAACCATTAAAGTAAATAAATAAAAATTATGTTTTAGTCTCAGTCGTCAAGAAAAATAATTGATAAATATTTATCTTTTTGCGACTGGTTTTACAACTTTATATATTCTTTAACTCAGTCTTAATATTTGATTTTCTTTTTGGCTCCACAATATGTTGCTATGGTTCCACAATATCAACAATAGATACATTCCAATTATTTTCTGACATACCTACATTTCTAATTTATTTTAACTTACATCTAAATATTTTTTATAATTAACTATATTTAAAATTATAATATATATATATATATATGTTGACTTTTCCATCAGATTTTGATGATTTTAAATAATATATGTGAGAAAGAAAAAAATCAGACCGAATCAAATTCATCCAATCAATAAACTAACTTCTAAAACCTGAATTTTGTACTGTACTAATGAGATTATGAATCTAGACACTATGTTTTAGAAGGTAACAGAAGACTCACCAATGATTATTTTGAATAATTAATAAGTGTACTCACGATTTATCATATGATCCATTGTTTATTCTCTAATCTTGTAATCTTGTAAGTAATAAGTGTAATCACCTTTTGTGGTGATCACCCTTAATATAAAAAAAATTAGAATACTGCATATTAAAATATGGCTCATGTCATAAAAATTTATGAAATATCTTATACTATATCTCACATTAAATTTTGAATAAAATTCATAAAAAGAAAAGTGTGTCAAATTTAATGTTTTTTAGATTCGATATATTATCTCTATTTTCTAATCATTTTAAAATAAATAGTATAATTACCATAAATTTATTTTGTGAAACTATTTCTGTTATTTCATGGGGTGATTAAGCAATTATGTTATTTTTATTTTCTTTTAGTACATACGTTTTAAAGACAGTCAAACCGTAACTTATAGAATATTAAATATAATTTAATTTTATCTTAGTATTGTCTTTAATACAATATATATGATTACAATGTGAGATTATATGATTACAATGTGAGATTATTGAATACAATGTGAGTTTTAAAATATATTAGTACATATTATATATTTTTAAATTAGTCTATCATAAATTAACTTGGTTTCAATTTTTTACTTTAAAAGTATGAAAACATTTTTTTTGTTTTAATTGGTTTGATCAGTAGTTTTATTTTTAGGTTATATCGTATATGCTTTCATTATGAAATATATTATATGTTAAAACTAAAAGTTGGAAGAAATATATTTTTGTAACAATGTGAATTTTTTTTTTAAAGCAAACTATACACTATAAAAATATAAATAAAATAAAGTATATAAAAAAAATGTTTAATTTAAGATTAGTAAGAAAGACATCTGTCACAAATATAGAGCGCCAAGTGTTGCATTGGCAGGCAAAGTTAAAAAAAACCTTCTCATATTATAGAAGATATAGATCTTATTATTGTTAAAACACACAGTAAAGCAAAATGTCAAAGGAGGAATGATTGGGTTTAATGGATTGATTTTTGATGTGCCGACGCTTTTGTTTCCGGTTGAGATTGACCCAAGTAAATATTGGCTATATCAAATCAGTCTATAGTGTTTGGAAAGGACGCTTAAAGTCGTTGAGGTGAAGGATTTTGGTGGTGGCTGGTTGCCTGGTTCGAG
Source organism: Camelina sativa (assembly GCF_030686135.1). Taxonomy (NCBI): domain Eukaryota; kingdom Viridiplantae; phylum Streptophyta; class Magnoliopsida; order Brassicales; family Brassicaceae; genus Camelina; species Camelina sativa. The sequence goes on from NC_141881.1 coordinate 24,309,861, forward strand.
TTGCATGTACTGCAATATTTGATTCAGTATGGTCGTTTTATGAAACGGCTTAATCTGAATTTGGACGAAGCTCAAAGGAACAATGCACTTGTTGGAGCTTATACGGTTCAGCAAATCAAGAAAGCTTCCAGCCGCTTACAGATTGTTATTATACAAAACAACGTTTGAAAAGCCTCTTTTTTTTTTTGTCAACCTCACATTAAATAATTAAAATAAAACCAATTGGTTGGTTGCCCAAACTGGAGGAAAAGTGTTTACAAAAGACGACTCAGAAACTAAATCTCTAGAAGAACGAGCTAAGCAATCAGCTTTCACATTGGACGTCCATGGGATATTGATAAGGGTGAAAAGCACTAAGCACCTGAAACTCCTCCAGAAGCGTTGAGAAGGCCGGTCACTCCTCCGGAACTTGCACCATTGCTAACAACTCTGTAGAATCCGTCTCGAAACGCCGGCAATCAATCCCTCTGGATCGGATACACTCCATCGCCCATAACAATGCTTCTAACTCTGAATGAAGTGGGGATGTACTGCGACGCTGACATTTGGCACCCATTACCAAAGTCTGATTCTCACCATCACCACACCACCAGCCTAACCCTGAATGAGGCTCTGAGGCTTTCCACGAGCCATCCACCTGACAATGAATTAACGACTCTAGCGTGATCAGCGAATCCGTCGAAACGGGATCAACCCTTGTGGTTAATTGTGATTCCTTCCACCACAATTGGTCACGTAAGGCCTGATTAATAATATCTATTGGCTCTGATTGTAGTCCTTGAAAAACTTTGTTATTCCTATCTTTCCATAAAAACCAGACCAACCATGGGATCGAGCTATGAGTAGTGCCCAAAGCCATATGAGCTAAACCTTTACCATATATATAATCTAAATTCTATAGTTTGAAAAGCCTCTTTTTGAGTCGGCTTTGGAATGTTTAAAAACTCTCTGGTCAAATTTTTTTATCAAACAAAAAAATTCTTGTGATTTTCGAGTATATTTGGTTAGGAAATACTGAACAGGGTTGCCGAAACTTTAACTGAAAAAAATTGTTTGTTTAATGCAGACTGTGTGTGTATGTTTTTTTTTTTTTTTGCTTAGTTCGTTTTAAAATTATATTTTGATTTAGTATCCATCATCTTAAATCCAACTACAGTAAAATCCAAAGAAAAAAATTGTGATTTTGGGTTTTTGGTTTTTGGTTCTCGTGCAAGGTGTCTATAGTTGATGGGAAAAAGATTTTAGCAGGGTTGTATATCCAAACCCTTCGAAGTTCTTCAACGAATGAATCATCAAAATAATCAAAAAAAAAATAACAATCAATCACGGATTTGGTCTATATATCCTTATCCGACTTTGACGACGCAAGAGTTGTCAAAGTCAAGATAATTGAACACATTATTTAAATGCAAACAAATTAGAATGAAAAATATAATACAGTAAATGTTAATCTTTTTGTTTTATACTTTTTTTAACGTATAATCCGGTTTTGTTTTCATAATTTTGTACGGATTAACAGAATATAACCATGAAGTAAATATAGGATAGTAGAAATATGTAAGGAAGTAAGTAACATGAAGAGAATCCAATGCAATGGAGTACTAGACCCACAAACCAAACACATGCATGGCGAATTGGCGATTGAAGACTGTACCTAATAATAATACCAAAAACTTAGAGACTCATAAGTGACACACAACTAAGTCGTCGATGACTATAAGCTTTAAGTCTCTCACTAGACTGTCCACAGACTTCTTTCATCTTCTTTGTCTTTTAGCCTTTCTAAGTTATCCACAGATAACTAAACTTTTTAATCAAAAAAAGAAAGAAATTGTGAATTTCGAGAATTTTTTTATGAGAGGTTAAAACTGGGTATCAATTTGTTATTTTGTTTGGTTAGGAAACAGAGTTGCGGAAACTTTAACTGAAAAATTCAGTTTGTTTGTTTAATGCAGGCTGTTTTTTTTTAATATTATTTATTGGCTTAGTTCGTTTTAAAATTGTATGTTTATTAAGTATCGAGAAAATTTCCAAAACACCAACTATTTAATATTTATCAGAAAAAAACATGAACTTTTTTCGTTGGCAGAAAAATATGCATACTATTTTTTAGTTGATAAAAAAATACACGAACTAATATTTTTTCCAGTTTCTCCTCATCTCCGTTATGACCGTTAACGGTATTGTGACGGCGTTACTATTTTTGAAAAAAAATTCCAGAAAAAAACATAAACTATTTATTTTTTGCCAGAAAAATACATGAACTTTTTTTTTTCTTTGCCTGAAAAATACATAATTTTCATTTCTTATTTTTCCATTAACAATGTTAGAGATCATAACTCATAACTTTCTCTGCTCTGTTGAACTTCATTCAAGTTTTCACTACTATTTAGGATAACTAAATTGAAGAACAAAAATACATAATTAGATTAACCGATTTCCAAATGTCTCAATTAGTGTTGTTTTTAGACTTATACTGACTTTACAAATTTTGATACTTCATTAACACTTCTCTAAAATTTTATCAGATCACCACCTTCGTAGACCTTTGCATACATTTCAAAAAATATTCATCTCTTTAGTTTAGTACCTTTTATGATGCTTATAGCCAGTGTAAATCATCAAATGGGCTGGTGTACGCAAACTTGATCGAGATCATAGATTACAGCCATTTTGTGGGACATCAACTCTTGTAACCTAACCTAATTAGATTAACCAGATTCATCATTTATTTATGCAAAAATACACAATTAGGTTAATCTAATTGTGTATTTTTGTTATTGAATTTAGTTATCATAAATACTAGTGAAAACTTGTATGAAAAACTTGTATGAAGTTCAAGTGAATAGAGAAAGTTATGAGTTATGATCTCTAATATTGTTAGTGAAAAAATAAGAAATGAAAAATTATGTCTTTTTCAGGCAAAAAAAAAGTTCATGTATTTTTCTGGCAAAAAATAAATAGTTTGTGTTTTTTTCTAGTATGTTTTTCAAAAATAGTAACGCTATCACAATAATGTTAACGGCCGTAACGGAGACGAGGAGAAACTGGAAAAAAATAATAGTTCGTGTATTTTTTATCAACTAAAAAATAGTTTGCATATTTTTCTGGCAACAAAAAAAATTTATGTTTTTTTTTTTTTTTTTTTTTTTTTTATGTTTGTGAAGTGACCTTGGTGCAGTGGCCAAAGGTAAGTCCTTAATGCACAAGGCACCATCACACCCGGGATCGAGTCCCGGCTCCTACGAATGTAGGAATTTGGCTAATGGGCCGGCCAGTTGTGGCCCATAATGCAGAAATGTTGAAAAAAAAAAAAAAAAAAAATTATGTTTTTTTCTGGCAAATATTAAATAGTTGGTGTTTTTTTTAGGAATTTTCCCATTAAATATCAATCATCTTAAATTATTTCAACTGCAGCAAAAAATACAATAAGACACAGATTGTGGTTTTTGGTTCGAAATAACCAAAAATAACAATCAATCACGATTCACGGACTTTAAATATTTTTACTATGAACTAGCGTATACGCCAATACTAAAACCGCCCCAATAAACTAACTAACAGAATATTACCATGAAATAGATATAGGATAGTAGAAATATGTAAGGAAGTAAGTAACATGAAGAGAATCCAATGCAATGGAGTACTAGACCCACAAACCAAACACATGCATGGCTAATTTGGCGATTGAAGACTTTTTATCGAATAATAATACCAAAACTTCGAGACTCATAAGTGACACAAGTAAGTCGTCGATGACTATAAGCTTTTAAGTCTCTCGCTAGACAGTCCAGAGATTTCTTCATCTTCTTTGTCTTTTAGCCTTTCTATATTATCCCCACCATATCCTTAGATTTCTTTAATTGTCACCTTTCTAGCCTATATAAACGCATAAGCATGAGCGACACTAATAAGCAAAATAAGAGGTAATACTAAGAATTTAAGATGACATCTTCTATGGTCTCTTCAATGGTTTTCTGTCTCCTTCTTCTTCTTGTGTTTCCGCATATGGATAAAGCCCTTGGCGCACAAGAGGAAGCCAAGAAACAAAGTGAGTCTTTTGGTCTTTTAGATGTTCCGATCGAGGTCATTAATTAGTATCATTATATTTTACGTTAGTTAGTTAGGTTTTTATTATTTTTGTAGTTGTGTTTGATCCTGATTTGGTTTGAGTTTTGGAACTAATCCGTATATAAATAAACAAATGAGCACTAAAATGAACAAACATTGACACATGTAATGTAATATATAATGTAATGCTTTTTGGGTGGTGCAGGTGCAGAAAAGATTTACCATCCTAGTGGTGGCCGTGGGGGGAGTATCGTCCGCGGTATATGTCAGAGATTCCCCAAGGCTTGTCTTCCTCGTCTCCCACATTTCCGTTCTCCTCCTCCGCCCCACAGGACTTTCAAAGGCACACAAGGACCTGGTCATTGACCTCACTCTAGCTTTGAATGCGTGTGTGTGTGTGTGCATGTTTAATATCTTAAATTGTGGTTTAATTTGGTTTGTGGTTTCTGTCCGTGTTTTATCTATGCATGTGTTTGTCATATTTTACAGCTTTTCCGAACCGCTCCGTCGTTGCTATAATAAATAAAACTTGTGTTTCCTTTCGTATTCAAGACCGCCTCTTTACTTACGTTGGATCGTTCAAACATTTTCTCAACACTTTTGGCAATAGAAATCCATCTCAGACAAAACACAATATTGAGAAAGAAGTTTACACTGTCATTTGTATTTCACCGATCGGATCCATTATAGAAACTGTGAAAAGAAAATATCGTAGACATCAAGAATGAATAATTATATAAAATTAAGGAATATATAAAAGAGTTGTAAAAGAAAGGAGAAGTAAAGAAAATTAAAACATTTTTTTCCTTTTTTTTAGAGAATAGTGCTAAATTTGCAGTACATGTGTACGTAACGAAAAAAGCTTTATTTTGGTTAAATTACCATATTTGTACTCGAGCTGGTTCAACAAAAACATCATAATATAAAAAAAAAGTTTACTTAAAAAATCACATTAGTCAATTTAAAATCTTAACTCATAAAGCTTGACAAAAAAAAAACAAAAAATCTGAACTCATAAAGCCAAACCACATTTGCGAGAAAAGATCCTTGAAGCTGTTTTGGTTAGCAGAAGAAGAAAAGAAAAAAAAAATCAAAACGTTAACCCTCAGATTGAAATCGAAAGCACAGATCTTTCTTCCAATCTGCAGAAACCCATTCATGATTTCGAAGATCTGTTTATCAAATCTAAGGTAAAAAAATCTAAAGTTTTTTATCGCAATTTGTGATTTTGGTTTTCCAGATCATAAGTGATGTGTCTGTATTTTATAGGATTTTAACCATATTTTTTACACTTTTGTTGAGTCTTTTGTTAAGTCCAAGTGTGCTTATAGAGTCTTTTTGGTCTTTTGAGAGTTTATACAGGTTCGAGGCTACTTTGGAAGGAAACTGAGTGTTTTGGGGATGAAAACAAGCATCTGAAGCCAAATTGGTGAAGAATGATCGAACTAGCAAGCAGATGGAGAAAACAGAGAAAATCATCCAGGATCGGCTGATCCGCATTCGGGATCGACCAGTCCCATACCCGAAGCAAGTTTTTCTTTTTTTTGTTTTAAACCGACTTTTAGGGTTTTATTTTAGTATTTAAGTTAGAGGTTCGGCCTCGAGAGACATAAGCTTTATTTTTCTGAGATTATTTTGTAGTGAGAGTAAAGGGAGAATATCTCTTATCCTTTCTAACCCTTTGGAGAAGAATTCTAAACCCTATTTTCTATTCTTTTGCAATTCAATTATGTTTTTTCATCTTTGATTTGTTGTTTCTGTTTCTCCATGTCTGAGTAGTTTCTCAATTGGGTTTAGGGTTTCAGAAGGGTTTCTACGATTAATCGATGTTAGGTTTGTTAGATTTGGGATTGATCTTATTGTTCTTCATCTACTGTTGTTCTTAATGCTTAAACTAGATTAGCTACCTAGTTTATGATTGTAGGTTTAATTCATCTAGGCATCAAAAGAGTTGTTGAATTGCTTGAAAAGAACATAGGTGTGCAAGGTGATCCTTAGCCAACGAAAGTTGAAGTTAAGGCACCTTGTGAACAAAATCAAACTTGAACTTATTGCTTGCTAGGATTGCTAGATTCAAACGACGGTTTAGAGTTTAATCAATTCCTTGCATAGATAACTAATGCTGCGACAATAGGTTAGTTTTACATTCGAGATTTGAGTTCAAGAATTGTGTTTAATGCATCCCTATCTACTTATCTAAATTCGTGATCATAATCCCTAATGATTCCCTGCCCCCGATGTTTTCTCTTTTGATTTAAAACACTCTTTTGTTTACTGCTTTGTTAGTGACTTTCAAACACAAACTTCCTCTTTTTTCTTAACTATATTTAATCTACATAATTTCATAGTGTAATTGTTTGGTCCCTGTGGATTTGATCATGAAGTGTTACAACGATACCACTAGATCGTGGTGGAGTACACATTAGGTTTTTAACCTTTGATCAGGAAGCTTCATCGAGTTGAGTTATATATGTTGTGTTTTCAGATCTCGGTTTAGTTTGTTAATTTGAACAACCCAACAACCATGTGCGATCAAAGACCAATTTTTCTAAGGTCTCTCGTGCTGTTGGGTTTCTTCCTCTTCTCTGCAATTGGAGAATACTAGCTCATTGGTTGGTATGATTTTATTGTTCTCCTCGATAACTGCCCTAACCTGGAAACATTAACTTTCGAATCCGTCGAAGCCTTTTCTCGGTAAGATTACTATATATAGTAGTATTGAATTTGAGAACAATAGTTCCTTTTACTATGTACGATTTTCCTAAAGCTCAAAAATTTTCGTTTTGATATATTGCAGTACGCTAAGTCATATTGTGGCGTCGGTCCATGTTCATATTGGAAAAAAAATCTTACCTACCAGAATCTTCCTATGACACTTAAGGTTGTGGTCGTGAAGAACTTCAGTGGTTGCTATGGAGAGCTAAATGTTTTGACGGTTTTGATTCAGTCGGGACGTAGGAGTTGTCCCGGACGTGCGCATGGGCCTGTACTAGAAAGAGTGGAGCTTTACGTGCGTAGTGATATGGCGGAATGTCAGAGGTTGGAGGCATATGATGGAGCCAATATGTTACAGAATATTTCAGGGGATGTGCAGGTTCTTGTACACGATCCTCGAAGAGTTGCAGAGCTATGATCAAGACTTCTCAGTATTAGTGGTTTGTTAATTTGTCCCATTTAATGATGTTGTTCTCTGTTTGTTTGGTTTTCCAAATAATTTGAACTCCTTGGAACGAATGAGGATTTGGTCATCTATGTGAACCATAGATAATAAAGAATTATTGACTAATATTAAGATTTTATATACATCTTGTTTTTATATATTTTTAAAACAATTCTATGATTTTCGAAATGAAAATTTCTATGATTTTAGAAAATAAGATATAATAATATAAATAAAAAACTCATCATCGCTCATACTTCGAAGTGACCTAGACGAAAAACATCAATTCTTAATCGATTTACCTCCGATTGCGTTTACAATCAAACGAACATTGAGTCACTAAAGTTAGACGCTTGTGGAATCAACTCGACAAGATTCAAGACTCTGCGCTAAGTGGCTTTACAATCTCTGAAGTCACTACTTTGTTTTCCAAGATTCCGTCGCTTAAGAGTTTGAGATCAGGGCCGGTCCAGTGAAATTTGTGACCCAACACAAAACAAATTTTTTTTAAAATGGATTTTATAGATAAAAATTTTAAACTGAAACTAAATCTTAAAATTTCGAAAATTGAGGCCTATTTATGCAATAACAAAATAGATAAATTTACAAATTATGACCAAATCTATAAGTTTCTATAAAACTGAGGCCTATTTTTGCATTACAAATATATTTTGAGGCCTATTTTAGTTACTAAAAATCTCAAAAAAAATTGGAGGCCTAATACCAATGTATGTGTGTCAAGGGCCGGGCCTTTTTGTGATTCATAAACTGTGCGAGTCTTGGAGATGAAGAAATGGTTTTGGGTGAAAATCAGAACCGTTTAATTAGTTAAGAGAATTAGTCTTTAAAGACTGCGATTTCCCTGAGCCGGTTTGTAAATTTGATATACCAACAGCAGTAATCTTCAAGTATTCTGGAATAGTCTCCAATGCAATGCAGTACTAGAGCCACAAACCAAACATGCATGGAGATATTAGAGATTGAAGACTTTTCACCGAATAATAATACCAAAACTTGGAGACTCATAAGTGACACAACTAAGTCGCCGATGACTATAAGCTTTAAGTCTCTCGCTAGACTGTCCACAGATTTCGTCATCTTCTTTGTCTTTTAGTCTTTCTATATTATCCCCACCATATCTTGAAATTTCTTTTAATTGCCACCTCCCTAGCCTATATAAACGCATAAGCATGAGCGATACTAAAAAATAGTTTGCATATTTTTCTGGCAACAAAAAAAATTTATGTTTTTTTTTTTTTTTTTTTTTTTTTTTTTTTTTTTTTTTTTTATGTTTGTGAAGTGACCTTGGTGCAGTGGCCAAAGGTAAGTCCTTAATGCACAAGGCACCATCACACCCGGGATCGAGTCCCGGCTCCTACGAATGTAGGAATTTGGCTAATGGGCCGGCCAGTTGTGGCCCATAATGCAGAAATGTTGAAAAAAAAAAAAAAAAAAAAATTATGTTTTTTTCTGGCAAATATTAAATAGTTGGTGTTTTTTTTAGGAATTTTCCCATTAAATATCAATCATCTTAAATTATTTCAACTGCAGCAAAAAATACAATAAGACACAGATTGTGGTTTTTGGTTCGAAATAACCAAAAATAACAATCAATCACGATTCACGGACTTTAAATATTTTTACTATGAACTAGCGTATACGCCAATACTAAAACCGCCCCAATAAACTAACTAACAGAATATTACCATGAAATAGATATAGGATAGTAGAAATATGTAAGGAAGTAAGTAACATGAAGAGAATCCAATGCAATGGAGTACTAGACCCACAAACCAAACACATGCATGGCTAATTTGGCGATTGAAGACTTTTTATCGAATAATAATACCAAAACTTCGAGACTCATAAGTGACACAAGTAAGTCGTCGATGACTATAAGCTTTTAAGTCTCTCGCTAGACAGTCCAGAGATTTCTTCATCTTCTTTGTCTTTTAGCCTTTCTATATTATCCCCACCATATCCTTAGATTTCTTTAATTGTCACCTTTCTAGCCTATATAAACGCATAAGCATGAGCGACACTAATAAGCAAAATAAGAGGTAATACTAAGAATTTAAGATGACATCTTCTATGGTCTCTTCAATGGTTTTCTGTCTCCTTCTTCTTCTTGTGTTTCCGCATATGGATAAAGCCCTTGGCGCACAAGAGGAAGCCAAGAAACAAAGTGAGTCTTTTGGTCTTTTAGATGTTCCGATCGAGGTCATTAATTAGTATCATTATATTTTACGTTAGTTAGTTAGGTTTTTATTATTTTTGTAGTTGTGTTTGATCCTGATTTGGTTTGAGTTTTGGAACTAATCCGTATATAAATAAACAAATGAGCACTAAAATGAACAAACATTGACACATGTAATGTAATATATAATGTAATGCTTTTTGGGTGGTGCAGGTGCAGAAAAGATTTACCATCCTAGTGGTGGCCGTGGGGGGAGTATCGTCCGCGGTATATGTCAGAGATTCCCCAAGGCTTGTCGTCCTCGTCTCCCACATTTCCGTTCTCCTCCTCCGCCCCACAGGACTTTCAAAGGCACACAAGGACCTGGTCATTGACCTCACTCTAGCTTTGAATGCGTGTGTGTGTGTGTGCATGTTTAATATCTTAAATTGTGGTTTAATTTGGTTTGTGGTTTCTGTCCGTGTTTTATCTATGCATGTGTTTGTCATATTTTACAGCTTTTCCGAACCGCTCCGTCGTTGCTATAATAAATAAAACTTGTGTTTCCTTTCGTATTCAAGACCGCCTCTTTACTTACGTTGGATCGTTCAAACATTTTCTCAACACTTTTGGCAATAGAAATCCATCTCAGACAAAACACAATATTGAGAAAGAAGTTTACACTGTCATTTGTATTTCACCGATCGGATCCATTATAGAAACTGTGAAAAGAAAATATCGTAGACATCAAGAATGAATAATTATATAAAATTAAGGAATATATAAAAGAGTTGTAAAAGAAAGGAGAAGTAAAGAAAATTAAAACATTTTTTTCCTTTTTTTTAGAGAATAGTGCTAAATTTGCAGTACATGTGTACGTAACGAAAAAAGCTTTATTTTGGTTAAATTACCATATTTGTACTCGAGCTGGTTCAACAAAAACATCATAATATAAATAAAAAAAAAAAAAAAAAAGTTTACTTGAAAAATCACATTAGTCAATTTAAAATCTTAACTCATAAAGTTTGACAAAAAAAAAAACAAAAAATCTTAACTCATAAAGCGAAACCACATTTGCGAGAAAAGATCCTTGAAGCTGTTTTGGTTATCAGAAGAAGAAAAGAAAGAAAAAAAATCGAAACTTTAACCCTCAGATTGAAATCGAAAGCACGGATCTTTCTTCAAATCTGCAGGAACTCATTCATGATTTCGAAGATCTGTTTATCAAATCTAAGGTAAAAAAAATCTAAAGTTTTTGATCGCAATTTGTGATTTTGGTTTTCCAGATCAGAAGCTTCATCGAGTTGAGTTATTATATATACTGTGTTTGCAGATCTGGGTTTAGTTTGTTAATTTGAACAAAACCCAACAACCATGTGCGATCAAAGACCAATTTTTCTAAGGTCTCTCGTGCTGTTGGGTTTCTTCCTCTTCTCTACAATTGGAGAAGAATGCTCCAATACTAGCTCATTGGTTGGTCACGAGTCTGAGTTCAAGATGTTACAGCACCAGCTTCGTGGGGTTTTCACTGTTGTTGATGATTGTTCATTTAGGGTTTCTCGTTTCGATATGCTCTCTGGTTCTGATGTTCATTGGTGGGGTGCAAGGAGTGCTGGTTTCGAGAATATGACTAATGATGGCTTCGTTATCTCTGATCAGAAGCTGAATCAAACATTCAAAAACTCGTCTTTTATTGTTAGGTTGTTTGGTAATGTTACTTGGGATAAGTTAGGAGTGGTTTCGGTTTGGGACTTACCTACTGCTTCTGATTTTGGTCATGTTCTGCTCTCTAATGGGACTGAGTCAGATACAAAAGCTGAACCACCTCCTTCAGAGAGTAAAGATGTTGCTGAGGGGAAATCGAATAGGAGTGAGCCCTTTAAGGCTCCTACCATGTTTGATAATTGTAAGAAGCTTTCTGATAAGTATAGGCTTAGGTGGAGTTTGAATGCAGAGAAAGGTTATGTTGATATTGGTCTTGAGGCTACAACTGGTTTACTGAACTACATGGCGTTTGGTTGGGCTAAACCGAACTCTACATCAAACCTGATGTTGAATGCTGATGTTGTGGTTACTGGGATTAGAGAGGATGGCTTCCCTTTTGCTGATGATTTTTATATCACAGAGTCTAGTGTTTGCTCTGTGAAGGAAGGTACAGCTACTGGGGTTTGTCCTGACACTGTGTATGAAGGGTCAGATGCAGTTGGTTCTTCGGTGAATAACACAAAACTTGTTTACGGGCATAGGATAGATGGAGTTTCGTTTGTTAGGTATAGGAGACCGTTGAATGATAGTGATAATAAGTTTGATTTTCCTGTGAATTCAACTCAAAACCTGACTGTGATTTGGGCACTTGGGGTGATCAAACCACCAGATGTTATTAATCCTTACTATCTCCCTGTGAACCACGGAGGTGTGGAATCAGAAAACTTTGGGCATTTCTCGCTTAATCTTTCTGATCATGTGGATGAATGTTTGGGACCATTGGATGCAGACAACAAGTATGATCAAGATGTGATCATTGCTGATGCCAATGCACCTCTTATTGTCACGGCTGGACCATCTGTGCATTATCCGAATCCTCCAAATCCTTCCAAGGTTCTGTATATTAACAAGAAAGAAGCGCCTGTGTTGAAAGTTGAAAGAGGGGTTCCTGTGAAGTTTTCAATAGAAGCAGGACACGACGTTTCTTTCTACATAACTTCAGATTTTCTTGGTGGGAATGCTTCTTTAAGGAACAGAACTGAGACAATCTATGCTGGTGGGCAAGAAACTCATGGAGTACTGGCGAGTCCGTCGGAGCTGGTTTGGGCTCCTAATAGAAATACACCTGACGAACTCTATTACCATTCTATTTTTCAAGAGAAGATGGGTTGGAAGGTTCAGGTAGTTGACGGGGGACTTTCAGATATGTACAACAACAGTGTTAATCTAGATGATCAGCAAGTTAAGTTCTTTTGGACCATAGTAGGGGATTCCATATCGATCGCAGCTCGTGGTGAGAAGAAAAGTGGGTATCTTGCAATTGGTTTCGGTAGCGAAATGGCAAACAGCTATGCTTATGTTGGCTGGTTTGATAGAAACGGAACAGGGCATGTAAATACTTACTGGATTGATGGAGCATCCGCTTCCTCGATCTATCCTACAACCGAAAATATGACATACGTGAGATGCAAATCCGAAGAAGGAATCATCACATTGGAGTTTACACGTCCCTTAAAACCATTATGCAGTCATCGAGATAGACCAGAATGTAAGAATATGATCGATCCAACAACTCCTCTTAAAGTGATATGGGCAATGGGTGCTAAATGGACAGATGGTCAGTTGACTGAGAGAAACATGCACTCGGTTACAAGTCAGAGACCTGTCCGTGTAATGTTAACACGTGGATCCGCAGAAGCGGATCAAGATCTAAGACCAGTCCTTGGTGTTCATGGATTCATGATGTTCCTTGCTTGGGGAATCCTACTTCCCGGAGGGATATTATCCGCTAGATACTTGAAACACATCAAAGGTGATGGCTGGTTCAAGATCCATATGTACCTTCAATGTTCTGGACTAGCCATTGTCTTCCTCGGTCTCCTCTTTGCAGTAGCTGAGCTTAACGGGTTTAGCTTCAGTTCAACGCACGTCAAGTTTGGTTTCACAGCCATAGTTTTAGCTTGCGCACAGCCCGTGAACGCTTGGCTAAGGCCTGCGAAACCTGCTCAAGGAGAACTAATCTCTTCGAAACGGTTAATATGGGAGTATTCTCATTCGATCGTGGGTCAATCAGCTGTTGTAGTTGGAGTTGTTGCGCTTTTCACTGGAATGAAACATCTGGGAGAAAGGAATGGAGCGGAGAACGTAGATGGGCTTAACTTGGCTCTTGGTCTATGGGTCTTCCTTTGCGTGGTTACTGTAGCGTATTTGGAGTATAGGGAACGAGGAAGGATAAGAGCGAGGAATCTGAGCAGAGGGAATTGGGTATTGGGGAATGTTGAAGAAGATGATTCGATTGATCTAATAGACTCAAGAGGTGGTTTCAGAGATAAAGATGATGAAGATAGAAATGGAGGGAGGATGGAGATTCAGTTAGAGCCGTTGAAATAATAGTAACTACTTTTTTGGTTTACCGATTCTTTTTTGTTTTATCTTTATTTTTTTTTTTACATTACCGAACAAGAAAAAAAAAGAAGCAAGAGGAGTTTTTTTTGTCTTTTACATATAAATGCAACGGTCGATATATATTGTATCTATGCATCAGAATTGTATACTTTGAGCAAATTTGAGTTATATATATATACTACACATTCAGTTTTGAGTATTTCTTGGCTCGAGCCTTTCACTCTTTAGTGTTCAGCTTCGGTTTGTTGAAATTGTCCGTTTATGGTCGGTTTGCGCGCAAAATTTGGCAACAGTTTGCTTTACAAATTTGACCCTCTCAAACAGTTCGTTCTACAAATTCAATTTCCATGCCATCGTTTCACATTTTACATGAAAATGCTTAAAATTAATATTACTTTTCAACTATATATTTTATAGACGATTTTCATTCAACTAATTTTTAAGGATTTATGTACAAAAATGGTCAATAATTTAGAGAGAAAAAAAAAAAAAAAAAATGGTAGTAGCTAGACTAATTTAGGAATCATAGTCGATAATGGGTTCACCTAAGGTTAAATTTCTGTCGATCTTCCAAGGCAAATTAAAAAGTTTAGCCAAAATGAATTTGAAGATCTTGTTCACATTTATGTTGTGTGTAGCACTTGAAAAGAACAATGATGCCTTCATCACCTTCGCGTATGCTCTTGCCTAGTAGTATATCAAATAAAACCAAAATTAAATTAATTAAATTATCCAAAAATCCATATACCATCATGAAAACGTAAAATATGAAAAGGGTCTCTAAATGGAATTGGCTAAGTTTATATGATTGGTATATACCTGAGTGACAATGGTCCACTGAAGATTGGGTGGGAGACGAACGAAATCATCAAATTTTGTTCCTATTAGAATTGGAATGGCTGTCTGATACAAAGAAAACAAAACAATAAAATACCTTTAGAGAAAAGCATTACGTTGGAATCAGATTCCAAAAATTGTATAAAGCATTAAGCATTCCACTAATAAAAAATAGTCGGTCGAAACCAAAGCAAACAAACCAAACAAAAATTATGGGCATCGAAAACTTTTTATAATTCCTTTAAGCATCAGTTTTTCTTATTAAAAATTGACATCGAGGGTTAGATGTATGATACAACTCAAATCGAATTTGGTTTTTGTTACTTTCTACAGTAAAAATCCAAAGTAAAGAGACAAAAAAAAAAAAAAATCAACCAAAAACATATATAGTCATACAGATAGATCGAAGGATCTCTATTAAACAAAAACATAATAAAACGTACCGTGTTCCACTTTCTTGCTTGGCTATACCACCCGAAGACACTGCAAAACAAAACAAAACAAAACAGGACAAAGATGTCAGAGTTAAAACAAAAAATTTGATTACCTTTTTTTAATAGAAAATTTATGAAGAAATTAGAAAACCTGTTAAGAGTGGATCGACTGGTTAGATCAAACATGAACAAGATTGCTACTGCGTCTTTACAAGCTATTGGTATATGATCTTTTGACCTCCTTTCATCACCTACAGTAATCATTTATATATATATATATATATATATATATATGATCTCCTAATTAACAAAAAGTATTTGCCAACACACTCCTTCTCACTAATTAACTAACAATCCATAAAT
This sequence comes from Camelina sativa, assembly GCF_030686135.1. Lineage (NCBI taxonomy): Eukaryota > Viridiplantae > Streptophyta > Magnoliopsida > Brassicales > Brassicaceae > Camelina > Camelina sativa. The sequence continues at coordinate 24,325,012 of NC_141881.1, forward strand.
CTTGGTTTAAATAAATATTAATCTGATGAAAGACTCACCTCCTACATCCCAAATGCTAAACGAAATTGTAACTCCTTGAACATAAAACGTTTTGTCCATCAAATTCAAACCCGTCATCTCCAAGAACCCTTGGTTCTCATCTCCAACATACTTTATCTTAAATATATAAATAAAGAAAACATGAGTGTTAATAAGTTAATTAAGTAATATGATAAAACAGTAATTAAAAGTTTAACAACAAGATTATTCCATACTTACTACAAAAGTAGTCTTCCCTGTTTGACAATCTCCTAACAAGCTGATCTTGAGACTAACCAAATCTGAATCCGAACTTGAACCAAATCTTCTACCGGAAGAAACAGTAGGTTCTGTCGTAGTTTCGTCGTCGAAGATATCGCCGGAAGTGGAAGAAATCCGGTGAACGATTCGACGGTAAAAAATAGGTTTTTCGATGATACTTGAACAAGAAACGAGTTTTCTCCAAAGAAACCTAAAAAAATCTCCAAAGATTGATACCTTCTCGATGACTCTCCATTTTATGTTCACGTGAACTATTTTCCGGCAGAAAGGAGTCATCTTTCCGGCGATCTCATTGACTTTCTCGGCCATTAATGAAACAGAGAGACAGAGAGATGTGATCTTCTTTTTCTTTTTCTTTTTGGCTTTCACAAGCTCACATCTTTTTTTTTGTTCGCTTTGCTTTTATGTTACAGTGTCTTTGGAAGTTATCGGTTATATGAAATTGGTAGTTGACCCGTCTCCTCGTGAAACACCGAAACTACCCCTAATTTGATGCGTTTTTTTGCTTTTCGGATTTAACTTTTAAGGGTAATATAGTCAATTCTCGAGCTAATCATCTCACCATGGAGTAAACCCCAAGTGTACGTGTCACTATTGCTCGCTAGTCGCTAGTTATATCATTTGATTGTTCGTTCCATCATCTTTTGTTCTTTTGTCAACATTTGATTATTCGTCAAAAACTAATCTTTATTGATAAGTATTGTCCTATAGTTTGTACTTATTTGAATATTATTCATCTATATTATATGTTCCTACAATGTTTTGTCATTTGCAGTGGCGGACTCATTTGATTAACTATTCCAATGTAATACTGTATATATGTGAATAGTAGAAAAAACAAACCGTTACATGACTGTTGTCGAAGAAGATAAAGCCGTTTCCAAATGGTAGCTCCATTTGAAACACAAAGCACGAGAATCTTGAGAAACGTTCTGTTGAAGGAAACAATTTTGTGATTTTTTTTTTTGCCTTTTGTTTTAAATGGGCAGAAAAAGTAGTTTCGTAAAGAATGACATAAGTAAATAAAACATATGTGGTCGACCATCGATGTACTTCACGTTGGTTGGATCTATGTCACGTTCACTACTTTCTATTTATTAATCTCTAGAAGACTAGCTAGCTACAAGAGGTTCAACAGTTTTTTTTTTGGGTTTTCATTATTTACTTCCAATCTAGTTAACATTTATGTAACTTTGAATGCATGTTCGTTTATGAACAAATAATGATACAGCCACATCAATCAATTCGTAATAAAATTATATTGACTATCAAGATCAATAGAATCTAAAAATTTATGATTAGAAAATCAAAATATTAATGTCATAGCTTTTGTAGTTACTTAATAGGGACATTTCAAACACACGCACAATAGAAGAATCCGTTGTCGGCTTGTCCGTCTCGCTGCTTCTTATATTAACACTTCTAGACCTTAGTTTTCTCAGCAATATTTCTTAGTTTTTATGTTTATTATACGTCGATATAACATAGGGTTTGATGAGAGTTATACGTATTTCGAAACCATGATATAGTTAAAGGTTTTGTTTTGTATCTTGGACATTTTTCTTGAACAATTTGATATATATATTATATGATTGTCTCAGACGTATTTTTTGTTTGGAAATGTAGAAAGAATCTAGATAACGTGTTTGTTGTCATGGAATCTTTATCTTCAATCTGAAACTTCGTCTAGATGATATAGTTAAAAAGTGAAAATCATAATTGTTTTTAGTCCTGCCTTTATACATGGTCCAATATTATATATAGGTGTATACATACATCTAAAGATAATGGTCTAACCACTTGAACCACCCAAATTAATATGTTGCTGATTCCGAATCACAATACAACACATATATTTTTTCCAAGAGTTCTGAATTACTTAAGTATATGTTTATTGTAATTGGAGTTGGTTGATAATGATAATATATTAGTAATTTCTTTGTTGGTGGAGTCTAACATCACGAAATATTTAATCTCAATACTTGTTAATAATTTGATATTTTTCTTAACCAACTTTATCATTAAATAAATTAATAAAATCCACTGAAATATGACTTTACTAAATCATCTTTTATTAATCATAGAAATCAAACATCTTATCAATAATACTCGTTTATTCACAAATAAATGATTTAACATAAGACCACAATATATAAGTTGATCGTACAATAACAATATCTAAACTCTCTATTCCTCGGTGAGTTGGTTCAATATGTATATCTATCTAAAGATATTGAAGATGAATCTCTATAAGGTAATTTTATATACAATAAGATTAAGAAAGAACCAATTGATGCGTTGGACCACGTGGATGCGCATCGAAAGGGACTTGATCAACTTATGGAACTCATGATGATAGGTGTTTGTCACCGAACATTCAAGTTCGATGATGTGGCTTGTCCTAACTAACCAAATCTATTTAATTTCTTGTTTTTTTCTTCTCAATTACCAAAATCGGAATTGTAGAAGACAAAGAGAATGCCAAAGTGCTAACGTACCTAAAACTAATTTTCTCTATAATCCTCGAAAGCTCAGTTTCATCTACTCTTCTTTATTAGAAGCACATATTTTAGTGCGTCTATTTATGTATCCGCCCATTATAGTCATTTCATTTTAGGTGAAATTAGCTAAAAACCCTTAATATAGGGTGATGAACCTAGACAAATTAGATAACGTTACTTCCTGGTTCAATGCAAAAAACAAAAATGAATGTAATGACCAAAGGTTCGTTTACAATTACATTGTTGGTTTGACAAAGAAAGCTTACATTGTGATTTGGTGTAAACCGATTCATACCGGATATACAAACCAGATGTGGCAGAGTATTAGGGCTAAATTTGCAGAGCTCTTCTTAACCAATGCTCTCATTGAGTTTAGAGAATCCAAGCTTTTTGAGTCTACTGGTGATTGGATTAGCCCAAGCTCGATCCGGATTCCCGCATTTCACATCCACAATGTCCACAATGTTCATTCTCTTCTCCCTTCTAGGGGTTCCTTGTAACGATACATTATCAGAGCCAAGCATTGGAAGCTGATGAGTGCTTTTGGTATTGTGACCCTTTGGTGTTCTAACATTATCAGAGCCAAGCATTGAAAGCTGATGAGTGCTTCTGGCATTGTGACCCTTTGGTGTTCGAACATTGTTGTTGTTGCTGCTGCTGCTAGCTTCATCTGATGATTTTCTTGGTTTTGTTCTTCTTGGAGTTGAAGAAGAAGATGTGCCACAGTCTACTGAGACAGGGATAGTTGTTCTAATGGGTCTCGTTGTGGGAGTCTGAGGTGAAGGTTGTTTCATGGAGTCTAGCTCTCGAGTCATTAACGTTGCGACTGTTCCCGTTGCTCCTATTTTTATCGATCCTCCTCCACCTTTGATCAGTTCAAGCTTCTGAACCATTATGAATGTTGTAAACTTTCTTTCGCTTCAGCGACTCTCTTGGAGGGATAACTTCTTGAGTTTTGTCCAGCTTCAAGGGTCTGAAAACAAATCAGAATAAGCAAACAAAGCATCAATCTAGAAGAATTAGTAACCTTATTGCAGCACATCAGAAAGCAAAAAAACAAACAAAAAATACGCCACTAGTCACCAGAGTTTTGCAGTCTTTAAATGGTGAATACATGGTTTTCAAATTGAGGTATATCCAAAACGATTTAGTAGCTCAAGTTTCCAACTTAGCAAACTTTGAAGGACCTGAGAATTCCATAGATAGCACTAATGTGAAGTTGCAAAGCTCTAAGCTAATAACAAGCACACTCTAGAGGAACAAACCAATTGTGTACTGCACCATAACTAAAGTCTTTGACTTTCAAGAACCTGAGTAACAAATTTGATAAACCCTACATGTATACCAGTTTCAAGCCATATCCAGTGGTTTTAATGTAAAAGAAAAGAAAGATGAATAAGCTGCGAAGAAAAGCATTAAAGCTATCTACAGATACTAGACATGACACATTTGAATAAAGAGCTTGGAAGCACATAATTACTATGCCACTGGTTCTCTTCATCAACTATTTAGTAATTAGATGTTTCAACAGATTGATTGAAATAGAAGGTTTGAACTTGAAGCAATGTAATGTCATCACAGAAACGAATCAACTTTACTATCAAAAACCAATCTCTATCAATCTAAAGCAAGAGAGAAACACAAGAGTTATATAGAGAAAAAGAAACTAGTGATTTGAAGTAAAACAAACATGAAAACGACATTTGAATGATTCAAAACTTGACCAGTCACATTCAACAGCGAAGAAACTAAGGCCAAAGGGTCAAATTCACATAAGAGCAAACACAGATTCACCTAGATGAATACAACCCCAAGCTAATAATCTAGATCACCATTACAATGGATTCACACACAAAAAAGCTTACCGATTTATAAACGATCAAGTGAGCAGAAGAAGAGAAAGCCCAAACCCTTAATCAAATTTCAAAACTTTTAGAACTCGGCGATGTAATTGATCGAACTGGGTTCAGACTTAAGAACAGCATTGAACAATTTTAGGTATACGAATAGGAAGTAAAAATCAAAACTTTTAGGTCTTCTGATTGGTTTTGAAATCTGAGGTTTCTTGTGGAGCGTTATGGATTAAGCAGCCACTAGTCAACGTTTCTTGATTACAGTGTAGGAGGAGTAGATTGCTCCAATCATTTTTATTGGACTTGGAGAGTAATAATGTTTAACTTTTCATGAACAGTTAAGAAACATATGTAAATTGTAATAAAAGCCTTAAACTTTGAGTTTCTTACAATTTTTAGCCTTTAGTTATCAATCGTATCATAATAATACGTATTTGGAACTCTCTTTATGAGTTAGAGGGTTTTAAAACACTTGCCGACAAAACGTAGAAGTAGGTAGGTGGGTGTATTAGCTCCGGCCAATTCAGTAACAAGTTCTGTTGTTTGCTAGGGTCGTGTGTTTTGTCTCAGGGAGAAGCGCGAAGAGATTAAAAAGATTAGACCTTTTCGCTTTCATGGATTCGAAGTCGAGAAATTTCGTGATGGGTCTGTTTGTTGTGACTGCGATCTTTCTAGGTTCTGGTGTCGACGCTTGGACTGGTGAGATTCGTGGTAGAGTTGTATGTGATGTCTGTGCTGATTCTTCAATCGGACCAGAAGATCATGTTCTTGAAGGTTCGTTTCTCTTATCTTTCTGATATGTATTTCTCTTTAATCTGTTTTTCGATTGTAAATTATTTGGGTTTAACTGTGTAGAACTCTGGTTTCACGTTTTCAGTTGTGGTTCTTCAAAGTGGGTTACAGTTTATTTTCGATAGCAGTTGTTTCTAGTGATTCTCAATTAACAAATTGGTATGAATTTATACATTAGCATCATCTTACTGCAATTTTGGACTCGGAAGACATTAATTTAGTTATACAGATTAGTCTATTAGTTCACTTTATAGCCGAACTTTTGTTGGTTACTCTTTGTTCTTCTTTCTTGAGAAAATAGTGCATATCTATACAAGAGTGTTTGTGCAGTTTCTCCATATTCATATTGAGTTTTAGTAATTGCATGAACCAAATTTAGAGGGGGTTTATCGTTTATATCATCTCTTGTCTCTCTGGAACTTAGAAATTTGGTATGTTCATCATCCTTGTTTTGTGTTTTTGGTTGCACTTTTGTATTTATCCGATAGTGTTAATGGTTTTTGCACATTTATGTTATGCTTCTATGTGAAATCTTGTCAAATTTTTCTGATTCATATTTAGTGTTCTAAATCACATGAATCAAACTTAGAAGTGACTATGGTTTGTATTAGCCCTAGTTTGTATAATCTCCATGTCCCTCTGGAACTTAGTAATTAGCTTATTCATCCTTTTCTTTTTTCGGCTAATGGGTTTTCCACTATGCGGGATTGCTTAGAAGCCACTCACTGTGTTTACTTTGAAGATGAAGACATATCACTATTCTGCTAGTCTAATAGATTGTACTGTTTTACTTTCTTAAACAAATTTCTGAGTTGTTTTTGTTGTTCAATCCTTCTTGTGTGTGTACATATTAACAGGAGCTGAGGTTGCGGTTCTCTGCATAACAAAATCTGGAGAAGTAGTAAACTACCAAGCTTTCACAAACTCAAAAGGTGTCTACACAGTTGCAGAGACAATGCCAGAGAGCGAACGTTGGGACGCTTGCCTTGCGAGACCCATAAGCAGCTTCCACACACCTTGCAACCGCTTACACCAAACCAATACCGGAATCAAATTCACTTACAACCGCCCTTCCGGTTACTTCCATGCCGTGAAACCGTTTGTGTATCGTCCCCAATATGCTCCTTCTTATTGCTGATTGATTGATTCAAAGACTCTTTGTAAAAACTCCTTGTATAAGTTGTAATGATAGAGAAAGATTGATAAATTATGTATTACTATGAGATAGCATGATTAATGTCTTAATGATTTAAAGGATGAAGAATAAAGTCGTAATCAGAGTCAAAGGCAGACTAGTCTCACAAGGCGGTGACGGGGGAGATAAAGAACAGATGATGTTGAATAGGTCCTAATGACGTGTCCGAATGTTATAGGATGAACGACGTGGCTCGCGCTTTTTATTGGATGAAAAGACGAAAATATCCTTATGTTTATTCTTTGCGTCAGTCAACTGAAAAAATTGAATTGTCCTTCTCTGGGACGAAGGAAGGAACCCATAAATCTGGGAAATTATTAAAAAAAAACAAATCGTTATGAGAAGTCGAGATTGAGACGAGGAGGAGGAGGAGGAGGAGGACAAGATTCTGATGAACCGTAGAAGAAGAAGAAGAAGCTGAGAACGTGTTTTTGTCTGATTCTTTGCAATTAAGAAGATGATACATTGGTTGAAGCAGCTGCGATCGGCGTTTGGCTTCGCGTTTCTGTGGCTCGTTTGTCTCATTTACTTCACTCAGGTCTGTTTCATTCTCTGTTTCTATGACTCATCTGCCTCATCGCTTTTTCAAATTGGAAGCCTCTGATACGTTATTTGGGATACAAATATATATATATCGCGGTTTCCTCTGTTTTCGTGTGTTTTGAGATGATCAGATCACCGTACATTTGTTGAGATCGGTTTGGTTAATTTCATGTTATTGGTGATGGAGGAGCTTAGGGTTAGATATAGAAAACTGCATTTTTTTGTTTTTGTTTTTGCTGGATTGTGAAATTTGTTTTTGCATTTTATAGGGATTTAGATCGTTTGTGTGGACAGCTGTTTCATACCAGCTCAAAGACAAGCTTCAATTATCACCATCAGCTTCTCAGTTTGTCTTTTCTGTAGCTTTCTTCCCATGGAGCATTAAACCATTATATGGGTATGTTATCTTCTTCATCACCAATACAGTGAAGTGAGTGTTGGAGCTTTGTAGTAATGATATGTTTTTGTTTTCTCTCTCTTTTGTGATTTTGGTAGGATTATCTCAGATTGTATACCGATTAAAGGGAAAAAGAGGACGCCGTATTTAGTGATATCGACTGTGCTCTCTCTTGTACCATGGCTCTTGCTTGGTCTAGATTCAACCTCTCGAAGTTCCAGTCTTTATCTGATGATTCTCTTGACTGTACAAAATCTTGGATCAGCTATGGCTGATGTTGTGGTAGATGCTATGATAGCTGAAGCTGTGAGACTTGAAAAGTATGATTCTATGTTCTTTACTTTCTGATGATACACACTTAGGATACTTAGTTCATTCGTTGAGTTATATGTTCTTTAATTGTTTATCAGGGCCTCGTTTGCTGGAGATCTTCAGTCTGTCTCATGGTTTTCTATGGCTGTAGGTGGAATATGCGGTAGTCTATTAGGAGGCTATGCGTTAACCAACTTGAAGATAGAAACAATATTCCTCCTTTTCACTGTACTACCGGTGCTACAGTTATTATCATGTGCTCTGGTTGAAGAAATTCCTGCTAACAATGAACCAATCCCCGAGATGTTGGATTCTAACGAGTTTGAAGAGAAAAGCAAGATGAGCAACGATGATAACTATCGAGATATAAACAAATCCAATACAAGAAGAAGGAAGGGGCAGAAGAAAGGTAAAAAAGGAGGAGCTTCCAATGGGAAGTCTGAGACACATAAGAAGCAGTCTAAGTCTTTAGCTTCACAGTGGTTCCAGTCACTGAAAACAGCCACTTTTGGCTTGGTCCGAGCATTCAAGCAACCTATCATTTTGAGGTAATATATCTGATACGCTTCCTTGAGTAAGTTGCTGTTAAAATGTCTCTTTCTCATTTTTACTTTTCTTTAATATTACAGACCAATGGCGTGGTTTTTCATAGCGCATATCACTGTACCAAATCTCTCTACCGTCATGTTCTATTACCAAACCGAGGTCTTGCAATTGGATGCTTCTTTCCTAGGAACAGCTCGTGTTGTTGGTTGGTTAGGTCTCATGATTGGTACCTTTATCTACAACCGGTATCTGACAAATATGACTCTACGCAAGTCTCTCTTGTAAGTCTAAATATTTCCCACACACATCGTTGCATCTCAATATTTTCCATTCTTTAAGTGATCTAATCAATAAAATATCATCACAGGTTTGCGCACATCGGGATTTCTATAACGATACTCCTCGATATGGTTCTAGTATCAAGAGCAAATGTGGGCTATGGAGTTTCAGACAAGACAATGGTGCTCTTCGGATCAGCTCTAGGTGATGCCATCAATCAACTCAAGTACGTTGTTTTCCCCCATCTTTATTTCCTCTAGAAATGGCCTTGAAGAAGAATAGTAAATCTCATAAGCATGCTTTTGCTTAAACCGCAGGTTCATGCCGTTCTTGATCTTGTCTGGTCGTCTATGTCCTCCTGGGATCGAAGGAACACTCTTTGCGCTGTTTATGTCGATAAACAACCTAGGAAACACAGTTGGGTCGTTCATGGGAGCAGGACTGGCTTCACTTTTGGGAATATCTTCAGGATCCTTTGATAATATGTTTATGGGATTAGCCATTCAAGTGTTCTGCACTTATATTCCTGTAATGTTTCTTTTCTTGATTCCAAAGGAAGCTACAGGAGTATCTGCATCATAGGCCAGAAAGAGAGAGTAAAAGCTAAATTTCTAATTAGATCAGAGTTTTTGGATTAATTTGGACATCACTTTTTGACGTTTTTAAAGGCCACATCAGAGATACACAGTGGAGAGTTGTTATATACTACTAAACACTTTATACAGACATATTTTTTTTGTCAATCTTACTTCAACCCAAATATGCATAATGGAAATTTACCTAGGTTGGAACCAAAACAAATTCAAGTTTCTTGCAATGATCTTATTTATTCACAATAAAATTACGTACATAAGTGGTTTAGTTTTTCTCTCCATATGCAGCTAATCAACAGTGTTTGTTCTCAAAGAAAATGAAAAAAAAGAATATATCAGAGCCAGGTTTCGATCCTAGGACCTGTGGGTTATGGGCCCACCACGCTTCCGCTGCGCCACTCTGATAATTTTGTTCATAGTCGTACAAGCATTAATTTTAACATTACTATTTCCTTTAAAGCTCAATTTCAGTTCTTATGTGCTAAAGTTGGAGGTGATCCATTGGGGCATGTGCATCAGTTAGGACTGATATTTGGTCCTTCAAATATTTTATTCTTATTTTAAGAGTTTCTTAGGTTTGGTATAGCATTGGTGTCCTTGGTTCCCTGAAAAAAAAATAGTATTTTTAATTTAAAAAATTAATTATTTAAATAAATAAGTAAAAACATATTAAAGTTTTAATTTAAATAAAACATATAACATTGACATTAAAAACATAAGAAAATTACAAAGTTACAAAAACTTGAAAAAAAAACAAAATATACAATTAAAACATAAAAGATAAATCATAATTGGATTGGATTGTTTTAGTTTTAGTGGTAAATCATAATTCTAATGATCTTCTCCAATGGTTTCTACAAGATTATTGCAAAACTTGCAACATGTTTTCGACATAATATTTTCCCAAGTTCCTAATAAGAACTTAAATTTGCGACGGCTTACATAAGTCGTAACAAGTTATGACAAATTTGCGAAAAGAATGTAGTAGCAACTAATATGGTTTAATTAATGAAAACAGAGACAGGGATGAAAAGAGCAAATATTTGTAAATCAGAAATGTAAACCAAGATGAAAACTCAAAGTCAATTTTAACAACATAAATAACGAATATGTGGATTGTATATTGCAAATGCAAGAATTATAAAAGAAACAGCAGATAGAGTATTGGAAATACAGGGAACAAACACCCTCAAGTGACTAAAATCTACAAGACAAGGCAAGTGTTCAATAAAACCTCTGTATCATTTTGACATTTACAAGAGTTACATAAGCGAGGAGGACCATCCATGACATGTAACCTCAAACTCACTCTCATGTTCATTGCAAAAACCAAGACTGGAAACTGAAAGGATGCGACTGAGTTGATTTACAAAAACAGTGGTCTGTTTCAGGTGTATCTAGTAACTACCAAAAACCAAAGAAAATCAAGAGAATCAAGAAGAGACAGAGATCCTTAAAAGAGCTTAGCGTTTTTCATCCAAAGAGCTCGACGGAGGCGCTTAGATTGTTTCCTGAAATGAAATGCATTATCTTTGCATTGTTGCTGTTTTATCAACAAGAAGCTCAATCCTATCACCTCTCTCCATTATCTTCTCAATGTTCTCAACCATGACTGATCGAATCTGTAAAACCCGAAAACACAACAATGAGAAAGCTAATACACTTAATAAGAATTAATACACATCCACCAAAGACAGATATAGAGAAGCATATGAGCTAAAGAAGAATTGTTTACCTCACTGACTTCTCCTCTAACACGATTGAGAGTATCAACACTAGGATTACTAGAGAAGAACTCCATCTGCTGATGCAAAACCCTTGAGAATTCATCATTCATTGCATAAGCTGGAGCCTGATGCGCCACTTTTCTATAGTTTTTCATAAACCTCATATGAATATCTTCCAAATACGAAAATGGAATCTTCCCTACAAAATCCAATCACCACCAACACCAACACCATAAACATAAAGAGAAGACCTTAAAACTACAAAATCAAATACAAGAAAAACTTCAAATCCATGGCAAATTTCAATAACCATAAATCTCAAAAATCTTACTTCCGAAGGTATCATTGGCCATACAGAGAAAGGTAAGACCATAGGATCTAAGAATATGGAAGATGTAACGGTCTAGTGAGAAACAAAGTCTTTCATCGGCCATCTCCAGTGAAAGCTTCTCGAGGATCCGTCGCACCACGGCGCCTGTGTTTCCCGTAACGGCGCTGAATTCCGCTAATACCACCTGGTGAGATTGGAACCGGCGGATACTCTTCTAGATGATACCGCAGATTGATTCGTCTGACGAAATTAACTACCGGGAAAACAAGTCTCCGTCGAGAGAGAAAGAAACAAGAAAGAGAGAGTCGGAGATAAAAAAAAAAAAGAAGTCGATGAGGAAAAAACAACACAAATATCTCACACGCAGACACGTGTAACGACGGACAATGGAAAAAACGTCCCCTACGAAGGAACGTTTCTTCGATATATATCGAAATTAGATTTAAATTAAATCACTTAATTGCAACGGACGGTCTTCAAGGACACCGATGCAAATGCCCTTAGCTTCAAATAAAAGGTTTCTAGGATGAGTTGCTAGGAATTGGGTTGACCAATACATGTGATGCTTTTGGTACCAAAACTCTTGTTTTTAACACTTTATCTCAGGAGGATCTTGCAATGATCGATGGTGGTATACATGTCAAACGTCGATACTGGTCCCTTGGGCATGTGTTTTATTAATGTTTATGCATCATGGAGCTGATTATACGTAAATGATACCAACTCTTCTTTAGAGTCAACAATGGAATTCACTTGTGTGTTTTGTCATCATGAGTTGAAAAAGGTCTAATGTAAATAAAATTTGGCAAATAAAACTAACCATTTTGTTTTTAGGCTCTTAGTTAGGTTTTTAGCAAAAAAAAATCAAAATTAAATCTAAGAGCAAGCGCAGTACAAGATTTTGAAAGAAATTCTCCTAAAAATAAATCAATAAAATATTTAAAAGTAAGAGAGATATATAAATGATTTTCGAAAGAGAACTTTTGAAAAGAGGAATTTCTCAAAATACTACACTTCAATTTTTTTTTCCAAAAATACCACAAAAGTTTTAATTTCCAAAACTATTACAAAAAAAAAATTGATTGTTGTTATCCCCTATATATTAATAGAGGAACTTTTTGACAAAAAGCTGAGTTGTCAGCATTACAGAGCTCATGATACTATTTCTTTTATTTGTCATCAGTTTTTAAAAATATTTACATTTATTTACCATTGTATTTTTTCAAAAATACAATTAACACCCAAAATTAAATTTTTATATTATCTTTCTAACTTAATTATATCCTTTAATTATATTTTCATAAAATCTTTAAAATGAATTTTAAGAACCCTTTGTTCATACGATATAATAATATAAGATTGATAAATAACTCTCACTGGTTAAATTTTAATTATTATACAATTTTTTATAGATATATATTACACAATCGAATTTTAAATATTTTAATTACCCATAAATATAATAGATTTTGTAAATAAAAATTACAGTAAAAATATTAAATAATTATTTTATACCGCACTATGTGCGAGTTGTTACCTAGTTATATTTATAGTCGGTTTTGGACTAAAAATAAACCATTAATATAAAGAGATATGTGTAAACTATCGGTGTAAGGAAAAAATGAACCAAATCATCTGCATCAATGTCGTGCACTTTAGAGAAGTCAATTATTATTTGTAAAAATAGACTGCCACCATCGTAGTAGTGTTGTTGGAGGTGTAGACTTGCATACCTTCAACAGTGTTATCACCATAAATGAAATATAGAATCTTATAAATCATCGTATTATCTCATAATAACATTACCACACATAACAAAAAAATTCCAAAACTTACCAGATTTGGAACCTTCGATCATTAGAGTAAATAAATATAGCAATCTTATAAATCATCATTATCATCGCATAATAATATCATCACAAATAACAAAAAAAATCCAAAAATTATCAGATTTAGAATGGAAAAATGCTAAAAAAAACCTGAAGTTATTAAAATTTAATAATTAATTAAATAACCGGGATAAAATTGGAATTTTGATTTTGTTGAAAAATCGTGGATATGAAAATAACAACACTAATTATTTTGGGTTTTAATGACATGGTTTTATTATTTGGTGTATTTTTATTCCAATCTAAAACCATTGGCTATTAAACTTCCAAATAAAAATAACTTCGGGTTTTTTTTGGCATTTTTCCCGATTTAGAATCTTCGAAAGTTGCTTTGTTTACGGTCACTGCCCCAATAATAGAGTTGCATTTATATACATGAAAAAAATCTTACTTATTAATAATTTAGTATAGTAGTATATGTATCAAGAATCATTTCTTATCAAATAAATCTACAACATATAAGAAATACACATTTTACTACTAAAACAATTGTGTTAGTTTGATGCTTATGTAGTTATGCAGAGAGTCAGAGTCTCACGAGACTTTTTAGTTTTATGTTTTTTTTTTAAAAGGTAAAGCTTGAGGTGGGCATTTTAAATTTCGGGTTTGTTTTGGATTATGTTATACCAAATTAGAACTTAAATTATATAATTTGATTCGGTCAATCTGAAGGGGAGTGAAGAGACCTACGATGAACATATATAAACGTTTCAAGGCTACACAAAAGTTAATCGAAGATTTGATTAGTTGCTTTGAAAATTCGATTTCTTTGTCTTGTAATTATTTTAATATTTTGGGAGTAGATTTTATAATGGAAGAAACGGCGACGTGCCTTGCCTTCTAAATTTGGACGCCATTGAAACATACATACTTCAAGTATGTACACGTTATACCAACGATGACGCAACGTAATTAGATGATGACATTGGGGGATTGAGTTGGGAATGGGATGTCAAATTCTGGTTGATTTTTGTATGTTGCGGTGTACGCTAAATCCCTCTATCGTGAATCTATGTACAATGTGTTGTAAGATCATGCAAACCTCGTTGAACATATTTGGATGATGTGATATTAACTGTGATGGGTGAGTTGTGATATTGTGTACGTGCAAACTGATTTCTTTGTAATTAAAATCTAAACAAATTTCATAATCCTTATGAAATCTTTTCAAAAAAAGTAAAAGAAAATATATAAATTTGTGTCCAAACCTAGTGACACCAAAAAGACAAAATAAAATATAATCCAATCAACTAGTAATCACTAATCACATATGCATATTCATGATATTATTTTAAGTTTGGAACATATTTTTTCTTAAAGAAAAAAGAAATTTACTTTAACTGTTTTTGAGATTAATTCCTTTGTTAGCAAAATTTTGTGATAAGATTTTATAATTAGTAGTAGTAAATTTAATTCCAAAATAATTAAACTTGCCAGTTGCCACTTTTATACGGAAGTTATTTTTTATTTTTATTTTTTATTTTTATTTTTTATTTTTTGTTTGTTTTGTTTCTTAATATAAATAAATTTGATTTTAGTATCGTGGAGAGACTAGGAACCCAAAATAACAAAACATGGCGTCTTCATCTTCCTCATCATCATCAACAACATCGTCTTCTTCGCTTCGCTCTTTGTTAACCACCATCTTCGTCCTACTGTTTCTAATTGTATCAACCGCTGAATCGGTGAAATCGCCGTTTCATCCACGCGATCTGCTTCCGCATTTACCCAGACAAGTCTCGTGGCCGATTCTAAACTCTCTATATGGAGCCGCTGATCTGCTTCCTACTTTCATCGGAACAGCGAGTTCAGGGAACGATTCCGTTCAGTGGAAAGGTGCTTGTTTCTTTGAGAACACGGCTACGTTGGAGTTTCATAATAAGTCTGGTAGCGAGTTTGGTGGTGGCACGCTTCACATTAAGGTTTTAAATTTGTTTCCTTTTGTGAACTGTGATCGTTTTGTTTGCTTCTTTAGTGATTTTGGGAGATTTTTTGTATATGGGCCCTTTTCCAATTTTGACTTTTAGAAACTTCAATTGTTTGACCGTTAAGTCTCTAGAAATTTTAGGGTTTTTTGAATCCGGGAATTTAGGAGAAGATTTGGGGTTGTATCTGATCTTCAAGTTTGGATTTTTATGAGATTATTATGTTGGAGGCTTCCCATAAGAAACCATTTTCGAATATGGTATAATCTGTGTTAGTTCTGTAGTTTCTTGAGAAGCTAATTTTACTGTATTTGATTTTGTTTGTGTGTGTGTGTGTGTTAATGAAGGCGGATAAGGCGCATAGTTGGACTTGTATGGATCTTTATGTGTTTGCAACTCCGTATCGTGTGACATGGACTTGGTATTTCATTTCTCGACATCATACTGTGGAGTTTCCGGAGTGGGATGGTAAAGCTGAGTATGAATATGTAAGTTGTTGTTCGAATTTTGTGGCGATATCTCTTTTGGTTTCTTTGATTTTAAGGATTTTATATCTATGTAGTTTGGTTGATGTGTTTTGGGTTTCAATATTTGATCAGGTTAAGAACAAAGGAATTTCGATATTCCTTATGCATGCAGGGATGTTAGGAACACTTCAAGCACTGTGGGATGTTTTCCCTCTCTTTACTAATACTGGTTGGGGGGAAAGCGCTAACCTTGCGTTTCTTGAGAAACATATGGGAGCTAATTTTGAAACTCGCCCTGAACCATGGATTACGAATGTTACTACTGATCAGATCCAATCCGGTGATCTCTTAGCTATTTCAAAGATCCGTGGGAGGTGGGGTGGTTTTGAGACTCTTGAGAAATGGGTGAGTGGGGCATATGCTGGTCATTCCGCTGTTTGCTTGAGAGACTCTGAAGGAAAACTATGGATTGGTGAGTCCGGAAATGAAAACGAAAAGGTAACAAAACTTCAAAGTGCTGCCTAAAGGTTTAAGTTTTAACTACAACAAGATTTCTTTTGTTGAAGGTTTCTCTTTTGGTTACAGGGAGAAGATGTAATAGCGATATTACCATGGGAAGAATGGTGGGAATTTGAACAAACAAAGGATGACTCGAACCCTCAGATTGCATTGCTACCTTTGCATCCTGATGTTAGAGCCAAATTTGACGTTGCTGCTGCATGGAAATTTGCTCGCAGCATGGAGGGTAAACCATATGGTTATCACAACTTGATTTTTAGCTGGATCGATACCATTAGTGAAAACTACCCGCCTCCTCTAGATGCTCATCTTGTATGGTTTTCTTTTTCCCTTCTTACAATTTTTGTCTGGATGAATGAGTACACTTTTCTAATTGGATTATATTTGAGTTTTTCTTATAGGTTGCATCTTTCATGACTGTTTGGAGCAAAATGCAGCCTGATTATGCTGCTAACATGTGGAATGAAGCCTTGAACAAAAGACTAGGAACAGAGGTATTAACATTTTTGCTTGTTTCTATATACCTTTCGAGCTCTTACTTCTTCATCAATTAGTTCGATTGTTATAATCACCCTTAATTCTAAACATCTTCATAATTCATAGTTGATTATGTTTACTTAGTGTTTGTCCTCATTTGAGATGGTCTTAATATTGATACATTTTTCTCTGCTATTATAATTCTTTTTCCTTATCCCTTGTCCTTTCTCTTCTTATTTAACATGGTCTAAACTGCAGGGTCTTGATCTTTCTGATGTACTGGTGGAAGTAGAGAAGCGCGGATCCTCATTTGACAGATTACTGGCAGTTCCCGAACAAGACGATTGGATATACAGCGATGGTAAATCAACCTCTTGCATTGCTTTCATTCTCGAAATGTACAAAGAAGCTGGCCTGTTCGGTCCACTTGCTAGTTCTATTCAAGTCACGGAATTCACGGTAAGAACCAATCATCAATACACAGTCTCTGTTTCCATTCTCAATTGCAAAACCCTTCTGACCATGGCCATGTTTTTCTCTCTTCAATCTGCAGATCAAAGATGCTTACATGCTCAACTTTTTCGAGACCAATGCAAGTCGTCTTCCTACATGGTGCAATGACAATGACAATGTGAAGCTTCCTTACTGTCAGATACTTGGGAAATACAGGATGGAACTTCCTGGTTACAACACCATGGAACCATACTCGCACATGAACGAACAATGTCCAACTCTCCCTCCAAAGTACAATAGACCAGATAACTGCTAGAATTCAACTCTTATCTCCCTCAGATGTTTGTTTGATTTTAGGTAAAAGTTAATGTAATCCCCGTTGAAAACTCAACAATTACTTTATCTGTTTGTATATATCATTCAGGTTTGTAGTATCTGCTCTGCTCATCACGTAACTGTTTGGATATTATAAATCCAGTGATACACAGCAATAGAAATCTAAAGTTTTTATCTTTTGAAAGCTTGAACATACTCACTCATTGGTGTTTCAGTTCAAGCTTTTCAAATATACATCACTTCAGTGTTCCGTTGCGGCGGCTCCAGAAACGATTTGGTTTTGGTTTCATCAATCTAAAATTAATTTCAATTGTAACGTAGTCTTCTTCCGGTTTAATTTTGGTTTATATGGCTCTTCCGGTTTAATTTGGTTTATATGGCTCTTCCGGTTTAGTTAGCTCATCTTCGTCGTAGCTAAGCTTTTCGAATCCTAATGAGCGTGATGTTATCAGGACAGATGATGGGCCATGTCGTGGCCCGAACTCAGCTGATCCTGTCTCGAGGTAACTTCGCCGATTGTATACGGTGTCACGGCGTGAGGGTTTCACAAACCCTAAAAATGGGGTCAAAGAGATCCACTTGCCTTTCCTGCGATAAACCAAGCCAGCTCTGCCTCTGCAAGAAGATGCGAGTTCCGTGTTTCGATAACGAGGTGAGTGTTACTATTCTTCAGCATAGTCTCGAGAGAAAACACGCGCTTAATTCAGCTCGAATCGCTAGATTAGGGCTTAAGAATGTTAGTGTGACCACTGTTTTCGATGTTCATGACGAGGCAGAGTTCGTAATCAGGGTTATTGGATCGGGTTGCAGCAAGATTGATACGAATTGTTCGGATTCTGACTATAGGGTAGAGAATGGAGCTTCTTTGGAACTTGATGGTAGCTCTAAGTTAAGTAGTAGCAGTGTGGAGAAGTTAGAATTTGAGAACATTGGTAGGTTGGGATTTGCTGAAAGTTTGAAGCTTTCTCAACATTCAGGTGAAAGTTCTTGTCAGGATTCACGGGTTACAGATCAAAAGATAGGTTCTTGTGAAGAAGGTAAATCAGAAGATCTGATAAGAATGTGTATGAAGAAACATGGTGTCATCAGCAATATCTCACACTCTTTAATGGTTGAAACCACTGTAGAGAATCCTAGTTTTGATCATATACTGGCTTCTCCTGCAGCCATGGATGTCTTGGCAAAAGGGTTTGTGGTAACAAAGTTTTCAGAAGGGAAGCTAGAATTCGAGCTTGAGGTTCCTCCTGGATCAGCACTGTTGTTCCCGAGCGAGGAATCAGTTAAGATCAATGATCTTAGACAGAAAGAAGAGTTGAAGCTAAAGAATCTGATTGTTCTTGATGGAACATGGTCAAAGGCAAGAAGAATATACCTTGAGAATCCATGGCTAAAGATTTTATGTTGCCATGTGAAACTGGAGATTGAAGGTACAAGTTTATACAAAGAAGTTCGGCGGCAGCCAAGAGCTGGATGTTTGTCTACAATAGAGAGTATTGTATACGCGATGAAGGAGATGGGCGAAGATCCTAAAGGTTTAGATAATATGTTGAATGTTTTTGAATCAATGGTTGAAGATCAAAGAAGATGTAAAGATGAGAACTTTAATAAGATCATCTAAAAAGACAAATTGACTTTGCTGTTGTAACAACATGTAAGCTGAACAATTATGCTAAAGTTTGTGTCATTTTTTAATTGGGTGAATAATAGAAATATAAGTATTGCGGGTATTAAGCAGGAAACTTTCATATTTATGGGTCAAGATGTAAATTGGAAAATTATACTTGTTCAGTAAAACTTTTGGTAGCTTCAAAATTAAAGCCCTACGAGAAAGCTCAGAGTGTTTCGTTTCTGAATGTTTCCAATTCGCAGAACGCTAGCAAAAGAGCCAAAGGATTCGTTTTTGTTGTTGTGTAATCTCCGAGCTCGATTTGTATCTACAGATAACTGTGATCCACCATTTTCGCCTCTCTCAAAACCCACTAAACCTTCTTCAGAGAAGAAGAAGAAGAAGGAAACGAAGCAGGAACAGTCGTCGGAGCTGGTAAATAAAACGAAGATTCCGGTGATTTCAGACCTCCCTTTTGATTTTAGGTATTCGTATTCAGAAACAAACCCGGAAATTGAACCAATTGGATTCCGTGAACCGAAACGGTTTTCTCCGTTCGGACCGGGTCGATTGGACCGGAAATGGACCGGGACTTCCGCATTGGCTTCGCCGGAGATTGATCAGAGCCAATGGGCTGAAGAGAGGGAAAGAGTTCTCGGCGAGCCTTTGACTGATGAGGAAGTTACGGAACTTGTTGAACGGTATCGGCATAATGATTGTTCTCGGCAGATCAATCTCGGTACAGTTTTGAATTTTTTAGCTTAGTTTGATTCATATAAACTTCAAAGTTTAGAGCTTTATTCATTGTTTCTTTGGGAGTTTGTGATCTTTGGTGAGAATTATGAATTCATGTTTCCTCATTTTGTGATATAAATCAAATTTTAAGAATTGAGCTTTGAAACATATGTGATTGGTGTCCTCTAAAGCTTTCTTCAATCAAACTGGTTTATGATTTGTTTGTGGTATCATTGTTAGGGAAAGGTGGTGTGACACACAATATGATGGATGACATTCATAACCATTGGAAGAAAGCTGAGGCAGTGAGGATCAAATGCTTAGGAGTACCTACTCTTGACATGGACAACATATGTTTCCACCTCGAGGTAAATGTTATTAGATCTCAAGAACACAGCTCTGTTTTCTTCTGTTTCTTCTTCTTTTTTATATGATCTGATTATAGAAAGTGCTCGTCCTCATCTTACTGTAGTTGTGTTTCTTGACAGGAAAAATCTGGTGGAAAGATTGTATACAGAAACATAAACATTCTAGTTTTGTATCGGGGAAGGAACTATGATCCTAAGAATCGTCCCATCATACCACTCATGTTGTGGAAGCCTTATCCACCGATATACCCAAGACTTGTAAAGAATGTAGCCGATGGGTTAACATTTGAAGAAACCAAAGAGATGAGAAATCGTGGGCTTCATTCTCCTGCCCTAATCAAACTTAGTAAGTAGTTACTTACATTCGTCGCAAAGTTCTTGGTCATTTTTCTTGTTTTTCATCAATTTTTATTGGCTTAATGTGTTGATTCCAGCTAGGAATGGTGTCTATGTTAATGTCGTGGGAAGAGTGAGAGAGGAGTTTGAAACAGAAGAGATTGTGAGACTAGATTGCACTCATGTTGGTATGAGTGACTGCAAACGAATCGGTGTGAAGCTAAAGGTAATCTTATTTGTTTACTTGCCTTGTGAGATTCTTTATGATTAATCTTTAATGTTGTGAACAAAATTGCAGGATTTGGTTCCATGTGTTCCCTTATTGTTCAAAGATGAGCAGATCATACTCTGGAGAGGGAAGAGGAAGGGTGAAGAAGAGGTTGTTGCAAACATTGATCCAGAACAATGATCATGGTGACCTGAACAAATCCAACTGTAAACCAAAACTTCTCATCGTTACAACAAACTTTTTAATTCTAGGTTCATACGTCTTAATCAAGAACTATGCGTATTGGTAGAATTGACTTTAACTTAGACTAACATCGGACCAGTCCAAACGTTGTTGTTTATGAAATTGACTAAACAAATTATTCCTTCTAAAGCTCGTGTGATTGAACTTTTTATAGTGTAGTATCAATTTTACAAGTTAGAACACCAACCATGTTCAATTAGACAATTACTCTATATCGCCGGTTCAGAACCTAACCGGTCAATAGTATAACAAATAATGGGCTAAGATTAACATTAAAATATTGGGCCTAGAAGAAAAAGCCCACACTATGATACAATTACAACTATAAAGCAAGCGAGACTTTAGGCTTTCAACGTCCTTTCATTTTCATTTCTCTTCCCCGTAGCAAATAGTTAGGTTTTTTTTGTCCGTCGTTAGTGATGCATCAACCACCGTCAAACGCCGCCGGAGCAGGACAACAATCAGGACAGCAGCAGTTGTGGATGATGATGCAACAACAGCAACAGCAGCAGCAGCAGCAGAGGCAGTCGGCGCCGGCACTAGGTCAACTACAGCAGCAGTACGGAGCTGGATCTCAGAATCCAGAGGTCAAGTCCTTATGGATTGGAGATTTGCAGCAATGGATGGACGAGAACTACATCATGAGCATCTTTAATCAATCTGGAGAGGTAATTTTATCAAAAGTTGTAGTCTTTGGGTTATTATGTAGAAGATTGAAAAGTTTTGTTCATAGATTAGTGTAAGCGTAGCAATAGTGATGGTTTGGTGTTTTGGTGGTGGCAGGCTGTAACAGCTAAAGTCATTCGTAATAAGCTGACCGGACAATCTGAAGGTTATGGGTTCATTGAGTTTGTCAACCGTTCTGTAGCTGAGAAGTATTTGCAAACTTACAATGGTGCTCAAATGCCGAGCGGTGAACTGACGTTTAGGCTCAACTGGGCTCAGGCTGGTGCTGGTGAGAGACGCCAGAATGAAGGTGCTGACCACACAATTTTCGTAGGAGACCTTGGTCCTGAAGTCAATGACCAAATGCTCACGGATACGTTTAAGAGTGTGTATGTGTCTATAAAGGGGGCAAAAGTTGTGATGGACAGGACTACTGGGAGGTCAAAGGGATATGGATTTGTCAGGTTTGGGGACGAAAGTGAGCAGATGCGTGCCATGACCGAGATGAATGGTCAGTACTGCTCGACCAGGCCTATGCGTATTGGTCCGGCTGTCAATAAGAATCCTCTTCCGGTTCAACCAGGTATGTTTTATATGTAGGAATTGTGTGCATTGAGTATGTTGAATGGTGATATGAAGATTGCTTGTGGTTTAACCTTCTTTGTTGAGCATTGTAATTGAGTGTTTTTTTGGTTGATGTATTTCTTTCTGATTAGTCAAAGCTTATTCTTTCAGTTGGTGCTGAAGGATTAAGAGAATTTATCTGTTTGTTTCCTTTTAGTTTTCGCCTTTCTGCACTTAAAATGGATTCTGATTTTGTAAAGCATCCAAACACTTATAAAAATCAGCTCATGTTGTCTTAAAGCAGGAGAACAAGTGGCTCTCTTTGGGGGGAGCCTGGAACTGATTTCAGCCGAAAATGATACCACCTTATTGCGTGGCCTCATTTAGGTCAGTTGGTTATGTTATCAGAAAGAGTTACATACAAATGGCTGTTATTAGCCTACAGTTTCGAATTACTTTCCAGCTCCTTACTTATCACTTAGAAGTATTTTATTTTGAGGCTTTTACCTTCAAATTAAGTCTTTTCATATTCCGTAGCTCATTTTTTCCTTCTTTAATTTTGAGTCTTACGTTGAAGTTAATACTTCTTCTCTATGTAGACTTTTGCAAGTCTTTTTTCTGTCTTTTCATTATATTTTCCTACTTTTACAAGTCTTTTCGTAATAGCTTTCCTCTCTAGATCTATTCTATTAAACCTTGGCCAAGCCATAGTTGATTACT
This sequence comes from Camelina sativa, assembly GCF_030686135.1. Classification (NCBI taxonomy): domain Eukaryota; kingdom Viridiplantae; phylum Streptophyta; class Magnoliopsida; order Brassicales; family Brassicaceae; genus Camelina; species Camelina sativa. Next base: position 24,347,914 of record NC_141881.1, read on the forward strand.
ATGGATGTAGGTGAATATTTTTACTCCAGTTATTTGCTTGGGTGTTGAACTCCCACAGGCACTTACTGTTTGATATCTGTGCTTAGTGATTTGTGTTATCAACTGAATTCAGATTCTCCTGATCATCTTTGAACTGTATGTTGTTTGGATTGTTGCTGTTATCTTCTTAGCTTTTGATGTGAATATTTTTGCAAACGTTTTTTTAAGTGAGCTTCTGTTGTTTTGCAATTTAGTTTCCTTGTAGCTGTTTTACCATGTCGAGTTTTATTCTATATCAATTGAATTTTTAAGCCCTTCTTGAGTTCACCCATCTTTTTATTTGCAGCTGTGTATCAAAACACTCAAGGAGGAAATCCTGGAGATAGCGATCCAAATAACACAACAGTATGTAGTTAGTTTTCTTTTGCTTTCCCCCAAAATCTCTAGTATGATATTTTTGCTAGACTATTAGTCTAATGTGTTCTACTTTTAGCTTTTTGTTGGAGGTCTGGATACTAACGTTACAGACGATGAGTTGAAGTCCATTTTCGGTCAGTTTGGGGAACTAATTCATGTGAAAATACCTCCAGGAAAACGTTGTGGATTCGTTCAATTTGCTAACAGGTATAATACATCTTATCATCCATTCACTATACAACCCCATTTAGTTCTTTTCGTACATACTTAAACTCTTTGTTGTGCTTCAGGGCATCTGCAGAGCATGCACTTTCGGTGTTGAATGGGACACAATTAGGTGGACAAAGCATCCGGCTTTCGTGGGGGCGTACTCCTAACAAGCAGGTTTGGTTTGGTACCTCTTTAATCTTACATTCTCAATTTCTCAAATCTCTAGTATAAAACTTGATAGTGATTATGAGCAGAATCATAACTTATAATCTTTGTTATCGCAGCCTGATCAAGCCCAATGGAACGGTGGTGGATACTATGGAGGATACCCTCAACAGCCACAGGGCGGCTATGAACCTTATGGCTATGCACCTCAACCAACTCAGGATCCTAATGCGTACTATGGTGGCGGTTACACTGGCTATGGCAACTATCAGCAGCAACGGCAGGTAAAATCAACAACACCTAACGACTAACAATTTTTGTTGAGATTGACCAAATGTGAAAAAGTTCTTATCATTTTTGTTTTTCCAATGCAGTGAAAGATGAACATCAGCCTTATCTACCAATGTCTTGGAACAAACATGAGTCTTTTTAGGACATAGACTAAGAGTGCCCTTTTTCTAATTTGATGTGAATTTTGTTTTGCAAATGAGTTTGCTATGAACATATTGTTTGCTGAATGTTGAAACTTTATTCTGTTTCTTAAAATTACTATTATCCAACAACTATCGGATTACCATTTGCTAGTGTGACAAACCACCTTTATAAATGTGCACTCCAAATTCAATATTACTACCAGAGTAAACAAAAAAAGTCTAATCTAGTATATTATAAAGCTTATCTGATTACAGTCAAAAGCGATGTCAAGCATTATATGATGAGAATTTTATGAAAGCAAGTAAATTATTTTCTTCCCAACACAGATAGAAAGGCTAAAATGCAAATCATTTTTTCTTCAAAGTAGACAAACAATAGTGGAAAACAAACCACAAAACTTTTCCACCAAATTGATAAACTACACAATTACTCCCGGTGTACAAGAAGCTTTAAAAATGTCTATTGAGAGATCTCATGATTGAGTTATCAATTTGAGTGCTATTTCTTCAAGCTCAGCTACGGAGATAGAATCTGTGTTGATTTTTCCTCCTTCCTTTTCTTCATTGTCAAAGACTATTTTCTTGGCTCTTTTGCGATTTCTTCCTGTTTCTTCTTCTGATGATCCAGAACCATCATGGCCTTCTTCTTCTTCTTCTTCGTCATCTTCTTCATCCTCCTCCATGGCTCCTCTCTTTCTCTTAATCTTCTGTTTCATTCTCTTTTCCCTCCTCTTTTCCCTCTCTACTTTCTTGTCCTCAGCATCGGCTTTCCTCATTTCCGCTCCCACTTTCTTATAGAATTCCTTCCTTTTCTCTGCAAAAATCAATAAGCAAACACAAGACACATTGGTTGCTAGTTTGTGGGAACAGAATAACAGGGATTTGATGAAACTCAAGGTTCATGTTCCTTTTACCTTCATCAAGGGCCATTTCAGTCCCTGTTGCACCAGCTACACTGGCTAAGGGAGCCAAAGAATTGCCTTCCTCATCAAGCACAACCCTCGACCCAAATGGTCTGTGTAGATTGATCTTCAGCTTCTTGTTTTTCAAAACCCGAGTTCCTGGCCTGAAAATTCAAAGGAAACCATGAAAAGAGTGGATCGAATGAATGAAAAAATAGTTAATGGAATGTGAAAACCATACATGAGAACTTCTTCCTTGGTTGATTTTTCTACTTCCTTGCCCTCTCCATGTGGCTTGAGAGCAAAATCCTCTTCATCTAAATAATCACCCAGAAGATCTTTTTCTACAACCGGAGGTGCTTCACATTCTTGTGCATTCTCAGGCTCCTCCATAGCGATAGAACTCTCAAAGACCCCCTTTTTCTTCGTTTTAAGGTTTGTGAATCGGATTTTGGGAGTCATTGGCAGGCCAAGTGAAGCAGAAAAGTTTTCAATCGACAGCTTTGACACATCAAAAATCTCTTTATCTTTTCTCTTGTGGATGGACCTCAGATATGTGATGAAGGCTCTCTGAGCAACACCTTGAAGATCGGGATACTTGACTAATAAAGCAGCCAACAGCCTAGAAACCTCTTGCAACTTTTCGTTGTTTGCCTGTGTGAACAATTTTTTTAAGTCAAATGTTTTCAACATCAGACAGTCGAGACTCAAAGAAAACTGAGGTATCTACTAACCTTGATGAGTTTGACCGGCACTCTAGCTTCTTGTAATCTCTCAATCATTTTTTCCTCCGAAGGTGTCAGAAAGAGGAGCGACTTCCCTTGAGTATAGAAACGAGCTGTACGCCCAACTCGGTGAATATAAGAAGCTACATCTTCAGGACAATCCATCTATATAATAAATACGATGACGTCACACTTCAGCCCGACAAGATCATAGAGTATTGTATGTAATTCTGAATGTGTGGATTCATACCTGAACAACCCAGTCCACAGCCTTCTCAAAATCAAGTCCTCTAGCAAGAACATCAGTACAGAACAGCACTGACTGTTTCTCAATGAACTGCATGTACACTCCCATCCTTTTCTCCTGACTCATTTTTCCATGAAGGCACTTCAAAGGTATTCCAGGCCGAAGCTTACTGAATGCTTCATAAACAAATTTGACCTGCCCAAAATAGTGATTCCTTTATCAATCTCAAGATTAGAAAAAAAAAGTAGCAGAATGAAAGAGAACAAAACTATCTCCATGTTAATTATTCAAAAAGGAAGAAAGGTAAAATCATCTAACCTGTTTCTTGGTGGAGAGAAAAACAAGAATCCTGGAATTAAGATGAGTTTTGATGAAGCTCCATAACATGTCTAATTTCTTTTCCACTGGGACAATCATAACAGTCTGCATCAAGCTAGTTGGAGTAGCTGTAACCGCCTCTTCATGCACACTAATGTACTCAGGATCTCTCAAACTGAGTCTAGCTAGATCCTTGACTTTCTTAGTTTGGGTTGCAGAGAAAAGCAAAGTTTGCCTGTGCTTAGGCAACTGTGAGATTATAGGATCCAACTGCCCCTTAAACGCAGAATCAAGAACACGGTCGGCCTCATCTAAAATCAGAATCTGCAGCAAAAGAGAACATAGATAAAGAAAGGAAAGGCCCATTCAGTAGTGGTTCTACAGTATCCTTAATTTGCAAATTTCCAGCATAATGATTATAGATAGAATTAGCTAACATTTCTAAGGTCAAACAGTACCTGAAGCTGTGAACAATCGAAGTTTGGGGTCTCATCCATATGCTGAAGAAGCCTACCAGGAGCACATACCAAAATATTAATCTCATTAACTTTCTCCTTCTCAACGTCAACTCCTTCACGCCCACCAATTAAGAGCCCTGCACTGAATTTATGAAACTTTCCTACTTTATTCAAAACATTGAAAGTTTGAGCAGCCAATTCCCTTGTTGGAGATATAATAATACATCCAACACCATCTTCAGCACTCCATCTCTCCCTATGTAACTTCTCCAGGATCTATACAACACACAACAAACCCATCCATTATCACACACCAAGTAACATTAAAACCATTAAAAAGAACCAAAATTTAAAATACCCAATGATCAATCTAACGAACATAGTAACAAGAGAGAATCCAATCGAAGCCTCACCGGAATAACAAAAGCCAAAGTTTTTCCCGACCCAGTTCTGGCAGCACCGAGAATATCTCTTCCGCATAAAGCATGAGGTATGGCAGCTCTCTGTACATCAGTCATATCAACGTACTTCGCCTCTTTCAACCCTCTTTTGGTCTTATCCGATATCGGCAACTGAGCAAACTTCCTTACGCCTGCGTAACGCGAGAATACGGTGCCGTTTTTGCCGTCTTCGAATTTTCCGATCTTGGCGTCTTTAGGAAGAGGACCAAATGAAAGTGGATTTGATCCTGAATCAGGTTTCTGGGATTCGATCCACTGGTTCAGAAGTTTGATCTCCTCGACTTCATTGAGACGCATCTCCTTCTTCATTCCCCTTGTCTTCTTAGGTCTTCCCATCTTGACAGAAAACTAGAGCTCCAGAGAAGTAAAAGCCTAACGATTTTGAGAAAGCTAGAATTTGCGGGAGGTAAGAAAAAATTAGGGTTTTAAGATTTGACAGAGAATCAGAAGAAGAAGACGTTGTAGCAGCCAATTCAAGGGTTTAACGATGTCATTTTTTCTTTCGATTAAAAAATAATAATTTAGGCCCAATAAGGACTAGTTTCGGCCCAATAACTAGGCATTTTCATTACATGTTTTCCATTGCTCCTATTGTTTTTAAATAATTTTTTTTTAAAGTTATATTAAAAATTAAACAAGTTTGAGAGCTAAGTATGGTGTAAATCTCAACATTAACCAGTATGCCATTTTCCGCAACACACTACCATTATATGTCTTTGCTTTTTTTTTTTTTTTTTTTTTTTTGTCAAGGTTAAAGTGATGAATTTGATATGATCTTAGTTTATGCATCAAATTAGTAAGTAATTTTTTACCAAAAAAAACAAAAAAAAAAATAAGTCAGTAATTGTAAAACACATGTGGTCTGGCGGTACACATATGTCAATTCGAGCGAACAAAAAAAATGAAACTAATCTGTTAAACGTTTTTTAAGTTCTTAAGAAAAATCATAAAATATATAATTTGGGTTATAGTTTTCTGAGTGTGTGTATCTAATTCGATAACGACAAAAAGTTTACTCTAAACTCTTAAACTGTATATTAAGTTGATTTATCTCTTTTCGAGATTATCCCATAATTAATAATTATATAGAATAACAAAACATTGTATTGGTTTGTTGGGTTAGTTACATTGGATTTGTTTGTTGAGTTAGTTGTGTGTTTAGTATATTGGATTTAACAAATAAAATTAGTTAAGAACACTTCGATAGTTTGATATCAATACGGTTCGATTCCCATTACTCGAAAACAAAGAATTTCTTTAACAAGAAAAAATAATTGTTTATGTTTTTAATAAAACCACATAGTTTGTACAAAATTTGATATCATGTAGCAAAATTAAAGAGTTTAGGTGCATTCACTTGTAAGATAACATTTCTTAATTCGAGGTAATGACTAAAATTTTTAATTATAATAAGAGAATGAGTTAGCATTCCATAACTTAACAAATGAATTATCATATAGAAATTTACAAAAATAAGTTATCTATATAAATGTTTTACATACAACATTAAATTATGACGTTAAAAGAGAATGTTATAATAGATTTGGAACTAACAATGCATATAAAAAAATAGTACGTATAATTTAAATATTATCATAACACAAAAATGTGTATTGCACTAAAAGAATTAGAGAAATATGTAATGAAATTTTGAATAAAAGAAAGTCAAACAGTTTTAAAATTATATATCAATAAATCATCTAACTATATTTGTTTAGGTTGTTAGTTGTTAATTAACCATAATTATATAGAAGATATGATGGGAATGTAATGTTTTACTATTTGTATCTATGTAAGTTTTTTATTATATCATTTAAGAGTACTTAAGATATATTTGTGAGCCTTTTTTGTTTACTTATAATTATTTAGGGGGTTATATGCAATATCTTTAAAACAAAACTCATTAACCATAAATTATATCAGAAGATATGATGAAATGTAATGTTTTACTATATGTAAATTTTTAAGTTTATATTTGACCTTTTTTTTAATTTTCAAATTATATAGGAGTTTATTCATAGTTAGATATTTAGGCCAATAATAGTTAGATATTTTCTATTCATTTGTCTCTAACTCATTAAAATCATGATAAATCATTTGGAGTTGTAGTTGGAGTTGTTGTTTTTGGGACCGTAAAAACTTAAAAAAGCTATAAAACCAATATATATATATATATATATAAATTATAAATTTATTTACCTTACAAAAATTTAGTTAAATATGATTTTAGTAGCGTTGTAAATTTGCATTATTCTTGCTGCAGCACATCTCCATAAAAAAATAGAAACAATAATATCTAACTCATAGAAGTATAAGAACTATAAATTCAAAAATTCAAAAAAATTGAACTACAAAAATAACTTATTTTTAAACTAAAAAATTCGAAAATATATATAAGCAAATCTTTTCATAATTTAATATTTTATTACTTTCTCAATAAATTAAAACTTTTATTCCAATACCAAAAAAAAAAAAAAAAACTTTTATAAGTTAATAAATTTGTATGGATTTTACTGTTTCGAAACTAATTTAGGCCCAATAACAGTTATATTATTATACACACACATACACCGGTGGTCTGTGTGTGGGATTTTTCCGATCAAATTGTGTCAAAAAAAATTTCGAAACGAATAGATTTTGAATTATGGCAATCGCGAAGAAACTGGAAGATGAGATCTCACGCTCTTCTCCTTCTTCGTCATCATCGATGAGCGAAGCTCTGTTAATCTCTACTATGTGCATCATCGGCTTACAAGTCCATGTCCATATCCACGATGGCTCTGTTTTCTCTGGGATTTTCTTCACCATCTCTCTTGACAATCAATTCAGTACGTTTCCTTCTGGGTTTTGGATTTGGTAGTTTGTGTTTTCGTAATTGAAGTTGGCATTATGAATTGATTGATTCGAATTTGTGTTGGCGATCTCAGAGACTTGAATAGGATCGTATAAAACTATGTTCATTAGTTAATTGGTAGTGTGAATCTTAAATGTGATTAGTCAACTTGGTTTCATTCATTGCTTCGTTGTCATTTTTTCGATTTATGTTAGCATTTTTGGTCTGTTTTTTGAATTTTACTGGGTTTGATTCTGTGTGTTTAGGCATTGTTTTGAAGAATGCGAGACTTACTAAGAAGGGAAGAAGTAAATCGAATGTAGCAAGTGGGAAGATTGTGGAGACACTTGTTATTTTGTCTTCCAATATTGTTCAAATTGTTAAAGAGGTTTGTTCTTTAGTTAATTTTACTTCTAAAAGGTTCGTTTTAAGCTAGATTGTGTAAATTTCTGATTCTTTATTTGTTCTTAGGGAGTCTCGCTTTCGTCAAATGTTGCAGGCGAGGTTGAGGGTGAAAATGTTGTCTCGGCCGTGGCAGTTTCTTCCGAGCCTCGTTCTTGTATTGCAAATAATAAGTCCGTTAATTCTGGCAATAACAGAAGGGGCGCTAATCGTAGAAGGTAACCTATGTAGTTGTTATAAGTTCATATTCATACAGAAAAGTTGAAAGATTAAAGATTATGGATGCATCACCACTTTATTAAAGATTATGGATGCACGCTGTCTTTTAGTTTCGTTTTTATTTACTCTATGGATTTGTAAAAGCACCAGATGGAAGATGTGTTAATCTCTTCAACTTTTGAAACAGAAATTCCGCCAAGCTTGAAAACCGTTTGGAAAATAAAGTAAGAACCTTGACATCTGGGAAGGTAAATGGAACCGCAGATGCCATGAAAGAGCCAGGGAGAAGAGATCAGGTTGGTACTGCACAGGTAGCTTTGTATTGATTGTAATGTGGAATTTATGTGAATAGTTCCCTCGTGTGGTGGGAACCTATACGAGATGATAGTGTAACCAGCCTCCATTTGGTAGAACGTAGAATTATGCACATGGTGTTCGGTTTCTGTAACGGATGACATTTAAGTAGTTGCCTTGTCTAGAGTCACTATTAAGATTCCTTTCAAGTTGTTTACTTTAGCTTTTACAGCCTGACAAGACTCTCTTGATACTTTTTCCATTTTCCTCTTTTGCAGAACAAGCATCATCCTATCTCTCTGAACCATCAACGGTATGGATCATATTTTGGTATAGAATTAGTGTCCTGTTAAAATCTTTATCTCCGTCTCAATATTGGCTATATATGTAAGCAAACTTTTTTGTATGTCTGAATCTTATCAATCTAGTTTTCTGACTACAGTAAGCCTCTCTGTGTTCTGTGCTGCACTAGTTACTTTATGTTTGACCACATTTTAAAGTTTTCATATGTTATCTCATTCTTGTATATTCTTTTGCTGACAGACAGACTGGAGCCCGCATTTTGCAGCATAGTAAACAAAATACTGTACTTCATCAGAAGGATAATGTTAGTATTGCATCTAAATATATATTATGTTTTTCAAAATATTGCTCAGCAGCTGCTTATTATTGTATTTCCCTACTGCAGGTTGATGCCAGAAGCTCAAGTATTAACTGTGAGTTCCATTTTTTGGAGGACTTTGTATTTTAAGTAAAGAACCATGATGAATTCGTTTCTGCTTCCTTTGACAATTAAAATGTTACCTGACATGTCTATCCTCAACTATCTACGTGTTGTAATGACAGTGGACAACACGTCTGAACGTGTAAAACCGACAGAACAAGAGAAAATTATGCCGGACCTTTCTAGTAATGGTTTTCATGATGCTGCAGAAAGGCCTTCATCAACTGAGAATTCACAGAGCACAACTCCGGATGAAAACTCGGAAATGACTCAGGTTTTGGTGTCATCTACAAATAAGTTACTACCTACGCAAACAACAGACCCTGACAAAAAGGCTAAGGTTATTAATTCTTATTGATCTTTCACCTTCAGAATATCTGCTAGTGCTACTATATTCTCAACTTATTATGGAATGCTCGTTTCTTGGTTGTGGTGTTTGATGACTCATGCATAATTCTATCTACCTTTATTTGTTACTCCTTTTTGAAATCCAGGAGTTTAAGCTGAATCCAGGAGCAAAGACCTTTTCTCCATCTCTTGCAAAACGTCTTACATCAACCCATGCTGGTATGACGCCTGTTGTTGCAAATATGGGTTATGTGCCGAGTAGTACTCCTATGTTACCAGTTCCTGAAGCTGGTCGACAAGAAATTGGAATCAGCCCTTTCTTGTCTCATGCACCTTCACCTCCCAAGTTTGTTCCATACCCCAATTTGGCTCCTGGAAATACTGGAGCTGGATCTCATTTTCCCCAACATGTAAGTCTTCAACCAGAATTGAGTATCTACTATTTTCCCTCTGTATCTCTTTAAATATAACATTTTTAGAGGGACATATATTCATCTACGACCTCCGTTTAGTTTAGCGCTAAGTGGCTGAAATGCCAATAACCAGATTGTGAAACAGTATCATCTTCACACATGAGAGATGATATTGATATAACTTGATTCTAAACAACGGTTTGTAACGTTAAATTTTTCTACTCTCGATTTTGTTCATAACCGGTGATTCAAAATCTGTTGCAATCAGTGAATCTTGTTATTCATTTGAACCCATTTTTCTGCAGATGGTTGGACCTACTATTATTAATAGGGGACAGCCGAATAGATTCACCACTCAGTTCCATCCTGTTCAAGCGACACCAATGCTTGTAAATCCCAATCCTCAGGTTGTATTTCATTTACAACACTGTGTTCTCACTCCTGTTATAGAAAAATTGTTTATAGGAATTGAGTTTTAGTGTATGAGTTTCTGAAGGCTCTTTTCCTGTTGTATATTCCAGATGATGGTCGGGAGATCAGGACAGGTTATGTATATGCAACCAATTGCTCAGGTAACAATTCATATGTTTGTTATTTTGTGAATACAGACAATTACATTAGGCTTATCTGCACACAAGAAACTCAAATCATCTTCCCTTTTATGTTCTTCTAAGGAATTGGTTCAAGGAGTACCACAACACCCACATCCACCCTCTCGTCCTCTATTTTCTCCACAACAGCTCCAATATCCAAAGCATCAAAGTAAAACATTCTTTCTCTGTTGAAGTATGGTTTCATGTTAAGACCAAAGAGTTTGTTCTCATTGTAAGAAATCAATTTGTGGCAATACAGGTGTAATCGCAACTGGTCAACCAATGCAGCTATACGCTCCCCAACCATTTGCAGCCAGTGGACATCAGCCTTACACAGTCATGCCTACCGATATTCCGGTTATGCAGGCACCCTTTCCGATTAACCGAGCACTGCCAATTCCAGTTCCCAACGGTTTCTATGGCACAAAGTTTCTATAGAATGTCCTGTTTTTTTTCTTCTTTACCTTATTGTTTACCTCCCAGCTTAATAAGGCTATAATATTATTATAAAAGGTTTTGATCCATAGTTAGAACTTACAAATTAAAGATTCATCTATTGTTTTGGATTTTTTGTTTTTTCAATGATATACAAACTATTAGCTAAAGAAAACTGAAAGAGGAAGTAATGAGCATTTATATGATGAATCACGGTAATTTTGCTGACATCTTTAAGCTAACAATAGTTAGATTCTGTTTTTTCCTATTTCTGATTACAATGAGATTGAATCAGACTTTTTAAACTCTTGCAAGAAGAAGTAATCTTTCAGAAGATCAATGGCCTTGAGAAAAATGGTTCTCTCTCACATTCTCCTGCACAGCCTAAGACAAATCAAACATGAATCAGAATCACTGTAGAGAAAAAAAAAAGTAAAGTTGGGATAATGATTATTTGTATGGTTGGGATTAGTACCTGAAGGAGTTCAGTCATCTGGCCTCGTCCGTAACTCGGCATGGGCTTCGGCATATGTACTGGATGGACCGGGTGTATCGCCTGCAATGGCTCAATAGACAGAGCTTGCTCATCTGACTCTGGTTCAATGGACTGTGCCGTGTGATGGACTTGACCTTTATTCATCACTTGTGTGAGCAGCGTCTCAAAAGGCTTGCCGTTACTCGCTTGAGACCCCGTCTCGTTCTGCATGGGACTGTGGTGGATCGGGACACGTCCACCACCATTCTGTAGATGATGGGAAGGCTGAAGCACGACAGGAACCAAGAGATTCTTTGGCTGAATCGGAACCAATGCTCTGTTCCTAACACCACTACCACGTTTCTCCCTAAATCTAGATTTCCGACCTCGTTTAGCTGAGCCATCATGATGCATCACATCACTGTTCCTTCTTATCATTGGAACATCAGGAGCAACATCGTTATCAACCGAAACAGGATCGCAATGACCAGGCTTGAACACCACACCTCTAAGCATGCTATCTGAGTTTCCAACCTTAACCGAAAGCAAGAACCCGGCATCAAACGTCGCCTCGATCACGCCAGTAATCTGTTGTCCAACCATAGCTTCATCATCATCGTGCCTCTGACGAAGCTGCTGCAGCTGAGTCCTGCTAAACCCTGGAGGAGTGACAATAGGAGACTGCTCGTTAGATTCTAGCCTCAGGTGTTTCCTTGGACGACCTCGTTTCCGTTTCGCCATTAAATCTCCTGAGATAGTGTGGTTGTTCTCTTCATGCCCTTCCTTCTCCATCTCTTTGAGAAGCTTCGATATTGCAGTAACTAGTGTTAGTTAATAAAACCCTCTCAGTGTAATCCCTCTGAGACAATAAAGATACAATACAAGTGAGAATCACAAAACCAACACCAGAGAGATCATCATCACACAAAACTAAAACAATATCACAAATGTGAAGCTTATACTGAAACAGCAAACACAAACACTAAAAAAAAAACTCTTTTTTTCGGTTTTTCTTAATTAACATTCACAAATTAAGTGTAAATTATACACATTTCTAACTAAAAACTGGGGATTTAAAAGCAGATAAGATCCAGTAATCCAAACGAACATGCAACCATTTCTAAACCCTTAAATCAGGGACTCCTAATTACAAATCATCTCAAAAAATCAAACCACTAATCAACCAACAACATACACACACAGAGACAGAAGTAACAACAATAACAAATTTCAAAGTAAACCCTAGAATCAAAAATCAAAATAAGAAGAACACTAAAAACAAAAAATCTCGGATTTCAAAAAAAAAATCGAGTGAAGAAGAAACACAACACATAGCACAAAGTATTATTAATAATTATTATTACCCGAAATGAACAAAACAAAGAAACGAGGCAGAGAGACAAAAGCTTTGAACTTGTCCCGTCAATTTCTGTGTAAAAGAAACAGACAGAGATTAAATTTTACAGACATACCTGCGATTTTTCTTCTCCTCTTTCTTCAGCTTTTCTTTTTTTTTTTTTAGTCTTGTGGCAATTACAACGTTAGTCAAAAAACAAGAGAGAGGCTAAATGCGAAAAAGACAAAAAAATCACACATTTGAGGGCAACCAAATAAAATAAAAAAGGCCTAAATTTTAATTACTAACTACAGCAAACCAAAAAAAAATATTGTGGATTTGGTGTAAACCCTCTGTTGTTTAATTTTTTGGTTTGGGCTTTTTAGTTCTTACTTTTTTTTAAGATCTTTGTTAATAATATAAGATACTTTTTTCTTTTTCAAAAGGTCACGTGAAAATCACGTGGAGTGTATGCTATGCTTATCTTAGATTTCCGATGTTATCACTCAGTATAATTGTGCGATTTGATGATAATTTAAACAAACTGTTTGATTAAGATCAAACCCATTAAAATAATGCTCTCTCGTGCATACATTTTCAACCATACAATAAAATTTGCTTTTCTAATAAACGTGGACGACGCTTATAATTTTCTTCTGAGTTGTTTGTTTACTGATCAATAAAAGCCGTGGACGCTTTACCCTTTTTCATGTTTGAGCTTCTTGATTCATCAGATTACTTAACTCTATGTCGGATTTTCAAATTTCGTATTGTTTCACAATCTATGTTTTTCTAATAGCAAAATAAAGAAGGGAAGAGATGAAAGATGAGACCAATCGAAAGAGATGAAGATAAGAAGAATCGAAATACTTATCATTGCAAAATATCAAATTATCCAACACCTTTAAAAAAAAAAGCAAAACCAAAAACACGCCTCCTAATGATGATGTTCACACCAATTTATTCGCATAAAATAGATAAGAAACGATCCAAAGTGTTTTTAGAAACCGTGGATCTTGATGTGATCCTTCTTAGCAATCCCAGTCTGGACCAAGAACTGAGACACTTTCTTCCTCTGATCACCTTGAAGCTGGATGATCTTGCCTAGCTCCTTGTCCTGCACAACGTTCCCATTGCAGCAGAAGTCTTTCTTGAGATCCTTGAGTATCCTCTCGTAGCTGTACTCTTTCTTAAGCCCTTGAACAGTCGTCAAGCTCTTTTTCCCATTCCTCTGCTGGATTCGGATATGAATGTAATCTTTTGCTCCCGGTGCATCTGAATCTTTAGCCTCTGCGAATGGATCGTATGCTGATGGAACCTGGATGTCTAGCTCAACCATGTAAACTTGGTTACTTGGAACTACGAAACCGCTCTTAATTAAGCTCTCTTTGATTCTCTTTCTCTGCAAACAAATAATAAAGCAAACCAAGTTAAGACTCCAATCAACAATAATCAATCCAGAACAGAACATAACTATCAAAATCCAAGAACCAAGTCTAGTCTTTATCAAGACCCTATTGGAATCTAACATCAATCCAAAATTTTACCAACGGAGAAACACAAAATTGAAACAAATTAAAGGAGCAAAAACCTAGTCCCCATAGAGATCAGACTTCTCAAACCCTAACAAAATTTCATGTTGAATATCGAGAGTAACCCTAATTTTTGAAGAGATTAATCTATAATCAGAAATCAAAACCACAAAAATAAAAAAACACAAATTGATACCAAATCAAATTCGAAGACGAAACAAAGAAGACGGATCGAATAAAAACTTGAAGATCAATCAATCAAACAAAGAACAACACCAACAGAAAGATCAATCTAGAAATAAAATAGAAAGAAGAGATCGTTACCTGAAGGTTTTGTTGTTGTGGGTACGAAGAAGACGATTGAGACTTTGGAGATTTGTGTTTTTTCCAATTTGATGAAGACGAAAGCTTAAGGAAGGTTTTGTATTTATAGGCCTTTTTTTAACCTTGACTATCCTTTTTTATGGCGGTCTAATCTTAACCGTAGATCTGTAATTTTAATTGACACGTGTATGGATAACTACGAATTAGCGACCCAAGTGGGGTTTAGAATAATTGTTTTGAGAAGCAGAGAATAATTCACTCTCTCCTTTTGCGTATAATGGACGCGCAACTCTCATATCCGTGTAGGCCCATTAAACATTTATTGAAAAAGACAACAATCCTCCAACACTTGCTCGAAGAATCTCGAAAAAAGTCAATAGCTTCATTAAATATGATTTCGTCTGATTCGATATCTGTGGTTGTCTGACAAAAGAAGAGACCGTCTTATTGCAAATTTTTCTGATACTCTTTTTCAAAACGTTTTACATATAGTTGAGAGCCGACGAATCAAACCACTCACTCATTGCTCAAACTTCTAATGATATACGAAAGCATACCGCCATGATTATAGTATGCCAGTTCCATCTGATTCAACTCCATCAACCAAAGTCAGACCATTAATGGTGATAATCAAAAATCTATACAAAAGCATTTGGGAGATTTACCTCTGTGTCTAACCGCAAAGTGCAGACAAAAGATTTAGCAGTGTCAGTGGTGACAGTTATGTCCTGGCCTGTTTTCATCTCATTGACATTGCTAGGAAGGTGGATTGTGTAGCGTTCATAGCCAGTCAGTTCTAGTGTTTCTGCATCCTCACCGGACTTGAAACACAGAGGAACTATCCCCATACTAGCCAAGTTGCTGCGGTGGACTCTGTTAAAGCTCTTGGCAATGATAGCTTTCACTCCCTAATTATTTATGTTAAAATCTCAAAGTCACATCGAACATAGCAGTTGAAAGCCTGTCAAATGTATGATACTAATAACAAATATCATGTATGCATATGCATAATTACCAGAAGCATTGGACCCTTTACAGCCCAATCCCGGGAGCTACCAATTCCATACTCTGCACCAGCTAGTATGATCGTGTCCTGTCCACCGGTTTTGTATCTCTGCAGATGTATTCAAATGAACATAAGTGATGGTTTAAGTTTTCTTGAAGTTTGTAATACATATCTTACTCACACTTGCTGCATCATAAACGCTAATTTCCTCTCCGGTAGGAATGTGAACTGTCTTAGGGCCAAGTTCTCCATTTAAGAGCTTGTTAACAATACGCGTACTGGAAAAGGTGCCGCGTGTCATCACTTCATGGTTTCCTCGACGACTTCCATATGATTGAAATCATACTTACACATCGAATACCGGTCTATAAGAAATTTTGCAGCAGGGCTATTCTCGTGGATAGTTCCTGCTGAGGAAATGTGGTCTGTGGTTATGTTGTCTCCAAAGTTCATTAAGCAATAAGCATCCTTCACTTCACGCGGACCAGGTGGCTTTGTGGTCAGGTTCTTGAAAAAAGGAGGTTCATGAATGTATGTTGAGTTCGGATCCCAAGAATAGAGTGCTGAACTTAGTGACACAGAATTTTTCTTTGTCATTGTCTCATAAGTGCTCCTGAACATGCTTTGTAACTCCCTATTTTGAAAAGCCTATTCCAAAGTACCATTTATAAAAAAAAAAAACTACAAGGAGCGTTAAAAGAAACCATAGAGAAAACTATGAAGTTACTCTATATACCTGAGCAACTTCTTCACTGCTTGGCCATATGTCCCTTAAGTACACATTTTTCCCATCGTTGTTTGTTCCCAATGGTTCTTTCTCAAAGTCAATGTCAACCTGTAATACATCCAAGATGAAAAAAGAAAAGCAACAAGCTCGAGACAAATCAATACATTGGATAAAATTTCAAAAAGAAAAAATTGCTTCATGAGATTTCATGTTCAGTGAGATGACAAAGTACAAACCGTTCCAGAAAGCGCATAAGCAACAACGAGTTGTGGTGAAGTAAAAAATTTCGCTCTAGCATATGGATTACGACGATAAAGGCCTCTGCTAGAGAGCACGGCAGTTGCAATTATATCTGTGGTAGGAAAGAGAACAAAGGAAGCCAGTAAAGTTGAGGTTCACCCATAATTGTTGTTTGCAAGAGAAATGAACTGGAGAGCATTATATTGTGCATCGAACACGAGGATGATGTTCAAGAAAGATTGTTAAATCTTATAAACTGTGAAATACAATGGTCAGTAATATGATTTTGTATAGAGTGTAGAATGCGATATTATACTAATATTCGTAAAGGAAGTAGTTAGTTTTCTGTCGTAAAGGAGAAAGTCCCTACCACTTTCTGAAATAGCAGATTCAATTGGCTCATCAAGTAAGTCATCAGAACCCCAAATGCTTGTACTGACGCCATAGCCGACAACGTTGAATCCTTGTTTCGCTAAGTACTTTTTAAGCCCACTGCAAAGAAGTTAAACAAATTGAGGATAATACCAAAGATCCAATAGATTCTATAACGTTAACTTAAGTGACCCCAATATACCTTTGAAGCAAACATTCCTCGACTACTCCAGAAACAGGAGTTACAGTTGTCCTAATCCATGGTTTTACCTATAATTACGGTGCCATTATGTGACTGGAATAACCTTATCCAGATGACCAAATTCAAAAGCAGAGGGAGAAACTCACTTTTAGGCCAAGGTCATAAGCCTTTTTAGCAACAAGTGCAGCACCAACCATGTCATTAGGGCTTGATATGGCACAATCACTTGTAATGGTCGCAACAACAACACTACCATGTTTAAGCTCAGCAGGTTGTCCGTCATATGAGAACTTCACAATTATGTCTTGCTGTTCTTTTGGGACTGCAAACCCCTTGTAAAAAATAGAAGATCATGCATGCCACAAAAAATTATTCAAAAAAAATAACTTCTTTGATTCGTTATAATAAACTCAGCTTGTATGATTGTATGTTACCTTTATTCCAAGAGGATTGTCAAGGCATGCTTTCCAGTCAACCTTCATATCCCTCAATAAAGTTTGGTCGCAAGGCCTGTACAACAAAACATAAAAAAGTAAAGACTTTAATGACAAGATGTTAGGACTTACAGTAAGGTGATGATTTACAGAAGTAAAAACATATACCGTTTTGGACCAGAAATACATGGTTCAACATCTCCCAGATCTAATTGCAGAGAGGATGTATATGCTCTTTCTTCCTGGGGCTGCAAGACTAGTATACATTTAGGTTCGAGAATATTGACTAAATTGAAAGTACATATGAACCGAAAAAAATATATATATTCTTACCTCACTGTAGTCAACAAACATCTTGTTTGCACGCAAGTCAATAATTGTCACCTAAACGAGCACCACAATGTAATATACAAACCAGAAGAAGCACAAAATGTAGATAAGATACTAAATGGTTACGCAAACTGAAGAACCTAATGAAACCACATAACTTACTAAAACACAACTCACAGTTTCATTGCTCCTTCCCTTCAATTTGAGGTACTCCAGTGTAATATGGTCAACAGAGAAGAAACTCATTGTTGCCTCATATTTCGCGAACATGTTTGCAATCGCGGCTCTATCATTCAGTGACAGCCTACTCATCCCCTCTCCTTCATATTGGAAAAAAGACGAATTATGTACACAGGAAACTTAACTACATTAGCCAAAATTTCAGAGATTACATATCTGTCAATCTCACCATAAAACTCAACAATATTGCCAAAAACACCATGCTTCCTTAACATTTTAGTCACGGTTGGAACCAAATCAGTAATTGTAACCCCAACCCGCAACCTTCCAACCAGCTTAAATCCAATCACACTAGGTAGTACCACGCTAATGGGCTGTCAGTAATTTAAGTATCAAACCAGGGCAAAATTCATATTTACCATATGCATTTACTACAAAAATGTATCCCCACCTGACCAAGTATTGCTGCTTCTACCTCAATTCCTCCTACTTCCAACCCAGCAACTCCTAACCCACCAATCATTGTTGTGTTGGAATATGTACCAACAACACTGTCAGGGTAGAGAAATCCACCCGAGTTGAAAACAACACGTCCAAGGTACTCTAACTCTACCTGCAGGTTGAAAATATAAATATCATCATAACACACTACCATTATCCAAACTCCAGACTAGAACAACCGCAACATTATGTACCTGATGAACCATACCAGACCCGGGAGAAGCCATCACCATGTTGTAAAAGGCTGATGATCCCCACTTAAGGAACATAAACCTTTCGGCATTCCTGTCAGATTCAAGCTGCATACCTTTCCGCAGGTCTCTTTCTTGTCTTGCACAATGAACTTGGACTGAGTGATCAAACACAATATCAACAGGAAGCTATAGGCAGAAATGAACTAAAACTAATGAGATTTGTGATGGAAACTGATGTAGATTCGATACAAAGTGATGAAACAGTTAACTAACCCGTGGATTAATCTTGTTAGGATCACTACCAAGATTTTTTATGGCATCTCTCATAGCAGCAAGATCAACTATAACTGGCACTCCAGTAAAGTCCTGGCCAAGAAAAGGTACTATTAAGTAATGTAAATGAACAAAGTTTTCACAAATTAAGAAAAAAAAAAATTATGCCAAATACCTGTAGAATAACACGGGCAGGTTTGAAGGGGATCTCAACTTTATTAACAGATGTATTCTCCCAATCCATTATTTTCTCAACATCATCCTTTGTGATGTGAAAGTTGTCACAATTACGAATAGCTGATTCCAGTAGTATTCGGACAGAGTATGGTAACCTATCTGCAGCATTTAGATATAAAGGTTAAAAGCATGAAAACAAACAGATTTGAGGTAACAACAAATGCTTCTTGAGTAACTCTACCGATTCTTGGATCGTTTAAAGCTGGTAAAGAATAGAACTTTCCATATTCTCCAACGTCAGGCTTGTGAAGCGTTGTTAAGATATCCTTGTAGGCATGTTCAGAAGCTAAAATTTCCATAGCAAAACTATTAAGCAAAAGAGTGATACAAAGTAATCAAATCAGGTACATCTCATGAGCTTGCTTCTATAGTCTTATTTGCGGAACAAATAAAAACTGAGAATACTTCAACCAAATATAAGTGAATCAGTGAATGCCAAACATAACAAAGATTCATGTAAAGCAAGCTAAGAGAAATGAGCTTTATAAACAAAGATAAGTATCAAGTATTACCGATGCTAGCGAATTTCCGTTCAAATTTCTCTAATCTCGGAGCAGCAATCCTGGTTTGAGCCTGGAGGCTCGCAGGCAACCGCCAATTAGCGCCATGACTCCACCGGGTGGCAGCAGAGAACACTCGAAACAAGCGGAAAGCCAACAAGAACTTCACAGATAGGTTTGAGTTACTAAGACGCGCTGCAGACAAGGTTGGAGTAGAGGCAGAGGAGATTCTCGGCAGGGAAGAAGCAAATTGCATGCCAGAAGAAGAGTACCTGTACATGACGAAAAATCAAAACGGCGTCAGTGATCAGAGAATTCCAAAATGAAGAGAAGAAGGATCAATCGAAAGCCTAAAATATGGTTGAAGGAAGGCATAGAGAAAGTCATCAAGCTTGTGTTATTTTTTCTACCAAGAAAGAAAAACAGATTTACAAATTGAGGAGGTCACGTCCGCCGAGAGAACGTTCCTTTTTTGACCGTTGACAAATAAATTTAGAATGGATTAACTAAATTTTACAAAAAAAAAGTACAGAACAAGTTAAACGGTTCTTCTTCGTATAAAATGATGGATGTTTCACAGCCAAATTCAAATTTGTATCTTTAGGGTCTTCACTCTTCAGTAACCGTAACTGTCTAAGGTTCATGTTACTTGACACAATAGCTGAGTCTCGTGAGTATGCAAGCTGCAAAAATAGAATCTAAAAAGATTGAACCAAGAACGAATCGAGTCATTTCGATTGACTCGATTCACTAGCTTCTTCTGGTTTCACACCTTCACGCATTGACATAAAAAGAGGGATATCAATTGATTCAGACCATGAATCAACAGATAATGACGTCTTAAGTGAACAATTCTCATTTGAAGTTATATCTAATTACTATCACAAGCTTTAAAAGCATCAAAAAGTGAAAAGAGAAACGAAGTTGCTATAAGGCTTTCTTGTCAACCTTAGGGTAAAACCATGCCAGAGCTTTAGTTTAAAGGACTCTCAACAGTCAACATTACCTTTTACACAGCAACGGGAAACAACAGGTGAACCACTGAAAGCAATAGGTTTGGATTTGAAGGCCACCAATCCCAATTCCTGTCGGATTAAAGCTGCATCATAAATTTCGACAGAGTGATCAAAGGCAAAACCAACAGGTTTCTGTATGCAGAAAATTAGGAGAATTACTATGGAAAAGCTATATAATCTTACTTAAGTCATAAATTATGGCCAATTGCGAAAGAGTCGTCACATCACAACAGCATAGTGATGAAGTCAGTTTTGTAAACCAGTGGATCACTCCCAAGAATCTTCACTGCATCCCTCATGGAGTGATCCACTGTGTTTAAAACTGACTTCATCACTATACTGTTGTGATGTGATGGGAGTGATCAAATTTCGCAAGTACTCCAGCCATGAACCCAAAAACCCGAAAGCAAGAAAAGGTACTAATCAGAACTTATCAAGAAAAGGTAAAACAAAAGTTAGCATAAAGAGGAAAAGAAGGACTCTACCAGTCTTTCAAATAATTATTTGCATCTTTGAATGGGATCTCAACTTTCGTAAGGTAATCATCAACATACCAAGCCAAAACACAAAGACCATTGCTCTGATGAATCTGCCAAAAGCGGAGGACGAAAGACAAAGCAGAGGAAACAATTTCTTATTTAGGAACTTAAACAGCTTATATCCTCAAGGGGGCACACACATTCTTTTTTTCCCATCCAGATGGGTGTAAAAGGATACACACTACTTTTTTACATAAAACGGTGATGAAACTACCAAATTGGAAATATATATAAGCTGAGCGAATCTCTGATCTCTACTGAGGATTCGGGGGACGACTGTTAGCAGCAGAGACTCTAGAACCCCACTCCAGAAGCTCCTTGCTTGTATCATCTTTGTGCACTATCACTTCAATGAAACAAAAGCTCTCTTTTTCCTCAGTCGTCGCCGTCTTGATCGCTTTCACTAGCTCCTCTTCGCATCTCACTTTGGCAGTCCAGCATTTGCCTTCTCCATTGTGTATAGCATCAACAAAAGCTGTGTAGTTCCAGTTCTTTATAACATTGTAAGGACCATCGTGAATCTCCACTTCAATTGTGTAGCCTCCGTTGTTAATTAGAAAGATTATAGTCTTTTGCCCACACCGTATCATTGTAGATACATCCTGCGCGGTTACCTGGAAACTACCGTCTCCAATACAAGCAATGACACGCTTGTTTGGCATTGCTTGAGCATAGCCAAGAGTAGCACCTACAGACCAACCAATTGATCCGTACTGCATCTGGAATTCGTAACCGCATCCTTCAGGGAGCTTCAGCTTCTGACAATTGAACCAGGAATCTCCCGTCTCAGCAAGCACAGCAGTTTCAGAAGAGAGCATATTCTGAATATGTTGGAACAGCACATTAACCCTCAAAGGCTCATTAGGATTATCTCTCAAAGGCTTTCCTTCTGGGACAAAGATCCTATGGTAATTCTGATAAGAAGTGTTGTTGTGCTTAATCCGTTTCGCCAGTTTACTAAGAAACTCCTTCATAAGAACACACCCAAACGCAGGTCCATTACCAATAGTAACCCGATCAGGCTGCACGATGATCGCCTTCTCTTTCTTGAGAAGCAAAGAGTACCCAACAGAACTGTAATCGTTGAAAATCGGACCTGCAAACAAATAAGCATCCGCAGATTCAACAATCTCAGCACAAAAAGCTGTACTCACAGCTCCCCAATACGTCCCTATAAAATGCGTGTGGTGCTCAGGTATTTGTCCTTTAGCAGAAGGCATCACAGCAACACCATAACCAGAAGCATCAGCAAGCTCAACAAAAGCATCCGCAGCTTTAGCAACCCGCAGTTTCGGCCCACCAACAAGAACCGGCTTCACAGCTTTGTTCAAAAACTCAGCTGCTGCTTCCACCGCGCAATCTAAACCAATCTGATTGCTAACCCTAGGTGGAAGCATGAACGGAACAGGATGACGACTAAACGTCGGAAGAGGAATCGCCGGGAGATTACAGCTGATACTAATATAAACAGGTTTGCTTTCTTTCAAAGCGGTGGAAATCGCAGTATCGATGAGTTCATGAGCTTCTTCTAAGTTATTAATCACAGCTTGATAACAAGTAACAGCTTGAAAACACCTAAGCTCTTGAGTGAAATCAGGTAAACCAATCGTATGATGAAGAATCCTATTGGTACCGTAATCGTTTGAGTTCGGACCACCGACGATGCAAATCAGAGGGAGATTCTCACTATTAGCACCGGCGATCGCGTTTAACACACTCAATCCACCGACGGTGAAGGTGACGACACACGCACCGACTCCGCGAGATCTGGCGTAACCGTCGGCAGCGTATCCGGCGTTGAGCTCGTTACAGCAACCGATCAGCTTGAGGTCTGGTTCAGCTATGAGGTGATCGAGAAGCGTTAAGTTGAAATCTCCAGGAACGGAGAAGACGTCGGTGACTCCGATCTCGACTAACCGTCTCGCTAGGTAACGGCCAAGAGTCGCGTCGCAGGGGCTGATGGTGGTGGAGTGAAGTGGACTCGAGTTTTGAACGGTTGAAACGCCGCCGTTTGGAGGACCGCCGATATCGTCGTGGCTCGGGTTACAGACGTCGATGGATCCGATTTTAGTGTCCATAGTTGTAACAACGCTCGTTTCACTTTTTCGAGTTTAGAGTAAGAGAGAGAGAGGTTTTCTCGAGAAGAAAAATACAGAGTAGTAGTAGAATGGAGTATGAGAGAGAAGAGTGGGATAATATAGGAGACTGAAACCGCCACGTAGAAGTGAAAACAACGGTGGCCAAAACCGAAAAAGTAATATTAAATTATTAATTAAGGAAAGACAAACAACGGTGAACGGTGGTGGTATTAAACATTAGGCGGCTATGATTTGTAGCCGAAGATATTTTGTGTAGCTGTGAGATTAGAGACGTGTACTAATATCATTGGGGATTGGAGAACAAGTTAGAAGGTATCAGTAGTATCACGTTTGGAATAGTTGGTGACTGAGAGAGACGGAGAATAATTAATTGCTCTCACGGGTGATACTTTACTTAACGGTCATAAACACACATGTGGAGATTTTAATTAGAGACGGGTTTGCTGCTAATCACTAATCAGTGTATGGTTTGGTTTTCTGGTTTATAGATTAGAAACCATAACCTTTAAGAAAAATGCAATGTTTTTAAACCCGACTTGGAAAGCAAACCGGAACATCTTCCGGGTTGCCGGGTCATCGGATCGACCCGGTCCGATCGTGGGTCAATAATTCACTCAATTTTATTATATACAATCATATATATATATGTATTATATCTTGGTTTTATGAATATCAAAACAAAAAATTTCATATCTTAACATAATTAATTTTTGAACATTAATTATAAATTTCTCAACCTTATGATCTTGAATCCAAACAACTTGTTAGATGAACAAATTAAAAAAATGGTACCGAAGAAATAGAAAAAAAGAATTGGACAGTATTCATTTTGTCCCACATGATTGTATAGGGGAAGAAGTACGTGATTGCTTCACTATATAACTCAAACCGAGAAATGAATTAGTCATAGGTTAAGAATTACCTATTCATCATTGGATTTAACTCAAATCGCTGGGCCAACCGCCGGTTCCACCACTGGATCAACCATCGGTTAGCCGAGTTTTCCCGGGTTCATCCGGTTCTTTTATTGTCCGGGTTTGAAGTGTAATCCGGACCGGGATACCTTCCGGTTCACGGTTAAACCGGTTCGACCGGCCGGTCCGGTCCGAGTTTCAAAACATTTCAAAAATGATTTGTAAATTGGTAGTTTCGATCGGGCTTCTGATTAAAGGTCTCGTAACGCGTGTCAATACAACGTGCAACAAAAAAAAGGGCCTCCCGCTCATGAAGACTTTTGAAAACCCTAAAGAGACTCCATCGTTTTCCCCCCAAACGCCGATTTCCCGCCGCTCTCACTCGATTACAAAAATCCTTTTAGATCCCCAAATCTTTCAATCAATTCCACAATCTCTCTCTCTCGATCCTCAGATTCAATCTCTTCATCGAAGCTTAAAAACCAAAATCGTAACAATGAAGGATATCTCTAAATCGCCGGCGAGAAGAAACGACGGATTCCACCGCTACTTGAAACCAGGAGCGCTTGCTCAGATCCGTAACTCTAGAATCAACGCTAGATCTACTACTACCGCATCTCTCGTATCACGCTCCGTCGCCCAGCCACTAGATCCGATCTCACCATCTCACAACTCTGTTGGTGATGAAGCAGCGGTAGCGGCAGCGCGGAATCTGACGATAGATCAGGTACCACATCTTCTGAGAAAGATCTACGGTCCTTATAGTTATCAGAGGAAGAAATTAGCCGCTGCTAGATCCGTCTCGTCGATGATGATGTTGAGTATGAATCCTCCTACTATGAATTCAGTTCTTGTTGTTGAACCCAGTAGTAGTGTGTTGAGTAGTGATGTGATTGCTCATTGATGATTTTTAAAACTAGTTTCTCTTCCATATCTGTAATCTTATGATGTTACAATTGGGGTATATTGTTCAATACTCATAATTAAGATTAAGACTTATTATATAATCATTAAATTTTCAAATCAACACAGGCTGTATATATGATAATATCTCGGTCATTTCTCTGCTTTGCTTAGTCTCAACATATCAGTGCTAAAAAATTTTAGATGTTCTCTCTCTGTTCGTTGTGATGGATAACAATTAGTCTCTTTGCCTTCTACTATTATTGTCTCACTCCATATGGTTGTCGGAAGGTTTCAATGAGTTTCATTTGCGTATTAGAGCGAGCATATGGAACCACTGGTCTTGGTTTACTCTATCTCATCATATCAGATCAATGTTAAAAGTTTGTCTATGTCCGGTCACTTGGTTTTGGTTAATGAGCAATAATAATGACTCGGTATTTGACGCATTAATTGAACTTGAATCCAGATCCAGCTGCACCTCTCTAGTACCCTCTGATTATGCAATTGGTCATTACTTATCAATACAAGTAATTTGTGGGTTTATACAGAAGCTGATGGTAATGATAAGGGAGAGAATGGTGATGATGATCATAAGTAGGTGTCCTAGAAATACTTTATCATTTGGAACCGATCATAGTAGTTATTAGTTATAGCCTTATAGCCTTATAGCCTTATAGGTATACTCGGTCGGTAGGATACTTAAAGTTAGGTACTCAAGAAAATCTTGAATTAACCAATATTGTTAGAGGAATCCTTGAAAATTTCAGTTCATGTTGATGTATCTATTAGATTTACTTAATTGGTGTAATCAATTGGCAGAAGTATTAAATCTATCAGTGAAGTATAAAACTGATTTGTTGTTGACAGACAACAAGTTACATCCCCAAGTACATATCATAGACCATACATAACTCACTTTCTCACCTTCAAAGTTTTCCAACTCTTTTCATTGACAAATGTCACAAATCCTTCATTCCTCTACTTTTTTATTTTTTTCAGTATGGCTCTTTTCTCTAAAATTTATCCACCAAATCATACGATCATCCCACACCGACATTGATAAGCCTAGTGTAGTTTATTTACTAGTCTCAAACAAGAAGTTAAAAAAATTTGAACAAGAGTGCGACTATTCTTGTATCACGAGATCATAATTTGGACTTGTCCAAACTACAATGTATTAAATTCAAAAAAAATACCACTAAAATAGAACCAAACCAAAGAAGACACGTAAGTTATGTTTAATTTTTGGTATTTTCTTCTCACTGTATCATCAAACCTAAACCTAGAACGAAATGGCGGAATCTATAAAGATGAAAAAGTAGTAATGTGAAAACGCGGACTCTCTCCATTCCTATGGTGTGATCAATTTTGCTGTTGTAACACTCTTTGAAGTTTGAACTTTGAACTACGAATCTACGATGTGACATCACCTTGACTAATGCTAATGTCATCACTTTGTGTCCCCCAAATAGTATCGCCACCGATTACTAATGTCTTTGAACAACGATAATTCTTTCGTTATTACAAATTTACCACTAGGTACCCCATGAACATAATATAAAACAACTCAATACTTATAATTTATATTATCTCAAGTAAAAACTATGATTACATCATATGAAGCCCCACCAAGACAAAGCCAAATGTCTATCTCTCTCGCTTCCAGCAACCACCGCACTTGCCTCGTCCCTGTCACTTCCACTACCAGATTTTTGGTGCCACTCACTAAAAACCAAAATAAACATAGAAATTTATCAAAACCACTAATCTTTTATTCTGACAGCAAATTACTTTTATACTCGCTAGAACAGTTACTAAATAGGGTAAATCCAATATATATGTATATAAGAAATTTGAGAAACACATAAGTTTTGGTAACAAAATTAAATCGACATCATTCTACTTTTAATGCAAACAATTATTTTTACAATCCGGAGATGATGAAAAATGCTTAGTTTAACGTGATATAGTATGCTTAATCAAAATTATATTCACATTTGCAAGTTTTTCTTGTCTTATCAATTTATAAATGAAAAATCACTTATTTTTCTTCCACGCGGTTTATAAAGGTTAATCATAAAAAGGAGAAAAGTTATAGGAACTTGTATTTGTATCCTTGTATAATTTGTTTTTATATGTCTTGTGACCATACAGACACACATATTTATAAAAGAGATAGATAATCTAACTGAGAAACCCACTTGAAGTCAACATTTTTATAGCTTTCTTCCTCTCCAAAACCAAAAAAGAAACACATCTGATTTTGAGATCCAACTAACCAAAGATGAGAGACAACAACACAAGAGAAGGGGAGAGAAGCAGTTCTTTAAAGCAGCAACCACAACAAGTTCCTATGTCTTTGAAGCTCATAGATTCATGTCTAAGGCTAAGTGTGGTTCCTCTCAGTGTTGCAACCATCTGGTTAACTGTCACTAACCACGAATCCAACCCTGACTATGGCAGCTTAGACTACAACTCCATCATGGGTCTCAAGTAAATACATATTCTTAAATTTCTTTCAATTTTAGAATTGAGTATTTGTTTCTATTTTAGTTTTAAACTGAATAGTTATTTGCAGGTATATGGTTGGTGTGAGTGCCATATCTGCTATCTATGCTCTCTTCTCTACTGTTTTTTCATGGGTCTCATGTTTAGTCTCCAAAGCTTGGCTCTTCTTTGTTCCTGACCAGGTTTTTTTTTATTTATTTATTCCTGCTCAAATCATTAATCAAAGTTCTAGTATGCAATTTCTTATATAACTGAATAATTTTTTGTGGTGTGTGAAGGTTTTAGCCTATGTGATGACAACATCAGTAGCAGGAGCAACAGAGATAGTGTACTTACTTAACAAAGGAGACAAAATAGTGGCATGGAGTGAAATGTGTTCTTCTTATCCACATTATTGTTCAAAACTCACAATTGCTTTGGGGCTTCATGTCTTTGTTCTTTTCTTTTTCTTATTCCTCTCTGTCATTTCTGCTTATAGAGCTTTTAGTCCTTTTGATCCTCCTTGTGATTCTCAAACCAGTACTGATGCTTGATTAGTTACTCAAGTTTTAACTTTCTATCTCAAAATAATACTATGATTTATTTTTAGTTTTTTTTTTTTCTTTTTAATTGTTGTTGTATGTCATAGTGGCTACCAAGGGGAAAAATAAAACTTAGTTTAGTTAACAAGTTCTTTCACATCGTGCAACACTCAGGATTGGCGTCTTCCCTCAACCTCGCTCTTTGATCTCTTAAATATTCCTTTTTAAAAATTCACATTATTATAGATTTGTTATTTTTAGTAAGGATTCCTTCTTTTGTTATTTGTTATTTTTAGTAAGGATTACAAATGTGAAGTTAAATATCAAAGTCTTTTAAAATAGCAACTATTATATATATATTTTTTTTTGCAAGCAAAAGATTAGCTCAAACGAACCAATTAGATGGATAATCATTGTATTTATTTTTACTTTTTTTTAATTACTAGGAAATTCAAGTGTCGTGGGCTCATATATTTCCGAGAGCAAAGCCCAACCCATATAATATAAATATCTTTTGCGGAGATATCTATGTTTCCGGTAACTAAGGGGTTTAACCACTAGACCGTTGGTTATATACTAAACCATTGTTGCGTTGGCAGTCCTCGTAAAAATGGTATTTTAAATGATTTTGGGAAAATTTGACCATATATTGCATTGTATCTTTTCTGTAAAGCTATAATTAGCTGTTCAAATATAAGAAGTTAGAAATCCTTTCATGGATTCAAAGATATAAATTTTTTGACTGAATAATAAATACAAAAGCATTGAATATATTTATATATATTTTGGTATCCTCTAAAAAGAATCAAAGTGTAGCTAACAGAATTACATACCAAATCAAATGGTAATCTATGAAATTGATTTAGCTGGCACTTGCAAATACTATACTTCAAATAGTAAAATATCCTACACTGTTGTCCCTGTGTAAAACCTCCTAATCCCACATGAGTTGTGAACCTTCTTGAGATGTGTATATATACTTACACAACAGTAGAGAGGAAAAGTAACTAAGAGAAAAAAAAAAAAAACATAAGGTCTAAATTAGTTTAAGAGAGATTAGCTAGGATCTCTTCCTTTTGGTTCCTAACCAAAAGGCACCACCAACCATCATGGGCAGCTACAACCATGAACTTCTTGCTACCTCAACGACCGTTTCTGATCGACTCTTCAACCGTTGCCTTGTCCGTGAGAAGACCACAAACGAACGCATTCATCTCAAAGCTTCTCAAGTCGAATCAGATTCGTGCTCCTTCGTCGTCACTTACCAGCCGCGTCTCCAGGTTCGTAATGAGAATCTCGACGGACACGAAATGAAGTCCGTCATCAAACGTCGTCGCCATGAAGAAATCAAAGTCGAAGACAGCATCCCAAAACAGTATCTTGGCTCCCAAGACACATGCGTTGAGCACGTCATGGTCATCTTGTCGGCGATGCCCCTATCGCACTCTCTCCAAGAACGTCTTGTCCGTTACATCTCAGTCGAATCTGTTAACTTCCACAGAAGCCGCGGCGGAAGAGGAGGTTTGAAGATAGAAGTTGACGTCAAAGTCAACGAGGAAGAATGGGTGAAGTGTGATTGCACTTGTGAAGACAAGGGTAGTACTTGTCGTCAGGTCCCGGAGACGGATTGTCCGATATGCTTAAATGAGTTAGATGGTCCGATGGGTCGCGTAGAGTTGTCATGCTCCCACCACTTTCATAGAGACTGTATTATGATGTGGCTGGGAAACAACAAGTCTTGTCCTATCTGCCGTAGCAACGCCATCGGCCAAACCGTTTCTCTCTATTAAATTAAATTCGCATTGTGGTTTGTAAAACCTTTAATATGTGATATTGGGCCTTTATCCATTAAGCCCATTTATGTTGTCTGAAATCGAAAAAAAAAAAAAAAAAAACAATAAGAAATCTCTTTTATTTTCTTTGTCCTGTCTCTTTCTTCTCCTCAACCCAAAGAAAAATTCTCAGCAAAATCAAACAAAGAACAGAACACGAAGCAAAATATTTGCAGGTAATAACAATTACACTTACTTACTTGTGAAATCGAATCCGATAGTTGGCATACGAAGTGTTTCCAAAATCTGAGTATTCCTCATTATACGAATGGATTTGAGTTGCTAGATCGTAGTATTTGCTATGAAACCTTCAAAAATTTTCAATAGAATTAGACTGCAAAGATTCGTGATTTTGTGAAATTTACTTCTGTTTGGTGTTTTTGTTTTTCTAATGTTGGCATCATAATCAAGTGATAATCTTCTCACAGGTCAAAGCTTAGTGCTGGGTTCTCTTCTTCCTCTCTCATGGAGACGAGCTCTGACTTGTCTTCCATGATTCGTCTTAACATTGGTAAAATTTCTTACCTTTTATCTTTCTCTTGCAATCGCATTACTTTCTACTTACAAGTCTTGGTTAAAATCCATCCTTTTGATTCCTAAATGTTTGAATCGAACCAATTAGTAGTTAGTACTACATGATATTGATAAAAATGGTATCTAAATAGTGTGGGAACTATTGTACTTGGTCATCTTTTTCTTAGTTAAGTTCCTGACTGAGATGGTGCATGTCAATTTCAGAAAGAAAAAAATTCTTGAAAAATGAAAACTTTGGGGCTTAGGTTTCAGTTGCTAACCCTCAATGTTTCTTGGGTTGATCATGTGGAAAGGCCATAACTGTGTTGTTTTATCCTCTTAGATATTTGTGTGGTTCCTCAACCATCTTCTGAGTGAAAAAAGAAACCTTTTTTTTTTTCTTACACGAGGCCTAGCTCTTTAATAAACTATAAGAATGTTTGTGTTCGTGATGCAGGTGGAAAGAAATTTTGTACTACCATTGATACTTTGACTATCCGTGAGCCAGACTCAATGCTCGCAGCTATGTTTAGTGGTCGACATGCAATGTGCCAGGAATCCAAAACGGTATTATTGTATTCTATGTTAGTTTAATTACAACCAGATAATTTGTTTTAGGATGATTCCATTTCAGAACGCTTCACTGAGTGTAACAGTTGGTCCTTGGATTGCATAGCCTTCATTTAATGATAAACCAAAATATAGTTATTTGGAAAGACTGTAACTTTAGCTACCCACTTTTAAGAGGTGTTTAGAAATGCAAGAATCAATTAAAAAGGTTGTGCTCTGACCTACAACATATGCACACACTCATTTTATGTGTGTATGATTGAGTATGCATATGTGTGCACTTGTGACAAAGTATGTCCACTAAACTAGTTGATTTAATTGTTGCAGGGATATGTATTCATAGATAGGGATGGGAAGCACTTTCGTCATATTTTAAATTGGTTGCGTGATGGCATTGCTCCTAGTCTGTCAGATCCTGATTGTTCTGAACTTTTGCGCGAAGCAGACTACTATCAGCTTCTCGTAAGCTAAGCTTTTCTTTTACCTATTTATCCTCGTTTTGTTCATTTTTAATCTGCTAACTAGAGTTTTACTTTTTGTGGAGTACATGACTAAATTTTTGCTGGAGATGTAATACGTTTGCATTTTTCGTCCTATATCAGGGGCTGAAAGATGGCATAAAAGATTTGAGAAGAGAAGTTGGTGAAGTAGAAGCTGAACTAACGCGTGTAGATATCATCAAATGTATACAGTCCGAGAGAGTCAGGTTCCGAGGAGTTAATCTTTCTGGAATTGATCTGTCTAAACTGGTAATATTTCTTAATCTCAGATTCTTGTAGGTTACCATACTATTGGCTGACTTGATCTCGGTGCATTTCTCATCACCCAAATTCGGAGATCCTTTGTGGGTTTGATAAACTTCTGTGGAGGAAAATTAATAGAACGTATAGACTAACTGATTCTTGTTGTTTTAACCTGAGTTTAAAAAGAACTGGCAGTTACATATCAAAGAACATGTTTATTTGATTCATTTCAATTGGAATACACATCTGCTACATTACTGAGTGTCTTTATTATTGTCAACATCAAGGGATTAGTAAACCTATCCGGGAAGAAGAGCTTCGTCTTTGTCAGTGACTATTTCGTATTTACAGTCTGAATGTATCTGTTTGAATAACGTAGGATCTATCCCTTGTGGATTTCAGCTATGCTTGTCTCAGGAATGTGTTTTTCTCTCGTACAAATCTTCAGTGTGCCAAATTTCGGGTAAATATGTTGTATCAATCTTATTTTTTTCTGCTTTGGTGGAAGAATATATCATCATATCAACTTTGCTTGAACATCTGCTTATCATATATGCTGAATTACTAATTTCTCAAACAGGATGCTGATGCTGAGGGCTCCATCTTTCACAATGCTATTTTGCGCGAGTAAGGAATTTGTCAGATCCCATCGTATTAGATAATTTGTACCACTTCCTGAAAGATTTAAAATTCTTTCCTTTCTTATAAAGGTGTGAGTTTACTGGCGCAAATCTTAGAGGAGCGTTGTTAGCTGGTACAAATCTTCAGAGTGCAAATTTACAAGGTGCATATAAGCCTAATCTTACTTGTTAATGATCTTTTTTAGACAGCCATGTAATAAAATGTCACATATAAAACATAATTTGACTAAAAAAATCTGACTCTTTGTACTGTAGATGCCTGCTTAGTGGACTGCAGCTTCTGTGGTGCAAATCTCGGAACTGCACACTTGCAGGTGCCTTAAGTAGTCTGTGTAGAAATAGAATTTCAATCCCACGTATCCAGAAGGTGTTAATGAGCATAGCAGTGATTTAGTGATAATGTTTGATTTCTCTTTCTTACCTAATAGAATGCGGACCTTACAAATGCCAACTTAGAAGGAGCAAATCTTGAAGGTGCAAATTTGAAGGTAAGCAATCCCTTTTGTTGACAGTTTATACTCAGCCTTAATTCGATTTGTGCAAAAGTGTCTGGAGGAGACAGATAAGTGATAATGTGGCACTTTCTCTTAAATGAGTGTTTAGTTGCGGTCTAACCGGATCATACATGTATAGGGTGCAAAGTTGAAGAATGCCAACTTCAAAGGAGCAAACCTTCAACGAGCTTACTTGAGGCATGTAAATCTGCGAGAAGCGGTAAGTCCAAAAACAATACTTTGGTAATGGAAAAACATATATATATGGCAGATTGATATTGGCCAGTAATTGGTTTTCATCTTTTTCTACTTTTTCTTCAAATTTCTGAGTAGAGCATAAACGGCTAATCCCTGCGATATATGTATGTTTATGTAACAGCATTTGGAAGGGGCAAACCTCGGTGGCGCTAATATGACCGGTGCTATCCGATAAACTCCATTTGCTCAGACCGACTGTAAGTCTCGTCTTATAATGATTTGTAACTGGCTTTTTTGGCAAAACGTGAATGTAGCGAGTGGCCATATCAAAAAAGCTTCTTGTTGTTGAAATAATATAAAAATATTCTTTCTTCAAGAATTCAGGATAATCTAATAATGTATTATATTTCTCTAATTCAAGATCACCATATCGTTAAAATCATAAGACAAACGCACAAGAAGTCTTATTCGTTTGTCTTATGTATTATACTTTTTGTTGTTTGTCTTATGATATTAACGAACAAGAAGTCTCATCATCTTATTCTTTCTTAAACTCTCCAGTAAGATGTCTCTTAACAAATTTGGTCTCATCAAAATTAATCAGAGGTTAACAACATACAAGCTACATGCATCAACTACTGAAACCAGTTAGTAATTATCTGCCTCAGAACTGAGCTGCGACAGATCAAACTTATACAAACACATTTTTAAAGGATGAATTAAGTAAACACAAAGGTAGGTAACATGAAGCTCCTCTAGGCAAAACTAACTCCAAGTAGCAAACTCTAGAGACTCGTGTTGTATAAAAGGGTAAAATAATGTTCTTATTTATGCTAATCACTTGTTTTTGTATGTAATGTCATTTTTCTAACTTGAAGGTGGGTTTTTTTTTTTTTTTTTTTTTTTTTTATATATAAAGACTAATAACACACGAAACAAGTTATATCTTGAGACTGCCAAACGAACTCTTGCAAGGTAGATAGAATTCACAAAAGGTCAAATCATCCCACAGCTCTTAGGGATTGGAAAATACTTAATTACAACTGATGTATTATTTCTTTCTAGAGAAGAATAGAATTGAAAAAGAATAAAAGACATTTTCTGAAGTTGGCTTTTTTAACTATAGAGGAAGAAAAGCTGTTTTCTGATGACTCCACTTCAAAGGACTTGATGAGCTTTCCCGTAGTATCGGTTAATGAAAGACGACTGCAGAAAACAAAATAACAGAAAAGATCAGCAAACAATTCAGAGCGTCGTCGTAACAAACTATACTATAACATTCTTTTTAAGAGTTACTGGTTTCTTGGAGA
Source organism: Camelina sativa (assembly GCF_030686135.1). Taxonomy (NCBI): domain Eukaryota; kingdom Viridiplantae; phylum Streptophyta; class Magnoliopsida; order Brassicales; family Brassicaceae; genus Camelina; species Camelina sativa. The sequence continues at coordinate 24,382,158 of NC_141881.1, forward strand.
AGGCTGGTTAGTTTGTTTGTCCTTTGTTCTTACCGTCAGGAATGTAGGGACATGGGGTGAAGGGCGAGGGTAGAATTTGTAGAACTTGATGCTTTGAAAGGCTTCCTTAGTCTCTTCGCTCATTTCTTCTATTGCTTTCTCTCGAGCCTCTCTAGCCTCTCTATTAGCTTTCTTTGCTGCTCGAACTTGCTCTTTCACAAACTCCTGGGAAAAAATAAATAACATTATTTGGTAATTTAAAGAATATAAATACTACTCAAGTGTCAAGAACTGACAATTTGCGTCTACAGCTTGAACTTACTTTGAATTCATCCTCTTTCTCAGCAGCTAATAATTCCCCTTCAATCAGATCATCAACAAATTCCTGAGATAGATGCAAAACAAAAACAAAAAAAGCCATCTCAAGATTCAGCATACAGTGAATGCAATTTGAACAAACAGGGAAAGTGCAGTGAGAAGATGACAACTCTCTTTCGATTTAAATGAACAAGTAAATCCAAGTTTTGCTCGTTACAGAAACACACACACCTGAAGTTTGGTATACTTCCAGTCAAATACAAGCTGCATTAACAGAGAAAATTAAAGCTTTGATTATAAAAAAAGAATACCCAAAATTAAAGTGGCCCCTATCAAAAGACTGTCACTTCCAATACAATGTTCATTGCATGCCAAAAAAACTTACTGGCTCCGGTTCAGAATCAGAGGGGGACAAAATGTCGACCTCAGTACTCTGTTCAAGTGCATCTTCCACAAACGGGTTATAGAAATCTGCAAAAAAAATAAAGAAGAGACATTAGATTTTGTTGTTGTGTACCCACATACATAATAAAGAATAGTATAAATGGTTCCCTTTAGAAATTTTAACTAGTACTGGTAGTAAGAGTATTTAAACTCACAAGGAAGGGAATACTCGAACTTCTTGATACGATCTTCCTTCAAATGTCTGAGAGCAGATCTGCAGATAAATGTACAAAGCTTAATTAATTTGACTACACCATAACTTGTAGATTATATGCAAAAAGGATATGTGATGATGCCATGTAACATGTTGCTTACCTCCTTTGCGTACAGCCCATGATAAAAATTTGAAAGTTCATCCTATCAACTTGTTTATCTCTGCAAGAAGCAAAAGCAATATAGTAACTGCCAGTAATAAACACCCAAAATGCGAGAAGATCTCGTCACCATGGTACCTTGTTTCAAAAGGAATGTAAGGAACCCAGTCCATTTTCATCTGCTTCATTGGAACGATTTCCTCCGCTGCACCCTGAATCGATGTGATTGCTAACTTATCAGAAGGCGGAAATGGTGATTCAACCTGCAAAATATAGAACATATTTCTTATATAGAGAAATGGTTGTTATATGATCAGTGATAGCAAGCAAACCGTTAATAGAGAGACTTACAGCAACAACTGATGGGACATGGACCATTTTTTTTCCTTCGGTGTCATAGAAGTACTGAGCTGTAACCATAAGAAGAGAAAATTGACTAAACATGCATGAACTAGAAGCAAATTAGAGTGCCAAAAGATACAAGTTATTAAAAGATAAGTAAAAAAAATCTCAAAACGAGAGAAAACATATCTTACGTTCAGCAAAGCCAAAAACAAAGACTTTCTTGCCATAGAGTATTCCTCCTTCCTCAAATGCTTCCTGAAAGATAAATAAATTACCAGAATATATCTCTTGTCAAACCCCTTCTTACAATATAGACAACAGACAACAACAAAAATGGAGAATGTAATAATCCAAAACAACTTACTTCAAGAGTTTTGAAATCCCAATTGAATTCATTATAAACTGCATCTAAATTATGCCACTGCCATCACAATTTGACAAACATATATAAGCAAAGCACATCGATGGAGAGAGTAACTCAGAGATGTTGAAGCTCCTAAAAAAACAATATATATATATACCTCAGTTCCCACTGGAAATGCAGCCTTCCACAAATCTTCCTGCAAACACAAACACAAACACAAAACAAAACAAGCCATTTGTTTTCACTGACTCAAGCTCGCCATAACATACAACTGTTCTCGTAGAGGTAAATCCACAGTAGCATTCTGACACCACCAAACGAGTTTATCAGAACCAAGAGTTCTTAACAGGTCCGCAAATAAGAGAATCCCCCACAAAACAGATGAACAGAATCCTCTTTATATAAATGAACTAAAAACGTAGTATCTCACATTTGTTGTATTCAAAGAGAAGAAGCCCCAAAATTGCAGTGATGAAATCAAAAGCAGTATACATAATTTAGCCCCCAGAGTACGCTAGGGTTAGACAAAGCATTACCAGATTACGTTTGTCCTCAAAGTACTCAGTCTCTTGCTGTGGTCTGGTTCTGGTCGCTCGGGGTTTCTTCACATCTTTCTTCTCAGCTTCCTTCTTCGTTTTCCTCTTTCTCTTACCACCACGAAGAGAAGGTTTCTTCTTATCACCATTCACTATTACGACCCCAAGCACCAAATCAACATAACCAAGTCTCAGTACATGATCAGAAAAATCTCAATACTAAAAACAAAGATTAAATATTTCAAATCGATTTAGAATATACGGCGAAAGGAGGTACCTGTGCCTCCTCCATTATCGACGATTTGCTGGTTAGGTAGAGCCTGAACACAAGGAAAACGAAGACATCATTCAACGGGTTTGAGAACAGTGAAAAGAAACCCTAATAGATCAATGAAACGTAACCTAATCGAAGAAGAAGAAGAAAGACAATAGAGAAACTTACCATGTTTTCAGATTTTGCAAGAGTAGAGATCGAAACAAGTCGATGAGCGATTGACGCGAGAGAGAGAGGTTTTTAAAACAGAGTTGTGAGGTTTTTTTTTTGCCGCTTATGATTGACGCTAACGCTATTAATGAAACCCGGTAAGCAAGAACCGGATCGATTTTGGGTTATTGGATCAATTTTGGTTTACCAAAATTGTAACTAAAACACAATTTGGTTATAAAAACCCCTAGCGTCTCCGATTCGTACTAAATCGGAAAGATGCTCAAAGGTCCGGGCAATTCTCCACCTTCTTCACCGATAGAAAAAGAATCCTTCTCCTCCGATGTCGAACACGTTAAGGTTAAGGTTAGAATTTGTCAATTTGATACTCTCTCTCTCTCTCTCTCTCTCTCAAATCTCCTTGTTGTGATTTATTTTGTTTCTCCATGTTTATTTGTAGGGATATCGTGGGATAAAAGCCATTGGTTGTACTCCCGCTAACGAATCCATATCAAAGTTTGGACTCCATTGCTTCAATTCTCACAAGGTAACAACTCATGACTCTATGTTGCTCTTATTCCCTTTCTTCTTCTTCTTCTTCTTCTTCTTCTTCTTCTTCTTCTACTGTCCTTTTGGTTCTGATTTTACATCTCCACGGCTGTATATATGTAGGGGACTAATTTACAGTTCTTGACTGTAACCCAACTCCTTCCGCGAGCTGTTTCACATGTCAAATATATATTATGACATTGGATGCCTGTGACCCCGCCAACGGTTCTATTCATAGTATCGACACCTGTGTTTGGCATTCTTCTCAGAGGAATGATGAGAACTTGAGATTAATCACCACTTATTGCAGACCTACAGGTAACATGGTCTATATATGATTTTCCATATGTCCCTTTTATTAGCTATCGTTTTTTTTGAACTGTTGATTTTGTTGTTACGTACTAGCCCCGTCTTAAATATTTTGTATGTTTCTGACCCCCCCTTAGGATTCCCACCATGTTTAATTATCTGCTCTATACTATATAAGCCTAATCTATGAGTGAAAATATCAAGTCGTCTGTATATGTTTCATGTATGCATGTTTTTTTTTTGTCATGACCTTACAAGTTACATGCATAATTGTTTTTGGTGTTTCTGTCTATGCTAGTTTTCCATCCACCAATTCAATTAATAATCTTCTATAAATTTGTTGCTCTAGGGTCTGGAGAAAGCGGTTCCCAATGGGACCCAAATGGTGTAGACGTGCTCTATACTGGTCTGATGCCTAAGTGGCTAGATGATGATGCACTTACAGGAAGCGATAAGCTACACTTCTATGAGGTTTGCTGTTTAGCTATGAACCTTTTTTTTTTTACTTATTTCCTTTTATTTGATCATCTGCTCAACACACCCGACAGACACCCAACACCTTGTTGTTCCACTAAAAATGTTAAAAATGTTTCAAATGTAGGTGAATGATTCGGATTTGCGCAAGAGAATGCATGGCTTCATCTATATGCTCAAGTTGCTGCATACTCTAGGTGGATTTATCACATGGTGAGGAATAATATATGCCTAGAGAAGTGAGAGTATACTCTCTTTTTTTTTTTGGTTCATGCACTCTTCTCTTAGCCATGCTTTTTGTTTTGCAGGTGGATCATCTCCCATTGGAGATAAAGAAAGTGGTGGTACAAACAAAGGAAGACATAGAGTCAACTTTGAAGTTGAAGTCGAGCAATGCAATCTTCTACTTAAGTTTCAAGACTCGTGGAGGTGCCGAGTACAAATCCATAATAAGGCAAACGAGGGATGGAAGACCACAACACATGTGCCTTGAAGTTAAAAATGTTGAGATGAACAAGTAGACATCGAAATAAGGAATCCCAATCTTTGTTAATTTTATCATCATCTATAATTGTTTTAGAATGGGTCCATTTAATCATGTAAAATAACACATGTTCCTTGAAGTTAAAAATGTTTAGATGGAAATACCTTTTCAAATGTATAAATAACTTTTACATCTGCGATTCTGAAAAGTAATCTGAAGAACAATTTAAAACAGAGTTTTAAAACAGATTTTTAAAACAGAGTTTTGTGTAAAGGGCTTCCAAAACCCCTAGGTCCTATAAGCAAACCAGGCTTGGAGTCCATCTGCATAGCGTCTATCCTCAAGGGACCCAAGTACTAAAAGCTGTGCCCGAAGTTGCTTGTGAGTTCACCATGGCGCCGAGCATTTCTTTCACGCCAGAGGGAGTGCAGAGTAAGTTGGAAAGTGTTCCGTATTAAGAACCCTTGAAGATGATCCTGGTGATCTGCAGAGAAATAATCCACCAATTGCAGCCAGTCATTAGTGAACCTGGTGTTATAGAGAGTCTTCGCAATAGCAGACCAGACTGCAGAAGTGTAAGAGAAAGTAAAAAACAGGTGGTTGCGAGTCTCCACAGGCGTGGAACAGAAAGCACAGCCCACAACTCCACCATTGTTCCAAACCGCCATACGATCCCTCGTAGATAGCCGGTTATGCATAGCAAGCCAGGTGCAGAAAGAGTATTTAGGGGTTGTTTGAGCAAACCATACTCCTTTATGCCAAGCTATAGGCTGAGATGTTTGTCGAATATTATTCCAAGTATCCTTGGTCGAAAAAACTGTGTTAAAGACACATCCCTTCCCCTTCCACAACACCACATCCCTTTGGTCAGTAATTCTGTTCCGATATGTCTGACTCAAAGCATCTTCAATATCTCTCAGCATGTCCATACGATGGTTTGTTCTCCTTCGCCGGCTCCATGCTTCCTGAACAGTGATATGTTGCCCAATTCCCAAATCAATCAGGCCTCTCTCCCCAATGACATCCATCAGACAGCCCTTATCCGACCAGTTATCAAACCAAAAGGATGCAACCGCTCCATTCTTAACTTCAACCTTAGCAAATGTCTTGGCCACTCCTCTATAACTCAAATGTGATAGCGTTTTTACGTGATCACAGACACAGAGAAGAATCCACAAAATTGTAGTGATGAAATCATAAGGAGTATACATAATTTACCCCCAGAGTACGCTAGGGTTAGAGAACAAAGCATTACCAGATTACGTTTCTCCTGATGTCCTCAAAGTACTCAGTCTGTTGCTGTGGTCTGGTTCTGGTCGCTCGGGGTTTCTTCACATCTTTCTTCTCAGCTTCCTTCTTCGTTTTCCTCTTTTGCTTACCACCACCACCACGAAGAGCAGGTTTCTTCTTATCACCATTCACTAATACGGTCCCTTCTCGATATCACCAAATCAACATAACCAAGTCTCAGTACATGATCAAAAAAATCTTAATTGCGTCTCAGGATACTGAAAACGAAGATAACATTTTCAAATCGAATTAAAGGAGGTACCTGTGCCTCCTCCATTATCGACGATTTGCTGGTTAGGACGAGCCTGAACACAAGGAAACGAAGACATCAATCGACGGGTTTGAGAACAGTGAAAAAAACCCTAATAGATCAATGAAATGTAATCTAATCGAAGAACAAAGCCAATAGAGAAACTTACCATGTTTTCCGATTTTGCAAGAGTAGAGATCGAAACAAGATGATGAGCGAGCGACACGAGAGAGAGAGAGAGAGAGAGAGAGTTTTTAAAACAGAGTTGTGAGGTTTTTTTTTTGCCGCTTACTGAAACCCGGTAAGCCAGAACCGGGTCGATTTGGGTAATTGAATCAAAAGTGTTGGAAAAATCGAACCGGAACAGAAACACTCGAGTAATCGAGTTTGGTAAGTGCCTAAGACCATGTATCTACATTGGTTTAGAATTACAACACCATACTTATTAATTACACATCATATTTTCTCTCTTCCACATCATAATTCAACATTCATTTTTCTTTTATATTTTACAATGGTTAAAAAATATATTCTATAATTTTATTTTCTTTTATGATTTGTATTAAGTTATTATACATATTACTAAATGAACTTTTTTAACTAAAATAACTAAGAGTCAAATAACTTTTGTTTTCGTTTTTATTTAATATATTATTTTTTTCTATAAAATAATTAATATATTATAAAAGAAAGTATTTATAAAAGAAAGTATTTCAATATCAAATCTTTTCTAAACAATAGTAGTTGTGTCCTATATTGTCAAATATTGTTTTGGAGATTCTCTCCTAACTACTTCCTTATATGTCTAAACTACAATCTTACCATGATCTCGTTGATGTCTAAGAGCTCCCATGATCCTCCTCCTCCAATAAGAAAGATATCAAGCTTACTTTGCGTTTTCTCCGGGTTGCAAAAGCTGATGGTTTCAACTTCTTACCAGCTACTGCAAAACACTCATGGATGGAAATATCAGAAGATAAGAGATCTTCAAACATTCCTTCCAAAGCAGCCCAAACAGCTTGAACATCTCTTGTGTCAACTGTTGAGGTTTGAGATTTTACACTTTCAAATCTATTCACATCTATTTAAAACATAAAGTGGATGTTGAAATCCAAAAACAAATGATTAAATGAATAACATTGGATTTTAACAAGTATTTGTAAATCATACATGTAAGTCTTGAGAATTTCAAACGCTTTATCCATGGGAGAAATGGTTTTGTAACCTTTGATGTAAATGAAAGTAGATTTGTTAAGGTACATATTTAGTTCACTCATAGAACACATTATAAATGACCTATTTAAACTTCTCTCACAACATCGTTTTGAGACGAAATGAGTATAAGTGTTGTCTAAACACTCTTAATCTACCTCTAACTCTGATAAAATCATCTATATATAAATTATTTGATTGATTGATTGATACATTGAGTATAAATTTACATTAAATTCTATATAAATATAAATTGTAGGTGTAATTGTTTATATATGGCAGCAAATTAGTCATTTTTTTGGTTTTTTGAAATGTTGAATAGAGATTAACAAAAAAATAAGCAAAACATATGTAAAATATTAAAAAAAAAAAACATAAGTAAAATGTTTTAACAATTATCAGATATCATACCATCTATTTTTTATTGTCACAATAGCATTTTGTTAGTTCATTTAAAATATCATTTTGTATAAAATTTTAATACAAGTTCTTAACTTTCATGTAGTTTTCCATTTTACTTTCAAACATCTAATACATTATATAATACTCTATTAATACAAATAAAAGATTAAGAAATATGAAATAAAAAAAATATTAATAACACAGATTATATCATGGCTTTTTAAAATAAAAAGCTAAACACATTTGTAAACTAAATACATAACCTAACTAAAAAGATATAGCCTTACAATTTTTTACTATTTTGTGGCATTGGATAAATAGACTTTTCAATACACATGAGGCACGGTAATGTATATTATATAAAAATAATAATAATAATAATAATAAAAGACCAAAAAACATGAAAAACAAAGAAAAGCTTACTGATCATTCTATTCAGCGACTGTAGCAGCGTGATCAATGCGGCCTACACGTTAGAATATATGTCTGACAGAATTATCGAGTGTGGTGATTGGTGGTCGTATGGAGTTACGGTGTTCCTAGGATATATATATGTTTCCTACAAAGTTTGTGTCATGAAGAGCCGAAGAGGATGGATGAGAACACTACTTCTGGCCTTATTTGTGGCGCCGAAGCAATTGGCAAAAATCGCTTATATCTAAATATCTAATATATGTAAATACGGCACTGTTTTGTGCTCCGTTTCTTTAAAAGACTAGCGCCTAGGTACTTTAATGAAAGTAGTGGAGTTTGAAAAACAAAATACATGAACGTATCATAATCACAAAATCAAGAAAAAAGAATATAAAATATCATTGAATAGTTATCCAAAGATTTGCAACAAATATAAGTAAAAATAAATAAATTCATATACAATCAAAGATCAAAAAACTCTGTTCTTTGTTAGTTCTTGATCTTAGTCCGTACGTAGATTTTTTTCAGACTTTTTGTTCTAGCTTAATCCCTGCATGTCGCCCCAGGAGCAATTATTATTATTGTTGTTGTTGTGATGGTCGTTTGTTGCGGTTACCACGGCTGTAGAATCAGCCGGGAATAGTGAAGCGAATTGATGAACATCAAGAACAAGATTCTCGTCAGTGACAACAGATGATTGTCCGTTAGAGATCTCTCCACTATCACTTCCCCAATCAAGAAGCTTAGCTATGTCTTCTTGCATTGTGTTCATTTGAAGAGACTCATCTTCCTGCGGTTTCAAATCTGCGTTTCAGTCAAAAACATATTTTAATTTTTTTACCTGGAGACAAGTGTAGTTTAGATTTGAAGCGTTTTGAGCGGTTTTAATTTACCTTGTAAGGAACATAAGTTGTCAGAAGAATCATAATGTCCGAAACTAACCGAGAAGAAATTGTCGTTGTCGTTGTTGTTGTTGTTGTGGTTCGGAGGAGAAGCTGTGAGGTTTCTTCGTTTTGAGGGCCGATCTCTGCCTTCAGCGGCTAAAACTTCAGCCTCTTCAAGGACATCCTCTAAGAGGCTGCAGCTACTACTTCTTCTATGAACACCAGAACTGTTAAGGTTATGATTTTGTCTCTCATTGTCTGTGAAGTTGTTGATGTTATTGTAGGCATCTATTTGGGGAATTTGGTTTGAAGGGAGCTGCTCTTGTTTCATGGAGTAAACCGGGCTGGTATGAAAGGAGGTGGGAGAAGGAGTGTAATGGGAGTGGAGATAGCTTGGGGAAGAAGTTGTTGTAGGGTAAGAAGATGAAGGGTTTAAAGAGAAGGAAGGAGAAGAAGAGTAATTGTTATTAGTGTTGTGGTAAGTAGCGGTTTGAGAGGTTGGGGAAGGGTAAGGCAATGTTAGAAAGGAAGTGTAGGATTCTCTTGACACAGGGGAAAATGGTGCGGTTGAGACGCGGTTGATGCAATTGAGAGGAGTATTAGCATTGTTGTACCGTTTTGCGAGGAGGGATGAAGGCGGTTGAAGGAGAGGTGGAGGTCTAGGGAAAGTGAAATTTGCGTCGTTGTTGTTGGTTTGGGAATGTTGGAGGGCGAAGAGAGGAAGAGTCGGGTATTGGTTGTTGCGAGGGAAAGGAGAGGAGAGTGGCGGTGGAGGCGGTGTGGAACAGAGTTGAGAAGGAGTTTGCGGTGTGTTTGGAGTGTGAGGGCTAAGTGGATGGAGGAGATTAGCGGTTGGTGAATGGAAAGTGAAGGATGATGGGGAATTTGCGTTTGCGTTTAGTGGTGTTGGAGATGGAAGAGGTGAGGATGATGGTGTGTTTGGTTGTGAAGAGTGTGGTTGAAAATACATTTGCTGATGATGATGGTTATGCTGTTGTTGTTGTTGATGATGATGTTGTTGTTGTTGATGTGGATGTGGATGGAGTTGATGGTTAGGGATAATATCTGGAGGATAAAGAGGAAGTCCTTGGCGATGGAGGCGTTTCAAACGCGTGTTCCAGTAGTTCTTGATCTCGTTGTCTGTTCTTCCCGGCAACTAATTATACAAATTTGTGAAAAGATTAGTTTCCGTTTAACGCAAGTAACTAGGTGTTAGGTTAGTTGTTTATATACCTGAGCAGCCATGCGAGCCCATTTGTTACCAAGCTGAGCATGAAGCTGAATGATGAGACGTTCTTCATCGCCGGTGAAAGAACCTTTTTTGAGATTAGGACGGAGATGATTAGCCCATCGAAGACGGCAGCTTTTGCCGCAACGAGCCAAACCTGTGTTTTTCTGAACAGCGTTCCAGTTTCCTTCACCGTTCTCTCTAACGTACGCAGCAAGTATCTCATCTTCAGCCGCAGTCCATGGACCTTTCTTCAATACCACTCCTCCGTCTGATATGTGATTGGTGGATCCACCGTCCTTCCCTGCTCCTCCTCCTCCTCCTCCGTACATGATCATAGCTTCTTCCCTTGCCGATTCAAGAAGAGAAAGAAACTAAAAAGAAAAAAAACAGAGTTTGTATCGTCGTCGGAAAGGCTTATGATTGGGGGGATTTGAGAAAGGTGAGACCCACAAAGTGATTTTCACCCCCCAAGTTCGGCCATCAAAAAAATATTTGTTGTCTCTGCTTTGTTTTTTTCTTTTTACTGTGACAAATGATGGACGAAGAGGGAGAAAACAGAAAGAAGAGGTAACTTTGGTAATTTTCCGGTGTAAAAATTACAACGGAAAAAACAAGAAATTAAAAGAGATATAAATAAAAAAGAGGAGAGACAGAAAGAAATTAACAGTGTTTGTTTCTCTGGACACAACACAAGTCTTCTTAAGACAACTCACAAGATCGGTTGTTTTTTCTTGTATTTTACACATGTTTTTCTTTTTCTTTTTCTTACCTTATATTTTAGGCAATGACATTTGTAACGCGCTTTGTGTTCATACTACAACTGTGTCTTCTTTTAATACATGCGAATCAGGATTTGATCATACGACTTACTTTTTACATGATTAGCTATTTTTATACATGTAGAAACAGCTTATTTTTACAAAGATTGGTCACGTGTTTTCAACTTGCAAATAACACCTTTTTTATTTCTTACAGAACTGTCAGTTTGGATAGATAAACACAAGATTATCAGATTCTATTACTCGGCGTTCCCAACAGTCAGGTGTACGTATGTCGAATTCTTACAGAATCCGGAGATTACAACTAAATAGAAAGATTTAGTTGTTATTTTAATACTCTTTTATCTCATTAATTAATACTCTTTTATCCATACCATGATGCCTTATGGTATCTTTTCTTATCTTTGAACCACTTGTTGTGACCTTTCCTTCTTTCAAAGCAAATGACGCAACCGTACCCACTTGTGTGTGCCATAATTTAGACACAAAGACTCGACCAAACAACCTTCACTATGGTCGTATTATTATCATCATATACTATAATAATCCATTTATATATATATATATATAACAAATAGAGAAGTGTAGGAAGACCAAAGACTTTCATGGAATCAGGTGAATCGAGAACTAGATTGGTTTGATTGAACATCTAAGTTAGGAAAATAGTTAGCTAACCAGGGCGTCGATATCAGTAAACATTCTCCAATTTCAACTCTTAGATCACTAGACTGATGACTCTAAACCGGCTTGAACCTCAAACCAAAACTAACCACATCACAAAAAAAATAAAGAAGCCTAAGTACAAGATATTGATTCACATGTCGACTCACCAGGTTAAACAGCTCTAGGGGTTTTGTTTGTTTCCGTTTTCTTCCCCAGCGATCAATTACATATCCAGCCTTTTTATCACCTGATGCAAAGATGAGCACAAAAATGCTGTGGCGATAACATTTGCTTGGGACAGTGGTACTCCAGAGCCTCCTTGAAATTGTTAGGCTTGTTCTTGATTGGCTGTTTTTTTTTAGAGCTGTAGCGCCAAATCAGGCTGTTGGGAATCGACTCGAACACCAGAAGACTGTTTTGCAGGAGAATCAGGCGAATGAACTCCGATGTTCAAATCTGGAGGGAGATTGAGATTCTCTTGTCTGTGCTTTAACTGGACTTGTGGAGTAATGCCTCCTCGCCATGGGGACTGGACATGGAATCTTGTGAAATCAGAAGTTGGAGCAGCCATCTGAGGGAAAACAATTGGTCGGTTGTTCTGAAATGGTTGTTGGGATCCTCCGTTCATCATCCCATGGACAGGCTGTTGCTGCACAAATGTCTGGAAAGGGAAACCATTCTTTTGAGGATGGAACTGTGTCTCTTTGGGGTCTCTCGATGTAAAAGCTTGTTGGTGAAGTTGGTGTTCCCTTGAAGGATTATACAAGGACTCTGCAGATATCTGGCTGCTTTTCTGAATACTATGATTTTCAAATGTTTGTTTACTATTATTCCCTCCAGCTCCTATAGACATCCATGCTCGTGCTGCTGCTACAGAAGCATTGCTTGTATCTTCACTTCTTGCGGATAGTGGTGATGAGACATTGGGAGGAATATTATTAGCTTTAAGGTCATTATGAGTGGAGTTGTGCTGTGTTCGAGCCTTCTCATTGAAGTTTCTCATAAACTGTGCTTGTTCGCTGTGGCTTTGATGACTCTGTTCTCTCATGGGTTGTTGTGAAGTTGTTGCTGTGCGACTCATCTGATTAGCAGAATCAGTAGATAGATCAAACAATCTGTTGTTCACACTGGGAGAGACTTTGCCATTACTAAATCCACCAGGGAAGATCCCGTTAGTAGTCATCTGATGCTTATAATGTTCAGAATCTGTAGTGGTCATGCTCCTCATCATGTCACTGGATGACCTGTATGATGCCACTGTATCTGATTTTCCAAAGCTTCGGTGTTCCGAAACAAAAGCAGAACCAGAATTGGTTGGTTCTGCTGGTGGTGGTAAATTCAGCTCTACTTGCTGAGAGATCCTAGTTTGAGGCTTGACAAAATCTAGAGGGGAAGGATTTTGATATTCATGCTGGCTCATAGATTTTAGGTTTCCTACTTGAGTAGCGACAAAAGATGGAATCCCTTCTGACACAGCACCAATGGATGTTGGAAACGGGAAAGGACGGTTTCCATCTCGAACGGGTCTACTGCTCTGTTGTTCCTTTGTAGGTAGAGGAGTCTTAAACAAAAACTCATTCTTCTTTGCAGTAGCATTTGACTTGGGTTTTGAAAACACAGATGCTTCTTTAGGTGGTTCTTTAGGTGTGCAGGTTTCAAATAGAAGTACTGGTGTAGGAAGCGGCTCATATTCTCCAACCCAGCCCCGACCAAACTTAAAGTCTGCAGGTAGTGCTTGCTCGATTCGCTGAGAAGCTATTTTCCATGCAACGGGTCCAAGAGTAGCAGCAAAGCGTGCAAGGCTCCTACCATATGCATGTTCTGCATGAAGTCCTACCTGATGATACGGGGAAAAGATTTAGTCAAGAAGGTTACTAAATAATAAAAGAGACTGAAAATAGCAGGAATGAGACTTTGGACATAATGATTATCACTTACAGCAACAAACTGCTTGATTTCACTCTCAAATGTTGAGAAAATGGAATCAGATCTCTCATCGTCTTGCTGATCCCAATTTCCATAAGTTGCACGGCGGTCTTCCTCACCAATTGACAGCTTCCTCCCACATCTACCAAAGAGACCCTTTCCTGTAAGAGGTGTAAAAATGGAAAACCCCAAATTGTAGGTTAGAAACAATGAAAGATAATATCTTCTTGGAGAGAGAAGTATTAGAAAATCATATAACAAAGAATCATACCAGATGATAAGTCTTCTGCTTTCTCTAGACTGTCTGCCAAGGATGTGGTTCCCTCAAAAGGCACATCCATGTAGCTGTGCTTTTCAGGTCCGCCAGTTTGAGTGGAAACAGGCTCGGTCTGAGAAGCTCCTCCACTAGCAAGGTTTGCACCAGAGGAGAAATCAGAACATACGGGCTCTAGACCATTTCGACTGAAAGGCTGCCTAACTTGCTTCTTCACAGAGCTACCAGGTTTCACCTTTTCATCTGTTTTCAGCTCTTTTTCAGCACGTTTAATCTTAATCCGTGCCTTCTCGAACTTCCTCTTCCCCATTTCCTGAATAGTCCTTGCCTAATAGAAATGATTCAATATATAACGGAGTTCAATATTACCTGTGTACTATAAACAGATAATATAACATTTCCTGAATAGAAATGATTCAATATATAACGGAGTTCAATATCCCGGCAGGCAGGAAGTAAAAACTAATGCAAAAAAAACAAATAATTGGTGACAAAAATGAAAATGTTATATTACCTGTTTATAGTACACAGTATCTGAGGAATTGTATTGCATCGCATTTGAGCAAATCAACAAGACATCTCCCTGCAGTCAAAACATACAGTTCCAAAACCAGCTTAGCAACGATATAAACAATGGATTATAGACCTAATCCTAGCAAATACACTAGAGCAGTGTTATCACAAACGGATTATTCTACAAAGAAGCAAATATCCTGAAAAGAGAAACAAACTTATCACCCACCTCAAGCTCTTCTAATGTAGAATACGATCCATTGGCAAGCTTCTTCCTCACAGTGGAAAAATCCATGGGGTGCTCTATCATATCATGATAATCAGGAAGCTACAAATACAAAACAAAATATATCAAATAAGACAACTTCAAACTCCAATTGCCAAACGGAATGCTCAGAGATAATACTATTACCTCTTCAGGATCAACCGGTTCTGCATACACACCATATATGTCTTTCCTGTTTGGAAAAAAAAAAAGAAGATAATTTAAACAATGTGATAACGCAATCACAGACATCAGGAAAGAAAGAAAGAAGGGATTCCAAGTAGTGTACTTCTGAAGCTTGTCAAGGATCAACTTCAACGGCTTCTTGTCAAGGATAGGTGTTGTTTCTAAAGAGTGATCACACTGAGTCCCTAATTAAAACACCAAAAGAGATAGAAATGAGATAAGTCATGAACTCATGATAATCAAAGCTCAATACCAAGTAAGTAACACAGAAAATGCATCATACCACTGATACCAGAAGCGCTACTCTTCTTCCTCTCCTGAATAAAATATGCAGACATGTAACCACATATCAGAAACCTCAAAAATGTCTTTTGAATCAAAATCCAATACCAGACAAACAAAACAAAATAAGACAGAAGTGATTGACAGAGATAGTGTGACACAAACAACAACAACAACAACACATCTACAATTAAGAGAGAGAAAGAGAAAGATAATGGGCAATGGAGAGAGAAAGGTGAGAAGCGTGATCAGATTCTGTGGGAAGAGAGAGAAGGGAAGGAGTGAGACAGCATCAGTTAGTTTTTTTTTATCTTTTTTTTTTTTTGGGACAGTTGACCCCGACAGTTTTAAGTATCTCTCCCCAACACACAACACTCTCATTGCAAGCAACTACCACAGAGCTACAGAGTGAAACACTGAAACCTATCTCTCAACTCTTGCAATAAAGCTCATCAATTTCTAGGGTTTCCGTACATACCTTATCATCTTCTTCTTCATCATCTTGATCTCCCTCTTCTTCTACCTCTTCCTCTTCCACATCGCAATCCTTCTCTTCTTCTTCTTCTTCTTCTTCCTCATCTTCATCATCATCTTCATCCTCGTGACGGTTAATTTTCCTCTTCTTCACTTGCCTCTTCTCACTCGCATCTTCTTCCTCCTCTTCTGGTTCTTCGTCATCATCATCTTCTTCCTCTTCTTCTTCATAATCAGACGCGTGACTAACACGCGCTCTACTCTTCTTAATCGGAGGGTCAGCTCTAGCACGGCTCTGGTTCAGCTTAAGGACTTGCTTCAGCTTCCTCTGCTTTCTCTTCTCCTCTTCCACATCATCCTCTTCCTCTTCGTCGAAGTAATCGTCGAAATCGAAGTTGTACCTCACATTCCGCAGCCTTTGACCTCGCCGGAGCTCATATCCCGATTCACCAGGAGACGACCGCCGCGCCGCCAGATCCGCCTTCGACGGACGACCTTTCCTCCTCCGTCTCGCGATCTGACTCATCCTTCTTCTTCTTCTTCTATCGAACTCAGTGCACACCCAAATCCCCCTTTCTCTCTCTCTCTCTCTATACAGCTAAGGTCTCTCTCTCTCTCCAACTTTCTAATTTTTTTTTTCCCGGGTAGGAGAGAGAAAGGAAGAAAATGAAGTAACGTTGGGTCAACCGAACTTAAGTCTGAACCTCAGGTTCGGATAAACCTGATGTGTTCAAAAAAAACTGCGTGAAGTAAACGGCGTCAGTAGACGACGTTGCCCCGGCTACTAGTTTTTTTTATTAATTTTATTTTCCACGTCATCAATTTCTTATTTGATGCTTTGGACACGTTTACTCACGCGCTTTAACACTAAGCACTTTTTTGTTTCCTTTAAAGTGTAGATTAATATTTATTCATTAATCAGAAGTTTAACTAGTAGAAAGAGTAGAGAGGTCTATGGATTTTTGCGTTTTGAAAGTACCAAAAATGGATAAACACGTTTTGAATTGGAAGTACAACATCTGAATTTTTCATTATTGTTTCTGACTATCCTCTTTTAATTGCTGTTCCGGAAAAAAGTAATTTTTTTTTTTACCACAATACATATACAGAAAAAAATATTACTCCCTCCGGTTTTTTTTACTTGTCGTTCTAGAGGTTTGCACACAAATTAAGAAAATAGATCAATGTTCTATTATACCCCTTCTTTAATACATTTTCTAATTTTTTCATTGGTCAAATCATTAAAATAGTTGGGATAAAATTGGTATTTTTGTCAAACATATGCATTGGAAACCTAAAACGACAAGTATTGGAAAACAAAAATTTTAGTCTAGAATGACAAGTAAAAAAAACCAGAGGGAGTATTAAACTTAGAGTATGGTGAGATAAATTAACTAGTGATGGACTTTTGTGAAATGTTTATTTTGGAGAGAAAGAAAGGTTGAAAATTAAAGGTTAAGAGAAAAGAAGAAGAAGAAAAAAAAACTAATTAAGAGGAGAATGTGCAACTTGGGAGTAATTGAGAATTTTGCGAACAAAAATATGACACGGCGCCTATATTTTCAAAAGTGTAACCTTTTTTTGTCCCATCCTTTTTGACAAAACGTACACAGCCTAACCACTTATACTAGAAATATATTCTCCAAATATGCATGACAGGTTCATATACAGGCTGCTCAATTGGTAGGAAAATTTGATTTAATTTGAACCTATGATGGAGTCTTGTTCAATCTAATAATACATGATTGTCTCTTGAGGTAAATTTGAATTCAAGTATTATGGGCGTAATAATTGGTATACCTTTCTTGTTGCAATACGTCAGATACACCATTGCTATTGTGACCAATGGATACAATGGTAAAGTTCAAGCGGAAAAAAAAAACGATAGGAAACTCTTGTCAATTTATGTATTACCAACTTTTTCTATCTCTTTAACTTGTTTGTAATCGTTTTCCCAACTGTTAAAAACTTTTTACTGTATTTTTATTGGATCCAATGTTATTTCATCAAAATGTTTGTCATTGTGGTCACACTTCAAATGTTTGTGACTCGACCATGCATGTCATCATATGTTAACTTACTTGTGAACGCGCCACATATAATACGCGTGAGAGATTCAAAACTCTCTACAAATATGGTTTGAAGTCATTTTTCTCTAATATTGACACTCTTAAAAAATCAATGAATTAAAATTATTCTCAAATAATTAAAATGCGAAAAACTGAGACAGCAAATAAATAAACACGGTTGACTTCTCCATATTTGATTTTAGCATAGTACTACTATTTGTTAGAGACGTAATAATAAAAGAAATCATTTTTTTGTTTAGGAACTTGAATTAAATCTGAACCGTCCAAATTACATCAACATCGAGAGAATCAGACGATTTAGAAGAAGAAGAAGATAACACTAAAGGGTCCCACAATCATCAGAACATTATTATGCGTTTACTCTCTCCTGAGTTCTGCTGACCTTTCAACAACACTCTATTTATTACATTACATGTAAACAAAAACTGATACTGTATGAACGAACACATACATGTTTGTTTTGACTAATCTCTTTGCAATTAGCCTCTAGTTATGTAGATTACAACGAGATTAATAAATGTGTTAAAATCATAATGATGCATGTCTAAGTCTAAGTTTGCCGTATAATCTCAATTCTCAAACCAAAACAATTTTATTTTTTTTATTGGAAATAATGTTCGTGAACGCTAATGTGAGCTTTTGGATTTTCACAAATTATTTAATCTCGAATATTTATCGTACCAATTTCTTCAGTTACCATTTTATAGCTGATAGTAATTAGTAAGCTTAACCACTAGTATAGTATATCTGATGAATTTTGTTTTTACTGGGCTGGCTTTGAATATTTCTAAATTAGGTTGGTAAGCTTTAATTAATTTTGACACGAACAAAACAAACAAACAAAAAGCCCACGAAGGAAATGACCCAAGACCCTAAAACAGAATAATACAACTTTGACTTATTAATTATTATTATAGACTAGTTTAGGCAAACGATATACATGTATATTTTATATTTGTGTTTTTGTGATGTTTTGTTACTATTTATATCATTCAGGTATTCTATTTGGTTGACTTATTTTATTATTGGTTGTATTATTTTTAGTTATATTAACTAAATGTTTTTCTATTGAAAACGCATCCAAAATATCATATAATCTTCTTGCTTTTTAGCTTAAGCATCCTATAGAAAAAAACGTAGGAAGTAGTAATATAATATTAATGGCGTGATTGGTGGCAACAATCAAAAGATTTATAATTTTTTCATATTGTTGGTTGCGTTACGTGTACCAAATTAATCATGAATCAACATTCAACGTATAAATTATACTGTACGTAAATAGAAAAAGTATTCAATATTAGAACCGAGAGTCAGCGGAGTTGTAAACTAACCGATCTGAATGAGATGTTCGACGTCGACAATCCCACGTTTTACGGTGAATCTCTTTTCCCAAGGTACCACCTCTTATCTAAAATTCTCATTTGTTTATAATATATATTGATCCGTTCATAAATTAGTTTGATTCGTTGACGAACTAATTATTAGCAAAATTAATCACTGTTAGTTACTGAAATTACAGGTAGGCCGTAGTTGTTTGCATACTAGTTGTGTGTACGTATATGCATAGACGTAATAATTGGGTAGAGTAGACGTATTTTGGTCGCAAAGATTACACAGTAATTGGCACGTGGTTTTGTTAATCAATAAAATTATTCTATTTATACTATATATATGGCACAATCGTGCAGTGATCTACAATATGTTAGGAGTTTCGTTTAGGTCAAAGTGTCCTAATCTGTTTTACCGTACTAAAACCGTTTAAATTAGCCTTTTGATGTTATTTATATATACCCGAATATAAGTAAATCAAATCAATCCACCAAAAGGACAAATAAATTTTGTAGTTATTTGCAAATCTTCCTAAAGAGTATTCATATGTTTCGGCATTATGCATGGACTAAATAATATACCGACATCAAACTAAAATCCAAACCTTAGGTGGTGGTGAACTTGTGTATTCAAGATCTGCTGGTTGATAATTTTGATAAAGCTAATACTAGTGGTATTTATTTAGCTAAATTTGATACTACTATAGTTTAGTACTCGCCTAGTACGGACACAAAAATTAAATAGTACTCGAAAGCATAACCAGCTCTAAATAGTAAAATCTTCTACCTAGCTGGATATTTTGGTTTCGGAATTTCAGATAAATGATTTGATCTGTGTGTAAACTTGTGGAAAATACAATATTTACAAAGTCGTTCACAAACACATATTTAATAGTCGTTCTCTACAAAACTAAAACAAAAATACATATATATAACAAGTCATATGTACGAATATATTTAGAGAGGAAATAGTAAAATAACATATATTTGTAAATTGCAATATTGACTTCTCCTAATCAGCCAATCTCATATTCTCCTATTATGTAGTAATTTGTTTTCTTTCGTTACGTATGGGGGATTTATATATCTTATCGATATGGGATATGTATGAACGATGTCTGTTTTGTTGTTGTTTTTATTTATGTGAATGCAATGAATTAGTTTCTTTGTTTACGGTTTTTCTCGCAATTTCTGAAACTTAGCGTGGTGCGGGGACTAGCCCAGTTGACACGGTGACAAACTGACAATGACCACTACAACCATTAAAGAGACTTCATTTAGTTTTTTTTTTTTTGGTTAAAGACTTCCTTTAATTCATTACTATAATTCTTAGCTTTTGTTATTTTTGAGTGTTGTATCTATTTAAGCATAAGCAATTTATGTAGTAGTATCTTACTTTAGAGTTTAGACTATATCGCCGTTAATTGATACTTATATGACATTGTTCTATTCAATAATTATCAGTTTTCACATTTTTTATTTATCCATGGTACAATCTTGTAAAAATCACAATGCAGCCATAATACATCTTCTGCAGATTCAAAACAGTATACGAAATTAATGTATATCAAAGTGTTGTCATTTTACAATATTTTAATTAAACTAAATTTGCGTCTGTTTTTTAACTTTAAAACATCAGTTGTAAATTGACTTTAAAATACTACGCCAGTTTTCCAAAATTATTTCTTAGCAATTCAACGCAAAAACAAAGACATGCATACAAATTATACGATGTGAACACGCGTTAAAAATGACTTTCTGAAAAATCAGCTCATGAAGTGACTGACGAATCATTTTTACGTCCTTTATTGAACTGACAAATGAAAACGAGTATGAACTATACGGTAACTCAGAACGTATTAGAATTTTCGTGGATATAATAACTTTTCAATACAATTGAACTCAAGCACCTAATCTATTTATTAAATGAAATTTAGAAAACATATCTAGTTTGATCTTATAAAAACCTCGAACTGAACAGCTCATGAAGTATAATGAATTATTTTGACATCTTACAATTTTACAAAGGGACTACCTACATCACTACATGGTTGAGTTAAAATGATTTTTCATTTTTCAGTAAGTTCTAAACATCTAATTTATAATCAGTTCGCCTAGAATTCTTCTAACCGACCAAAACTTAATCAGTTAATCTAGTCAGAATTAGGGATACATTTTTGTTTCACAAGTTTTACTTTATGTAATTATTCGTAAGACGCGTTCCTCGTCGATTTTGTTTGACTCATATCTCTATCATTCAAATCACATAGTATATTTATATAAACTATATAATTTATATATAAGATAATGGAAATGTGATACTGCATGGGCTAAAAATGCATACGATGCAAGTTTTGGTGGTGCACATCTCAACTTTAGTGCAAGAAAGTACATCCATAAAGATATTATTATTATATGGCTTGGAGCCTTGAAAAGATAACAAAACAAACAAAAAAAATCTAGAAGTTTGACTTGTTTGCAAAATAATAATTGAGAATGATCATGTATCTCACGATGATTACAATTCGGATCAAACTCAATCTTCTTTTTTAAAAAAAAAAATTGTCCAAAATCAAACTTTTCATATTCACTACATGATGGTAATTCGCATGATATATAGATTATGTAGGAATTAGGATGATGTAGTAAACTACAGTACTTTACTATACTAAAAAGACTAAAAACAATAAAGTTGATAGTATAAAACACTCTTTCCAATTAGTAGATGTTTTGGGTCTCCACACGAATAGAAAACTATATTTGGAATTACAGTGTATTCTTATTTACAATCATTTTTAATTAAAACAAAGTAGAAAATGATAGAGTTAAATCAAGAAATAAACTAGTGAAATTTATAATTTGTGAGAGAAAAAAATATTATCAGTTCGAAACAAAAGGAATATAATTTTATGACCATCGAACAACTCAACATTTTTCCAAAAAAAAATACTTAGTTAACGTACTTTTAGCAAAACGCACAATAAATAATGTAAACCTAACAATTATTTGGAATGGAAAGAATATTATTTATAACTAACAGAACTCATATAACTTTCTATATTTGCGTACCTAAATAAAAAAAAGCACGATAAATAGTATAGAAACTCCCAACTCTTTCGGTTTCCCTTTCCCCTTTTTAAAAATTTGGCAAAAGAGAAGCTTTGCTTATTCTATAAGTAATTCCAAACCTTAATTATGAAATTTACATTAATATCAAGATAAAACTAGATCAATATAGACAAAACTAATATGATTGATATGCAAAGCTGATATATGTCGAGATGTATAAAATGGGTTCAAATCTATTGTTTTCGGTGCAACACACTGTAACAAATTTGAAATTGCCATAACAGTCACAGGAAATACCATAGTACAAGAAGTGACACAAATCATGGTCTGTCTGACAATGACACAACAAAAGAAGCTGCCTAGCTACATACTTGATTTTTAAATTTTTTTCCTTCTTTTCACATTAGCAGTCTTTATTTTATTTTTCTGCTTTTGTTAATTTCTTAAGAATTCACATTTCTCTTCCCTCTATAAAAACCCTCACTAAGTTTACATCTCTCTTACAAACTCCCGAGAGTCTCTGAGAAACAACACCACATTAAAAGAGTTCGCCAGAAAAACCAAAAAAAAAAAAACAAACATGCCGGCGAACAACACACCTCTCGTCACTATCTTTCTCCTCTTTCTTGGTTTACTCCGGTTCGATTCATTCCCCGGTTTACAAGCTGCGACCGGGAAATTAGCTTCGATTCCGGGATTATACGTGTTCGGAGATTCTTTAGTTGATGCCGGAAACAATAACTACTTACCAATATCAATATCCAAATCTAACTATCCACATAACGGCGTCGATTTCCCGAACAAGAAACCCACCGGAAGATTCTGTAACGGCAAGAACGCCGCCGATGCTATCGGTGAGTTGTCATTATTATCAGGATTATTATTTATCATTCTCCGGTGGCTTTTTTATTTTTCTTTTGTATGAAACGAAGTTGATAGTGTTGGTATGTCATGTTATGGCAGACCACGATTGGTTCGATTTAGATAGCGTGACGTGCTGTCCATTAAAATTAAATATATTCACGAACTTATACTTTATAAAAGAAAATGGTCAGACATTGAAAAATATAATACTTTTATAAAGATAATGTTACACGAAGTTTTCTAACGATTAAGTTAGTTGTGGACGTCAATGTTTGTAGTACTCGAGAATGTTGCCAAGTCGAGTTTCATGTACGAGAGAGTTGTGTTTTTGGTAATTTATTAATTTAAACCTTGTTTTTTTTTTTTGTTGGGTTGCTTAGCTGAGAAATTTGGTTTACCGTTACCGCCACCGTACCTCTCACTTAGAGGCCTACTAAACAGGGAAACGAGAAAATCTGCAGCCGTGACCGGTGTGAATTTTGCTTCCGGTGGAGCCGGAATCTTTAACGGTTCCGACCAAAAACTTGTAAGTTTATATAAATAACTAAATATATATGATCTTCCATAATATATTTAAAAGTTCTGGAAGAGAATGGAATAGAGTATTGATTCGATGGCCAGCTTTATTTCATACCGAAAGTTAGGCGAAAGATTTCAAGTATATGATATATGTCATTCATCTATGATTTATCATCAGGGAATAATTAATTTAGTAATTTAACTAAACAGAAAATAAAATTTTAAAACTTAAAAGAAAAATCGTGTTAGTCGTTGTTGATAGATAAATTAGAAAACTCATATACTACCCGATCACAATAAAATGTTACTACAGTATGTAATTGAAAAGTATTGAGACTCGAGATGTCATTATGCTAATCGAACGATTAAATGTCATTAAATAAATCGAGATTCTGAGTTTCATTTGCGAGAGTAAATTATACTACTTGATTGTTTTCGGACATATATATATATATATATATATTAAAAAAAAAAAAAAAAAAAAAACACAAAATATGCGGTGAGCGTGGATCGAACACGCGACCTTCAGATCTTCAGTCTGACGCTCTCCCAACTGAGCTATCCCCGCAAATTGTTATTAATTTGTTAAAGCCTTTACTTATATGCTTTCAGGGACAAGCTATTCCTTTATCAAAGCAAGTGAACAATTGGCTCTCTATTCATAACGATCTCACGACTCAGCTTGAACCATCAGAAGCACAAGCTCACCTATTGAAATCTCTATTTACTATTGTTATAGGAAGTAACGATCTTTTCGACTATTTTGGATCGTTCAAACTCCGACAACAGAGCAATCCTCAACAATACACACAATTAATGGCTGATAAACTCAAAGAGCAATTAAAGGTATTAAACAAAATAATATCAAGCATTCATGTGATCTTCGTTATATATTTGGATGATGATTAAATTTATTGAAAATTGTATCAACAGAGAATTCACTATACTGGTGCGCGTAGATTCCTTATAATCGGGGTAGGGCCGATCGGTTGCACACCGGGAAAAAGAGCGAAGAACTCGACAATCCATGAATGTGACGGAGATGCAAACATGTGGTGCTCTTTGTATAACGATGCTCTAGTAAAAATGCTGCAACAACTCAAACAAGAATTGCAAGGCTCAATGACGTACACTTACTTTGACAACTTCAAGTCCTTAGAAGACATTATCTCCAATCCCGCCCCTTACGGTACGTTGATGATATTGATATTTTGGGTATTAACATTTTCTTATCACCATTGATGAAAAATAGGGATATATAATCAAACTGAAATCAAACCATATACTATATATATCCTGAAATTGTGAGTAATGAACCACATTAAACTATTCAGATTACATGTCACTAGATTGGTAAACAAACTTTTGTATTCTTTCAATTATGTTTGACTTCTCTTTCATTTAATCTAAAAAACTTATAAAGAGATCTAGTAATAATCAATCTAAAATCTTAGTTCACATGAAATATTTCTTCCTAAAGGTATTAAAATTATATATTTCAAACAATAAAATTTTGATAGTAAACAGAAATAGTTTACATGTCTTGAATATATATGTAAGACCATATAGTTTTTACCAAGTAATACAAATATTTTTAGAAGTTTTTAAGATAACAGTTAACAAAGAATATTATAAAAAACCATAAATTCCAAATGCCAAGCAACCGAAAAGTTCCAAAGTGGGATCACTATAAAGATGAGGGGACACAACACAACACACATGATCCACGTACCAAACTACCAAAGTGGTGATAGTACTAGAAAAGAAGAAAAGAACATGCTAGCAAACAAGATTGAACCAACGTGTATCTTTTTTTTTTTTCGATAAACCAACGTGTATCTAACACGGAAAAAAACAAAACCGTTGTCGTTTTTTCTTATTTCAGGTTTTGCGGACGTTACATCAGCATGTTGTGGAAATGGTGGCGAATTGAACGCGGACCTTCCTTGTCTTCCCTTGGCAAAGTTATGTTCAGACAGAACCAAATATCTTTTTTGGGATCGTTATGGTCATCCCACAGAAGCTGCTGCTCGGACCATCGTCGACCTTATGTTATCTGATGATTCACATTACTCGTCTCCTATAACTCTCACTCAATTGGTCTCTACATGATCAATATATACACGCTTCGGTCTTTATTTTTTTTGGGAAGAGTACATAATTAAGTAGACAAATGGGATTTGGAGACTTGATTTGTATTCATATACGTACTAATTTTGTTACCAACGAAATATATAAGTTTTAAAATTTTAATTTACTAGCTTTTCTCTGTTTCTACTTTATAAACCGGTATACCAGAGTTGTACCGGATAGATCAACATATACTAATACTACAACATCATTAAGCTGATACTATAAGTTAATTATTATCGAGTACAATGCCCCTGAGCTTCCTTGTAAGTTTGCAACACACCAACATGTTGATCCTCTTCTTCAATTGCCACCGGTCAAGTTCATTTCCCAATTTAGCAGCAGCGACCGGAAAATTGGTCCCGGTTTAGCTAGTTCTTCACTCTCGGCGTAATTTTTCTTACTTTCTTTGAATTGAACTTGGTCGTGTGTAGGGGATGTCAGGCCACGATGGGTCATGATATTTAGATATCGTGACTTGCAAGTCATTAAAATATGAATAGTAATTAATTAAAGCTTTATAAAAAAAAACAAATATCGTAAGTCGTTGTTGATAAATAAATTAAAAACCTATTGTACTACTATAAGTCTATAAGTCATACCTACTGATGACAATTAATTGTTTCTATTGTTTCTATCATTCTATGTAATTGAACATGAAGTATTGAGACCTGAGATGTCATTAAATGTCATTATACAATTGAATGTAAACAAACGATTTATTAACGTCATTTAATATGTTTTATACGATCGAGATTCTGAGTTTCTTTCAGGAGGGTTAATATTTGAGTGTCTTCGGGAATATTTCTCTTGAACAAAAATCTTTTCAATACGAAGAATGTCAACAAGAAAAAAAAAAGAAGGAAAAAAAACACAAAATATTGCGGTGAGCGTGGATCGAACACGCGACCTTCAGATCTTCAGTCTGACGCTCTCCCAACTGAGCTATCCCCGCATTTTGTTAAGTATTTGCTAATGTTTAATTAATTATTCCCATATTTATTCGCTAATATTTAATTAATTATTCCTATATTTCATTTAACTCTCTCCTAATGGACCTAATCTAAAGCTCAGAATCACATATCGAACCAATAAACTCAAGTACTCAAAACAATGGATCTTATGACCTCTTCTACCATATATTTGATTATGTGATGACTTGTTCTTTCTTAAATTAAGAAAGTGCAACAACACTTTTAAATCGTCAATGGTATACTCGAAAATCTAGAAACGACCCTAATCAGATAATGAGTAGTAATACCGAGTCAAGCAACCATTATAAAAAGGTTAAAAACCATGATCTAAAACAACTAGTGTTGGTATTACTAGTTACAAATTTATAATGTAGTGGTTAAAAAACGTGTGGGTCGTCAAGCCATCTCAGCCCTATCAAAATGGTCCGAGTGAAATTAGTTTTTTTTTGTCAATGCTGCGAAAAAGAAAATCAAAGCCAGGTCTTGCCCCATTTCAAAACAAAGTTAACCAACCCTGCAAGACCAAATCTATAAAAAGTCGTGACATAATGCTAGTAGTAGTAGTAGTAGTCACTATACAAAACCGGCTTGATTACACGGCTGGACCGGCCTATCACTCTTTACAACATCATTCCTAGGATTGATAGCAACATCCCTAGTTACAATTGGAAAAATAAAAATCGAAATGGAATCAGTCCAACTCCTACTAAAGAAGGTTACAAAAACACCCACAAGAAAGTTTGGACTATTGACCCCCCCAAACAAAAAAATATATATGAAACTTTACCCAAATGTTGAATTTCCACAGACAAAAAAAGTTTGGACCATTTCAACATTACAAACATGTTATATAACTAGACAAGAACATAACTAAACTTTTATAGTATACAACACAAAAAAAAAAGCTCTCTCTATGGACTGCTATTGCTATGTATGTTTTCTAAACCAAGTTTTCCAAATTCGATTCGAAATTGGTTCCGGAATATTTAAACCAATCAATTTCTCGATATTAAATACCTTTTTTTTTTTTTTTGTTTGGAACAAAGACTATATTAAATACCATTACCATAAAATCACATATTGCAAAAACACTACTCTAATCTAATCTCATTTTTTGTAAGTACTAATAAATCTAGGGAAAAAGAAATATTTAAATATTGACAATTGTCTTCGTAAATTCATCTTCCTCCCCCCCCTCGTTGATCTCACCTTCTTCTTCTTCTTCTTCTTCTCTATTCGTCTTCTCTATTTCCTAAATCTTTCAATGTCGTGTAGTTGACAACAACAAAAATAAAAGACAAAAACTTTAATAACTTGCGCACGTACAGGTGCGCACGATAATGGAGACGGCGCCGCCGTCCTTTGTCTCTAAAGCTAGAACCGCCTTCAATTCCGCCGCTGCTAAAGCGGAGCGCGTCTTCACTGATCTCAAATCTGATCTTGGTATTAATAATTTTTTCAATTCCTCTCTCTCTTCCCCCGTAGCTTCCGCTTCAGTTTTTTTGACTTTGATTTTGGTTTTTGTTTTTTCCTCTTCATTTACTAAAATTTGACTGATGATGAATAGATAGAGAGGCTTATCGCTCCACCTCTGGTTTTTTTAGTCTCTTTTAGGATTAATTCGGATTCTATTTTTGGGGTTCTTCTCTCTTGTCAAATTCGAATTCTATTTCTGTGTTTTTTTCTCTTCGTAGAGTCAAATTCAATTCAGTTTCTTTTTTTCTGGTGAATTTTATTTGATTTTTTTTTTGAATTGGAATTGTTGTTGAAGAGGAGGAGAAGCAATCAGCAAGGAATGAGAATGACTATAAGGTTAGGTTCTTTGCACAGATACACACATTTATGTAACAGATTCGATTTTATAAAAAAAAATCTGGGGAAAATGTGAATAGGAATGATTAAACTACATTTTAAAGGATTTGAAATTTTGGGATTTTGAGATGTAGAAAGCTATTCCCATTACCCATTTTGGGATGATGAGAAGTAAGAAAGCTGTTTACTTGAACCATTTTGGATACTGGTAAAGAGATGTGTATATAGGTAATAGGTGTTGAAATTTTCTTTGCGTTTCTGAAGTTGATGGAATACTATGAGAGTGTTGAGTGACCATAGGTACTTTTTTTTTTATATAGTTTATGCTAATTGGAAATGTTGGGAACAGGAGGAGAATGAAGTGAAGCCTCAGGGATGGAGAACTGCACATATTAGGAAGAAGCAAGAGTGGCAAAACAAACTGAAAAACTTGAGAATTGGGAGGAAAGAAGTTGAAGATCAAGACAAGGCTGAGGATTCAACCATGGCTGCTCCTTTCTATGACGAGAATTTGTTTATTCTTAAAGCAAAGCAAGATCAAGAAGCCAAGGTATTACAAACTGGTCCAATTTTCAGATCGCTTTTGCTGCTACAGGGCGTTCTTAAAGCATGCTATTTTCCTGTAGTCTATACTTTATTTGCTTCTCTGTGTTTATATTATTTATCTTTGAACACCAATTTCTAGGCATCTGATGTCAGCTTCTTGGTAGAATCTTTAAATGCCGTTGATGTGAATAGCATTCCTCCAGCATCCGTTGTGAAGCAGCTGGCTGCAGCAATCGAGTGAGTCTTTATACATAAGTTTAGATCTTTTCCTCTTTCTACTTCATGTAGTTTCTGACGAATTTTTTTCCCAAAAGATTCAGTTATATACCCACTGAGGTTTAAATTTGTAGTAATCCCTGAGGTTGTAGTATATGTGTGCACCAATATTATGTATTCTTTGGCTAAAGCATTTTGCAATGATCCGCTCTGCTTTCTCACTACTACCTTATGATTTCGTTTTTCCAGAGCGGGAAAAAGGGCTAAGACTGTGAAAGACTTTGTTGCATCGTCTGGAAGTTCATCACCAGTGAAGGAAAGGAGTGGCTTGAGCCTCTCTGCAGTGAAATCGTTGGTTCTTGGTGAAAAAGAGGATAAGCTTGGTTTTGATTCAGGAGATGAGGAAAAACTTGTTTCTCTAATCAATGCCTTGTTTAATGCGGGTAGGATTGCCTTAGTTGGAGATACTTTTTTTCTTCATCAAACTATATTCGAGTTACAGCTATTTATCTTTCCAATTGGCAAATATTTTACAGATAGTAGCTTCCTCAGCAGAAAGATTGTCTCTGATTTGGAGTCTCCTACCAACAAAGCATCTTTCGCAAAAGATCTTCATGCTGCTCCCCCTTGTAGCTTTGTTGTTAAGCTCGCTGAAGTAATTGGAAGTTTTACAACACCAAGGAGAATGGCTTTGTTCTGGTGCAGGGTGGTTGATGAAGTAAGTTTTGCGGTGCAAATTTTGGTTTCAGAATATTTCTTTTCCTATTAGTTCTTTCTTCACTTTTCTTAGTGGATAGTTCACTCTATTTGTTAACGTCCTTTGACAAGTCACTACAACAAAATGTGACGTATTGTAGCTCTTTTGACAATTTCTCTCAAATAATCTGGATGCGCAGTTGAGGAGATTTTGGGATGAAGAGAAACACATACCATGGATACCTTTGGACAAGAATCCAGATTTGAAAAGTTGCCTACTGCACCAATGGTTACAGGTTATAAACTGCTGTCTTGCAAGGAAAGCACACATCTTAGCTGCTTCCGAAGCATTAGATGCGATAATGAGGCAAGCCAATCAAGAGTTAGGCGTTTCAGAAGCAATGGGTTCTCCAGCTTCTCTTTTGTATGCTAAAAGTAACTCTGGAGAACTCTTACTCCGCCTGGGCGTTAACCACCAAGTTGAGAACTTAACACTGTTGGAAACTGGTGAACCTGTGTATTCCCCAGTAACCCAGGTTCGTAACTTCCATCTCAGTTGATAAAACTGTAGCTACCTTCTCTATCTCTGAAGTCTTAGTGTTTATATCCATGTAGGAAGGTCCGCTGTTGACGGAAGATCTTATTAGAGAAACAGAGGAATTAGTACTTCGGACAGGGAGGTCAGTGCAATCATTTTATTTTATCATAGTTTAATATAAAATTTATATGCCACAGCAATATTTACCCTATGGGTGTGAAAGTTAGTCAATCTGCTATTATATTTTAAATTGGTAACTGAAAGACCAGGAACAGTGTGTTAGATGAGAAATAATAGACGTGTAATCTGGCTTAATAATATATATTCCATTCATTAATATTCAGACATCTTTCAGATATCGAATTATCTTGATAGATTGGATTGTTGTCTTTCTTATGGTTCAGCATGGGGGCTGGATGTTCTCAACTCTTGTCTGACATGCAAGCTTTCAAGGTGATTATTAAAAATGAATACTCTTTATTGATGTTAGGTATATAAGCACTCATATAAGGAAACAAAATTGTAGCTGGTATGAAATTTGATTAGATCTGTACCTCTCTATTAGGCAGCAAATCCTGGCTGTATTTTGGAAGATTTTGTGAGATGGCACTCTCCACCAGACTGGACTGAAAGTGATAACTTGTCTGGTGATGACTCTTCACCCGTTCGAGGTCAATTAAGTACCCGGATGCAGAAAGAAGGTTCGACTTTTTCTCATATATTTGTCTTGCTCTTGTGATTTGCCCGTGACCCAGTTTCTCTCTGTGGTTACACCATAACTTTAATCTTTCAAGTCGTGCTCTCAACTAGTCTTCCCAACTTTTTCTTTTATATATTATTAGGTAATTTATGGCGTGAGCTGTGGGAAACAGCTAAACCCCTCCCTGCTGTTAAGCAAGCACCTCTCTTTGATGAAGATTTAGCTGTGTAAGTTTCAATAAATATGTCATCTTAAATGTAAGGAAATCTGTATTTGATCACTCATAGAGATCTTGTCCGTTGCTCATAACAGAGAAGGAATCTTGAATTCTTTGGAAGACATTCCAGCTGCTGAACTTTTTGAGCAGCTGTTTGTTTCACTGGTAAGTTTGTAAACACTCGAATCCCTAAATTCATGTTGTAGTATTTTCTTAGAACTAGGTTCTTTGATCTCCAGGAAACTGATAAATTACAAATTCTCTAAGTTGCGCTATGTTAAACAGATGTCGTTGATTAAACAGTTACGATTTTAGCTGTAAACAGCACTTTGACGATTGGATTGGTTCTTAATTTTTCAGCTTTCCCTGGGCTTTGTGATAGTGGAGCCAATTGTAGCCACAAACGATGATTTGTCAAAGCTTTTCTTTGAATGCAAGGATTATGTGGTTGCTATTTGTCAGGGAGGCGCATGGACCGATAAGCTTGATGATCTCTGCCAGGTACTTTACTAGAACTGTGCACAGATTCAAAAACGTATATACATGCTTGGAAATCTCAAAATAAAGATGCAGCTATCACTAGTTAGAGTTAAGAATGTTTTATCAGATGACAAAGTAACATACATTCTAATTGCATTTAACTTGTAGAATCAATATAGAAACTAAAGATGTGATTTGTGTGTGTATTTTTTGGTCCTAATAGGTGTACGAGACCGTGGAAACAATGTTATTACGTCCAGAAGAAGTTTTGAGATCAATGAAACAAACAGAGGATTCGCCATCAAATGGGAGCGAAACGAAACGCCGGTTTAAGCGGCTCGGTTTCATCTTTCGTGGTAGTAAAGAACGAAAGCAGACAAGAGTTCCATCAGAAACTGAACAGAAAAGCACCGAACCTAGCCCGCGCCAATCATTCTCTAGTATTTTTGAAGGCAAGACGTCTCTGTTTGGAAAGAGACCTCCTAGACCTGAAAATGTGACTCTTGTCTGAACTCTTCCTATTTATTTGATTTGTTTTCATCTGGTTTCGAGTAAATTTCTCAGGTTTTTTGTTTTTCCTTTTCTCGGTTTTTAGGTGGTTAAGTTAATCAATTGGTTGGTAACTGTAAAGTTATCTGATTTAAAACATTTCTGAAGGGAAATTTGATATGGTGAAATGGAAATGAATGTATATGATGTATAAGTTTTGAGTTTGTTAACCAAGTAGAACTAGAAATAAATGCAAAATAAAATTTCTTTATTATATTAACTATATATATGTATATAATATATTTTGTATTTTTTAATCTACTATAGTTCTACATCAATACATTATGTAGTGTATAATTTCCATTGTCTACATGTTGTGGTTTATTATATACAAGTTAGGATATCCTTATTATTTATTAAATTTAATTTAGTCAAAAAATATACTTTTTGTGATTTTTCTTTTTCATTTACAATATAGAGATAACAATAATACATAATATATTCTATTTTTTATAATTATATGAGTATACTATAGTTTGACTTTGTAATTTTGGTTGTTTTATCACTATATCATTTAACACTTTTGTATTTATAGTTGTGCAAGTCGATTAAAATGGTGGAGTGTTTTTTTTTGTAAAGTTTGACTTATATCAATTGTTTCTTATTAGTATGGATCAAAAATCTATATATTAATATACTTCCTCCGTTTCAAAATATAGGATGTTTTAGTGGAAACATGCATATTAAGACATAGTTACTTTTATAAAGTTTAACCAATCATAAACAAGTCTGCATAATAAAAAATATAAATTTAATCTAAAAGTTGCATAGAAAATTGGAAACATCCTATATTATGAAACAAAAATATTTCTCTAAACATCCTATATTATGAAACGGAGGGAGTATTAGCTACTGAAAAACACTTCGGTGAAGAAGTAATTTTTTTTTTAACAATTTGTGTCAGTTCAGGCTCCATTTTTTAAAAAAAATTAAAGTTATTATCAATAGTTTATTCACTTGGCTTTCAAAAACATGAAAATAAGTTATTATCAACAGTTTTTTAGAGAATGAATTAATTAAATATAAAATATTTAATGCTAATGGGTGTTGGTCTGATACTTTTGAAAATTTGAATAAGAGAAAATCTTCTTAAGTTAGATTCCAAATTTGATATTATTTAAAATAAAAAATTATTGTAAAATTAATGTTAATGGCATGATTGTAAATAAGTTCTAACTCCAGGATTTATTTCATAAATGTCTCCAAAAATGTATATATAGATATAGATAATGATCGAAAAGGTTGGCGTTGACTTTTCGTAATGATGGATAAAAGCGTTGACCTCCCTCCAGAGCAATTTTAAAAAAAAATGTGACAAATCCACAAAGTTTTGTAATTTTGTTTTTCAAAAAGAACCAATATAACAAATTTTTAGACTGCAAATGGTTGACACAATACCAAGTTGTAAAAGCTTAATGAACATTCAACTAATTTTTCATCATTTGAGATGAAGGACTTTTAAAAAAGGTTCAGCCCATTTCAACTTTAAAAACAAAAAAAAAATGAATAAATTATAAAGAAAAAATGTTCAACTTGTTCATCTAATTTTTTCGGTGAGGCTAAAACCAATTCAACTTATGATTCAAAAGGATGTCTATGATTGAAGGGTTGAAAAAACTAAGTTGAAAAAACTAAGTTGAAAAAAACGATCATTCAACTTATTCATTTGCTAAATAGTGATTGAATGAGTTTAACAATATTCTCTTATTATTTTTCTATTTTTTTTCAAAATTTTTAGTTAAATAAGTTTAATTAGTTTTTCAACATCTTCAACTCAAATTGTGAAAATTATAAATGAATAATATTTTTCAACCCATTATTCATCTCAAATTGTTCAACTATTTTTACCCTTACTAATTTTCAGCAATTTATATTAAAATGACTATTTGCAGACTTAATCAAATAAAATATGCGTCGGTGAAAGCACTTTATCACTAAAATTTCAAACTAGTTTTTGATATGTTTCATAAATAATATATGAAAACACTTTATCACTAATTAAACAAATGTAATTTTGTTTACTTTTTTTTAGTATTTGGTTTTATCAGTTACACAAGCTTTGTTTATCAGTTTAACATAATTTTGGTTTTTCCCTCTTTTATTGTTTAAATCTGGAAAAATCATAGAATTATAGCAATAAATCAAAGAAAGAAAGAAAAAAAAAATTGGGATGATCATTAGTACACAATGATAAAATTTATTCAACTAAAACATAAGCGGGAACCTAATAAACAAACTATTTGGTTTCATTTAAAACATTTAAAGTAAAAATATAATTATTTGTTTAACATATAATTAAAGTAATATGATTTTACTACTATTTTTTTCCTAAGGTTTAGGTTGTATTAAGTTGATCAAATGGTTGGTAACTGTAAATTTTATCTCACTTAAAGCATTTCTCAAGAAAAATAAAATCTGATGGAAATTGAAATGAATAAGATGTGAAACATAGTGAAAAAAGCTTTCAGATTATGTCAAAAACATCAAGGGAAACATCAAACTCAGAAAGTAGGCTTTAAAACGCCAGCGTCTTGATAAACAATTCGCTTGGGTGATAATATGGGCTATTGGGCCTATGAGCGAGCGGCGTCGCATTTCAAGCGTTCTTAATTAACTGAATCCCAGATTTATTAGAAGAGTAAAGTAATAATTAAATTAATCGTAGATCTTATTATATATACTGTGTATCAATATCAATATTATTATTCGTTTTAAATCAAGGGAAAAGGAAAATAGACACGTGTACAGTACTGTGAAATTGCCATATTCGTGTGACTTGCTCAAAGCTGAGAAAGGTCATATGCTTTTCTCCAGCTTCCTCTTCTCTCTCTCTCCTCGTTCAATTTTTTTCTGCAAACCCTAACTTTCTCATTCGGCGCTCAAGTTTCTTAGGTACACGACCTCTTCGGTTAGATTTCTCGATTTCTCTTGATTTCATTTTCGTTATTGCTGTTGGAAATCGTGTTGAGAAAATTTACGAATCTGAGTTTAAAATAGTTCGATTGAAAAGTTATCGCAGCCAGCAGGATCTTAGGATTTCTGATTTTTGAGAAAATTGTTGTTGAGTGATTAACATATACTCCATTTTTCCGATGATTTTGTTCTTTTTGTGTTGTTTCGTTTACGATTTGCGAGTGTTTGAATCTCACCGACGTCTCTATTTTGTGAAACGATGGCAGAGAGATCTGGTGCGATGATGTTGCGTGCTGTTATTAGGAGAGCTTCCACTAGAGGCTCTTCTGTTTCGGTTAGTGTCTTTGATTTCGATACCCATTTTTTTTTTTTTTTGATTTTTCTCCGATGTGATAGCTTTTTTTATAACTGATCTCTCGCTCTGTCTCTGTTTCAGGGATTGGGAAAATCGCTACAATCTACTCGTGTTGCAGCTTCTGCTCAAAGTTTTCATTCTGTTTCAGCTACACAGGTACTATTTGTTTGTTTATGTACATGATTCATCTTTTTCGATTTTGTTTTGTGTTTGGGGACATCTCAGTTGATTCATCTTTATTCATGAACGAACTCAATCGTCTTAAAGATGTTTTGAATCAGTTTTATGAACGAACTCAGTCCTCTTAAAGATGTTTTGAACATATACTCCAATATTTGTGATCTTTTTATGTATCTTCCATTAACAAGCTATGTTGAATTGTGCAGACGTTGGTGCCTCGTGGAAACCATGCTAGTAGCTTTCATCACCGTTCTTGTCCAGGTTATTATTACAACCTCCTTGGTTTTGTTTTTTTGTGATTTTACATTTTCGGTTAATGGAGGCTTGTTTATTTGATGATTGTTCTCTCTATTTGCATTCTTTGCAGGGTGTTCAGAGTGCTCAAGGTTAGGAATCTTAGTCTTTTTGTTCATGCATAGACTAGATGACTCAAATCTCCCACCGTTTTCGTTGAAAGTATTTGTATTCTTGTGTATAGGACTATTTTCAGCGGGTACCAAGGCACAGCCCTGCAAAGATGGGTCAGGCCCTTCTCATCTGATAGTGGTATGATTGCTCCAGATGGAAATTTTCCATTATGTCAAGTTATTTCGTTTCTTTCCCATGTTTTGGAACACCAGTGGCTTAGTCAAGTGACCTTTAGTAACTGCACCATCAATACTTTGATATTCTGCTAACCTTCAATGTTCATTTCATTTCTCGTTCTGAATCGTGTGGCCCAATTGGGTTTTGCTCTTTACTTTTACTATAACGTGTAGTTCTAGGCTTGTTTCACAGTCTCTTTTATATGTGATTGAAGGGGATGTCGTGGAAGCTGTTGTGCCTCACATGGGTGAATCAATCACCGATGGAACCCTAGCCACTTTTCTGAAGAGTATGCTTTTCTTTGCATTATCTTCTTGCTTGTTTCCTGTAAATCTATGTATCTAATATTTCTATTGTCTGTGCTTCTAAAATTCTTCTTGCAGAGCCTGGTGATAGAGTAGAAGCGGACGAGGCTATTGCACAAATTGAAACTGACAAGGTATCAAACAGTTACTTGTTTATTGTCTTCAATGTTTTTTTCCAGTAGTTGTTGGCCGGTAGCTGGTGTAGCTTTCCTAATACTAGTGTTCGATTTATCTCTGTGTTTTAGGTTACAATAGATATTGCTAGCCCAGCAAGTGGTGTTATCCAAGAGGTAAAATATTGTGTCCTTTCTTGTTGTTCCTGTGCTTCTTCTCCTGTAATCCTATGCCCAATTAGTTGTTCCTTTTATGCAGTTTCTAGTCAAGGAAGGAGATACTGTAGAACCGGGAAACAAAGTTGCTATAATTTCTACGTCTGCGGATGCTGAGTCTCATGTTGCACCCTCAGAAAAGACACCAGAGAAACCTGCTCCCAAGCCTTCTACTCCTGCTGAGAAGCCCAAAGTTGAAACTACTAAAGTTGCTGAGAAACCTAAGGCACCATCACCGCCACCCCCACCGAAACAGTCAGCCAAAGAACCGCAGCTTCCTCCTAAGGATAGGGAAAGACGGGTATGCAAACTATGATATCTTTTTCTTTACTTACATAATGTTTTGTGTGTTTTCTCTATGAAAATAACTTTTTTTGACGTGCATATGATTTGATGATATGCTACCTAACAACATTGCAGGTTCCTATGACAAGACTTCGCAAACGAGTAGCAACTAGGTTGAAAGACTCTCAAAACACTTTCGCTTTGCTGACAACTTTCAATGAAGTTGATATGTGAGTTACAGTTAACAACTTGATATGTCCTCAGTCTTTATCATTTTGCAATTCTCTGCACATGTTATTACCAAACTCTCAGTTCACCAACAAAAGTTTCCATCCTCATGCAGGACTAATCTGATGAAGCTCCGATCTCAATACAAGGATGCATTTTTTGAAAAGCATGGAGTGAAGTTGGGTCTTATGTCTGGTTTCATTAAAGTATGCTTAAAAACTGAAAAATTTCCTGAACTAAATAACATATCAAAACTCAACCGCTTAAGTAATCTTCTTTAACTGTTTGTTTCAGGCTGCTGTCAGTGCCCTCCAGCATCAACCAGTAGTAAATGCAGTTATCGACGGAGATGATATCATTTACAGAGACTATGTGGATATCAGTATCGCTGTTGGTACCTCTAAGGTTAGTTTACGCAACTCTTCCAAACATTGAAACATAATATCATCTTGAACTTTTGGGGTCTTATTGATTGATTCCTCTTCTCTGTGTATTGTATCCCAGGGTCTCGTGGTTCCAGTCATAAGAGGTGCTGACAAAATGAACTTTGCTGACATAGAGAAAACGATAAACGGTCTTGCTAAGAAGGCTAATGAAGGAACCATATCAATTGACGAGATGGCAGGAGGATCGTTCACAGTATCAAATGGTGGTGTCTATGGAAGTCTCATAAGCACTCCTATCATCAACCCTCCTCAGGTTCAGTTCTATCCTCTAGATACTAAAAACCAAACAAAGGAACGTGGTTATGTATTTCCTTACTAATTGCAAAAAAATTCATATGTAGTCTGCTATTCTTGGAATGCATTCGATTGTGCAACGTCCAATGGTTGTGGGAGGAAACGTAGTACCGAGGCCAATGATGTATGTCGCGCTGACTTACGATCACAGGCTAATTGATGGAAGAGAGGCTGTGTATTTCTTGCGCCGTATCAAGGATGTTGTGGAAGATCCCCAGAGGCTTCTCCTCGACATATGAGAAAGATCGGAGACAAAAAGTAATCATAAGTTGCTGTCTATTTACCAGTTTCCTTTCAGGTAAAACGTTACAGATATTGCAATCTTCAAACGATGCTTTGACAAAAAAAAAATACGAAACCTTTTTGGGAGTTTCTTTATAGTTCCAAGAGTTTTTGCCGGGCGAGGAAAGCATCGGTTTATTGAGTTTTATTTTATTAAAAAAATATTCACACAGTTTGAACAAAATGTTACAATTTTGACTTCAAAAAATAATGCCACTGATATTTGTTGGGTAAAAATGATTTTCATTTACGTGAGTTCATGATGTGATGCTATTATGCTAAGTATATGGGTTAGTATTACGTTTCCGTGTAGTTTATATTTCAAAAGTTCAATGAGACGAATGAAAATGCTTGTTGGGGGATTGTCCCAAAGATTTCTTGTTAGTATCAGTTACTTTAGCCAATTTTTACATATGTAAAGATAAAAATAACATAAAATAATTACAAGTATGAGACCTCACCTGATATGTTTACTTGGAATACGACATACCAAAAGTTATACAATGACCAAAATTTGACCAAATAGTAATTGCATAGAAAAATATAATATGGAAAAGGAAAATTTGTATCTCCTAATCAAAAAAGGAAAAAACGAATTTAGCTCTCTATAAAAGGGATCTGGGCAAATTGAAAACATGTATTCTTGAATCTCAACAACAACAACAACATCATCAACATGGTATCATCCTCTCTGCTCTCGTCTGCTTCGTCTATAAGGAAATCTAGGAAAACAAGAATTTGCCTCGATTCTTTACCGGAAGATCTTCTTGTGGAGATTTCGTCAAGCATCGCAGCTTCTTCCTTGTCAGAGGTTCGTAGTCTCAGATTAGTTTCGAAACCGTTTCGAAATATCTGCGATGATCAATATGTTCTCTGCCGACTTTCGCTCCAAGAAACCCCTCTGTTCCCATGGAATCACGACAATGAAACGTTCTCCAATTTTTTTAAAAGATGTCGCAAGAATGGAAACCCCGAAGCTTTGTTTCGCAGAGGATTCATCCACTACTTTCTTGATAACCGTGAGCACAAAGGACTCAAATATCTAGCTAAAGCTGCAGAAAAAGGAAACAAAGAGGCAGCATATGTCTATGGGCTGATTCTAATCTGTCTTGGAGGCCAAACAAAACAAAAGGGTTTCAAGATCTTGTCTTCTTCTGTTAAAAAGCCGTTGATGTCAACTACGGTAGAGGATCTGGTGGAACTTCGACACAAGATTGAAAAGATTAGAGA
Source organism: Camelina sativa (assembly GCF_030686135.1). NCBI lineage: Eukaryota > Viridiplantae > Streptophyta > Magnoliopsida > Brassicales > Brassicaceae > Camelina > Camelina sativa. The sequence goes on from NC_141881.1 coordinate 24,421,903, forward strand.
GTTCGTTTGGGATCATGCCAACCCGGTGATGGAACGACTCAAAACAGAGTATGTTCGAGAGAAGTGCAAGTGCGATGGTAAAACAACGATGTTCTTATTAGCAAGGAATCCTTACGGTGAGGACAAAGACATGAATACTTCTTCTTCTGCTTGTGAGTTTTGTCTGTGGGATCACGAAGTTGAACTTTTCTGTAAGAGAATTTAGTGGATCAGTAATGTATTAAATTGAAAATTAACTAATAAAGAATAAATTTGGTTTTACTTTATATGCGTCTTTAGATACATTCATACGAAGAAGAGTAATGGCCAATCCTCCATTGCTTCGATTGCATTGAACCTAATACTAATAGATCGTAAACTAGAGAGCTTCTTTCGGATTTAAATTTTATAATCTCGTTCACTTCTCTTTGACTTTGGTAAACAACTAAACATAAAAATTTGAGTTACTTTTGGCATATTCTTTGAATTTGTGATTCTTAATGGGGGGAGATTTACAATACATCTGAAGACTAACTACATTGCGTATAAATTAATGGTAGCATGAAAAGAATGAGGAACCAAAAACTTCTCTTATATATGAAACTATCAGAGTTGGCTAAACACCGCAGATTCTGTTTTAAATAGAGATGATGGAAGCGTGCATTAATTCCGGAGAGCCCTCCTTGTAGGTAAGCTCAACAAAAGTACCTGCTCCTTCTCCTTTCGCAAGTCTTCCCGGGTTTACACACACACACACTTGACTGCATCTTCCCCTTCCCCAAGAGATAAAAACCTTCATAACATTCAGAAAGACATTGACGATTTCAAAGCAGCAAGCTACACGAATAAGGACCAGGACACAAATATATATTTTTGTTATTTTGTATGCTGATTCATAAGTTTTACATCTAATGACCAATATAATCATTATATCACCCAAATCACCAAAGCAAAAACCAAAAATGGAAAATTCTAGTCTTACATTTGTGTCAATAGAAACATCTTTTATCTCCTCTATTTAGTGGTTTAATTCACATGCACGACGTGCATTACTCAGGATTACTCAACTCATTCGAGAAGAGTTTTATTAATAATTAAGACCAAATTTGCATTGATTTGAGTCATTAATCATGTGTGGCAGTTGAAGAATCTAAGGAAACACTCATAAGATCATGTTATCAGTAGGAAGACGGTAATTAACTAACAGATTCCTCATAAGTTAGACTACACTAGAAGAATAGAAACACTCCTATAGTGTGGATGAGAGGTTTGGAGATTTTGACAATAACCAAGAGATCAGCGTGGACCAGTTGACAAAGACGCAAGGATGCTGTCCAAGACGGGTCATGACTAGAATCCAAACCTCTTCTGCGAAAGGACAGTGAAGTAAGAGATGATCTCGAGTTTCTATACCTGGGAGTTGCAGAAGAGACATTCAGGGGTGATGTGCATTCCCTAGTTCAGGAGTCTTGCTTTGACAGGCAAGCGATCTAAATTTGCAATCCAGAAGTTGAAAGCTTGCTTAGGCACTGAGTGTTTGAACCAAACCCCGCTTTAGCCCAAGGTTTCGTTTCATCCGAAGGTCTGAGATGGTTCCAGGTTTTCTTGGTGGAAAAAAGAGTAGAGGACTCGCTGTAATAAGTATCATGACCTCTAGAAACATTTGGAGGTGTTATGTTAAGCATCTCATTCCGCAGAATAGCAACTGAAGGGTTTCTAGATCTGCTGGAGGGTAGTCTCCATCCTTGACTAGTGCAAGCGTCTGCAACCACAGCATCCATAGCTGAAGAGGACCATTTGGACCCATGAAGTCTCTGAGAATTCCAAGGGAAGACCAATTATCAAACCAAAAACTGGTTGTAAGACCATCGCCAATGTCGCATCGAATTAGAGACCTGTACCAATGGTTTCAGCTTCAGAAGGGAGAGCACCAAATCCAGCTAGAATTGTTATGTGGGACTACACACCAATAGTTTGCTCTTTTGACACTTCTATAGATTTAGATAAACATACAATCTGATTAATGTATATCTCCATACCATATACACACTAGATTGTTCTCCTTTTATGTTGGTAAATATAATAGTTTATACTAACCAACTGTCATTTAGATTAAGAGTATATATATATTTTTGTGCAAACATATTAAGAATATATGAGCAGTTTTTAGGCTGGAATGAATATATTTAAAATATTGTCACAATCTCATTCTTACATATATATGTCCATCCACTTATAAATGTAAAGATTGGAGAAAGGTACATATATTCCACATGAACTGATGAACATGACTCAAACCATTACCAAAACGATAAGGGTCTCTTAATGACATGTTTTTTATTTATTTATTACACATGACTCAAAGCTAAAACGACAATTAATCAAACGACGTCTACTCAATCGAGAAGACTTTTATATTGAAAGGGAAGAGCCTCATGATCATCAGGGACTGGCTGACTTGCCGCTCTTACGAGCTCAGCTTCAATCCTGCAAATGCACTTCAAAAAGATAAATCAAAAAGGTACCCCAAACAAACAAACAACGCTCTCTAAACATAGATCTCATAAGCTATAGCTGTATACTTACATGTTCTGAGCATCAATGTCAAAGTCAATGTGCGGTTCTGGTGGAGCAACTGCTGGTGACTCCACAAAGCAAAGTTTTTCATCTCCAGCAAGTTTTCTAGCAAGATACAAAAAGGGTTTCTCAAAATCGCTATTGTTCTTTGTAGATATCTCATAGTACTGCAGACCCTTAAGCCTGTGGAACTCAATCTGCTTCGCCTTGATTTCTCTATGGGGCCCTTCAACTTTGTTACCACACAGAACAATGGGGATGTTTTCACACACCCTGTTTGATAAAATATTCAGATCCCACATTATAATTTTGAGTTCATTCTTGTTCAAAGATATAGAAAGACAATCATGCAATAATCAATATATTTTCAAATTGTACCTTCGGAGATCACGGTACCATGTGTCAAGGTTATGGTATGTGGCCCGTGATCTGACATCAAACATGATTATCGCACATTGACCTTGGACGCTGCAAGATGATAAATAAAGGTTACATTTCCATTTATTGAAAGATCGACGCAACTGACCAAGACCAAATCAAGATCGACCAAATTTACGAACAGGGAAATATCATAAATATTTGTCAAGACCATCGAACTACGGTTATTTGGATATATAATGTTACACAAATTAGTTAAAACATAAACCAAGAAGTGATCGTAGGAGACTTCTATAACTTACTAGTGTGCATCCTTAAGACCACGATATTCCTCTTGTCCAGCAGTATCCCAGCATTCAAAACGGATCTTGCCACGGTTAGTGAAGAATTCTAAAGGCTGAACATCCACACCAACAGTAGCTACGTACAAAGTCCAAAATTTAGAAGATCAACATGATAAAAATGAAGTAGAGACATGACCGTTGGCATTGTTCGTTGCATTCATTACCAATCTATATAAATACTTACGTTCATAGTTCTGCTCAAATTCCCCAGTCAGATGTCTCTTGACAAAGGTGGTTTTCCCGGTTCCCGCATCACCAACAATGAGAAGCTTGAAGGTTGGACAATCGACATTTTGCTGGTTAGAGAAAGCCTGATCACAAACAACACAACGAATTCAGACAAGAGAAAAAAAAAAAAAAAAGATAACAAAGATACAAACAAAGGGATGAATTTCTCACCATCTTTTGGGAAGCACGAGAGAGCTAGAGAGAAAGAGTAAAACCTATGATGATTTGATATTTTGATGTTAGGTGGAGGTGTATGGGAGATATATTTATACATCATTTCCCACTCTATTTTTAGACGAAAATTGTATTAAATTATTTATGTTTATGTCATATATAACATTAATAAGAAGATTGCTATCTTAAATTATAATCACTATTACAGTAATGTGAAAGAGATTTCTCTTGTATATTTATTTTCCTCTGCTATTTTTAGACAAACTTTACTTTAAACTATATATGATTATGACATAAATAAAAATAAGAAGGAGATAATTTGGTGTCTTAAATATTATAATGACTAAAATAATAATATTAGGGAAATTGCTATTTATAGGCGATGTTTTGCTACATTAATTTAATTATAACATAAATAAGAAGATATTAGGAAAAAAAAATATGGAAAGATAAATAAAACATCAATATATAAAACTAAGCATGAAATGAAATTTTCAATTTTGTAAAATTTATTTGAAAGAAAGAAATCTATCATATAGTATGGCAAAAATTAAATGAAAGCTTGGAAATCTATGTTAATATTTATAATTTAGTGATAAAAAGAAAAAATTAAATGGAAGTGTATATATATAGAATATAAATACATGTAATATATATAAAAACAAAAACAAAAAGCCTATTAATGGTAACATATAACTCCCAAAAAGATAACTTAATCATTATACTAAACGTTGTCGTTTACTGCTAACATAACACACCCAAGAAAGATGTTTGTTGGAAGGGCTTATAAATGGGCCTAGATAATGTGGCCCAATATTACATGTTAGTTTCAGGAAGAGATTGAAAAATGTTTTTTAGGTTATATAATTGGTGGTGGTGGATGGGGATGTGCTGCATGCAAAGTATTTCGGTAATTGATTGTTGGAGGAAAAATATCGATATTAACGTTACTAAGAGATGCTCGAATAATATTATTTGTTTGATTTATATGAGATGCTTCTATGAACGTTACTTAACAGTGTTGAATATTAATTTCATATATAAACAGTTAGGTATCTTGTTAAATTACTAACTAAATACTGTACACCTGACCATACACAGAGAAGAGCATAACAAATTAACAACCATAGAGAAATATTAAATATATGTAGTATTAGGTTTCGTAGTTAGAAAGAAAATTTGGCCATTTTCTTTTGGCAGTATTAGCTTTTGTTCATATTAATAATATGTAAAATGGGATTAGAAGTTGAAATGGATAAGGTTAGGGCTATACACCTACTTATGCATTCCAAGTGGAATACATGAACGATGAGCAAAACTATATTTTTTTCTTCTAAAAAAGGTGACTAAAGATGGTGTGTATATGGTGTAGTGAGTGTGTGTGCCAACGACAACACTTCCACCTTTTCTAAAGTCAACCTTTTTAATTCTATATATATATAAAAAATCATTTACGATGGCTCTAACTTATATTCTGGCAAAAGAATCATCAGTGTGTCTCGTGTAATTGTAGTTTTTGGTGAATTTATGACTGACAAGCCTGTTTTATTTCTTGTATGATAATTAACAGTTGTCACCAAACCTTTTTTTTTTATCTTGTAGAAGTGTTTTTACTCTCGTTAATTTTGCTTATCTGTAAATAAGATCGATGCGTTTGACTTTGATGCATGAGGTCATTTTGACATCCACATAGAGTCATTGTTCACCACCGATGATGATTCACCATAAATCTTTCGGACATTGAGTGGGACACTTAAAACCTACTTTTCTCTAGCTAGATAGTTTTCTTTGCTTTGTACGGTGTTTGATTAAGATATCATTGATTTAGTTAGGAATCAAACGTGTGATTACTTTTCCATTATCTCTTTTGATTTCAAAATCTTAATGATGAAATGTTCTAATTAGAAAGTATGTCGAACATTCAAAAATAACTTTAGATCGAGGTATCGATCTTCTATTAACTGGTTTGACTTGATGAAATCTATTTGGTTACTTATTATAACATGGAAAACAAGTTTGATTTAAGAACTATACCTTGTTTGACTAAAAAGACAAATTATAAAACAACAAACTTATAAACGGAATACATAATATAAGAAAATTCGAAATTTGGGACGACTTTGATTATTAATTACTAATTAATGAAAGGGCATCGACCTAGAGAATTGAGATTAATGAAAAGTCAACGTGAATGAACTTGGTCAGGAAATACCAAACTTTGCTTAGTGTGTAGAAAGTAAACGCCAACTTTGGTTATAGACCCCAAAAAAGAGTCTTATGCTTTCACATTTGAATGAAACTCCTTTGCGGGTTTGGTAAACACGAAAATAATAGTATTTAAAAGTACTAGAGGAATATAATACTAGATAAATGTTAGACCAAACTAAAATAATTGGACTTCGCATAAAGTCAACCTCATGATGTAGAGTGGTTTCCGTACTTAACTTCCTTACCAAAAACACATATCAACCGACGACGACGACGACTAAGACTTCCCCCTACTTTATAATATCTACCACCTTTCAAAGTTTTAACTACCTCAAGATTACAAGTCAATTATATAATATCACAATTTATATAACCCTCACAAGCTAAGTAATACTATTTAGTTTGTATAACATCTTGTCATTCATTTTTTAACAACTACTTTGGCAATTTCTTATCACATAGTAATAGTTTGTGAGTCATATTAGTATTGACGAACTCATTATTGGGTTGGGGATGAGGATTCAAGTCATCTCGTTGCGATTTCAGTCATGGATGACCATTGTAGATGTCTTAAATTCCAAAAATACTCGTATGTTGCATAAGCTCCAAGGGTTAGTCGACTCTTTAATACATGTCGATTTAAAACCAAATATATAATTAGCAAGTATCACATGATCACCTAGTTGACGTTGTTTTATATAGAATGTACTTAAATTGACTATGTATCTGGAAGCAGAACTCTATGTCAATGTGTAGCAAGCAAATTATGCGACAAATGATTGGTCAGTAACCGATGACTAGTCATAATTGATGACATAATCTCTACTAGTACTGTATTTGTCAACAACTACTACCGTCAAACCTTAGATCACCTAAAATATATATAGATCATTTTTCTCATTGCCTTCAGAATTGAACTATATCACTTGTTGCTCCTTAGAATAATCCCCACTATACACTTTCCGGTGTAACTATCAAAAACGGCGTCGAATCGATCGATTGTAATAAAGTAAATCTCTAAAACAAACAAGAACTTGTAAATGTGGGCAAAGAAATGAATCTTGTTATTAATAATATCATCATTAACTTTAGGTACAACAAAACCATATTCAAGATGATCATAATAATATAGAATGATATCTTCTTGAAAGAGGTTATTAAAAGAGTAAAAGTAATTAATGTTGTTCTCAGGGGAATATTCCAAGAAGAAGCTGTCTTCTTGATCCCAGATCCAATTCTCATCAAATCCTCCTCCCACTTCTTCCTCTTCCTCCTCCTCCAATGACGTTGCTTCTACGCAATTCTCATCTTCGTCTTCGTTACGTTTCTCTATCTCTCCCCTTACGTCAATCCAACCGTCAGTTTCCCATTCTGGTTCATCTCCGGCGAGTTTCTTGATCCGATCACCCGGTACTAAAGAATCACCCCAAGCATTTACAAATACGTCTTCTTGATCAGCTCTTTTAACTAATCTACTTCTCGAGGTTTCACATAAATCCCAAAAACCTTGATCCAACACAGTACTAGGAGATGAAGAACTTAGACCATTACAAGCTTCGTCTTCCTCATCAAGAAACGAATGTTGAAGCAATTCTTGAACGTTCCATCTCTGTTTTGGATCTTTCTTAAGACAATTCTTCAAAAAGTCTTGACCTTTATCCGATAACCAAACCGGAATCACCGGCGACTCACCGGAGAAACCAATCTTGTAAATCGCAGCAACGACGTCGTTTAACTCCGGCCAAGGACTTGACCCTGTAGCCATCTCTATCACCGTACACCCCAAAGCCCACACATCAGCTGGAAAACTCTGTTCTTCACCACGCGCTACCTCCGGAGACATAAACGCCGGTGTACCGGAAAATTCAAGATTCTCATACTCTCCCACCACCGTTTTAGCACAGCCCAAATCGACGATCTTCGCGGTCTCTCCTCCGATCATCACATTCTGGCTCTTTAAATCGCAATGAACGATTCCTTGTTCGTGAAGATACACCAACCCTTTCAATATCTGACGAGTGTAGGATCTAATCACCGGCTCCGGTAACTTCCCGCCGGAGTTCTTGATCAAATCGTGAATACTCCCGCCGGAAACATACTCCATCTGGAGATTATACATCGACTTGTTGTCGTTCTCCGTCGTTACATTAGAGCCAATGTACTTGACTATGTAAGGAGAGCTCAACTTCGACAGAATCGACTCTTCTCTCTGCAAAAACTCCGATGAAGAAAACTCAGAGGATTTGACGGCGAAGAAGTCACCGGAGCTTTTGATTGCAAGTGAGACAGTAGCTGTTGAGCCTCGCCCTATGATTGGTCCTCTTATCCAGCTTTGTTCCTCCATTGGAACAGAGCAAGAAAATAAAAACAGAGGAGATAGAGAGAGAAATGAACTAGTAGTAGAGAAAGAGAGAGATAGAGAGAGGTTTAAAATGTTAAAGCAAAGACTAAGTGATGTGATTATTTATATAGAAACAGAAACTCACACAAAGTATATGTGTTGTTGGTGTGTGACTGTGTGTATGTAAATATTGTAATATGACTTTGGCATGGGGTTTAGGTGCCTTAATACAAAGTCTGAACAGAGATGACATTCTTTTTTTAGGTTTTATTCTAATCTCTTTTTTTTTTTTTTTTGCTTATCCTCCAATTATTAAGCACCAAAACTTTACCTTATCTTCCACTTTTTTTAATTATAGATGATTGCTTTCTATAGATCTAATACAGCCGTTTAAGTTCCAATTTCAAAATGCGAGTCGTTAAAAAAAGAAAGAAGAATAAAAGAATATGACTTGAGTGAGTTGATCATTGGTAAGTTCTCTCTTCCATTTTAAAAAATTTAACAACCATGACTTAATCATGATCTTGAATATATTAGGATGAAATAATATTGGTTAGATCTAAACCACAGATTTATCCATAAGAAACTAATAAATAATTAGCATCATACAAACGAATCTTTAAATTTTCAATCCATTTTATAAATATTGGGAAGAAGATCAAATTAATGGAAGTAAAATATTCATTAGTGATTTGATTATGTTCACGTCAAAGAAAAGTAGTTAACGCAGAAATGTTAAACTGTTTTTGGTTTGGTAGATTGGCACATAATTGAAGCAGAAAAGTACAAAATGTAAAAAATATTTTTGATATGGATAATTGCCCATGCATCAAAGTTTCAATCAATTATTATCCATTAGATATACCATTCTATAAACATAATGTTTTACTTATGAAAAGTTTGTGATAAGAACTTATGATTGATAAGTTTGATAAATATGGTATTACCAAAAACCACAACATTCTTATCCAAGATACGTGACTAATGCATATACTCTTGTTTTAAATAATTTTGTGTGCGTGTCAATTACTAGTATCATTGTTCTTCTAATTTATTTAGTATCTAACAAAACCAAAGAAACAAATATCCCAAATTTATAATGTAGTATCCTAGTATAATACTTGTTACAATCAATGTATTATGACATTGGTAGATGAAAAAAAACACACAAAAATTTGGTAGAGAGAGAGATCTTTACTTTTTTTGTGACCCTTTAAAAATTTAATTTCTCAAACATTTTGTGTGGCAGAGCCAATTTGGGATGTGTATTGTGTGAATCTAACACGTGGCGAAAGAAGATTGGAAGATGACAGCTTTGACGGCATGACGCCAGAGTGGACGGCGCCGTAACTTCGATCCACCAATCAGGGCACACACACAACAAAAGCGTAACGAGATTTAACAAATTTTTTTTTTTTTTTAAAACACAAGTTACATAATCCGGCCACGTGGCCGAATCACAAGCTAAGTGCGGGATTAGCGTGGGGAATAATTTATGATTAAAAGAAAATTTAATTTACAAAATATTTGCTGAGGCGATTATCCATCTCTCAATTTCTACTGATTTTTTATACCTAATAATAAAAATTGAAACTCGAAAATAAAGTTTTAAGGAACTACTATTGTAAATTAAATAATTACACTTCTTATTTCTTCAGCTGTAAAGTTAACAATTACACTTCGACTACTAACAAAATTAGTTGAAATCAACTTTTTCTTCATTAAATTGACTGTTCTACACTTCTACATATCATAATTTATTCTTTGATTGGCTTGTATCAACCGTTCCGTTGTAATTCATTTTAGAATATATAAAGGTTTTATAATTGCTGCTGTAAAGTTTAAACGTTGCATGGCAATAACAGTGTGAAAGCACTGAAACGTGAAATGTGGAGCTTTATTATTATGTGAAATGGACCAAATGGTCTTTTATCTTTATTACGAATGCAAGCTTGGGGTTATGTACAAGAAGATTCTATTAGATAAAGGTTTTTTTATAAAAGAAAGAAGAAGGTGTTGGGAAAATTTATTCGAATCTCTACTTTAATTTGCTTAGAGAATACAGTTGGATTCAGATCGTTCTTGTTATTTTAAATTCTAGATTATATATTAAGTATATGAATCTAGCTTCTAGAGATCTTTTTTAATAGAGATAATTGGGAATCAATTTTTGTTTTTTTGGGTTTAGGGTGATGGACGGGCTAAAACAAAACGCGGCTTCATACATGTGATTGGGATCTAAAGGCAAAAAAGGTTTTGAAAGCGTGAAGTGAAAAAGTTAACAAGTAAAATCACGCTATGTTATAATAATCATAATAATACCGTTTTTTTAGTGTAAGGGTTTCTTGAACAGAGACGTTTGTTCTTCTTCCACTTTTATTATTAGTTTGGTACATGTTTTTTCCGTTGCAAGTTTTTTGGAAACGTAAAAAAGACGAATAGAGAGATTTCAAAGTTTTAGGAGTTTTGCAAATGCTGTTACGTCCGTAGCAACTTTTTAGTTTCACATTCAAATGGTAATGTAAGTATATAATAAGAGTGGTTTCTTTGATTTTCCAGAGTGATTTCGTGACCCCTTTTTTTCTCTTTAACATAAACAAAAACTAGTTATCCGACTTTGAAAACATGGATTAGTTTGCAAAATAGTATGTCGAAAATACATAAAATTAAGTTTTCCAACTCTTCTCGTGGGCACGGGCTTGCTTGTCAGCATCGGGTTTTATGAATGACCTCTATGCTTTTCAGATGCTCACCGACCATTTCCCCTAAAAACCGAACCAACCCGTTAATCGATCGGACTATATCTTTGACATTGTCAACTTAGTAGACACCGAAATGGAACTATCAGGTCTTTAAGAGTCGTTCAGTTAAAAAGATACTTACAAGGTATCAGCTAACATGGCACGGATTTTGGCTCTTAGCTCATCCGAAACTTGAGTTGGTTCGTTTTGTGGGTACGGGAAGTTATCTTCAGGGGCAGCTTTAAGATCAGACTGATCTGACTTTGAAATAGTCTCCTCTTCCACTGTTTTCTCGTTTTTCTTTATACGTTTACTAGACTTGTGTCGATGACCATGCTCAACGTCTGAAGAGTCCTCGTGCTTGCGTCTACTTGACCTGTGTCGGTGACGATGATGTTCATCATCAGATGAATCACGATGCTTATCATGCTTCCTGGATCTGTGATGATGGCTGCTACGCTTGTCCTTGGAATAATCAACATGTTTGCTATGTTTACTAGATCTGTGTCGGTGCTCACCCTCGTTATCAGAAGAATCATACACCTCATGCCTATCTGAAGATTTGCTGCGTCTGTGTCTATGACGTGAACGACTGTGATACTCATCGTCCGAGGAACTCTCATGCTTGTGCTTGTCCCGAGAATGTCTGTCCTTGGAAGAGTATCGTGTCTTCTTATGTTTATGCCGTTTTCTACTAGATGAATGCTTCTTATCGGTCCTGGTTTCTTCTGTAGCTTCATCCATGCTGCTCTCTTCCTCTTCTTCTTCTCCTTGTTCCATCTTAATATCTCCATCTCTCTGTGATCTCGAGCGGTAATTCCTCTTTGATCGTCTTTCACAGTTACCATCATCTGCTAATTTTGTCTCAGCTACAGATGGAATTGAGCTACCTTCTCTTTCTTTGGCAGCTTTATCACCTAATCCAGAAATCCCGCAGTCCAACAGTTTGAGCGATACACTTTGCGACGGTTCAGCTTGTTGCACTGGCTGAGCTTCGGGTTTTAACATGGCCACAAACATTTTTGCACGTTTCAATCTTTCTGCCTTCAACTTCTGCTCCTTAGACAAGGCTTCAGAAGAATCAGCTTCACTAGCAACAGTTGAGCCAGAGATCAACTGACCTGTAGATTTCGTCAAATCAGGGGGGGACTTAGATGAAGGGTAACTTCCATCATTTCCGGGGCTCTGAGAAGTCTCATCCATGGGTTTGCCTGATAGAATCCCCAGCTGGGGATTCCTTATGCCTCTTCTAGCCGCTTGAAGAATAGCAGCAGCAGTATTCGCATCAACATTCACCCTCATCTGTGGTTGGACAGGCTTGAATGGTTCGTTGTGCAACTCGACCTTTGGTTTGTCACTAACCATTTTTGGTTTCTCTTTCTTGGCAGAATCATCTGATAAAACACTCCCAAACGCATGTTTGCCATCTTTTACAGCATCGTCCATCCTCTTTTGCTTCACGTCTTCCTCTCTGGTAATGACGCCTTTGTCGCATGATTTCAACTGCAAATGAAATCAACCAACGTGTTACAATATTAATGATAAAAGCACATGAAAACACACTAAATTCGTAGCAGTTGAAAATAAAATTACCTCTTCGGCTTCTTGGAGAACCTTCCGATAATATCCATGATATAAGCTAGCTGGACGTAAGAATGGAAACATCCCGTATTTCACATCCTGCGCAACAAGAGTCGCCTCTAGTTCTTTCCCGTTCTTTTGGATGAAGTCTACTATCTTATCAATCGCTCTTTTCATCTCCGTAGTCGGCTCCACAATCTGCAGTTCAGGCTTGGGTGGAGCCAGCATTGCAGAAGATTGCGACTTATCATACGTCAAAAACACTTTGGTAGCATTATCTTCTGCATTGATCTGCTTCCTCTCTACAACATCTACTGCACTGACAGAAGGATTTTTTTTTATGAAAGATGCCTTATCATTCAACGGTAGAGAATGCTTAGAGGCTGCATCTCTCTCTGTGGCAATCTTTGCAGCTCCTTTCAACCCTTCAGGTCCATTGGAATCAGCTACCTTAACACCATCATCTACTTTGGCAGACTCGTTTGTTTTAGAGTCATTTGCAGACTCTTCGTTAGCATCTTCATCTTCTACAGTCCCATAAACTGAACCAAGCAATGACAAAGCTCCACCGTCCTTCTCACTTTCGTTCTTTTTCTCTTCTACAGATGACTTTTCTGTCAAAAGCTCTTGATGATTAACAAGAAACCTGAAGTAAGGATGAAGATGGTGGTCTGGCATCAAGAACCCAAATGTTGGGTTGCCTCCTTGTTTGACTCTCAAGACGATTTCAGATTGCCCACCATGCTTGCTTACAAAGCTTGAAGTTTTTGTGATGATCTGATGTAATTTCTCAGTTGGAGGCTGAAAAAAGGAAAAGAAAAATGTACAAGAAAAACAATTAGTAATGTGAAAAATGATGAATGAACCTTTGGCAACTCACAGGTATATGCATATTAAAATCTCACATAAGTATCGAGAACCATAAATTGCAAATATCAGAACTGTATAGATATGCATCATCTGATGTGCACTCAGTTTTTAGGTTCTTGGTAAGTCATGAATTTCTATCATCTTAATCCCACCTGCACTGCCCCTTGTCACGGCAGCGAAAGGAAACAAGGTGCATGTGAATGACAACCTTAGACAACTCCATCTCTTCCCCGAGCATCTGAAACTTAGACATGGTAGTCCTTAGAATAACATATGCACCTTTCAGATGTTTACGTGGCCAATATCAGTTAAGTACCAAATGAGTGAGCAAAACCGGCATATTGCTAAGGGGAACAATCTGATAAAGCAGTAACTTACCAGGTTTTGAAGTAAATAATCAGGCAAGGGGAAAGGCGGGTGAAATCCAGATTCCGTATCAGCATTTTTCTGGTCATTGAAATCACTGGAGCTTCCATATGAAAAGGGGACAGCACGATAACCATCGGCATTTGCATTTGCTGATTCATCATTCATATCTGGGGTACAAAGTGAAATAAATACGATAAATTTTCTGGATAATAATTTGAGAGTAAAGAAAAAAGCGAACCTAAAAAATTAAAATACTCTGGAAGAATAAGTACTCCCTAAACCAGTGTTCTTCTTAGTTTCATGTTTTTTCTTTTCAACACCATAACTCCGTGCAACAATTTGATTGCGATAATCAGAAGAAACAGAAAACATTTGCAACATAAGACTTCGATAGGAGACCTAGCAAGCATCGACCATGGAGTACAGAGATAAGCATACAAAATGATTTCCAAATAAATACCCTCTAACATGATCTACAAGATTCTCATGGGATCAGGCGATGGCGATACTCTCATATTTTTAGAAATACATAATCCAACTCGCACAAAAAATATGGACCTCACTGTAAAACTAGATAGAGCCATTCTCCACTTTAGCTTATATACGCGCACACATGTACATACTGAATTACAATAATAAATGACTACTGAATGTTTCAATAACAAATCTCGAAAGAAGGCACACAAATCTAGATTCGACCTGTAAATTTTAGTTATCATTCTCTAGAACATAGCTAGTTCGAGTTTCCCAGCCAACTCAATAAACTAAAGATATATCCAGATATCTACGAAGTTCCTCATCCTTACCATCTTCATCATCCGACGGAGATGGAGATTCCGCCGGTAAATCGAGGTAACGCTCGCGATCGAGCTCCGATTCCAAGTCAGGATCATCTGAAATCGGACGACGGCGCTTGATACGTGGAGGAGGAAGAGAAGAGAGGAGGTGACGGACATCGTAGCGGTCAATAAAGAGGCTGTTCCAGTCAACGAGCGCCGTCGGGGAGTTGACAAACGTTGCCATCGAATCGTCGTCGAAGAAAAGAGCGTGACGACCAACGATCTCTAGTTCCATTGTGCGATTCTTCTTCCAAAGCAATGGAGATTTGGGGGAAGAGCCAAGGGTTTAGGGTCTGTGTATATTTGGGAATTGGATGTTTCAAATTCGTGATTGACCCTATAGATTTGTGATGACTTCAATTAGATAGAGAGATCTGAGGTCGATAGAAAACGACATCGTATATCGACGAGTTGGTTGCCGTTTTTGAATGAAGAAAACGACGTGCATTGTGCCCTTTTATTTGTTTTGCCTTTTCGTCCTCATAGTAATAAAAGTTTATATATTTACCCCCATAATCTTAACTTTTAAATTTAAAACCACCCAAACCTTGAGTGAATTTTTGTTGTGTTAATTACACATCTTGTTCTTAATATGTTGCGACTTGCGACATTAAAATCTCTATTCTAAGAGTGTGTAGGATTTGTTCATTCGACTCTGCTTATTTGGAACCAACTTGTGATTTTGTTCTCATGAACTATAAAACCTTCTATGATCGATTATGTAGAGTAATAATAGTATAATACCTTCCTCCTTCGTTGGAGTCTTAATGGCTTGAAAGCAATTGTTGATGAGGGAAGAAGAAGGTATCAGTTGGATACTAGAACAAAACATCAAACATGTGACAAGCTATAACTATTAACATGAGTCTTAAACCAATGGGACACGAACATTTTGGTCACTTACGATAGATTTTGGAGATTTTACACTTATGAAGTGGTGTATTCTAGAAATACACCTCTTTATGTTAATTATACTAAACCTAATTAATATTAAACTAGTGAAATCTCTTGGAAATTAACAAACCAAGAAAAAAGAGAATAACCAAATCTCTAGTTTGAACTTTGAACAACTTAATATGGCACATTGTTTACACGAGTTATTTCGGAAAAAAATAATAATGAATTAGTGTGTATTATAAATAAATAAATCAATAGATATCAAAATGATTAATGTAAAAAGGAGTTTGCGCGTGGCTTAATAGTTAATGCAACAGAAAGATATCGTAGAGAAACAATAGATTATACATATCGTGTATAGGTCGGAAGATGACCAATCGGCAACAAGGGAATGGTGTTTGACTTTTGTGACGTAAAGTTTGTACATTGTTTAACAAATTGGAGTAGAGAGTTGACCTCGCTTCATAGCTAGCTAGCTAGCTAGCTTTCTTGAACTATAAACAAACAAACAAACAACGAATCTAATATTTGTGCCTTCTGGAAGTCTTTGACCGGTTTATTCAACATTTTCCTTCGATCGTTCGATGTATAGACGATTTCATATACTGGTTCACCGATGGCCGGTTTGCATATTTATATTAGTATAAGCCACTATATGGAAATATTCAAAGTTCAGTGTGATAATAAAGATAACTAATGTTTCAGAAACTGAATCTGGATTGTAAATTTATGCAAAAGCATAAAGTTAACAAACCAAGTTGTATTAGTTTAAATGGTCATCATCGTAAGTAAGGGACATCATGGATCGTATTCCACTATGCATATGTTTGTATATTAGAAATCATGGACTTCCTACTCAAAATCAGCTCATCATATGGAAATATCAATACAGAGCGGATCAATTATTCTAATGATTAAAAACAAAAGAATTAATGAAGGTCCATGGAGAAGAGAATTGAGCATGAGTGAAGAATGAAAAATAATGTGAATTAATGACAGTGTTATGTTACTCCACTTTAATGACTCGTATCGTATCGGACATAGATTATATACTTGTAAATATGCGATATACAAATCAGTTTACACTTGACCATTTTCAATTATCTAGCTAGTAGTTTCTAATAGTTTGTTCATTGCATTTCAAAAGTGGAACTCTGCCCAATTATGTTTAAGTTTTTTTTTTTGGGCCTAGTAACACAATCCTGCAGAGACTAATCTAAATTTTGATTTAAGATCTTTTATTTGATTGAAATATATTCGTGCCTCGTATCATATCTGTACTTTGTTACACATTAAATCGATGATCACCCATTAAATTTACTCGCTGTCGAGTGGTATGAAGTATGAACAGAAGGCTTGGCTCGCTCATCTTTCTAAAATTTAAAGTATTAATTTATAAGTTTCTAATTTACATAATCGTTTGAATATTTTATTGTTACAAATATCAATGTAAGAATTGTGGCCTTTCATTTTATTAAATCATATAAGTGTGGTTGATTGGGGCGTATGAGGGTCCGAATGTTAGAATTCAAGTTAAAGCAAGTGTCTATTAGTGGATGTATAGCTTCAAGTTGCTTCATTTGGAAATATAAATTAGTGGTTCGTGGTTTTCACGACAAATGAAATCAACAAGTAAATTTTGTTTTTAAATATTAAACAAACAAAACTGTAATATAAAATATGGACGCCTTTGCTTCTCCTTGCATCTCGCCTGAATCGTCTCGGACCGGCCCATGAGGGCTAGGCGATGGATTCATTCAGTCATGGTTCGTCACGCGTACGCAAATTTAATTTTACCCATCCCTTTCTATTTTTGTATGTTGACATCATAATTTGCAGTTCTTTTTTAACTAACTTGATTACATTCTATGATAAGAATATTCTAATTAAACCCTCTATAAGTGTAAAAACATTCTGATCAACAAAGTAAATTACGGAAATTAGCGTCGATAACCGATAATGAATTCAAATGTTCACCACAAGTAACATATTACAAATGCTACATTATTGTACGAGAGGAAGTCTAAAACTACTATATATTGATTTTTCTTTTGAATTAATATGTTTTAATTACGTAGAACACATTAGTTTTTTTTACTCTCTATGTTATAATCGCGTGTATACACCCCCAACGTAAGCAAATAAGCATGTGCATGTACATGCGCATAAAAAATAATTTATTACTGAAATGAGAAGAAAAAAAACGCCTCTCCCCAAGAAAAAATCGATCGCTTGAAACCTTACTTAACCTTTTTCACCACATTTCACGCGTCAACTCGTCTCGATCACAACTATAAACTCTAAGTCCACCCTCTCCTCAATTCTTCACAACTCAACCTCTCTCTCTCCCCAAATCTCTTCCTCTGTCTCTACATTCACATAAACGATAAAAGAAGAAGAAGAAGAAGAAAAAGGAGGAGACAAAAAAACAAAAGAAGAACAATCTCTCTCGCTCTAACTCACAAACACATTCATAGATCAAGAGAAATGGCCCACTTCATGAAGCTACTCGTGACAATTGCATTGACAACCGTTGTCACAATCGCCATCATCACCACCAAAACTACCACCACCACGACCGCAACATTTGCTCTCGAAGACCCTTTCAAGGATCTTACACCGCCAGGAGCGGTTAAGATCAGACCGAGTCGTTTCTTGGCAGAGAAAGTCGACCAGGGTCAAGGACCAAAAGCTCGTAACCCAAACGCAGCTGATCATTGCCACAAGGACAATGAAATCTGCAGCAGCAGCTATTACAGCACCGGAGCAAACGCTACAATGGCTTGTTGCAACAACAAGTGTATGGATTTATCAACCGACGACAAAAACTGCGGTGCGTGTAAGGCCAAATGTAAGTTCGGACAAACGTGTTGTCGCGGTCAGTGCGTTTACGTGGCTTACGATAAACGCCATTGCGGTGAGTGTAACCATCGTTGCAATGACGGCGAGTTCTGCGTCTACGGTCTCTGTAACTACGCGTGATGAATCAAATCATTCACTCACGCCAAAACGTAAAAAAAAAAAAAAAAAAGATTTTAAGTAAAATTATACGGATGATTTATTTACATGGACGCTGATTAAAGAAAGGTCGGTCCAATTAATTATTTACTTAATAATTAATTAAAGTATTGTGTGTGTGTATTTTTGGATTCCCATAATGTTTTGAGGGGTATATAAAGGAGATTATTTTTTCTATTTCTAATGTCTACGAATAAAGTGGAACATCCTCGTTCCAATACTACTGCTGTTTTATTAAGGTTTTATAAGAGTGTATAAATTACGCTCCATAATAATTTCGTGAACAATGTTTTTTATACGTATAATTCATAAAATAAAGTCTCTTTCCTCATAGCTGGTCCAAATATTTATTAGCAAAAATAGGTTCTAATTGGTATAATGCAAGAATACTCAATGGAACATAAAAGAACAAATATTTTACAAAATAACTTAAAGAATAAAGATAGAAGAATTTTTTTTTTTAATCCATTCCTCTGCTTTTCACTTAGGGTTTTCTTTAAATCATGAGTAGAATTGTATTCTAGAATTTAATTGTAATTAGTAAAATTTAACGGAATAACGATACAAAAATATATTATGTTTTCGAAACTCTCGTTTTTTAAAACATGACTTTAGTAACTTATCTTTTTTTTTTGTCATCTAATATTATAAAACATAAAAGAATATATTATGAATTACAACTTGAGCTGTTGGAAAATAAATAAAAAAGAAAGTAAGCCGGCAAACAACAAAAAGTTCCCGAATAGAGAACTAAATCAAAAAAAAATCTAAAATAGAGAACTAAAGCAAAAAAAAAGACAAACCCTTAAATTAAGAATATAGGCAACATACAAAATCCTTACCCAACATACTAATCTCAAGATGCAAGAATAGCTCTTCTCCCGAACTACATGCAGATAAAATTTATCAAGGATGCCTAGACCAATCCAAATCTAACATCAACCACCTCCTATCATTAAAAAAATCGATCTTTATAAACAGAACCAAAATCTTTATAACCTGACAAGCAAGGACCTAAAACGCTTCCAAATGCGAGGACAAAGATATACTCTCTCTGTCTCACAAAGATTGATGTCTTGACAATTTCACACATATTAAGAAAAATTTTAGTTTTTATTTATAAATTAATTTATAATTATTTTTGGATAGAGAGAGAAAATATAAACCAATAACAATTCAAGATTTTAAATATTTTCAATGATTACTTTTTGAAGTTTACAAAACATCAATCTTTGTGGGACAAAAAAATATCCCAAAACATCAATCTTTGTGAGACAGAGGAAGTATCAAAACTTACCAAAAAAATGAAATTTATCTTGGAGCATATTAGGAAAAAAAAGAAGAAGTTATAATGTACTTTGAAATCGGGCACTATATTCCAATGGCGTACTTGTAAAAGTCATAGGTTGACTTATCTGGACCAACTCCCCATGGATAGCAACCCAACGGGTCAAAAAGTAACAAATCGGGTCAAAGTAAAAAACCTCAAAGATGAGAGAGACATTGCGATAGAAGAGATCTAAAACCCGTGGACACTAACACATACATCATCTTCCTACACTCACAACAAAACCCACACGTCCAAATCACAACCTCAAATCTCTCTCTCTCTCCCTCTCACATACACACACATAAAAAACACATGAATCTAGCAGTCTATTCTGGTTTAACTCATCTACCATCTTAAATAAAATCTGAAAGAGTGATTGAAACCCAAATCGAAAAATCTTCCCTTTTTTTTTCTTTTTGTTCCTTCTCCGGCGAATCTCCGGGGAAATCGATTTCGTTAATCACGGCTATACACGGGATAAAGTCACGGCCTTTGAGCTTTCATGTCCAACGAAAGGGTTTTTTAATCGTTACTAATCCTTTGCCACACGGAGGACGTGGAGCTCTGCCGTCTGAAGGCGGCAGTCCTTCCGATCTCCTCTTCCTTGCCGGAGGCGGTTTCTTACATTCATTGCTAACCCTAAACCCTCTTTACCTTTTTCCTAATTAGTTCTTCTTAATCCTGTATAAATCTGTTACCTACGAGATTCGAAAATTTGTGAGAATGTTGTTGAAGATCAAAAGAGTTCCAACGGTTGTATCGAATTATCAGAAAGATGAGACGGTGGAGGAAGGTGGATGTGGTCGGAACTGCTTGAGCAAGTGTTGTATCGATGGTACATTTTTAGAGCTGGAACAATGCTTCTTTTGTTTTGAGAAATTTGAATTCATCGTTTGTTGAAAAAACAAAAGCACTGAGCTTTGTTTGTTTTTAGGGGCTACACTTCCTTTGTATACCTGCAAGAATCTTAATAAATCCATCGGAGAGAAGTCAGAAGCTCCGGGGAAATTCCTCGAGTCTCTTGTTCTTGGAGAGGTAATGGTTTTAGATACATGGTAAAAAGCTCTCAGTTTTGCCAACCAATTCGTTTATTGTTTGAGTAATGTATCTAATGTCTTATGTGTGTTTTCTAGTGGGAAGATCGTTTCCAAAGAGGACTTTTTCGCTATGATGTCACTGCCTGTGAAACCAAGGTACTATTGTCTCTTTGATATATGGTCGATTGGCTTACTTTTAGTGCCAGTTTTGTTGGACAAGTGTTAGTTTACATTGTTAATGTTTGCCTTAGATAAAACATCTAGTTTCACTTTCACATTGTTGATGTTTGCTTGAGCTGAACTGAAGAATCAAGTGTCTGTTTGACATTGTTGACGTTTGATGGGTTGCTGTAATATGTAGGTTATACCGGGGAAGTATGGTTTCATTGCGCAGCTAAACGAAGGTCGTCATCTCAAGAAGAGACCAACCGAGTTCCGTGTTGATAAAGTTCTTCAACCATTTGATGGAAACAAATTCAATTTCACTAAAGTTGGTCAAGAAGAGTTGCTTTTCCAGTTTGAAGCTAGCAATGATGACAATGATAGTGGAATCCAGTTATTTCCGAGTATACCTCTAGAAGCAGATGATTCTCCAAGCGTTGTTGCAATCAATGTAAGGAGTTGTTGCTTTTAGAAGTCGTTTCTTTTTTTGCTAATGTGAATTGTCTAACCATTGAACTCGAAATTCTTGTAAAACAGGTGAGTCCGATTGAGTATGGACATGTATTGCTGATTCCTCGTGTTCTTGATTGCTTGCCTCAGAGGATTGATCACAAAAGCCTTCTGCTTGCTCTTCAAATGGCTACTGAAGCCGCTAATCCGTATTTCCGACTTGGATACAACAGTTTAGGTGCCTTTGCTACCATCAACCACCTTCACTTTCAGGTAAACCGAATCATATGAATTGGTTCCTAACCACCCGGTTTTAAGGGTAATGCAAATAGTAGAATGGCTCAACCTTAGAGAGTTGTGATATTTATGGAGATTTTTTTTCTTGGAACAGGCTTACTATCTGGCAATGCAATTCCCGATCGAGAAAGCTTCTTCCTTGAAGATCACTAGCACCAATGATGGCGTCAAAATCTCAAAACTCTTGAATTACCCTGTGAGAGGTCTTCTCTTTGAAGGGGGAAACTCCATTAAAGATCTCTCTGATACTGTATCAGATGCATCAGTTTGTCTTCAGAACAACAACATTCCTTTCAATATTCTCATCTCTGATTCTGGAAGACAGATCTTCCTTCTCCCTCAGGTTAGATCTTCAAAACATTATTATAAGAAAAATACTCGATATTGTCTCTCAAAAGAATAGCTGTTTAAAGATTATATGATTTGCAGTGCTACGCAGAGAAACAAGCTTTAGGGGAAGTCTGCTCGGAGTTATTGGATACGCAAGTGAATCCAGCGGTTTGGGAGATGAGTGGACACATGGTGTTGAAAAGGAAAGATGACTACGAAGAAGCTTCAGAAGCGAAAGCATGGAGGTTACTAGCTGAAGTTTCTTTATCAGAAGAGAGATTCAAAGAAGTTAACACTATGATCTTTGAGGCAATCGGTTTAAGTAGTCATGAAGTAGCTGAAGAAGAAGAAGAAGAGCAGACTTCGATGAATAGTGGCTTCATAAGAGTGCATTGTCCTTCAGTGAAAGAAGAAGAGGCTTGTATCTAATTGTGTCGCTTTTTAACTAAAGCAAAAACAAAACTCTGTTCCTAAGTAATTTGCATAACTTGTGTTTGACATTTATGGTTTTGTTGGTTAATGATGTTTTAATTACTCTGTTCTTTTCTTATTGGCTTTGTTAAGCTTTGTTTATGACTCGTCATGATTATAGAATGCATTCGCTTCAACATACAATCACAAAATTACTCTTAAAGATTGACACAGAGAAGAAACAACAACCAAATTGCAAATTTACAATTAATCTAATTTATTAACCTTCTTCTTCAAACCCTCCAGACGAAGAAGAGGGTTTCGTAACCCTTTGTTTTTTTTTTGGCTTTAATCAGATCGACACTTTGCCTCTGCCATCACCGGAGCTCTGAGACTTCATCAACAACTCCATATCTCTCATTCTCTCAAGCTTTTAGTTTTACTCGCGTAAGCGCTTCGTCACCTCTCTATCTGTCCCTCTCTCTCTAAATATATATGTATATACATTTGTCTGTCGTCTTCATTTCACTGATCTGGGTTCAACTTTTGCTTTAATTCATTCTTTAGATGTTTTCTAAAAGTTGTTTCCTTTTTCTCTGTGGCTCGTTTGATTTTAACGTAACCAATCATCTCGATTAATAAAGAAGCTAATTCTGTTTTCTGGGTTCTGTTGGGTTTAAAGCCGTCGTGGTTGTGCATCCATTTTATCGATTAAGGGACGCCTGGAACGTGTTCGATAAAATGCCAATTAGAAATTTGTACTTTACCACTACGTAGATTTTTATACGAAGTCAACTTTTTTTATTTCTGTGTGTAGCTTATAGGGTAATGATATCAGATCCTCGTTAAGCCAATTCTGTAATTTAAGATCATGGTAGTGATACAAAGTTTGGTATATGGGGCATTTCTGTAATCGTTTACATATGGACATTGCTTGGTTTATGAATCTTTTGATAAGCCTCAACAATGTTCATATATTTGCTTTGCTCATTTAGAGATTCATTGATTGCTTTAGAGGCTGGGTGGATCTAAGGATAACTGAAGAAGGAATGGTTTTTTTTGTTTGTTTGGTTTGTAGAGTTGCTGGACAATGAAGAAAGGATTGCACCCACAGATGCAGTGGATCTCTTATGTAACACAGAGTGGTAGATTGATGCACGTGATGATGACACGAATCCACCATGTTGGCAAAGTCTATCACTTTGGAGCTAAGCGTCAAATGGCTCAAAGCATTGGTCAGATTGCCAAGTTCAAGCGTAGGTTTAACGAGCAAGAGGCAGAAGCAGCCGAAGAGAACAACAACGAGCATCAGAAGAAGTAGCTGTAGTCCCAACTCTTTTATCCCCTTTCTATACCTTTCCTCAAAAACCAATCCGAAAAAGCTTTTAGACTATTCATTTACTTTAGCAACTATGAATCTTGTTTTGCTTCAAGTGATTCATTTTCACTCTTCTGAACCATCTCTGTTTCGTCAATAAAGAACCTATCTTGTTCCCTTTTTGCAATGGATGTTAATACATTGATATATCATCTATGAAGATTGAATATTTGTTTCATATAATTGAATCAGACTGATACAACGAACATAACATCTTCAAACTCACTATGTTTTAAACATGGATTTGAGTATCATCACATGATATAACTAAACAATACATCACATGACATAACTAAACAATACATGCTTATACTTCAGACATTTTGAGCTATGGATTTTACCATGGAGCAAAAAAAGTTTCCCCCTAATAGGTGGGGAAGTTGGGGTTGACATCGGCTGCCCAAGCTTCCAGTCCTCCGATTATATCCTTAGCTGAACTGAAACCCGAATCACGAAGATACTGAACAGCTCTCTGTGAATCATTCCCACGTCTGCAAACAACGTAGACACTAGGATTTGTGCAAGATCCAGTGTTAACATGACCATCTTCCTTTTCTTTAAGAGCTGAAGTAAGCTCGTTTAACCGAGCCTCTAAGTTTGCAAGAGGGATGTTGAGTGATTCCGGGAGAGAGACAATCTTATAGTGATGAGAAGGTCGAACATCGAGAAGAATATGGCGTTCCTTCTTTTGAAGGATTTCTTTGAAATCTTTGCTGCTAATTCTTGATTCTGCAGGAAGCAGGTTCAACGGGCCCTGTGATCAAAACCGATGCAGGTAAACTTTCTAAATGAGACTGTTGCTGAAAACATCTATTGGATTCGAGATAAGGGGAAAAACAGAGAATAATACCGCAAATAAAGGAAATTGGGTGAAGTCCTCATAGTCAAAATCTTTGAACTTTTGCTTGTCAAAAGATGAATTGTCTCCACAAACTGTGCACTGGGAGGACCTGCCTCTGATCTTGACCTAAGCAAATACTATTCAATCAGTTTATGCAGATGGAAACCCAAGTGAGGGTACTGATAAACAAGAAAGGGAATCAGTAAACTTTACAATGCGGATCCTTGCTGATAATGCATCAAAAAGAAGCATCCGTTCAGTGAGTGGGTCGCCAACCATGCTCGCGAGTTTAATTGTCTCTAACGCTTGTAAACAACCGATAACACCCGGAACTGAGAAAAAAACAAAATGGAAAAGATCATTCAAAAGATGAAGCAATTGGAAGAGATTTGCTTGCAATAGAAAAGAAAAAAAAACCGTACCTACTCCAAGAACTCCACTATCAGAACATCTTTGGCACGCTGTGGAAGGTGGAGGAGTGGGGAAAAGACACCGGTAGCACGGGCCTCCGTTATGATTATAAACAGTAAGCTTGAATACAAAAATAACAGTTAAGTGTTTAATGTGTGGCTTAACATCTATAAGGAGAAACACAATATAATAACGTCGATTGTCATATCACATACCTGCCCGTCCATCCCAAGTGCAGCACCTGACACCAAAGGCTGAATACAATATACAAAGGTTCAGTCAATACCGGCATCTATATAACTGGCAACGAATAAACATGGCCATCATTATGGATGGTAGTTTCTACTCAAAGTATAAACAGAGTTCAGAAGATGATTCACCTTCCCTAGCAGGACACAACAATCGCTGATCATGTAACGACTTGGAGGATTATCGGTCGCATCTACTATGATATCATATCTAATTTATGCTGTTATGGAAACAACAACCATTCAATGATTTACTTTGATGACACTAACAGAAATGCATAAAGATGAGACATTTTAACAAAACATATCTAAGGATACTGGCTGAGGATTTCCAAAGCATTGGATGTGCGAAGAGCTTCCACATATTCATCAATTTGGATCGTCGAATTTATTCTGAAAATAAAGGACAAAGGAACTTTTCATTAGACTAAAAGAGAAGAGGTGTCCATAAATTCCTACAGGGAGTTTGACTTACGAGCGACAAGCAGCAGCAGCAGATTTCACTTTGGGATCACCAATGAATGCTTCTGTGTGTATAATCTGGATAATAAACATAATCAAAAGAGAGTTAAATCAGCCTAAAGTAGTATCTTTGGTTCAGCCCCCAACCACATACAGTATTAGATTTAGAACCAAGAGAAAGAAAGAGTTGCCACAGCAGTTTTTCTCCAAGTCGTACCTGCCTATGCATATTGTTGAGCTCTACAACATCATGATCAATAATACCCAAACGACCTAAATAAACACAATCAAAGAGATGACCAGAACATCATAATCATAGGGAGAACCAATAGTTTCTGGAGAAACAAAAGAGACTATAAGTCATGAAAACATACCAACACCACATGCTGCAAGATACAATAAGGCAGGTGAACCCAGTCCTCCAGCTCCAATAACTAATACTGAAGACTTCAAAAGATTTGACTGCCCTATAATCAAACACACACATACACAACAAACATAGAACAGAACATAAGAATCAGTATATTGAAGAAACAACCAATCCAAGGTTTCAAACAAATGCATTTTACAAGAGTTCAGAGTAGATACACTAAACAAAAGCAATCAAATTTCTCAATACATCAGTAAACTTCACCCATGTAATCAAACCAATTCAAAGGATAACAAAAGAAACCCAAATACAAAAGTTTTCATCTTTCAGCTCCATCATCACTTAGCACAGAACGATTCAAATCAGAAACTAGAACGTGAAAAAGAGTTTGTATTTTGAGTACCTTCAACAGCAAAAGAAGGAAGTAACAGTTGGCGACTATAACGGTAAATCTGATCCGGAGACAACCCGTGTTCAAGCTCCGGCGCCGTTGGATAACAGCAACCATTAGAAACGGCATCGCACCGTTCACCCGCCGCCGTATCCTGGAGCTTTGCTTCGAGGGTCGATATACGGTGCTCTAGTTCAGCCTTCTTGAGCTTTAACTCTTTCAGTTCCTGGAAAATTTCCGATGAATCTCCACCGTTCGACTCCATCACGGGAAGGCAATATTACAGTTACAGACACCGATAAGTACAAGAAGAACCCTAGAGGTTTGATTAGTTAAAAAAAAAAACATCAAAGAGGACGATGTTGACTGTTTTAAACCGGACTTAACCGCGAACCAAATTTGTTGACTGTTTTAAACCGGAGTTAACCACGAACCAAATTTGTTATCCGGGTTGGCCGGTTGGGATTTAAGACAATCCGCAACTTTTTCATATAGACCCAAAAAAAAAATTAGTTTTTTAAATTTAAAAACACTAGGTTAGACCTGCGCTATGCCACGGGATATTATCTATATATACATTTTTTGAAGTACATTTTGTATTCTATCCTTTATTTTGTAAGATATTGCATAATCATTTGACAATTTGAATAAATAAGAAAACATTTGAGGTTAGTTTTATAAATAAATAATACCAAAATCGAAATAATATATGTTTTCCTAAAATATCTTAACAAAATCAATTTCTGTTTTCATTTTTAACAAAAATTTTAAATGTTTTAGTGAAAAAATATTACTATGTTCCTTCTGTTGTTAAACGATTTTAATGTTCTAGCAAAGATAAACAAATAATATTACACTATGCAAATAACCCAAAACTGACTAAACCGAATTTATCTTATAGAAACAATAATAATATGTTGAGATTGCACTTCATTTTAAACTTGGAAAATATTAAATCGATGATTCTAATTTAACTATGCATATCTAATATAAATCGATTTTTACCTAACCCCAAAAATACTAATCAAAATATCCGACAATTGTGAAATCTTTGGTGATTAATTCTCCTACTTGCTCACTAAGCATATCTTTTAGCATTGATCATCTATAAGTACATCCTAAACCACATCTCATAACACCATCAACATCTAAAGCAAACAACACATACCACTTATGGCATGTGATACTGATGACTTACTCCTCCGCTCATGGCACTAATACACAATCAATCATCTAGGCTCTTGAATTGGTATCGGCAACGGTTTTTTTTGGTTTTTTTTGTTTTTATGACACCATATCCAGTTTTTGTTTTAGTTTGGTTTATTTTGTCATGAACATGCTAATTAACGGGTTTTCTAATGTCTGCTCTTATTAACGTTTGTTTTTTTAGTTTTCAAAAATTATATTTTAATTATATGGAAACCAAATAACTTCTTAAAATACTTTTAATTTTTCATGTACAATATCATCATTTCCAAAAGCAAGTTAAAATTAGTTGGTGGCAAACTAAAAGATGAAAAACATTTTTCATTTGTTGTAACTTTTTTGACGTAGTAGTTATTTTTATTAGTTTATTTGTTATTTTCTATAAAATCTTTAATTTAATATGTTATTTGTATGTACATGTTTTTGGTTTTCGACTTTGGTCTAATAAATTGTTAATTATTATATAAAAACAACATAAACAAATTTTAGCGGGTTTATCTTTTTTTTGGATGAATTCCAGCGTATTAAATCTTACAATTTAATCCAAAATCTTAAAAGTATATTAATTAGTAATTAAATATTTTACTTCACCTCTCATCTAACAAATAAGATATGGATTTTAAGAAAAAATAATTACTTCTAAATTTTATATTTTACCTTCATAAACATAATACATAAATATTATAATTTTACAGATTAAAAAATATATATTTTATTATGATGTATTTAGAAATTTATAATTTATAATAGTGTACAATATATATGTAAATATGACATAATAATCTATCTTAATAAAAAATATAATAGCTAGCGGAGTGAGAGGGTTAGTATTAATATTCATTCGGTGTAAGATAAGTGAAATGGAGTTGTTAATCTCCTTTAAAAACTCAAACTATAAATGTATAATTTTAATACTAAATAATGAAGTTTGTTAAACAGATTAAATCTATAAGATACTAAATTCTAAAGTTTTTAAATTTTAATACAAATTAGTAGGCCATAATTTTTTTAATATTATTATATATAAAAATAAAAAATTGTCCCGTGGTATACCACAGGTTAAATTCTAGTTCTATACATTTTGAAATACATATGATGTTAAAAATCTGATTTACATTTAAGAAGGGTATATAAAATCATAGAATTGGCTTAACTCTACTGTATGCTATGTTTTTTTTTCTCCAATTACTTGTTATGGAAGATATATTAGTGTAGTTTTATTTTGTGATGTATTTTTTGTAGTTTACAAATCATCTAAGTTTATATAGTTTGTGTTGTTGTTACGTTATTATTTATTTTGTTTCCTTTTGTAAATTACATTTTTTATATAACAAGTCCATATATGTTAAAGTAAATAGACATATTTTTACTTTAGTTTGGTTTTATGTTATTATTTAAATATTATAATTATGTAGTTATGTTAAACTGTATACGACGTTTATAAGAATTATGTTAATTGTCAAAGTTATTTTAAAAGTTATAGATGATTTAGTTTTCTTTAATTTAAAACATTTGATTTTCGATCTTAAATATTGTTTAATTTGTCACTGGTGTTCTTATATGTAAATCTTGAGAGACAAAGAATCTTTGTTATCACACACCAAAATTTGAACACTGCAATCATCTTGTGAAAAGGAATCATATAGTAATTACATGAGCAATAAGATAGACATATGAGAATTTTTGTTTGATAATACGTAACTGAATTATTCTAGTTTATGTATGCTTCACAAAGAGAGTTTATCCTCCAATCATGCTTGAGAGATTACTCTAGTTTGGTTCGTATCCTTTTTTTTGTAAAGTTTAGTTCATATCCCTTATAATTATATGTATAAGCTTTCTCACAAAACAAAAAAAATGCTGATGCGTTTTACCCACAAAGCTCGAGAAATAATTTCTTAATTTGTTTTTAGTTTTTAATAGTATTTCTATTTACATACCATTGTACTTTTTTAAAAAAATGACATCCAAAATTTAATTCTTTTATTTTCTTTATAACTAAATTGTATGCCTTACTTATATTTTCATAAAATTTTAAGATCTCTTGATTCATATGGTGAGATAATATAAAATTTATATTATAATGATTTTCATATGTCAAATCTTAATTATTATACAAGAATTTTAAATATTCAAATAAAACTGAAATATATATACTACACAAATAAAATTTAGATCCCAAATAATAATTTTACCGATAATATTTTAGATTTTGTATATACAGCTTAAAATAAAATTATTTAATAATTATTTTACTCTGCGCATAGTGATTATTTGACATCATTACAATTTTTTGAAAAAGTTTTTGAAATTTTTTTATTTTGCACTTAATGTGTAATTTTGTGGGGTAGAGTTTTAGTATCTAGAGTTTAGAGTTTAATTTTAAAATTAAACCCTATTTTCAAAAGTTTATAGTGCTAAATTTGATAATAAAAGTTATTTGATGTTAGTTGAGAGAATGTTTTTAATTTAAATGGACCAAGAAACATTAAATTTTTGATCAAATACCTCAACATTAGGTCCCACATTTTTTTTTGTCATATTTTATCTCTCATCTCCTCTAAAATTAGGACCACAAATAAAACTATTTATTTATGACACATGGTCATAGATATATTGATCTTTTTATTTGTTTTTATCTTATATTCTCTTTCACAAATTTTCTATTTTACAAAAGCTAAAAAGTGTCTATTCTTCAAATTTTTAACAAAAACTGCATATTCCCCAATTACCTTTCAAAAAGTGTCAAATACAGTAATGGACTCTATTAAAAATATGGTCAAACTAGTTCAAGAGATAAGTATCCCCACATCACATATATACTACTCAAGGAAACTAATCCCAACCAATTTGGTATATTCTAATAATATCTACCTTTCCTTATATATACTTACGTTCACAAATAATTCACTGCACCCAAAAGAACTTCTAACAGAGAGTAAGTGTGTGTATATATATATATGTTGTGCCCACTCTCTGCAATTATCAATCATTTCATGTGGTTACATCGATTGATTTCACAACATTAAATCCACCCCAAAATCGAAGTGAGTATATATATTCCTCGAGTGTAGTAACATCGTAGAGATGGTTTTGGAGGATAGAAAAGAAGACGGTTCTTCTTTGCCACAACCGTCCGGTAGTTTCTCCAAATCATCACCGTTGGAGTTGGATGTCGTTGATCCGTCCAATCAGAAAAGTTCGCCGGGAACTGTTTTGGATGGCGAGAAGGTTGAGAAAAAGCCTGGAGGATGGAGAGCCATATCGTTCATTTTAGGTATTTTATTCGTAATAAACATAATTTACGTTTTAGTTTGACCAACTCCTTGACCTTTCCTCAATTTCCATAATTGGATACATATACAATATATTATTGATGTAATAGGCGTTTCATGATTCTCGTTTAGCCTAAATGTTTTCAACCCGATCAGGAAAAGAAGGATTCTATCAAAAAAAGAAAGATATTTTGTTCTTTTACGAAGCATCATTAATTTGAATCATATTTTTATTCTTGTAACCGTCGTCCAATTCGTTTGAATTGACACTCGTCCATCTGCTACTTTTATAACGGAAACGGGAGAAAATTGCATCTTTAAAAAAGTTTTAAGTGATATTTTATCTAAAAATTTGTTTTGCATATTTTTACTTAAAAATATTATTGGTTTCCTCTGATTGATCTTTAAATAAAGGATGACTATAAAACTTTTTATTGCGGTCAAGAAAAAACAAAATTTTGATCGTAGTTCACATAATTGCTGTATTAAGTAAAAACATATCATTCAATATGAAAAGTATGGACGATTTTTTTTATTTATAAGAAGTTTTAATTATAAAATGTGTCGAAACAGGAAATGAGACGCTGGAGAGACTGGGAACGATAGGGTTGTTGGCAAACTTTATGGTTTATCTAACCAAAGTGTTCCACTTCGAACAAGTCGACGCTGCAAATGTCATTAACATTTGGTATGGTTTCACTAATCTCACTCCTCTCGTCGGAGCGTTCATCGCAGACACTTACGTCGGCCGCTTCAAGACCATCGCTTTCGCCTCATTCGCCAGTCTACTCGTACGTATAAGATTTATCCCTTTAATTGATTGAACTTTAATCTAATGTGTGTCTACAGATGCACATTTACGTACGTAGTAATACTAACTTTATTGGCTCATAAATACATCAAATATGCAACTACTCGCGGCCTAGTGGTGCCAGCATGGGTCAGTGCTTAGCGTCTACTGTTCGAATAGTTGCGTCCAACCAAAAAAAAACATAACAACTCTAATTAGAAGATATGAGGATCATAATCTATTAATAATTATTAGAATAACAACTTCAGTCTAATCCCATTGTTTGCCTTTTTCAATATTAACTAATAAGTATCAAATTCAACTTCAAATTATATAATCACAATACTAACGAAGAGTCGGTTTCAAAATGAATGATGACTAATTATAATAACATTGACAACATGCAGGGACTAATAACAATTACACTCACAGCATCGTTTCCTCAACTCCATCCAGCATCATGCAACAGCAAGGACCCACTCAGTTGCGCCGGTCCGAACAAGCTCCAGTTCGGAGTTTTGGTATTGGGTCTCTGTTTCCTCTCCATAGGGAGTGGAGGGATACGACCTTGTAGCATCCCTTTTGGGGTTGATCAGTTTGACCAACGAACTGAGGAAGGGGTTAAAGGAGTGGCCAGTTTCTTCAACTGGTATTACATGACTTTTACTCTAGCACTGCTAATTTCAAAGACCGTAGTTGTGTATATCCAGGACCAATTCAGTTGGATTATCGGATTTAGTATCCCTACCGGACTCATGGCTCTTTCGGTGGTTATGTTTTTTGCCGGGATGAAACGTTATATCTACGTTAAACCTGAAGGGAGTATATTCTCTGGGATTGCTCAAGTTGTCGTGGCAGCTCGTAAGAAGCGAAAGCTGAAAGTTCCGGCAGAAGATGACGGCACTGTGACCTACTACGACCCATCCATCAAATCTAGCGTGTTATCCAAGTTACCCCGCAGTAACCAATTCAGGTACTTTATAATATGTATTTTTTTTTCCACTTATTTAATTCAAAGAGCCGTTTTTGTTACTTGAGACGACACTGACTAAATGATTTGTTTTCAAATTAGGTTTCTTGACAAAGCGGCCGTGATATCAGAAGGCGACCTAACACCAGAGGGAGCTCCGGCAGACAAGTGGCGGTTATGTAGCGTCCAAGAAGTGGAAGAAGTGAAATGTTTGATCCGAATCGTTCCTGTTTGGTCGGCCGGAATAATCTCACTCGCGGCCATGACAACAGAAGCCACTTTCACTGTCTCTCAAGCTTTGAAAATGGATCGACACTTAGGTCCTAATTTCGAGATTCCGGCTGGTTCACTCTCTGTCATATCTCTACTCACAGTCTGCGTCTTTCTTCCCTTTTACGACCGTGTTTTTGTCCCGTTCATGAGGTGAATCACCGGCCATAAATCCGGAATCACACTCCTCCAACGTATAGGGACAGGTATCGTTTTCGCGATCTTTTCTATGATCGTTGCGGGTATCGTGGAGCGCATGAGACGCAGACGCTCCATCAGTGCTGGAGATCCAACAGGTATAACTCCAATGTCAGTGTTTTGGCTCTCTCCGCAGCTTATTCTGATGGGACTATGCGAAGCTTTTAATGCCATCGGACAACTAGAGTTCTTCAACAGTCAGTTCCCGGAGCACATGAGAAGCATTGCTAACTCTCTCTTCTTTTTATCCTTTGCTGGTTCGAGCTACCTTAGTAGTGTTCTGGTGACAATCGTTCATAAGTTCTCCGGAGGGCATGATCGTCCGGATTGGCTGAACAAGAATCTCAACGCGGGGAAATTGGATTACTTCTACTATCTGATTGCGGTTTTGGGTGTGTTTAATCTGGTTTATTTCTGGTATTGTGCTCGTGGATACCGGTACAAGGTCGGTTTACCGATTGGAGATTTTGAGGAGGACAAGCGTTCCGATGATGTTGAGATGACTTCGACAAAACCGATAATGAAGGAACAATAAGAAGATCGATGATCGATGTTGTTTGCAATGATTACTATGACAATGTATCAACTAGATTATATAAGTTGTAATAAAATTCTACGTTTACGCTCATCATGCTTCTTAAAATGGTTTTTGATCAGTTCGATTGATTCTTCCTAACTCATGAATAATCTTTTCCTCTTCGTTTAACAGTAGAACTTCATCATCTTCATGATTTTACACATTTCTAGCGATAAACGTACGTAAACCGATATATGAAAAAATTGACACCTTTCTAGATGATCACATACAAGGTGCCTTCCTAAAAGTAAGCAAGTTTAAAAATCTGTACAAAACTTTAATATAAAAAGTAATTCGTGGTAACTATAAGTTATAATTAAGTTTTTATGCTTTTTTTATTCTCTCAATAAAGAAAACGCACTTTGTTGTCGTCTGATAGAATCAAATGAAAGATCCAGTTTAAACAAATTGAAAAAAAAAAAAAAAATCAAACACCAAAAACACTTAACACGCCTCACCTCTCACTTGATCATGAAGCCAAGAAGCCAAGAATTATCCATGACAACTTCCACTTTAGGCACCAGAAAGATCACTAAAGCCTCAATCGACCAGAGGATACAATGCAAAGAGATGGTAGATTTCAGTCTTATCTCACATTTGGAAGGCCTTCTTGACTTCATCATCAAGTGTAGGGGTTAGGCGTTTGGTGTTTGGGCTTTTTTGTTTTTCATTTTGTTTAAACTCGACCTTTCATTTGATTCTATGAGATGGAAAAAAAAATGTTAAACAAAACTTAAAAAAAAAAAATGAAAATCAGGTAATCTCATTACATTTATATGGAAGGATACAGTTTTCAAATGGCAAATAAATAACAAATAAATCTTTTGACTGAAATTATTATCTAATGGCAAATAAATAATAACTAAACCTACTGACTAAAATTATTATCTAACCAAATAAACTATAAAGATATTTTGTGTTATGAAAATCTCATTAAATAATATGGAAAATTTTGAATACATAGATATATATATATACATATACATGTAAGTCTATATAAATTGTACACACAAGACCACCACAAATCATTCTCTTTAAATATTAATATATTACAAAGACAAAAGGTATATCAATTATAAAGATTTATAATTGTTTTTAGTGAAATAGATATATGTTCCTCTTATACTATTTTTTTTTTTTTTTAATTATGGAAACCTTTTGACTAAAATTATTCTCTAATGGCAAATAAATAATAATTATACCTTTTGACTAAAATTATAATCTAACCAAATAAACTACAAAGATAATTTTGTGTTATGGAATTCTCATTAAAAAAATTTATTTTTGGTCAACATCTCATTTAATAATATGGAAGATTTAGAATACATAGATGGATATATATATATATATATAAATGTACACAACAAATTATTCTCATTAAATATTAATATATACTACAAAGACAAAGGTATATCAATTACAAATATTTATAATTGTTTTTAGTAAAGTAGATACCTAGATATATGTTCCTCTTATGCTATATTTATTTTTAACAATAATTTTGAATTTATTTTTAATAGGTTTTGCTTTTTAGTGAGACTTAAAGATATATTCTAAGAGGTATAATTATATCTTTTCAAATGGCAAATAAATAAGAAATAAACCTTTTGACTGAAATTATTATCTAATGGCAAATAAATAATAACTAAACCTGTTGACTAAAATTATTATCTAACCAAATAAACTATAAAGATATTTTGTGTTATGAAAATCTCATTAAATAATATTGAAAATTTTGAATACATAGATGGATATATTTACATATACATATACATGTAAGTCTATAAAAATGTACACACAAGACCACCACAAATCATTCTCTTTAAATTAATATATCACAAAGACAAAAGGTATATCAATTATAAAGATTTATAATTGGTTTTAGTGAAATAGATACCTAGATATATGTTCCTCTTATACTAAATTTATTTTTTAACAATAACTTTAAATTTACTTTTTAATAGGTTTTGCTGTCTAGTGAGACTTAAAGATATATTGTAAGAAAAGAGCTATTGAATCTTCCACAAAAAAATAGCTAATACCAAAATGTTTTCATCCCACCGGTTACTTTCGCTGATGGTGTTTGCTCTTCTCATCATCATTCCTATGATTACTGGTAACAAATTTATTTTTCACATATATATATTTTTTTTTACAAAATTTGTTCTTAAAATAATCTTCAAAATTTGAGAATCTTTTATTGGTTGAAACTAAATCACCAAAAGCAAAAACCAAATGTGTTAATGTTGACAATTTAAAATATTATAAATTGGCCACAAAAAAAAAATTGTTGATAAATTTTTTTATGAACTATATAGGACAAGTAGTTAACTACGTTGATCTGGACCGTTGTAAGTTGGGATGTAAAAGCACACCAGAGTGCAATCAACAATGTAAGCTTAAAGGCGGAGGGCGTTGTCAACGATATCCTAGCTATATACATCAGGGTCTTGATGATTATTGTTGCTGCAATATTTCTTCTAATTCTCCCATCTCTAGTCCGATCATGAATGATTGATCTCGTATTTTATGTGTACTCTCGATCGATTGTAAGAATTAAAAAACATATAAATTCTAATATAGTAATTGACATTATCTCATCAAATTATTAATAACAAGAATCTATACGATAGAAAATCCTCAATAAAGTATCAAAACTAAATATTTAACAAGAAACATAAAAAACACTATAAAATTCAAGAGTACCCAAAATAAGTACATGAGTTTTCAGGTAGAGGTGTGAGATAGAATCCCTATATATTAATGGGAAAATGACACCCACACCCACTTTCTCCTAAAGTATTGACACTTACACCCACTTTCTACTATCCCTATACTTTTCTTATGTCAAATTACAACTTACACCCTCTAACTAAACTAACCTTCTCTTTCGACTTTTTTTTTTCCTTCTCATCTCTCTCTCTAACTTTTCTCTTTCTTTTCTAATATTTTTTTTCTTTAACATTTATTTTTCATTTTCATTACTAAATTTTAAGTTTAGTAAATTTAGTTGGTGATAAACATACTAAATTTTAAGTTTAGTAACTTTAGTTGTTGACAAACAAAAAAAAGTTAACCTTATACCCTAAATCTTAAATCCTAACACCACATAGACACTAAATCCATATAAGCCCAAAAACGTAAACCTTATACCCTAAATCTTAAATCCTAAACCCTAAACCATACACCTTGAACCCTAAATCCTAAACCATGAATTAAAAATATAGACACATCATCCACATACCTAAACCTAAACTTTTAACCTTAACCCCTAAATCCTACACCTTGAACCTTAGACAATACAACTTGAACTCAAAACATAGACATTGAATCTATATACCATCTAAAGTCTAAACCCTAAACTATGGTGATGTTGAACATGCAACAAACTTGTCAATAAATTTCATCTTGATTGCTTGTCCACGTGGTCAGAGTTTGGTGGATAGGCTTAGAGATTAATAATGACCATGTTTGTTGTGTAGTATGCTTCTAGTGACACTTCTAAGTTCTAATATCTCTAATTCTAGCTTAAAAATAGTACAAAAACATTTGGCTAAAAGACATCTAAGTGGCTAAACTATAGTGATGTTTGAACATGCAACAAACTTGTCAATAAATTTCATCTGGATTGCTTGTCCACGTGGTCAGAATTTGGTGGATAGGCTTTGAGATTAATAATGACCATGTTTATTGTGTAGTATGCTTCTAGTGACACTTCTAAGTTCTAATATACCTACTTCTAGCTGAAAAATAGTACAAAAACATTTAGCTAAAAGAAATCTATGTGGCTAATATATCTTGGACAAATTTCTGCTCATGTAAAGAATGAGCAAGATATTATAAGATAAGTATCCATAACTACTAATCCACATGATTGATATTCAATGTTCTAAATAAATCAATGTTGTTAATTTTTATTTTGTTTATTAACCACTTATGAGTGTATATGTTTCTGGACCAACACAAAATATGAAGCAAGGAGCTCATGGTGTCTATGGATTTAATTGTGTGGATGTTGTATGATGATTCTTTGGTCTGTCTACATTGGTATCCACAAAAAAATATCCACATGATCACATCCATAGCCACCATTCAACTGCTATTCTTCAGTTTAATGTTTAGATATGCTTTGTAAATCGGAGACCTATCCATAGTTTTTCTATCCACTAAACTTTGTTTATTTTTTTTTTAAGTGAATGTTTTGGTTTTAGGTTCAAGGGTTTATGTTCTAGGATTTAAAATTTAGAATTAAAGGGTTTTGTACTTATTTGGTCTATGTTGTGTTATGGATAATATGCTATGGATAAAGATCTAACCAAATTTATGTATGTATATTTTGTATGAATAAACACAAGTAACTATCTATTAACAATACTGCAATTGATTATCCACTTATAATTGAACAAATGATCAACGACTGATGGATAATGTATAATCTAAAAATTCATAAAAAAATATAGCAATATGTATCTTAAAATGTAGAAAATATATAATCATAACATATTTTATATAAATAAATAGAAAATTTGTTTTATGATAACAAATAAATATATTTTACTTTGTTAAAGTGTTAACAACAAAGAGAAAAAGAGAGAAAAGAAGGAGAGAAAGAGGAGATGGGCAAAAATGTAAAAGGAAAGTGGACACATAAGCAAAAAACTTGGGAAAGTATACCATGAGTGGAAAGTGGGTTTTTGTGACACAACTCACATCCAAAGTGGGTTTTCATGACATTTTCCCTATATTAATAGAGAAGCATTTATGCTGATGTATCGTCGCCAGAGAGCTCGAATAACATTTTAGTAAATAACCCTCATATATACTAATTACATTTATGCCATTATAGATTAAAATCAAAATTCATTACATAAATTAAAACTATGTGTAGCCATTTAATTTGAATCTATATTATTCTATTTTAAGAAACAACAAACTATTTTTTAAGTTGATGATTATTCATATTTATTAAATAAAGTTCATTCAAATTTTGCCACCACGTTAAAATTCATAGATTTCACGGTGAAATATATTTTTATACAAAATAATCGCAAATTTGAATATATTTTGTTTTATTTGATGATTTACTCATAATAATTTTGCTCATAATAATTTTATTTGATGATTTATCCGCATTATGTACGGGTTGTTACCTAGTGAGATATATATACATGACACAGTTTGACTTAAAGTTGAAGCTACTCTCTTTTCTATTTTTCGAAACTGTCTTCAAATTTAAGCTAATTGCTTTTGGTTTTGTTAATAAGGTTGACGTAAACTCGCAAAGGGCATCTAACTAAGGCCAATCATTTAAAATTAAACTACACGAGCCAATCATTTAAAATTGCAGAAGAGACTTCACAATCTTAAATGGCAATCTAATAATTATACTTTTTGACTAAAATTATAATCTAACCAAATAAACTATAAAGATAATTTTTTTGTTATGGAATTCTCATTAAATAAATTTATTTTTGGTCAACATCTCATTAAATAATATGGAAGATTTGGAATACATAGATGGATATATATATATATATATATGGAATTCTCATTAAATAAATTTATTTTTGGTCAACATCTCATAAAATAATATGGAAGATTTAGAATACATAGATGGATATATATATATATATATATATATGGAATTCTCATTAAATAAATTTATTTTTGGTCAACATCTCATTAAATAATATGGAAGATTTAGAATACATAGATGGATATATATATATATATATGGAATTCTCATTAAATAAATTTATTTTTGGTCAACATCTCATTAAATAATATGGAAGATTTAGAATACATAGATGGATATATATATATATATATGGAATTCTCATTAAATAAATTTATTTTTGGTCAACATCTCATTAAATAATATGGAAGATTTAGAATACATAGATGGATATATGTTTTTAGTAAGACCTAGATATATGTTCCTCTTATCCCCTATATTTATTTTTAACAATAATTTTAAATTTATTTTTAATAGGTTTTGCTTTTTAGGGAGATATATATTCTAAGAAAAGAGCTATTGAATCTTCCAGAAAAATTTAGCTAACGGAAACCAAAATGTTTTCATCTCATCGGTTACTTTCGCTGATGGTGTTTGCTCTCATCATCATTCCTATGATTACTGGTAACACATTTTCATATATATATTTTTTTTTATTTTACAAAATTTGTTTTTAAAATAATCTTCAAAACTTGAGAATCTTTTATTGGTTGAGACTAAATCACCAAAAGCAAAACCAAATATGTTATTGTTTACAATTTAAAATATTATAAATTGGCTCTTAAAAAAAAATTGTTGATGAATTTGTTTATGAACTATATAGGAGAAGTAGTTAATTACGCTGATCCGGCCCGATGTAAGTTGGGATGTAAAAGCATACCAGAGTGCCATCAACAATGTAGACTTAAAGGCGGAGGGCGTTGTGAAGAATTTATTGACTATCTACACAATTCTACCGCAATTTATTGTTGTTGCGATCTTGCTTTTAATCATCTCATGAATAATTGATCTCTTATTTTATGTGCACTCTCTACCGATTATAAGAATTAAACACATCTAAATTTTAATATAATAATTGACACTATCTCATCAAATTGTTAATAAGAAGAATCTATCGTATACAATATAAAGAATAATCGTCATAGAATTGTTTAAGAACTGCTTTGCTATAGCAATGTAAAAATGTTTATTTTTCTTTGAGTATATTTAACATTAAAAAAGTATCCAAACCAAACATATATTTAACAAGAAACAAAAAGAAAAAACTGTAAAATTTAAGAGTTTCCATGCATGAAAGAAAAGATCACATCACTCAACCACATTCAAATGTGCGTTTTCAAAATACTACAATGATTTTGTCAAATCTGTCACGAAAACTTATATGTATGAAGTTATAAAGATGAAAAGAAGAAAAATCTTCCTCTGTTGGAATTAACAATCCATGGCGTCACTAACACTTGGAAACACGTCATTTTGGACTATACGACGCACATCATCACACACACGTGGCATCATAGTCATAACTCCGTTGATGAGACATCAGAAGTCATAACTGATGAGGATAACCTTCATCTATATGGTTTAAATCTAAAATTCTAAAGTTTTAATTTTAATGTAAAAGGAACCCTCTCTCTCTAAAGAAAACAATGTTGAGAAATTGTCTGAACCCAAAATCGATCTCCAAGCCTAATATAAAATCATGTATTTACTCTTTTTATCTTAAGGTATATTCTGATCCTACGTTTTCATGAATTAACTATACTACTATACATATAGATTATATTTTGGAGGTGTTTTCTTTATATGTATACGTAGAGAGGAAGTGCGAGTGGAGGGAGGGAAGAAGGAAGAGCTCCTTCGACGGCGGAGGAGTTCACAAGGCAAGGTGTTGCTAGCCAAACAGTGGAGAAGGCTTACGACGGAGCTGCGGCGGCAGTAAACGTCTCCGGTGATTCTGATGAGGCGAAGATGAAGAAGGTGAGAAAGGCGTTTCAAGAGAAGAAAGACAGTTACAAGAAGGGAAATGATGATGATGATAACGATGGTTTGCCTATCAATACGGCTAAGGGAATATAAAACCTTTTTTTTTTTTGGTTTTAATGTGAAAAAGCATATACTCGTTAATATCGTATATTAGATAATTAGACTATTAACATATGCATGTATATATGTGTAATATTGTAGTGTAATCTGTAACGTGTATATAGAAGAATGTTGATGCATGTATATATGTGTAATATTGTAGTGTAATCTGTAACGTGTATATAGAAGAATGTTGCGTTTCTTTTTATTTTTGTTGTTGACAGTATCTGCATAGACTGCATGTGTAGCTAAATTTTACTTTGATCAATTTATTAATAGTCCATCAATTAGTATACTATTGAACTTTGATCAACCCCAATACTTAAGCAATCGAACTTTATTGTTGTATTACAAATAAATTATGTTAATTTTGCAAGAAAGAAAAAAAGAGTATTTTTATTTTTCTTTGCTGCAATCTTATTTGTTTGTATACTAATTTTTAATTTGTAACAAAGTAATATATTTTAAAGTCTAAAGATTACTTAAATGTTAAATTAACACTAGATTATGACTCGCGGTGCGGTACCCCGCGGTGGTAAGTTTAAATTTTTTTTTTTGTTAAATGTAATATTTTAATACTAATTTTGCTATTATATTCTTTTGTTAATTTTAATGATTTAGTATATAAATTGTGGTATACCGTACAATAATTTTTATTTACTACAATTTTAATTAAATTAGTTTGATTCAACATATTTTATATTGGTATTGTTAAAATATTAAAATAAGAATTTAACCCGTATTAAAATATGATAGTTTATTTTTTAGTATTATCAATTCAATCATGTAATGTCATATAATCCATCATGTAATATAATTCGTTTGCGTAATTTTGAAAATATAATATGTTTAAATATTTATAATTTTAAACTTTTTATTAAGTTTAGATATATCATTTATAAATTATAAACTTCTTAAAATTTGATAATTTACTATATACAGTAAATTTACTATATATGTATGTTGAACACATACTTTTTATATTAATTGAGTAATACATGTTTGTTTTAAAAAAATTCAAATCACAAAATATGCAGAAAAATTACACTTTTTTATTAACTTTATGTATTATATGATGATTCATCACATTTAAATTTTAAAATCGAAAAGAGATGATAGGAGAATATTTTTTTTAATCTGAAATAAATCTTCTAAATATATATATTAATTATAAAACATTATATATATGGATATTTAAAATATTTTAAATTGTGTTTGATTATAAGGATAGTAGAAAAAGTTAACTAAATTTGTTTGGATATGAATATAAGCATTAAATAGCATTCAATGTAAAAACTTTCTCAAAATATTTTTGAACAAAAATTGCTGCAAAAATATTAGTATAAACAAGTGATAAATCTTGCTAAACAGTTAATAATCATATAAACATTTGTATATGTCACTAATGGGCCAAATAAAGCCCAAATTAAGAAGCGGTATCAGAAAAAGTAAACGCTGTCGTTTAGCCATTGTTATGCCTAAAAACCCTTTGGCCAAAAACGCGAAATCTCAAAGATTTTTCCGAAGCTCTGTTCGCCGTCTTCTGAGTGTTACTCCTCGGACGATCTCTTTCACCGGACTTGTCGCTCCAAAGGTACTCGAGAAACCCTTCATTTCGATTTCAAATTCCCAATTCTCTGATTGCCTCATTTTATATATCTCGCGTTATGCAACTCCTGAAAATGATCGATCTGATTAGGTTTCTTCAATTCGTATTGATTCAGTATCTGTATCCTTGTTTTTTTGATTCCAGGATTCATCTTAGTAATCGCGTGTTTTATGTGTTTATAGTGATTGGTTTTGATCTGCATCCTCAAGACTAGAGTTATGATTTTGCTAATGTGTCTTTGAAGTTTTCTTTTGCTGTAATGTTTGTGTTTGTGATTATGAGTTTTGCTATGGTTTTTACAGAGTGATTAAGGAGAGAACAAAAGGATGAGTGGGTTTAGAGCTTTTAAAGCACAAGTGCCCGTTGAATGGAGCCAGAGCTTATACATTACTCTAGTGAGAGGTCTCCCTGGAACTAGGAAGCTTCACAGGCGAACTCTTGAAGCTATGGGACTTCGTAGATGCCATCGTACTGTTTTGCACTCAAACACTTCATCCATTAGGGGAATGATTAACCAGGTTCTCTTTTTGTTTCTATTGGTTTTATCAATTCTCATTTGTCATGTTCCTCTTGTATGGATAAAAATGTTTGATTTTTCTATGCAGGTGAAGAGGATGGTTGTTGTTGAAACAGAAGAGATGTACAATGCTCGTAAAGAAGCAGAAGCCAAGCACAAAGCTTTGCGCCCGCCTCTTGTTGTCAGTCATTCCAGCCCTGCAGCAGATTCATCCAGCATGTCTTGAGAGTACTTTTTACAAGAATTGGTGAGTTCTGCTACGATCACTTGGATGATTTTGTAGGGCGCCTTTAAAGTTTAAGATCTCGGTTTAGATGTCCAGAAGGAAGTCATAAAAGAAACTAGCCCTAGACGATTGATAAGAAATATTGGTATCATCAGTGTATTTGGTGCCTCTTTATGTTTTTGTATACACTGGATCTTTGTGTATGTCTTGCTCTCGTTTTCTGCTATATCAAATCTATTGGTTTGGTTATATTTTGTGGCCAGTGTTTCAAGATTTGGAAGTTTGGTTAGTAAAAATGGTGATTAGATAGGTGTGAACAAAATAGGTTTTTGCAGTCTCGATGAACGAGTTTCTTGTTTCGTTGAAAGTTACCTTTCAATTAGATTAATGAAAGTATTGAGAGAAAGATAGATGCTGAAAATATTCATATAATATAATATATTTGTTACAAATAAAACAACTGTAATGTAATGTATCAAGAACCAATATTTGAAATACATATCCTTTTCTACACTCTGCAAACTATTAAAAGAAATAAAGAAAACCTTTGTTATGTACTATACAAACTAGAAATCCAAGTTTCATCATCATCAATCATTCATCCTTGAAGAAAATCTGTAGGTGTGAGCCAAAACATCTGACAATTCCAAGATCTTGGCTTGTATATCTCTATGTTTTTCTTACTTTCCCATTCAAAAACGCTCAGATTCTGAGGCCCTGATCCTCCTCTACTTGGATCATCGCCATCAATGAAATAAACTGAGTTGTCTTCGATATATCCTCTGTATCCGTTTTCACCTGCTGAAATCGCTATACATCTACCTTGAGTGCTCACAAACAAAGCTCTTCCTCTCAAGCTTATCACCTTTGTCCATTCGTTAGTCTTGGAACTGAATTCGTAAATCTCGAAATAGGTTGTGAAATCACAATCGTCGTTAAGCTCTAGCTTCTTAAGAACCACCCACAGT
Organism: Camelina sativa; assembly: GCF_030686135.1. Taxonomy (NCBI): domain Eukaryota; kingdom Viridiplantae; phylum Streptophyta; class Magnoliopsida; order Brassicales; family Brassicaceae; genus Camelina; species Camelina sativa. Next base: position 24,466,768 of record NC_141881.1, read on the forward strand.
CCGTTGTAACCCAACTCTGCAAAGTATTTCCTGCAAGTGTCGTACCGAAACGGAGAGGCGCTGCAAAAAGGAATAGCTTTTGGATTTGGATTGTTAGGACTAAGCTCACAATGATATATCTCTCCGAACCTATCGATAGCGAAGAACAGGCCGTTGCAGAACACAATGTCATCGACAGAAGAGGTAACAGATTCCAAATCTGTCCACTGTTTGTCTCCGCGTCTGCAGAACGCTAGCTTCCTATCATTGTTGTAGATTACAAGCACAGCCCAATCAGCTTCTAATGAACTTGTTGAAGAGACTGCTTTCTTTACAAAGTGCTTAAGAGCTTCAGAGTCTGGAAAGGTTGCTTGGGATTGAAGCAACTGCTGAACATCCACGAAAGATATCAAAGGTGGCAGAGAAGTAACGCTGTTGGTAAATGGCTTTCTTAAATGAACCTCAAACGGGTAAGAAGCAGTGACCGTCAACAAAAACCCTTGAGTGCCGCCACAAACCCATGTTTGTCTATTCTCTGAGAATCCCAAATATCCCGGAGACAAAACCCCAAACTGGTCGGAGAATAAAATATCTTCATCGGAAGAGACATGGGAAACAAAGAGAAAAGAATCAAACTTGCGACTGTATACGGCAGAAGAAGAATCTCTCCAAGTAGAACAGACGGTGGCACAGGTTTGAAAGTCTCTGGCATAGTTTAATACAGCGTCTAGAAGCTCCGGTAAAAACTCCGACCACGACAAAGAAGATACAGCCATGATTATATTAGGGTACGGAGAAAAAAAAACCGGAGCTTGCCAAATAACGAAACAGAAGCGTTTCTTATATACTCGTTAGAAGCGTGGAAACCACGCAAACGTGGGGAGCAAGCTTGACCAACACCTTTGTCGGCGACTTGCGTTTAGTTTAGGTCAAACCGCCACAAAAAAATCCATAAACAAGCCCATTAATATTTTAAGATCCAATAAGTTCCATGATTCACATAAGACATTGACCGATAAAGAAAGTTTCTTGTCAAAGTGAAACAAAGCCTGCCACATTTAATCTAAAGCCGATTCAGGAAACCCATTAATATCACACAATCTTATGGAAAACCATAAAAGACCACTAAAACGAGAATAGATTCAGGCCAGTTGCACCACCGCCTGTCTGATGAAGCATTGCATCAATCTCATCTCCATCTTCCATATCAAGCTGTAACATCAGAAAACCCTCGGTTAAGGAAACTATACAATCCTGGAAAAAAAACGGAAAATGGTAAAAGGGGTACAGAGAGTGAGTGATTTGACCTCATCTGGAGTCTGCTCTGCACGAAGACGACGCCCATCAAACAAGAAAGCAATTGAGTTGAAATCAACAGATTGACGGTCACAATAAGCGTTCATGAGCTTTTTGAGCTGAGTGCTTCTCTTGATCCTAAAGAAGACTTCATTACCATCCTAAGTATCACAAGATAAAACATCAATGATTAGTTACTTCAATAAGAGTATCTAAATAATTCTTAACTAACCAAGAACCAACAACCAAAAGGGCCTAACAATGATACTCAAATAAAAGTAACAAAGATCACAACAGCACAACTTCCATATCAACAACAATAGTCATAATTTGCTAAGCTTTAGACACAACACAACAACAACTACTAACTCGTAGATAATCACTATGTCTCTCTCAGACACACCACACACATACATACAAGTCTTGCTACAATGATGACAAAAACACAATTCATAATTCTCAAATAAGTTTTGTTTGCTTCAAAATTTCAATTTTTTAAGCCAATTAAAAGTCACGCTTACACTTTAATCACTACCTATACAAACAGAACATACACAAGCTTACCCTGGGGATAACGCAGACAAACCCAAAACCCTAGAATTGAAAGCAATCAGAAGCTACAAAAACCCTAATCACACACAGAACTTATGAACAAGACAAACGAATCGTCACAATAATGCAAGAAACAGAAAGCGAGAGAGAGAGAGAGAACACAAAAACCTGTCCCTTGACTTTGAGATTGATGTGAGCTCCTTGGTCGGGCTTCTTGTCTTCTTCCGGAGTAGCAGACATCTTACCTCTTTATAGAATTATAAGGTTCGGCGATGGAAACAAAAAATAAACTCCGATCTACGATATAGACGGAAGCCCTAAAGAGAGATTCGCGGGATTGTAGAATTGAGGGTTAGAGAAAGAGAAAGAGACTTCGGCAGAGAATAAAAAGACTGAAACCACTCGAGACTTTGGTCGCATCGGATTCTTGTTGTGTTTATCCTACGGTTCATAATTACTGATCCTCTATCATCCGACGGCTAGAAGAGAGCGTAGAATCATTTACTTGAAAACTCTGTCGTTTTTAGATTCCCAGCATTCAGAATGGGCTTATGGGCTCGTTACTTATTGGTAAACTTTGAACCCATTTGTGTGAAGAAATCTAACTTTTTTTTTTGTGCAAAACCAAATTTCATTAACCAACTAAACCGGAATCGGTACAGGGTTCTTAAAAACGAAATTGAATCCCAAAAAAAACAAAAGTGTGTGACTTCATCAACTCTTAGGGGATGTATTCAATTTGACATTTTAAGTGATTTGTGTGAAATTTACAAATCCTATATTATTCAATCATGTATTTAAAAAAATCTATTAAAATTCACTGTTATTGAACTGATGATTTAAAAATCTACTTTAAAATCCACTGTTATTCAAAATAGTTTGTGGATTTGGATTTTAATGATTTTTGAGATTTTGGAGGATTTAGGTGGGATTTGTTTAGTTAAAAATATAGAAATCCAAATCTTATGGTTTTATGTGGGATTTGAAAGAATTTTACAATAAATCATACCAACTTCCCTAAAATCTTTCAAAATTCCAAATTTTCTAAATCCCATCAAATCTTCCAAAATCATGGTTTCAATACACCCCCCTTAGATTTTCTTCTCTTTAAGGATTATTGTGCAACGGGTTAGAGAAATCAATGAAACAACTACTTTTTACTAGAAACGTCTAAGCTTTGGGATATAAGAAAAGTTTAAGCTGTTGAATACATAGTCCAGAAGCTCCAAACGTAAATACAACAACCATGCCATGATAAAAGAAGAATAGGAATAAATACCGCCATTATTGAGGTTCAGATCGATAACAACGGTCTTAGCTTATAAAATAAGAAGAAAACGTTCTTATGAAGCCAAATACCATATACTTAGTAAAACTTGATTTTGGTATAAAGGGCTATAAGCTACTTCTTAAGTCTTCCATAACGAACGCATTAATATTATAGGATCCAATAAATTCCATGACATACATAGACAAATTGACCAATAGGAGTAGGGTAAGTAGTTTCCTCAAAATATTATAGAGCTTGCCAAATTGTTACTATAGCCGATCATGATCGAAAACCATATAAGACCACTGACGTTGATCTGCTCGTAGACCACCACTCATCGTTCGGCAAGCGTCGATCTCATCTCCATCTTCCATATCAAGCTGCAAAATTGGAGATTCTTGGCTTATGAAATGATAAAATGTTTGAAAAGACATATAAATTGTAAAAGGGAATGGATAAAAGAGAGTAATTTGCCTCATGTGGAGTGTCCTCACGACGGATACGAGCCCCATCAAAAATGAAAGCGAATGCGTCCAGTTTCAAACCTCGGCGGTCACAGTAAGCATACATGAGCTTTTTCAGCCGAGTGCTTTTCTTGATTTTAAATAAGACTTCATCTCCATCCTGTGAGTATCACCACCAATCAAGAAAAAGAAATACGATTAACGATTCCTACTACTTCAAATTATGATCACAGTTTGCATGTCTAGTATCACCAACAACAAAACAAGAAATACAAAATACAAAGCAAGGAGAAAGAGAAGAGAGTTACAAAAACCTGGCTCTTGACTTTAAGAATGATTTGAGGTTCTTGGTCTCCGGGCTTCTTGTCTTCTTCTTGAGAACTAGACATCTTTCTTTTATCAGATTCTTCGTCCGGAGGAAGGCCTTAAGGGAGAGAGAATGAGGGGTTGAGGACTTTTGAGAAAGAGTCTCGAGAGAGAATAAATAAAATGACTGGAAGGAAAACATGATCCTGGTCGTATCGGATTCCTGTGGTGTTTATCGAACGGTTCATAATCACTGGTCGCTTATCATCCGAAGGCTAGGAGAGCATAGAATCCGTACTTTAAAAATTGTGTTGTTTTAATCAACTAATCAAGCATTCGTAATGGGCTGATTTTAGATCAAATAAGCTCAGATGTTGTGGGCTAGTTAGTCTATTTTATGTCAATTTTTTATACATATACTGTAAATGTTTTATGTACCACTATAATAATCTAATAATGTAAAAAGTAACAGATTTCAAACTATAAAATTAATAATTAACACAGTAGAAAATTTTAGAAACCCTTATCAAAATTCAAACATAATTTATGATATTATATAAAACGAATATTTTGACGAATGCTGTCAGAAAAAGAAATAAATAAAATTCGACGAAGTTTAGGATAGCTGATCTCTTCATTAAAATTTATATTCTTTGTATTGATTGATGCTCTAATGCATGCATGTTTATTAGTTAATTTTAAATAAGTATGTGTATACGTCGTAGTGTGTGAATGGGTTGATCTATATGTTTCGTGACGACTATTATTATTTCGGCCCGACATTATAATATATTTATCAGTTGTACATTAGGATATTATGATATTAGGATTTGATCCTAGCGTAAAGAACTAAAGATCAATGAGAAGGCATAAACATTCCTATCTAAATCTCAACTTGGTTGGACAGCATTCAACCGACCTACCTCATTGAATTCTTTCTCTTGGTTGATAAGAAACTAATAATGAATGATGTTGCATACATACAAATACATTAGTTTACGTTCATATTTAGAATAGGGTCATACTAGTTACAAACTATGTCAATCTGAAGGCGACACCTCTCTCTGGATAATTAATGTTTTTCACTTTTTATGGACTTGTCATTGTGTTTCATTTTCAATTCCTTGTACCGACTTAAGGAATTAAGAGCCTATACGAAACATACCGTGCGATGTCGACGAAATCCCATAAATATAATATAATGTAAAGTTACTAATTATATTGTTATCCCTATTGTCATGTATATGTAAACCGGCATGCAGTGATTATAATATCACCTCCATAGAAGCAAGTTGATACAAACACAATAAACATATCTAATCATAAATTATTAAAAATACTATATTGCCATCTGAAGTCTAATCTTGGATTCATTATATAGGTCCCAATCACCGAAGGTAAAATGTCTATATTTGAGATTGTAGTAGTTACCCATTTGTATTGAGTTTTTTTGTCCAGAAATATAGTTATCAATTTTTATTTTTAATTAGAAGGAGATATTAATAGATAGCAATAGAGTTCCATTTGTGTAGGACAACTAAAAACTCTATACAAATATTGTATTTTTGTCCATGGACGGAAACCTAATATTTGGACCATTGAGATTATAGTATAGCAAAACTAGTTGAGGTGTTTGCTTAGCTAACCTTCCAAGTTTCATTTTTTTGCTCTCCACACCATCTAAACGCGTTCATTTAGGCACTAGCCCAAGTTGCAAAGTCAAAATATTAGTTACAACCAACTTGTAAATAAAACCTATGTGTCTATCAATTACTATATCTAGTGCTTGGATAAATAATTGATCAAGACATATCTGAAATACCCTTGTCAATATAAACAAGCAAAAGAAAAGAAAGAAAGAAAAGGACAGAATATTTGGGAATTCATTAAAATGATTGGAGTTTATATGGAAAAGAGACGTTGGAGACAGAGAGAGAACGTTTGGGAATTCACAGATAAAACGTTCAGTTGCAAAAAAAAAAAAAAGTCATCGCCAATATCTAAAGTAGGTCCCAGCCATTACCTCCACCTCCCTCGTCTCCCTTCTTCTTCGTCCCTCTCCTCTCCTCTATATAAACAACAATCTCTAGCTCCCTCCTTCACCGGAATACAAAACTTTTCTATCTCTCTCTCTCACACTGCAACAATGGCAGCGTTGGTTCTATCTCTCCTAATTCTCTCCTCTTTCTCAGCCATTTACGCAGGTTCATTACTCATTTCATCATCCATCTCTTTACGAGTTTGTTCTATTTCAAGTGTTTGATTCTCATGTCTTTGTTTTTTTTTTTGTTTCTTTAACAGATTCTGGAATGATCGGAGTAAACTACGGCCGTATCGCAGACAATCTCTCAGCACCGGAGAAAGTAGTCCAGCTTCTAAAATCTCAAGGAATCAACCGCGTCAAGCTCTACGACACCGAAGCAACCGTACTAACCGCACTCGCCAACTCCGGTATCAAAGTCGTCGTCTCTCTCCCCAACGAAAACCTCGCTTCCGCCGCCGCGGATCAGAAATACACCGACGACTGGGTTCAGCAAAACATCAAGAAATACATCCCGGCCACCGATATCGAAGCGATCGCCGTCGGTAACGAAGTGTTCGTCGATCCTAGGAACACCACCAAGTACCTCGTCCCAGCTATGACCAACGTTCAAAGCTCTCTCGTCAAATTCAACCTCGACAAATCAATTAAAATCTCGTCGCCGATTGCTTTGAGCGCGTTGGCGAGTTCGTACCCACCGTCATCCGGTTCTTTCAAACCGGAATTAATCGAACCGGTGATTAAACCGATGCTGGATCTGCTCCGCAAAACGTCGTCGCATCTCATGGTGAATGCTTATCCCTTCTTCGCTTACGCAGCTAACGCCGATAAGATCTCGTTGGACTACGCTTTGTTCAAAGAAAACGCCGGGAATGTTGATTCCGGTAACGGATTGAAGTACAACAGTCTCTTAGACGCTCAGATCGACGCCGTTTTCGCAGCTATGTCCGCCGTTGGATTTAACGACGTTAAGCTTGTGGTGACGGAGACTGGCTGGCCTTCTGCCGGAGACGAGAACGAGATCGGCGCTGGTTCGGCTAACGCGGCGGCGTATAACGGCGGTTTGGTGAAAAGAGTGTTGACGGGTAACGGAACGCCGTTAAAACCTAAGGAGCCGCTCAACGTTTACCTGTTCGCTCTGTTTAACGAGAATCAGAAAACGGGTCCGACGTCGGAGAGGAACTACGGGTTGTTTTACCCGAACGAGAACAAAGTGTACGACGTTTCGCTTTCCTCCGGTGGTAAGTCAACGCCGGTTGAAGATAACAAAGAGAAGGCTACGCCGGTGGTGCCGTCGTCGCACGTGGGACAGACGTGGTGTGTGGCGAACGGGAAAACGACAAAGGAGAAGCTTCAGGAAGGTCTCGACTACGCTTGTGGCGAAGGACGTGCTGATTGCGGTCCGATTCAACCGGGTGCCACGTGTTACGATCCTGAATCGTTAGAGGCGCACGCTTCGTACGCGTTCAACAGTTACTATCAGAAGAACGCACGTGGTGTTGGCACGTGTGATTTTAAAGGTGCAGCGTACGTCGTCTCGCAACCTCCTAGTACGTACTCTATCACTTTCTCTCTAATTTTGTCATTTTACTTTATTGTTTTCACTTACCGAAATTAATTAATTAATTGTGTTTTTTGTTTGTGTTAATTTGTAGAGTATGGGAAATGCGAGTTTCCAACAGGGCATTGAAGTGGATTTGAAGAAAACAATTGATCGTGCGGATTTACTTAGTAGCATTTTTACGTTTTTTATTTAATACATTTGTTTTGTCATTCGAGTATTTATATGCGTAGAATTATGTATATTTGGTTGGTTTCGTCGTAAAATATAGTCTCAGTTTTTGTTTTTAATTTCTTCCTATTTGCGTACTACACATCTAATCAAATCTCATACATAAAAGCCCATACATTGCCATTTTAAATTTAAAACGTTAGAAGAATAAGAGAATCACTAAATAATCTAACACTCGAATAAGTTCCGTCGGATGTCTATCCTTCATCTTACGGTTATAGGCTTATAGCGACCTCTAAAACCATTTTTACTGGGGAATACTCTTTGGAGTACTCTCATAATTGGGCCCCAAAATCCCAATTAAAAACCCATTTCCGAGAAAAAAATGAGAGTATTGCTGCTTTGGGAAGCAATTGAGCATCCCTCAGAGTAACGCGACGTGACATGTTTTGGTTCGTTGGAGAAAAATAAAATTTTTTTTTTGCCAATTTCTTTTTTTGTCTTCGCGATCCTCTCTTTCTTTCTTCTTCCCGATTCTCTTTCTTTTCTCTCTTGAATCCTTTGATTTTTACGACTTAAACTCGATATTTTGGGAGCTTCCATTGGTTCGATTATCCGATTCAGCACTGGTGTTTTCGTTTCTGGGTAATTTGTTCCTTTCTCTTTTCCCCTAAATTTGAGTTTCTGGGTCACTTTTTAGTTTGAGCTTGAATTGTGTGTCTGTGGGGTCGTATTAATACTTTTTATACCTGATTTGAATCGATGTAGCTGTTGTAGTTTGATCTGATTTCTTTGAATTTTATTGTATTTGAGTAGGTACTCTGCATCGTTCGTGTCTAAGGAAGAGATTCCAGCTGACCAGTATGCTTTGTGTTTAAGAGGTAATCATTCACAAATTTATAATCTTTCACTTTCTGTTTCTCGTGGTTTAAGATGTTAGAGGGGATTTGATGCATATGTGTTTAAGTTTAGGATTAGCTTCCTTCACATCTGGGCAACTTTTATGTTTCAGAGGAGTTTTGTGCATAATTAAAACTCTTTCTGTTACCTTGTCATTGTGATCGGTTTAGGTTTAGACGGAATTTTCACCTTTTACGACTCAATAAAGGCTAGAGAGGTATGTTCGAGATTGGTCTCTCCCAAGTCTCTAATTGTAGCCGTTCTATAGAATGTATATGTAATTGACAGTTGTGTGTTCCTTTTCTCGTGTGTAGGATCGTTCAGTCATCTATAAACGAGCTCTCGTCACCCAAAAGCTGGAGCCAAAGCTTCAAAAGAAACAATAGAGATGTGGCGAGAAAACTTTCTCGGATTCCCTAGGTAAGTAATATTTAAGTGTTTCTGTGAATAATATTGGATTATGTTTCATCACTAAAAGATACTCTGATTTGCAGCCTAATCATGGCTGCACAAGACCAAGATCCTTGGAGCTTAGTTAAAGATGTATTGCCACTGCTCTCATATTCTGCCCCCTTTGCAATATATCATCAGTATATCAGAAGATCAAATCCCTTACTAACTGCTCTCTAACCGATTGTTTAAAGGGTTATGAAGAAGCAAGTTTCTGTTTCACATTGTTGGTGTTTACTTGAGCTGAAGAATCAAGTTATTGTTTCACATTGTTGACGTTTGATGGGTTGCTGTTAAATTGGTAATTATATAATGGTTACTTGTTTTGATTCTTGTTTCCTGCATCTTTCAGTTCTAATAAGCAGAACAGCTATGGCTTTTCATTTCCACCAACATCATCAGCAGCAGCACCACTGACCTCATCATCATTATCAACACCAAACCCTGTCCTCCTAAACCTTCTACGTCTCCGAGCCTAACAACGAGTATATCCAGAGTTGTGACATCGTCGCATTCAATAAGACCTAGAGACTTTAAACCCTCTCCTTACCAAAACATATTTGATTTCCAGGTTTTGTTTTCGTTTGTATGGTTTGCTGAAGATGTTTTTTTTCTAGTTGCAAGACCTCTTTCATATTACAATAACACTAAATTATAAAAGCCTTTTTATTCGTATGCCTTGTTATTGAGAAATTCTCTGATACTTTGAAAAATTATTGCTCCCATCTTCTTCTATATTCTTTTCTCTAATCTCTCTTTGATGCTCTGTTTTTTGCTTGCAACAAACAAAAAGTTTTAATTGGTCATTTGGATTAAAGCTTCTTCTCCTTGAGGATTCAAGCTTGTAAAATATGTTTGTAAAATATGTTTAATATTCCAAAGCTTTATGTAATATAAAAAAATTTAATAATTGATTTTTCATATTAGATTAATAAAGTTTGATAATTAGAGGGGGTTATTGGTTCTATGATTTAATGGATTTAGAAATTCAGACAAAAATCATGTGTTATTCAATCATTGATTTTAAAATACTTATCAAAATGATGTGTTATTGGTTCTATGATTTACAAATACTTGTTAAAATCCCATGTTATTCATTTAATGATTTGTTTTTGGATTTCAAAATCCACATTATGTTTTAAATGAATTTGTATGGATTTGAAAGTGTAAAATAGAAGGATTCAAATCCAAGGATAAAACATGTTATTTCAAAATCCATGTGTTTTGATTTCTAGAATTTACAATTCTATATGGATTTAGAAATCACCCATCCAATAACACCCCCTTAATAAACATAAATTAAAAAATAATTATTTAAATGATTGAGTAACTTTCTTTGGATTCTCTAATGGAGGGATGATTTTGCTAAGGTTCTCTTAAGATTGCTTTGATTAATTTAGTATTATTTATAAGATTAATTTATATGTGAGTACCTTAGGAGGATTGCTCCACTAATGATGCTCTAAATACAATGTTTAAAGCTGTATGGCTAGATGATATATATTCTATTTACTTTTTTTAAGTTTTTAACTGCGTTTGGTTTTAACTCTCTATATAAATTATCAAACCGATAAAATTTGTCAGCTGATTTAACGATTTCTATAATTAAATGACTGTGTTTCGGTTACAGTTTGTTAACCAGACTGGTGTTTCTTCTGCTCCGGTTCATTTTTCAACACAATTCTGATTCAATTACCGGGTCTTGATGACCGGGTTTCGGTATTTAATATGACTTCAACATCATCGGACTTAGTACAGTCTTCATTGATTCAATCTATCATTTTAATACAGTATGTTGTATGTCTACTGATTCGATCTTTATTCAATTTCGATTTTGTGATTTATGGTTAGAATTAAAACGGCTTATTTTGTTCTCCTTGTCTAAAAATATATTACCAAAACTGGTTTTTGTGATTGAAATCGTAATAAATGAGTATTGTTTCTGTATATAGCTAGATTAAGTGGCTTTAAAGTCAATTTTGTTTGGAAACTAAAATTTCTTATTTCTAGAAGTAAATTTTCTTTTGATATAATGCTAATATAATATTCTAAAACTTTACAAATTACCAATGACATTTGTGAAAATCATTGACTAAATAAAGAGATTTACGGAAAATGTATTTCAAAAATTAATTAGTAATTTTAATCCGTAATTAATTAGAGAGATAAAGTGATTTTTTAAAAAACTAATAATTATTTATAATATTTTCTTTAAAATATTTAAACTACATTTTTAACTTTAGTAAAAAATAAAAAATTTGCCTTTAAACCATTGACATGGAAAAGTAATTTTTTACAGAAAATATTATTTTTATAAGTAGTCCTACTTTAATAGCATATATGTTTAGAGAGAAAAAATCTTTTACGTAGTTGAAATCCTTTTGTTTTTTCATTATGTATGTTAAGTTCATGGTGAGTGAACTTATACGAGTTATAAGGCTTCTTGATGGATGTGACACATCTCTATTCGGCTTAGTATTTGATCGATAATTACAAGATCATTGAAAATAAAAATAGTTAACAAGATGTCGAATGATATAAAGCATTACTGCTATGATCTATCACACGAGAATGGGATGGATTATGTGATGAATAACAGTATACCGAGAGAAGTGTAGATAGACCATTCATAAGGTGTTCTATGAATGAACCAAATTTGTACCATAACACATCTACTTGCGTTTACATCAAATGTTACAAAACTAGTTTTTGCATGGATAAAGCGCTTGAAATTCTCAAGATACCCACCTAGTTGGTGATGATTTAGCTATTTTTCAACTGAAGTATGGCTTAGATTAAAGAGAGGTAAAATCAATACTTAAGTTTCTAGTATTTGTTGGTTGTTATTTTATACAATAGCTCAAATATTTTTTTTAGATTTGTAGATAGCTATTTTCTTTATACAATAGCTAAGTATTTGTTTTTTTTTTTTTGCAGATGTACCGTGGAGCAACCGGCCCCAATTCTCGATTAGTGAGTTTGCATGCTGTCTCCATTGTTGCTGTGGATGTAGATGAAGAAACTGGTGAACTATTTGATTGGGTTAGATCAAGTGAGGGGTCTAAATTTGGATTTGATGGATGCATCAAAGTGTCTTTGGACACTTATATTCTGCATCTACCAAAAGCTGAGGACACTTATATTCTGCATCTACCAAAGGCTGAAGACACTTTTGATGAGTTAAATCTGGCTTGGTATCTGTTTTCCACACCCTCCCTACTTCTCTCCAATCTCTCATATCCAACCCTACTAAGTAAGGAGGAGGAAGACAAGCTAAAGAAGAGGAATGAGGAAGACAAGAGAAAGAAGAGGGACAAGGAAGACACGAGAAAGAAGAGGGATGAGAAGAGAAGTATGGATGAAGAGCACACAAGAAAGAAGACAAAGATGTAAGTTTCCTACAGTTTTAGTATTTGTGTGTGAATGAAGAAAGTATGAGTATTGATTGATTGGTCTTGTACTTGCAGCTAGCAATGACGATGTGATGAATTAGCCAGAAAATCAACGAAGCATTTTGCCCCACTTAGGAACCAACAAACTTATTGATTTTGCTTAATTTTGTTTTCCTGAGGTTCTTGCCTATTGTGTTGTATTGTTCAAACACAAATGATCTCGCCGTCTTCAATTTACCATCTCAAAGACGTTAACAATTTTTTAATGTTAAATATTAAAAAATATGACAATTTTTAATGTTAAATATTAAAATATAACAAATTTTTAATGTAATTAATTCATATTTGGTAAGATTTCCCTAGATTATGATTAAAAATATAACTATTTAATGTTAAATATAAGAAATATATCAAATTTATATGTAGATTTAGTAATAAGGGATTATTGGTTCTATGATTTTAATGGATTTAGAAATCTAAACAAAAATAATTTGTTATTCAATCATTGATTTTAAAATACTTATCAAAATTATTTGTTATTGGTTCAATGATTTACAAATACTTGTTAAAATCTAATGTTATTTATTTAATGATTTGTTTTTGGATTTCAACATTCATATTGTGTTTTAAATAGATTTGAATGGATTTGAAAGTGTAAAATAAAGGATTCAAATCCAAAGATAAAACATTATGAGCGAGAGAAGCTTCAAACATCATATCATATTTGCATATGTCTAGATGTTCAGAACCGTGATCCATCCACCTGTGTCTATATCAAAGGTTATGAACGTATTTCTTCCATGGATGAAGGACTTGAAGTTCTCCAAAAACACCCAATTAGTGCTGCTCTAGCAATTTTTCAGCCCTGAGTATGAATTACAAAAAAATATGTTATTTGGTAAGATTTCCCTAGATTATGATGAAAAATCTGACCACTTAATTCTAAATATAAGAATTATATTGAATTCATATGTAGATTCAGTAAGAGGGGTTATTGGTTCTATGATTTAATGAATTTGGAAATCCAAACAAAGATAATGTGTTATTAAATCATTGATTTTTAAAAACTTATCAAAATTATGTGTTATTGGTTATATGATTTACAAATACTTGTTAAAATCCCATGTTATTCATTTAATTTTGTTTTTCGATTTTGAAATCCATATTATGTTTTAAATGGATTTGAAAATGTAAAATAGAAGGATTCAAATCCAATGATAAAACATGTTATTTCAAAATCCATGTGTTTTGATTTTCATAATTTACAATTCTATATGGATTTAGAAATCACTTCTCCAATAACAGCCTCTAGGATTGTGATACATGAGATCGACAATATTTTATCGAATGTATATATGTCACATATTATTTCTAAAATTAACAATTCAACTGAAATTATACAATCTAAATAATTATGAAAACATACTTCAAACCAACACAAAAATGCAATCCAACAAAAATTATAAAATCTAAATATTAATCAAGATAAAACAACATAATTTTTTTCTTAATAATTGTAAAAAACATACACCGCAGATTAAAATCTAGTGATATATTAAAAGTTACAACATTTCTCTACTTGTCCATCTCAACATTTGTAACTTCAAGGCACATTTGTTTAGTGGTATTCCATCCCTCGTTTGCCTTATTATGCATGTATAGGTCATAAAAACATAAAACAAACTCTTTGGACCTTGTTAGTTATAGGTCTGCAAAAAGTGGTGACTAATCTCAAGTTCTCATCATTCTTTGCAGAAGAATGCCATACACAGGTGTCGATATTATGAAATGAATCGTTGGCTGGATTATCAAAGACATCTAATGTCACACTATATTTGAATAGTACCAACTAATTTTCGAGAGAATGAATGAATGGGAAACACCGCTAGTAGTAACTGTTAAGGTGTGAATGGTTGCAGCAGTTGGGGCAGACAAATCCGTCTATGGATTAGACTGCTCTTTATTTATCATTTATCAAACAGAGTACGCAGTGGTGCGGTCAAAAGAAAACAGAGATAAAATCGCAGCAGACCAACTACGGACCGTTTTTGCATACAAATAGAACTAGACCGCAGCGGTTTGTTATACGTCTTAAAAATAGAACGGTCCAAATTGCAGACATATTTGACTGCTCTGACCGGATTTACCATTCAGACCCTTATGTTTTCCTCCTTTTTTTTTCTTTGTAAAAATATTGCGCACTTTTAGGCACTTCCTGCTAAAGTGTCGGTTCGTCCACCGAAAGGACCAAAATGTCCCTCCTAGCTAAAGGGCATTTCTTGGACTTCAAAGCACTTGGGCCGGGCCATGTTGTGGGAGTTAGAATCCACCACCAACAGTCGCTGAGGGGCAAAATTGTCTTTTTTATTCCTTGTTACTTACTCGATGAGTTCGGTTCTTGTTCGGTGAGAAGACCAAAAAAAAAAATTTGAAATCAAAATTTATAATTCAAATTTCAAAAGGGCTGCAATTGGAATATAATGCAAGTTATTTAAAATCTTGGTGCTTATTTAGCTTTGCTCTAAAACAAAAATCACGTGTCAACAAAGAAAACAATTCAGATTCCGTAGGCTTTTTTTTTTGTTGGTAACCAAATTTTTTGGGCCTGTCCTGATTAGAAATTCTAGTTTAGAATAGTTGGCTCGTTAAAACCAAATCGATTAAGTTAACCAGAGAATGACTGACTAGTTACGCGAGCTGAGTTCAGTTTGAAATGCGTGTGTATCAGTTTGATTACTAATGTGCGTGTATCACCAACATGCTAGTCTGCCTCAGTGCATCGTCACGTCATTTACTACTTGATTTATTGTTAAGCTAATTGTAAGATTTAAGAGATCTTTTGGCCCAATCGAGGTATAGCATGTTCCTCTGCACAGTCGTTGTGTTTTAATCATAGTTCTTGGTCAACATATTTCCTTTCTTCGACTCTGTTTTCTCCATTGATATAACATTTTTAAGTACATTTTGGTTCTACCCTTTAAGTTTAACTTATTTACAAAAATAATCCTTAAAAATTACATAAAATAACCATAATTAAAATATGGCAAATCAAAATAGATTCCTAAAATAATATGTCTACAACATCGCATTTATGATGATGTCGAGATGTTTTCCAAAAAAATATGATCATGTTGAGATTTTGGTAATTAGGTATTGATTTTACAATATTCAGTTAAGGATGAAATAAGATGTATACAGTAAAACCTTTATAAATTAATAAGATCGGGACCACAAAATTTTATTAATTTATAGAGGTTTTAATTTATCGATAAATTAATAATTATTAATTTATCGATAAATTAATATCTTATTAATTTATGAAGAGATTTTTAATTTTCATAATTTTTAAAATTTTGTTACTTTAAAAATATTAAAGAATTTTGTTATCTTGGCTATCATAATTGTTAAGTTTAGAGTTTACGTAAAAATGATAAATGTTAGAAGTTTAGAGTTTAGAAGAAATTGCTACTATTATTCATGGTAATGATGAAGTCAAAGAATATATTATGGTAATTTTAGAATCAAATACATGTAAGGAAGCAATTATCGCATTTAGGATTCTCTATAATTTTTGGATGCGATTTGAGACAACAATTAAAAAGATTAGAGATGAGCTCCAATAAGAATGCAAATTCAAGAATATGGAAACAACAGTAAAGTCATATTTCACTAGATTTTCTTAGATATATATATATATATATATATATCAATATTAGTTTGATTATTAATTTATAATATTGATGGGACCATATTATTACATAGGATTTCCGAAAAAATTATTATCTTATTAATTTATCGAAATGTGTCATTTTTTACACCGGCCCAACTTGGAACCGGAAGAATTTATTAATTTATATCGAGTATTAATTTAAAGAATATTAATTTATAGAGGTTCTACTGTAGTTAGCATTACTCTTATTAGTTAATTTCGTAAACCTTATTTGGTAAGCGTTTCTTTGATTATGATAACAAATATTGTAAAACAATGTATCGAAATGTTCTGCTTTATTCATTCATCCGTTCTCAAATATATACATACAAACGATATAGTTACCAAATCAAGAAGATTGCATCCTATCAATGCTAACCTTTCTCTCCAAGCTAAAGCTTACCAAAAACATATTAACACAATATACACTGAATATACGATCCTATATTCTCTAACACCCCCCCTCAAGTTGGAGCATACGGATTGTAAATGCCCAACTTGAACAGCATTGATTGAAACTCGGTTTGGCCTAACGACTTAGTAAAGATGTCAGCCAACTGATCTTTTGTGTGGACCTTCTTCGTCTTGATTGTCCCATTCATGATCGCATCTCTAACACAATGACAGTCGACCTCGACATGTTTTGTGCGTTCATGAAAAACGGGGTTTGCGGCAATATGCAGTGCTGCTTCATTATCACAATGTAACGCCATAGGTTCCGTTTGATTCACACCAAAATATTTCAATAACGACTTCAACCACTGCAGTTCACATACTGTTGAGTACCATGGACCGATACTCAGATTCAGCAGAGGATCGAGAAGTGACATTCTGTTTCTTCGTTTTCCACGACAGCGGAGAATCCCCAAGAGTAATAAACCAACCACCAACTGATTTACGAGAAACAGGGCACCCTGCATAATCAGCATCACACCAACCAACTAACTTTAAACTCGAACCAGACTTCAACAAAATCCCCTGTCCTGGTGTCCCTTTTAAATAACGAACCACGCGCAACGCACTCAGCCAATGATCAGTGCGAGGCGCCTTCATAAACTGTGACAGCACATTAACAACATACGCCAAGTCAGGCCGTGTTGCCAATAAATATAACAACCGGCCGACCAGCCTTCGATACTTCTCAGGATTGGTCATAAGCGGTGCTTTAGAAAGACCAAGCTTATGCTGTTGTTCCAAGGGAGTGCTATCAGGCTGTGCTCCCAACAAACCTGCTTCCTTTATGATGTCAAGAGTGTACTTTCTTTGACATAAAAAAATACCTTCTTTACTTCTGGCAACCTCGATGCCCAAAAAAATCTCAAAGGACCCAAATCTTTCATTTTAAAACACTCTCCCAAATAAGCTTTGAATTTGTGAATTTCTGCGGAATCATTCCCTCCAATTATCAGATCATCGACGTAAACAAGAAGATACATCTCGAGATGACCTCTTTGCAGATGAAACAGAGAATAATCAGCTCGAGACTGACAAAAACCATAGTCAAGAAGAGCTCCACGGAGCTTCGTAAACCAACAGCGTGGTGATTGTTTCAAACCGTAGATAGATTTATTCAGCCTACACACCATATTTTTATCCCCTGTGCGAAATCCAGGCGGCAATGTCATATACACCTCTTCATCGAGATCCCCATGCAGAAATGCGTTATGCACATCCATCTGATTCAACTCCCAGTTCTTTGCCACCGCGACCTCCAAAAAAATTTGAACAGTTGTCATCTTGACAACAGGAGCGAAAGTCTCAGTATAATCCACTCCTTTCTTTTGTCGGTTTCCAAGTGCTACTAAGCGAGCTTTGAATCTCTCAATAGTTCCATCAGACTTATACTTAATTTTGAAAACCCACTTACAACCGATTGCTTTCTTGCCTGGAGGAAGCTCTGTCAGATCAAAAGTATTGTTAAGTTCCATGGCATCAACTTCATTGGTCATAGCAACTCTCCATCGTTTATCCACCACTGCTTCTCGAAACGTTTCTGGTTCTGTATTCTCACTAACTGTGGCAAGAAAAGCGAGAAACGGAGCAGAAAAATTTGTTGTATCGAGATAGTCGGATAACGGATACAAACTATTGCTATCAGACTCAACTTGGATAATAGTATTCATCACATAATCCTGAAACTTACTAGGCAATCTAGTGGATCGCAAACCACGCCCCAGTCTCTCTTCCTGCTCAATGTTTTCAGATTCATTTTCTGCATTGTCATCATCATCGAGAAGAACAACATTGTTCTCTGTTGGGTCTTCTCGATCTTCCTCTGTTTCAGTGCGAGGAGAAGCCTCCTCTGTTACGACATGGTCAGTGTCAACTGCTTGCTTCTCGTGATTTTCACGCAACACCAACGATTCCTCCAGAACTCGGTCTGCATCGTCTTCTTCACTCCAACCAAAATCAGAGATATCATCGTCTTCTCGCAAGCGGGCCGTTGTCTCACAGTTCATGGGAAAAGTAGTCTCGACAAAGACCACATCACGTGAAACAAATAGTTCCTCTGTTTCTAAGTCAAACATGTTCCACCCCTTTTTCCCAAAAGGATAGCCCAAGAAAATACACTTTCTACTCCGAGCCTCAAATTTATCTCCTCCTCGACGTTGTTTATGCGCAAAAGCCAAACAACCAAAAACCCTCAAATTTTCATAAGCTGGAGCTTTGTTATAGATGATCTCATACGGAGTCTTCCCTTTCAGTAACCTTGACGGAGTGCGATTGATCAAATACGCAGCGGTTAACACACTCTCGCCCCAAAACTTTGCAGAAAGTGACGATTGAAACAACAACGCCCGAGCCACATTGAGAATATGTCGATGTTTTCTTTCAACT
This sequence comes from Camelina sativa, assembly GCF_030686135.1. NCBI lineage: Eukaryota > Viridiplantae > Streptophyta > Magnoliopsida > Brassicales > Brassicaceae > Camelina > Camelina sativa. The sequence goes on from NC_141881.1 coordinate 24,485,697, forward strand.
CTCCCATTTTGTTGTGGTGTACCAACACATGACGTTTGGTGTATGATTCCCATCTTTTGAAACTCAGTTGCAAGACACATAAATTCTGTACCATTATCACTTCTTACGACCTTGATATTCTTGTTAAATTGTCGTGACACCAATGCTACAAAATTCAACAGAGTTTCTCTGACTTGTGACTTCTCTCGCAACAGATATACCCAAACACCTCGTGAAAAATCATCGACAATAGTCAAAAAATAATAAGAGTTGCACAGAGTTGGACGTCGGTATGGACCCCATAGATCAACATGTATCATATCAAAAACTCCATCACTTTTATTATCACTTGTATGAAAAACTTCACGGCAATGTTTAGCCTTTACACAAGTGTCACAAACTGAAAAATCCTTATTCCTAGTACCAACAACTGGAAGTAAATCAAAAACACCATTAGAAGGATGCCCAAGCCTTTGATGCCAAAGATCTTCAGCTCCATCTTTATTCAAATGAAAAACTCGAAACTCCTGCAAGCGACGGAAAAAGTAGAGTCCATCCCTAAGTTCTCCTGCTCCAGTCACACTCCTCGTTATATGGTCCTGAATCACACATCCCTTATTAGCAATCTGCATAACCACATCTAGATCCGCAACAAGTTGTGACACATATATCAAATTACATTTCAGCTCTGGCACAAACAACACATTTTTCAGTTCAAACTCATCATCAAATCTTACTGTTCCTTTCTCTTTTGCAAAACTATTCTTTCCATTGGGCAACCCTATTGTACATGGCAATATATACTTTTGATCCAACAACATATCACTAAACCCAGTCATGTGATTTGTAGCTCCTGTATCTAATACCCAATCAAGTGAGAGAGACTTACCACTGAGACGAGGTGTGTCTTTCTTACTGTTCTCAAGGAGTTTCACTAGAGTTCCCCATTGCTCGTTCGTCAGGCCTGTGTAACCACTCCTCTCTGCTTCGACACTCGCCTCGGCTCCACCTTGTGCTACTGCAAGGTTCGCACGAACCATTCCTCCACGTCCTCTCCCTATTCCTTGACGTCCTCCCCCTCGAGCAAAATTTCCATTGCCTCGAGGTCTTTCAGTCCACCATTCTGGGTATCCGATCACTTGAAAACAAGTGTCTGCCATATGCCTAGTTTTCTTACACACGGAACATACCATCTTCCCCTTGTCTTCCTTACCACTCATGGGACTTGCTCCTCTAACTGCAAACGCCACTTGAGTGTTCTCTTGTTCTCTTCCTCTCATGACCGTGTTCACTCGCTCCACCGATTTTACCTGTGAGTACACCTGGTTCATGTTTGGGAGAGGATCAGTGCTGATGATCGACGTTCTCACTCCTCCATACAAAGCCGTATCAAGTCCAAGGAGAAATTGATGAATCCGATCATCCTCTCTTTTCTTCTCTAGTTCGACATTGATGTTGCATGAGCATTTTCCACACTTGCAACTTATGACCTTGTCATAATTAGCCAAATCTTCCCACAGCATCTGCAGCTTCCCAAAGTACTCTATCACACTCAGATTCCCTTGGCGACAATGAGCCAGTTCCGCCTTAATTTCCTGGATTCTTGGTCCATTTCCTTCAGAGAATCGATCTTTTATCTCTGTCCAAAGTTCCTTTGGATCTTCCTTATTCGCCAATGTTCTTCTCACTTTTGGATCAATTGTGTTGAGAATCCAAAGTGCCACCATCGACTTTGCCGACAACCAATCTTCAAAGTCTGCTCCATCTTCATCCGGTTTTGATATGGTTCCATCGACAAAACCATATTTCTTCTTGACTCGCAATGCAGTCCGCACCGCTTGAGCCCATTCATCGAAGTTATCTCCGTTAAACTAAACTTGCGCTATGATCGCGCCAGGGTTCTCAGTTGGCGCCAGTTGAAACGCTGGAACAACCGCCTTCGACCCCTCTGTTTTCATCGTCACCTTCGTCTCTTCCAACATCTTTCAAGGCTTAAAGTTTTTCTTGCCAATTGGCTCTGATACCATGTAAAACAATGTATCGAAATGTTCTGCTTTATTCATTCATCCGTTCTCAAATATATATACATACAAACGATATAGTTACCAAATCAAGAAGATTGCATCCTATCAATGCTAACCTTTCTCCCCAAGCTAAAGCTTACCAAAAACATATTAACACAATATACACTGAATATACGATCCTATATTCTCTAACAAATATATACTGAATCTCAGACGGCAATTTAGGAGTATATTCCTTATCTATATTCTAAATCATAGTTGTAATTTCCAAAATATAAAGCTTGCTCACCAATTTTTACAACTATCAAACCTAATTCCATCCTAAATAAGTTACTATATAAATAACCTTAAGACCAAAAATGCACCAACTCATAAGAAACTTTACCTTTCAAACAATCTTTATGCATTCAGTGGACAAATCTTTTTACTCTATATTATTTTGTTTATGCAATTTAGGTCATTGCTACTTTTTACACTCAACTCATTATTAACACTTTTTTTTTCTTCTTATTTTACAAAAGGTGAATAAAGGTACGTGAGACGAAGTTTAATATCAAACAAACAATTTTTTTAAGGTACATTGACTTTTGATTTTAGGGAACTAAAAGTATTTAAACACATATGTTTCGTTTTCTTAACAGTCCCTTGCATGATTGTTTGATTGTACTCTAAATTGGTTTCATGTTTTCTTTGTAGGTAAGTCAAGGAAAAGGGAAAGAGACAAAGAAGAGATAAAACTAAATACTGTATCGATTTTTTTCTTTTAAATAATCTAATTTTCTGTACTTTTGTCTAATTTTACTAACAATTTAGATCTCTATTATAATTTTCAAGGTAATTTATAATTTAGAAATATATAATAAATTGTGCGATTTTAATAATTGACAAAGTCAAACAATTACCTATGCAGTTGTAGCACAATAAAAAATATTAAAATGTTAAATGCAATTAGACAAAAGTATTGCAAGAATATGGTAGCCTGATCAATAATTTATGCATTTAATATATTTGATCATGAATATGGTAGCCTGATCATCTAATAATATGTTAAATGCATAAATTATGTAAAATGTTAAAATGTTACCTAATACTTTTGTCTAATTGCATAAATTGTGTGATTTTAACATTTTTGATATACATTTTGTGTTTAACCTTTTTAGTATTGATTATGTAAATTTTAATTTACAATCTTAATCCTACAAAAGTACACAAAAATAAATAAGTGACATATGGTAAATGACCAAAATCAATAAAGTTTATTCCCATACATTATCTTGACTTAATTGCTATTTTCCTTTTAAAATTTAAAAAAGATTTTATTGTTTTATTTAAGAAACAAAAATAATATCAGCCTAAAGTATATATTAATATTTTTGTAGTTGTTTCCATACTTAAATATAAATATATTTACAATGTCTTAGGCATGAACCATTATTGTGGCAAATTTGAGTTGAATTAGTACTTTTATCTTTCCAAAATGAACATACTTTATATAGTTCTTTCAAATTTAATCCATATATACTCAATAAAAAAACTATTAGAGGGGGGTATTCAACTTGTTTATTTTAGGATTTGATAGGATTTTAAAATTTTAGAATTCTGAATGATTTTAGGAGATTTGATTATGTTTTAGAGTTATTTCATTAAAAAAAAGGAAAATAAAATGTGATTTTAAGAGATTCTATGAGATTTATTAGTAAACTTTGAATGATTTTAAAATATTTTATAAAACCAAAAAAAGAAAACTCTATACCATAGTATAACTAATCGCTTTGTGTTTGTGAAGGTGCTGGAAAGACGTAACTTTCGTCGCCACCACCATAGTACCTAATCTGGTCAAGCTGATCCACCTAATAACATATTTGATTGTTAACTTCAACAAAGAAAAAAAAGCTTCAAGTGAGATGAAGTACAGAAGAAGAAGGTAAAGGAAGAAGATGAGCAAAAAGAAGAAGAAGAGGGTCAACGACACATGAGGAACCGATAAGTCTATTTTGTAACTTTGGGAATCTTTGTTCTTCTTCGTTTAATTTCTTTTGGCACTGAAGTATTATGTTTTGATTCTATGCTATGAAATACAGTTGTTTTTTTAGTTATTGCTTTGGTCACAAATCTATCATAGCACAGCAATTGATATCTTTGGATTTCAAATTATGCCACAAATTGTTTGACAAGAAATTTGCAAATAACATTCATTTCCGTGGAGTGTGACTTTTACTATTAATAAGATATATGAACGAGCCAATAACTGATGAGTAAACAAGTCTAGAACAAAGTTCAAAGTTCCTCATGAAAGCCTGAGGCAGAACTTTTAGAACCTTTCTCTTTGAGGTACTGTACAGCCATCGATGCATGGATTGCAGCCCCGTACGGAAGCACATCCTCGTTAATTCTATAGAATGGTGAATGAGATGACGCATACCCTTTGGTCTCATCTTGCATTCCCAGGAAGGAGAAATGGCCAGGGATTACTTCTGCAAACTTTGAGAAGTCCTCTGATCCCATCAACGGTTGTGCTACCTCAACAGCTTCTTGACCCAACAAGTCTCCGACTACCTTCTTGAATTGCTTGTATAAGGCCATGTCGTTCACTGTTGGTGGTAACGGTTCTTTGCCATTTGGTGTTAGATTCACAGATGCATTGCACCGATGGACAGTTGCTTGCTTGGTAATCACCTAGAATCAAAAGTTGAAACTGGGTATTGGTTCTATGGTAAAGCATAGTACCACAAAAATTCATAAAGGCACAATCATGGATCGCGTCACCTCTTTGATTCGCTGTTGAAGCTGACTAAACCCAGTAAAGGCTCGAAGAGTTCCTCCAATGGTGATTGAATCAGGGATGACATTGAACGCATTGCCACCATTAACCTTGGACACTGTGACCACCTGTAGGAGGAAACACAAATGAGTTCTCGAAAACCAAGACCAGGTATGATGAGATCAAAGAGTGAAAAAAATGAAATCTTTGAATCCAAAGGGTCAGTTTCACGTGAAACCAGGTGTTGAAGACTAAGGACAATGCTTGAAGCTGCAACAACAGGATCGATCTATGGTATGCTGAGGGATTGCAGCATGACCTCCTTTCCCACTGATTACAGCTTCAAAGAATCCAGCTCCAGCCAGCATGGGACCTGCACGTGAAGCGGCTTTGCCAAAGGGAACTCGGTTGGTAAGATGTAATCCAAAAATAGCTTCGACGTTCTTCAACGCTCCTTCTTCTATCATCTTCTTTGCTCCGCGTAAACCTTCCTCAGCTGGTTGAAAGATAAGCACCACAGTTCCCTAACAAAAAAACAAAAAAAAATGAATGTATTTTAGGCCAATGTTACTCATGAAACACCCAAGGGAAGGTTCTCAACAAAGAAATATGTATAGCTAGAGGACGTGAAGAGGTGAGACCTGTTTCAGTTTTGATTTCCCAGAAAATACAGTTTTTTTTTCCTTCTAAAATCTTGTAAAATTCTATCTCAAAGGGTATGATTTTGTGGGAGAGTATTTTCAACTAAAAAACAAACCAAAATCTCCTAGAATCATTTAAAGTAGATTTCAAGTAACAGTAGATTTCAAGTAAGTTTATGTTTTAAAACTTTATATTTTGAATAACAGTAGATTTCAAGTAAGTTTTATGAATCTTGATTGAATAACCAGAGATTTTGAATTATTTTAAATGATTTTACATAAATCTAAGTTGAATAACATAGGATTTTAAAAGATTTTTAAAAATCATCAATTGAATAACAAGTGATTTTAAGAATACTCTACACTCTTCTAAAATACAAGTTTAATACCCCCCTCTTAGTTATTACAAATACACTAATTTTTATTGTAACATCTGTATTAATTTAAAAAAAAAAAACTCAATCAATTTATAAAACAATAAAATTATGCAGAAAATTATAGAAAAAATTGTCCCATTGTGTACCACAGGTTAAATCCTAGTTATTTTTAAAACTAATACTAATTATCACCATAAGGAAATTGTAGGGATAATAACGTTCCAAACCAAATATGACAATGTTGCATAAATATAAGGATGCAAGTGTCTTAAGTTCAATCATTTACCAAAAAACTAAAGGTCTCAAAATTGAATGATAAAGTTATCTAAATTATGACAATGTTGCAAGAATGTTGAAAATTGAATGATAAAGTTGTTTAAAATATGTAAATTTTGCAGAAATTATGCAAAATTTTTGCAGAAATTATGCAAAAGTTTTGCAGAAATTATGACCAAAAAAAATATGTAAATTTTGCAGAAATTAAGTAGTACAAGACTACCACAATTAGTCATGTGCAAAATACTCTAACCGAAACCAAATGGAAGAAAATGAATCTTTTTTTTTAAAACATGAAATTAAGTACAAGACTACCACAATTAGATTGATTTTTGAAGAAGTCATACTGTTTTTGAAGAAGTTAAGTCATATAAGAAACCTGTAACTCGAAAATGGGGGGATTTTTGGTATAGTTTGTCACAAAGCTCTGAATATGTGATTTGTGAATCATCTTTCTTTTGCAGTCGTCTGTCATTAACAGATACTACAGGAAAGCTCATCAAGTCCTTTGAAGTGGAATCTTCAGAACCAACAATAGATGCTAGTTTCTTATAATTGAATTTGTATTCTCTCCTCCAGAAATCTTTAAGATCTTAGATAAGTCGGTCATATTAAAACTAAGTAAGTTCGCCCTAGCCACCCTCTCTCTGGCACAACCACCGAGGCACCCTCTCCTGGCGGCGTCGAGTCCGATTGGCGTCGCTGGGTCTTTGTTTCTTCGGCTCTGTTGCTTCCTTGTTCGCTCTAGTCCTTTTGTTTCTGCTTTCATCCCCATCGGAGACCCTTTGAGATTCCAGATCTCACCTCCGACCATGCTTCAGCTTCAACCCCCTACCTCTCCTCTGCACCCGGTCTCTCTTCTCGGTGAGCCTGCTTCATCGAGACCCCAATCATCCGTTACTACCTCTGAGAGCCATGATTGCCCCACTAGTCCCGGTTTCTGTCGATCTCACCGCCTCACTTTGCTGTCAACCACAACATCTTACCGCTCCTCGGATTTTAATCCCCTCACCAAGGCTTTTACTTGGTTGCAGTTGGACGAAAGCTCTGTTCTGACGCCGGAGATGATGAAGATCTTGACAAAGCAACCCACATTATCGACATCCTCTCTTTCCCTCTTGTTACCCATTTGGCCCAGGTTGTATTCTCGCTTTTTTTCTTGGAACCCTGGAAGTTAGTCGTCCTCAAAGAAACCATGATTTATTTCTGATCTGGAAGTCCCATAGACCCGTTTATAACTTCATACCAAGGTCAAATTGGTTAGTGTCAGTCTACACTGCTTGGTCAAGTCGAGTCGTACTCGGTAGCAGAACAGTTGATGCACTTATTTGTCTTGAAAACCCCTTTTGTCATGGCCAGTTGTTTGGTTTGGTTTGGATGTTTGTTTGGCTGAGCTTCATCAGTATGTCTGTCCTGCTAGTCGGGCTTGTTTTAGTGTATGCATCCTTTGCACCTTTACCGTATCTATCACCAATATTTCGACTGCCTCAGTGTCATTGTGTAACTAGGTCCGACCTGCAATCCACTCTCTCCCATTCTAGTCAACAACTTGGTAGCTTAAGGTCTCCATTAGTTCGAAGACTGCTAGTGAACCTTAAGTCATTTATGTTGCTAGATTGGTTTAAGAGTCCTCTAAAACCCATGTTACCAGAAACACATAGGACTATTTTCTCTGAAGGTAATAACTTGTTGAAACTTGGCATTATGATCCTAGCTCCACTGAGTGAGGATTACCTCTGTTTCATCCGCCTCCTCCCATTACCCTGCCTATTGACTAAGTTCTCCAATCTGCTTTTCATCAACTTCTTGAAGTTCCCTCAGATCAGCTTGAAGATTCGGGGCATTATGACCTCTGTTCATGGAAGCAAAGGTTACCCCAATCTCTTCAAGCATCTCTATCCCATCATCAGAACCGCCACCACCTTAGTAGTGACCGGTTATCAAAGCATTCTCAGACTTGCTCGAACCCCTGACAAAGATCTACCTAGAGTAGTCCTTCCCAACTTGGTGAGAATGTCAGCTTTGTCCGCTTCTTTGCCACTAAACCCTCTTTTGAAGGAAATGGCCATCTCCCCTTCCATTGGCTTGCTCTTGGAAGCAGCTTTGATATGCCTTGATCTCACATGTTCCAGTAAGCTTTTTAGCTTGTGGTCTATAGCTCTCAAGCCCTTAATATCATTTGCTCCTATCTTACTATGCTACTTTGTTGTTGTTAAATTTGGGGCATGCCCTCCTATGTTATCTTTTAAGCTACCCTACTCCTCATGTATGTTACTCTTTCAATAGTGAATGATAACATCTGTTCGCTCAAAAAAAAAAAAAAAGATAAGTCGGTCACTGTACACATTTAAAGTAGCAAGAATATCCAACTTTTCGATTCCATTTTTAAATCAATTTGCCAACACAGTATTGATTCAATGAGTTGAAATAGACACTTTAATTTCTACAAAGTTACTAATTTTCCACCATCACATCAGTAGTAAGTGTATTATCCGATATCTAAGATGATGGGGGGGAATGCCTGACCGTGTGAATCTTTTTTATCTACCCTACAAGAGTTCATCAGGCGGTCTCAAAATATCATTACGGCTATTAGAAAAAAACAACAACCTTCTAGTTAGGAAATGACATTGCAGCCTTAGATTAGAGCATTGTTTATACATCGGTCATCAAAGACTATTTCTCCTAGCTAGTCGGCGTCGGTAAGGATTTTTTCTTCAACTATCACCAACTTGAACTTATCCTCCCAAAGCAATTAAGTGATCTTTTGAAAATATATAACTTGTTAGTCTATCTTAACAAGGTTTGAGCTGGTTTAACCTTGGCTATAACTGGCCTTGGACTTCTACCAAAACTTTAATTAAAAATTCTAGCTGGTTAATTTAGTCATATAAGAAACCTGTAACTTGAAAAATGGGTGTTTTGAGTAGCCCTGGGCAAATAAACCGGATCGGCTAAAACCGATCCGAACCGATCCGATAAAACCGATCCAAACCGGTTTCAGTTTCATTGTTAAATCCGATCGGATTATATTTTGATTGTGATTCGGTTTTCGGATTCAAACCGATCCAAACCGAAATCCGATCGGTTATCCGTCAAACCGAATCACAATGTTTTGTGACTTTGTCTGATACTCTAAGGAACACAATCCTTTGTCTCGACTCGCGATTGTCCTTCCCCCTTCTTCTCCTTTTGGTCTCTGTGTGTGCGACTATGTGTGACTGTCCTTCCTCTCCCAAACCTCTTTTGTCTCGACTCTCACTTCTCGACACACAACTTTTGCCGACTCAACGCTGGTCTCAATTCTCAACCCTAGTTTTTTTGCTTTATAAACCCCCAAATCCCCAACTTTTGCCGACTCAACGCTGGAAACCCAAGGAGACCTACCTTCGCCTCTGTCAGCCGCATCAAGGAATCAATCGCAGGTATGTATGTTCTTCCCAGAATCTAAGCTGTTTGATGAGATCTGTACTGTTTCTCTTTCTCTCTTTGAGCTTCGTTTCTAAGTTTCGTTTACTGTTAAGACTTGATGAGATCTGTTTACTGTGTTTTGAGCTTCGTTTACTGTTAAAAACTTGATGAGATATGTTTACTGTTGTTGGTTGTTGGTTGATGATGATTTATGATCTTAGTTAGGGTTCTTCGTCTTTAGATCTTAGTTAGACTTTAGATCTTAGTTAGGGTTCTTCGTCTTTGTCTGCAGTCATATGGTTAGAGAATTATTAGGGCTCATAGGTTTTTGAAAAAGGGCCTTTCTTAATCCCAGCTAAGTTGGATAAAGTACTTATCTGATTCATGTGAGGCCTAAACCAAAGTTGCAAGTTTCGCTGATAATACCTTCTTTTTAATTTCCCAGAAGGTGTTTTATTAGTAACTCTGCTTACATTTTGTTTATTCCCGACTAATCATCAATCTCAGTTTTGTTCTCTATTTTTTTGTGATCGTTGTTTATTAGTAACGGCTTAAGTTTGATGTTGATGATTATTTATGAAACCTAGAGACAGAATATTTGATTTTGTTGTCTAAGCTCCTTTTGTTTCTGCAAATGTGTCTAACTGTCTTAGACTCTTAGCTCCGTTTCACTCTTTCAAGCTCATTTGGTCTGTTTTTTTCTTTGTTCTGAGTATTGTTAGTACGTTTCTAGTTGCTAACTGCTATGTTTCAAACTGAGGGTTCTAGTGTGCTAAGTTTCTAGTTTCTTTGTTCTGAATATTTTCTTTTGAACTGTAGATTGTTGTCTAATACTCTAATGTGTGTCTTATGTGTCTAGTTTCTAGTTTCTAGTTTCTAGTTCTCTCTTTCAAGCTCATTTTCAGTTTGATTTGTTTATTTTTCTAGCTATGTAGAACTGTAGATTGTTGTCTAATGCGTGTCTTATGTGTCTAGTTTCTAGTTTCTAGTTCTCTCTTTCAAGCTCATTTTCAGTTTGATTTGTTTATTTTTCAAGCTATGTAGAACTGTAGATTGTTCTGTAGATTGTTGTCTAATGTGTGTCTCTCTTTGTCTTGATTATTACAGATGGATTCTTGCTCACATCAACCCGAAAATGATGACAATGAAAAGGATGGAGAAGAAGTAGAGTCTCACGAAGCTGGTCATGAAACTGGGTCCAAAAGGAAAAAACAAGCAGATGCAAATGGTTCAGCTCCTAAGGTTCAGAAAAAGAAGAAGGCAGCTAGGGTACAAAGGTCATGGGTATGGGATCATTTCACAAGAATCCCCGGAGAAAAAGATAGATGCCGCTGTCATTACTGTACTCTCAATATGGGTTGTGCTACTCAAAATGGAACTTCTTGTCTGAAAAATCATCTCCGTATCTACAAGCAGTACAAGACATGGAAGGAAACCAGAAGTGAGACTCAAAATGTTCTAAGTCAGAGTGATGATAACGGTTTGCAGTTGGCCAGAGTTACTGAGGATGTGTTTAGAGAAGCTTCTAATGAGATGTTGGTTCTCGGTGAATTGCCACTTCAATTTATTGAAAGTTTGGCTTGGAAAAACTTCTGCAATAAGGTTAAACTCTACAAACCTCACTCTCGGAGAACTGCAACTAGAGATATTGTGGAGGCTTATGTGAAGAAGAAAGCAGAAATGATGGAGGCTATTGGTGCTAATAAGCAAAGGGTTTCTCTAACAACAGATATATGGGTTGCACCTACGACTGGAGCTAGCTACATGGTCATCACAGCTCATTTTATTGATGCAAGTTGGCGCCTACGCAAGATGATAATTGGATTCAAGCATGTCTCTGACCATACAGGGTCAACTATAAGTTCTGTTCTTCTTGACTGTTTGGCTGAATGGGGGATAAAGAAGATTTTCACAATCACTGTTGACAATGCCACTGCCAACACTAATGCTATGAAGAAGTTTAAGGAAGCATTCAGCTTAGTAGGAAATGATGCAATGGTGTTAGGTGGTAAGTTCCTGCATTTACGCTGCTGTGCTCACATTATTAACTTAATTGCGAAAGATGGTTTACATGACCTTAAGGATAATGTGGAGGCTATTCGGAATGGTGTTCAATATGTTAGAGCTTCTAGTAAAAGGCTTGAAGCGTTTGAGCAGAAAGTTGAGTCAGGAAAGATGACAAGAGGGAGTTTATCATTGGACTGCAAAACAAGATGGAACTCCACTTATCTGATGTTAACAAGAGCATTGAAGTTCAGATTGGCTTTTGATAGAATGGAGGCTGAAGATAAGCTGTATAATGATTATTTCTGTGAAACCGTTGAAGGGAAAAAGAGGATTGGGCCGCCAAGTAAAGATAATTGAGATGAAATTGAAAGGTTAGTAAGCTTTTTAGTCATCTTCTATAACTCTACCTTGGTAGTTTCTGCATCATCGACTGTTAGCTCCTACAAGTGTTACAATGAAATTGTAACAATAGAGAGGAATCTATTGGCATTGAGCACTAATTCTGATCTGAAGCTTAGCTTAAAGGCAGAGGCTATGAGAGATAAGTTCAATAAGTACTGGGATGGATCAAAGAAGCTAAATAAGATGCTGATCATAGCTAGTGTCTTTGATCCAAGGAACAAAATGAAGTTTGCCAGTCTTTGTTTTGATATACTCTATGGTAAAGACAGTGCAGAGTCTAAGGAGCTTGCTAAAGCAGTTAAGGAGGTTCTACAAAATCTGTTTGACGAGTATAATGCATCATCATCATCTCAGTCGCAAACTGCATCATCATCTCAGAGTGGACAGGAATCTCAAGGTGATCTGTATCAGAAAATGGATTTTGACAGTGATATCGAATATCAAAGGGTGGACACTATGTACAACGAGTTGGTTAATGAGAATTGTTTTCAAGATGCAAGTTCAGAGTTGGAGTTATATCTGAAGGAGAAAGTGGAAACTCCAAAGGCTAACCAACTTGGGATAAAGTTTGATGTCTTGGGATGGTGGAGGATCAACAGTCCTAAGTATCCTATTCTAGCCTCAATAGCAAAGGATGTACTTGCTATGCAAGTGTCTTCTGTTGCATCTGAATCAGCTTTTAGCAATAGTAATAGGATTTTAGACCCATTTAGGAGTTGCTTGACTCACTACATGATTGAGGTTCTGATGTGCAGGGAGCAGTGGTTAAAGAGTGAGATTCAGTTGAATGAGAAAGGAGTGATTACAACTCAGCAAATGCTTGCTGAGATTGAGTTGCAGGATAATCTTGAGAAAGGTAAGTTGTTCTATTCATTATATCCTCTTTTCAGTTGTGCATTTAAGTATTACTTAATATTAACTTGTCTTCATTAATCTTTTTTCAGAGTTTGAGTCCCTATGCAAGCTGTGAAGATGAATGTTGAAGTTTCTGATCTGATAGAAGTCAAAAGAGGTTTGAACAAGTCTCTTACAAACACCCTTTTGAGTCCATTTGAATCAGGTCCCTGCATCTTATTTCTTTTTGTAATTGTTATACGCAGGTAAGAGGTGATATTTGGACTGATCAAGAGATGAATGATTGAACTTCTTGAAGATTGAAGAGTGTCTTTACTCTTTGGTTATGTTTTTTCTTCAGTCCTTCTCATTGGAACTGATTTCAGTTTGAAAAAGTTGAAACTTGTCAATGTTGTTATGTTTTATGGTTTGAATTTGAATAAGTTGAAACTTGAAGTCTTGGGTTGTCTTATAATGTTTGTTAGGTTTATGTTTTGAAGACTTGATCAGTTGTTATGGTTTATGTTGGTATGTTTTATGTTTCAGATTTATGTTTCAGTAATTCGGTTTTTAACAGTATAATTCGGTTTTAAACATTATAATTCGGATTTATGTTTCGGATAATTCGGTTTTTAACAGTATAATTCGGTTTTAAACCGGTTTTAAAACCGATTTAAATTGTTTTCGGTTTAATGTCGGATTAAAAAAAAAAAACAGGAAACCGATCCAAAACCGAATGGATCCGATCCGATCCGAACCGGAAAAGCTGTCGGATCCTAATCGGATTTTTTATCTCCCAAACCGAATAATCTGAAATCCGATAAAACCGAACCGATCCGATCCGGAAAACCGAATGCCCAGAGCTAGTTTTGAGTATAGTTTGTGACAAAGCTCTGAATATGTGACTTGTGAATCATCTTTGTCTGGTCTTTTGTTTTTGCAGTCGTCTTTAATTAACCGATACTATGGGAGAGCTCATCAAGTCCTTTGATGTGGAGTCTTCAAAGCCAAGAATAGCTTAAATATTTTTTTTTTTTTTTTTTTTTTTTAGTTTAAAAAGTTGTGTTATTTTTTACTGTTAATGAATTTGTATTGAAATAAGATCTTAGATGAATCACTGTAGACACTTACAAGCAAGAATATCCGACTTTTCGACTCCATCTTATATCAAAAATTTTCCCACACAATCTTAGATTCAATGAGTTGAACTGGGAACACTCTAATTGTAAAAAGTCGCTAATTCGCCACCAATACCATTAACAAAAGTTGAGGATATATTGGGCCGGGTACGGATCTGAATCCGAATCCAGTTCTGGATTACCCGGGTTTGAGTATTTGCGTCATTCCTAAGCTCATCTCTCTGTTTAAAAAACCTATCTCACTCTCTCTCTCTCTCGCTCGCTCGCCGTCTTCCTCTGACACTCTTCGCGTAGCTTCTTCAATTTCGTCGATGGTAAAGTTCTCTTCGTCTTTGCCTTGATTTTGTTCTCTCTCGATCCAACTATTTGATTTATACTTCTCTTTGATCTTGCGTGATCTGTCGATTTTTTAATCATCGTTATTTTGACATAATTCTCTCAGGCTTTACCTAACCAGCAAACCGTTGATTACCCTAGCTTCAAGCTCGTTATCGTTGGCGATGGAGGCACAGGTACCCACCTTCATCTTTCTTTTGTTTCACTAAATATATACAGAGAGTCTTTGATTTAGTTCAATTTTGGATTTTGATGTTTCGATATAATAGCTCTACCTAGTTATGCTTATAATATAGTTTGATCAGTGGTGTAGATCTTACGGTTAAGTTCTGATTTAGGAAACACGAGTCTAGATGTTTGCCCTGCTGCTTCGACATAGATTGTGTTGTTACCTTCTTTCTTTTGGTGCTTTAATTATCTTTGTATCACTCATCTTAACCTACCTCAGTTCAATTCTGACATGGTTCCCATTCCAGTGGTTGAATACGTTTCTGACTTAATTTGATGGATGTTCACAGGAAAAACCACATTTGTAAAGAGGCATCTTACTGGAGAGTTTGAGAAAAAGTATGAACGTAAGTACTTGCAAGCCCTCCTGATACATATTGTAATAACCTTTTTATCCACGAGTTCACAGATTCTGAAGGTTTCTTGTGTTGTTTTTGCAGCCACTATTGGTGTTGAGGTTCATCCTCTTGATTTCTTCACTAACTGTGGCAAGATCCGTTTCTACTGTTGGGATACTGCTGGCCAAGAGAAATTTGGTGGTCTTAGGGATGGTTACTAGTAAGTATAATTTGCTTACTCTCTTTGGCTATGAATCACCTGGTTAATATATATATATATATATATATATATATATATATCTGTATTATTGATCTGGAATCTTCTAGTGTTGGTATCTTGGTTCTGATGTGAAGCTGTATAAGATAGTTATTCCCGTTATTATTTATATATAGCAACTTGAATAGCTATTAGAAGGTTAAAGTTGCAGATAGTTTTATTTGATACAGAAATGTCTGGAATCTTCTAGTTTTTCGTAGTTTGCTTCTGATGTGAAGCTGCATAAGATACTTATTCCCCATTATAGTAGATAGAATCTTGAAAAGGTTATTGTTGCAATTAGTTTTTTATTTGATAAAGAAATGTGTTTTGTTTTGTTGCAGCATCCATGGACAATGTGCCATCATCATGTTTGATGTCACAGCGCGTCTGACATACAAGAATGTTCCAACATGGCATCGTGATCTTTGCAGGTATGAACTTAACTAACACACAGAAGCTAAGAGTTTTTTTTTTGTATGTGGAAAATTGCTAGACGATTATAAATGTCATCAAATTTTATGGTGCAGGGTCTGTGAGAACATCCCAATTGTTCTCTGTGGGAATAAAGTTGATGTAAAGAACAGGCAAGTGAAGGCCAAGCAGGTAACATTCCACAGGAAGAAGAATCTCCAGTATTACGAAATATCTGCCAAGAGCAACTACAACTTCGAGAAGCCATTCTTGTACCTCGCTAGAAAGCTCGCTGGGTAAGAAGAAACAATTCTTCAATTCAAACTCTTTACTGTAGTATTATTGGGAAACAGCTAGAAAAAGATGAAAAATTGGTAATGTTGCTTGCTGTTTCAGGGACGCTAACCTGCATTTTGTGGAATCACCTGCCCTTGCTCCACCGGAAGTTCAAATCGACATGGCTGCTCAGCAGCAGTAAGTTCTCTGAACTAATTCTGATTTAATTTGTTGCTACAAGCTTATTACTTTTAATTAACGATGTATATAATTGTAGGCACGAGGCGGAGCTTGCAGCGGCAGCAAGTCAACCACTTCCTGATGACGATGATGACACGTTTGAGTAGAGAGAGAGAGAGAAAGAGATGTGATCGGGATTACCTGAGTTAGGGCTCGTCTGAAACTTTTATTTTCATGGTACTCTTTTGTGTTGTTTACTCTTCCAAATATGAACTGATGACACTAGTAATTTTATTAAAGTTTATAACTGTCGCTGTGGAAGTGAAAATCTTATAATTTATAAAGTCAAAAGCTCATATGCAATGAAGAAAAATACCGACGCATCTCTAGGGTAATCGAGTAGATTAAAAATTACCTTAAAATGGATCTGGATGATAGGTTTACATGTATGGAGGAGGTCAGACGTAGACTCTCTTATTCATTTTCGACGTCCTCGATATGCATGGAACAATGACAATTAAATTCGCATGATACTTTTTCTTGATACCTTCGTATTTTAATTAATTTAATTCGAAATATCTAATATTGTGGTGTTAATAAAATAAAACTGTTGAAATATTATTTTGAGTTTATATTATTGTCGAATTTTTATAAAGTTTAAATAGATTGATTAAAAAAATTAATCTGTCGATATACTCCGTCCTGAGATATTATATATTTGTTTTTAAAAAAGTTGAATTATAACATTATGAAAAAGAATTATTTAAAATTTTTGTATTATAAGATAATTAAAAAAAACAATCAAACAAAGATGACTGGAGAATAGTAATTTTAAATCTTAAGAAAAAAAATCTAAACATGGTAGACATAATTGATGATAAAAATCTTTTAATTGTGTTTGGCTATATGGATACATAAAATTAAGGGAATTTTGTTGAGAGTACCACATTTGAATATAAACTTTTCTATTCTACCACAATGAAAAAACTCTTTTTCTATTCTACTACAACAGATACTTAAAAAGACGCAAATACCCTTTCATTTATTAACAAGAAATCGAGAATGCATCGGTATATGTATACCTATGTCACGAGGCAATAATGTACAATGTCCTTTTTATGACACAACATAAACAGAATTAATTATATTTAGATAAAATATAAAATCATTTTATTAATGATGAGAGTTTTTGTTTTTCTTATTCATTTCTTACACATTGTTTCTATGTCACTTTGTTCCTATGTCAAATAATACGTTGTGGACATGTTATGAACGTTGATAGACAACATTTTAAAATCATGTCCATTAATTTTATGATATTATGGACATGTCTGATCATAGACTTTTATATCAATGGACAAGTGTTTCATCTAATTTCTAAATAGCATGGACAACTATTTGCGTATAAGTAGTCCACCAGTTCAAATGCAACATTAGACAATTTCAATAACTGAATAGAAAAACTTGTCCACAATTTTGTATTCAGTAGACAGATTATCTTCTAATTGATTGTGAATAGTTTTTCATTTACTTGATGGACAACAAATCTTCTATATATAACTACTCATTTCTGATTGTGTTATTTAACATAATATATATATAAAAAATATTAGACATTTCTAGCTGACATGTTGTTCTCATATATATATACTATCCTTCAAATATTTTTCAGTGGACAAGTTCTAAACACTTGCATACTAGAATGTGAACAATTTTTTATTTACATGGTAGATATTATTATTTATTAGACAATACTCGGCTGCCAAAAGAAAAAAAACAGCAGTTTTGGGTTTGGAACTTTTAGCATAAGAAGATAGAAAAAGAAAAGTTTTTGTATGTCTTGATTTTATGTTTTGAGAAATGACGAGAGAAACAAAGGAAGGAAGAAAGAGTTGAATTATAATGTGGGACTACTTTAGTTGAAATTAGTCTGACAAAATATGAAAAGACGTAACACCAAAAAAGCAAGCGTTTTATTTATTATTAAAGTTTTAACACAAAAATGAAGAATGTAAAGAAAAAAAAAATGAAGAATGTAATAAGGCTAATTTCGTCATTTCAGATTATCAATGTGGTATTTAAAAAAAACAGTTATGCAATGTGGTAGATATAATAAGAAGAGTTTCTGAATGTGGTAGAATTGTTAAAAAACTCTAAAATTAATTGTAAGGGTTATTTAGATACCCTAATTTGTCTTTAAATCAATGATACTCTTGCGAAAAAAAAAAATCAATGATACTCTTTGTAATATACAAACTAAATATTTCTATAAAAACGTACTTTAAAAATAATAATAATATAGACTAGTTCATCGTAGGAAACTAAAGGATGTTATTGATTTTGTGATTTTTAAAGATTTAGAACTTTTCATTGTTATTCATTCTTGAATTATAAAGATTCTATTAAATCATTTGATATTGGTTCAATATTTATAAAAAATTGCTTACACTCACGAAAAGTCATTGGTTATTGAGTTGATGATTTTAATAAGTCGTTTAAAATCATCAGATTAAGAAATACTTAAACTAACTTTCAGATCATATTAAAATTTAGTGTTATTGTTTAATTATCTTTAAAATGTTTTGTTCATTTGAACAACTTTTTAAGACTTTCAATAGTAGATGTAAGGTGATATATTCTTTATAAATTTCGAATTTGTGGAATATGTTTTAACTTTTTAAAATTTTTTGCAATCCTAATTCTATAATAGTCACAATCTAATAACACCTTTTAAATCTCATAAAAATCAACAACAGTACTTCCTAACACTAAAAGTCGAAATTGAACAACAAAATCTAATTTTTATCACCAATTAAACAAGCTCACATCTTTATGAACGAGATTTTGATCTCCAAACATAAGAATTAGGTCGGCTCAATTCTACTTAAGATATATACATCGAGAACAATTTGTTGAATCAAAGATTCTCATAATTTCTCATTAGTTCTCAATAATTCCTTTTAACTCATTTGGTATGAGGTTAATCATTCATTCATGGTTTTTCCTTTTCAACTTTACTTTATCATCAATGTCACCACATAACCATATCATTACATAACTTATGTGTTTTACAATTCATTTCATATGTTTTTCCTATTAATCCCAGCCACACTCTGTAATAATAATTTATTCAAAGATTCAAAATTCATCCACACTTTTCAATCAAAAGTTCAACATATTTAATCGTTTGGCCAACTTTAATTCCATTTTTGTTGTGTTTGCAAGCTCAATATGCTTTTCCTTGGAAAATATGTGTATCGACAATTTATCCTCTCAATTGACAAGGTCAAGAAACTATAAAATATGTCAATTGTTATTAATAGTACTTATTATACAGAATTAACTAATTTTTCTTGTACAAAAAATGAACCTCTTGACCTTGGTTCACAATGAATTATAGCTGTTACAAGAGAAATTCGTTACATTAATCATTGTACTGTAACATGATCATTGATGGACGTGACACAGATATGTATTATAGTATAATACATCAAAGAGGGGTAAGATCAATTATAGTATTTGTTGGTTGTTTCTTTATACAATAGCTAAGTATTTGTTTTTTTTTTTTTTTTTGCAGATGTACCGTGGAGCAACCGGCTCCAATTCTCGACTAGTGAGTTTGCATGCTGTCTCCATTGTTGCTGTGGATGTAGATGAAGAAATTGGTGAACTATTTGCTTGAGTTAGATCAAGTGAGAGGTCTGAATTTGGAAAGAAAAGAACTATAATAAAATAGTTAATTCTGTATGCGTGATTAATTTAGGCAATTATATTTAATTATGCTTGATTAATATAATAAAATAGTTAATTGCCTAATATTTCCGTGATCAAGCGTGATTAATTTCCGAGATCCTATGCTGGAGGAACTAAATAACATAGAATTTTAACAAGTATTTATATATCATAGAACTAATAAAACATAATTTTGATAAATATTTTAAAATTAATAATTGAATAATACATTATTTTTGTTTGGATTTCCAAATCCAATAAAATAATAGACTCTAAGATAATTTTTATAGAGTAGATGATGAGGACTACAATCAAATAAAAAAAAGTGGTCTGAATTTTTGTGACTATATGCAATAATATATGCTTTTTTAATGTTTACTAAAACAAAGACGAAAAAAAAAAACAAAACATACTACTGGCGGTTTGAACTCGTGGTGCATAAGAGTTCATTAAACTCCCAACACTACTAGACCAAAGAAGCTTCTGTCAAAATAAGACTGAATTTTGTAGATAATATATACGGTCACAAGCTGATGCTTCATTGGCTTGGCCTGTGGGCCGGCTCTGTGATGAAACCACATTTTTCTTTAAATGTTTTAGGCCACAAAAAGTCTAGAACCGGTTGTCCCGGTTTACTCTACCAATCTAAATCCCTAATTAATAACAAAAACTTTAATAAGAGAAATCTAGCTCCAAACGAGCAAACAACATGGTAGGAAAATTCACATTCCACCATCCTCTTTCAGAAAACTTGATCAAACTCGTTAAAACAAAGAGTTTGCTTCTTGGTGGTGTGAGCCGGGATAAATTCAACGCATCGGTAAGGGTATTTTCGTAAATTGACTTAAACTCCCACAAACAGAAATTTGCTTCCTCCCCAAGAAGAACGTTTTCCTTCCATCGGGGTGTTCTCTGACTCGGGGCTATTCATTCATTCATACTCTTAAAAAAAGAATTAAAAAAAAGTTTCGATTTTTTTGCTTTTTATTTCTTCGATTTCATTTTGCGAATCTTCTCGGTGATGTTGGTGTCTAGGGTTCTATCGAGAGTTTCTCGCAGCGCGGGATTACGCTCGTCTCTCTCCTCCTCCGCCGTCGCTACTCCGACGAGGAATCAGTATCCGATTGTTTCAAGCCGATTCCACTCCCTCATTCACAGAAATCCCAACCAGGTTTTGCTTTTTTTTTTTTTTTTTTTGTTTAAACCCCAATTCTGATTGTAATTCGTTTTGAATTTCATCATCGTTTGGGGCTTTTAGGTAGTTTGCGAAATTGAAATGTTTTGATTGCTCCTTACATGAGTTTGTTTTGATGTTATTTGGATGCAATATACTTGTGAGAAATTGCTCATTTTTAGGATTTTTGAGGTGTGAATATACTCAAATTTGGATACTTTATTTAAAATGGCAGCTTGTTGCAGTTCCAGTGTCGCTCCTAAATCATGCAACTCCAGATTTCAATGTCCTACAAAGGTTTGGCTTCTGAGGATGTGGAGACAGGTGAGGCAAAATTGACTCGGCACATAATAAGAGAGAGAGATACTTTTGTCTTGGTCTACACAAAGTTTACTAAAAGAATTGAGTTTTTTTTTTTTTTCTGATTTCCAGATTCAGAGACTGATTTTGAGAGTTTGTCAAGGGATGATTTGGTGAAGCTTGTGGGTGAGAAGGAACATCTTTTGAAGGTTCAGCGGGAAGACATGATGGAAATGAAAGATGGTTTTCTTCGCAGTTATGCAGAGTTGCAGAATCTTATGGATCGGACTAAACGTAATGCTGATAGCTCCAAAAAGTTCGCCGTACAGGTTTACTTACTTCTCTCTCCACCACTCCTTTTTCTTCTTCTTCTTGATTAATCAACTCTCGTCTTTTGCTTCATATATAAATAAGCCAGTGCTGAATATGTTTTTGTTGTTGGTGCAGAACTTTGCCACGAGCCTTTTGTTCGTCGCTGATATTCTTGAGAAAGCTTCTTCGGTTGGCAAACGGAGTTTTTCGGAGATTGACGTTTCAAAAGATTCTGCTGGTGCTGCTCCGCTCTTACAAAACCTATTACATGGAGTGGAGATGACTGAGAAAGAATTAGCACAGGTATAAAACCCTCGTTATATATGTTCATTGAGGTAAATAAAACAAAGATAAAATGAGACTTGTGCTGAGATTGCAATTTTATATATATGTATGTAAACCTGCAGGTATTTAAAAAATATGGTTTGGTGAAAGAAGTTCCTTTAAATGAACCGTTTGATCCAAACAGACATAACGCAGTGTTTCAAGTCCCGGATGCTTCCAAGCCAGAAGGCACAGTTGCTGAGGTCCTAAAGGTACTAAACTATAAAAGAAAGGATTGTTCTCTTTCTGATTTTGGCATACCTCTTAATCATATGTTATCTTTTGCCATTATTTTGTAACTTTTTGGTAATGTTTTGTTTCCATATTTGCAGTCTGGATACTCTTTGTACGATCGAGTTATAAGACCAGCTGATGTTGGTGTTACTTGTGCGGTGGAGAATCAAGAAGGCGAGAAAGAGTCTGAAGCTTGAGAAACACAAACAACGAGACGTTTTGTTGTAAACATCTTCATGAGTTCTTTTTTTAGTTAATAGTTCTCTCTTTCTTGTTCATTTGAGGAACAAGATTCCCATAAAAGAAGCAGGACACATTGCTGCACTCCCAGGGAAACCCTGGTTCTGTAACTTTAGTACTTTACACGAAATTTTCATGAGGTTATAAAACTGAAATCAAATATGATGGAGCCAGGCTCTTTTAGTCTTGGTAAAAAGACTCAAATCTTACATATCTTATAAGCTTCTTCTAACTTACACACTACATACAGGATATCTAGAAGACAACAAAGTGCAATAAACACCTAAAACAAGTTACAATATGAGACATCATTCCATCATAAGCTACAACAATACCAAACGCTGAAACCTTTATTGTTGCTTCATGCTAACCCAATATGATCCTCTTCACTCTTCAGTCCCTTCAGAATTCAGACACAGTCCCAGATTCAAGTTACCAGTTTTTGCTTCCTGCAGAGTAAGTAGAATTAACACAAGCATGAATAACACTCAAAACACTTTTTCATTAAATTGCTGAACTTTTGAATGGAGCTAACCTTAGCTTGGTCTGAGTCTGTTATGTTCATGTCAAGCTCAACAGCTTTAGGCAATGGTGATTCAGTGTCGAATTCTTCAGTCTCTTCAATTTCAGAATCCTTAGAAACCACTTTTTCTCTATGCTCAAGCATCGCAATCTACACAAATCAAAACCATTTCAACTACTAGGAACCCTAATTTAATGATTTTACCCTAAATTTGGGGGAATTCCAAAAACAAAAACTTACAGGAGCGTATCGGAATCTTCGCTTAGGTGGCTCCTCAGTCTCACCACCGGAACCATTAGCGTCGGAGGCAGTAACCGTAGACGAGGTAAGTGGAGTCCACTTATGGAGAAGTAGATGGTGAGGTGAGTTACTGTTACTGCTGTTGTTACGACCGTTGGATTTAGATGCTCTGAAAACACCGACGGATGAGGTTGAGACACGTACCCACTTCTTCTTCCACTTCCTTACTCGGCCACTAAAAACCGCCGTCGCCGCCGGACCACTGTATCTCGACGACGTCCTGCTCAATCTCGATCCTACACCTTCCATTACTCTCTCTCTCTCTCTCACTCGCCGGAAGAAAAGTTGCTTTATCTATCAGCTCAAAAAACGCAGCGTTTTAAGAAGTAATTACACAGTGAGATATAGCTTTAAACGCAGCGTTTTAAAGAGATAAATTGCTTTATCTATAAGAAGTGGCGCTTCCTTTTTCATTCTCATAAGCTCTCTTCAGTCTCCTAAGCAGAGAGAGTTGAAGATGGAGCTCTGTGTTATCAGCACCACGATGACGACGACGGCGGCGAAGGCGATGAATCCGTTTCTTCCTTCAATTACACGACGTGTTAGCTCCCGTTTGTTTCAATCAGATAGTGTGTTACAGTTTGGTGGGAGGTTGAAGAAACCAATTAGCCCCTTGGAGACGACGATGTCTTGTGTCTCCAGAAAATTTGGGTTTCTCGGAGATTCAATGTCTCACGGTGGTGATTTCAAGCGAATATTCGCGGCGGCTTCTCCTGCGGTTGAAACTAGTGTAAAGGAAGACAAGCTTCCAGCTGATCTTAAGGTCACGGAGACTGTACAAGCGAACTCAAGTGTAAGGGGATTTCAAATTCTGTTTTTGTGGCATTGAGTTTATTCTGAGATTTGGAATGACTTGAGGTTTTTGATTTAGGTGAAATTGAGTGTGGAAGTTCCGAAAATTGTATGTGAAGATTGTTACCAACGAGTTCTAACTGAGTTCATGAAGCTCTCGAAGGTAGATTAATTTTTTTTTTTTCATCTTACATTGAGACTACGATTGAAGTCGATTTAAAAGTTTCAGATTCATGGCCGAACTTGTTCTATGTAAAAGCTTGTTGTTGTCATATAATGTAATATGATTTACTTGATTTTGTTTCACTTAGGTTCCTGGATTCCGTCCTAAAACGAGAGTTCCAGAGAATATTATTGTTGGTTTCGTTGGGAGGCCATACGTTTTGAGAGCTACTGTTGAATCTATCTTGAAGCGAACACTTCCTCACGCCATGGAGTCGGTAAGTTTTACTAATGTTTTATACTTTAGTTTGCAATTGTCCATGGTTTAAGAGAACGATTTGTGAGAATTAAGTCTTGTGATGTTTTCTTACTAAATTCGGTCGTTGTTGTCTTGGAACATTTTTTCTTACTCGAATTTTTGGGTTTTTGTAGGTGACTGGAAGGGCTTTAAAAGATTCGATACAGATTGTAAGCAGCTTTCCAGATATGGAGAAGGCTTACTCTCAGCTCAAGACTCTTAGGTTTGTGTTTAATCTTTCACATATTCAAACAATCTGAACAACCGCTCACGGGTGTTGCTTGCTTAACTCGACATTAAATTCTGCTTTTTTTCCTTGTTCCTCAGTTATGAGGTGGTTGTTGATGTTGTGCCTGAACTAAGATGGAATCCTGAGGATGGATATAAGAATATGAAGGTTGTTGTAGAATTAGGCGAGGAGATAGATGCGAAAAAAGCTTGTGAAAGACAACTGAGACAGAAATACAAGTCCCTTGGTGCGTTGAAGATTGTAATCGACCGAGGACTACAGGTAAATGAATGCATTTCTTCCCATGTCCTTGTATTGTTTTTTTTTTTTTTGCAATCATTGAAGATTGATTACATAGGACTGACCTGTTATCTAGTCGCAGTTAAGATCAGCCAATATAGCTTATTAAAAATACAAATGGAAGATTCTTATAATTTGGTTATGAATCTGGCTGCATTAGTTCGTACTTAACTCTGCAAAGATGATATAGTTGCTAGAAATGCTTTTTGATTATATCCTATAATCGTGTAGGTGGGAGATCTTGCAGTTGTTGATATTTCTGCTACAACTATAGATGACGACGGGTCAACAGGTCAAGCGATTCCAGATGCTGAAAGCAAAGGTTTTAGAACTGTTATATTTCAACAGTCATATCCTTACTGAAATGTCGTTCCCGTTTGCCAATGAATGCTGAGATGTGTGGTTATGTGTACAGGATTTCACTTTGACACTGAAGAAGGGAATAAATTACTTCCTGGATTCCTTGATTCAATCACAGGAATTCGAGCAGGTGAATCAAAGACATTCACGCTTGTGTTTCCTGAATCATGGAAACAAGAAAATCTCCGTGGCCAACGTGCTCAGTTCACTGTGCGTGAGCTCTATTTCATACACCAGACATAAAGAAAAACAAAGAGATCATACTTTGGTAAGCTAATTGTGTCTGTTTTCTTCAGGTTGACTGCAAGGAACTTTTCTACAGAGATTTACCTACGTTAGATGATTCACTTGCTGATAAATTGCTCCCTGGATGCACCACTTTAAAGGAGGTAATGAACATATGCATTTTGTTATAAAAGAAATATTCTTTTCTCACTGAAATTCTCTGATGAAACATGTACACAGGTTGAAGAAACTCTGTCTAAAAGATGCCAAGAGATGGAGGAGGAAGCTAAGGAGCAAGCGACAGACAATGCCGTCCTTGAACAGATTCGAAAGGTCATTATCTAATTCCATAAAGCATTTTTGTAGCATTAACGTTGTTGATCTGTGTGATAAAAAAATATCTTTGCTTTTCTTTTGTTCTAGATGGTTGAAGTAGAGATTCCTCAATCTTTATTTGAGGAACAAGGAAGGCAGTTTTATGGAGCTAGGCTTCTAGAGATTCAGGCAAGCATTTCTGATAACTGTTGTTGAGCACTATCTCTTACTCCCTTTTGCTGTCACTCAGATTCTTATTGTTAAATGACATGGAGCTGCAGGGAAGCATGAAGCTCACTGAAGATCAATTGGCTTCTCTTTCAAGTCAAAAAGCAGTAAATGAGTTTCTAGAAACACAGAGAGAGAGCATTACCAACATAATCAAGCAGAATTTGGCTGTTGGAGATATCTTCAAGCGCGAAAACTTAGAGGTACATTACATACTTAACACTCTTGTCTCAAGGAAAGAACCAAAACAAAAATTAGTAACAAAACATTGTCAAATCCTTGAATGCAGTTCTCAACAGATGAACTAGTAAAAGAGGTCGAGAACTCGATATCAGAATTCAAGAAACATAAACAAGAGTATGACGAGGAGCGTGTGAAAGATCAGGTTAGTTCTCTAGTGAATCTTAATTAAGTATTATAATTTTGTTGAGCTGTATAAGATAAACTGAAAGAGAGCGCCGCTTCTTGAATTGGTGGGTTAGGTACAAGAGATTTTAGAAGGAGCAAAAGTGCTTGAATGGTTGAAAGAACGAGCCGAGATTGAATACATTACTCGTTGATGAGCATATAGGTATGTATGTATGATTGGCATGTTCTGTTTTTTTTTTTGTACGAGGCCATTTGTCTTTTGAATTATGATATTTTGTCATAAGAAGAGAACTTTTATTGATGATTGTTTGTATTTTGTAAGATTAATAATAGGTGCAATAAATTATTTCCAAAAACACTGGTTTTATTTTGTAACGTGGTTCACTTTTTGAATTTATAATCAATGGGTTCTGTATATGGTATAAGATAATAAGTATATTACGTCGATTTCATATTGAATTTGCCACCTAACATTGACTATGACTTGTGTTTTACTTTGTCACATAGTTTGGTTTTATATGGACGCTTGACTAAATAGTTTCCCCCTCTGATCTCATCACTTTTGCTACTTTTCTTAGCTGTATATTCCACGAACTACCCCCTCATGATCCATGTTTAAACTTGAAAAAGGTAAATTAAATCTCACCAATCCTAGTAGTAGTAGTACTTGCATCATTTTCCCAACTAACTATAAACAATTTTTTAATAAGTTTCTAACTAACCTAACTAGTGATAAATTATTGAAGACTAAAATCGGAGATACTGCTAATTTGAAGGGGGAAAAAAACCCCTACTCCGGAGAAATTCTCATCTTTTTTGAATGCCAGAATTATAATGTCAAAGATGTTGTAACATATATGTCTTGAGTTTTTCTTTTTTCTTTGTCAACTGTGTTTGATGAAATTCAAAATGTATTTCTCTTGTAATATCCTCTTGCACCATACTTTTGAAAATATGAATTCGAGTTGAATTATTGGACTGATTGTGACAACATAGTAAACCCAAAAAAAAAAAGAAGGAGTATACTGTAAATGCTAATCTAGCGATGAAGCGATCTAAGGTCCCTAAAACATAAATTGGTCAACAACCTATTGGATGTAATTGTTTTTGTTGAGTTACTACACAATACACATAACATTTACCGCTTTAAATAACCATAAGTTAACTTGGTTAGAAAAACCAAAAACTATTGAAGCATTTTTATTTAATTCCGAGAACAAACAAATATTACTACCATTGTTCTTGTAAAAGTAAATAACTTGTGTAAGTCAAACAAGCAAAGTACCAAGTCAAGGAAGAGTAAAAAGAAAAGAAAAAACATGAAAAAGACACAAGACTGTCTGTGAACAGTGTTATGTTTGTAAAAAAAAACAAGGGGGTGTGGTGAGTAATTTGGAGTTACCATCGTACTACCAAAAGAGAGTGGGTCCCCATCCTTCACCTCTCCGTCTCTTCCACTTCTCCTCCATAGATTGATTTTTATTTTCCTTCCTTAGCTAAAATGATTTTATTTCTCTCACTCTCAATAGTGTAAGTTTTGTCATCAGATCTAGAAAAAGAAGTAGAAGAAGAAGAACTGAAGAAGAAGTAAGAGTTTGTGTGGAGAAACCCATATAAAAACCCTAGAAATCCAGTGTCAATCTCGGTAATGAACGTTGCTTTTTTTGTTTTTCACTGTTAGATTTGATCAGTTTAAAGTCTTTAGTTTTTTTATTACTTTGGTTTTATCACCAATGCTGTTTGATTATTCTCTTTAAGTTCTTGTTTTTTTTTTTTCTTTCTTTTCTTATACAAGAGATCTGCTTCTTTTTTTTCTCACATGCTTCTACTTCTGCTTGATCGGACTTTGTTTGCTTTCTTGCTCTTATGGTGAGAAAGAAAGGTTTTTTTTTTTTTTTTTTTATCTTTGGGAAGTTTTAAGACTGCTTCTTTCCAATTTATAAGGTTCTTTTGAATGTTTTGGTCTGTGCAGTTGACTGATTGAAGAAGGGTTTTTAATTCCCAAATAAAAAGATTACAACTTTGATTGAGAACTATCTACTGAGTTTGTTAGTTTTTTTTTGTTCCTAGCTTCGTATTGTTATTGCAATATTGATGCATTAATAAGATCTAATACAAGTGATGATTTTTGAGCGATGTCCATTACTTACTGTGGAGTTCTCTGTGTACTACATTCTTACTTTAGTGTTATCTTTTCTAATTGGTGTTTGTTTCTGATCGTTTCTATAGGAAAGAACTTCTGATATCCTGACGATGGCGATCACAGATACTGAAAGTCCTCTTCTTGGGGAAATTTCTTGTGGTACCTTACTGCAGAAGTTGCAGGTAAACAATCTTACAACGCTCTTTTCATTCTAAGATTTTATTTACAGGGCTTTTTTTTTTTAACTCAACATCTTTGTGTAACATTAACTTTTGTTAAATTAGGAAATCTGGGATGAAGTTGGTGAGAGTGATGAGGAAAGAGACAAACTGCTACTTCAGATAGAGCAAGAGTGTCTTGATGTTTACAAGAGAAAAGTTGAGCAGGCTGCTAAATCCCGAGCTGAGCTTCTTCAAACCTTGTCAGATGCTAATGCTGAGCTATCAAGCCTCACTGCATCTCTTGGAGATAAAAACTTAGTTGGCATTGTAAGTTTTCTTTTTTTGTCCATATGTTTAGAATTGGAAAATGTAATTGAAGTGTTTTGTTTGTAATATTTTTTTGTCTTTTTGTTTCTTCTGTGTTGTTGCAGCCGGATAAGTCTTCAGGAACGATTAAAGAGCAACTTGCTGCTATAGCACCAGCTCTTGAACAGCTGTGGCAACAGAAAGAGGAGAGAGTCAGAGAGTTCTCTGATGTACAATCACAAATTCAGAAGATATGTGGAGAGATTGCTGGGGGTTTGAGCAATGAGGTTCCTATAGTTGATGAGTCTGATTTGTCACTTAAGAAATTAGACGATTTCCATAGCCAACTCCAAGAGCTCCAGAAAGAGAAGGTAAAAGTTTGTGTTAGGGATATCGTGGTTATATGTTTCCTTATCTGTTTTCCTTACTAACTGCTTCGTTTTGGCAGAGTGACAGGCTGCACAAGGTGCTAGAGTTTGTGAGTACTGTTCATGATTTATGTGCCGTTCTTGGTTTGGATTTCTTAAGCACTGTCACTGAAGTTCATCCGAGCTTAGATGAAGAAACCGGTGTCCAGTCTAAAAGTATTAGCAATGATACACTTTCAAGGTTGGCTAAAACCGTCTTGACTCTTAAAGATGATAAGAAGCAAAGACTTCAAAAGGTAAAAAGACAAATTTCTCTGAATCCTTAGCTTGTCTAAAATTGTTCCCTAGAAATTGCATCTGTTGTATATGAAACTGCTTGAGAGCTTTTTAATGATTCTTTGTTTTTTGTTGTTGCAGCTACAAGAGCTGGCTACTCAGTTAATTGATTTGTGGAATCTGATGGATACTCCTGATGAGGAAAGGGAGCTTTTTGATCATGTTACCTGTAACATTTCAGCTTCAGTTGATGAAGTCACTTTGCCTGGTGCTCTTGCACGTGATTTGATTGAGCAGGTAATTTAATATTGCATTGATAAATCTTCCTATGTGTACTGAAGAAATCAGTTACTGCGTTGCTAAAAGTTTCATATAAACTCGTGAAGGCCGTGGTGGAAGTGGATAGGCTTGACCAGCTGAAAGCTAGCCGAATGAAAGAAATTGCTTTCAAGAAACAATCTGAGCTTGAGGAGATATATGCTCGTGCTCATGTAGAAATAAATCCAGAATCTGCTCGTGAGAGGATCATGTCACTGATTGATTCTGGAAACGTTGAGCCTACTGAGTTATTGGCAGACATGGATAGCCAGATAGCAAAGGCTAAGGAAGAAGCATTTAGTAGAAAAGATATATTGGACCGTGTTGAGAAATGGATGTCAGCTTGTGAGGAAGAGAGCTGGTTAGAAGACTACAACAGGGTAATGCATAATTTATCTCACTCATACACACTATGATACATCACAATATACAGTAACTTTAAATTGGATCTTGAGCATTTCCATGGTTTTGTTTTCTGAGAACAGGATCAGAACAGGTACAGTGCAAGTAGAGGTGCACACTTGAATCTCAAGAGAGCTGAGAAAGCTAGGATTCTGGTTAGCAAGATTCCTGGTATGGTTTGAATAGCTAAGATATGCTTGCAAACTTCTCTTATGTATTCATTCATATCAAATAAAGTTTGGATCTTTTGTTTTGTGCAAAGTCATGGTTGACACATTGGTTGCCAAGACCCGGGCTTGGGAAGAGGAACACAGCATGTCCTTTGCCTACGATGGTGTTCCTCTGCTAGCTATGTTAGATGAGTACGGTATGCTTAGGCAAGAACGAGAAGAGGAGAAACGGAGGCTGAGGGTAAGTTCATCATTTCTACTCAATTATGATAAGGCAAAATGTTAAGTCACCCCCTGAACTCCTCTGTCTTAATTAATGAGCAGGAACAAAAGAAGGTTCAAGAACAGCCACACGTAGAGCAAGACTCTGCCTTTAGCACCAGGCCAAGCCCTGCAAGACCAGTCAGTGCTAAGAAACCGGTTGGGCTACGAGCTAACAACGGAGGAGCAAATGGAGCTCCAAACCGGCGTTTATCATTGAATGCAAACCAGAACGGAAGCAGGTCTGCTGCAAAAGAAGGAGGAAGAAGGGAGAGTCTCAACAGGCCTGCTGCTCCTACAAACTACGTTGCCATTTCAAAAGAGGAAGCTGCTTCATCTCCAGTTTCAGGTACCGCAGATCATCAAGTTCCAGCTTCACCTTGATGGTTTAAAATAATAAAAGAGGAAAAGATCTGTAATTTTCAATGTTTGAGTTGGTTTTAGGGAGAAAAAGGCTTTGATGAAACACCTGAGAGAGAAGACAAAAAAACATTTCAGAGTAGAATGTGTATGTGTGTGTGTGTCTGTTTTTGTTAGTGTTGTTTAAGTAGTTGGTACGGTATCATCTTGACTCCAAAAAAGCTGCAAATGACTTACTTATCTAGGGATTATGGGAGTAAATGTAAGCTTGACCAAAATCACAACTTTCTTAGTTCTTTACAACGGTACATTGTGTTTATGTTCCACGCGCTCATCTCATGTATGATCAGGATTTATATGGGCCTGGAGATAGAAAGCCCATAAAACCCTATAGCATGATCGTTTTCGTCCAAGTTTATAGCATCCTCAGTCTGTGGTGAAGCCGAAGGTTATTTAGAGGAACACTTCTCAACAATCTTAGGCTCTTTTGAAGACAACCCACTAAACCATTTACACATCTTTCCCTATTACAACAACTATCTCAAACTAGGCAAACTCGAATTCGATCTCCTATCTCAACACACAACCTATGTCCCTACCAAAGTTGCCTTTATCGGTTCGGGTCCGATGCCACTTACTTCCATCGTCTTGGCCAAGTTCCACCTCCCCAACACAACGTTCCACAACTTTGACATCGACTCACAGGCCAACAAACTCGCTTCAAGCCTCGTTTCTCGCGATCCTGACCTCTCGAACGCATGATCTTCCACACAACTGATGTGTTAAATGCTAAGGAAGGGTTAGACCAATATGATGTCGTTTTCTTGGCAGCTCTTGTTGGGATGGATAGAGAGTCAAAGGTCAAAGCTATTGAGCATTTGGAGAAATATATGGCTCCAGGAGCTGTATTGATGCTAAGGAGTGCTCATGGTCTTAGAGCTTTCTTGTATCCAATCGTTGACTCTTCCGATCTTAAAGGATTTGAGGTGTTGACCATTTATCATCCCTCCGATGACGTAGTGAACTCGGTGGTCATCGCACGTAAGCTCGGTGGTTCGAATGGAGTTAGAGGCAGCCAGATTGGACGGTGTGTGGTTATACTAATTGCTCTAAGGTTCGAGGAGTTTAGTGCCATCGAGTAAACAAGTAATAATTATAACACATCTCTTTTCATAAAATTATGTGTTTTTATGTTTTGCTATTTTCGATTTTATGCCTTGTGAGGAGTGTGGTATACTGGTATGTTTTTTTAAGTATTATCATTTTGTGAATTTCGTGAGTTCTTTAATCTTCATATTAGTTTGAAGATACGGAACCTTGTTGATGTTCTTTTTATATTGTGATCTAGACTACAATGTATATTGATAAATCATGAAGCTTTTGTTTGTGATTGATATCTGTGGTGCCTAAAACTATTTTTTTTTTTTTTCATTTTCTTTATGTTATCTTCAGTAAACAAACAGAAAATATATTGTTACAGATCCTTAAAAATACAAATATATTCGTTTTCAGTTCAAAATTGAACTTTACATTTTCATGCAATTTCAAACATTTGATGATAATATAATGTTTATGAGCTTTCTTGTAAACTTAAAATAAAAATCAAGATAGTAACAAAAGAGACCAAAATTAAGTATTTCAGACTACTAAACCGAGATAGTAACAAACGAAAACTGTTACGTATTATTCAAATTAATAAAATAACATGAAAGTAGAAGATTTCCTAACAGGAAAGCTCGAGTCAACCTCTCCACTTCCTCTCTTGTTGGACTAACCAGGGTGATGACTCAAGCAAAACTCGATCTCACGGATCCAATCTAAACCTTCTTTCTCGTCGAGAGTCTTAAGCTTCCACTCGTTAAATTGATATCCATAATATATTATATTTTATATGTTATTTTTTGTTTCAAAAACTTAAAAAATAATAAACTAGTATAAATTATTCAGATAACCAAAAAAAATTAAAAGATTTTAGTATAAATTAAAATTATATGTACCCATATATTGTTCCATAATTAACACTAGTAACTAGGTACTAACCCGCGGAGAACCGCGGGCTGAACATTTTTTTAATAAAAAATTATTTTATTATTATGTTATTTATAATAATTTGTGATTAAAAATTTGGTTTGCTTATATTATAATTTTTGTATTTTAAAAATGTTTATTGAACCTGTCAATAAAATATTTGTATGTAATGAATAAAATTGTTTAAACCTTTGTCAACTAATCTTTTACACATTTAAGGTTAGTTTCATATTTGTACTTCCCAATTAATATAGTAGGATATTAGACATGTTGAATAAAATTGATTTAATTAAGATTTAGCAAAATATAAGTAAAATATAAGAAAAAATTAAGAAAAAATTAAGAAAAACTTAAGTTACTTTGTTCAAGCTCAAAATATTAAAATGAATTAATTAATATTAAATAAACTACTGTTAGTTACAACTTACAACCTATAGTGGAAGAGAATAAATCTTCTAGACAAATCAATAAAATATGTCAAATCATTTGATAAGTAATAAGAAGAGTGAATAAAAAACACCATTTCATATCTTCATATTCTTCTCACTCCTCACAATCTCTTTTTAACATAATAATACTCCTTAAGTATTATTTTTAACATAATAATACTTAAACTCTTTTTCTAATAAACTAAACACCATTTTATGTCTTCATATTCTCTTTTCAGTATATGAAGACATATTCTACTTATCAAGACATAAACAAACGAAGAAGATTGTCATATTCTCTTTTCATCTTCGTGTTAATAATACACAGCTTTTCTCAAAAACTCCATAGACAATCTTCTTCCTCTGTCCTTCTTCTAGTTCTTCTACTTATCAACACTCAAACAAAACCTCATGTCGGAAACGCCTCCATTTGTAATCCCGTCTTCACAATGGGTACTACAACACCAAGAACAACACCTTCTAATCTAGACAGCATCGAACAGCCCTTACACGAGAGGGTTCGCGTCCGGCTAAGCACAAGCCGCACCATGAAACAACCCTTCCCATTTTTTTTAATAAAAGAATAATAAATAATAATATAATTAAATAACTACAACTAGTGGTCCCATACCCACTAGCCACCTAACCACATTCACAATCCAACAGCGGAACCACATACCAATAAATAACCAATAAAACAATATCCAATAACCAAATAAGTAATATCCAGCATTAATCCCAAACAGCATAAATCAAACAACCAGCAATCCTAACAATGCTCTAAGACTCAATTCTAGCAACCTAACAATGCCAGATAACCATACAATCAAGTCCCTAGAACATCCTCCTCTTCATTGCCTTTGATTCCACGATCACACTTTGCCTTTACCTGCACCACAAACACAAATTGAGATGCATGAGTATTTGATAAACACTCAGTGAGGCAATCCTCCCATCTACTGGGCTATACACACAAGCAATAAGATCTCTACATGCCACAAACAACAATCAATAAAACAAACCATGCAATATACATAGCATGCAACGACCATCGTAACTGAACAAGGGGTGTCGACCGACACCAGATGGTGTCGATCGACACTGACTACCTGGTGTCGACCGACACCCTGCCCGACACTCCCGAAAACCCTAGTTTGCGTCGACCGACACCTCCACATGGCATCGTTCGACACTCGCTAAAGTCCCGAGCCGTCCTCGCGTTGGTGTCGACCAACACCCCAACTGGTGTCGACCGACACCGATGCCGAGCAGCGATTTCCCTCGATCAGAAACTCCGAATCTCGCCTCCAAGCTTCTCCAATTCGCTCCTTGCACTCCCAGAAGCCAAACCCAGCCCAGACAGCAACGAAATATCATAGAGAACTCAAAGAAACAACCACATAAGCACCAAATCACATAGAATCTAGAGATCTTAGCTTAGATAAGCCATGGTCATGCACTCACCTCTTTGCAGGAAGATTCTGACCAACAAGAACGAATTCCCTCACTCCTAGCAAGCTTCTAGCACCTTCCCAGCCTTGGATCTCCCAAGAACAGCAAGGAATCTCTCAATCTCTTCCCAATAGTTCAAGAACACTCTCTCTTTGTGTTTTCTCTCAAAAACGGCGAATAAGACAAAACAACACGACCCTAGGTCGTTTTCTTCCTTTAAAACTCGATTTAGGGATTCCCTAAACCAACCACGCAAACCGGAAAATTAAAATTGAACCAACCAAACTGACCACAATTGGTGTCGATCGACACCCTTACCAAAATACCAAGATTTGGTTTGCGGATGTTACAATTCTCCCCCACCAATATGGATTCGTCCCCGAATCCCGCAATACCGTCCAACTGCCAAGGACCTCCGTGCCACCGTCTGCACGGTCCGCACGTCCCCAGACCGGACTAAACACCGTCAGCCAAGGTTTCCCGTGCCACTGTCGCAACAGCCCGCACACCTCCGACTGACCATCGAGGTCTCCCTCTAGCCAATATACTCGCATCATAAACACTATTTGCTCACAACTCAGTGCTTCCCCCGTCCGTGGTCGCAACCATCGAATCATGCCGGCTCGCTATCAGGCCAACCACACACACACACTCCCCCCGCTCTCAGGTCGCAACCTTCGAGTCATACCGGCTCACTGCCAGGCCACAGCCTACAGCTACGGTATCCAGGGAGTCTCACGCACCCACTCCCCCCGCTCTCGGGTCGTAACCCTCGAGACATACCAGCTCACTGCCGAGCCGCGGCTCACAGCTACAGTATCCAGGGAGCCTCACATATCCCGCTCTTGGGTCATCACCCTCAAGCGCGCTCTCGGATCGTCATCCGAAGCAACATACCACTCCCACTCTCTGGCCACAAAGTCCATCGAGCTATCGGTATCACGTGAGTTAGGCTCTCACGGCCTTGAGCAAAAACAAACACTGATGCCAACGAGTATCTCCCGGCTAGATCTACCTCACATTTCCACAAAACATTCCCATTTTAGAAACTTTCTATTTATGGAAACCTTCCTTTTGTGGAAACTTTCTATTTATGGAAACTTTCCAAAAATAGAAACCCGAGCTATTTCTCTTTTCCCGTGACAACAACAGTCAAACATAAAGAAAAATACTCATCTTATTAATCTAAAAAAATGTCATAATCGTTACAATCTCAACGAAATTACATCAGAAAAACCAAAAATACAACAACCGGAGCCAACAACCCGCATCCCGAGCACCACCTCATCTTGATACTTAGTCGCACAACCAACCACCCCTAAGCGACCAAATATCAAGAGAGATGGGCTGGAATACTCCGTACCCGCTCCAGCCACGGACTACAACTCGGACCCGGCTAGACAAGCTCAAGTCGCGGTCTGCTTCTCAAACCACTTCTTAAACCTTGCCTTCATCCTCGCCTCGGGCTCTCAAGTCTGCTCCTCTACTCCGTCACAGTCCCACAGGACTCTCATCAAAGGAATCTTCTTCTTCCGAAGTTCCTTGACTCTCCTCTCGAGCACCCTCACTGGTCTCGCCTCTAAAGTCATGTTAGGCTGAAGATCCTCAGGAATCTTAGCCAACAACTGATCACCCTCGTGAAGACACTTCCTCAGCATCGACACATGAAATACCTTGTGGAACGCACGCATAACCTCAGGCAACTCCAACCGGTATGCCACTGGTCCCACCCGCTCAACCACTCTGAACGGACCCATGTACCTCGGACTCAACTTAGTCTCTGTCAATGACCTGTTCGGACCCCGCAACATGGCCATCTTGAGGTACACTCTATCACCAACCTGAAACTCAAGATCCTTTCTCCTCTTATCAGCATAGCTCTTCTGCCGATCCTGAGCCTCCTTCATGTTCAGCCTCAAAACCCGAATCTTCTCCGAGGTCTCCTGAACAAAATCTGCACCAAATATGCTCCTCTCCCCCACCTGAGTCCAACATAAAGGTGTACGACACGGCCTCCCATACAGGGCCTCATAAGGAGCCATCCCAATACTAGCCTGGTAGCTGTTGTTATAAGCAAACTCCACCAAGCTCAAGTGATCTGCCCAATGACCACCCCAATCCAGCACACACATCCTCAATAAATCCTCCAAAATCTTGATCGTCCTCTCTGACTGACCATCAGTATGAGGATGATAGGC
Source organism: Camelina sativa (assembly GCF_030686135.1). Taxonomy (NCBI): domain Eukaryota; kingdom Viridiplantae; phylum Streptophyta; class Magnoliopsida; order Brassicales; family Brassicaceae; genus Camelina; species Camelina sativa. Next base: position 24,522,864 of record NC_141881.1, read on the forward strand.
TGTACTCATATGCACCTTCGTGCCCATCTCCGCCTGAAATGCCTTCCAGAACACCGAGGTGAACTTGGAATCTCTATCAGACACAATACTAGCAGGCATACCGTGCAATCTGACTATCTCCCTCATGTACTTCTTGGCCAAAACCGCTGCTCCATCAGTTTTCTTGATGGCCAGAAAATGCGCAGACTTAGTCAAACGGTCCACAATGACCCAAATAGCATCAAACGTCCTCGACACAGGCAAACCTACCACGAAGTCCATCGTGATCAAATCCCACTTCCACTCTGGAATGGGTAAACTCTGTAATAAACCACCAGGAACCTGATGTTCCGCCTTCACCAGCTGGCAAGTATCACACTTTGCCACCCAGTCAGCTACGTCCTTCTTCATCCCCACCCAGTGATAATACCGCTTGAGGTCACGGTACATCTTGGTCGCTCCTGGATGAATAGAGAACTTGCTCGAATGAGCCTCTCTCAGTATTTCCTGCCTCAAATCCTCACCCTTGGGCACACAGATCCGACCATGCACAAGGATAGTACCATTAGCAGAAACCTGATACTCTGCACCCGCAGCCTTAGAGGCATTCACCAGCCCCTCATCACTCTCCTGAGCTAACCTTACTCTGCTCAACAAATCTGCTCTATCAACTGCCTCCAATCCCAAAGGTTCTTGTGAGATAGCACACAAACTCAATGCACTAATCTCACCTACCAACACCTCCATATCCTGCTCCTGAGCCGAAGCCACCCGCTTCCGACTCAAGGCATCTGCAACCAGATTAGCTTTACCAGGATGGTAAGCTATGTCCAAATCATAATCCGCTACTAACTCCATCCAACGCCTCTGCCTCAAATTCAGCTCAGGCTGAGTAAAAATGTACTTCAGACTCTTGTGATCTGTAAATACCTGTACCTTCCCACCATACAGATAGGATCTCCAAATCTTAAGAGCAAAGATCACTGCTGCCATCTCCAAATCATGAGTAGGATAATTAGCTTCATGCTTCCGCAACTGCCGTGAAGCGTAAGCTATAACCTTCCCCTGCTGCATAAGTACACAACCCAACCCCACTCTAGAAGCATCTGTATACACAACATAAGGCTCGTCCTGCTCAGGCAATGCTAACACCGGCGTGGTAGTCAACATCTACTTGAGACTTGCAAAACTTGCCTCACACTCTGGTGACCACACAAACGGGACATCCTTCCCTGTAAGCTTAGTCATCGGCTGAGCCATACTCGCAAAACCCCGAACAAACCTCCTGTAGTAACCTGCTAACCCCAGGAAACTCCGAATCTCAGTGGCACTCTGCAGCCTCGGCCACTCCCTGATGGATTGAATCTTCTCTGGATCCACTGAAACTCCCTCAGCTGTAACAATATGACCCAAGAACCCCATCTCACGCTGCCAGAAACTGCACTTACTCAGCTTAGCAAACAACTTCTGCTCCCGCAGCTTCTCCAACACTGCTCTCAGATGTACTGCATGCTCCTCAGGACTCTTAGAATATACCAGGATGTCGTCGATGAAAATGATGACTGACACGTCCAGAAACTCCTGGAACACGCTGTTCATCAATCTCATAAACGCAGCTGGCGCGGTTGTCAACCCAAACGGCATCACCACAAACTCATAGTGCCCATATCTCGTCCTGAAGGCTGTCTTCCTCACATCTGCCTCATGAATAGGGATCTGATGATAACCTGAAGCCAAGTCGATCTTGGAGAACCAAGTAGCCCCCCTCAACTGATCCAACAACTCATCAATCCTCGGGAGAGGGTACTTGTTCTTCACAGTAACTCGGTTCAAACCCCGGTAGTCAATACACAACCGGAAACTCCCATCCTTTTTCTTAACAAACAACACCGGAGCTCCCCACGGTGAACAACTAGGACGGATAAAACCCTTGCCCAACAAATCCTCCAGCTGCTTCTTCAGCTCTGCCATCTCTGCTGGAGCCATCCTGTAAGGAGCCTTGGATAACGGCATCGTCCCCGGTTCCAGCTCAATGGTAAAAGGATCCGACCGAGATGGTGGTAATCCCTGCAATGACTGGAACACATCCTCAAAGTCCTCCACAACCGGAATACCGCTAACCGTAGATTTCCCCACTGACTCTGGCATAGATATAGTAACCAGATAGGCCTCACGGCCCTTCTCGATCATCTTCCCTGCCTGAACGGCTGAGATCACGAGACTCCCCGAAGTCGGTCTAATACCCTGAAAAACCAACTTCCCTCCTGGACGCTCAAACTCCACTCTACCCCGATAGCAATCCAAATGCACCTTATACCGATGCAACCAATCCATACCAAGAATGACGTCATACAACTCCACTGGACTGATAAGCAAATCCGCTGGCCACGACTCTCCTGCGATCTGAATATCAACTCCTCCAGCTCGTCCAATAACCCTCAGGAACTTGCCTCCAGCAACTCTGACAACTCCTGAACGCTCTCCAGAATCCCCTCTGATCCCCGCACTCACGGCACACTCCGGAGTAATGAAGCTATGATAAGCTCCAGAATCAAACATAACATGGGACTTAAACCCGCCCACCAACAAGGTCCCTACACAAACCTCATGTATTGAGAACCTAACACTTGACCACAAACAAAAACAAATATAATCTGAACTATTGAATTGACTAAGTTTGAATCTCAGAAGTTATACCTGTGATCGCTCCTGCACTAGTGCCACCGGGCTCCTGAGTCGAGTACACCTGAGTCGTCGGCTCAATCCAACCCACCGGCTGCACACCCTGCTGCACCCCTGGCTGAGCTCCAGCCTGCAACACTGCTACTGCCCTCTGCTGCAACTTGGGACAACGAGGCTTGATATGCCCCGTCTCTCTGCAGTAGTAACACACCCGAGTATCTGTCCGCGGCTCCGTCACCGCCCGCTGCTCTGTCACTGCCCGCTGCTCACCTCTCTGTGGACAGCTAGACACCTTGTGGTCCCTACTACCACACCCAAAGCATTTCGCACCCCCGTGCCTCGATCTCTGCATAACATCGAACTTCCTCTTCTGCCCCTGCGCAGGCTTGCCGCCCTTGCTAGGAACAGAAAGCGGCTGAGACTGCTGTGGCTGCACCGAAGAACTGACCACAACCACCTGTGACCTCAAGTCATCCTCTATCCCAGCTGCAACCTCATCCAGCTCTGCTCTCGTAGCATAGCTCCTCACTCTGCACCGATTCCTCAAATCATCCCGCAGAGCCAACAAAAACCTCCGCACCTGAGCTGCCTCTGGCTCCCATGCCCTGCCTGCATATCCCACAAGCCGACTGAACTCTGCATCCAGCTCCCGCACTGTACGGTCCCCCTGAGTCAAACCCAGGAACCGTGCCTCCATACGATCAAGAGCCTCCTGAGGAAAATACTTGGAGTTAAACTCCCCCACAAAATCTCCCCAAGACATACCCCTCCGCACCCTCCATGCTGTCACCGACCTCCACCACACACGAGCATCTCCTGACAAGTAAAACACTGCCAGATCCACCCTGTACCGGTCGGGACACCTAAGTGAAAGGAAAATATCCTCCATCCGCTCTCTCCACTCATCCGCTACACTCGGATCGGTACCTCCTGAGAAATACCCTGTTCCCACATGCCGCAGCTGCTCCATCATCCGCACATACTGAGCATCCACAACCTCGTCCCCAGGCTGCACACCTGCCTACAAACCCGCCACAGGCTGCACCGCTGGACCCTGCCCACCACCCACGGGCGGCACTACCGGATCCTGTCCACCAACCACTGGCGGCACTACTGGATCCTGCCCACCAACCACTGGCGGCACAACTGCTGAAAGTCGCTGCAGAACCTGAGCTAGCAAGTCCATCAAGACATCCTCCCTGCCTGGAGCACCTCCCGCTGCAACCCCCACACCCGGGGCAACACCGTGACCGACACCGGGCCCATCCGCCCTGCCGTCACCCAAACCAGCCTGGTCTCCAGACACACTAGGATGAACCTGTGACTCCGCCACCTCCTCACTGGCCATGCTCTGGGTCACACTCACACTGGCCTCAGGAACCTGACCTCGTCCCCGACCCCGACCACGACCACGCCCACGACCACGACCGCGACCAACAGCATCCTCACCCCTAACCATCTGTATCATCCAAGAACAGAAGGCTAAGCAAACAATAATTCTAATACACAAGAAACACAACTTACCGTGGAATCACAACACAGGCTCGAAGAGGATGTTCTAGGACTTCATGCCACACTCAATTGACCGACTCACACAATCAATCATAGCATGGAATCCTAAACATCAACAGCAAAAGCACAATGAACCCTAGTCCTAGAACCGTAAGGGCTCTGATACCAAAATGAAACAACCCTTCCCATTTTTTTTTTAATAAAAGAATAATAAATAATAATATAATTAAATAACTACAACTAGTGGTCCCATACCCACTAGCCACCTAACCACATTCACAATCCAACAGCGGAACCACATACCAATAAATAACCAATAAAACAATATCCAATAACCAAATAAGTAATATCCATCATTAATCCCAAACAGCATAAATCAAACAACCAGCAATCCTAACAATGCTCTAAGACTCAATTCTAGCAACCTAACAATGCCAGATAACCATACAATCAAGTCCCTAGAACATCCTCCTCTTCATTGCCTTTGATTCCACGATCACACTTTGCCTTTACCTGCACCACAAACACAAATTGAGATGCATGAGTATTTGATAAACACTCAGTGAGGCAATCCTCCCATCTACTGGGCTATACACACAAGCAATAAGATCTCTACATGCCACAAACAACAATCAATAAAACAAACCAGGCAATATACATAGCATGCAACGACCATCGTAACTGAACAAGGGGTGTCGACCGACACCAGATGGTGTCGATCGACACTGACTACCTGGTGTCGACCGACACCCTGCCCGGCACTCCCGAAAACCCTAGTTTGCGTCGACCGACACCTCCACATGGCATCGTTCGACACTCGCTAAAGTCCCGAGCCGTCCTCGCGTTGGTGTCGACCGACACCCCAACTGGTGTCGACCGACACCGATGCCGAGCAGCGATTTCCCTCGATCAGAAACTCCGAATCTCGCCTCCAAGCTTCTCCAATCCGCTCCTTGCACTCCCAGAAGCCAAACCCAGCCCAGACAGCAACGAAATATCATAGAGAACTCAAAGAAACAACCACATAAGCACCAAATCACATAGAATCTAGAGATCTTAGCTTAGATAAGCCATGGTCATGCACTCACCTCTTTGCAGGAAGATTCTGACCAACAAGAACGAATTCCCTCACTCCTAGCAAGCTTCTAGCACCTTCCCAGCCTTGGATCTCCCAAGAACAGCAAGGAATCTCTCAATCTCTTCCCAATAGTTCAAGAACACTCTCTCTTTGTGTTTTCTCTCAAAAACGGCGAATAAGACAAAACAACACAACCCTAGGTCGTTTTCTTCCTTTAAAACTCGATTTAGGGATTCCCTAAACCAACCACGCAAACCGGACAATTAAAATTGAACCAACCAAACCGACCACAATTGGTGTCGATCGATGCCTCACTAGGAGGTGTCGATCGACACCCTTACCAAAATACCAAGATTTGGTTTGCGGGTGTTACACACCAGTCCATGGACTTGGTGTGGTGTCGTTTGCTGTTTCTTCTTCAGCATTGCTCTTCTAATCTGTGGGATTACTACGTTGATCCTGATTCTTCCCGTTAGACCGAGAATCCCAGTTTCGGACATCGCCAACGCAAGTCAAAACACAATCCTCTTCCAATACTCACCAGTTTTCAGCAGCGATATTGTACTGCAACTTAATTTCATCAATCTGAACAAGAAACAAGTTGTTCGGTTTGAAGATATTCAAGTTGAGCTCCGGTTTTCGAACGAATCGATTGCCGCACAGAGTCTCTTTCCCTTTTCCCTGATAAACGGCCAGACTAGCCTAGTATCGATCAGTCTGGTTTCAGATTCAATCTTGTTGCCGGTCAATGATATGGTTGAGCTCAGAAGACAAGTTGCGAGCAATTTGGTTGATTACCAAATAATAAGTACTTTCAAAGTCAACGCAGTTCTAGGGTTTGTTCAGTATTCATACTTGCTGCACGCACTTGTCATATTCAGTTGACGGGCCCACCCGGCGGTGGCTTGGTTTCATGTAACTGCTCGGCAAATCGACTGTGAAGAATCTATATAATAATAACAATCCGAATAAATGCGACCAACAGTTGTGTTTGTTTAATCGTAACTTTTGGATATTTTTTGAAAAATCGTGATGGATCATTAAAACGATTTTTTATGAAAAGTTACAACTGTTCATTGTATTTTTTGTAAAGTTGCAATTGTTCAGTGTAGAGTTGTGTCTATTCGAATATTCATATCTTTTGAAATCTATATATATTTGTCTGTTTGAACTGTTCTCATTTTTTTGTCATGACATAAAATAATATAAAATTTCAATCTCAACGAATTTTACAATTCTCCAAATTATTCTCTAGCATTCATTGTTTTAAAAGTAAAGAAATTCCTCAAATTCTTGATTTAACAAAAGATTTTTGGAAAGATAAACCTAATTTAAAACTTTTAGTTAATTTTTTCTATAAAAATCTAATGATATGTTGCATTATATAATGAGCTTTTGGATTTGACTTTTAAATATAATAATAAAGATGTCTTCTTAAAAGCAATTTATATGAGTTTGTAGGTATAATCAAGTGCAAACACAACATTTATAATTTTTTGTAGGATAGGTATAATCAAGTGCAAACACAACAGTTGCAATTTTTCGTAGTACTTTTTCGAAAAAAAATTGTTTTTATTTGTTTTCTTTTAATTCAAACGGTTGTATATGTTCACTGTAGAGTTGTGTCTTTTTACTATCTTTTATTTATATTTTTTCATCACAAATTTTTGTTTTAATAGGTGTGTCTATTTAAATAGTCATGCGTTTTGAAATCTCTTTATATTTGTCTCTTCATCACTAACTAACAAATTCATTAAAACAGATTTTCCATTTTATGTTAAATCTAAATAATTGAATATATCTAATATTCAACGTTATTCTATAATCTAACTAAAATTTTAGAAATGATTATATCAATAGAGAAATTTAAGACAACTTAATTTATAATTTACGGTTACATATATTTATCTTAACTTTTCATTAAAAATATTTTCACATATAAAAATACAATCTGAATAAATGCAAAAAACAGTTGCAACTTTTCGTAGTACTTTTTGTAAAAAAATGGTTTAAAAAAAAAAACTTAAACAGTTGTATTTGTTTATTATAGAGTTGTATCTTTTCACTAAATTTTATTCATATTTTTTTATCACCACTTTTCGTTCTAATAGGTGTGTCTATTTAATAGTCATATCTTTTGAATTCTCTATATATTTGTCTCTTCATTAATAACTAGCAAATCATTGTTCGTTGAAAGAAATTTTTCGTTTTCTGTTGAATCTAAATAATTTGAATTTTAATATCTAATATCAATGTTATTCTATAATCTAACTAAAACTTTAGAAATGAATATAGTAATATAGAAATTTAATAAAACTTAATATAGAATTTACAGTTCCGTCTATTTATCGTAACTTTCCGTTAAAAACTATTTTAATATTTAAAATTTAATTTATTTTGTTTTAAAGAGTTGTATATTTTAATTTTAATTTTTCGTTGATACAGTTTCACTCATTATTAAATATATTTTTAATTATACTTATTTAATAGAAATTTACATTTACTCATTACAACCATTAGTTCAATATTCTAAGTTAGGATCATATTGTTATAATGATTTTTTAATTGTAATTCTTTACCATAATTCTTCATAAAAATATCTTATATTTATAATAATTTAAATAATATGTTTTGCAAAGTTGCGTCTATTCTACATAATATTTTTATTATAAGTTTTCATTTTTATAATTATATTTTTAATAATAGTTTATGTTTAATATTAATGTATTCAAATTATTCTATTACAATTAAATAATTTTATAATGTATAATTTTAAATTTTAAATTTAATCTTTTTCTTTCTTAAATACTTCCCCCATGACATCGCAGGGGGTTTGAAATAAATAAGCCCGTTATGACTAGTAATAATAATATAGTACGAAGACTAGTAATATAATGTAGGTATTAAAATTATATTTTTATACTTTATTGCAATCAACTTATATATAATTTTATATTCTCTTTACACATAAAATTATTTTATGTATCTGAAATATTTATGATGAACATGGAATGTTGTACAAATATGAAACACTAATCCATATGATCTACATATATAATATGTAACTATGTATGATGATTTGTGTTATGCAAGGTCGGTCAATTCTCAGTTTTATCAAAATGTATCAATCTTATGATAAGTAGTGTGTTCCAATTCCAACCATAACCGAAATTAAGTTGATTTCGGTTCTGTAGTCGAAATAGTAATTCAGCTTTTTATTATTTTTTGTTGGTTCGGTTAATTTAGTTTTATGATTTTGGTTTTCTTCATTTCAATCATGCTAGGTAAGGTTCTATTGGTTTTTTTTTTCAGTGTAACAAGTAACAACTTTGTTACGGTTCGGTTTTAGAAAAGCTTGTTCTGGTTTCTATATCCACTTTTATAAGTGACAAGTGTCATTGACTCGTGTGAAGGGTGAAATTAATGTGGCATTGTCGCGCGTGCATGTCCGCCACGGAGCATCGAAATGTTTCGGTCTCCTCTTCTTCCTAATTTGTTCGTTTGTAGAGAGAGAGAGAGAGAGAAAAATGACGACAATGGCGAGGATGGAGAGAGACGCAATGGAGACGGTGGCCCCCTATGCTCCGGTCACTTATCACCGTCGTGTTCGCGGTGACTTGGATGACACACTTACTAAACCCTGTACTCATGATATCCTAACCCATCTATAAATGTTCATATACATAAATAATGCGTGACTTCTACGCTACATAACCGGGTTTCTTTTAATACTTAGATTTGCCGAGAGCACTACAAGCACCAGACATGGAACACCCGCTAGGAACACCAGAGCATAGACACAATGGCCTTAGTGTTATGCAGCAACATGTAGCTTTCTTCGATTTGGACGATAATGGCATCATTTATCCCTATGAAACCTTCTCTGGTACACCTTTAACCTCTCCATATATAGAGCTAATGAGTTATAACATATTGGTTTATATATTTACTGGTCCTTGTATACATATACGAAATCGATTGCACCAGGTTTCCAGTTACTCGGTTTCAATTTACTTGCGTCACTTATCTTAACGGCTTGTATCCACATAGCTCTTAGCTATGCTACTCTCCCGGTACAGTACATATAGTTTGGTTTAACTAATTTTAGCTTTATCTAGCTGGACCTAGCTATGATTGTTACGTTTATAATTGCTGAAACAGGGATGGTTACCGTCTCCATTTTTCCCTATATATATGCACAACATTCACAAGGCAAAGCACGGAAGCGACTCTAAAACATATGACAATGAAGGAAGGTTAGTAACCTCTCGTAACCACAATCCATATTTGATATTTTCCGTAATTATAGGATCGCGATACACTCAGATTTATATGTATATATGTATTGCTTTGGGAAGGTATACACCAGCAAATCTTGAGTTGATGTTTAGCAAATACGCAAGGACAGTACCAGATAAGTTGAGTCTTGGAGAACTATGGGACATGACGGAAGGAAACCGCGATGCCTTTGACTTTTTTGGATGGTACGTACTTGTTACAATGCTCAAATGTGGTAATGTTTCCTTTATAGTTAACGGATTTTTGGTTTCTTGAAGAAGTGTATTGTAATTGGTGTGTAGGCTAGCAAGCAAGGTTGAATGGGGAGTATTGTATGTGTTAGCGAGTGATGAAGAAGGATTCTTGTCTAAAGAAGCCATAAGGCGGTGCTTCGATGGAAGCTTGTTTGAGTATTGTGCGAGGAACTACGCTGAGATCAAGGAGTACAAGACGTACTACTGATCATCATCACTTGGAACTAATGTGGAAAGCACTTAAATTAATTCAATAGTGGTGATGTAATGAAGCAATAATTTGTATACGGTGCGTTTGTTTAGTATGCATGCATGTAAAAATATATTCAATAAATCAATAGTGGTTTATTATTCACCTGCCTTTCTTTCTTTCTTTTAACAAGATGCTTTTAACGTCTATTTCTTTCAATTAGGATACAAAGATTTATAAAAATTCCGTATTTTATTTAAAACATTACAGTGGTTCAAGCATAAATAAAATGTTACGAAAAGATTCGAATTTGGATTCGTTATATTTTGGGAGTCAATTTGACTATTTACATAAAAAGAAGTAAACTCGAGTTGTTTTACTATAGTTTGGTTTGGTTGATTTGAGTAGGAAGTAGGAACCCTGCATACACTGGAACAAGAGGCTTCCTTTTTCATAAAGGTTTTCTTTGGTACTAAAGGCCGACTAATTTAGTTTACATGATCAAAACCCCATTATAAAGAAGATAAGAACTAGAAAGAACAAATTAAGTAGAGGCCCTACGAACAGAAAAACAAAAGTTTAGACAAGAGAGCACACGAGCATATTACTTTTAATTAGTCTTTGTCATATTATTTGGTATTAAGTAAAGGACAAAGAAGCGACGATGTGGAAGAACTGCAAATTCACCAAGACATCTTTGGCATGGCTAGTGGCTCGGCGTTCAACTCGTGAGAACAGCTCATTGCTTAGCTCTTCGCCTATGTGAGCTTCCACAAGCACTCCTGCCACACTCCGACAACTACTAGCAAAGGCACGACCGACCTCGGATGCGTCGTCCGGCTCACTCACCACAAGTGGACTCCCTCCTTTGTAAACCACCAGCTTCTCAATTGCAAATGAGCCGTTGGCTTCAACTACTTCCTTGAAATCTTGCAAGCTTGGTGCGTACACTGGGATATTGAATCCGTCCCGTTTCTCTGCCGCTACCAAACCCTAAAGATAAAATGTTAATTCTGGTTAATCATAGATTCAGATAACAATTTTGAACCGAAATTCAAAATAAAAATAAAAAATCATCAGGACTTTTAATTAGTTAAACACACAAAAAAATGTTCGAATCATTTTATGATGAGCCTCTAGGACTCTGTTTTTCGTAACTCAATATGTGAATTTATATCCTGATTGAATTATATATTTATGTACTTTGATTCACTAACTTTTATATTAGTATCATCTGACTATAGGTTATAATGACTTAAATACATGTGAACTTTACTTTTTGGTGGTGACTATTTGAACTAACGGACTAAAATGATTATGTTAGAAAGCAACGTAACAATTCTTGTTGAATTTTTTTGAATGTCTTCTTTCACTACCGTACTTCAATAATATGGCCTGCCAATTTTGTCTCTACAAGGTAATCATTTCGATTTTATTTTGACGGATAAAATGATGGTAGCGATGGATGGTTCAGATTCATTATCATCGATGAGGACAATCCGACGGGTAAGATTGATTGTTACATCTACAACGAGGAGTGGTGAGAGTGTACAGTAAGTCAGTAATCATTTGTTTCTGCAGTTTCGTTGTACATACGTATATGGATTTACATTTACACATAATATTTTTTTATGAAAAATATATATTGTCTTTAAACTTAATTTTAATACTACATTACGTTTGAATTCGTAAAGATATATTTGTGGCAGTATCAAACTTAATTTTAAGAAAAGTATGGATAGCATGTGGTCCTGTATGTAACAATATATATAACTATAGAATAGTAGGTTTTAAAAAAAAAATATAGTCTTGGTAAGAAAAGCTTAATTTCAAGAAACTTATGGACAACTTTTGATATTTTATATACAAAACTAGTTTACTAGGTTTGATGACTTTACGAGTTAGAGATTTTATTACTCTTGAGATTCAATACTGCTGTAGCTTTTTAGAAAATGGTTAATTTTTTTAGAGAAACCAAAAAAAAAAAAAAGGGTAGCGACATTTCCAAAGAAATATCTAAATTGGGTCAAATGTAGATGTCTATCCTAGTGGTATAAATAAGTTGTTTTCCTCATTTCTAGCGTTTTTTCATAAAAGCCAAAAGGGCATGTTAATAGTAATACAACTAATATAAGTTAAGAACTCGAGGTTAAATATAGAGTTTTACGTAATCAAATTTAACTAATTACTTTGGGGGAAAGATAGTATAAAATAAACTAAGGTCGATAGTACGTACCTCGCGGACAAGGTCGTCCCAAGCGTCCTGAAAATGAGTGCCGAAGAGTAGACCGGCACCACCCTGGTCGGTGGGGTCCAGAGAGGTACGACCGAGACAAACCAGAAACATGGCCCCACCTCTCTTAACCTCCGCAGCTCTTGCCCTCAAAAACTCCGCCAAGTCCGCCTGAAACTGCCGCTTGTAAGCCGTCGTTGTCTTCTCTCCAGCGCCGTGTATGAAAACTCTCCCTCTATTGTACGCAGCCGATCTCCTATCCGTCACACTTTCCGGCACCTACCATATTTTCCATTTCTTAAAGATATTTTATCAAAAGTGTTTTGTTTTGGATTTTTAATTAATATTTATCAAACGAAAAAAAATTCAAGTTCACAAAATCAAAAATAATGTTGGCATAACAAAAACTTCTGAGGTAGACACTAATAAGTTATATTACTATTAACCTATTCCGGTAGAAATATAAATAAATAAGTCCCGTATTCTGACATTAATTAATTGATATATTTAACCGTTAAAGCTAGCTTAAAGCAGAAAAACCGAACACCATGACACGTGTAATAAAGGTGACCTAGCAAACGTTACGTATACAGTGTGTACCTGAGAGAGCCAATGCAAGGAGAAGGCAGAGTGGAAAAAGTCAATGGTTCTCGCCGGAAAAAGTCTCCGGTAAAACGAGCCAGGAACACCAGCGACGAAGTAGGAGCGGTTTCCATCGGCAGCAAGGCACTCCTCCATGCAAGAGTTAGAGACAAGTGGTGGAAGAAGCTGAAAAAGTGTGTTGAAGTCGTTGCTCGGGAGATCGGCGAAGAAAGCTGTGAACTCCGGCGGAATCAAACCTCTTAGAGATGTGTTTGACTATGAAATCGATTATGTGGACAGTGTTTGCGCCGGATGAGCAGCCAAGATCAACCGCCGTGAACGGTGGGGGACTGGCGGAGGAGTTTAGGTGAACATTGTCAAGTGTTTCTTCTAACAGGTGAAGCATAGACCGTGCATGCATCGCCTGCATATATTATTTTTTCTTTAATTTACATTTCATGATATCAAATTGTCGCGTATCAATATTACTAAATATATAAATTACCATGCACGTAGACGCTGGCTCTTGTTTGTCTCAACATTATCCTCATTTTGTTTTAATATACAGCTTAATAATTTTTTAAAAATTGATTACTTAGCAAATCAATAGCATGCATGAGTCAAAGAAACCGTAATGGAGAACGAAACCGAAATGAAACGGAAAATACACCCAAGAAAAAATTATTTTTAAGAGCAAATCTTTCTTAAAAAAATTTCGTCTCTAAACCCTTTTTTAAAATAGAAGAAAAAAATATATACGATTATCTTCTTGAATTTTCGAATTTGTCACTCGAGATCAAAAATTCGAATAAGTAGAAGTTTTTTATGATATAATTTTGAAGTAATTAGAAAAAAAAAGAAAAAGAAAAGATGTAGAGACCTGAGCTTGAGAGTTATTGGCATAGCTGTCTTGTCCTTTGCCACCTTTCATGCTGAGAAGTCTCTCGAGCTTCATGTTACATACAGCAACATTGTCTCCCTTAGAAGCCATTCTCTCTCTCTCTCTGTGGATCTCTTCTCTCCTCGATCTCTCGCTATCTTTCTCTACACCTTCTTTTTGTGAATGAGACAAGCTCGAAGAGACTACACGTATTTATAGAAAAGAGGAAATGATAAATGTATGCATTAAGTTGAATGGGGAAACATATTATTAAATGTGCCATTGCGTATACATATTGTGTATGTACTGATTATTCATGCAAAAACAACGCATCATTATGTTTGTTTCCCCAAAAACAAAATATAATAATGTGGTGTACTTGTGTCACATGATATACTATATACATAGTTTGTCATTTTGTGCACTATAGGTTATACTTTTTTGTCAACCACATTTTGTGTAGGGCTAATTGGAGTAAAGAGTAGAACAATATATGGTGGTTATATATGTATGATGTACACACAATAATCAATATATGATGTATACACGTATAATTTTAAATATCTAATGTGATATTTTTCTGTCAAGTATTTTTGCGGTTGTGATTTAAAATGAAAATATCTAAACATAAATGTTTTCTGTTCGCAAATTGTTATTTCTTTTTGGTATCAAAATAGCATTTGTTCACACACATCTACAAAAAGTACATAATATACTACATATACGTATAAGTACTATTTTTGAGATTAGAAGAATGTGGTGTTTTTCATGGTAATATATTTTCGGTCATATATAGAAGGAATTTCTTTATATACATATTAATTATTTATATTTTTAAATGTCGTTTTATGCTGTGGTATTTAGTTTGTTTATATTGATTGAGATATTTATTGGATACATATGTAAGTGTAATTTACATAAAACCTAAGATCTTTTAAGCAATATGATTAATTACATAATAGAATTATAAAGGAGGGTTAGCGGAGTACCTCCTCCATTCATTGTTGTAGAGATTTCTTGATGGACAACTTCCTGAAGTCCTAGTTAGGTGATTAGGTTTATCTTCCCCCCTTGTCTATGAACTTATTCTCTTTGTATTGTTTTTTTGAGATTTATTGCCTTAAAAATGGACTAAAAACGTATATTTATAGACGGAGAGATGACCTAATTCCTCTTTAAGTTTTCCTTAAGATTTAATCTCAACCGTCCATTAAAGTAAAGATTGATTAGGAAAATTTCATTTGTTACCAATTTAATTGATTACTAAATATATTAAGGAATAACATTATTCCATAGAAAACGGATGATTATAACACCAAAATAATTCCTTACCATATATATATGTATAATATATACTAGTTGATTATTGTGTTTTTCAGTTGTGGAAATATATTTGATTTTTTTTTTGGCATCATGACCTGGCTGGATTCAAAATTTAATGTGACATTCGTAGATTGTGTGAATGCAAAATTTTGATTAATTTCAACGTGTTGTTTCTTGACTCGTCAGTCATATCTCAGTGGCTGGTAGTTCCTTAATCGTTTTGTTGTGATATGTTAGTAAAATTTTGAACTGAATATGATGAATGATGATAACACTATATATACAAAAAAAGTATGTTGGTTATGAGACTAGTAATTAAGAGGACCATAATTATACAAGGTTAATTGGTTGTTTCATGAGTCTTAATTAAGAGTAAGAACTTATTGGTTGGCTTTAGAAATTCATGATGAGAAAAATCAAAAGGAAAATGAATATGTTTCCATATGATACCACCCGAGGGAACATCAGGAGTACTAAAGCTATGATACGATCTTAGTTAGATTCATGCATGTTTCAAACATTCTTCATCCATTGCTTTTTTATCCAATATATCGTATCATTTATATATCCCAAGTATTGGTCCTAACGAGATTGCCAGGTAATCTTTATCAACTAGCACAAAAAATGTGGTTAGACGAAGACGATGTCATTAAAACTACGACGACACCTGGTTTTGTAAAATGAAACGGTCGATTTATATGCCTTTAAAGGCAATGTATATTTAAATAATTTAATCGATGGAACGTACGTAAGCTCAGGTGATCTAATTGGCGGTAGTTTAATTTCCTCTAGAGAGGTAACGTATAATTAAATTTTAATTAAATCAAAAAAATTACGAGCAAATTTAAGAACACTTGTCGATATATACCAACCCCAAGTCCCAACCAAACACGAAACTGGACACATCAACTAGCTTAAATCTCACTTTTAGTAAATGTAATATATATATATATATAGGAATAAGAGTGGGTAAGGCACGAGATTGACGGCGAAAATTCATGGAATCCAATGGAACAGAGAGAGTGGAAGCAAAAAACATACCAAAAGGAGACTAGTTTCTTCATCATGTTGCCGGTTTTTTTTTTTTTTTTTCAACTCTCTATCCATTTTTCTACATTTCCATCATCCCTATCCTAAAACTAGATGTTATAATAATTTATTATTTTCCACCAAACATAATTTTGCATCCCAATTATATTCTCTTACACTATAATGTTGATTTTGATTTCTTTTGCATGTTGTTGCACCTTTGGGGGCTTGATATTTCCTTCTCACTATATATATACAAACATTATTTTTGTACATAGACCATGAAAATAGCTAAGCTGTATTTGTACTCAATCTTCTGAATACCCATACATAATTTTGGTTGCCAATATTAAACCAATTTAGTACATGACAACAGGATTACAGGGATGAACATGCAAATCTGAAATGTCTTAATTTACAATCATTAATTAATATATGGAGGGGTTCTTTAGTCATTGAATTGAACTATAACTAATTAATGGATCTTAAAAATGGGTAAAGTGTCACTAGAGTAAAGTGATTGTTGGTAGACACATATATGGATATAGGTATTGCATGAATTCCATTGGTAATACTAAATTAGATAAAGTATATATATAAAAAGAATAATTAGCAAAAGGTATAACCAGAATGAAAGATACAAGTGGGTCCAATATATCTTATATTAAGCCAACAACCAAATTTTCACTAGCATGCCACAAGAGTCGTGAAATGAAAGCCCTACTGTTTCTATACTTCTGTTATCTGACTAATGCATTTTTCTTTGTGTAATTCTGATTTATAACCACCAAATTTAGAAATATTATTAAATCACAAACATTAGATTTAGGAGGGTTACTATTTTTTTTTTTTTTACTAAGCCGAAGATTATATTTTTTTTTCAAATTTATATTTTATTGAGACGTAACATTGTTGAAAGAAATTAATATATATTTTCGCTCTTGTCATTCTTGTGTCACTAAATCCATATATTCCATTTAATTTTTTGATGTTTTAACCTCTTCTTTTGTTGTTGCTATACGTTTTCATACCCTTCTTATCTTTATCTTTTTGCTATATTTGTTTTTGTATTCTTATCTCAAGATAACTAAATAATTACGTAACAAACTCATCTTTGATTTGGT
This sequence comes from Camelina sativa, assembly GCF_030686135.1. Classification (NCBI taxonomy): domain Eukaryota; kingdom Viridiplantae; phylum Streptophyta; class Magnoliopsida; order Brassicales; family Brassicaceae; genus Camelina; species Camelina sativa. The sequence goes on from NC_141881.1 coordinate 24,540,008, forward strand.
TGTATTTCTTTTCCGCTATAAATTCTTATGTCTTAGATTCCACTTTTGTATGGGGTAGATAACTTTGTAGTTCTAACTAAAATTTTAAGTAATGAAATTTGAACATTTACACACAAAAAAAAAACTCATCTTTCTTTCTAGCTAGCACATTTTAACAGTTATAAAATATTAAAATGATCTACAAAGGGCAATGAGAAGGGAGAGGAGATTATTGACTAATGATATGTGGTATATACTTAACTGGAATTTGGACTTATCAATGACTACAAACTTTCAAGTAACGAGAGGGTCACAATTATACGAGTTGGTCACGAATTTAATATTCATACATGAATAATTTCCTCTACCAATATATTAACAGTTATTTAATGTTACTGATTATTATCATAATTAGCTTTTAGAGATTTAATCATTAATGAAAGGTGTTAAAGATACATATGTTTAAAAATTCACTACAAAGTAGTACTATATGTATCATCAGACCAATTTTAAAAACAATTTAGGATATCTTTAATTAATACAGCTAGCTCAAGTGAGATTGATTCGAGACATGGATGAAACCAAATGATTTTGAATTTAATTAATTAATTAATCGCATATAGACTAGACCAATCAATATAAAGTTAAAGAAATACTGAACATGTTCACTATAGACACTAGGCAATAGGCACGTAAACTTAGATAAGGTACTAATGTAACGATTTTTACCGTTAAGTTATCGTTAACAGTATGATTTAGGAAAAAAAATGGCTAGCTACATCAAGTATTAAAGAATGCATGATCATACATGCCAAGTATAATATTGTATCATCAAATACACGAAGTATATGTATTGCATGGCCACATGCATGAACTATATGACGTTATGTGGTCAACACCATAGACATACAATCCGGTACACCGGTCGAATAATTCCAGCGAAGACCAACATTGACCAAAAAATTGTATTTTTGAAGCTAATATATTCATTCTTATAATTAGTTACTTTTATTTTTGAAGCTAAACTAATAGTTAAATAAAATTATTAATAATTATTTTCAAGAAATATATATATATATATATAACATATGTAATTATTAATGATTTTATATATATAAATCTCTGATCATCATATTATTTAAAATTTTAAATACTACAAGAATCAATAAAATCAAATTCAACTATTTTCATTAGAAAATAATATGCAAAAGATTTGAGTATATGACTTTTTACTTTAAAATTTGCATGGTAAAGAGTATACAAAATTTTAGATACTCTTTGGTTATTAAAAAATTTACATACTCCTAATAACATGTAAACAATAACAAAAAATTAACACTATTTACTTTTAACAGATAAAATATAATGATATATAATTATTTTCAATATATAATATAAGGGCATTTGCAAAAATCCTCTTATTCTATATCCTTTTGCAAACATATCCTAAAATCAAGATAAAATCTATAAATATCTTGAAAATAATTATAAATTATTTTTATTTAACTATTATTTTAGTTTTAAAAATAAAGATTAATTAATTATAAGAATAAATACATTAGAGATACCTAAGATATTTAGATATTGAATAGAATGTTTTCTAATCATGAAAATTCATAAATAATTTAATATAGTAATTTATTATTTTGTTTTTTCATAGAAAAAAATTAAAATACAATTTGTTTTGGTCAATGTTGGTCAACGCCAGAGTCAACGTCGGTCTTAGCCGGAATCATTCGACCGGTGTACCGGATTGTATGTCTATGGTGTTGACTACATAACGTCATATAATTCATGCATGTGGTCATGCAATACATATACTTCGTGTAGTTGAGGATACAATATTATACTTGGCATGTGTGACCATGTATTCTCCAATACTTCATGTAGTTAGCCATCTTTTTTCCTATGATTTAATAACTCTCAGTCTTTCAGATGAAACCATGGTTTCTCGTGTATACCTAATTCTGCCACAACCACTAACTGAAATACTAATACTTTTTGTTTGCAAGTTTAAACTAACTACAACAAAAATTGCCATGATGAAAACTCTATTAAATAAATTAGATGTTCACATAAATAGATAAACACGTACGCTATGTGCATAAAACTACTAGCTAATCAAATAACAGTTAAAGAAAATGGATAAAATCATCTTAAAATAGTCATAAGTCAGTTTTGTTTGTGGTTTGTCAGTTACTCAGATGATGTCCCTAACGTGGAAAGCGAATTGGATTAATAACCAGAAGACCAGGAAAGTCTATTTTTGTTAATAGCTTTTGAGTCTTTTCACATATAGTTACCGTGATCCTCGCGCTACGCGTAACACTAGGCCCCAATATATGCTCTTCAATTATTTTAGTCTTTGTAATTGGATTTGCATGATGTTTAACTTTCAAACTAGACTTACCTAAGAACCGACATGTCTATTGAATTTTTAATTTTGAGAATTAAAAAAAAAAAAAAATTTCAAGAAACTGAATCATATAAATATTTTTAATATAGAGTTCAAATATTAGTGTAGAAAGAAAGAAAAGAATAGAGAAATTAAGTGATCAAGATGATCCAACATATTTTTGTAGCAAGGAAGTATCCAAATTTAAACAATCCACAATTATAAAACCATCTCACAGAACATTAAACGATTCTATTTGACATCAAAGTTTGATGATTAGTAATGTTTCAAATGCTAAAAGAGCATCAATCTATTATCTATATAATAGTCTGTGTCGGCTTGTGATTATTTGGAAAAATTATTTGTATTGACTTTTGCTCGTTATTAGACAACAAAACGATTAACGGTTGGCTAGCTAGGGGGAGAAGAGATTAGATTACTTACCTCTCGTACTTCAACTTTAAATTCAGTTAAAATTAGTCTTCCCACTAAGTATAATAGTACTAGTATTTTTCTTTTTGGTCTAGGACGAGGCTTTCAACTAACATATCGGCTAAGGAGTTAAAACGTACTATATGTTATCTAGATCATGATTTAAAGGTTTTGATCGATCGCAGCATCAACTTTTAGTGTCTGGTTAAAACGAGATTGTTCAATTGTTTCATTACAATTATGAGTATTTGTAGGTTTTGTAGACGTTGATTAATTCGAAGTTTAACACACACAGAAAAATACTATATTCCCTTACCCGGCCGAAGACGTCGACCATAGATTGTGTATGGCTTATCTTTTCTTTGTTTTTACTCTTCAACTGAAAATTAAATGCTCACCAAACTTTAAGAAAAACTGTGGTTTTCCAATGCAATTGAAAAAATAAAAACAAATTTAGTTAGGTCAGAAAGCAAAGAGTCTTTTCTTCGATCCGCAACATTCCCTTTTACTCTTTTTGCTTTCTTTACATTGACTTTGACCTATAGTTTACTTTCTTTCTCCAATTGTTAAAAACATATATAATCAAATTTACCACCATTGTTTTGTTTAACTTGTACATGTCATTCTTGATCCAACTTTTTCTTTCTGTTAAATGTATATCTCTAAGTTTTTATAGTTTTCTATCATAGTTTATTTTTATTTTTATACATGTAAGTAGTACTTAAGTACGTTTATATTTTCTATCACAAAACTGACTTTTGTATTATCGTCACACACACTACTTTAATTTAACATAACCTAATTAGGCCAATTTGGACTCTTAGACTTTTGGCTTCATTGTTTCACCCATAGTGAATTTTAAGCTCATCTTTGAACTTAGTTGGGGTGCTACAATGTTTTTGGCCACTCCCGTGATAGAAACATACGGGAAACGTATACCAAAAAAAATTGTTTCATTTACACGCTCATCTTCGAAGTTAGTTGGGTCGCTACCATAATCCAAAGTTCCAAACATCCGATTCTAATCAAAATCAAGTCTAATTACTTTGTTATATATTATGGGCCAATGGTCCAATCTTTAAAGAATCTAGCCCAAATTAAGGGATTGGTGTTAAGAAAGTAACTGAAAAATATCCGCGGCAAATTTGGAATATCATGAAAAGAAAAGGACCGGATTCAAAAAAAAAAATATAAAAACAGAGCGCAGGAGAGAGAGAGTTTGGTGGAAGAAAACACCCCTTCGGAGAGGAGCAAAAGCCTCTCCTGGGGAAGACGAAGAACACGATTTTTTTTATTCTTCTCTTTCTGTATAAAATTTTGACGAGGGTTTCTTCAGTTTACGTCTGATTATCGAAATTAGGTTTTTTTTTCAGTAGTTGTTTGTGAAGAAAGGTGGAAGCAGTAAAAAAGAAAGAAACAGAGGAAATGTCAGACCTAGACCAGCAGATAGAGCAGCTTAAACGCTGTGAACCTTTGAAAGAATCAGAAGTGAAGGCTCTTTGTCTTAAAGCTATGGAGATTCTCGTTGAAGAGAGCAATGTTCAAAGAGTTGATGCTCCTGTCACTGTAAGCTTTCTTTTGTTTGTTTTCTAGATTCAAGTTTCAGAATTTATCCATACTTGTGTCTGAAGATTGAGTTTTTTTCTGCGAACCTATTAAAGTCAAAGGCTTGTGAGTTGAGGAATCTGACGAAATTGGGCATAATTGTATGTCAGAACAGTTGTAGTTTAGTTTTGGATTCAGAATTTAGATATGTTATGGTTTACTTATATTAGTTATTGAAGTTTTGTATGAATTTTTTGGTTCCTATGTTTTAGGGATTCGAAATACATTTGATAACTAAAATGACTCTGCTACAATGGTTTCTTTGAATGGAGTGGATGAAACTCTCTTTGTTGTCTATCTTAACAAGTTTGAAGATTCCATTGACAGTGTCTTGCTAGTTGTTTCATCCTTAGATTTTTTGTTTTGTTTTAATGTGGATTAGATATGTGGAGACATCCATGGGCAATTCTATGACATGAAAGAGCTTTTTAAAGTCGGGGGTGATTGCCCTAAGACGAATTATTTGTTTCTTGGAGATTTTGTTGATCGAGGTTTTTATTCAGTTGAGACATTTCTACTTCTTCTAGCTCTCAAGGTAATTAATAGTAAATACCCCAACAGTGTTTTACTTTGGTTTGCTCAAATATATGCTCCCCCAGTGGGTTCCACAATTCCTTAAGTTAGTTACTATTTTTATTCTCAGGTAAGATATCCAGACCGTATAACTCTCATTAGAGGGAACCACGAGAGCCGGCAGATTACACAGGTGAGTTCAGTCTATTATTAGAAAACTTTGATGCGTGTGTGTATTTTTCATACTATTTAAGAGTCTGCCCTTTAGTAGGTATATGGATTTTATGACGAGTGCCTGCGTAAATATGGCTCTGTAAATGTCTGGAGATACTGCACAGATATCTTTGACTACTTGAGGTACACACTCCTTTTCAGCTTTTGTTTTTGGAGTTCTGAGTAGATGTTATTTTGGTTTAATGTAACGGAAACTTTCTATCTTTTATATGTCTTAAGTCTTTCAGCTCTTGTCGAGAACAAGATATTTTGTGTTCATGGAGGTCTCTCTCCAGCTATTATGACTCTAGACCAGGTTGAGAAAGTGAATGATATAATTAGAAAGTTTTAGCTATAAGGATATAACTGACTAGTCCGTTCATACGTTTCTTTTGGTAGATCAGGGCTATTGATCGGAAGCAAGAAGTACCACATGATGGTGCCATGTGTGATCTTTTATGGTCTGATCCAGAAGATATTGTAGATGGCTGGGGATTGAGTCCACGTGGTGCAGGATTCCTTTTTGGCGGGAGTGTTGTCACGTCTTTTAACCACACAAACAACATTGATTATATTTGCCGAGCTCATCAGCTAGTTATGGAAGGTTACAAATGGATGTTCAATAGTCAGATAGTCACTGTTTGGTCTGCCCCTAATTACTGTTATAGGTAACTCAGAACCTCCACACTTATGATCTTTGTTTCCTTTGCCTTTGAATGTTCATGTTATTTCTGAATGTGCTATAGATGCGGTAATGTAGCTGCAATTCTAGAGCTCGATGAGAATCTAAATAAGGAGTTTCGTGTCTTCGATGCAGCCCCACAAGTAAGAGCCTCACCTATCTAAATTCATGTTCAAATTGCTGTTTGATTTTTTCTGACATAATATGACTTTGGATACAGGAATCTAGAGGAGCTCCATCCAAGAAACCTGCACCTGATTATTTCCTGTGAGACGCAAAACAGTGAAAACAGAAACTGGAACTTAGAATTTGGTTCATTGCAGAACAAGCAAACTTCCCAAAATCATCTGGTGGTTAGGATTTGTTGTAAAGTGCAGAAGAATCTACAATCTATGTGTTGCGCCAAAGAGATCTGTACACATTCCTTTGAAAGGGTCCATTTGAATAGAATCTTTGTGTATTAAAAAGCTTCTTGTTTCTTTCTCTATTGTGTGTAATGCTACTTTTACAGAAAGAAATAGGAAAATATTATGAAAGAAAGCCTCCAAGGATCATCTGAAACCTTACTGATTGGATAAACAAAGATTTGTTTTGATTTGGTTGTGGTAAACTAAAACCTAATATTTAAGTTTATGTATATAATCGTAATTAAAAAAATCCAATCTCTAAAATTTAGATATTAAACTTGCAAATTAGATAGTATTGCTAACATTGTTTTAGCTTTGTCCAACGAAGCAACCAGCTATGCAGAACTCAATTTACAATTACTAAATCAACGAAAAGAATCAGACCACGATCACAACTTTTTGCATTTAGAGACATTTTGGAGAAAACTTGGTGTGCAAGGCCTAAATAAGAGATTAATGGAGCGCTTGAGTTTGACCATATTTAAAATGAATTCCAATTAAGATTGTGTCTGACCATAATTAGTTTAAAGTTATGAAACTTGGTGGGCAAGTCATTTCCTCTGTATTAATGTAGGGTTTTAGGTGGAGAAGATCACCATTTCTTCAGTTAGGGTTATTCTGTTTTTAATCTATTGCTTTTCGCCATTATTCATGTCTCTTCTTCTCAACCAGCCCTTGAACCTATGCTTTCGTAGGAAACCTACGTTTGTAAGATCCTCCCCACTTCTCGCTAATGGCTTATCAACTTCCTTGTTGCAAACCCCTCCTTGTACCATCATTGACGCTGATCCTTGTGGAAAGGGTCTCGGAAAACTCTTGATTTACTATCATAATGAATGTTTGTTCACTAGTTTGGAAAAGAAGGTGCCCATGGAGTTGGTGGATAATCCAATGGTAGTGATCGGGTCATCCCATGGCTGGATAGCAACTTTGAAGGAAGATGGAATACTGCGTCTCCAAGACGATCTAAACCCACATGCATCGTATACAGATACTAAGCGCATTCCCCTGCCTCCTCTTGTAACTCTGCCTCATTGCCAAACTCAGATCGTCACCAATGTGTCAATGTCGTCCTCTTCTCCAGAGGATGAGGACTGTGTTGTGGCTATATAGTTCTTGGGACCTCAGCTAAGCTTTTGCAGACCCGCTCAAAGTAACTCGGAGTGGATCAACATCAGAATCGCAAACCCTTGCTTCTACTCCTCCCGTGTCATGTTTTCGGAGAGACATGGTATGTTTTGCATACTCGGAGCTGGAGGGCATATCATTGCATCATGGGATCTCCTCCACACACACAAACAAAATCCCAAGTTCCAGAGGTTACGTTTCAGAAACCTTCCCAAGCTGACGAAGACCAAACGGGAGCTTATGGATTCGTGCTACAAAAGCGAGCACTTGGTGGAGTCAAGAACCACCGGTGAGACTTTCTTGGTCAAGTGGTACAGGAAGGCCGTCTGGAGAGGTATGTCGAAATTGAGTACAAAAGCTTTAATGGTGTTCAAGCTTGATGACAAAGGAAATGCTGTATACACTCGAGACATCGGAGATCTCTGCATTTTCCTCTCAAAGTCTGAACCATTTTGTGTGCCTATTAGCTCCTTTCCCGGCATGATTTTCCCTAACCAAGTAGAAATAGCGGATGTCGGCGAAACCGGATTTTTCCATCTGCCTGATTCCTTCATCGGTGCTCATAATACTATAATCGGTCCCGGTTACCATATTCCACCTCAAAATATAAACTAGTTAGTTTGAAATTGAGTTTGAGTCTGCTATCTTTTCTTCTTAATCTTGAAACATCAAAGTCTATTTTTATATATTCTCTGTGAGATATGCATATATATATATATATGTATATATTGTTGGAGAAACTTTGCTATCATCTCTCATTAGGCTCCCCCAACTAATTATGTCCAAACTATATCCAGTTAGAACCAATCATTCATTAGTACTTTAGTTATGGTGTGTGTAGGATATTATCAAAAAAAAATTCCACGGAATGGGGATCATAAGTCCTCAGAAGATCCTTTACAATTTGTCCCAAGGTTCAAGAACATCTAGAAACATATATCAGTATGGTGTGTGCATATTACCAAAGATACTCTTTTGTGCATCTTCTCAAGCTTCATCGCGGTTTCAATAATGCGGTAACGGTAAGTAAGCACAGCCCTTCACTTACACATTGAAAACCTGATGCTTTTTGGTTTATCAAAATGTTGTTAAGACCCTTTGGAAGTGAGTAAGAAAAGAAAGGCATCTGTGGAAGATATGCATCAGCTTGTATATTTCTGTATCACAACTGCAAATGTGTGAAAAACTGGTTAATGTGTCATTTTCTAAAGCAACTAACTAAAAGGATCAGACCTTTGGTTTTACAGTAAATAACTCGGAATATACTTTGTCATCTTTACCAAATGACTAATTGCGATTTACCTCAAGTTAGCATAATGATGGAACTCGAAGTGTTAGACTTGATTTAGAGACATTTTGGAGAAAAATCAAATGTAATCTGATATTTGAGCATGAAGATCGTTACATTTTTTTATGCTGAAAAACGAAATGGCAAGAAGAATACTAGAAGAAAAGTCTACGGGGAGAAGATGATTTAGTGGAGATAGTTGCTGGAGACTGCTTCTGGTGAGACATCCCCTTGTTCTCTTGTTGACCTGATGATCCCATTTTGTCGAGGAGTTTAGCTGCTCTTGGATCAGCCAGAAGTGTCTTCTGGAATGACTGTGAGAAGCCTGTGGCGATTATTGTTACATGAATCTCTCCGGTGTAGCGATCATCCACAACCGCTCCAAATATGATGTTGGCTGATGGGTCTGCCAAACTCGTCACGACCTGCAAAAAAAACCCTAAAACATGAGAAGACTGTGCCTTATATTACGGTATATACCACCAAAGCCGAGTAAACCAACACAAAGTTACCGCACCTCTGATACTCTGTTTACTTCTAGCAAAGTTAAATCTTTTCCACCAGTGATGTTGTAGACGACACCAGTAGCTGACTGTATTGATGATCCAATCAATGGAGCCAAAGTCGCTTGTTCAGCTGCTTCTTCTGCTCGGTTCTTGCTGGAAGAAACACCTACCCCGAGCATAGCGGTTCCAGAATCTTTCATAACTGCCTTCACATCCGCAAAATCTACATTGACCAGTCCAGGTATCTGAAATAGAATAATAGATACTGTTCCATCAGGTTCTTCCTTTGGGGATTAATCAATGAGCAATTATCAACCAACCAACTTGTTACGCTTTATAAAAAATACACAGACTCACAGTAATAATATCTGAGATGCCTTGAACTCCTTGGCGTAAAACATCATCAGCAAGAAGGAAAGCGTCCTGAAGTGGTGTCTGTTCATCAGCAATATCTAGCAGACGATCATTTGGAATCACAATAAGGGTATCGACATTCTTTTGCAGCTTTTCAATAGCTTCCAGTGCCTAGAAAAAATAACCAAATTAGACATGGATCCATAACAACACTTAAAAGACTTAAACCAATTTCATCAAGAAACAGTGTCAAACACACATTACCTGCAAAGATCTTTTACGTCCTTCGAAGCTAAACGGATAAGTAACAACACCAACAGTCAAATAACCAGCATCTTTCGATATCTGAGCTACCACAGGTGCAGCACCAGACCCTGTTCCACCACCCATACCAGCAGTTATGAAAACAAGGTCTGATCCTTTAAGAGCATTGGCAATTGCATCTTTTGATTCTTCTGCAGCTTGTTCTCCAAGTAGCGGGTTTCCACCAGTACCTATATAAAAATCAAGTAACAGAGACGCAAGTTTATTGCTTTTTGAATGCCAAAACTCACACAACACCTTTACAAATAAGTATAACTCTTACTAACCAAGGCCACGAGTTAAAAGCTCTCCAATTTGAAGTGGGTTATCAGCAGAAGACTGTATCAGAGCTTGAGAGTCCGTGTTTATCGCATAGAAATCAACACTCTGGAGGAACACAGACGAAATCAATCAAAACCCAAATGAGGAATTCTCATATCAAAATCGAAGCTACATAAAAACATGAACTTTATTGTTGTTTCTTCTTCGCAAGAGAGTAAGAATGTGGTGAACCTGTAAGCCGCTTGAAATCATACGATTGACGGCATTGTTACCACCACCGCCGACACCAATGACCTTAATTCTGGCAGACTCCATCGGAGAAAAGGAACATCTCAACCCTCTCGTTGAAATGCTTCTTCGCTTAGAGCAGCCGCCACCGAATTTACTGATTCTGGTACTTGTTGGGCAAACGCAGCTACTATGCAACGAGCGGGATATGGATTTCGCAAGAAACGAAGAAGAGGATGAAGAAATCGTTAGCTCGTTAATCTGTGCTAACGGAATTATCGCCATTGTTTAACTTCCTCTGTTTTCAGAGAAACCAAAAAGATGGGTTTTTTTTTGTTTTGTTTTTTAGGGTTTTAGTGTCGACGAAGAAATTAAAACTATCAACAGTTCAGTATCCTTTTGTTTCTAGCTCTCACAAAGGAAAGGTGAAGAGATGGAGTGGACCCTTTTACGTCACTTAACGACGACGTTTCACAATTGATGCAGAACCATTCAAAACCAAAATCGACTTATCAAAGATACATTTAAGCGTAACTACAGAATTTCAAAAAGCTTATTTAAATCAACAATAATACATTGTGGGATGTAGTAATCTCAAAAGGGAGATTCAGCTTTGTTTTGGGGGATGAATGAGAGAGAAGTGAATACAACAAAATCTCGAAATAGTAAAGTGGCCAAAAGGTTTTTGATTTTGTTCACACCAAGGTAAAGAATTACAAACAGGAGGAAGGAACTCTGTTTAAAGATTGAACATACAGAAGCTCGACTCTGCGCATGTGTTTTCTAGTTTGAGGTTCTCTTGTCTGAGTAGGTAGAGGATTCTACTCTGTTTCGCTTAAAATGGGGACAATCAGAGGATTCATCTGTGCAATATATACAATTGCCCACCTACCATAGTCAAGAGATAAAAACAAAAAGAAGTAAGAAACTGTAACCAAAGCAACATAGAGAAATCAAACTCGATATACAGGCATTCAAAGAAGCTTTGACAATGCTCATGAGAGTTCAATAATGGAACTTTTAAGTTCAACTAAGACTGGAAATTTTGTTCTAGACATCTTTAGCGTGTAGGATTCGACATTTTGATTCATTAAGGAGAGGAAGCAATAACAGGTCTATTGACACTAAGCAAAACTGAAGACAAAGAAAAGCAAAAAAGAGAAACAATGGCTGCAAATGTAAACCAAAAAAGGCCAGAAAGCAACATGTAATAGTATATAAAAAGCATAAACTTACATCATCCAACAGCAGATTGTCGCAGTAATGACCAAGGTAAGATGTAGCCTGTTATCAAACAAATAAAGATGAGACAGTTTTACTTTATTACAAAGTTTACAGAAGGAAAAAATCAAAGCAAAACAGTCAAGAAACAAAGAAGACAGACTATAAATTACAAAGCTTGAACACATCCATAAAACCTTCAGAGCACAAGAAGTACTATTTCTAACATCAACAAAGCTCCCTTGAAGATATCACCACGTCAAGCAACCCAATTCAAAGAATTTGAAACCCATTATTAAAATTCCCGTTTACAAATTCTCAATTCCAAGAGTAAAAGAGATTAAATATTCAATCTTCTGGAGAGATATTAAAGAGAATTAAAACGTTCAATTGAATCACAGGGAACTAACATTGATGAAGCAATCAAATCTAACACAAACACGACCAATTTCATACTTTAGGATATTAAGAAATCAAAAATTTTGGAAAGGAAGAGGGTCGCAAGGGAGACATACAGATTGGTGGAAGGACCTCTGCTGAAGCAGATTCTAACGCACAAAGAGGCAATGATCCCAACGACGAGGAAGATTAGGGTTGTTATAAGGAAACCCATGTTTGATTCCTGAATCTGCTACGAGATGTATTATTACACGCACGTGAATTCAAGGTACAATATTAAACAACCTCAACGCGATCGATTCAAATCCGATCGAAAAAGACGGGAGAGGAGAAAGTGTCTGAGAGATCTTACAGATTTGAAAATGAAGAGCTCCTCTTTGGAGGAGGACGATGATGATGATGATGTTTGTCTTCTTCTTCTTCTTCGTGCGAATCTGAATTTTGGATTCGTACGTGTGAGTTTTTGGGATTTTTATGAGGGCAAAATAGTCTAATCCTACTTTTATATTCTCCATATGTTGTTAAGTCAAAGTCAAATACACTGTAATTATTTACTTTTGGCTTAAAAAAAAAAATATCGTATAAGACTATTTGCAATGGCAAATTTATTCAATACTCTACTTTTTCACTTTTAACACTCTACCTCATATTTTTTTTCATCCACATAATCATTCAACACCCATCTAAATTTTTAACACTATAATGATTTTGTTTAATAAAATTCAACACTCTACCCCACAATTTTTATTTCATATTTTTTATATATATTTTTATTTTTGTGATTGCATATTAATAACAATTAGATTAATTTTAAAATATCAACTAAAATTAAATTAAATATAAAATTAAATTAACTAAAAGTGACATTATTTTTTATAAATATTTTATGTTCTCAACTCAAATTTTTGAATTAATAAAAATAAAACTAATATAATTAAAAGAACTAAAATTACAAAAAACTTCAAATACAATATGATACAAACACACAACACAATCAATAATAAACAAACATAAATTCGATAATACATGCGACTAAACTTACAAACAAGAAAACTCTTAAATCACACAACACACAAAGACATACAATTTTTTTTTAATCTCGGAACATTCCAAATTTTGCCCAGATGTGTTTGCCTAGATCTGCTTGCAATTCATGATGCCCACTTGAATCACGTAACTCAGATCTAGCTCGCACATGATTTTCAAATGCAGGTAACACCTCGGTCAAGAATGGTTGTGGTGTACTAGAACCACTTGCCTCAGATTGATCATAATCAGTCCAATGTTGAGCATATGTATCTCGTTCATCTTCAACAGTCATATTATGCAATATGATACATGATCGCATGATGATAGCCAAATCGTTTATGTCCCACATGCGAGCTGGTTCGCGAATGATTTTAAATCGAGCTTGTAAGACTCCAAATGCACGCTCGATGTCCTTCCGACATCCTTCTTGATGATGTGCAAATAACTTGTCTGGTTCACTCTGAGGAAGTCGAATTGATTTAACGAAGGTTGGATAAGAAGGATAGATACCGTCGGCTAGGTAGTATGCCATATTATATGGACGTTGGTTCACAAAAAATTTTGTCTGCCAACAATGCTGTCTGTTCCATATTTAATCCATCCGCTCAATAAAACCAAATTTTGCTCAGTTGTCCATCTAAGATTTTTCCGACGAGAAGAAGTTGAATCTTCGGTATTTGGAGTGGCTTCATCAGGACCGCTTATCCCTCCAAGATTCATTTGTGTAGAAAATCCGGAAAATTCAATTGCTCTAGAAACATTTTCATTATCCATTGGAGGAGGTGGTTGAGATGAATATGGCATCATCGATCCACAATATTGATGATAGTTTGGAACAGATGATGGCATAGGAAAATTTGGTGGAAAACTATAATTTGGAATATTTTGATGTTGGTTGAAAGAATGATTTTGAAATTGATAATTGCTAGGATTTGGATAGGGAAAAGGATAGTTAGAAAAATTTTGCGTAGAATTATTGTTGGAATTTGGATACGGAAAAGGAAAATTACTAGAATTTTGAGTAGGATTATTGTTAGAATCTATTTCAAAAAAAAAATGATGGAAAACAAGAGTTTATTGGAGAATAATAAGAAAATAATAGTAGAAATGGTATTTTTTTTTATGTGTCCGAATGAAATGAACCAAGTGTCTATTTATAGAGTTTAAAAAGTTATGAATTTTGATATAATTTTTATAATAAAAAAATTGTTTGTTGTATAATAATTGATCCTAAATAGATAGGATGAGATAAAAAATTTCAAAATCACAACAGCGAATTACAGTTTAACAAGTGTCCTAATCATAAGTAAATAAAAAACAAAAACAAAAACAAAAAACAAAACAAAAACTTTCAGTTGCTCAGCATTTGTTTGAAATACACACCTCAGTGACCTTCTGACACGTGGCATATGCGGTCCCAATAATTTTTTTTTCAACCTGTTGAATAAATTCAACAGCGATGAATCCACATCGACATTTTAGTTTTTTCAACACCTTCATTGTGGAGATTCAACTGTTGAATTTAAAATTCAACAGCCCCATTGCACATAGTCTAATGCAGCTAGTGTAATTATCCTCCTTCACAAAGACGGTTACTCTTGATATTTTCTCTCAGATCAACAAACTGCTTAGAGACGGTTTAGATGTAAGAAACATCCTTAAACTGCAACAAGAACACAAAAAGACAACTAAGCCTTGAGGCTAAAGAACTTGAATAAGAGAATCTATACTCAAATCACACAATATTTAACGAGGTTCAACAAATGCCTACGTTCTCAATCTTTGTTGAAAATACTTCTTCAACACAATTACAGTTATTGTTCAATATTGGACTTACACAACCCTAAGATCTTCTCTTAGCTTGTTCTCAATCTATTTCCAACTCCCTAAGAGATCCCTAAGATCAACAACAATGATCTACACCCAGGACTCTCACTTAGAAACAAAACCCTCACCCTTTTCTCTCCAAAGATGCCAAAAGGCTTACAAGTTTTTTCTCTCTTTTTACGTTCTAGAGAGATAAGTTTTTAAGTCCTAGACCCTCTATATTTGAGGGATTTTGTGCCTCCCAAGGCTAACAACTTTCCTAAACTCAAGAGGAAATATTCCATTTAACTTTTATTCTTTGTTAAACGAATATTTCCTAATCCCATTAAATCTTCTAAATATCTTCAAGCTTCCTTTTTTTTCGTGCTTCACCTCCAAGTAATATCCCAAAACGTGCCTTAAGTATATCTTCATAAATCTTAAAAACCGAGGCAACAGACAAGATCAACAGGCCTCTGATGCTCTTTTGTAGGACAGAGGCTTGAGCATACATCAGATGCCTTTGCCGAGACAGAAGCTTGTGCAGACATATTTTGTACAGCTTCCTGAACTTCAACTTGAGTTTGCCCACATACACTTACACCTTTTTCCTCAATGCAATCACCATGAACATAGCTGCTGCTGTTACTGCCCAAAATCGCCAACTTTCCACCAAAATTCGCCATTTCAGAATAAGCAACGAGATAATTAGGCAGTCTCCCCAAAGATTCACCTTTCACAGGTCTCCAAGTCTTCTCCTTTGGATCATATACGACTATTGGATGTCCAAGAGTAGAGCGAGGATCAATTGTATACAGCATATCATCTACCACACATTACACATGACACGACTTTTCCCACAAATCCCTTATTGGATGAGTTTCACCGACAACGTATGTGTCCCATTCACCACCTTTTCTTTTTGGTTCGTAAACCAAACTAATTTTAGAATCCAAAATGTAATTGTATACAGCATATCATCTACCACACATTACACATGACACGACTTTTCCCACAAATCCCTTATTGGATGAGTTTCACCGACAACGTATGTGTCCCATTCACCACCTCTTCTTTTTGGTTCGTAAACCAAACTAATTTTAGAATCCAAAATGTAATTCTTGTCTTCAATCACAACATATGTCCTAAACTGGCTAGACGTACTAGTTTTAGGGTACGGACCAGGCAAAGATTCCCAAATCTGTTTCTCAAGATCGAACACTTTGATCCATTCCGACTCTGATGGACGTCGCTTCCTGAAACCTCCGATTACGTAAATCTTTCCGTCAATTACTCCGGCTGCTGCCTCGTAACGACCCCTTCTCATTGGAGGGAGCGAGCGACACTTGTGTGTTCTGCAATCAATGACATTCATAAACTTCAAGCTTCTTCGGTCGACGACTCCACCAATCACATACATCTCTAAACCGATAGTGACAACAGAAGCTCCATAAGGCACATGTGGAAGCGAACCAAGTTTGGTCAGTCGTAAAGAAGAAGCCTTGTTTTGATGCAGAATGTGCCAGCTTGTGAGATCGTTTACTAGGGTATTGGATGCAAGCATAAAGAATCGTTTCAGAAAGACCGAGGCGCGTACGCGTTTTGTGATATAGCAAAAGAGGCCATTAAACGCACGTGGGGTTATTGTTGTGGATAAGAGAATAACAAGCACGTGAGGAAGGAATAATCAAGCTGGCAGTGTGTAGGTGGCAAAGGTTACAGGCTGTCAACGTCAAGTAACGGTTAACACTGTTAGTGTGGTGGAATTATAAGAAGCAGTGTTAGCTTATTTTTATATTTATGCATTTTCAGAGTTGTTAACTTTTATAGAACCTTTTGGTACTTGTTTTCCTCATCGTTGCCGGAGAATCTCTTTCTGAGACTCTGCAGGTGAGAAGTGATTCCGCGTTTCTTTGAGAACGTTGTCTCATCTTTCGTTTACTCTTAATAATAATCAACTCTGTTTCCTCTGTTCTCTCTGTTTTTGTACCGTTGGACATGTTTTGATTAATCGTTATCATTGGTATCAGAGCGTAGACGAACCTCGGAACGATGGGTGTGGAGACAAGATCTCAGATTGTACGGCAAGATCTGGTGGGTGATGAAGCTCGTGAAGGAGGAAGCGAGACGATCGGAGATACGAGAACCATTCTTGATCGGACTCATGCGATCGAACGTGCGATTGAAGCTCAAGATAAGAAAATGGAACAGAATATGGCTGACATGATGCATTTGATCAAGTTGATACCGGGTCCTCCGGCGTCTTCGAGCAAATCTCATGAAGAGTGTAGTCCCTTGGCAGTGTCGGCGTTGCCAGGTGGAAGTGGTGGTTCGGGTCAACAACGTGGAGGAGGATCTGTTGGATCTGGTCATTATGCAGGTGTTACTCGTCTTGGACGTGTGGACTTTCCCCGTTTTGATGGAGAACGTTTTTCAGAGTGGATCTGCAAGGTAGAAGACTATTTCGTTCTAGATGCTACACCAAATGATTCAAAGGTACGAATGGCTACTATGCACTTTGATAGTCATGCGTCTGTGTGGCATCATGCGTTGGTACAAACTCCGTTTGGTCAAAGCTTGTTGAACGATTGGCCATCGTATAAGTTGTTGATGAAGGAGAGGTTTGTTGATGTTTTAGAAGACCCGATTGCTGAATTGAAAGCTTTGCAGGAGACTGATGGAATAGTGGAGTATAATCAGAAGTTTGATCTAATACGGACGAGAGTTAGTCTGTCAGAAGACTATTTGGTGCGTGCTTATCTTGCAGGTCTTCGTCTTGATACTCAGATGCATATCAGGATGTTTGCTCCGCAGACTGTTCGCCAATGTTTTGTGCTCGGTCGACTTTATGAGAAGGCTCATCCCATGTCAAAAAGTAGTAATTCCGGAGGAACACACATCAAGCAGTTTCAAGGGGGAAACACCACTACTGTTGCGAGACAACCGGCTCAAAGCAAGAGGGAAAACTTGACAGAGACTATGGGGTCTAATTTGCAGAAACCAGCAAGGAAATTCTTGTCACAAGAAGAAATGAGTGCAAGGAGAGCAAAGGGGTTGTGTTATATCTGTGATGAGAAATATACACCGGATCATTATCTTAAACATAAGAAATCACAGGTTTTCATGATTGAGGTTGAAGACGAGGATGAGGAATATGCGGGACAAGGTGAACTGATTACGACAGAGGATAATCAAGATATGCCAATGGTGTCAATTAGTGCAGTTGCTGATGTATTGTTATGTGTTTGCTTGTTGCTTGAATATGAGGTTCTCAAATGCTTGTGTGTATAACCTAGTAGATGGGAGGACGGCCTCACGAAGTATTTGTGATAATACTTACGCATCTCAATTGTTGTTTGTGGCGTGCAGGTAAAGGCAAAGTGTGATCGTAGAATCAAAGGCAATGAAGAGGAGGATGTTCTAGAGACTCGATTGGATGTTGTCTGACATTGCTAGGTTGCTAGAATTGAGTCATTAGAAACATTGCTAGGTTGCTGGTTCATTGTTTCTTGTTGTTTGGTATTTGATTATTGTTGATGTTATGGTTATTGGTTATTATTGGAGTATTATTGGATATTTAATTGGTGTTGTTATTTCCGCTGATGATTGTGATTGTGGTTAGGTGGCTAGTGGGTATGGGACCACTAGTTGTAGTTTTATTTATTATTATTATTATTTTTTTTTTAAAAAGGGTCGGTCGTTTCAAATTCTACATTTAACTCAAATGTAACTCCTACCCAGTAATATTATAAATTTCATTCTTTATTTATCTTTCAAGATAAAATGTCTTTAGTTAAATTTTCATATTTTTTTATTTTTGTTAGCTATATTTATTTGTGTATATATACATATATATAGCTTCTATTTATATTTCTTTAAACTTTGAAATGAGGAATATTTACACATAATATTTTTACACATAGTTACTAATTTTTTTGATAATTTTGTTTGATACAATTTTACTAGAATTCAATCTTAAAATTTATTATTTGATTATGTTATTATTGTTAATAGAAAAAGAAAAAATATTGGTTTATAAATATTTAGAAATATAATAAAAAAATATTGTACATGCAACCACGCATTGCGTGGACTAATACCTAGTAATATAGTAAGAGAAGGAAAATAATAAAATGGGATATAACGCGTAAGTATTTTATATATTAGATACCAGAAGATATTTTATTAAGGATAAATATATTAATTTGGATATTATTAATTTTTTTAATAATATATGTGTCTGTAATTGATGGAGAAATAAAATTATAAATCATAAATCAAATCTCATTGTTCCGTGAGGGGAAAGACTATAACTGGTCATTAGATCCCTTATATAATTGGTTTTAATTACGGTATTATATCAGTGGATTTTATAAATTTTAGTTGGTTATTAGATCCCTATATATCTCAGCTATAAGTATAATATTATTACTTGTTTTCATTTTTATTGGACTGGATTTTTTAAATTTAAAGATTTGTGTAAAAATACTATAACTACATATATATATATATATACATTTTTGGAGACATTTAGCAAATAAATCCTAGAGTTGGTACTTATTTACAAGGAATGTCATTGGCATTAAATTTTAAATTTAAAAATTATATAATGAAATTTAAAACCAAGATTTTGTGCTAAACAAAAATTCCTAAAATATCTCCTTACTCAATCAACGACTAATTACAATATCTCATTAAATATTTATTTTGTAAAATTCCTAAACATTTTCTAAAATATATCCTTAATTCATTACAATATTTAATGCTAAAGTTAGAGGGCAGCTCAAGTAAACACCATCGACATTAGAATATTAGGCATATCTAATTGAGTTTATTAAATTACGATTATGTTAAACAAACAAACAGTACTACGGTATACCATGAATTATATTCTGAATTTAACAGTTTAAATCGGTAACCTAAATTTTTAAACCGGTAAACCTAAATAATATATAGATATAAGGGATATACATTTTAAATTTACAAAATATTAGTCAAATATATAGTGACTTACATTTTTGTTTTAATTTTTAAAATATAGTTCTGCGGGTTAAAATCTAGTCTATATATAATGTTTTACTACATAGTTATACAAATTAAAGTACATATTCATGTCATTTTAATTGGTGATCATATATATTTTTTTGGCAAATATAGGTATTTTTATTAGCAAAAGAATAAACATTGAGCCAATTTCAAATTATCTTCAATTCTTTCACCATTAGAGATTTATAAAATTAATAGAAAGGTAACATCATTTATATTTCTGAAGATATGATTTTAAATATATATATATATATATATATATATTTTACATCTCATAATATAGTTATATTATTATATTACAATACATAGTGAAATTAATTTAATTTTGAAAATATGTAAGGGATAATATTTATCAATTTTTTATAATATTTACCAATTTTAGAATTTATAGGAGCAAAATATTGTGTATATAAATAAATTAAATAGCAGTGGCAGTTGATAAAAAAATATATATTATGTAATTTTATGGAATACTAAGAACGAATAATAAATTGGGTACGGAGCTTTCTGGTGACAACACGTCAGCTTTTTCTCCATAATGCTTCTCTTTTAATATATAGGAGATTACATAGTATACTAATCAGTGATGTATCACCAAAATAATGTATAACCAACCATATAGAAAACCTCAACTCTGTCCTCCTTCCTATGTTCCTATAGAGAGAATCTTGTGTCTAACCTCCTCCACCATGAAGGAAACCTTGGCTCCACCTTCCTCCCTTGGGAGATAACCTTGCTTCTAATCTCCTCCACCTTCCTCCCTTGGGAAGATAACCTTGCGTCCAACCTCCTTCACCATAGAGAGAACATCGGCTCTGCCATCCTCATGTGTGGACAGAACATGTTCACGTCTTTTAGTTATCTCGAAATGGTTTTCTCCGACAACCAATGAAACTAATGACTTTTTTCTAACATACAAAATCTTTTGATAGTAACTAATGTTAAATTTTCCAATGTATTCGTGGAAGTGTTTTTCACACCATGATATAGCCTTTGTCTCTGGAACGTCCCGACTGCCACCTTTCTTAGTGAGCCCATGTCCACAGGCCCACCTTTCTTAGTGGGCCTCACGTCTACTCATGGCCCATCCATATCCGACGGCTGGTATGTTAAGTCCGGAAGCTTTAAATACTTGTTTACCGACCCTACAAATCATCATATGATATTTCCCTGTGTTTTGTCCTCACTCGCACAATTTCGACAATTTCTTCCCGAAAGGTTACCCATCCTGACACTACTTCAGCTCAAGCATGATTAACTCTGGAGTTCTCTCAGGACCCTTGATCGAAACGATAAGTGCACTTTGGTGACATAGGTGGTCAAATCAATTCTTTTAATCCTATCTGCAAACCAGGATTTAATAAATCAGTTGTTTAATCAAACCTAGTGATTTTATAAAAGTCTGAATCCAATAACCCAAATTTGTTAAGATTTTAAATGACTTTTTATAAATCACAAACTAATTTATACTATAAAAGATGGTCAACTCTCTCCATATGGGTGACACGTCAGCAGTGGAGGAAATGCCACCTGTCAACTCAAATTAAAAGCACATAAATTAAATGCAAACATATTTAAAATTAAAAAGGAATCTAAAACATCTTCCATGTCTTTTATTTTTTTTCTTATCACAAACAATTTTAATATTTATATAAAAATCTAGAGAGGCTTAGAACATGTTGTTGTATTCTTTAAGAGTTTAAGGATGTATCACCAAAAGATAAAAATATATCGAGAGTAAAACCAAAGATTCGCTTTGTCCTCTTAGGGTAAACAATGAAGATATGAACATATAGGTTAGGCGTTAGAATTTTCTCAACAATTTGAAGAGTTGCAACAATGATTGTGAATTTGTTTAATATTGTAGAGAAAATCATAAAAGTGTGTCTTTAGAGAAATAAATTTTTATATATGAAAAAATCGGAGTTTTGTTCATTATCGAATTAAAAATAGTTAAATCAATGATAGAATGTTGGTTGAGGAAAATAGAGAGAGAAAAGAAGAAGAAAATTAAATGAAATTCTTATTGAAAACTAAATTCTAGAGTTATATTAAAGAAACTGAATAGCTAGCATAAAGGGAAGTTGTATATCTTAATTATAATCATTAGAGAGTTAACCAAGCTACATGAAAATCTTTTTGATAAAAGAGAATTTGAGAGTCCCATTGTTTTTAGTTGAGATGCTTAAATACAAATATATCTAAATACCTAAATTTTAGACAAGAATTATAAGATGTTTAAATGTTTAAATCTACCAATCAAATGTGCAAATTGTATGATTATTTTACTTTCTAAAAAATATATTAATAGTTTTTGTCTACAAAAATCATTTTAATAAGATTTAGCTTTAAACAAAATTTAGTATCCGTTACTTCATCACAAAAAAATCTTAGTTTTGTTTGTTAATATATAATTTTTAATCTTTCAAATGTGAAAATATAAGAATCAAAGAAGATATTGCAATAATTGAGTAATTAGTAAAAGCTTGATCCGATATTTTCTAACAGAGAGAAAGGGAGAAGTAGTATGAGCAAAGTTTGATCTGATATTCTCTAACGAGAGAGATGACTAGGAACTCAGTTGACGATTTTGCACGTAAGATTTCTTGCCTAGCATCCCAATCAGCCTCTCTAGGAGAGAACATCGAAGACTCGAAGTTGGTGAAAAAATTCTTCAAAGGACTCCGATCCCAAGAAACAAGTTCATTCATTGTAACTTCCCTTGAGAAAGTCCTAGACCTAACTTCAATAGAGTTCCTAGTCATCTCTCTCGTTAGAAAATATCGGATCAAGAGCTTTGCTCATATACTTCTCTCGCTTTCTCATTAAAATTGTTAGAGTATCATTACTAGTAGTTCTCTCATGGTTTCTCTTATAATTGGGGCCCAAAAATTTAATAAAAAACCTGTTTTTTGTTTGATTAAAAAGAGAATCGATTCTCTGGGAAGAAATTAAGTAACGGTAGTAGCAACGCTACGTGGCATATTCTGATTCGTTGATGCGTAAATATAAAAAGGAATTTTTTTTTCCCTTTTTTCTTCTTTCTTTCTTCCTCGACCGTCTCTCTCTTCTCTGTCGATCCAAACGGCGAATCAAAGCCGATTCATTGAGAGACCGCAAAAAATCAATTGATTTACTCACAGATTCGGCGTTCAGGAAAACTATCTCGGCTTCATCGGCCAAGTTCCCTCTTACGAGTGTTTGAACTCTCTCAAAGACGGTAAAAAGTTTCTCCTTTTCTTCCCCAGAATTTGAAAAATTGATGATTTTGCTTGGTTTTGTAAATCAAGGGTTTTAGTATTCTTATTAATGATTGTGATATACCCTTATTCCTATATATCAGATTCATGCTTGATTATGATTTGTGATACCAATTTAAAGATTGAAACTTTGGGATTTTGGGTGTACTTGTAGAAGTCATGTTGTCTTATTAGTTGGGATTGATCTATTTGCACAAAGGTCTCTCCTTTGATTAGTGTTTTGTATGATTGTTTGTAATGTATGGTGTAAAGATATGATAACATTAGGTTTGTTCAGTACTTAGACCTCAGCTTTGCTTTTGGTACAGATTTGGATTGGAAACTGATCTATGTAGGCTCTGCAGAAGATGAGACTTATGATCAACTTCTCGAGAGTGTTCTTGTAGGGCCTGTTATTGTTGGCAACTACGGGTTCGTTTTGCAGGTAACATATATGTTTTAGCATGTTTGAATATTTATGTTTTTTTGGGGCAAAGCATTAATTCGAAGCAAAGCCAACATTTTCCAAACAAGCTAATATGTTCTAGAGTGTTTTTATTCCAATCCTAAGGCAGGGGACTTGAGTGGTAAATCATATATGCAAGAGCAAAGTAACTGTTGGAGATATATTTATGTTTGAGCCTTACGTGTTCTTACTTATTTTGATTTAGGATGAGAATTGCCTTCTTATTGCGTTGTAGGTATAGAGACAGGAAAGAAACTGTACTCATAGGGCCTCTCTTTGCTAGCTAAAATTTGAATTCGGATGCTATCATATTCACCTAGAGTAGTAGGTATAGAGATAGGAAATAAACTTTGTATTGGTCCGAATTTCTCTTCACTTTAGTGATAGAAAACGGACTATTATTGTTTTCAGCTATCTGAAGTTCGTAAAACCCCATTTGGATGTTTCAGTGACTCAATACCATTCCTAATACTTTAGTTTATCTGTTTGTGTGGTTTTCTCTTTGTGTTTGTTGTGTAAGTGTGTGCCTTGTGGCCCGTTTTCTCACTCAGCTTGACACTAAAATGCAGGCGGTTGAGGCAACAAAGAACGTGGAGCAGCAGAACCTTTCTCTTACTGTTTTTTTTCGTCCTTGCTTTCTCCGTTTTGTTCTTGGATTGGTACAGTTAAAAGAGACCATTTTCCAACAACAAACCTCATACAGTTTGTGTAGATTTTTGATTATTGTTAATTAACGATAAATTATGGAAATTTGGAAAGGGGTGGTTTAATGTTAAAACAAAAAATAATGAGACTTTGGAAGGAGCTTTGATCGAACTTAGTCTCATATATTACCAAATTTGACACCTTTGTAAAATATGTTTCATATTCTAAAGTTTGTAAAATTTTATTGTTTTATATTTTATGTAATATAAAAA
Source organism: Camelina sativa (assembly GCF_030686135.1). Classification (NCBI taxonomy): domain Eukaryota; kingdom Viridiplantae; phylum Streptophyta; class Magnoliopsida; order Brassicales; family Brassicaceae; genus Camelina; species Camelina sativa. Next base: position 24,564,446 of record NC_141881.1, read on the forward strand.
TTTTAAATAATTGTTTTGTCAATTTAGAAAATTAAAGTTTGATAATTAATAAACACAAATTAAAAAATTATTATTTAAATGTTTGAGTAACTTTCTTTAGAGTTCTCTAGTAATGGAGTGATTTTGCATAAGTTCTCTTAAGATTGCTTTACTTAATTTAGTATTAATTATATAATTAATTAATATGAGAGTAACTATGGAGGGTTGCTCCACTAACGATGGTCTTAGGCGGGAATACAATGAAATACAAAACGAGTTTATTATATATCACAGAACATGAGATTACATTTGAGAGTGAGGCAAGCAATGATAAGCTTTGCCCTTGATGTTTTATTTGGAAGTAAAAGAAACTTGAACATGAACACACACAAATGGCATGTCCTCACACCGAATGGAAACAAGAGTCACACTTGGTACCGTATAAACGCCCAAAAGTCAAACTACAAGCTTTCTGTAGCAGTGGCAGTGATTGTCACCTCCCTCAATAACCGCCCAGCAAACTTTAGGAGAAGTGTATACCAGAACGCAACACTTACAACATTCAATATCGTCCTTATTGTGGGCACTTGGGCACTCGCCAAGGAACACACGTGAAGCGGCCGTAAGACATGGACCACCAGTACCGCATGATACGCCCCCCGCAGCCTCGCTCTTATGGATTCCTAGATCGATGTTGACATATTCATCAGCGAAAGATAAATTAAGAGACAGCTGCATATGCCAATATATGGATGAGATCAACTTTGTAAAACTAAAATATTATACCAGTTGAAGCCATCAGGACAACAACCAAGAGAACAGTGAAGCTGACGGAGTTGATGAGGTTCTTTGCCATTTCTTTCCTTCTTTGCTTTTCCTTCGCTATAAAACTTTTTTTTTCTTTGTTTTTTTTTTCTTTTAGTTAAACTTTGATGATTTAAATTCGTAGATGTTATCATATATTTATAGTCAAAATTTTGTAACTTTGATATACTCGTTTGATCACTTCATAATGTGGCCACAATTATACACAGCCATCTTTGTTTTCGTCTTTATTAAAACATGTTTTTGTCTTTAAAATATTAACTTAAAAAAGGTCATCTCTGTATAAATTGTTTTTAACGTTCATTTTTAGTTAGTTTGAAATAACTATTGTTTAAAATTGATATCGTTGTTGTCATAGACCGAGTAAGCAGGAATCTTGGCAATATTTTAATCCAATAATGATACCGATTTGCCTTCATTCATTAATTAGCTTTAGGGTTTCAGCTACAACGCAACTATCATGGCGACACTATCTCCTAACTTCTGTATATGCGAGACAACAAGAGTATTATTGTTATAACTTTCCTGGAAACGAGCTATATTTAATGACACTCTCATCTTTTTCAGATGATCTTTTAAGTTTGGTTTGAATTGTGTGTAAGTACATATTGAAAATTAACAAAAATTAAATGAGAGAGTATACATATAAGCTTATATGAGAATTTTTTGTTTCACATAAGATTAGTTAAATCATTTTGATTTGGTATGTCTAATATTAGTGATGTTAAAATTAGTATAAACGAGGATTTAATTAACATGTATTGAAACGGTGGATTAATGATAAACTTTTATTAATATTGACTCAAACATTTCCCGTCCAGTAATCCATCTGTGTTATTTTAATCTTTTAATGTAATACTACAAAAAAAATGTACTCTTTCTGTTCATAAAGAGTATCATTATTTTAGAGTTTTATCTTTGTTTCAAAATAATATAATTTTACATTTTCGATATATTATTTTATATTTTCAATAAGTATTTTACATTAAATTTCATAGTTTTACTATTAATCTATGACTAAATTAACTCACTAAAAACTTATTAAATAGAAAAAAAGACAATTGTTGTAATAAGGAGGTGTTGAACCGAGGTTAGGGGGTCAACCTATTAAAGAAATACCAACTATGCTACTAAGAATTTACAACTTTACATGTAAAACAATACTATTTCAATATTTTACTCGGTCAGTTGACCCACTTAAACTCTACGTGGGTCCGCCATTGCTTACGGATAAATAGTGAAAGCCTCTTTGACCCAATGGTTGATCAAATATTGATTAATGCTTCTCTACCATAAGATTTGGGGTTCGACGCCCAGATAATACGATTTATTAAATAATTTGCCGACTAAAGGGACAAATTTACTTGAGATTCCAACTATGCGTAATCAGAGCTGTTCACCATTTGAACAAAAAATAGAAAAAAGAGCTGTTCACCATGATTCTACACATGGTGAAGGAAGTATTGTCCGTGATTCTATACATGGAGAAGGATATATCGTCTGTCAAAAGAAAGAAGTGTAATCTATGGTAAATAGGGTTGGAGAGAATTATCTCTAGTAAAATCGTCTATGTAATCATTCTCATAATTTATATTAAATAATTAATTGTTCCTATGGTACAACACGATATAATATTTTTTATATTTTTATAATAATCAGGAGTTTGGTTTGAAGTTATCTAGATTTTGGACCCACGCTATGCGTGGATTTATTTGATATATTTTGATGCAAATTATATATGATTAATGACCTTTGATGAAATATTATCTTATAAAATTTTAAATTAGTATTAAAGAAAAAAATAAATTTCAGAGAAACAATTTTTAAAAATATAAAAATCAGTTGTGTTATAAAATCATATCTGATAAACAAATCATGAATTTAACTTGACGTCCAGGTGAGATGGATCAAACTGGTGACCTCACATATCCTAAACCATTTCTTTGACCACCAGAAAAACGAAACAATTTTATAATCATGAATTTATCTCGTTTTTCTTATTTAATTGATCACGACCACCTATTTTTCATGTTTTTTTATTCAATGTTTTCTTATTCTTCATATTCTTTCTTGTTATTTTCATTGTCAAATTTTATTGTAATTGTCATCATTACTTTTACCGTTCGGTTCTTCGTTATACTCTTCTTCTTCTTCCTCGTCAACTTCTTCACATTCTTCGACTGAGAAAAACCTTTTTTTAGACTACCACACAATTTGTTAACCCATCAAACTCCAAAACCAAAATCATTTATTTTTTCATAAAATTGCAATTCATAAAGACCAGCATAGTCAACACATGCACCCAATTATTGATAACTTCATCCATATACATATTCGGTTTTAGATTCACACATATTGAAACTTCTCAAACCAAAATCCTTACTTGCAGAAAAAGTAATATGAACACATGTATAATTAAAACAGTATTTGTGCTTTTCATCTATACTTCTTCTTTAAACTCAAATAACATCAAATCAAGGTCTTGCGACGTCAATCCTTCTTTCTTGAACTTAAAAATAAAAAATTTACTGCAAGAATATCAAATCATCTGTAAAGTCATACACAAAAAAAACATGTTTTACAGCTCATAAGAGATATAAAGCACAAACGGAGATAAATAAGATAGTTTCAAGATATTAAAAATTTTAAGATATAATATTTAGTAATTCTTAAACTTATAAATTATTAATAGATATTAAATATTTGATAGACTATTAAAATACGATAATTGATATTCTTATTCATAAATTTAAATATTTATGTCCTGTGTATAAGTGAATTTGTCTATAATATTTGTAATTCATTGTCAATAATATTTTTTAATTATTTCAAATTCAATTCCAATACCATAAAATTTACAATATCCAAAATTCTAATCTTATTATAACTATTTAAAATCTATAAAAAGATAAAGTTTCATTAATATTTAACTCTAAGAAAATGTTACAAATATTTAAACTACATAGAAAGTTTTAAAATATTTTAAAATATTTAATCTCTATTAAAAATTTAAAAATTTAAGAATTACTAAATATTATATATCAAATTTTTTAATATCATTATATGACTTATCTCCGTTTGTGCTTTATATCTCTTATGAGCTGTAAAACATGTTTTATTGTGTATGACTTAGGATCGACGAAAAGCACAAATATTGTTTTAACTATACATGTGTTCATATTACCTTTCTGCAAGTAAGAATTTTGGTTTGAGAAGTTTCAATATGTGTGGATCTAAAACCGAATAAGTATATGGATGAAATTATCAATAATTGGGTGCATGTGTTGACTATGCTGGTCTTCATGAACTGCACAAATTTTTTGAGAAAATAAATGATTTTGGTCTTGGAGTTTGATGGGTTAACAAGTTGTGTGGTAGTCTAAAAAAAACGTTTTTCAGTGTAAAAAAATCATAAATTTAACTCGACGTCCAGGTGATCAGGCGGATCAAACTGGTGACCTCACATATTCTAAATCATTTCTTTGACCACCAGAAAAACGAAATAGTTTTATAATCATGAATTTATCTCGTTTTCATATTTAAATTATTGCTACCACCTATGTTTCCATGTTTTTTATTCAATGTTTTCTTATTCTTCATATTCTTTCTTGTCATTTTCATTGTCAAATTTTATGATAATTGTCATCGTTACTTTTACTGTTCGGATCTTCGTTATACTCTTCTTCTTCTTCTTCATCCTCATTAACTTCTTCACATTCTTCCACTGAAAAACATTGTTTAAAAAACTACCACACAACTTGTTAACCCACTCCAAGACCAAAATCATTTATTTTCTCAGAAAATTTCTGCAATTCATGAAGACCAGCATAGTCAACATATGCACCTAATTATTGATAATTTCATCCATATACTTATTCAGTTTTAGATCCACACATATTGAAACTTCTCAAACCAAAATCCTTACTTGCAGAAAAGTAATATGAAGACATGTATAGTTAAAACAATATTTGTGCTTTTCGTCGATCCTAAGTCATACACAAAAAAACATGTTTTACAACTCATAAGAGATATAAAACACAAACGGATATAAGTAAGATATTTTCAAGATATTAAAAAATTTGATATATAATATTTAGTAATTCTTAAACTTCTAAATTTTTAATAGAGATTAAATATTTAAAATATTTTAAACTTTAGATGTAGTTTAAATATTTGTAACATTTTTTTAGAGTTAAATATTAATGACACTTTAACTTTTTATAGAGTTTAAATAATTATAATATTTTAACTATATTATATTAAAATTTTAATATAAATTATAATAGAAATTTTAAAATAAATTTTAATAGATATTTTTAAAATTTATAAACTATAATATTTTGAAACCTTTTTAAAGCTAAGACTTTTAGAAGTTTCAATATTTATAATACTTTAAATTTTTAAAAGGTTTTGAAATATAATATTTGAACCTTTTAAAAGTTTTAATATTTCTAATATTTTAAAATATTAAAATTTAAAATTTATAATATTTAAAATATTTTTAAAAGCTAAGAACTTTTAAAAGTTTCAATATTTATAATATTTAAACTTTTAAAATTTTAAAATATATTTTTTTTTTTTTTTGAAACTTTTGAAACTTTTAATTTGATCAAATAAAAAAATGGATCAAACCGAAAAAAACTTTTAAGCTTAGACGCCTGATAAATCAAGTTTTCCTGCTAATTCATTGTTGGAAGCATATTAATCTTATTTATACTAGTTCTGAACCATTGTCTAAAAAATTTCTAGCCGATGTGGGACGTTGTACATAGTTCTTTTATTTCCATAAATTTAAAATTCTGGAAATTTAGAAAATGTTAATGAATGACATCTCAAATCCTGATAGGTTGTTTAAAATAATTTTTAATATAGAAAATTCTGGAAATTTAGAAAATATTAATGACTGACATGTCGAATCCCGATAGTTATTTAAAATTCTATTTGGATGTCTTAAGGAGCTTGTAGCTCCTACTTTTATTTAGTACTAAATGAGGACCCGCCCGAGGTGCGGGTTTAAAGTTTTATAAATTAAATTAAATTTAACAAAAATATATTAAAATTTGTTGTATGTTATTTATAAATCTTATTTTTGTTATAATACACTGATTTATATCTGTTTACAAATCTTTTATGTATGTTACTATTAAAAGTTTATTTTTTACACATAAATATACTCTATGTTACAAATATATTATTTATCACCACCTAGAAAATGTCTATATAAACACATTAAGCCAACTATTTTACTTTCACTTATGCATAGTTTTTTATCTACTAAAATTGTTGGCTCAAAAAATATTTTGAATAAAAAATATATTACATAATATACTAATCAATGTTGTACCATCACAATAACGTATCACCACCATGGAGAAAACCTCTGCTCCATCCTCATCCCTTATTGAGAAAATCTTGTATCCAACCTCCTCCACCATGGAGAGAACCTTGGCTCCGCCTTACTCCCTTAGGGAGATAACCTTGCGTACAACCTCCTCCACCTTCCTCTCTTCGGGAGATTACCTTGTGTCCAACTTTCTCCACCATAGAGAGAACCACGGCTCTGCCCTCCTCCTATGTGGAGAGAACATGTTCATGTTTTCTTGCTATCTCAAAATAGCTTGTTCCAAGCCTCCGACAACAATTGGGAAGTAAAAACCTTTTTCTAATGTCACAAAATTTTTTGATAGAAACTAATGTTAAATTTCCCAATGTATTCGTCTAAGTGTCTTTGACACACCATGATGTAGTCTCTGTCTCTATAACACTTCAACCGCCACCTTGCTTAGTGAGCCCATGTCCACTCTCAGTCCATTGACCCACCTTCCTAAGTGGGCCCTACATCTATTCCCAGCCCGTGGACCCGCCATATTTGATAGCAGGTTTGTTACGTCTGGAAGGCTTAAAAAACTTGTTTACCGACCCTACAAATCAACAAATTATATTTTCTTGTGTTATGTCCTTAGTCGCACAGTTCCGACAATCACTTCCGGGAATGTCATCCATCATGAAGTTTTCTTAGGAACCTTGACCGAAAAATAAGTGCATTTTGGTGACATATGTGGTAAATCAATTTTTTTAAATCTTTCCGCACACCAGCGTGTCACAGTCTTTGAGCTCCTATGGATCTATCAACAATGATTTATTTTTTTCCAATCTATCTATCTATGTTTGTTGTAAGCTTATGTTTGATTAGCCTATTTTATCCATTCATTAGGTTGATGAGCTTCTACTCGTTATCTTCTTTAGGGATTGAATGAATAATGGTAACAATTATGTTTGCAAAAAAAAAAGGGTTTATGACCAACCAATTAAGGTTGAGAAATTAGAAGAAAATTAATTTGACTTAATTAAAGAAATAATAGAAAATTATAAGCACGGTAATATATGAATACCAAATATTTCAAAGATGAAAATATAAATTAAATAAAACAATCTAAAAATACTACAATAAATTTTGAAATACAATATTAAGAAAAGAAGATGCATACTGTATATTAATTTTTTTTTTGGGTCAACATATTAATCTTACTTATTCCTAACTGAAAAAGAGAAAGTAGGAGAAATTTTGGTTGTAAAAAATAAAAAGAATTTACCTTCCCATTAAAAAAAGTTCCCCAATTAAACAAAGTTGAAAGCATTATTTTTGAATAAATATACTGTTAATTATTAATTCTAAATTTTGTATATACATATATAAATTTTGTATATACAAAATTTAGAATTAATAATTAACAGTATATTTTTCCTAATCCCTTTTTCTATTTATTTGTATTTTAATAAATTAAAATTAAAAATAAGTAAACAATATTATAATTTCGAATTTTATGAAACATATCTATATATATAATCTCCTTATAATTATATAAAAAAACTTTGTATGTTTTTATAAATTCAGTAATTTTTGATAATTATCTTTTTACATTATTAATATTTTTAAAAACAAAAAATTTTATTTTTGTTGTAATCAAATTCCTCCTATTAAATATTAATTTTTATACATGTCAAAATTTAAGATTGATAACTTGACACATGTCAAAATCCTGTTAATGGCTAACTTTCAAAACCAAACTTTATATAATAGGATAAGATTATCTGTATGATTTCTTTTATGTTTTTGAATAATGGATTTTTTTTGTTTGGACGATTCTTTTTTCTTTAGAATTACAAAATTTTATAATTTACAACATAATAATAAGATTTTATTATTATTTTAATAATTTACAACATAATAAAATTTTGACACATGTCGCGATCTATGAATTAGTAATTTTTACAATATAATAATAAGATTTTATTATTATTTTAATAATTTTATTAGTTTAATAATCTACCACAGAGATTTTGACACATATCGCGATCTTATGAATTATTAACTTTTGAAACCATATTTTATATAATAAGATAGATTGTTTGATTTTCATTTTAGTATTTCTTTTAAAAAAAAGGAATCAAAATTCATGTTTCAACTTAAACCATGTGGGCCTTTCAAGCTGACAACACTGGACCCTTTTAAAAGCTCAAATTCGGTTTAGTATAGATGATATTTCAAATTAGGCCTCAATATAGTTTTTTTTTTGTTTACAACAATTTACATGTTACAGTCAAAGTCTTATAAAGAAACGATTATGGTACTAATAAAATTATTAGATCAAAATCAAACAGAATGAAGAAAAATAAATAACTTTATCTCGTTTCTGATCATTCTGATTCTGAGGTATAATATCCAAGAATCACAAATCAAGAAAGCTTCTACTCAGTATTGACCGACCCATTTAATAAAAATTAAAATCAGATAAAAATCCAAACTTTGAACATTTTTATTAACCTTTCATTGATTTTGCTAAACATTTTATAAATTAGTTAAAACGGAGTGGCTGCGATTACACGACAATCACTATCTGTCATGGCCTACTACTCTGCATATCAACCTAAAGAGGAGTGAAAAACTCTGAATCATACAAGGATAGTACTCTGATTATGCAGCTTCTTAGAGACAAATCTCACTCTCTGGACTTCAGATATGACTGTAAGCATCAACACAATATACATTTGACATTGTTCACCATGTTCATCTTTCTGAGGAGACGGACAGACAAGTGAACCAGTGAAGAAGTTACTACTATACAGAAAAACCTCAAGAATCACAATCACCTGAATAGCTAGTGAAAAAGTGAAGAGCTACTCTTTGTTAAGGGCAAAGCAGAGAACTCCACGACACCTGAAAGTACAAAGACTGATCTTGTCGTCAGCTTTCAAGTTATTACATTTGACGATGTCGTTCAAACCTCAATTCAAAAAGTAAATGAACCTTCAGATCATCTAGTCACCGTACAGGACACGATTCCTTGTGAAGTCAAATGACTGAATGTTGCCAAAAAATTTTGAGAGCTGTCCAAATAATCATTTCCATCACACAGGTTATACTTCTACCGAAACCTAAACTTGTTTGTCATGATCTTATTGTTTCTCTCTGTGTATTGTGTTGATTATTTCTATCACAAAGGTATTGAACAGTGCAGTAATAACTAAAGTAGACAAAACAAAGAGACCATATTTATGAAAAAAATGTTTCAATTCAAACGAGAGAAAATATCTGAAACAACATTTGGTTTACACAAGTTACTACTAATAATAGAAAAGATGAACCCAACCGAGTTTAACATCAAAACCATAATAAACCCCCTTAATGTAGCTACCTAATTAACACTTCCTAGAAGTTATTACGTACCATAATCTCAAGTTCAATGACTCTGCAGAAGAAATAAGCTAAGATCAATCAAGTTACAACGTTTCAAGACACAAATCAAACATTATCAGATAGCAAATTAAGGAAGAAGCTTAGTATGTCTCAAGAGCAAAACAGAGTACTCCACGCCACCTGAAAGCCCAAAGACTGATCTTGTCGTCCTCTTTTAAGTCGTTACCCTTGACGACATCGTTCCACCCCCAATTCAAAGCGTAATTCAAGGTCCCGTGTCCACTGTCTTTCTCCATCGCCCATTTCTTAAAACGTACACCCCACTTTTGACATCTTTGGTTCACAAAAATCGCTCCAACACCAATATTCTCATCGTCGTTTTCCTTGTATTCGTCTTTATCTATGGCTCGAGACTCCCCTGGCGTCAAGAAATTGTTCCTGATGAGCTGCTGGAATGGGATTAAGAGACGACTCTGGCCTGATTTCACATCACTCGCTTTTAAACCCTTCTCAATGATCAGCAACGGGTTTGCGGCATCAGCTCTCATTCTTCTCATCACCTGAAAAATCCACTCCGGTGCATCTGAATCCGTCCTCCTTGGGAAAGAAGCAACCTTTGCTTTCTTGAAATTACCACTCTTCCTCTGCTGCACGGCACGCCTCTTGCGGCTTGTTGTGTTCTCCTTTAGGCATGGTTGGTAACTAGGGTTGTTCGTCTCTGTCTTCTCAGACTTAGCCGAGTTGTAACCGAGGAGTAACGAAGGGTTATTATAGCAACGAAGGTTCAGGAACGATGAAGACATAGAAGACGACGACGACCCATCAAGATCATCCAAGTTTCGTCGTAGGTTTCTTACCAATCTCTTCATGTTCTTCTCAAAGAGTCTCGTCGCCTCATCACTCTCTCGGCGGTACTCGTAATCTTCATAGACAATCTTAGATTTCCCCTTCTTTGCACGCAGTAGCTTCGCATCATACACCACAGGATCATCAAAAAAACTAGGGTTTTGTGTGTTTTTCGTCTCGTGATCATCGAGCGATGAAGAAGGAGACATTCTAGAAGTCCCATTAGGGTTTTGTGGTGTGTATCTTCTCTTCACCAAAGACGACCTTTTCTTCCTCGGGAAAAGATAGAAGAAACTCTTCTCGCTATCTTCTTCTCCACGGCGACGACGTTGTTCTTCTTCCTGAACCATAACCGCAGTATCCGCAAGTAAAACAAATTCGACCACATACCTGAATCCGTGAGATGATTCATACTCATGGTGATCAAATTGAAAGAAACTCAAAAAGTTGTGAGAGTGAAAGACGTGATCAGAAAGAAGGAAATTGTTATTGAGAGAAGAGAAACAAGCGAAACTGAAGAGGAAAAGGGGCTTCTCTTGCCTTATATACTTACATTAGGGGTAGGGTTTTTTGTTTTTTCCATTCTTCTTTTGAGTTTAGTAGTTTAATTATTGTGATTAGTAACTAATTATAGCCGTTGTGATCAAGTTAATATAGATGATTAGGGTAATGTCTTAATTACGATTTAGACCCTATTTGGTATTTCCTTTTCCCCGAGAATGAGAAGAGAAGTAGTGAAAAAAATTTAGGAAGTTTCTTTGCAGCTTCGTTTTTGTTTCATGTTTTTATTGTTGTTGTTGTGTATTTAATTTTATTAAGTTTATGTTCGACTTCATACAATAACATGCAATCCAAAACAGTTGATAGTCTCAAAAGTTTATTAATCTTTACAAACCAAAAACCGTATTGTCACAACTTTTCAATGAGACATTTCTACATAAAAACATGAGATTTGAACATATAATTGCATGAAAATAGCTGATGATAACCCAAAAAAGAACTTAAGGTATATAAACCAAAAATGTGGGAAGAATTCTCATTTTCCTATACCACGCAAGCCAAAACTAAAATAAGACATCTTATGAAAACAGAGGGAATAGTGTTCTTTTTGTTCTTCAGATTTTCTATTTCTTTAATGATTTGAAAAATAACATAAGCATTTGTTTAGTCATAGTCATAGTAAATGTTAAATGAAAAGAGACAAAAGGTTATTTAACTAATAATGAAACAGTTTGAAATTCTAAACAAAGGAGGAAGATGAATAGAAAAGGCCGGTTTACTCTTTGCTCTTTATCTTATTCAATGCTCATTTGCTGCTCTCCTAATAACTTTGCTTCCATCTGAGCTCTATTCCATCTGGCGCGAGAATCTGAATTCGGGTTCTACATCCATCGCCCACGCAAACTTCTCCAAAAGAGACTTGGTGAATATCTACACAACACAGAGAAACATATAAGAAAAAAGACTTGTATCTTTTTGTTCAGAAGACAACCATGTTTCTGGAAAAAGCTTTTACCTTTTCGATTGGCACTTCATGACGTTTGCACCATGCAACTGTGATCCTAGGATCCAGGTAATTGATCTTAGACGTGCCCAGTGCCACGGTTTTCAAGTCCTCTTTTGTATGCATATCTCGTTCCATTTTTTCGATCTTAACGTTCTGTTGAGCAATCTTCTTCTCCCACCTGCAATAAGTACATTCAAAGGACGTAAATCTTAAAGAAGAGATAGATACAAATATCTTGGAGAAGTAAGAGGGGAAAGTTATGTTACGCGTTTGGTTCTAAGTTTCTAAGCTTCTTCCCATCAGAACCTTCCAATGGTGGTTTTCCCTTTTTGGCCCGGTCAAGATTAGTTTTCAGCTCTTTAAGACCCTCCTACAGAATTATTAAATACAGACAAACGTAAGGGCATATAATGAATCCAAAAGAAAAGCACACAACTCCAAAAAGTTATTAATAAAACTTCATAAGAGATTTGTACCCTGAGTTCTTCTAATCTCGCAGCCAATTTTTCAATTTGCGCACCATGTGACTTAGAAACAGTACGCTGATGATTACAGATTATGGCAACCTGAGAGTTTGAAGTATTTCATGAATCTGACACATGGGTTATGCACCGAACAAGAAATCACCAGGAGAATGAACAATTTTTTTACCTCCTTGTTTGCTTTCTGATAAACTACTATTTTCTGAGTAACATCGCCATCTTTGGTTTCTTGATTCAACTGCCACACACATCAAAACGGACTACAGTTGTGAAAATGTAAAAGGAAGACAATAAAGATGTATAAAATCTTGTAATTGGGTTTCTATAACTAAATTGAATAGCAGCATAAATCCAATGTAAACTCAAAAGATCAAGATATAAAAACATACCATTGCATCCAATGTGATGGAAGCATTATATGTACGGAAAACTTTAGCTGTGAGACCAGGTACAAGTTCCTTCAGATGAGCATTCAGTTTACTTGTGTCTAACTCATCAAAAAGATCGTCTGATTTGGATTTTCCTGGATAACGCAAAAAAGAAAGCAAGTTACTTGAATCAGTCACAAGAATAAAATAACCTCTGATATAAAAATGTCAAGTCGATATCTCACCCGCCTGGAACTGTCCAATGGCTTTGTAAACAAGAGGCTCAACCTCGACTGTGTTCACATACTGGATTGAATCCTTACCAAGAAAGTCAAACTGGGTACATACAAAGAAAGATTGAAATGTGTGAGATTGTAAGTCTTCTGCCCAGGATTAAATACATGTTATCCATTTTCACAAGTGTACTCGTTATATGAAATTAGTGTAAAACATCAAGGATCAAATTAATACCTTTATTTTATTTGGAGGAATACACTCCACATTTCCAACTTTTAAAGTACAACAACCAACAGTGTCCGCCTCATCATCATCCTACCAATCAAAAAAGAAAATATGAGATTTCTTCAGAAGACTTTCTTTTTTACGCGCCAATTATTTGTTAGAAATCATTTTCTTTTACATAAGAACTTGCAAAATACTAGTTCAAAATTACCTTCTCATTTCCAGCCCTAAGCGCCAATTTATCAATGAGATATGTCGCCACAGCAATTTGCCTTGTTTTAACATCCTTGGCGGTAAAATTCTTGGTGTATGTTGTTCTAATATTATCTATATGGTCCTGCAGTCAAAACAAATATATTGCTAAAAAGGAGAAACAATGAAAGAGTAAGTACGAATCATAGTGAAAGCTGCTTACCGTAAGATTCCTAGCTTTCTCGTATTTCTCTTTGTCGCTCAGCCCTTTCAGAGAACTGCTAGCTGCCAAAAATACATACTTGAATTCTTTCGGGTTAATAGGATCATTCCAGAAAGCTAGCCAGGTGACTGTGTTATCATGCTTTACTTCTTTCCAACTGCATAGTCACACAGCTCTCATGGCTTAGTAAGATCATTATATCATGTTTTTCAATTTTGGAGAATAGCCATGGAAAAACAAGACCTTTCACCAGTGATTGGACATTCTGGAATAGGAGCATCTTTCCCGATATTTAAGGTGATCTCGCATGGACGGATACGCCTCTTTAATTTTCCCATCTGAAAAACAGACAGTCAGATGGTTTTGAAAGCGAAAACAGAATAGACCATGCCTTAACTGAAGCCACCGAAAACCGCAACATCAAGGTATGTTGTTTACAGAAACTAGTCTCTGAGAGACAAGACTAACCTTGGGATGTTCTCCACGGCCTCTGAAAAGCCCAGGCGGTTCAACTCTAAAATTACCAACCTGAAAGACAAACATAGGTTTGAGTCAGGAACTAGCTAGTGAGGAACTCTGTTTTGGGGGAAATGACAACGCGATGGGAAGAATTACCTTTTCTTTGACACCGTCAACAACAGCCCACATATATTTCTCTTCTAGCTTCAGTTTCTCCTCTTTAGCAGCTTTTTTTTCCTGTAACATGTCAATTACATCATGATATACGTCTCATCTTGAAAGTTGTTAACAATATCAAAACAGGTCTGGCACACAAATGTAGTCAGCCATTACACTTGAAATTCTCTTTTATAAATTACCTCTGTGCTCATTTGTTTCTTCTTCTCTTTCTCTTCCAAATGCCACTCATATATGGGAGTAAAGTCACATTCATCCAACTTCTGTATCACGTGTTTTTTGCCAAGCAATATTCGCCAGTCATTCCAGAAATTCTCCCTAAATTGAGGTTTATCATAATACTCTGTCTCTCTCATCACTGCAAACATAGTCGCAACCTGTATATCATCAACAAAGCATCAGCATGGATAACAATGGTTTCTTGGAATGACATAAGAAAGCACTCTAGATATTGAAATGGATCAGTTAAGTTAAGAAACGGGTGTATAACATTTATCAGTAAGATTGAGAACGTGGATTGAGAGGACAACCTCTTCTTGTTCAATAGTTAGGTCAACAGGCTTCCCCTTGTACAAAATCTTAATGCCGTGAGGCTTGTATGGTGGTGGGAATATTACACCGTTGTGCACCAAGGTAGTCCATTTTCTCTGCCCATCTCCGGAGGAAGGTAATGATTTCGAAGACGTAGAATATTTTGAGTCCTTCGTTACTTTCTTAGAGTTTTTGGTCATTGCTTTGGACCGAGGAGAAACGACTCTTGTCACTTTTGGCTTTGCAGCTGATGAAGTCGAACTTAGTTTTACTGCTTTAGGCTTTGCAGCTGATGTTTTACTGTTGGAGGAATCTGATTTTAATCTCTTGGATATTGGAAGATCATCATCATCATCAGTTCCATCTTCTCTGGTAGATAACTGTTTAGCTTTCATTGGTTTAGGTGAAACCAAAACCCTTCCCTTATCATCTGACTCTTTTTTGACAGAATCTTGTTTCATTTTCACCGAAGTAGGTGAAGCTGATACCTTGGCCTTCTTCAAGGAAGATTGATTTGGTGAACTATCCTTCTCCAGAGGTCTCTTACCTAATACCTTACTGTTCGGCACTTCATTCTTAAGTGTGGGACCATTCTGATGCAACTTTTTAGCCAAAGGTTTCTTTTCATCAATAGAGACCTGTTTGGCCCCTGACATTCCACTATCATTCTTCTTCCGACACATTATTAACGAGATTGGAGCTTCATCATCTGACTCATCTTTTATAGTTTTGTTTGCTCTATCAAGAGGTTGATCACCACTATTCTTCTTTTCTGGCTGCGGTGAAGAAAGCTGCCGTGAAGAGTTCGGGACTTCATTCTTGAGTGTGGAACCATTCTGATGCAACTTTTTAGCCAAAGGTTTCTTTTCATCAATAGAGACCTGTTTGGCCCCTGACATCGCACTATCATTCTTCTTCCGACACATTATTAACGAGATTGGAGCTTCATCATCTGACTCATCTTTTCTGCTTCCGTTTGCTCTATCAAGAGGCCGATCACCAGTATTCTTTTTTTCTGGCTGCGGTAAAGAAACCTGCCGTGAAGAACTTGGCCCTTTATTTGGCCGACTGGAATTTCTAGATCGTATCAAACTTATAGGTTTATCATCATCCTCAGAATCCTCATGCTCACTTTTACATTCAGACTGATCTTTATGTGACTGGCTCCTATCCTTAATAGTAGAGGGAGTATCATTCCGCAATGGTGACTTTGCTGGTGAAGCCTTAGAAGAACATAATGGCACAGAGGATTTCACTGTAGAAGTTCTATTCGAAGGAGTGGTTCCATTTGGGCTAGTCACAGGCGATCTCATAGGTGAAACCTTGCTGGAAGGAACTGCCTTGCTTCTCTGGGGAACAGATTTCGACTGATTCGAATTAGAAGCAACATTAATTTTCCTCTTGAACACTAAAGGTTTGTCATCATCACTGTCTTCATACCCATTATCCATCACAGATTCTGAAACAGTTTCAGTGCCCATACTCGATTGAACAAGACAAGAACTCAAACCAACTTCTGACCATAAATTAAACAAACCACAAAGAAATGTCAGAGGTTCCCCAAACAAACACCATTACGACTACAAACAGCAAAATGACTACACTACAAGATAATGAGTACAGTGATTCATAAACCCAAGAAACAACACTTTGATATATATATATATATATATATATATATATTGACACACTACAAAGATTTGAACAACGCGCATGTTTAAGTAAGACCCATTAAATCAAGAGACTACATCGTGATTAGATGAACACATAATTAGATAAAAACATATATTTGAAGAATCCAGTGCATTTGGAATACCAAATCCCCAATTCAGAACAAGAAACCCTAATTTGTGCTATAACTGGGTAATGATGGAAATTGAGCTTTAATCCAATTAAATTTCTGAGAATTAACGTCGGATTGAAGAAGCTACCTTCGTCCAGAGATTGAAGAAATTGTCCAGCGAAGCCTATCTCTCTCTCTCCCTCGTTTCTGTGTTCTCTCTTCTGCTCTGATGGTTTCTCTCGTTTTAACGACGAGGAGACTAAGGCATAAGGAGACTCTCTGCAGGTTAGAGAGTTCTACCGCTTGAGGGTTTTGTTTTCCTCACGACGTCGTATCGAGTTGCGCCATAACGTTTACTTTTACCGCCAGACATTTTTTTCACTTTTATCGCCCATAAACTTTTTTTTTTATTGCCAAAATCCCATAAAAAAGATGGGTCAATGATGGAGAATATTTCTGTAAATAATATTAGTGATAAAATCGTGAATGGAAAAAAAATAGTAATTTTTAATCCGACAAAATTACGTGTCATCGGATAAATTAGTATTCGGATATCAGTTAGATAAAATATAAAACGTGTCATGAGTAAATGACACGATATTAGATACTAAATAAGATACCACTAGTTAAGATAATTTACATTGAGATCTTTTTGGTTTTCTAAAACCAATGACATAACCTTTGTCAAAGTACACAACATTGTTTTGAACTTTTGGTAGACTTTATAATTTTAATAAATGGTTATAAATAATTATAAATAGGTTATACATAGGTTATATATGAATCCATATATTAATTGGTTACAAGTTGATAGTTCATGTATTAATAGTAACAAATAAAGCCTTAATTGTAACCAAAAATCTTAAACGGGATATTCCAAATTGATAATTCATGGATATTCCAAACTTTATTTTCCGAAGAACATGTTGTTTCCAAAGATCTACAATCACAATATTATCAATTTATTTTCCTGAGATTTTATTGATAAACCACAACGTTAACCAAGTTATTAAAGGGGATAAAAATATACTCTCAATCATAAAAAGAAAGTACACAACTTTTTTTTGTATAATAGAATATATAATTTTTATAAGTTAAATAGATAATATATTAAATATAGGTTGGTTACAAAAAAAAAAGTTATAGATTGAATTACGGGTCAATTAGTCTATTAGTACATTTTATGAATATAACATCTACTTTTCTATAAATATATGAGCAAAACATACATATTTAAGTACTAAACAACTAAAATTAAACTTTTAAATTATTAGATAAAATAACTAACTGATTCTTTTATAAATAACAAGATTTATTTTAATTTGGTTTGAGTTTAAAGTGTGACCAAAATAAAATATTTTAATTTAAGACCGACAACCCAGTCCGACCTACCGGTTCACGGGTTTTTAGCGGGTTTTATTTGTTAGGTTTTTAGAGGTTACCCGGACCGGAATACCTATCGGATTATGGTTGGATCGAACCGACCGGCCGGTCCGGTCCTGGTTAAAAAACATTGATATAAATCATTCATATCTCCATTCACTAAAATACATATCTCATATTCATACAAAAGGATAATAATAATAATAACAATCGTTTCTTAGTTTACAATGTTAAACCGTCTTATAAATTATATTTTATTTTGAAATTATAATACAGGTAAAATGAATTTCAACCCGTGCTCTAGCACGGGTCCAAGTCTAGTTACCTAGAATATTACATAAAAGTAGGTTTATTAGTAGACTAACACGTTGAGATTTTCGATTTACTAGAATAACACATAAAAGTTTGTAAATTACTTCTATACTTGTGTGTTTTATTACGTTTTATGCCATTTATAATTAAATTTCTCTTCTAAATAAAAAATTATTTCATTCATGGTGTCACCTAATCTCATTTCTCTGCTTCTTCTTCACTGAGCTCTCTACAGCGAACAAAGCAAATTCTTTAATCCTTCTCTCTCTCTCGCTTTTTGGTTTTCCAGATCAAGAAGCTTTTTCCAACGTTAGTTTCTTTCTCAATTCGTTTTTGTTTTTAATAAAAAGATTTGTTTTTTAGAACTGGGTTAATCCATTCTTTGATTCTTACGATTTGTTCCTCTGAAATTTTTGTTAGTAGCTGAGTTCTCCTTTAGATATTTTTTTGATCTGGTGTACGTCGTTCTTCGATTAGGGTTTCGATTTATTTGCTTGAATTCACTTATAGATCTGTCTCCCCTGTAAAATGTTAATTAGGTATGAACAAGTTTTTTTTATTTATCTCTCTTGTAAAAACAGAGAAAACAGAATAAAAACAATGGCAGCAGCAACATCAGCTTCTTTGTTTTCAATTGGATCTTCTTACTCGTCTAAAGTCAGCTCCTTTACACCACAGTCTAAGGCACAAGCTGTGAACTTTATTGTGTAGGGACCTGAGACGAAGTGGAGTTTATAATGACGCTGGTTGTTCCTGTTCTCGTATGTCTGGTTTAGCCTTATTTTATGATTTCAAACTATATTTATATGTGAATTCATTATCTTCATAAAGTTGGTACCATTGTGGGAGTGCGTTGGTTCTTCTATCTTATCCTCTCATGCAAAAGGCTGGAAAAATTCAGGTATCCATTCCGTTTTAAAACAGCATTTCGATTTTGGAATTTTGTAAGCTTTTTTGTTGTTTATGGATTCAAATGTTGAACATCGTTTGTTCTGGATTATGAATGATTAAAAGTTTTCGGTTCTTATCGAATATCGCTTCTAAGATGACGATATGACAAGTGTTTTGACTGGACAGGGCTCGTTAGAGTTTTCCAGGGATCGCTCTAATAGAAGCGATATTGAGCCAGGACATGGCCCAGGTAACTCTGGAGATCTCGGGCTCTCTGGTTTCTTCAAAAAGGTAAAGCTTTTGTATCCCTCCGCAAACTCTTCTCAATTCGTGTTACATGTGTATGCCGCTTATTGATTTATTGAGATCATATCTCATGTCCAGGTCCAAGAAATCGAAAAGCAATATGAGAAGCTTGACAAGCATCTCAAGAAGCTTCAAGGGGCACACGAGGAGACGAAAGGCGTCACTAAGGCTCCTGCTATGAAATGTAAACCTTAACCTGCAACAGGTAAAAACCTCTCCGAGTCTTTCTGTTTCATTGGTGGCTAGGTCCGTGAAGTTAAACCTGATGTGCTTCTTGGTTTATCTGCCGTTGGAGGGTTATTCTCAAAAGAGGTAAGGAAAGCTGCCAAACGCCTAAACATATCTAATGCTATCCAACAGAATCATTGATTTAGCTAATTAGATAAGCGAGCAAATGAAATATCGTATTTCTTAGTGACCACTCACCATTGCCCTCATAATCTTGTTTCCATGGTAACTGCTATTTAGATGAATGAGCAAGTCGACTGTAGCATAGGTCATAGTGCCGTAAGAGGCTTTGGTGCGTCTTGCTTGCATGATTCATAATGCTGTAAGAAGTTTTGGTGCGTCTTGCTTGCATGAATCTGACATATGGAAGTCATTGTTGGGATATTGTGTTTAAGGTTTTAGAAGCCATGAAAGGTTCAACCTCGACAAGACCTACTATTTTTGCAATGTCGAACCCTACAAAAAATGGTAATTTGTTCCCTTCGTTTGCATTGAGATGGTTTGTAGTTATTTGTGATTCTTGTCAGAATTGATATAGTCACTTATGCTTAAAATTACAGCTGAATGCACGCCTCAAGATGCATTTTCTATATTAGGCGAGAATATGATTTTTGCAAGTGGAAGCCCATTCAAGAATGTGGAATTTGGTATGTACCACTGCATGATTTGTTGTACACATTTTTCTTATGGGAAGAAAATCCTAACTGCTCCTTTATTTTCAGTAATGTAATAAATTGACCTTACTAGATATTTGTTCTCTTTAAGGCTTTGGTTTAATATAGTAGTACATTTTTGGTGGCAGGGAATGGTCAAGTAGGACATTGCAACCAGGGAAACAACATGTACCTATTTCCGGGGTTAGTTTTCGTCGGATAAAATTGCATACACTCTTGACTGGGTGGATTAGTAACATCCTGAAAAAAAAAAAAATTATAATCTTGTAAACTTTTATGTAGTATTGGACTTGGTACTCTTCTATCTGGTGCTCCCATCGTCTCGGATGGTATGCTTCAGGCCGCATCTGAGTGGTAAGCTCTTTTCCTTATCTACTGCATTAATTTTTTACTGATTTTATCTTTATTTAAGCTAAGTGAGTACCATGATATCTATAAATATGGACCAAATTCAAAGAATTATAAATAATGTGTGCAAATAAATTATCAATCACGTATTTGGCTGATGTCACGGACTGTAACATATCTGCACCCACGAGAAAGTGACTTAAGTATGGTTGAGGTTTCGTACACTAGTTGATGTAGATCTTCTTATATAAGAAGACACTGAAATAAATCAATTCCCGTATTTTATGAATGTTTTATCATGACACTGTTCCGCTAAACAACTGCAGCCTAGCAGCATACATGAGCGAAGAAGAAGTGCTACAGGGGATTATATATCCTCCAATATCAAGGTGACACAATAAAAGCACATTCTTCGTGTTGCATAAGAAAAGGGTTTTGATAGAGATGTTGTTATATCTAGTTTGTGGAAACAAAATTGCAGGATACGAGACATAACAAAAAGAATAGCAGCTGCGGTGATTAAGGAAGCGATTGAGGAGGATCTGGTCGGCGGATATAGGGAAATGGACGCTCAAGAGCTCCAAAAGCTTAATGAGGTAATTCAGCTTATAATTAGAAACTATGGGGAAGAGAAAAGACGTTGAAATAACGTCTCTGATCTATTTGGAACTCCTGATGAAAATCGTATTCTGCATAGAATGTATGAGTTTGGTTATATGCTAGTAAAAGAATAGTGCTTACCTGATTTCTCCAGTAGAGAATATAAAGACCTCTCTTTGGTCAGCTGGTCCGCAGACAGTAGAATGCTTTTGAGTGGCAGTAAAGACTCTACTCTCAAGGTAAAAAACTTGCTTTTATATAATGATGTAACTCATGAAATGTAATTCCTACTCTTACTCTTTACTGGAGATATTCCTTAGTTTCTAAATCAGAATTCCTACTCTTTACTGGAGATATTCCTCAGTTTCTAAATAAGAAAGTTTGGTACTCTCAGAGATATGGGAAATTAGGACGAAAAAGTTAAAACAAGATCTTCCAGGCCATTCCGATGAGGTATAAACACCTTCCAAGCTTAAGTTTTTTACCCATGTCAATCTCTGTCTTCTCATACTGTTGCAACCCTTTGCGTTTTCTTGGTTGGTCATAGGTTTACGCTGTGGATTGGAGTCCAGATGGTGAGAAAGTAGTTTCTTGTGGTAAAGATAGAGTTTTGAAGCTATGACAGGGTTAAGATGGAAGAGCATCGTGGAGCTCTTTCAACTTGTTTGGTTTCTGCACTTCAATGCTTCTTCTCTATGGGCTTTTTGATCTTATGCTTAGTTAAAAAAACCTCTTTGTTCTTCCCTCCAATTGTTATAACTTTTATATGAAGGTAACATTAAAGCCTTTTTTTACATTAGCTATTACATGAAATCATGCACACATAGAGGTGTTGGGGCTATGACTCTAATTGGACCAGTTCTGACTTCTGAGTCAACCATTATTAAAATGACAATTAGAATGAGAAATCTCTCAACACACATTATTAATTTTGGACCATTTAATCACCATTGTACCTAGTTGAACTGAGTATTATATATTTATGTTATCTAAATATTACCCTCTATAGTTAAAATGTAATTTTGTGTGGTTATTATTCATTACCTCTCGGAAATATAATAAATAAATAAACAATTACGAATTACATAGTTTGTTCTAGTAACATCTCTTACTTTTTCTAGTAATATCTCTTACTTGTTCAATTTTCGGTGAACAACAACGACAATATTAGTTAGGGTTGCAGAAGAAGATATGTTGAAGATGACTACAAAATTACAATAATATCGTTCATTAAAACGGATTTATGGACGTACACTAATCTCAAGAACGTTATGTACGTATGCGTTCATATGTACGTACACGTTTATATGTACGTACACGTTCGATTTTAGGTTTAATGAACCCAAAATTACCAGAATATCCTTGTCTTCTACCTCTAACATACGACTGAAAACCCTAATTTTCCCTGCCTCACTTTATTTTTTCACGACTTATGTCTATTTTTTTGGTTTCACTTGTGGGTTTTTTACTCTAACTATTATAGATTTTCATCTCAACATCTGATTTCTAAATTAAAAACCTATAAAAAGTGAGTTATATAGATTTCCGAAATGATATCTAGCTCTTACATGGATGAACCCAGAGGAAAGATTAACGAAACAGAGTAGGAAAAAGACGTTTGCTCCGGCCGACAAACAGAATACGATTGATGAATCTGCTACAAATGTTATTACATGAACACCATAGATCGGAAGAACAACAAACGTGTTTAGATCTACCTCCAATAAGTCTATCGCAACGCTAGACTGTCTTTGACAGCTCAAACAACTTCGTATTATTCTGGTAAGACTTTACAGCTGTCAAAAATGCTTACTAAATCTACCATGGACAAGAAACCTACCATCACACTCCGAAAACTATTTCAAAAAAACAAACAAGTATACCAAAAATATCTGAAACGAGAAAAGGCTGTCGAATAAATCTGTCGCAACAGGCCATTAGTCTACCATAAATATCTTTTGGGTCATATTGACTCTTGAAGGTGTACGTCAGATATTTTTGGTACACTTAGTTTTTGATACACATATACATCCACCAATAAGTGTACCAACACTACAACTAAGTGTACCATCTACGTTGACCGATAAGTGTACCAAGACTACAACTAAGTGTACCAAAAATATATGACGTACACCTTTAATCAGCCACCTATATAAATGTACCATCAAAGAATCGGTAGACTTTCTCCCAGTTCCCAATATTTTTTTTTCCACTAATGACATTAGCCGTAATTACGTTTTTTCTCAACACTAGTTTCAAGGGTAGTATGGATACAAAGTTTATTCTAGTAATTACCAACAATTGTGTGTTACTTTTGTAAAAAGGAAGCTTTTATGTAATATTCTAGTAACTCACCCTAAATGTATCTCCCTTGTTTATAACCAAAAACCTTTTTAACCATTTGAAGGTTATCTTGAAGTTTTTTTATTTACTAAAAAAGGGTAATATAAATGTTGTAAATTAAGTCCTAAGAATTTAGTTACTTAGTGCATAAGCCTATTAATAATCCATAGTACAAATCTGTTTCATTATATTATTATTGACCTGAATTATTTATTGAGTAAAAAATTTATAACTGTTCTCTATAAAATATCCCATAGATTAGTCTTTGGTTTACTATTAAGAGAGAAGAAACCTCTTTTACAACTTTGTTTTCTTTCTTCTACTCTTTTTAACTCTCTTTCTCTATCTCTGTAAAATGTATGGTGAATGGTTAGGGTGAAGCTGGCCTCAACGAAGATATACTTATTCATCGCTTAAACAGAATCTGAACTCAGGATCAACATCCATTGCCCAAGAAAACTTAGCCAGAAGAGACTTGTTAAATATCTGCAATATCAAAACAAGTCAATTTCAAGTGTTTGCAAAATCTGTGACTTTGTTGAAGCTTTTACTATATATTATTACCTTCTCAATGGGGACATCGTGTCGTTTACACCACGCAACAGTGATCCTAGGATCCATGTAATTGATCTTAGATGTGCCTAACGCGACGGTTTTCATATCTTCTTTCGTTTGCATATCCCTTTCCATCTTCTCGATCTTACCTTGTGTTTGCATTATCTTCTTCTCCAAACTGTTTTCCATAAAAGAGGATGTTTTAAAGGAGACGCTTATGTAATAAGTAATAATGCATGTGAAGAGAGGTTTAGATATTACGCTTCAGGTGTTAAGTTCCTCTTTCTCTTTCCATCAGATCCCATTAATGGTGTTCTTCCTTTCTTAGCTCTGTCGAGATCAATATTGAGCTCTTTTATTTGCTCCTGCGAAAGAAATACAGAGATCATGGAACTGAGAAAGTTGAAATTGTATTTTGATCAAAGCTATTAGGATTTTCTTATAGTTTACCCTTAGTTCTTCTATTTTCACAGCCAGCTTCTCGACTTGTGCTCCGTGAGATTTTGAGACAGTACGTTGATGGTTACAAATGATAGCGACCTAACCAAAAAAATACGATGATCATATTTTCTTAAGTATCTATGAAAATACAGTAGCAGAGAGATTAATTGCCGTTACCTCCTTGTTTGCTTGCTGATAAACGACAACTTTTTCAGGAACGTCGCCATCTCTGGTTTCTTTACTCAACTGTCATAACATCCCAACAAAAACGGCTTACAAAATAGTTTACTCAAGAAAATCTATATGCTATTAGGGTGTGCCAATGGATTAATTTAAACAGGCTTCAAAAAGATTGACAACATACCATTGAATCCAATGTGATGGATGCATTATACGTACGGAAGACTTTGGCTGTGAGACCAGCCATAAGCTCCTTAAGATGAGCATTGAGTTTTGAAGTATCTAATTCATCAAAGAGATCATCGGTTTTCGATTTTCCTGGATAGAATACAAAACCAAGTCATATATCCAGTTTAGAAAGGTCAAGCATGGGATTAGATAACCAATTTAATTACTAACTAACCCGCTTGGAACTGCCCAATTGCCTTATAAACCTGTGGCTCAACCTCAACTGTGTTTACATACTGAATAGAGTCTTTACCAAGAAAGTCAAACTGAAAATGCCAAAGCGGATACCATAAGTCACTATAATATGCACCAAAAAAAGCCTTTGTTGAACAAAAGCCAATCAATAACCCAGGCATTCTAGTACTCTCGCACATACTGCAGTCAATTTTGTGCAGGTTGAGATCAAGTATATACCTTTAACTTATTTGGAGGAATACACTCCACGTTTCCTACTTTTAATGTACAACAACCAACAGTATCTGCCTCATCGTCGTCCTATACAATAAAAATATGAAGACCAAGAAAGGAAAATATGAGACAATTGTTTGAAATTCCAGAAACATGTTCAATAAATAAGAAGCCAGTTTCATGGAATAGTGGTCTCTTATAAGGCAAAAACAATGATAAACTGAATAAAAAGAAGGATCTTTTTAGTTAAATTACCTTCTCGTTTCCTGCCCTAAGGGCTAGCTTATCGATGAGATATGTCGCAACTGCTACTTGCCTCTTTGTTACATCCTTGTTATTAAAATCTTTGGTGTATGCTGCTCTAATACTCCCTATATAGTTCTGCAAACAAATTGTAGGTTGCTCGATAAGAAAAGGAAAAGCAGGAAAGTTTACAAAAAAGCTTTAGCGGAATCGAAAACTCATTACGTGTAGCTTCCTCGCTTTCTCATACTTCTCCTTGTCGCTTTGTCCCTTCAACGAACTGCTAGCTGCCAAGAATACATACTTGAACTCTTTTGGATTGATAGGATCATTCCAAAAAGCAAGCCAGGTAACAGTATTGTCATGCTTGACTTCTTTCCATCTGGAAAACGAATAGCACTCTTAGAATCAGGTCATAGAAAAAGCAAAACACGTGTCTTTTTCAAAGGGAAGCACATAAAAATAAGACCTTTCACCAGGGATAGGGCATACTGGAGTAGGCGCCTCTTTACCAATGTTGATTGTAATATCACAAGGACGAATCCGCTTTTTCAGCTTCCCCATCTTGAACAAAATGACGCAGAAATGAAAATTACTAAAATGAGAAATAACTATGGAAGCTGGGGGGACAAGGAAGAAATATGTTCTAAATGTGATATTGCAGCATACCACAGCATAAAATAGTTTAAGGATAATGTAAAAAATGCAGCAAAAACAAACCTTAGGATGTTCTCCCCGGCCTCGAAACAACCCAGGGGGCTCAACTCTGAAATTTCCAATCTGGAATTGTTGAAAATTATGGTTAGCAAATTTTAAGAAGTTGATTTCTGTCACAAAATAAAATAAAAAAGAAATTACCCTCTCCCTGACACCATCAAGAACAGCCCACATGTATTTCTCCTCCTGCTCTAATTTCTCCTCTTTCAAAATCCTTTTCTCCTGTACATCATTAGCATTAAAACATTATCATTCAACATCTTCATGAATATAGCGTACTAATGAATTTTATCTTATAGAAACAAAATTTTACTTCTGCAGTCATTTGTTTCTTTGTCTCCTTCTCCTGCATAGACCATTCATATATGGGAGTGAAGTCACAATCATCTAAATTTTTGATTATATGGTTCTTTCCAAGTATTTTCCGCCAATCAGTCCAGAAATTCTCTCTGAACTTTGGTTTACTGTAATATTCTGTTTCCCTCATCACCGCAAACATAGTTGCAACCTGCAGATAGAAATGACACATTAACAGCTCAGCACTCATGACTATGAGAAAGCATACAAAAACACTCTGGACAATAAGATGGAAGTCAACGGCTGCAGAAAGTAAGCGAAGAAAACTATCATGGGGTAGAGACGCAGAAAAAAAAAGACAGAGAAAGGACCTCTTCTTGTTCAGGAGTTAAGTCAACAGGCTTTCCCTGATACAATATCTTAACCCCATGACGCTTATATGGAGGTGGAAAAATAACACCATTGTGCTCTAGAGTTTTCCATTTCGTTTGCCCATCTCCAGAAGGTAATGATTTTGAGGATTTCGAATATTTAGAATCTTTCACCCATTTGTTTGGCTTTTTAACTATTGTTCTGGATGAAGAAGCTATCTTTGTACTAGAATTTGGCTTCGCGGAGGAGGATTTATTATTTGAGGAATCTGACCTAATCCTTGAGGCAATAGGAACATGATCATCACCATCTGAGTTATCTTCTTTCACAGTTGCTTGGTTAGCTCTCAACGGCTTTGATGCATCCAGATTCTTTCCCTTGGCATCTGGCGTACCTGCATTATGTGAACCTTGCTCCACTTTCACTGGTCTAGCTGGCTCTGACAGCTTCGGCCTCTTAACAGAAGATTGATTCGAAGAACTCCCCTTCTCAAGAGGTCTCTTAGCAGGCACCTGCGAACTCTGCCCTTCAGTCTTAGGTTTGACACCATTCCGATTGATATTGTTAACCAAAGGTCTCTTCTGTTCATTATGAACAGGCTTGCTACTTGATGTACCCACACTAGTCTTTGTCTGAACCGTTGAGGACATGGGAGCTCTCTCATCCAAAACTCTCTTTTTAGTGTTATCACTCAATCCCTGAGGCCTCATGTTCCCCTTTTGTACTGGTTGCTGCGTACTCCCACGCACAGAAGAGCTCGGCTGTTTGGTAACCTCCTTAGAATCCATTTTAAGCCTGACACTCAAAGGTTTATCATCCTCAGAATCCTCATCATCGCTTTTGGACACAGATGGTGCTTTCCCCAAACCGTTCCTCTCCTTAGCAACAACAACAACAGATCTATCATCCCGCAATGGTGACTTCAAAGTCGAACGTTGAACAGACGAAGATGACGGTAACGACGGTTTCATCATTGAACTTCTAACAGATGAAGCTGACCTATTCGGGCTTGTTATAGGAGACCTCGTTGGTGGTGGGGACTTGATGGAACCAACAGACGAGTTTCTCATTGCACTATTATTAGTAGGCCTTGAATGATTTGTTGTAGCTGCTGTATTATTACTGGTTCTCTTAAAAACCAAAGGAACGTCATCTTCATCTTCATCTTCGTACCCATCATGACCATTTGGCACAACGGGCTTCACAAACGCTTCAGTGGCCATACCCAACAAGGCAAGTTATTCACAATCAAACTCCTGATCAACAAATGAAACAAAAAGGAAAGACATTTAAATTTTCTTGAACTGCACCAAACTTGAATTAATAATACATTAACATACTTAAACATTCATTTCAGAAAACTAAACCCAGAACATGCATAAAGACATTTCAATTGGTGCCAAGGGAACTCAATGTTAATCCCAAAACATATAAATACAATCAATCGATTTGGAAATGATGTAATTGAATTGAATACGATACGAACAAAGAATGATGTAATCGAAGCTTTCGTTTTTGTTCAAATGAAAAAAACGAAATCCCCAAATTGAAGCAAGAAACCCTAAATTTGAAATCAAACATGAATTTGTGAAATTGAGCACAAAATTCCAATCAAAATCGGGATGAAGAGTTATCGAATTTGATGCAAACTACCTTAGGGCCACGATGAAATCGGCGATGATGAATCTCACAAGGAAGGGACACACGCCTCACGGATTTCTTACCAGCCTTTGGTTTCTTCTTGTCCGTATTTTGTGTTGTAGAGGCTAAGTTAACGAAAGACTCCGAATAGGTCAGCGGGTCTTGACCACTTTTAAGACTTTATTCCTTATACGACGCCGTCGTAATGGGATTTGGGATTATTTTCTTCGTAACTTCTTGCTTGGGTTTAGATAAATGTGATGGCCCAAATCTAAGAACGGTTTTGGAAAAAAAAACAGAAGACATGTTCCAACTGTCCATTTTTAATATTTAGAAATAAAAGTTTGATTTATTTTATAAAGTTGGATTGTATATGCATGTATTATTACATGTGTCAATAATAATAATAATAATAATATTTTGTTTCCATCTTATCAAAAAATTTAAATAGTAAACTATAAATTTTATTTAATTGAATTCCTATATTAAAATATTTTATAGATATTTTCTAAAAGGTCAAATTTAAAATTTATGATTTAAAGATCTAAAATTTATCTCATTGGAAGTTTCTAATTTAAAGCTTGGAAATGTTCTTGAAATTTATTTATTTGTAGATTTTAAAACAGCCACGTCCATAATTGTATACAAACTTTTTAATTTGTTCGTAAGAAGTATTTGAAATTCATTTATTTATCATCCATAAATAATGACAAATTAATAGATATATCGAATTTGCATATTGTTGTAGAATTATATCGACACATAAACATAATTGGCCACGATCTTGTGAGTTTTAAATGTACACCATAACCATAAATGTAATTACCTAGATAACATAAAGTACATGTACAATGACGAGGACGATGAGCATTATTGGGTTAGTCTCAATGGATTGAAGCTTTTCAAATAGTTTTGTCTTTAAGTGAGTCTTCAATAACAGGAGAGATCAACTTGGACAAGTTGTGAAGAACAAGATACGATTAATTGTACAAAGTTCTGAAGATAAAAGTATATATGAAAATAAAAACATTATATATAAATTATGGAATAACGTATTAAATTTTATTGTAAAAGAAAATGAAGAATTTTAGCAATGCAAGTCTAATCCCAAATTTCAAAACAGTGATTAAATTGGAGATGATGATGATAAGCAAAAGATTAGTCAAAACAGTCAAACTATGATGATACTTATATGTGTTATATTTAACAATTGAGAAAAATATGATTAGTTCTTTTAACCAATACCATTCGATAACCAATACGGCAATACCTATATCAAATTTGATGTGAAGAGACCCAAAATCCATCTGCACCCGTCGCGTCTACCTTGATACACTATATTTTTTATTCAATAAATGAAAAAGATTTGATGTGTAGGTTTTTATTTTCCATGAATGAGAATTTGTTTTTTTTGTTTTTCTTATATTAGGAGAAATTTGAGTGACAATCAAGTGTTTTAATTCCATCATACCTTCCCTATGTAGGGTTCTTACCGTTGTCACCCATATCAAGTTACCAAACCAAACAATGCTAAACATAAATCTAGGATTAAAAAAAAAGGTAGGTTCAATAAATTATGTGTCAGCAAGAATTTGAATTAAAGAATTATCAATTCCAAATAATCTTTGATATTATATCATCAATTAATATTTTTGAAAAACTAGTTAGAATTTCCAAATTGGAAGTGGAGAAAAATATAGTTACAAGTCAATATATATACCATAACAAAGACGAGATGTATGTATTTATTATGCGAGAACTAAAATCGTTTAGTTTACTTAAACTAGTATCATAACTAATAACCGAATTTTACTATTTACTAAGTATATATATTTGATTATATAGTTTCCAAGTAACATGTAATTTATTCGGTTATGCACGAAATTATTTCTTATTTAATAAAATGGTATTTTTCCCCTTTTAATCAATAAGAGAAATGCACAGTTAGTGCCCATCCGGTTGGGATGAACATAGTAGGGTTGGGATGAACATAGTAGAGAATATCTCTCACAGTGAGTTTAGTGAAGTGGATTAGCATCCCCATCCCAACAGCTCCTCCGATAGCAACTATCATCTTCAATAATCTAAATTTGACCTAAGAACCGTATCCCAACTATGATATTGCAGTTACACATTACATATTAATAAATAGTTGTTTTCGAATTAAAAAGGAAATGTATATCATATTCATTTCAGCATAATTTCTAATTATATATATATATCTTACATTATTTGAAATTAGAAGATTATTTTTACTGTTTTGTTGTATTTGCGCTTTTATTAAAGGACATTTAAGATATACGAAAGATAGATATTCGGTACACATCACCATGATTTTCTTTTTAAACTCATCATTTTTTTTAAGAATTCATATATATATATATATATATCACTTAAATTATTATTGAGAAGGAAAATCTATTTTTTGTACTTTGTTACAACATAATAATAACACAATTCTTACCTAATGTGTTGTGATACTTATTTGTTTTTAATATCCAGGAATATTGTTGTTTTCATAATTACGTAAAAGTATATGATAAATTTAACAAAAAAATTGTATTGTTAATGTAGATGATGTGCATGAACTTGGACTCAACAAAGGATTCCTCACTAATATGTAGATGATCTACACAACTATTTATTAATATGTAACTTGTAACTACAATATGTAATGTTCATAAACTTGGACTCAAGAAAAGATTCCTCACAAAGAGACACTCGCCATTATACAACCACCGGAAAGAGACACTCGCCAACAAACCCCACAAATATATGCATATAGTATGTCAACTTCTACAAACTTAAAACCAGTAATGGCATGCAACTACTTAAAAAGATCAAAAAACGTAGAATCTGTTGGTAATAATTGAGTTTAGGCTTATGTTATTTTATATAACTATATTATTAAGGCCTTGTTCGTATATTATTAAGGCCTTGTTCGTTTATTCATTTGGATGGACAATCTGAATGAACCATTCAAATGTTATTCGTTGTATATAGGCCGGAGTCTGTTGTGTGCTCTTTTGTTTTAAGTTGAATCTACATTGAAATACACATGTGCATGTGTATATTAGTTTTAGTATTTTACAATTTACCGAAATCACGTGTTTGCTGATAATAGTTATGCGCAATCACGTTAGAAAACAAAAGATTATATCACCCAAAGGAACAAAACTTGCGCTTGAAGAAATCAATGAACAACAAAGTTTCATTGGCTCGTCTCTCCATGACGCCAGTCCTTGTGAGCTGAGGAAAAAACAACAAACCACCGGTCATGACTACGAACCCCACCGTGAGTAACCGTGAAACCATCGGACTCATCCTCCATCGCTGCACCAAACTCGTCCTCTTCACTGCTGCTTCCATGGCAGTGCAAAGTCCATGTAGCACAAAGAACCAAGTGACTTCCCTGTAGGCATTTCAAAGGTTAAAGTGAAGAAAAAGACCTCGTGAGCAACACCAGAGACGATGAACGTCGCCAAAACCGCCAAAAACCTAGCCCAATCTGAGCTCATTCGGCCTTTGCAGAGCCGCCACACAGGGACGTATATGGCTGGCCGGAGGATTGCTGGGACCATGAGGTTCCATCGGCGACCCCAGAAGTCTTGAAGAGAGGTGGCTAAGTATGGTTCATTGAACTGTGGTTCGAGATCGCACCCAAGAGTAACAGTGACAAGAACTTTGACGAGGGTTAAGAGAAGCTCATGCTCCAAGTATATTTGTAAAGAATAGATAGCAAATAGCAAGACCGGAGGCAGATTTTGTTTGTAATCATAAAAATGTAACAACATACCAAAGATGGCAACTTTAATGGCAAAATTTGATTTGGGGAAATGGTTTTGTTGAGGTTTAGGGTTTTGTTGAAGCTTGATTGGGAAGCAAGTTAAGCAGATAAACTGAGCTAGATTAGGTGGAACTGGGAAAAGAGGACCTTGATCAAATGAGAAGAGTATGAGTTTTAAATTGGCAGTCCCTGAGAGGAAGAAGGATATGGTTCCACAGATATGCAGGGAGGAAAAGAAGAAAGGAAGAACAAGGAACATAGCACAAACTGGAAGAGCCGAGATTAATCGAAAAATACCAGCTTTAATCTTGGTTGATAAGTAGTAACAATAAGATACTGAGATTGTAGCTAGAACCCATATCTCGATCAATCTCTTGACTTCTTCTTCCATTTCTCAAATATTCTTTTCGTACGTATGAATTTCTGACGTTTAATTATAATCACTGATCTAGGTTTTAAACTTGACTGTTGTGTGTATAATAAGAAACCAGAATAATCAACCAAATAGAAAATTAGGGGTATATCATGTGGTTTTACAGCTACAGAGATGGAAGTAAGAAGATTCTGACAGCAAGTTGCTTCTACTTTGATCCAAGTTCGTTTCAGTCGTCTTGTTTAAAACATATTTGAAGTTAATGTAAAATCAACGCAGCTTCTTATGTATAAGTTTACGTGATGCATCATCCACAACGCAGCTTCGTAGGTTGTTTTTGTGTTTTTCTTTACTCGTTTGAATATGATGGTTGCTTCTTAAGTTTGTTACACAAGATCAGTACGCAGATTAATCAACCCTTCTTATTTTATAATGAAAATATCAAGTCATACGTACAGGACATATTATGAACTTTCAACCGTATTGTTATTTTCATAACACATTGTATTTGATTCATGATACTTTATTGAGGTAAAAAAATGTTATGGATTAATTAAACGATAAGAGAGGTAGAACGAAGACCAGTGCACATATGCGATACGGGATAATAGAGAATCACCAGTTTTGATTCTTGGTGATAACTGATAAGTAGTAACAGTACGATAAGTAGTATAATAGTTTCATCTATCAAAGTGTGATAACTGTATTAATTTGTTTACATCATGAAACTAGTGTTACAAAGTTGGTTTGAGAAAGAAGGTTAATTTCTTTCTTTCCTCTCCAATTTTGGTTCGGTTATTTTCGTATATCTTGAAACCACAATCATTTTAATCAAACTAGGATTGATGTCTTATTTTTCTAGTTTTATTCCATCATTCCACGAGACAATCATGCAAGGTAAACTTGTAATAATAAAGTTGAATTAATCAAGATAATAGAAACTTGCGCTAGAAGAAATCAACGAACAACAAGGTTTCATTAGCACGTCTCTCCATCACGCTGCTCCGTTTTAACTGAGGGAAGAAAAGCCAACCACCGGTTAGACACACAAATCCCACCGTGACAATTCTCGAGACAACCGGTCTCACCGGCCACCTCCCAACAAAAGTCTTCTTCTTCACCAACACTTCAACCACCGTGCAAACTCCATGTAACACAAAGAACCAAGTGACTTCCCCGGTAGGCGGCTCACGGGTTAACAAGACGAAGAGCGCCTCGTGAGCCACACCGGAGACTATGAAAGTCTCTAAAACACCAATGATCATAGCCCGCTCGGAGTTTACTAAGTATTCGCAAATTCGTCTCACAGGGGAATAAACACTTGACCGGAGAATAGCCGTGACCATAAGATTCCACCGGCGACCCCAAAAGTCTTGAAGAGAGGTGGCTAAGTATGGTTCATTGAATTGTGGCTCGAGGTCGCAACCAAGTGTGATGCTGACAACAGATTTGAGTAAGGTTAAAAGAATCTCATGCTCTAAGTATACATGGAGAGGATAGAGACCTAATAGTAGAATCTGAGGGAGATATTGTATGTAATTATACACATGTAACATCACACCAAAGATTGCAATTTTAACAGCGAAAAACCATTTGGGGAAATGGTTTATGGATTTAGAGTTTTGTTGAAGCTTGATGGGTAAGCAAGTCAAGGAAATGAATTGGGAGAGATTTGGGGGAATTGGAAAAAGAGGGCCTTGCTCGTTGGAGAATTGTATGAGCTTTAAACTTGCAAGGGAAAGATAAAACGCTGTGTGTGAACAGAAAATCACAGAGGTAGAACAAGGAACAGAGAACATACGGGAAGAACTGAGAGTAATCTAGGTAAACCAGCTTTGAGTTTGGGTGATAAGTAGTAACAGTAAGATACTGAGATTATTGCAGAAAGCCACACTAGAATGAAGTTCTTGACTTCTTCCTCCATCTCTTGAGAACTTTTCCTTTGTTGCGTTGCTTTTCAAAATCACCGAGGTTATAACTTGATCATTGCGTGTAATATACACAAGAATCAGAATGAAATTAAGGCATGTGGTTTTACAGGTAGATAACAGTAGAAGATAAACCAGCTTTTGCTTCTACATTGGTCCTTGCTAAGTTTAGTCTTGTAATGCAAATTTAAGTTTTTGTAATATTAACTTACAGAATCAGATAAATATTGATAAAAATTAAGTAACTTCTAACGCTATAACGCATGCAAACCTTCGTTCTTGATACCTTCATTTATTTGTCAGTTTTATACAATGGTTACATTAAATAATGCGAATTAGGGGAATCCACCTAGAAATGCAATTCATTGGGAGATATGAAATAACCTGTGTCTAAAGAAATCAATGAGCAAGGAGATTTCAATGGAACATCTCTCCATCACGTTGCTACGTATCAACTGAGGAAAAAACAGCCAACCAGCGGTACCATTTACTAACCCCATCGTTAGCAGCCAAGACAAAACGGGTCTCACCTGCCACCGCCGCACAAACGCCGTTCTCTTCACAGCCACTTCCGCCACCGTGCAAACTCCATGTAACACAAAGAACAAAGCGACTTCCCCTGTAGGCACCTCACGTGTTATATAAAAGAAAACCACTTCGTGAGCCACACCAGAGACTACAAACGTAGCAAAAACACCAATCAACATGCGCATAATCAGAGCTCATAACGCTTTGGCAAGCACGCCTTACAGGAATGTAAACGCATGCCCTAAGAGTCGACGAGACTATGAGGTTCCACCGGCGACCCCAAAAGTCTTGAAGAGATGTGGCTAAGTACGGTTCGTGAAAATGTGGCTCTAGGTCACAACCAAGAACGATGGTACTCATTAACATTCTAAGGAGCGTTAAGAGAATCTCAAGTAACAAATATACAAACAATGGATGGAGACAAAAAAGCAAAGCGGGATGAAGGCTTAGCACGTCGTTATGCACATATAACAACACAACAAAGATCGCAACTTTAACGGCGAATACATACGTGAAGAAATGATTTTGAGATTTAGGGTTTCTTTTACGCTGGATTGGGAAGCAAGTGAAGCAGGCGAATTTGAAGAGATTTGATGGCAGTGGAAAAAGAGGACCTTGATCGAATGAATAGAGGATGAGCCTTGAATTAGCAATAGCTGATAAGAAAAAAGCTGTAGTGGAAGAAAAAATTGCAAAGGAGAAGAAGAGAGGAAGCACAAATAACAAAGCACAGAGCGGGATAATAGAGATTAATCGATAAACACCAGATATGATTCTTGGTGGTAAGAAGTAACAGTAAGATACCGAGATTATTGTTGAAACCCCTACTTTGATCAAACTCTTGATTTCTTCCTCCATCTCTCAGATTTTTTGTCTTATTTTATTTTTACTTTTGCTTTTTGGTATTGAGTTTTAGCCATAACAGAGGTTTTGAGATTGGCTTTTACAACAACCACAACCCACCCACTACTCTATTTTGTCCGAATTAAAAATCAGTCATTTTCTCTGTATACAAAAAAAAAGAAAAATAAAATAAATCCACAATGATTTCATGTGAATAATTAACCAAAAAGGTATTCACAAAAGTAAAATAATACTCCCTCTGTTTCAAAATATAGGATGTTTTAGTTAAAACACACATATTAAGAAAAAGTTACTTTTAAGCAGTTTAACCAATCAGAGGTAAGACTGCATAATATAAAATATAGATTTAGGCCCTGATTGGTAACGGCTGTTACTTGTGGCTGTAGAGACTTTGACTTTAAAATTTTAGCTATAGATAATTTGGCTGTAGATGCTTTGACTGTAAAAACTTTAACTGTTAAAATCCGATTGTTTACCAACAACTTTTAAAGCTTTAACTGTTATTTTATTATTATTATTAAATAATAAAAATGAATATATATATATATATATATATTATGTCAGAAATTAATTCATATGGCACTTTAATGAAAAATTTAATTTTATTAATGATAAATTAAAATTCTAAAAAATATAAGTCAATCAAATAAGTGATTTTGTTTGAAAACTAATGATAAATTAAATTTTGCTAACAATATTCTGATTTTTCTTTTGTTTTTGGTGATTGATTCTTGATTGATTAGTCTGGCAAATATTAATAGTGTTTTTTAATTGTTTTGAATGTTTTTTTTTTCTATTGAGTAGTTATATGAGCAGTCATAAATCCACTAACCACTAATCAATGCATGGTTTGAATGTTATTCTCTTATTAATGATGAATTTTATAAACTCTTTTATAGTATTATTAGTGATGATGATGAAAAAATAAAATTTATTATTGAAATGGATCTTAAAAGAAAGAGAAAAAAATAAGAATAATTAATTTGTAAAAATAAAATATGTAAAATATTTATATATACTTTTGGAGAGCTTTTAAATATAAAAGGGTGAAAAAAAGAATGCTTTAAAATTTGTTAAGTTTTAAAGCATGAGTTTTGACGCTTTAAAAAAAATGGGAAAACAAGGAAGGGAGAAAAAAAAGTGACTTTAAAAACTTTAAAAAAATTAAAAGCCAAAAAAGTCTGATTGGAAAAAAAATGGCTGTCAAGACTTTAAACATTTTTAAAGTCCTAAAAGTGGGTTACCAATCAGGGCCTTAATCTAAAAGTTGCATAAAAAGTTGGAAACATCCTATATTATGAAACAAAAATATTTCTCTAAACATCCTATATTATGCAACGGAGGAAATATTAGCCAACTAATAACCTTTATTTGTGGCACTGTTTTAATTTGTAGTTTAACATTCACATTAGTACATTAATATAAACATATATATTGGTGATTTTGTAATATATTTTACAAATTGTCCAATGACACAAAGTTTTAAATATTTCTATTATTAATTTACTCCTTTTATTATCTGCAATATCAGGGTTCCACCAATCCCAAGAAAATAGACAACTCATGCTTAATTAGATCAGTGAACAACAAAGATTCACGGGCGAATCTCTCAATTACGCCGCTTCGTTTGATCTGAGGGAAAAACAACCAACCGCCGCTCAAAACCACAAACCCCACCGTCAGCACTCGTGAAACAACCGGTCTCACCACGAACGTTTTCCTCCTCTTCACAATAACTTCAACCACGGTGCAAAACCCATGTAACACAAAATACCAAGTAACCTCCCATGTAGGCGCTTCACGGGTTATATAGAAGAACATCATCTCATGAAGCAAGCCGGATACGAGAAACGACGCCAAAACACCGATGATTGCAGCCCGCTCGGAGTTCATTAAGTGGCTGCATACTCGCCGCACAGGGATGAAGACGCTCGACCGAAGAAGAGCTGAGACAGGGAGATTCCACCGGCGACCCAAAAGTCTTGAAGAGAGGTGGCTAAGTATGGTTCGTTGAATTGAGGCTCGAGGTCGCAACCAAGAGTGATAGTAAGCAAATCATTGAGGAGCGTCAAGGGAACTTCATGTGACAGGTATACATGCAGAGGATAGAGACCCAATAGCAGAATCGGGTGTAACGTTTCTATGTGATTACTACACACATGTAAAACAACACCAAAGAGTAAGACTTTAACAGCAAAAAGCCATTTTGGGAAAGGATCTTGAGATTTAGGGTTTCGTTGGGGATAGATGGGTAGACAAATGAAGCAAAGGAAATGGATGAGATTTGGGGGATTTGTGAAGAGAGGACTTTTATCAAAAGCAAAGAGTATGAGGTTTAAGTTGGCGTGCCATGTGAGGAAAGCAGATGTGACGAAAGAGAAAAGCGCAGATGAGAAAAGCAGAGGAAGGACAAAAAACAGAGCACATACGGGAAGAAGAGAGATTAATCTAAAGAAACCAGCTTTGATTTTTCGTGATACGTAGTAACAATAAGATACTGAGATTATTGCAGAAGCCAAAGCTTTGATGAAGGTTATAAGCTCTTCTTCCATATATCTCATATCGTTTTTGTTGTTTTTTGTGTTTACTATCTCGCAGAGTTTTTGTGTTTATGAGTTTTTTTGCAAGGTTTTAAAGTTAATTGCTGCGTGTATAATAAGGTAATGGGAATGAGTTGTATCAAACCCTAAACCCTAAATAGAAAGTTAAGGCATGTGCTCGTATATTCAACGAACCAAGTTTGCTTCTACGTTTTGTCTGATGAGGCATGTGCTCATATTAGGATTCCACCAATCCCAAGAAAATAGACAAATTATGCTTTATTAGATCAGTGAACTACAAGGGTTCACGGGCGAATCTCTCCATCGCGCCGCTCCGTTTGATCTGAGGGAAAAACAACCAACCACTGCTCAAAACCACAAACCCCACCGTCAGCAGTCGTGAAACAACCGGTCTCACCACCCATCGCCCCCCTAACGTATTCCTCTTCACAATAACTTCAACCACGGTGCAAACCCCATGTAACACAAAGAAACAAGTAACCTCCCATGTAGGCGCTTCACGGGTTATATAGAAGAACAACATCTCATGAAGCAAACCGGATACGAGAAACGACGCCAAAACACCGACGATTGCAGCCCGTTCGGAGTTCATTAAGTGGCTGCATACTCGCCACAGGGATGAAGACGCTTGACCGGAGAAGAGCTGAGACAGGAAGATTCCACCGGCGACCCCAAAAGTCTTGAAGAGAGGTTGCTAAATATGGTTCCTTGAAAAATGGCTCAAGGTCGAACCCAAGAATGATGGTGAGAAAAT
This sequence comes from Camelina sativa, assembly GCF_030686135.1. Taxonomy (NCBI): domain Eukaryota; kingdom Viridiplantae; phylum Streptophyta; class Magnoliopsida; order Brassicales; family Brassicaceae; genus Camelina; species Camelina sativa. Next base: position 24,603,940 of record NC_141881.1, read on the forward strand.
CTTTGAGGAGCGATATGGGAATCTCAAGTGACAGGTACGCATGTAGAGGATAGAGATCCAATAGCAGATTCGAGTAAAACTTTTCTATGTGACTATTATACACATGTAAGACAACACCAAAGACTAAGACTTTAACAGCAAAAAACCATTTGGGTAAATGATCTTGAGAATTAGGTTTTCGTTGGGGATAGATGGGTAGACAAATGAAGCAAAGGAAATGGATGAGATTTAGGGGAGTTGGGAAGAGAGGACTTTTATCAAAAGCAAAGAGTATGAGCTTGAAATTAGCTTGCCATGTGAGGAAACAAGATGTGATGAAAGAGAAGCGCAGATGAGAAAAACAGAGGAAGAACAAAAAACAGAACACATACAGGAATAATAGAGATTAATCTAAAGACACCAGCTTTGAATTTTTGTGATACGTAGTAACAATAGGATACTGAGATTATTGCAGAAGCCCATGCTTTGATGAAGGTTATAAACTCTTCTTCAATCTCTCTCATATCTTTTGTTTTTTTTTTTTGTTTTACTATGTTCTTGAGAATTCTTGTAAAGGTTTTTAAGTTAGTTTTTTTGCGTGTATAGTAAGTAATGGGAATGAGCTAAACCTTAAATTAAAATCATAATGTTAAGGCATGTGCTCGGAGACAACGAACCAAGTTTGCTTCTACGTTCTCTCTGATGAGGCTGGTTTTTAATGGGATCAGTGGGATGTACGATATGACAGAACACTAGTTACGTACCCACCACACTCAACTCAGTTTTTCTAGGGTCGATAAGATACATTTACGGACTTTTATGGTCCAATATTTAGGTGACATACATGGAAATAGAAATGAATGTCATGAATACTGGATTAGATAGAGATAGCAATGAGATCAACACAACAGCTTGTACTTATTTAAAACTCGTCATAGATATTACCAAGTCCCAACAAAGTAAATAACTTCTTCTTAACGAACTCAACGACCAACACAGCTTCATATGTGAATTTCTCCATCACGCCGCTCCTTCTAAGCTGAGGTGTAAACAACCAAACACCAGTCAAAAACACGAACCCCACCGTGAGCAGCCGCGAAACCACCGGACTCAACCGCCACCGCTTCGTAACCGTGGTTTTCTTCTTCACCGCCAACTCAGCCGCAGTGCAAACGCCATGTAACACAAAGAACAGTGTAACTTCTCCTGTAGGCATCTCACGTGTCATGTAAAAGAAGAGCAATTCATGAACCAAACCGGAGACGATGAACGCCACCAAGATCCCCGGAAACAGCGCCCAACCGGAACTCATTCTACGTTCAGAGACTCGCCGCATTGGAGCGTAAACGGCTGGCCGGAGAATCGCCGGAACCATGAGATTCCACCGGCGACCCCAGAAGTCTTGCAAAGATGTAGCTAAGTATGGTTTATTGGACTGTGGCTCAAGATCACACCCAAGAGAGATAAAAACAAGAACTTTGACAAAAGTTAAAATAATCTCAATCTCTAAGTAGAGATGAACAAAATAGAGACCCAACATTACAATCGGATGCAGATTTTGTCTGTAACCATACAAATGTAACAGCACACCAAAGATTGTAACTTTAATGGCGAAAACCAATTTAGGTAAATGGTTTTGAGATTTAGGGTTTTGCTGAGCCTTGATTGGGAAGCAAGTGAAGCAGAAGAACCGAGGGAGATTAGATGGAATTGGGATTAAAGGACCTTTATCGAAGGAGAAGAGGATGAGTTTGAAATTAGCGAGCCATGTGAGAAAAAACGCTGTGATTAAAGATAAATGCAAAGAAGAGAAAAACAAAGGAAGAACAAGAAACAGAGCAAGGACAGGGGAAACTGAGAGTAATCGAGGAACACCAGATTTGATTCTAGGTGGTATGTAGTAACAATAAGATATCGAGATTATTGCAGAGAACCATAATTTGATCAAGTTCTTGAGTTCCTCATCCATAGTATGCTTTTTTGGCAATCACCAAGGTTTTAACTTTGCTATATATATTAGTATATCTTTTGGTCTGTAAATGGGAAAACCCTAGTAGTTACATTTTCACAGAGACAACATCAATGACATAAAGTAGGTGAGATGTAGATTAAATACAAAGAAAAGCATTAATGTCGAGTCCTTGGGTAGTAAATGACTATCCGAAACCACACAAGTAGCTAGCTAGTGGTAAATATCTCCTTGGGATGAGGACCAGAGAAGGAATGGTTAGCCATTTGGTCCATAGTAAGTGCAACATTATTTTGGTCGCTTGAGAAAGATATTGTTTGATTCAACTCAGATTGTCCACAAATTTTTTTAAAAACTTTATTTTGCCCACACATAGATTAAATTTGTTCGTGGAAACCTAATTAATATCTAAATTTTGGCTACAACATAAACTTGTTGTCTACGTAAGTTAAATATTTGGTCCACTACGTATACTGCGTGAATATATTTCTGGTCCACCATATACATTTAGTCTACTACAAGAACCGAACTTGTGTATGATAATTTGTGGACAAATCATTTACTGATAACTCATAGTTACTACGTTGTAGTATAGACTATAGACCATGATTTTTATAACGAGTTTCTACATCCTGAAAGCATAGCTCTGCGCTAAATGCCTAAACCAACCAAAATTTAGACAAAATTTGCACTGTTGCACGTAATCATTAACTTTGAAAATATTTCCAGACGTAAGCGTAGAAACTATGACGTTTTCACGTTTTGACATTTTAGTATTTTACCAAACACGTTTTAATCGAAGATATTACTGTAATTAGTTTTCTTCCCAAATCCATAGAAAGTAATATGATTGATAAAATTAGCTATATAGAAAACATCATTAATCTACGATTTTAGCGATCTATTTCTCCAAAGGTAGAAAAGCTTGTGCTTGACGAAATCAATGGACAAAAAGGCTTCATCAGCGAGTCTCTCGATCATGCCACTCCTTGTAAGCTGAGGGAAAAACAACCAACCACCTGTCACAACCACAAAACCCACCGTGAGTAGCCGTGAAATCATCGGACACATCTTCCACCGCCGCACCAAGCTCGTCTTCTTCACCGCTCCTTCCGCGGCAGTGCAAACTCCATGTAATACAAAGAACCAAGTGACTTCTCCTGTAGGCGATTCACGTGTGAAATAGAAGAAGATCAGCTCGTGAACTGCACCGGAGACGAGGAACGACGCAAAAACCCCTAAGAACAATGCGTGATCAGAGTTCATTTTCCAACCGGCTATTCGTCGCACCGGGACGTAGACGGCTGGCCTAAGAATCGCGGGAACCATGAGATTCCACCGACGACCCCAAAAGTCTTGAAGAGAGGTGGCTAAGTATGGTTCATTGAACTGTGGCTCGAGGTCACACCCAAGAGACATACTAAGCAGAAGTTTCAAAGGAGCTAAGAGAATCTCATACTCCAAGTATATATGCAGAGAATACAGAACCAATAGCATAGTCGAAGACATATGTTGTTTGTATGCATATATTTGTAACAACACACCAAATATGGCAACTTTAATGGCGAAAACCCAGTTAGGCAACTGATCTTGAGAGTTAGGGTTTTTAGTGGCTTAATGGGGAAGCAAGTGAAGCAGATGAATTGAGAGATATTAGGTGGAGTTGGGAAAAGAGGACCTTGGTCGAAGGAGAAGAGGATGAGCTTAAAATTGGCCAGCCACGTGAGGAAAAAAGCAGTGGAACCAGAGAAGTGAACAGAGGAGAAAAACAGAGGAAGAAGAAGAAACAAAACACATATGGGAAGAACAGAGAGTAATCGAAAGACACCAGCTTTGACTCTAGTTGGTAAGTAGTAACAATAAGTAACTGAAATGAATGCTGAAACCCAAACCTTAATGAAGTTCTTGAGTTCTTCCTCCATCTCTCGAGATCTTCTTTTTTTTTCTCCTTTTGAGTAACCGAGGTTTTGATTTTATCTAGTTGTTACATACTTTGAATTATCAAATATAAATTCGATAAACCAAATAACTTGCAATTTGACGACTTGATAGATTGTAAAAAGATTCGGACAAAGAAACAACTAGTTTTGCAGCGCTCTCTCTTTCTTCATGCCTACTCTCCATGAGATCCGGAAGGATTTGGTTTGGTCTGATTGAAACAGCTCTGATTCTTGCTTCTAAGTAGTAGCAACCGTAAGTTCAGGAGAAGGTTAATGTAGAAATCCTAATCTTGGTGCTCTAAATTTCTTGCAAACATCGAGGTTTTGTTTTCTTGGGTGCAATTTCAATCATTGTTGAGTAGAAATGTCTGGCAAGAAGATCATCCAGACTTCAATATTAATTATTTGACCAATGATTAAATAATCTACAGTTGCACGATTTGACATCTACTAACCCCCACTGGTGACTAATCACACGTGAAACAACCTCTCTCAAGCTTGATATATATAGGTTTGATTTTTCTATTAGGTCTATATAACCCAAAAGTATAGTCTTTCAATTTATGATTTTGTAATCATTTGATGAACGAGTAGATTATCTGACCAAAGTATGATTTACTAATCCAGCTATAGAAGAAGAAACACATTAATCCATAAATCATGATTCAGCGTTATAAAATAACTTGCGGTTGAAGAAATCAATGGGCATTAAGGCTTCGTTAGCGAGTCTCACGACCATGCCACTCCGTATAAGAGGAGGGAAAAACAACCAACCACTCGTCCCAACCACAAACCCCACCGTGAGAAGCCGTGACACCATCGGACTAACTCTCCACCACCGCCTCACAAACTTCTGCTTCTTCACCGCCACTTCCGCCGCCGTGCAAACTCCATGTAACACAAAGAACCAAGTGACTTCCCCTGTAGGCATGTCACGCGTTATATAGAAGAAGATCAGCTCGTGAACCGCACCGGAGACCAGGAACGTTGCGAAAACTCCCAAGAACAAAGCCTGATCGGAGTTCATTATCCGTTGGGCAAGTCGCCGGACCGGGGTATAAACGGCCGGCCGGAGGATCGCGGGGACCATAAGATTCCACCGGTGACCCCAGAAGTCTTGAAGAGAGGTGGCTAAGTATGGTTCATTGGACTGTGGCTCTAGATCGCACCCAAGAGTGATAAGGACCAATACTTTAACGAGCATTAAAGCAAACTCAAGCTCCAAGTATATATGCAGAGAATAGAGAACCAATAGCACAGAAGGAGACATATATTGCTTGTATTCATACATATGCAACAACGCACCAAACATGGCAACTTTAATGGCGAAAACCCATTTAGGCAACTGATCTTGAGATTTAGGGTTTTGTAGTGGCTTAATTGGGAAGCAAGTGAAGCAGATGAAACGGGAGAGAGTTAGGGGAAGTGGAGAAAGAGGACCTTGATCGAAGGAGAAGAGTATGAGTTTGAAATTTGCAAGCCATGAGAGGAAAAATGCTATGGATCCAGAGAAGTGAACAGAGGAGAAAAACAGAGGAAAGACAAGAAACAGAACACAAACAGGAAGAACAGAGAGTAATCGAAACACACCAGCTTTGATTCTTGCTGATATGTAGTAACAATAAGATATCGAGATTGTTGCTGAAATCCAAACCTTGATGAAGTTCTTGAGTTGTTCATCCATCTCTCTAGATCTTGTTTTTTCTTTTCCCAAGGCTTTTGACTTTATATGATGTGTAAATAAAATAATACGGCTGAATCAAACATGTTTCCGAATAGAAAATTCGGACAAATAAAGCTGTAGGTCTTGCCTCTCTCAATATCTCAACTCTCCTCCAGTAGATCCGGAAGAAGTGTGGTTGAAACGGCTCTGATATAAAAGAATTCAACAAAGAAAATTTAATTGAAAAATTGTCATTTTCTTCAATTGAATTAAAAAAAAAAAAAACACAATAATCATTGACTTCATTGGAGTGTCCAAATTTGTAACGCATGTGAGGCTTTGGCGATAATAACAATGATGAGGATAAAGAGAAACTCTTCTTCTAATTAGACGTTACATTAAAAATATGGACAACATGTGTTTAACAACGTCAATCACCAATAAACATTCATTTATCACCCTCTTATGCACATCATTTCTCAACACTTGAGGGTAAAACAACCAACCGGCAGTAACGAGCACAAACGCCGCAACCGCAAGACCCGAGACCGCCCGGTGCGGCCGAGGAAGCCACCGCGTCCTCTTTATAGCTATCTCCGCGGAAGTTACAACTCCATGCAACAGAAAGAAGCAAGTGACTTCCCAAGTTGGAGGTTTACGGATCAAATAAAAGTAAATCAGCTCATGCGTTAACCCTGAGACAAGAAACGTGGCTAACATTCCAGCATAGAAAGCCAAGTGTATACCTAGTAACGGTGCAGTAACTCGCTGAACCGGTACGTGAACGGCTGGACGGAGTACGGCTGGGACCATGAGGTTCCATCTACGGCTCCAGAAGTCTTGTAAAGAAGTGGCTAAGTAAGGTTCATTGAAGACCGGTTCGAGATCACAACCAAGAAGTGTAGAGAGCAAGGTACGGACGAAGACTAAGATAAGTTCTGCCTCAAGGTAAACATGGATGATAAAGAGAGCCAAGAAAGCGGACTGGGATCTATCATAGTTGTTACTATACAAATGTAATATGAAGGAAAATATCAAAAGTTTGATAGCAAGAACCCATTTGGAGATAGGTTTGTTGTAGTTTCGAATATTGGTTTTGATGGGGAAACAAGAGAAGCAGAAGAAACGGGAGAGATTTGAGGGAAGTGGGCTTAGAGGTTCTTGATCAAAAGCGAAGAGAAGGAGCTTGAAATTTGCGAGCCATGTGAAGAAGAAAGCTGAGATAGCGCAGAAGTGAACAGAAGAGAGGAGGAGGGGAAGAAGAAGAAAGGTGATGAAGATGGGAAGAAGAGAGAGGAGACGTATAAAACCCTTGGGGAGTTTTGAAGAGATGTAGTAACAGTAAGATATGGAGATTAAGGCAGAGATCCATACCTTGATTAAGTTTGTCAACTCTTCTTCCATCTCTCTCTTTCTCTCTTGGTTCTGTCGGTTGCTAATTGTGTGCAGAAATCGACTTATGTAGTATTTATCCAAAAGGACATGGAAAAATGTCAAAATCCATAAATGGTATTACGTTTCATTTTCACATTTGTCAAGTTTGCGTCATTTTCTATTTTGATTTATTCAAAAGAATATTTCAAATGTTGTGAAAAATAAATAAAGAGGACAACAGATAGAGGGTTTCTTGTTTTTATATATTGGTTTTTAACTTAAGTGAAATATTATATCATTCAATTAATTGATGATTTTTAAATAACAAATTTTCTCTAATAAAAGTCATATCAAATGGGCAATAGTAAATATCATGATATTGTTGTCGAAGACTCTAAAAGTTGGAAAAAAATATGATGACAGAAGAATCTTGATCTTTTGTAAGCTATTAATTCTTCATCATCCTATTCTTGACCAAGTAAAAAGTAGAATTGTAAAAAGAAAAACTCAAATAAAACAAGAAAGACTGGTCATGAAAACAAGTTGGGTAAATCGCTGAAGAGTCTATCACGTATTTTCCTAAGGAAAAATGTCATTTGGCCATTTAAATCATGAACTTTGTTGTAGGCCATTTAAAACATCAACTTTTGTTGTCTAGTTTTTTTAAGCATAAAATTTCGTTGACCAAGCTAAAAAAACATGACGTTAAATCTGATAATTGACCTACTAATACACGTTACTATGCCGTTAATCACTCTGTTACTGATAAAACGACGTTGTTTTAATTCGAAAAAATTTCATTTAAACTATAAACTTTTAAATATAGGCCATTTAAACCAGGAACTTGTAAATATATGTCATTTAAACCATGAACTCTCAAATTTATGTCATTTAAACTATAATACATGAAAAAGTGATCAATCCTACAAACTCTAGTGCAGTGTTCTAAAACAAGATGATCAATCCTTCAAACTCTAGTGTCGTGTCCCAATAAATGAAAAAGACTCAAGACAAAAACAAAAAGACGCAAAATACATGAAAAAGATCAAAAAAGGATGAATTGTTTTTCTTCTTTCTCTTTCTCATAATCGCATCATGAGGCAGAGCCGAAGAAAGAAGATTCAAAGAAAAAAAAAAAAGAGACTAAACTAGGGTTAAACGAGTTAGCCGGTTAAGCTTATATACTTTTGTGGTTTCTAATAAACCAATCAGTCTGATTACCGAACCGAACCGAACAAAAATCTGATTATCCAAATCAATTGCACCAAACGGTTAGGCTTCTCTTCGGTTTGCTCCGATAACTAAAATTTTCAGGTTGTTTGGTTTTCATTGAACCCCAGAGCAAGTTCGTTGTTTAAATGACATAAATTTGAAAGTTCATGGTTTAAATGACATACATTTACAAGTTCATGGTTTAAATGACCTATACTTAAAAGTTCATGGTTTAAATGACATTTTTTAAAACTAAAATTTCCATTAAAATGACGTCGTTTTATCAGTAACAGAGTGATTAACGGCATAATAACATCTGTTTATAGGTCAATTTTCGGATTTAACGTCATGTATTTTTTGGCTTGGTCAACGAAACTTCATGTTTTAAAAAGCTAATCAACAAAAGTTCATGTTTTAAATGGTCTACAACAAAGTTCATGGTTTAAATGGCCAAAATTTAAAAGTTCATGGTTTAAATGACATTTTTCCCTTCTTCCTAATGTTTGTCTATCTAATTTCTTCAGAATTTTTCGAATATTACGATTATGGTTCCTCTTCATTAATCATATGATCAATACTCGTTGATCTATATAAACCAAAGACGTCTCTACCATTTGACATGTAACCCACAATTCACTTAACCTTTCTTTAGTGTCATTTTGAAATTTTACGAAGTAATATGATTTGATAATCAAGCTATAGAATAGAAACACATTCACACTTGAATAATGATATAGCGATTCATCACCTAAGAGTAAAAAGCTTGTGCTTGACGAAATCAATGAACAAAAAGGCTTCGTTAGCGAGTCTCTCGATCATGCAACTCCTAATAAGAGGAGGGAAAAACAACCAACCACTCGTCACAACCACAAACACCACCGTGAGAAGCCGTGATACTATAGGACTCACTCTCCACCACCGCTGCACCAAACTCGTCCTCTTCACCGCCACTTCTGTGGCAGTGCAAACTCCATGTAACACAAAGAACCAAGTGACTTCCCCTGTAGGCATCTCACGCGTCATATAGAAGAAGATCAGCTCGTGAACCGCACCGGAGACAAGGAACGTTGCGAGAACTCCCAAGAACAAAGCCTGATCGGAGTTCATTATCCGTTTGGCAAGTCGCCTGACCGGAGTGTAAACGGCCGGACGGAGGATTGCGGGGACCATAAGATTCCACCGGTGGCCCCAGAAGTCTTGAAGAGAAGTGGCTAAGTATGGTTCATTGGACTGTGGCTCTAGATCGCATCCAAGAGTGATAAAGACCAATACTTTGACGAGCATTAAGGCAAACTCAAGCTCCAAGTATATATGCAGAGAATAAAGAACCAATAGCACAGAAGGAGACATATATTGTTTGTATTCATACATATGCAACAACGCACCAAATATGGCAACTTTAATGGCGAAAAACCATTTGGGGATTTGATTTTGAGGGTTAGGGTTTTGTTGAGGCTTGATAGGGAAGCAAGTGAAGCAGACGAATCGAGGGAGATTTGAGGGAAGTGGGACGAGGGGGCCTTGATCGAAACAGAAGAGGATGAGTTTGAAATTTGCGAGCCATGAGAGGAAAAATGCTGTAAGTTCAGAGAAGTGAACAGAGGAAAAAAACAGAGGAAGAACAAGAAACAGAACACAAACAGGAAGAACAGTGAGCAATCGAAAAACACCAGCTTTGATTCTAGTTGATATGTAGTAACAATATGATATCGATATTATTGCTGAAAACCAAACCTTGATGAAGGTCCTGAATTCGTCCTCCATGTCTCTAGATCTTGTTTTTCTTTATTTCTCCCAATCACCAAGGGTTTGACTTGATAAGATGTGTATTTTTAAAATAATAAAGATTGAATCAAACACATTCAGAATAGAAAATTGTGGAAATAAGATATCACAGCTACACATTGTTAACAGAGTCGGACTATTAATAAACTAGTTTTGCCTCTCTCTGCATCTCTAGATTTATCATTCGTTAGAAATCTTTTTAGACACATTGTTTGAGGTTTACGTGTTCTTGTCTTCATGACGTTTCTTAGATTCTGCAAACCATATGATTAGATTTGTTTCGCTTTAAGAATGCTTCGTACTACACACAACGTGTCTCACACTTCTATATTCGGTTTTTTCACACATACTGAAGAGAAACTAAGTTTAGCCTTTGCATTGAAAAAAACAAAACAAAAAAGAATCATGGAGAAGTGAATTACTTGCGTTTGGCAAAGTCAATAACTGATAAACATTCACCAATCGCTCTCTCATGAACATTGTTTCTCAGTATTTGAGGAAGGAATAGCCAAACGCCCGTAAGACTCACAAACGTCAACACTGCAAGACCAGAGACAGCCCGGTGCGGTGGCCTCCACCAGTGTGTTCTCTTCACCGCTATCTCAGTGGCTGTTGCAGCACCGTGCAAGACAAAGAAACAAGTGACTTCCCAAGTTGGAGGCTGACGGCTCATGTAAAAGAAGATCACCTCATGCATCACGCCCGACACAAAGAAGGAGGCCATGACCCCAGCAAACATAGCCCCGTCTGAACTGAGTAAGTGTTTGAAAAAACGCTGAACGGGGATGTGCACGGTTGAGCGTAGGACGGCTGAAACCATGAGGTTCCATCTGCGGCTCCAGAAGTCCTGTAAAGAGGTGGCTAGGTAGGGCTCATTGAACACTGGCTCGATGTCACAGCCAAGAAGAGTAGATACCACGGCCCCAACAAACACCAAGACAAGTTCCACCTCAAGGTATAAATGGAGACAATAAAGAGCCAAGACAACGAACCGAGGCAAACCATCCCTGTATTCATAGACATGTAACAAGACGCCCAAGGCCAAAAATTTGACAGCCAGGACCCATTTAGGCATAGGTTCATTCTTACAACGAAGATTCTTGATCGCATCTGGAGAAGGGGTTTTTCTGATTTTGATGGGTAAACATGCATAGCATATGAAACGGGAGAGTTTAGGGGGAAGTGGACACAAAGGTCCTTGATCAAAGGCAAAGAGAATAAGTCTGAAGTTTGCGAGCCATGAGAGAAACAGAGCTGAAAGGGCGCAAAAATGCACAGAAGAGAGTAACAGAGGAAGAAGAAGAAACAGAATGCACATTGGAAGGATAGAGAGGAGACGAAGAACACCTTTGGAGATTTTAGATGATATGAAATAACAGTAAGATAAAGATATTAACGCATAGATCCATACCTCGATTAACTTTCTTAAGTTTTCTTCCATTTCTCAGATCTGTTTGTTTCCAAATTCTGTGGAAGCACCAGTGTGTATTAAAGAATTACCACAAAAACATGCCTTGAAAGTTTTAAACGACAACAGAAGGCTGGCTTCCTTTTTCTTTATAATATTATTTAACAGCCAAAAGGCCCACTAGCTCTAGACATGAGTGGCAGAGAAAAGTTCTAGATTTCTTCTCTTCTTCCTACAATTAATTTCAGAGAGTGATACACAAAAGATCTATCAAACTATAAATGTTGCAACTACAAGGATAGTTAGTGCTAAGTCTAGTCATCAATCCAACCGCCAGATCGACTAATATAAGGGTAGTTTGGGTTCGGGCCAGGTGCAAAACCCCTTGGACTCATTTCAAAGTCACTAGGTGGTGGAGGTGGAGGTGGTGGCGGTGGCGGTTGCAGTGGAAAGCCATGAGGATCGAAGAGATTGTGTCCACTAGGTTGCATTGGAGGCTGAGATGGGAAAGAGCTCATCCTCTGGTAATTCATCTGATCGAAGTGAGGCGCATAACGTTGTTGCAATAGATATGTATTGTCCATCAGATTTGGAGGAGGAGGAGCTAACATGGGGTCCAAGTGCCCAACGTATTGCTGTGAATACTCTCTTGGACTAACCCCTCTACTGAGGTCTGAATATCCTCGGAAATCAAACTGATCCGGTATGAAATGAGGATCCGGCATTCTGTAGCCTCCACCAAGGCCATACTTAGCAGCAAGACCATCGTCGAAATGGGATAAAGTTGCACCATGAGATGGTTCAAAAGCTTCAAACGGCTTCTGACCCGTATTTGCTGGCGATGGACGGACAGTGTAGATGTCCTCTCTAGAAGATCTTACAGAGCTTGGCCTATTCAGTGTCACTTCAGGTTTTCCAATGCCCTGCACTTTACCATCAGGTTCTCTAATATTCTTTCCCAAGTTACTTTTTGTCCTCGTTATTGTAGGCAGAGATACTTCTACAGTCTCGTGAGGTCTTTGAGATGTTGTATTGGAAATTGATGTGCAGACATCATATATATCATCTGGGGAAGCCCTAACAGGACTCTGCCAATCAGATGACATTTCGGGAATTTTTACTTTGATGCTCTCTTGTGCTCTATTCAAGTCTGCTCGATCCTCTTCCATGTCATTGCTCTTCAAATCCACATCATTAGCATCCACGGACTTCCCAAGCTTCCTACCAGAGCAGTCTTTGGTCTTTTCCTCCTTTTCCAGCTGACTTCTCTTTGACAAGTGATCTGACTGATGTACACGTGCTATAGCTTCCCGTGTTTCGATTTTCTCAGAGAGCAAAATGTTAGTAACACACTCAGCTACCTCAATTTCATCCTGTTCCATAGGAACATCTTCGTTGTCCAATGTGGAAGGACTATCTCTAGGAATAGTAGTACACATGCCCACAAAAGCTCCAAGTGGATGCAAAGATCCGTTTGCTTCTTCTTCAACTTTCCCTAAATTTGAGCTCCCCACATCTCTAAACAAGTGGCAATGCTTTTCCGCTATTTTCTTGTGCTTGGCTGCAAAGTCGGACCGACTCCAGAGAGAAAGCGGCGGAGGAACATTGTTCCAGTCTTCCAATTGTTTGTCTTCCTCATTGACAGAACCAGGCAGGTAAAATGACTGAAAGGAATAAACAAGAAAACAAAACATTAATAGAAACTCAAGAAAGGCTCAATCTCTCAGAAAGCTATATCAAGAGAGGGCAAACCAAAAGAAGAGCGAATGATTTACATTTCCAGATAGGAACGTTTTATCCTCCCATATGAGCACATAAGATGACTTCTTTTTATCTAACCTGTTGAGAAAAGTGAGAGATTTAAGAGGGAGAGAAGAGTCGTTAAGAAATGGTACAGAGGAGCAGATGAGATAGATGGAAACTGAAACCTTTCAGTCTCCGGAGGAACAATGAGGATGAGAATCTTTGGGCGAAACTCAAGAGCCTTAGCAATAAACTTGTTTGCAAGAGAAGCATTGACTCCAAATGGTGGATTTAGCCCCATAATCTATACTCATAATGCCAAAAATATAAATAGTTGGATACAACCCAAACTATTTCAATGTCACGGGAGCTAACACAAGGTTCAGATTAAAAGGAAATTTGTATCTTACCAGCTTTGAACCTGGTTCCAAGTCATCTTTGCGTACAGTCATCCAATCCTTTCTCTCAAAATTGAAAGTATTCTGAAAGTAAGATAAATTAATTCAATGAATATTCTTAGAAGACTGATGAATAATAGAACACACTACGATCCAGTATATGTTGTTTCCGTGTCAGTGAGAAGACTTTACCTTCGATTGAATAAGATCATAATTTTTATATAAGCATTTCTTCCCCGTTTCTTCAAGCTTCGTTTTCATCAAACAGCTGAAGTCATTAGCGCCACAACAGAAGTCGACTATCTGTTGGAAGAGATACCAGAAACCAGACATCATTGTTTATGCGCAAGAAATTGATCATAATACTAACAATATCATACTTCAGAATTGTAAGACACGTAAACAAAAAAATTAAACCCGAACAGATAACGTTTGTGAGCAAATCTCACCATATCACCATCTTCTGCATACCAATGGAGCCTATCAACAATCTGCATGACAAAGTAATAGGGTCCGATCAGGCATCAAGCTTCAGATACATGAGCCAGAGTTTAACAGTGTATAAAAAGCAGGTGGCAGAAAGTGTAAGCCAACAGCATAATAATCCTCACAGAAGACAGATTAAGTAAGCTAATTGAAAAGGTGTAAACAGCCTACATTTTTAAGAGTCATTTCTCCTTGACGATTATTAAGTGTGAACCGAAATCCTTTTTACTTATAGGATGCTTAGACCTTAAATCTTTTTTTTTTTTGTGGTCAACTGCTTAGACCTTAATCTTATTAATGCTTTTAAGAGGATAGATTACCTGTTGAAGTTTTTCAGGATTAGTAAAATGACGTCCAAAGGAGGTATAGCGTGCACCATGGATAAAAGGAGCAAGATAAACTTTGAGCTTATCCTGAAGCAAAAGAAATAAAGATCTAGAGGATTAGCAAAAAAATTAGTTGCAAGCAAAGACATATAAAAAGGATGCAGAAATAAGCTTAGGACCTTCCACTTGGAGATTTGTCTCAGAACCTCTGGCTCACAAACTGCTTTAGCATCCTCGATGTTTCCTCCTTCCTCAAGCTTTTTTAGTGCTGTTCTGACAGCCTGAAGAAACAAAATTTAAAGTCAGAAATAGAGCTAAGAGAGGCCAAATAGTGATCGGATTCAGATTTCTAGCCCACCTGAACTGAGCCCTCTACCTTCCCCATAGTGATCGTCTTGTCCACAACATTCCTTGTGGAGTTTGTGTGCATAGATTGAACTTTGAATTTCTTTAAAATAGTACCCATAGTTATTTCTTCAGTAGCTCTTTTCATTACCGCCAAGAGCCTACATTGGCAAAAATAGATACGATGTAAAAAATTTACTAATAGGTCCTAAATAGATTTTTAAGGGAAACTGGAATTTTAAACAATAAAATACTAACCTCCTTTGAGAGTCGTTGTCCAATGCATGAATTTCACTTCCTGGCTCCTTGGAGGCAATTGAGTCAGTCTTATGGTGCTTGCTATCAACTGGATCCACGCGCCCAGGCTTTACTATGTTAGGTTCCTGAACGTAATTAAACAACCTCTCACCCAGTGAAACCTTGCTTTTACCAACTTCACGTGCCTCTTTGACTCCCAGCTTGTTTTTGCCAGCTTCACGGGGATCTTCCATCATCTTCTGGGATTTCTGTGGAACCACTTTATACTTTATGGATGGATCAACATCCTTTCGTTTTCTCAAATGGTCTGGTACAGATAACACTAATCTTTGCTTCTTTGTTGAGACACCATCTTTTGATGAAGGAAACGAACTTCTACAGGATTTAACAGAAGCTTTTCTACAAGTATCTTGTAAGGCAGGATCCTTAACCTTAGGTCTCTCTCTATCTCGTCCCACATGTGATTCTAGTATTTTTTTTTTTTCTTTTATGAACGCCTTCTTCTCTTCGGTGAAAGGAAACTTTACATGGTCTCTAACTGGTGTCAGGAGTTCTTCATCTATCTCATGTTCTCTAGGCAAGGGAAATCATTCAAATGAGTGTCTCAAGGTAAGTATACTTATAAATTTACACAGAAAGATACACCATATAAAAAATCTTACTGGCAATATATGAGTACACGGTTGTGCAAGAGTCCATCCCATGCCCTAGTAAATATATCCTCGTCCTCAATATCTTCAAAAGAAATTTCCCTAGAAAACAACAAGACAGTAATTCAAATAGAGCTCTGAGATAGCAATAAAAAAAGAATGACAAGTGAATGGAGGTATACCGCGGCAGGCATTTTCTGTGGTAGGACTTTGGACATCGCCGGCAAACAGCAAATTGCAAATTAGAGT
The DNA here is from genome assembly GCF_030686135.1 of Camelina sativa. NCBI lineage: Eukaryota > Viridiplantae > Streptophyta > Magnoliopsida > Brassicales > Brassicaceae > Camelina > Camelina sativa. Next base: position 24,619,725 of record NC_141881.1, read on the forward strand.
CTGTCTTAACCTCTCCGTTTTCACAGACACTGCATTTGTGCAATGGGCATGTAAACTCTCCTGCAATGATTTGTCTCTCTAGTGCTTCAGACTCTTCTTTATTTCCTAAACGTAGCCGTCTTGTGACACAACGAGGATGATAAAAGTAGCCGCAGGTGGCTGACACGCATTGGAAAACCTAAGAACAGGTTAAAAACACAAAGCTCATCCAAGTTAGATGACAGTCACCATTATCAACAAAACACGTCTGAACAGAATTCAACATATAAGATCAATAATTTCATACCTCTGCAGCCCCAGCAGAATTATCAGAAGAGCCAAGGTTCTTGCAAATGAAGCATTGATGTATCTTATGCTCACAGTTTGGGCAAAAGTATTTCTGAATTGCCTGGAAAACAGTCCATAAACAACATTAACATTAACCCCATGCCTACTCAAGAAAACGAAGACGCTCAGAAATATTCAGAACTCATGAGAAAATAATATAAGTTACATACTTCCACTTGCATCTTGGTGAAGCCAAGAGAATCACAAAGTGAATCTTCACCATCTTTTTTGGTAGCATGAAAAGATCTCAGGCAGCTTCCTTCACAACTGCAAAAAGCAGAACACAAGAGTTAAAGATCTGGTCCAGTGAAATAGCAACACACAATATGGAGCAAAACAATGAATCTGCAGAAACCTAGTAAGGCCTCGATCGCCTTAACCACTGGAATTGCGTTTGCATATTTCACGTTGTTAAATCATTTTCAGTTTTCATAAAATATGTTTGTAAAATGCCAAACGCAAACGGAAGATACGCATGGCCTTATTCTAACCAAGAAAGTAAAAGGAGGAAGGCTAATTCTGCAAAAGAACTTCCAGAGAAATCAAACTACAAAATTGATATCCAGCAAGGAAACATACCACAAAATCTCGCCACCATTGTCACATATAGCACAAACAGACTCAAAAAAATCATCGTCTTCATCACCCGATTCATCTTCATCGGAAGCTACATAATTGTCGTCATCTCCTACTATGAAATCATCCTTTGCATTGTCCTAATAAGTAATAACAAGTTCGTAACAGAAACTAAGACCGTGTGAAAATAAAGGGCAAAAAAAGGGGAAACCCACATTAGGAAAAGAGTACTCAAGTGGGATTTAAAAATCAAACCTCATCAGCTAATCTCCTTTTGGTAGGCTTCTTAGCGAGAAATGCAAGTATAAACTAGTCACACAAGAAAGAAAAAACTCAACAAAATTAGGAGAGAAAATGATACAATACAGAAAACATTAAAGCCAGAAAGCGAACTAAAACTCTTGAAAACATATATGGTTGGCATCAAAAGCTCTCAAGAAACAGAAGCTACAATACTTGTAAAATCAAACATGTCACAGACCAGAAAGTCAGAAAAAAAAAAATCTCCATACTAACCTTTGATTCCGCCAAATTGACATCTCTTTTAGCAGCTTCAGCGATTAAGTCAATGTGATCCACCAAATCATTCTGCGATGGCTTCACGTCATACGACCTACACAAACAACATCCAAAAACCACGAGAGTTATAGAAACCAAAAGAACAAAATTTTCAGAAGAACAAAAAGACCTGAAAAAAAAAGCCAAACCAGTCACCTCAAACATCTAGATAACTTCTCCAAAAGAGATTTCTCAGACGCTTGAGGATTCCTCCTAAAAAACTGAATGGAATACAAAGTAACCAAAACAGTTCTAATCAACTCCGCGTAACTTTTCCTCGGTTCCTCAAGCTTAACCCAGATATTATCCTTGGTAAGAACAGAAACCTCAGGCCTAAAGTTCGAAAGATCGAATCTCCAAGCTTTAACAAGCTTATGCAAAGGCAAAAGCCCATCACCAGATCTTCCTCTCAAGTATAAACCTAACGCACTCCCATCAACAACTTTATCCTCTCCGGTCCATTGAATTGGCAGACGCGCAAACGAAACAGGCTCTTTATCGTCATCTTCGAAATAGTAATTCGAAGCTGATTGAGGAACAGAGTAGTCTTCCTCTTCATCATCGTCAACGAACGCCATCAATCAATCAATTCCCTAATTCCCCTAAACCTAGAAACGTATCCAAACAAATCAATGGGACATTCCAGAAAAATCACAACTCTCTCATAAACCCTAAAATTCGAATTAGGGTTTGTCTTAGGAGAAGAAAAGAAACACGAATTGGAGATAAAAGGGGCTTCAAAATAGAAGAATTGAGATGACGAGAAAGCCCCAAATTGAGAAAAAAGGAATTAAAGAAGAAGTAAAACGAATGAATCAATCAATCACGAAGAAGAAGTAAACAAAAACCTTTGAGAATTCTCGACTCCTGCGAGTGTAATTGAAATCAAAAGAGAGTATGGGATCGTCGTTGTCGTCTTCACAATGCTAGAAGAACTGTTTGAGATTATTTTTTTTTTTTCATCGTTTTATATATTCACGGCACGTGTACGGACGCCGATGTGTATGATGATAATTTTAATTTCCTTTTTTAAAATAATATAATAATAGGGTAAATATCACTTCAGTACAAAATGGTCAAAAACTGTTAGTATAAATTGAAATCAGGCAAGACTAAAAGTGCCTGGCTCTTGTAGCTCGTATGGTCTGCGAAGGCACTCTACAGTGCAACGCCTGACGAGTTCGATGCTCGAGCTAGGCATAAAGAGAGAGAGAGACATTGTAAGCAAATCATCATCACCATTCATCAACAACAAACACAACAATTAGTATAAACCATTGGAAGTATTCTAAAATATCTCTTTTTCTTTAATGTTTTTTCTTTATAAACCAAAAAAAAAAAATAGAAGTCAACAAATATTAAATTTTAAAATACAAGATTGACATTTTTATTAGTGTACTTCACAATTGTTTTCTTTTTTTTCTTTTTGAACCTTTAATGTTTCCTTTTTTTTTAATAGAGGTAACAAATATAATTTTTTGAATTTTATTAATCACACAGACAGAGAAGGATGTGAAAAATATTACAAAGCAACTCTGTTCCGGCAAAGGGTATTGTTTCTCTCTTTCACTCTCTATTCAATGACTGCTTCCTCTGAGATGGAGGTGATATCAGACATTATGTCTGCGTCATTGTCTTCTTCTATCGTTAAGCTCGATATTTCCCCGTTTAATGAAGAGACTTCATCATCTCCCGTGACAGATGGAGCTGGTGAAGCATCAGTGCTCGTGCATGTGCTTGTGCATGTCGTTGTCGTGCTATAAGTCGATGATGAATCCGAACTCGAACTTGAACTCTCTGACGATGATGTTTTTTGCTGAAGGCTCCAATACATTATACTTGCCGTTAAGATTAATATCATCTTTTGATTCACCTGCAACACCAAGACATTTTAAAACCAGCTCAGATTTTTATAGTTAATGTATGTTATGTTGTGTCTGAATGAATTGTCAGCTGTTTCAGAAGATTTTTAGATTTTGTTCTTTTACCTCGATGATATCTTCCGGCAACAAGAAAACCGAGCAACCAAGCTTTCTTGCTACACTGACAATATATGTAGCATTCAGTCTCTTCTCATCTTCTGTAATAGTTTCCATAGCCAAAAAAAGTATGGTTAAGTTAACTGCGGTTTAAGCAGAGGGTAGAGAGAGGAAGAGGTTCTTATTCTATAGTTAAAGAGAGTAATGGACCTGATTCACCCTTGGTGACAAGATTCCAGTTAACAACTCTTGGCTCAACTGCCCATAGAAGATCGAGGAAGAATAATCCACTTGATAGACTCTTATCCTATTTGAAGTTTTAGCAATACAGATTTGATTCAACATAAGCTTTTTCAGTTGATATTGTTTTGAGTTTTGATGGAAAGTAAAAGATGGAACCTTGAAGCTTTCGATCTGTGATTTCCGTCCCATGATTTTGACTTTCCTGTTTGCCCAGCTCAGGATCTCTGAGTCCGTCATGTCTTTTCCTCGTGTTCGAGACCTCAGATTCTTGAGAAGTTGGAGCATATGGGTTCTCATCAACTGCCATAAGAAGCCTGAGACATATATGTATATACACCACCACTGTTATAAGACTGTAGAGCATCTTGTCAAAATAAACAAATTGTAGTTAGCTAAGCGGAGTACTTACCGAGGATAAGCTTCTTATTCCCTTGAACTATGTCATTTCCAGCTACATTTACAAGCGAGAATCTCTTCTCTTTCCCAATCTTGACGACTTGATTGCAATTCTCTACTTTCCTAAACGGCATTTTAATTGGTGGTTTTGAAGCATGCTTCCAGTTAACTGATCCTGGATAAACCTTGTCGACAACTTCCAGAAGAATCCATCTGCATCAGCAATATTAAGTATTAAAAAAACCTTATGATATGTTTCAGGACCAAAAGCTTATAAAATTATTTTCCATACCAAATGCTCACCCATTTCTAACATCTTCAAACACATTGTTGACGTAACTCTCAATCCCAAGGCTGTTAATCCATAAGCGGTAACATCTTTCATCTCTACAACTCTGTAAATCCTCGGTCATCATCTCCGCAAAGGAGAACCTACCATCAGTGCTAAGGCCATTCCTGCAGGCACAGAGAAGCTAGTGTGTTAGAGAACCAGTGCATAAGAGAATAATCTTATCTTCAACGATCTTTACCGACCTTTCGTGAAATATCTGTGCCACAAATGCTAGATTCAAATACGAAGATCCCTCAACTATCTCCTCTGCAGTCAAATACCGTTTGCAGTTCATTCTCTCTGCATGTTCGAGGACCATGTTTGCCCTTTCAAGATCATTCTCTGCATTTAGAGTAGCTGGATCGCAGTGCTCTGGTGCGAGAACATTGAGCAGGTAAGCATAGGCTTGTGCGTCCTGCATATTCAACCCTCAAGATTAAGAAAAAATATCAAACATTTTCATAGCTTATGGTGGTGAGCTTTTGGTTTTCCTATTCAAACCGATATTTGCTTCAGTGTGTTGGAGAGAATTACGTGTTAACTATCTAGAATGAAGCTTTTGAAGGGACACAAAGGAGAGTAGTTCCAAGAAATGCTACATGGAAAGCCAAATACCTTCAGATCCGATGAAAAATTTCCAACTGTTTTTTTGTAACCACCTTTCTTGAGATGAAAGTTCATCCATTTGAGTAAGACTTTCTCAGGGGGTAATCTCAAAAATTCTTCAATATCCTGGAACAGACATAAAATTGTAACTATTATTTACGACATGCTTATAGTTTGGTCAGAAATTCACAAAGAGATTAGCAGGTCATTACATCGTTGTCTTCCACCAACTCAACAAGTTGAGGCATTTTCTTCAAACTAAGATCAGCGAGCAGTTGAATCTGCAGTTTCCAACATTAGTTAGTAAAATAATCAAGCATAAACACAGAGAAAGATGCACATAGCAAAAAAGTGTGGACCTTTATGAGTTGTGAGATCAATCCAAGCACCAAATGAGGCTGCAAAAACAATAAAACCTCTGTGGTCAGGGATCATAGATTTTCATCTCCAATATATTATGATTTACTGAAAACTAAGCAAGCAAAGCAAAACATACTCGTCCTTCAGCCAGGTCCTGAGTCCCAATATTAACCACGCTGCAGCCAACAGCTTTCGCAGAGTTGAGACAAAGCGTGTGATTCTCATTTCTCTCCCATGGGTTAAGTACCCTTTTCGTGTTGATCGCTCGTTCATCTATTGTTCCAGGAACTGCTATGTTTATAAGCTTACTGTACCAAAAAGGAAAAAGGTAGAACAAGTCAAACCCCCAGAAACCAAATGTACTAATGTTGAGACAGAAATCCAAATACACAAATTTGCACATTACCATAGAAGTACACCATCTTTCACAAGTTCATACAAATCATTGGAATCCGGATCTAAAGGAAGAAACTGCATCAAAAAAGGGTCATCCCCTAGATATCTGTTAATGTGATGAACAAAAGAACCCTTCTCTGACTGGTTGATGGTATGAAGAGTCGTTGTGCCGGCTTTAAGAAACGTAGATGAGTGCTTATGACCACCAGATTTATCAGCAGCTTTATCTCTCAAGTTTAGATATATCTGCACACATTTCGTTGTATCAAACCACAATACAACATCACACATCCATCAAAGACATTCACAAGAATAAACAAAAACACATCACAACAGAGAGAAAGATCAAAACAAACCTTGAGAAACGATTCGAAATCAAGATCATCGGTTTCATAATCAGAACCCAAATCTAGCAAGAGTTCTCTGATTTCTTTCTCCTTAAAAGCTGAACTAAGTGACTTCACCTTGACCAATACAGACGGAAGATCCTCTAATGTAACCTTACCATTCTGATTCTTCAACGAACCAAACTAAAAACACACACACACAAACCCAAATATCCAGATCAAAACAAAAGCTCCTCTTAGATTGCATCTATGGGGAGTTAAAAACAATGAGAAAAAAAGAGAGAAACTTTATTAACCTTGGAATTAAGACTCCGAAGCTCGACTTGTGTAAGCTGACTTTGTAACCATGGATCCGAAACAATAACACCCACACCAGACATCTCCCCCGCAACAATTCACGGGGGAAGAAAAACAAAACAAATCTCTTCAAAAATCAAACCAATGTAGAACCTGCAAAAGGAAAAAAATCAATGTAAGCTTCAGAAAGAAAGAAAAATCAAAACTTTGGGATGAAACGAAGAAAAAAAAACCAATTTTTATCGATCCAAAGGTTCATACTTAAAATAGCAAATGTTAGCTAAAGACATTACAGCAAGATTCAAAAGTTGGATCATTTAACAGAGTTTTACAGATAGATTAGGAAGAGAGAAAAAAAAACGTGACTTTCGATTCGATTACAAAAAATTCCAGAAATCTAGGAGGAGAATAAACAAACCCCAATGTTAATATCGAAAATGAGATTCTCTGTTTCGAAAAAAATCAAATCCAAAGTTCTGCTTTTTTTTTTTTTTTCTATTTCGATGCAATGTTGGCTATTTCTTCCAGGAAACTAGAATTCAAAACGCAACAATGTGAACAAGAAGAAGAAGAATGAATACGGAAGAGAAGAGAGAGAGAGGATCGTTATTTGCTTCGTGTGAGAGCAAAGCGATGAAGAGGAGAGAGAGAGAGAGAGAAGGAGGAAAACGAGTTTATTATGGTTGTGAAAATTGAATGTTTCGTCAGAAGAATCGCGAGTAGGGTTAATTATTAAATTTATTGTTATATATACTCGCTGTTTGATGACGACATGTGGAACAAACGGTGGACCCTCACGGTTTAAAAACGAACGACTTGTGTAGGTGTCGTCGTTTCTATATGTGGACGAACCGAAGAAGACTTAAAACAATTTTTCTCTCTATTCACTTGGTTACATTTTTACATAAATTACTAACCATACTATTAGATAAGAAGCTTTGATTGATTTACGGAAGATATTGGTATATATATTTTCAAGTGATCAAAATATTTATTGCAAAAAAAAAGTTTGGTTACTTATTTTTAGGAAAGATTAGATTTTATGAAGGAAACAAAGATCTTCTCCACCGACTTTTTTTTTGTTTTTTTTATATTTTGCATTTGTTTTTTAATTTTTTTACAAACCCATGTGTGGTACGCACGACGGCCTACTAATATAAATTGTGTGATATTAAATTAAAATGTTTTTTTTGTAGATTTTGGTTTAACCGGTCACGAAAATGCATTTTTCAATATATAATAAAAATGATAATATATTCTAACATTTGGTCGATGATAAAATATGAATTGGAAAGAAATGTAGAAAATCTTGACCATAGTTCTAGTTAAACGAAACTTATCGTTTAAGAGTCTCTTCCACAATTGCGTTTGCTAAGGCAAGGACATAAAATAGTCAAATAATCGTTTAAAGATGTTATTTTTGATGTTTTCTTCATGTTTATTATTGAAATACTATAGTATAAATCTTATCCTTTCAGTCTTCCGGATATAATTTCCCACTAAATTAATACTATTAGAAAGAAAAAAAAAGAATAATTCCGTCCTTATTAAATTAAAAGAGAGCACAACATTCACATTAAATCGACAAATTAGTTGTGTATTCATTAGTTTTCCATTAATAAAAAATCATGAATTGATGTCATCAATAATTATGATATGCATGTCTGTGCTAATGATCCATCTAACTAAAATATCGAAAAGGACAAAACAAACGGCGCCACATTGGTCACGCAAAGAGTTAAAAATTATACTCTTTGTCCTTCACCACCCAGAAACTATGGCATGCAATGCAACTGTGTCTTTTTTTCCACAAATTTGTCTCTTTGTTCACACATCTCAACTCAATACACTTCTGAATTACATCACCCATACTTATCTCTTTACGTTACGCTCTTAATTTCTTACTACCCTTTCGGTTAGCATTTTTTAAGCTCGTACGTTATCATAGATATTTAAAGAGATGCCACAAGTATAGGCTAGGGTACGATCTAGAGAATGGGTAAGAACAATACCAAAACCCTTATGCAATTTGCAGCTTTTGCAATGGTTTTAACCGTTGCAACAATGGTGAAAGAAGCTACAAGCATGTCCATTTGTAACATGGACACAAACGATATGCAGAAATGTCGTCCAGCCATCACTGGAAACAATCCTCCGCCTCCTGTCGACGAGTGCTGCGTAGTGGTTCGAGCCGCTAATCTAGGATGCCTCTGCAGATTCAAGTTTTATCTCCCGATCTTAGGAATTGACCCGGCTAAAGTCGCGGCTCTTGTAGCCAAATGTGGCGTTACAACAGTCCCTCGTGGTTGCCAAGGTATTTTGATGTGATTTATTGAGTTTTGTAGTAAGATCTTGAAAGCAAAGAAAGTGTGTAACGTTTTGTATTCGCGCAGCTTGAAGAACTGAACCGAGACAGGTCTCTATGGACTATGGTGCTAATTGTAGACTTACGCTGGATCTAGTCTTGCATCTGAATTCAAATTTACAATGGTTTTTTTTTTTTGGTCAAGTGATTTTACAATGTTTTTTTAGTATCCTGTTTCAAATAAATCACAAACTAAAAGTGATTTTAGATTTACCTTCTGTATGTAAGAACCGTGTTTTATACGTTAATGAAAACGGAAAAATATTATCATAGTATCCAAAACCTAACTCACCACCACGCCTTTCCTTATGGAGAACCAAACTAAAAAAAAAAAAAAAAAACCTAAGAACTGTCCAACTTGTCATGATTATGAATCATAATAAATCTGATTGTTAACTCATTGGTTAATTAGTAATAGATGATTAGTAGTTGATATACAGTGTTACGCAAGCCTTCTTTTGACTTTGGCAGAGTTCATTGGTTGAAGTAGACTCGAGCAACTCTGTTTCTGGTGTTGTGAAATTTGCTCAACATGACAAGAAGACAGAATTAGACAGTCTTTTGATATTTACACAGAAGAAAAAAAAAACTAAATGACTTGACAAGGACAAAACAAGATAAAACGAACTAAAGCCACTAGTCACGAAAAAAGGAGCAAGTCCTATATTTCAGCAGCCGCACTAACGACGACTTGTGCAAAGACCTGTGAGTCTACGCCTTTACTAGCTCCCACTTATCATTAACATTTGCTATATAATAAGCTCATTACACTGAAGAGTTTCACAAATCACAGAGTGAATATAACAAAAAAAAAAAAAGAGAGAGAGAGAGAATGGGTAAGAACAACAACAGAATCCACATGCAATTTGCAATTCTCGCAATAGTTTTAACCACTGCAATAATGGTGAAAGAAGCTACAAGCATTTCCATTTGCAACATCAGTACAAACAACTTGAATAAATGCCGTCCAGCCGTCACTGGAAACAACCCTCCACCTCCGGAACCCGACTGCTGCGCAGTGGCAAAAACGGCTAACCTACGATGCCTCTGTTCGTACAAGGCTTTTCTCCGCAGATACGGGATGGAACCATCTAATATCAGGCCTCTCCTAGCCAAGTGTGGTATAAGTCCTCCCTCCTGTTTGTAAGGTAAGAAATCAAAGTAACCGTTGGAGTTTGTTGTTTTTTAAATTTTTCTGTAAAGAGAGAATAATCTTATGTTTGTTTTGATGTTTGTTCCTTTTGTAACATGCAGCTTGATAAACTGAGCTGAAGACAGGCCGGTCTACTTCAGACTCTTGCCCTGAAGTCTCTCAAGCGATAATATGTATTGCTGTGTTGTGCTGCTCTGATTCGAATAAATTATCTACTTTGCAATGATTTTTCAATCACATTGTCGATTACTTAGATGAACCATGTTCTATACATATTAATTATGAAAAAGAATAAAGTAATGTTTTTCTTTTTAGTGTGAAATCTTTATGCTCTACTTAAGTTTCTTGATTATGATCTTAAAAAATTGACTCTTTTTTTTTTTTTTTTTTTTTGAGCAAAGAAAACAATACTTTGACCAAAGAAACCAAATACTTTTTATGCCTCTTCCCTGCAAAGAAACCAAATAATAATTATTCAATTTTAATTTATGAAAGGAGAAAGAGAGCAAAAAAATGCCAATAATAATTACCATAAGCTCCCTCATGTGTAATTTGCAGACAAATTCAACTCAAAAGACGACTTGACTACAAAGACTTGAGAGTCTTCAACCCATATCATAGGCTCTTTCTAGCTTTCACTTTAGCATTAACTTGTTTATTATAAGAAGCTATTAAATTTAAGGATTTCATGGTATTATTAGTCAAGCAAGAGGTAGACATAAAGAGAGAATGGATTAGAATAATACCAGATCTCTTGTGAAATTTGCATCTCATGCAATAGTTTTCGCCGCCCTGGTGTTGATGGAAGAACCTACGAGCATTCCCGTATACGCCTCTTCTAGACAAGTGTGGTATTATAAACAGTCATTCTCCTGTTTTTATTTTGTAAAGACAGAGATGTCTTACGTTTGTTTTGTTGTTCCTTGTGTAACACGCAGCTTGAAGAACTAAGACAAGACAGGCCGTATGCCGCATACTTTGTCTCGACCCGCATATTTGAATAAAGCAATGCCTCTGCAGATTCAAGTTTTAGGAATTGACCCATCTAAAGTCGCGGCTCTTGTAGCCAAATGTGAGGTTACAACAGTCCCTCCTTCTTGCCAAGGTATTTGTCTATTTGATGTGGTTTTATTGAATTTTAATAGTAAGATCTTGAAAACAAATGTAACGTTTTGTATTCGCGCAGCTTGAAGAACTGACCTGAGACAGGTCTCTAAGATGCTAACTGTAGACTTCGTTGATTCTTCTCATGCATCAGAATTTCAATTTACAATGGTTTTTTATTTATTTTTCTTCAAGTGATTATACATTGTTTTTTAGTGTTATGAACCAATCCACTTGTTGACAATTGGTTTGAAAACTGATCTTTAACTTATAAGTGTGGTAAATTAGTACTAGATGATAAACAATTTTCTCAGTTGATATTGTGTTATACAAGCTTTCTTTTAACTTTGGCAAAGTTGGTCGAAGTAGACTCAGAACAGTCAAACGAGAAGCCATTATAGTCACGCAAAAGGAGCAAGTCCTGTATTCAGCAGCCGGAGACTAAAGTAAAGTCTCCCACATTTGCCAGTTTGTTTATTACACGTTAAACTCAAACGATGACTAGTCCAGAAAACAGACCCGTTAGTCTACGCTTTTACTAGTCTTACCTATATTTATCATTAACGTTGCTAATATAATAAGCTCATTATACATTTAAGAGTTTCACAAATGACAATAGAGTTGAGAGAGAGAGCGATAATATAAGGAAAAGAGAGAATGGGTAAGAACAACAACGGAATCCACATGCAATTTGCAGTTCTCGCGATAGTTTTAACCGCTGCAATAATGGTGGATGAAGCTACAAGCCTTTTTATTTGCAACATTGACACAAACAACTTGGAGAAATGCCGTCCAGCCGCCACTGGAAACAACCCTCAACCTCCGGGACGGGACTGCTGCGCCGTGATCAAAGCCGCTAATCTACAATGCCTCTGCCCGTACAAGCCTTTTATCTCCAGATACGGGTTTGATCCATCTAAGGTCAGGCCTCTTCTAGACAAGTGTAGTATAAACACTCCTCCCTCCTGTTTTTTTTTTTGACGATACACTCCTCCCTCCTGTTTCTAAGGTGAGAAATCAAAGTAACCGTAAGATTTTGCTGTTCTTCCGGTAAAGACAGAGATGTCTTCAATTCGTTTGTTTTGTTGTACCTTGTGTAACACGCAGCTTGAAGAACTGAGTTGAAGACAGGCCGGTATGCCGCATACGTTAACTCGACGTGAAGTCATGTCTCTTAGTGTTGTTATTCGAATAAATCACCACTTTGCAATGATTTTTCAGTCACCTTATATATCTATAAAGAAGAACCATTTTCTATATATTAACGAAAAAAGTACTGGCTTTTCGCTAAGTCAATTGTGTACAAATTAGTTTCTTGTTTACCAAGAAACTCGTCAAGAAATCAAATCATAAAAAACTGCAAGACTCTGTGAGACAGATTTATTTTGTCTCCTTTTCTGACTTTACTAAAAATTGTTTAATTAATTTGTTAATGTACCGCAACGTCCTTGAAGTTTCTTCACGTCTTCTAAGCAACTAGTAGTAAAACAACAAACTCCTTTCCAAGGAATGTAAAAAACCACAGAACATCCACGATCATATGCATGTAGTTATATTAATTTAAAAGTTCAAATCTTCATTCTCATAAACCCTAACAAAGTGGCATGATATATTCAGTTCAAATCTTAGTGAACAACTCACGACACCACTTAAAATTACTAGTTTTGATGATATTCAACCAATCATCTCTTTGACCAAAATAGAATATGACGGTCAAAAAGAACAAAATAGAATATAACGTGTGGGATAAGCTATATAATCAACCCTTTAAGAAAAAAAAGTAACTATATAATTAAGAAATCTGTTAAACAATTAAAGAAGATACTTCATTAACCTCAGTTTCCTTTGTATTATGTAACTCTAAAGTAAAGAGAAAAGACATTGATATTGAATGCTAAAGGGTAATATTTGTTACAGTTTACTACAATATAAAAAAGCCCTATAAAAAATGCAATGACAGAGTTGGTGTTTGACAAAAGAAAAAAAAAAAGTTGGTAAGAAATAAACGCAGTAGTAAAAAGCTTTTATTGGGATGCAAAACCGTCTTTATTAAAATTCAAAACACAGCCTCTTTAGAAAATATGTATATATGAACAACACTTTCAATATTTTTTATGAAAGATGCAAAACCGATTTATCATATTTCAAATTCTTATAGGTAATAATATTGTATGACAAAGTTGTTAATGTGATCCTCTTTGACTTGTGTTTATGTCATAACTGCTACAAGTGTCAGTCGTCTCAACATTAATAAGTGTAAGTAATGTTTTTTTTTTGTTAAATGGCAAAGTGCAAGTAATGTTCACTCTTATTTTTTTTTCCTCTCACATAAACACTCTGTTTTTGTTTTCATTATGATGGCAGAACCGGTTACTTTTTCAAGCTGTTAATATAAGGAAGGTAGTGGGTTGTATCTTCCTCTTAACGCAGAGAGAGAGAGATCAGAGAGAAACATGAAAAAACTTTCAAAGACTCTGAGTGGCATTGCTAAGAACAAGGTTTCAATGTCCAACGGTCGTGTCGTGGCATCAAACCAATGGTATCCAGGATCTTGTGCTAAGAACAAGGTTTCAATGTCCAACGGTCGTGTCGTGGCATCAAACCAATGGTATCCAGGATCTTGAAGAAGAAGAAGAAGAAGAAGAAGAAGAAGAAGAAGAAGAAGAAGAAGAAGAAGAAGAAGAAGAAGAAGAAGAAGAAGAAGAAGAAGAAGAAGAAGAAGAAGAAGAAGAAGAAGAAGAAGAAGAAGAAGAAGAAGAAGAAGATGAAGATGAAGGCTCGCTCAAAAAACAAGAAGATGAAGATGAAGGCTCGCTCAAGAAAATGCAGTTTATTCCTTTCCCCGAAGGCTACATCGGCGGCGGCGGCTTTTTGGTCGAGAAAAAGGAGAAGACTGACAAATCCACTGGCACCAAGTCTTCCTCTTCCTCTGCTAAAGGCATGAACTACAACTACGAGCAGGGGACAGCGAAACCAGATTATGGTGGTGGTTGCAGTGGCTGTCATGGGTGCAGTCGTTGCCTGGGATGTAGCGGTGGGTGTCGCTACCGCTCCCGGTGGCTCCAACGAATAAATGTAACTTTTTATTTTTTTTAAATGTGTCTGTGTTATTTTTCTTAGTTTTTATAATGTTTTTTTCTTTATGTGTGATGCGTGGAGTATGTAACGCTTAATTAAAGTTAATTAAATGTTAAATTTGACCTAAATCTAGATAATTTCATCGAAATTGTAGAAATGATGTAAAATATTTGTGAGAATCACTATAACCAACATATCAATCAACACAAATATAATGATGTTAACAATTAATCGTGTCAATTGAGATACTATACCAGTATAAATATTGGTAGTAACTTTCCATGAACAATTTTGGAAAGTTAATATATTCAGTTTTAGAAAGTGAATGTCTAATTGTTTTGTGGTTCGTAGATGAAACATGAGCTCCTAATTAGTCCTACGTACTCCTCTATACTATACGGAGGCAATTAATGTTAGATATTTCGTTAATAAGCGAGAGTGCGACGCTGACTATAGTATAATTGAGTTACATACTTAAACCGACGGAGGCATACATATTTGAAATCTCAATTGTTGATAATCGTTTTTTTTCTATCGAAAAGTTAGGTTAGGTATACAAATCACAAATATAATTCCATCGAAAATCCTAGTATGAATTATGTATTTTTCTACTATAATAATATGTCAATCAGTATAGAAAGAGTAACTTATTTAGAGTCCTTAAGAGATAGGAAGTACCATCCTTCATTAAGTTTATAAATCAAAGAAATACTCTCACTTCATATGATTCGCATACGAAAGAGTGATTGCATTTTAGCCAACGAGAAATCTTCAATCATGCACAGTAGAAAAAGACAATTAAAAAAGTTACAATATCGGACATTCAATGAAATACACTATTTTTATACCATAGAAAATATTATTTCATAAAGCCATGCATATTCTATGACTAACATTCCAGCTTCATACGTGAGTTCTTTAGAAATACAATGATAAGAATTAGGAAATATATATGATGGTAATCAAGAGAGTACATGTTCCCTGAACAAAACATATATCCATAATCCATTGATCCATGATTTCGCACGTCTTTTTTTTTGATGATATTAAAAGAACATATTAGGGCTACTATATGACTCGGGAAATTAAAATCGTACCAAGATTATGCTTATTATTTTTTTTTTTTTTTTTTTTTCTGAAAGATATCTACTTTTTATATAGTGGCACAACAACAATTATATTTACATAATTCAAGGAGATCTAACTCTCATCTCCAAATCTTTGATTTTTTATGACATCACATAACTGTAATGATTTAAGAACCGAACCGGATGTCGAGCCAGATATTATATACCTTTTGGACATGGTTTAACCTGGTTCGAATCATTTGGACGGGTTCACTTTTTACTACTGTGTTTACATATCTCATTGTTTGAATCTTATTTTTGTTTGTTAATTTGTTTAATTCTTTTTAAAAAGATGTGTAATTTAAAGCGGTAAATCTTTTCTGTCAAGAGGAATATAATAATAGTATTAAAAACCACAGAACACCCCACGATCATATATATATACATAGTTATATTTAGAGAATGTAAAAGTTGAATTCTTCTTCATTCTCACAAACCCTAACAAAGTGGCATGATGTGATCGCTTGGTAAACAACTCATGATATTCAAATTCAACCATCTCTTTGAACAAAATGTAGAATATAACGTGGATAACTATATATATAACTAAGAAAACATAAAGAAGATAACCAACCCTCTAAAAAAAAGTAACATGAATATATAACTATATAATTAGCTAAATTAAGAAATCTGTCAAATAATTAAAGAAGATGTACTTCATGAAACTCGGTTCCGTATTAACATCACAAAGTAAAGAAAACGAAAGATTAAACAAAAACAAAAACAAAAATAGAGAAAAAGAAAGTGATATGAATGCTAAAGGGAAATATTTGTTTGAAAATATAATATTTTCAGTGACAAAAGAGTTGGTAAACACGGTAGTAAAAAGTTTTTATTGCAATGTGAAGTGTACAGAGCACGCCCATCGTCTTTGGAAAATGCATACTGTATGACCAAAACACTTTTATTATCCTTAAATAAAAAGCCAATTCCACATATTTCATATTCGTATACTTAATATTATTGTACGAAAAAGATTTCAATGTGATCCTCTTTGACTCGTGTTTGCGATACAACTGTACTAGTTGAAAACTAGCAATGTGAAACAGAGAGAAACAGAACAGCGGCTGAAAAATATATCTTCATTACATAAATCTCAAGTTACAACTTATGTCATATTTATAGTAGAACACACAACCCTAATGATTACTGAGATGACAAGGTTGATCTCTGACAAGTGTCCCTATCAATAACAAACGATTGATGATGCTAAAGGAGCATATCTGTTCTGCACTTGGACTGTAGTGTGAGCTGGTTGCAGTGTACGGTACAAGGCACATGGAGCATATCTTGCTTCCTCTTTGTTTCCATTAGTCACAAGAGCAAGTTGGCAAATTGCAATAGGCTTCTTATCTTCAAGGCCCATCTTCTTTTCTTTGTTACTCCTTACATCCCCCCGCAAACTTTATGTGGGAGGACTGACCACACCAAGTTTGTATCGAAGATCACTAAACACTTGAAGTGGTAGAGACTTCGTGAATATATCCGCAAGCTGATGAGCAGAAGGGATGTGATAGACGACAAGTGAACCATCTGCAACCTGCTCTCGGACATAGTGGTAATGAACCTTAAAATGCTTAGTTTTCTTGTGCAGAGTCGGATTAGCAGAGAGATATACTGCAGACAGATTGTCACAGTATAACTCAGGTGCTTTAGTAGTAGGCATACCAATATTCGCCAGAAGATCCACTAACCAATTCACCTCTGCAGCTGTGTCAGACAGACAACGGTATTCAGCTTCTGTGGAGCTACGAGAAACCGAAGTTTGTCTCTTTGCAGACCAAGAAATGAGATTACTCCCCAAGAAGGTGCAAAAGCCACTCGTAGAGCGGCTTGTAGTTGGACAACCAGCGTAATCACTATCACTGTAGGCTCTCAAAGTGAAGTTTGCTTCCTTTGAAAAGTTGACACCATAATCCACAGTTCCTTTAACATATCTGATGATTCTCTTGAGCAAGTTGAAGTCTGCAACAGTCGGCATATGCATTCTTTGACATACTAGATTGACAGCAAACTGTAGGTCTGGTCTTGTAACTGTGAGATACTGAAGTTTACCAGCAAGACTTCTGAAAAACGTAGGTTGATCAAATACATCATCTTGACCTTTGACCTTTTGAAGCTCAAGAGGAAGTGGTGTATCAGCCGGAGCACAGTCTGCCATACCAGCTGCAAGAAGTAGGTCTTCTGCATATTTATGTTGATTCAGAAACAAACCTTCAGAGTGATAATGCGCTTGAATCCCCAAAAAATAACTGAGCCTGCCCAGATTTTTCATACGAAACTCCTGATTAAGACATTGTAGAAGCTCATCGATCAACACTTTGTTATCGCCTGTTAGAGCCATGTCATCAACATACAGCAAGAGAATAATGATGTCATTGTCTTTGAGGTATACGAACAGAGAAGGGTCTTTAAAGCTGCATTCAAACCCAAATTTCAGTAAAAAATTACTGAACTTGTCAAACCAGGCTCTGGGAGCCTGCTTCAATCCATAGATAGCTTTGTTAAGCTTCCAAACATTCGAAGGATTCTCATTGTCGACAAACCCTGGAGGTTGTTTCATGTACACTGTTTCAGTTAGATCCCCATGAAGAAACGCGTTTTGCACATCGAGTTGTTTGAATTCCCAATTCAAGGTTGTTGCAGCATGAAGAATCAAGCGCACTGTGGCAGTTCGAACTACAGGACTATATGTCTCAAGAAAGTCCACTCCTTCCTCCTGGTCATACCCCTTAGCTACAAGACGAGCTTTAAGCCTATCTAGGCTGCCATCAGCTTTCAATTTTGTTCGAAACACCCATCTGCAGCCAAGAACGTTCATGTTTGGAGTATGCGGAACTGACGTGAACGTGTTGGTTTGAACGAAAGACTCATATTCATCACCCATAGCAGCTGTCCAACCTGGATGTTTGAGTGCTGTAGAAATTGTTTTTGGCTCCTTGATTGTTGTATGAGTAACATGGAGAGCATATTTTGGATTTGGTTTACGCATCCCATCTTTTCCTCTTGTAATCATAGCATGATCATTGACTGTAGGAGCTTGCAATGGGGGAAAATCATCCGTGGTAAAAAGTTGTTCATCACTAGAGGTTGAAGAAGTACTATTAGTGTCAGTGCGATCCGGAGAAGTGAGAGGAGCTGCAGGAGTAGCAGGTGACTCTGATGCAGGCGACTCTGATGCGAGAGGAGTAGTCTCTGTAGTGTCGTGATCAACAGAGACTGATGCAGGCTCAGCTGTAACAGAAACTGCAGAATCAGATAGTACTGCAGGAACCTGAGATGATGAGATAACTGATGCATCAGAAGCATTTGGGGTCAAGAAACTTTGTTGCCAGGCTGTAAGAAGCGGTGTTGTTGCTTGAGGAATAAGAGCAGAGTAATCTGTTTCAAAAGGATAAACATGTTCCTCAAAAAGAACGTGTCGACTTATGTAGACCCGACCAGTTGGAGGATAAACACATCTGTACCCCTTGTACTTTGCATTGTAGCCAAGGAAGACACACTTGAGCGACTTAGGATCGAATTTGTTGGAGCCGTAAGCTCTCAGTGTAGGATAACAGGTGCTACCAAAAACCCGGAGGTGAGAATAGTCTGGCTTTGCTGCAAACAGAACCTCATGTGGACTCTTAAAACCTTGATGAACAGAAGTTGGCAACAGATTACTGAGATAATTCGCTGTGAAGAACGCCTCAACCCAGTAAGCTTGCGGAACCTTACTCTGAAACATCATGCTAAGCCCCAGTTCAGTCAAATGTCTGTGTTTTCGTTCTGCTAAGCCGTTTTGTTGTGGCGTGTGAGGACATGATATTAGTTGTTGGATTCCATTGTTTGCAAGATGAGTTACAAATTGGTTGCTAACAAATTCACCACCTCCATCACACTGAAACATCTTGATTTTTTGACTAAACTGATTCTCAACAAGTCTTTGAAACAGAAGAAAAACTGAGTAGAAATCAGACTTATGCTTCAAAGGGTAAAACCAACAATATCTTGAAAAATTGTCAACAATGATAACATAATAATTAAACCCTTGAGTAGACTTAACAGGAGCAGGACCCCATAAGTCACAATGCAGTCTCTCAAGTGGTCTAGTAGCAACAAAAGTTGAAGAAGTGAAAGGTAACTGAGCACTCTTTCCAAGTCTGCAAGATTCACATGACTTGTTGGTGTGTTTATTGACAGAAATAGCTGCAGTTGAGGAGAGGTGTTGAAGAATCTCTGCACTCGGGTGCCCCAAACGGTTATGCCAGACATCATCACTAGTAGCAAGCTGTCGCATGGAATAGAAGGCACTGATTGCAGGGTTGTTCAACACATAGTAATCCTTACTCCTGCTTCCTGTTGTGAGGAGCTGCTTGGTATGCTTGTCCTTTACACACACACCATCAGAATCAAACTTAACAGAACAAGGATAATCATCACAAAGTCTAGAGACTGAGAGCAGTGACCTAGTGACATTCGGGCAAACTAGCACATCGTTTAGAGGGAGATATTTACCTGAGAGAGTCTGAAGAGGAACAGAGCCAATGTGAGTAATTGGTAAGAATTCTCCATTTCCAACCATTACAGAGTCGTTCCCTTGATATGGTTGTGCCTGCTGCAAGTTTGCTGTCGAGTTTGTAATATGAGCTGTTGAACCACTATCTGGTAGCCACTCGTTACCAGTGTGTTGTTCACCCTCTGAGATTCTCATAGCAGCTAAGGCAGTTGGTAGTTCAGGTTGCACATACTCCTCATTATAGCGGTTGTAACAATCAAAAGCACTATGACCATACTTTCCACAGATTTGACAAGTTGGGCGAGCTCCACCAGTTTTGTTCTGTCTGTTAGAGCTGTTCTGATTGTTGATGTGTTGAGAGAAGCCACGACCTCTAGTGGAATAATTTCCTCGTCCTCTGGATCCACCATTAGATCGTCCTCCGCGATTGTTAGAGCCTCCTCTATCAAAATAGCTCTTCTCAGCCTGAAAAGCTAGATGTGGTGTGACCATAGAGGCTGAAGCATACTTCTTCAGTTTATCATCAAAAGCAGTGACTTTAAACACCACATCTTCATAGCAAGGTCCAGGAACAGTATCCATGGAGTGTTCAATCACGGTAGCAACAGACTCATAATCTTTGCCCAAACCAGACAGTAAACCATGTATTTTCTCCAAATCATTCATCGGATAACCAATAGAGTCAAGCTGATCAAAAATTTGCTTAAGTTCACTAAGATAATCTTCCATCGTTCGACCTAACTTATCACAAGCTCTCAAGCGGTTTTGCAAATCGAACTTTCTAGTGGTGGAGACTCTATTAAACTTTTTAGCAAGAGCCATCCATACCTCATGAGCCGAGTGCATCCCGTAGACTACTCTGAGTGCTGGTTCTGACAGAGAGCCGAAGATCCAAGCCATGACAAGCTGGTCATTACGCATCCACTTCGCAAAGTCTGGATTTGGTTCTTCAGAGGGTCCTTCATCAGAGTTAACGGACCGAGTTGCTGAAGGACGAACAACAGAACCATTGACATATCCCAGAAGCATTTGCGGTGAGAGAAAAGACTCAAACTGAGTTTTCCATAAGAGATAGTTGGACTCTGTTAGCTTGAGAGTCACAACTTGAGAAATAGAAAGAGCAGAAGAGAGGGAGTCATCAGGAGCCATAGATCGTACTACTGATGCTCTGATACCATGAAAGCTAGCAATGTGAAACAGAGAGAAACAGAGCAGCGGCTGAAAAATATATCTTCATTACATAAATCTCAAGTTACAACTTATGTCATATTTATAGTAGAACACACAACCCTAATGATTACTGAGATGACAAGGTTGATCTCTGACAAGTGTCCCTATCAATAACAAACGATTGATGATGCTAAAGAAGCATATCTGTTCTGCACTTGGACTGTAGTGTGAGCTGGTTGCAGTGTACGGTACAAGGCACGTGGAGCATATCTTGCTTCCTCTTTGTTTCCATTAGTCACAAGAGCAAGTTGGCAAATTGCAATGGGCTTCTTATCTTCAAGGCCCATCTTCTTTTCTTTGTTACTCCTTAGTGTCAGTCGCGATATTTATAAGTAAGTAATGTTCACTTTTTTTTTTTCCTCACATCATCACTCTGTTTTTACTGAAGAGATCAATAGATCATTATGATGCATTGATGCTAGAACAATAGTTAGTAATAGACTTCTACTTCTACTTTTTTCAGCTGTTAAAGCATAATTTTTTTTCCCCGAAATACAAATACTAGTAAACCCCGATCAAAATGTTTCTTTCATTTAATTGATTTTTGATAAATAAAGCGATAAATACTTAAAATGTGTATTCAAGTTTTTGAACGTCATTTTAGTCAAAACCTGATAAGATATTAAACTGAACGTGATCAATTTATAAAAAAAAAAAATAGGATCATAAATTATAGATATTATATTTGTAGAATTTCAAAGTTTTCTTGATAGTTTGTAATGTGTATGTGTACGTAAGAGTATTATTCCTGTTGTTCAAATGTAGGTACATATGTATAGTAATAGTAGTATTATACGATTTGGTTTAGGGAATGACCATCATTACCTATACAACTCTTATTAGTATGATATCTTCACTTATTTCTATATTCGAGTAAAATTGTTGTTACAATATTAGAGAGAGACGGGTGAATAGAATACATATATTAATATTAATATACAATGCCTGGTCTTTAGACTATATAAGGAAGGCAGTGTAGTGGGTTGTAACGTAGGTGTGTTTCCTAGCTTCTTGTTGTTGTTGTTGTTGGCCTAGTTGGCTAGTTCTTAAATGTATTGTTCTGAACGTTATCATTATGTGTGATCCCGGATCACTGATCCGTCTAGTAATATTATTTAACTAAAGATAAATCGCATTATATGACTCCTAGAAACAATATTCTGATCCGTCTAGTTATCTATAACAAAGTCAAAGCAATATATTTCAAATTTTGTACTCGTACATAGTCATTACTTGGGATTGAATTGTTACAATGTATATCCAAACAACAAAAAATCTTCTGGGAGAAGACAGTGTACAGCAAGGAGAAGAAGTATCCCAAAGAGCTCGTTGGCAAAACTCTTCTGGGAGCATCGCAAGGTTGGGGCATTTCTTGGGAGGGCCTTACCTTGCATCTCACGGATCTGTACAAGCCGTGTGTTTCACCTTCAAAAGTCATATCACTACCTCCACTTGGGCTCGAGTATAAACCCACAACCCATGCCACGGAACTGTCTCTCTCTTCTTCTGATCCTCTCCAAGACGACTTTTTTGTGGCTGCAAAGTTCAATGAGTATCATGTAAGTGTTTGCAAACCTCGTTGGGACTCTGAGTGGACTCACATCGGGACCGCTTACTGATACGGTTCATCAAACTTATTTCAGGAGAAAGACTTTGGGGAATGCAAATAATGAGAAGCAGGGATGCGTTTTGCCATGTCAGCAGGTCGTCGCTAGAAGTGAAGACTCGGGTTGACACCGAGGGTTTGCCGTTTTGAAGATAAGAAGAATAAATAGAGTCGTTGAGCTCTTCCTCTCTTTTATGTTAAATCTGAGTTTGTTAGCTTCAAGAGATGTTCTTGAGCTCTCGAGTGATGTACTCGGGTATTGATCAATGTTGATCATTGCTTATTCAGTTTAACAGCTAAACAGTTACAGATTCCCTCTTGTTCTCTCTTCTGATTCTTTGATTTACAATCTCTGTAATTCTCAGATCCATTCTAATTGAATATAGTGTTGATTTGCAATTGAGATCTATCAACAATCTATCACTTACTCTCTTTTACCAGCCTCTAAGCTCATGTTCTCCAAGAGAGACCAAGCCTTCCACATTACCAGTTTTAAGGGTCCCTACATGGGTTCGCTGTATCTCAGCAACTACAAAGAGATCAAGCATAAAGATATACGCCTAAGAAATATGCCTAAGATTCCACAGGCAGGTTGGGAGATGTTGGATAATTGTTCCATAACCAACCACTTAGTGGAATCTCCCTCTGGTGAACTTTTCTTCATCAAGTGGTATGTATTCTTTCATTAGTAGTTTAGCTACTTTTAATTCAATCAAGGCAGAGTAAAGATATTGAGCTACTTGTTTTCCTCTGTCTAGGTACGCACAGTGTATTCACCAAGAGGACGAAGATGGTGATTTGGAATTTGCCCACAGCAGTACTAAGCGGTTCAATGGTCTTTAAGCAAGATGGGATGAGCAAAGACTTTTGTTACACTGAAGATATTGGAGATCTCTGCATCTTCCTTAGTAACAGTGAACCCTTCTGTCTCTCAGCAAGCTTGTACCCGGGGCTCAAACCTAACTCCATCTATTACATTGGCCCTAGACATGGTTGTTACGATCTAGCTTCTGGTACGAACCGTCCCTTCCCTTTTGATCAATTTGGCAAACCCTCGCGGGTCAGTGCCCCTTACTGGATCTTTTCGACCTCTCCTCTGAGTTCTAACTAGGATCTAGAACTGCCTTGTGGTTTGTGTGATTTAAGATTTGGATTTTATAATTTATATATTAACGTTCTCTGGTGTTCTGTCATTATATTCCTTGTAATGGATTAAGTTAAAATCCCTTATGCATCATAGTATGTCACAAGGCTGGAAAAATACAGAGGTGCTTGTTAAGTTTCAAACAACATAAAGAATCTTAAGGTCGTTTCATTTTCATTGGCTTGTTCTTACATGACAAGAGGAAAGACTTTTGATTAACAAGGACAAAACACGATCATACGACCAAAAGCCATCAGACCTATATTTCACCAAAAGTCTCCCACATTTGTCTGTTTGTGTACACGTTTAACTCATACAGCAACTTGGCTGAAAAAAAAACCCGTGACTCCACGCTTTTACTAGCTCACACTTAACGTTAACGTTGCTATATAATAAGCTCACTACATTTGAGAGTTTCACAAATCACAATAGAGTTGAGAGGGAGTGAAGATAAGAAAAAGAGAGAATGGGTAAGAACAACACCATAATCCTCTTGCAATTTGCTGTTCTCGCGATAGTTTTAACAATAGTGAAAGAAGCTACAAGCATTCCCATTTGCAACATCGACACGAACGACTTGGAGAAATGCCGTGCAGCCGTCTCTGGAAACAACCCTCCAGCTCCTGGACCGGACTGCTGTGCAGTGGCCAGATCCGTTAATCTACAATGCCTTTGCCCGTACAAGCCTTATCTCTCCAGTTTCGGGATTAACCCATCTAAGGTCAGGCCTCTTCTAGCCAAGTGTGGTATAAACAGTCCTCCCTCATGTTTCTCAGGTAAGCAATCAGAGTAACCGCAAGATTTTACTGTTCTTTCTGTTAAAAGAGAGGGAATCTTACGTTTGTTTTGTTGTCCCTTTTGTAACACGCAGCTTGAGGAACTGAGCTCAGACTCTGTCTTGCTCTGAAGTCTCTAAGCGACTCTGTCTTACCCTGAAGTCTCTAAGCTACAATATGTCATGTGCTGTTCTGATTCGAATAAGTTCTCAAATCACCTTCTCTATTACATAGATAAACTATGTTCTATATTACTACATACTGTATTATGAAAAGAATAAAGTACTTTCTACTTTCTTGATTATCTAGAAACTTGTCTCCTTATGCCTATTCCCTGCAAAGAACCCACAATATAATTGTCAAGAAATGTAAAATCATTCAATGTTTTCATTGAGAAAAGGCCATACATTTGACAAAATAACAAAACAAGGACGCGTTTGTAGTCGACAATATTTGGAAAAGGACTGTGCACAATATGATAGCATCTTAACATTTACTTTATAAATCTAAATTAATGTTGTCTTAATCATTTCTAGCAATGTAGAGAGCAAAAAAAAAATGACAACAATAATTACCATAAGATCCCACATGTGTCTGTTTGCAATTGCTGACCCTTTCAACTTAAAAGGACGACTTACTACAAAAGACTAGAGAGTATTCAACCCATATCATACGCTAGCTTCCACTCAAAAGACGACTTAACTACAATTTCAACTCAAAAAACGACTTGACTACAAAAGACTAGAGAACTCTTCAACCCATATCATACAATCTTTCTAGCTTCCACCTTAGCATTAATTTGTTTATAAAAAGCTTCTTAAATTTAAGGGTTCCATGGTTATTAGTCAAGAGAGAGGTAGACATAAAGAGAGAATGGATAAGAATAATACCAGATCCTTTCTGAAATTTGCAGCTCTTGCAATAGTTTTGTCTGCCTTGGTACTGATGGAAAAACCTACGAGCATTCCAGCATGTAACATCAACGCAAATTATTTGGAGAAATGCCGTCCAGCCGTCACTGGAGACAACCCGCCGTCTCCAGGCAAAGAATGCTGTCTAGTCCTCCAAGCAGCCAACTTGGAATGCATTTGCAGATCCAAGTCTTACCTCCCCGTTTTAGGGGTATACCCGTCTAAAGTACAGGCTCTTCTGAGCAAATGTGGCGTTACAACAATCCCTGCTGCTTGCCAAGGTAAAATCAAAGTACCATGGAACTATTAGAAACTGGTAGATTAGTAGGATCCGGATATTAAGTAAAGAAAGACTTACGTTTATTTTGTTCTTCTTTCTGTAAACGCAGCTTCAAAGAACTGAGTAGGAGATAGACCGTCTGAGTTTGCTTGATCTTGTCCTGCAACTGATCTGAAGTCTCTTATTTACAATGTATCTTTAAAGTTCTGATCCAAATAAATCACAGACTTGCAATGATCTTTAATCACTTTATGTATATAGAAGAACCATATACATTAACGAAAACGTTAAAATATTGTCTTATAGCTACATTGACTATCCTACTTTCTTGATTATCCAAAAAAAACTAAACTCATCATGTCCTTCCCGCGGAGATCTCATGACTATTCTGCAAAACAAAAACAGAGAATCATTCGCTTATCATGATGAATATTGTAAGCACCTCTGCCCGGATGTACTTATAAATCCGGTTACACATTCTTGATCAGCCGAGGTGCTTTTGCTGCAAATTACATAACTATATTTGAGTAGTAACTTGTGGTAATAATAGAGGGTATACCTAGCATTCTGGTTGGTTTTCTCGACGAGGTCCACCGAAGATAGGCCTCATGTATTTGTCATCGAACTTTCTCCAGTAGCGGTGGATGGTGTAGACAGGTTGTTCCATCAGAAGGGAGATACTATCTTTAGCTCTATTGAAGTTTGTGGAAGCGGACTCGTCAAACGAAAGAAGAGGAAGTGTCGCATCTTCCTTCGGGGAACCTGGCTCAGTGCGTTTACCTCTATTTCCCGTGTTGTTGTGACTTGCATCATGAGGAAGCAGATAGTTCACAAGTGGCTTTGTGAGGAAACCAAAGACCTGTTTCGTTACATGAAAAAGAAATTCTTTTGATCTTTACGCTGGTAGAAAACTTTGAGCAGGGCCATATACTAAGGAAAGGAAGTTGTATTTGTTTTACCAGTGTGGTAAAGAGGACAACAATAGTGGTGTTGGTGACCATGGCAGCATTCACAGGATCCAACGTAACTCCGGAGTATGTGAACTTGCACATCAAACATATACCAAAATGAGATATAATGGAAATTTTACCAATATAATGTAAAAGAAATCTATGAATGTGCAAAAAGAAAAAACCTGCTTGAAAGCCAGAGCGATTGAGACAGCACCCCGCATAAGCCCCGCCCACCAAATGATCACCTATAAAGTATACAAAGAGCGAACTTCACAACAGACACTTTGCCATTCTCAGATCATATACTTAAGATTTTGAGCCGAGCTGTTGTGCTTCTGATAATATAGCTGAAAGAAACAAAGGCTAAACCTGGTGCTTAAATGTGATAGACTCGTTTCTTTCAGTGTGTCTATTCATGAAATTTGTTAAGACTGAGAGCGGGAACACAAATGCTGCTCGTCCAAGTAATACGAATGCGGTTATGACACTAGAGACACCCAGAGTACCCCCAACACTGCAAGAAGATGATTTATGTTATGTCTTCATAAGGAAGAGATTTTAGCTCTTTCATGTCATCACCACAGCTTAAGAAACATGATAGAAGAAATATACAAGGTTCATATCATAATGCTGTGTTTTGTTTTGACAGAACGTCCTAAACGCTATACCTTAAGCTGCTTGTCTTCCACTTTGTAACATCAAGAGCATCTGTTCCAACATACAAAAATATGAATGTCTCCGCAATAAAGGACATCATCGCAAAAACATGCCTGAAAAATAGAGATGAACATTCAGACAAAAGTGATTTCTGCATCGAGACTTCAGAGATATCAATAATTGTCTGAAACATTGCCTGGAAGTGATTCTTGAACTCTCTGTCACATTATATGATGCATAATGCGACATTAAAACACCACAGAAGAAAACAGTGAGAATTCCGCTTAATGAGAAGAGCTGCAAGAGAACAAGAACATAGAGCTAAAACATAAAAATGCTGCATTCAAATTCCAAATGAACACTTAAAAAATATGAGACGAGTCTTTGATTCAAGCTGGGTTTAACTGATTGCTTATTACAGTAATGGAGTATTACCTCAGCCAACATATATGAAAGGTAAGCCATTAGAACCATGATGGCCAGTTCGCGTGTTGTTGAATGTCTGTTAGCAACCATATAGTTAACGAGATCAATATACAGGCACATTTGAAGCATGCAACTTAACTTATTGACAGCAATCAACTTAAGGCTGAGATGACAAATTTGCAAGTTTAGTGTACTTTTACCTTCCAAAATACAAGGTTTTAAGGACAAAAGCTGTTATTAGCCCCACCTGCAAGACAATCACGTTTCTAAGAAAACTCATGATATACTTCAAACAGAGTAAAAATATATATGCCTACTCAATAGCTTACAGCAATTCCGAGAATTGTGCTAGTGGAGAAGAGGTACAAAAAATTTCCAAACACTTGCAGAGCAGTCCAACCGTTGAGGCTTTCAAAGTGAATCTTTTGCACGGCATTGAACAGTACAACTGAAGTTGCATCATTCACCACTCCTTCTCCAAAGACTAAACTGTATAGCAATGGTGTTTCATCTTGATGAAGAATCTGTAAAAGTTAAGATGCAATGTTAAAACATAAACAAGTTCTAAAAGGAGTGGTAAGACAAATAATCTTTTAAATCAAGAACCTGTAGAGTGCAAACAGTATCAGTGGACGAGAAGATCGTTCCAATGGCTGAATCAAGACAAGAAATCATTCACTCTAATAAACTGGCCAGTAATAACCAAACGATGAAAAGAAAACATAGTTTAGTGAGAAATGTCACCTAGATAGTCTCTAGCACTCAACCCCTTAAATCCCAACTTGGGAAACAGCCACCAAGTCCCTGGTTCAGATTATAAAATTGTTAACAACTCAGAAGGCAAAAAATCTGAAAACACATGGTCAAGTCATACAAAGATTAAATTTTTTTACCAAAGGAAATAATGACAGTAGAGATGAAAACACCAATCACCCCAAAGGACATGATGGTTAAAAAGTTGTGAAAAAACTTCTTTTTCTTGACTTGGAATCTGCCCCACAAACCCATATAATAAAAAAATCATCACTCAGTCTCTCCATCAACACAAGATAGTAACTCAAAACGAGAGTAAGCTAGCAGCTTGCTTTACCCAGCATTGAAAATAATAGGAGGAAGAAGGTAAATGAAGAAGAGTTCTTCATCAAACACCAAAATGTGAGAACTTTTTCCTTTACTAATAAGCAAAATCACTGTTCCTGATACTGCTCCCTGGTTATACAACAAAACACAATCTGATAAATCCGAAAAAGCTCAAAACTTTGTGTAACCCCAAGACCAATTTTTTTAATAAGAAAAACTTACGACTAAAATGGCGGTAATGGATTCATTGACCCATCGATTCTCTTCAAGCAAGTGGCCGATAACTAAACAGAGACAGAGAATAGCTATGAAGACTGAGATTGGTATCACCTGAGGATGTTCAGCTGCTAGCTCATTCTTCCATAAAAACTCTGTAATTCCAACACCCATTTTTTCACAAAACTTCGTTCGTTAACAAAAAACCCAATCGCAAAACCAAAACAAGGCACAAAGAACGATAGAGAGAGACAGAGAGAGAGTGTGTGAAGTGAGAGATTTGAACTGCGATGAAGAAGGCGGTGGTTACAGGTGGCGAGGAGACGAAAGACACGTGGCGTGTTTCCTAGTGTCACCAGACTGAGTAAACGTGAGGCTTTTTGGAATTATACGGCACCGTGGGCTTTTAAGGCCCAAAAGTAAATTTTAATAATTTTTTTTTTCTTTTTTTTTTTTTTAAAGTACAGAACTATTCTTGCTGCGATTCACAACTCACGACAATCTTCAAGTTTATTGTATAACTAAACCGTCTATAGTTTTGCTACATCCAAGACTGGTTAAGACAAAGCACGGCAGCAGAATGTGACCGTTTCGTTTAGCGCGTTTGGATGATGTAAGTACATGACTCAGTGACCAATATGGCCACATGCCACGTGTGAATCTTGTTGGAACCTATCCTTTAGTTTCAATCGATTCCACCGCCATCAGCACCAAACCAACCAAGAAAAAAAAGAAACAGTCATTAGCTATAATATTTACATATAACTTTGGCCTCATATCCATATATTTTTTTAATATGTTATTACAACACAAAAGTTGACACAGGTGTATCGCAATATTACATGCATTGTATATAGTGTGTACATACATGCTTGTTGTTTATAGCTGGTTTTGGAAATAAGTAGTAGGTCGTTTATAATGGAAAAAAATAAAGTAGGCCGTAGTATTTAATGTTAACCGCATTTCTTTTATTTAATTTTTTAAAAAAATTCCAGAAAATTATGCTTAATTACTGGTTTCTGCTTTCTACAACTTTTTTTTTTCTTTTTCTACTTTCTACAACTTTAATCAAAAAAAGAAAATATTCTCTAATGTAAAATCGTGAAGTATAATTTTAAAAAATATATATTAAATAGTTGCGTATGGAGTTTAAACTCTCTCTTTTAAAAAAAAAAGAGAAACCTCAAAGTTTTATCACTCCCAAATATTTTCTGTCTGAATGAAGACATCAAGACATCTATATTTCCCTAATAAGAAAACATAATTCTAGTTATTTTTTTTTTTGGCTAATTAGAGATTTATTACTAAAAAGTAAAAACACACAATTTAAGTTGATATGTTCTTGTCAAGTGAACATGTCAAAAAAAAATGAAAAAAGTACAATAAAGGTCTTTTTGTTTTCCCTTTTTAAAAATAATCAACGATCATAAATTCATAATATATAAATTCGAATCCCAGAAACCAAAAAAGAAAGCTCTCTCTCTCTCTCTCTCTCTCTCTGAGTAAATCTCGTTTGGTCGAAGTTGGTGAAGTCGCCGCCGGGACAACTCTGGTATATCGATATGACATACATGCGAGACCATCCAGCAATGCATGGTTTACAACCTTCAAAGTTTCTACTTTTAGCTCTTCTTTTGATCCAGTTGCTACTCTCTACTCAACTCGTTGCTCAAAGATCTAAAAGTCCATGGCAGACACTCTCTGGTTCGTTCTCTTCTATCTTCATCTCCTTCTATTCTCTTTTTTTTCTTCAATACCTTTTACTGTGAATTGATGAAAACAGAACATAAAGGTGTTTCCTTTGTCACTCACTCACTTTGATTCTTCAAATTTGGGGTTTTTTTTTTAGCTTCATCTTTAGAAAAATCGAAGCTTTATGAACATATACTGTGTTTGTTTTTTGTTTCAGGGTTTTTAGCTATTTTGGTTCTGTTATTGAATCTTTTCTTGATTTGGCATCTTTTGTAGGAGATGCTCCTCGTATCATTGCTCGTGGTGGGTTTTCTGGGTTGTTGCCAGATTCAAGTCTCGATGCTTACAGTTTCGTAGGGCAGACTAGTGTGCCTGATGCTGTTCTTTGGTGTGATTTGCAACTAACTAAAGATGCTATTGGGATTTGCTTCCCTGATGTGAAAATGATGAATGCTTCCAATATCCAAGTAGTTTACCCTAAAAGGAAAAATTCTTACTTGCTTAATGGAGTCCCTACTCAAGATTGGTTCACCATTGATTTCACTTTGAAGGATCTCAAAAGCGTTTTCTGTAAGTTCAACGTCTCACTCTCAGTGCATCTTTTTGATCTTGAGTGTACATTCTAGTCTCTTGGACTATTGGATTCTAGCTCTACACATCTGTTCCAATATATATATAAAGACTGAATTTGAGTTGAGTATAGTTAGATTTGCTTGCTGTTGTTCATTAAGTTGTACTGTTGTAACTTTCTTGTATTTTCACCTGTGCAGTGATCCGAGGAATAATGTCACGCTCAGATGCATTTGATGGAAACGGTTACACGATATCAACAGTTCAAGATATAGCTACGCAGTTAAAACTCCAGAGTTTTTGGTTAAATGTTCAGGTAAATTCTTATGTCAGTAGTAAGTTTCTTGCTCTTTTTGTTGCAGTTTTAAATCTCAGCTCACTTTAACATGGCTTGTCTTTATTCAGCACGATGCATTCTATGCGCAACACAATTTGAGCATAAGCAGCTTTCTGCTATCAGCTACCAAAACTGTGACTGTTAACTATCTCTCTTCCCCTGAGGTGAATTTCTTTCGGAATATTGGTAGCCGTTTTGGACGCAAGGGGCCAAAGTTTGTGTTCCGTTTTCTTGAGAAAGATGATGTTGAGGTGTCAACCAACCAAACCTATGGATCTCTTGCGGGAAACCTAACTTTCATCAAGACTTTTGCTTCGGGAATTCTTGTTCCCAAGTCTTACATATGGCCGGTTGAAAGCCAATACTTGCTTCCCCATACATCTGTTGTTCAAGATGCTCACAAAGCAGGATTAGAAGTATATGCGTCAGGTTTTGCAAACGATTTTGATATTGCATACAACTACAGTTTTGACCCATTGGCTGAGTACTTATCGTTCGTGGACAATGGGGATTTCTCCGTGGATGGCTTGGTATCTGATTTTCCACTAACCGCATCTTCGGCTGTTGGTAAGTAGATCCCTTTCTTCTTCATCACATCTACGTATCATATATATGTTCTAGTACTACTAGAGAAAGTACAACCACTCAAGTTAAACCATTCTTCACTTTTCTTATTCCTCAGACTGCTTCTCCCATCTTGGAACTAATGCTTCAACACAAGGTATGTGAGTTGTTCATATGTGTGTTTACTGGCTACATTATTACTACCATGTCACAATAACCAACGGTATACTTTTTTTCATCTTCTATATGGTTCATGTCACAGTGGATTTTCTTGTTATATCCAAAAATGGAGCAAGTGGAGACTACCCTGGCTGTACTGACTTGGCCTATTCAAAGGCTATCAAAGATGGTGCTGATGTTATAAATTGTTCTCTTCAAATGTCATCAGACGGGATTCCGTTTTGCTTAAGTTCAATTGATCTTGGGGAGAGCACGAACGTTGTCCAAAGTCCTTTCAGAAACCGTTCTGCAACTGTTCCTGAGCTCAAATCACTTGCTGGAATATACAGCTTTAGTCTGGCATGGTCTGAGATTCAGACTTTGAGACGTAAGCTTTCCTCATTTTTTTTCTAAGACTGTCTTTTTCTTTTGGCATTCTCACTCTAGGCAGTGTGTTGGTCTGGTAGATCCTTGAAACCTTCCTTTCATGTTTGAGCACTTATGCTCCTATTAGACCTGATGATGATAATTAAGGGAAGAGAGAAGCTCCAAAAGTGATGTTAGGATAACCGATTTAGCTGCACAATACTTCTTTTAGGGTGTCCGCAACAGATTATTATTCGTCTTCTAGTGTTTTGTTGCAACTTCATATGTCCCTTGATAATAAAAATATAATCTGTCTGTTATTATTTGTAGATGTATATGCATATATCAAAAACCAGTCTTATCTTTTAGATGTCATTGAATATGCTCTTTCCCCATCTGTCTGCAGCTGCCATTGAAAATCCCTACAACAAGGACTTCAACTTGTTTCGGAATCCAAGGGAGAGAAGTTCCGGGAAGCTTGTCTCACTTTCTGATTTCTTGAACTTGGCAAAGAACTCAAGCACTCTCGTCGGTGTTTTGATCAGCGTGGAGGTAAGTTCTACAATCACTTTTAGACTTTTATCGATTTATTAGCATAAACATGATCTTCCTCAATGGTTACAACGATTATGATTTGTTGGCTTCAGAATGCATCATACCTGCGAGAGAAGCAAGGGCTGGACGCTGTTAAAGCAATTCTCGATTCACTCACGGAAGCTGGTTACAGCAACAAGACAACAACCACAAGAGTTATGATTCAGTCAACTAACAGTTCAGTCTTGGTTGACTTCAAGAAACAGAGCCGGTATGAGACAGTATACAAAGTGGAAGAAGCCATTAGCGATATCCTCGACTCTGCAATAGAAGACATTAAGAAATTTGCAGACGCTGTTGTTATCGGAAAAACATCAGTTTTCCCAAGCAGCGCAAGTTTCACCACTGGACAAACCAATCTAGTTGAAAGGCTACAGAAGCTTAAGCTTCCCGTTTATGTTGAAGTGTTCCGGAATGAGTTTGTTTCTCAACCATATGATTTCTTCTCTGATGCAACCGTAGAGATAAACTCGCATGTTACTGGAGCTGGTGTCGATGGAGTCATCACTGAGTTCCCTCTCACAGCCGCAAGATACAAAAGTAAAGTGAAAACCAAAAGAATGGCATGAAAAGTTTTTTCATAACGTTTTTAGAAATCTTGATTGTTTTTGATGTTCTTTCTCAGGAAACACGTGCTTGACCCGCAAAGACCCGCCTCCTTACATGATCCCAGTTCAGCCTGGTGGCCTCTTAACCATCGTAAGTCCTGCTTCTTTGCCTCCAGCCGAAGCACCAAACCCAGTTTTCACAGATGCTGATGTCATCGAACCACCATTACCTCCGGTTACAGCTAGAGCCCCAACCACCACCACTGGACCTCAAACAACAGGTGAAAAAGCTCCCAACGGACAAACCCGAGTCACTCTATCTCTTCTCCTCTCTGCACTTGCTACGCTTCTCGCCTCCCTTCTACTTATGTGATCACATTGATCAGATCACCCGCACCGCTAGGATTTTCTTTGTGAGGTTTGACTCAGTCCTCATAACTTTTTTTCTTCCTCCTAACAGTTCTTGGGGATTCTTTAAAGTGATGAGTTTCTGTTGGGGTTTTGTTTGTTCATATTCTTCCTTTATCTTTGTTAATTTAAAAACTCTTGGACGTATATTTGTATGATTGGGGGGTTCCTTTTGCTGTTGTAACATTATTCACTGTAACGTTCTTAAAAAAACTCTTTTCGTGTGTGTTACCATTGTAGTATTTATGAGACCTTTATGTTCTTTCAGCACATCATCACACACACACTAAAACATAAACGGACATAAAAGTAATGATTAGGCTTTTTTTAGTCTAAAACACTAATGACGTGAGACAAATTAAAACTAATTCAACATATATCTTGAGATCCTCCGATGAAGACGGAGATCTTCTGGGGATGTTTCTTCGTGATCATTGGTTCTGTTTCCTTCTTCGGATTCGTCTTTGCAATAGCCATGGCGTCGAATGATAAGCACTACTACTGTTTCTTGGTTCCTTTGACTCTACCTGTTATAATGGTTGATGTGTACTTCCATTGGCTTAGCATGAAGCTCTTCAAGCACGCTTGATCTGATTCGTCCATCGATTAACAAGTAAGCCAAGGATGTGAATCTCGGTTTCAATTGAGACTATTCATGGTTTCATTCTAGGGTTTGATGTATGTATTTGGATTAAATTAGATAATTTCGGTGATTACTGCAATAATTAAGGAATACATTATTAGTATACAGATGAAGAGTTGCATTGAGTAATGATGCTAAAATCGAATTTTGTAATGCTGCTTACTAGTGGATAACAATGTTGTTTTTTGGATTGATTGATATGGAGCAATAAAGATGGGATTGGGAAACTGCAAAACCTTCTCTACAAGTTCAAACTCACATATATATATATATATATCTATGCATCTTTGTAGCTAAAGTAGTAGTCAAGGCATGTAAGATACATTATTACAAGATTACAACACAACATCATACAATTATATAGTGTCAAAAGACTTTGCTGCCGTCTACCGCGGACGCAAGTTATACACTCTTCCAGTCATCGTCGAAGAAGTAATATCCGGTTTGTTCTTAATCACTTGTGGGATTTGGAAATCACAATCTCCAAGATTTTCATCATCATCAGTTAGATCTGTATCGATCCAAGATGTCCAGTCTACTTCGCTCTCTGTATCTTCTTCATCCCACGAGATCTCTCTCTTGCTTACCATGTTATTAACTTTGTCAACTAATCCTAACAAGATCTGGTGGTTTAGTACGTCATAGTCCCTGCAAATTCAGACAAGAGGAGTATAAGATCAGTTTCTGAGTTTTTGGTTTGTTCAAAACATATAGTGTTTTTCTAGCATTTTAATTAGTCATACCTGTATGTGAAAACAGAATGAAGAAGCTGAGCTGATGCAAGAACAGCGAATAAAGACCTCAAAAGGTTTATAATCCATGCTTGACGCTCTGCATCATTCACGTAGCGTAAACTTGCCACTTCTGATGCTAAGGTAACGCACAAACCTGTATCAGCCAAATGAAAAGGGTCTGTTAAACGAATGTATTCCATTGTTATAAATATAGTATGAGGAAAGAGATTTAGAATATGATACTTACCAATGTAAAGCCTTGGCCTTATGATGTAAGTTTGTTTTGTGCTTGTGAACATGTAAATAACAAAGATGGATAAGAAGTAGATGAAGAAGGCTTTAATCACTCGGGATTCCAGAAGCATGGCATTGTGCAAAGCAAATAACTTATCCAGAGCCACAAACATGTTTGCTTGTTTTGCCTCAAAAGCTACCTGCAAAAAAAAACAGATTTTTAAGAATAAAAGATTGATTTATGTGCTTGATATATTGTGTAAACGTTTAGAGGACTGACCTG
The DNA here is from genome assembly GCF_030686135.1 of Camelina sativa. NCBI lineage: Eukaryota > Viridiplantae > Streptophyta > Magnoliopsida > Brassicales > Brassicaceae > Camelina > Camelina sativa. The sequence continues at coordinate 24,655,877 of NC_141881.1, forward strand.
AGCTTCCAACATTGATTTTGAATTTTCATACAGATGATCATGAACCTCCTGAAGCTTTTCTTGCCGCTTTGCAAGATCTTCCTGCTGCTCTTGACTAAATTCCTTCAACCGTTCCAACGTATTCCTACAAAGTTGCAGCAAAAGTTAGAAAAAAGAGTCTTGCCTTTGAATTTAAAACTGTTCTGATGTATTTGAAACTTACCTGCTCTCTTGCAGTGCCTCAGACTGAAACCGAGTAAGAAATTGAATACCATCAAGTGCCACGGACTGGCCATCTAAAAGCTTCTGTTGTTTATCCAACGAGCTACCAGTCTTAACTCCAATGTCATCGGTTTTACTCTTCAAATCATTCATTCTAGTTGATAGGTTATCTCCAAGTACACTTATTTCCCCTTCAATCTGCTTTGTATCGCTTTTCAACTTATCAACTCCTTCCTGGATGTTAGTGTACGCATCATTGAACATCTCCATTCCATCTTTCAACGTCTCTTTCATCTTCACTTGACCGTTCATTAGCTCCATCTGTGACTCTGCAATACTCTTTTGTTCTTGATATATTTCTGCAGTTTGTTGAGACAGTCCACTCATACGAGTTTCTATGGTGTTTGTCACATGAGCCACGTTTTGAACTCGAGCATCTATTGACCCTAGAGAATCATGAATCAAGCTCGAGCTCTTCATTAAAGAATCAGATTTATTCTCCAAGATATCCAATTTATCTTCTGTATTCTGAGCTGAACTCTTCAGCTCATTCACAAGTCTCTCTATCTCGTTCTTGAACGCGTAACTCCTGCCATACAAAAAAAAAAAAGAAGCATATTAAGAATGCAATTCGCAAATCAAAAGTAATAATAAAATCTCATATTTGAGAGAGTTATCTTACTGTAATTGTTGGCAGATGGTGTTGGTCTCAAGCATGAACTCGAGATAGATCTTATGTTCATGATCATTAAGCTTCTTGAGGCAACTCATCATTGTTGAATCATCACTACAAGTTGGAAAAGCCTGTCTCCCAGAGTCTTTAAGAAAGCAGTCGCTTAAATGCCAAGCAAACCTCTTTCTCTTTTCTTCTGTGGCAATTGTTTCTTTGCAGCCAGAGAAGAGGTACCTATAAGCATTTTGCCAGCAACTGTTTGGACCAACAAGCTTGTTTTTAGCATCTTCAAGGACTCGAACCGCCTTCTGGTCACTGAAAACTTCAATGGAGAACTCGGGGTTGGATCTCTGATGAGACGACCGAGAATAAGAAGAAGAGTCTGTGTTTTCCGATGAAGAAGAAGAGAACCATCCCCAACTCTGGCATGTCAATGGAGAATCTAAAAGTAAAATCAATAGAAACAGAAGAAAACTTTTACTCAAACGATCCATTTAATCGAGTTTTTTTTTTTGTTCTTTCTCTTCTGATCTTCTTCTTCTGTAGGAGATGTGTGATCCGATCACCTACAAAATAACAAAAGAGAGAGAGAAGATTATTACGTTACAAGAGTTGTGAATACATATATATATAAGAAAAACTTGGAGCGCAAGAAAAGGAAACCCCTTGAACTCCCCATTATATAAATGGAAATTTATCTTTTTAACGAATCAAATTGCAGATTCAAAAAAAGAAGAAAATAAAACACATTTATTAAAATCTTCATTCAAAGTATTTCAAAAAAAATCTTTCTAAAATAAGGAAAAATCTCTGTATCCACTTTGTTTTTCGTTTTCTGAGATTAATACATGCACTTATAAGTTAAAAATCGTATCAATAAAGATAAACCAACAACACAAAATTTCTTAAGAAATAATATCGTAAAAGAGAACAAGAAAATCACATGACCAAGGTCAAATTCAGAGTCGATATTGGGAGAGAACAAAAAAGCATAATGAAAAACAAAAAAAAAATCTAAAAATAGTTATGTTACTATGAATAAGAGAAGACTCTCAACCTCTTTTGTCACTCAATTTCATAACAGAGACTTGTCAAAACAATCAAGTACCAAAATAAACACGAAAGACGCAATTTCAACTTTTAACAGATACAACCTTACGACATGATTCTAAACGGTTTAGCAAGTAATTAAAGGATTAGTGACAAAAAAAAAAACCAATGCTTACCAGAAAACAGAAGAATTTGCAGATTTTTTCTAGTTCTGTTTTGTTTAAGTCGGTGATTAAGATGAAAGTGAGAAGAAGGATATTAAAAAGGTAACATGAACAGGTTCTTTTGACAAAAAGATGGAAACGTTTCGCGAACGTTTGGTTTACTTCCCCGGTTTGATTTTAATTTAATTTTGGTCCGGTTCGGTTTAATTTGGATCTTGGTTTTTATTTTAGTCAGAAGAGCAATGAATGGAATTGAAGCTTCTGCTTTAATAAATTCTCCACACTCACAAAATTCCGATTTCATCATCTTCACCTTTTTTTTTTTTAATTCCAGCAACTTGCCGGTGAAACAGTCGATGAAGTCTCACCTGAATCTATACCTTTCACCGTTGATTGATTTGACTTCAGAATCGAGTCAGAAGAAATCGATGGAAATCTAAAAATAGAAAAGAGGTTTTTCAAAAATTTTCTCACTCTCTTCTCTTCAAAACCGCAAATCAAGGAGACGATGAGTAAACGGAATCCGAAGATTCTGAAGATTTTTTTGTACATGTTACTTCTCAACTCTTTTTTTCTCATCATCTACTTCGTTTTTCACTCATCCTCGTCGTCTTCTTCTTCATCGGAGCAGCCGAATCCTCATATATCTTTGGTGCGATTTCACGTTTCAGTGAGTAATCAGTCCGAGATTCAGAAACCGTGGCCGATCTTACCTTCTTACCTCCCATGGACGCCGCCGCAAAGGAATCTACCAACTCGCTCTTGCGAAGGCTATTTCGGGAATGGATTTACCAAGAGAGTTGACTTCCTTAAGCCGACGATGATTGGAGGAGAAGGAAGCTGGTTCCGATGTTTCTATAGCGAGACGTTACAGAGTTCGATTTGCGAAGGGAGGAATCTGAGAATGGTTCCGGATCGGATTGTTATGTCTAAAGGAGGTGAGAGGTTAGAGGAAGTTATGGGGAGGAAAGAGGAGGAGGAGCTTCCTGAGTTTCGTGATGGTGCATTTGAGGTGGCGGAAGAGGTTTCTTCACGGTTAGGTTTTAAGAGACATCGTCGTATTGGTGGAGGAGGAGGAGGAGGTAATGATGTGGTTTCTCGGCGGCTGGTGAATGATGAGTTGCTGAATGAATATGTTCAAGAAGGTGGTATTGGTAGACATACAATGAGGGGTTTGGTTGCTTCGATTCGTGCTGTTGATACCAATGATTTCGTTTGTGAAGAGGTTTGTTCACATCTTTTTTTACTCATTGGTCTCTCTTGGTAGAATCTATTAGTTAACATGTCTTAGATTGTGTTTTGGTGAACATTGCATAATTGGAAAGTTCTTTATGAAATCTTACTGTGATTGGATTGACAATATGAGAATTAAGCTTTTTCACTGGTTCATATCAGGTTGTGGTTTATGAGATTCTTTAAAACATAACATATTTAAGTGTCATGCTGATTGATATTTTGTTTGGTTTTGGTTGGCCTCAGTGGGTGGAGGAACCAACCTTGCTTATTACTCGATTTGAGTACGCAAATCTCTTCCATACCGTGACAGATTGGTATAGCGCTTATGTTTCCTCTAGAGTCACCGGTTTGCCTAATCGACCACACGTTGTTTTTGTTGATGGACACTGCACGGTATGCTCTTCTTCTTTTCCATGGTCATGAGTAGTGAAAGTCCAGTTTACTATCTTTAGACTTGCAGTTGCTCTTGGTTTTAGGACATGGATCTTTTGTGTGTTTGTGGCTTTACTGAATGAAAACGAATTTAGTAGGAGTTTCATGTCCATGTTGTGAATTTTTTGCAGACACAGCTAGAAGAAACATGGACAGCTTTGTTTTCCGGAATCAGATACGCTAAGAATTTCACCAAACCGGTTTGTTTCCGCCATGCGATTCTTTCACCGCTGGGATATGAAACCGCGCTTTTCAAGGGCTTGACCGGAGATATAGATTGCAAGGGGGAATCAGCTCAAAATCTTTGGCAAAATCCGGATGATAAAAGGACCGCGAGGATATCAGAGTTTGGCGAAATGATCAGAGCAGCTTTTGGGTTTCCTGTCAACAGGCACCGCTCATCAGAAAGACCGCCATCTTCATCATCATCCTCTGTTCATAATGTTCTCTTTGTCCGCCGTGAAGATTACTTAGCCCATCCTCGTCACGGCGGGAAAGTCCAGTCTCGGCTCATCAACGAGGAAGAAGTGTTTGACTCGTTGCACCATTGGGTCGCGTCTGGCTCCACCGGTCTGACCAAATGCGGGATTAATCTTGTGAATGGCTTGTTTGCACACATGTCGATGAAAGATCAAGTCCGAGCCATCCAAGACGCTTCAGTGATCATAGGAGCTCACGGAGCAGGGCTAACTCACATTGTGTCTGCGACACCAAACACAACGATATTTGAGATTATAAGCGTCGAGTTTCAGAGACCTCATTTCGAGCTTATAGCTAAGTGGAAAGGTTTAGAGTATCACGCGATGCATCTGGCGAACTCACGAGCAGATCCAACTGCTGTGATTGAGAAGCTAAAGGAGATCATGAAGAGCCTTGGCTGCTAAAAACATGAATTCGGGATAGTGACTGTGTGAGTTCGAACCTCTGCTGACCGGTGAGTTTGGGATATTTTGACACTTTTCTTTGTATCAATTTTTTTAGATGGGTTAATGATGTCAAGTTCTCTGTAAATTAGCTTTGCTTTTTGTACTAAACAGTCTTTCTAATGGTTATTTATAATTACTATTTCAAAAATTCTCCTTTTTTAAAAAATCATTTTTGCATATTCATTTAAAATATATAAAAAGGAATGAAGGGAAGAATACAGAAGTGTTTCTCAGCAATGTTAGACACTCGGATCAAATGGAAACGAAAATAAAAGTCAAAAAAGAATAAAGTGAAAAAAGGATGGAGATGCGGGGTATCGATCCCCGTACCTCTCGCATGCTAAGCGAGCGCTCTACCATCTGAGCTACATCCCCATTTGATTTTTATCTCACTTATTAACTATAACTAAAATAAAAACGAGCAATTCTTCAAATGTTATGTGAATCTTTGGTTATAATTAGCTAAACATATTACTATAATCATTACAGGAATTATGTAAAACAAATTAAGAGAGATTTTAAAATGAGACAAAAGAATACCTTAAATGTCTTTAAAAAGCTTATGCGTAGATAGATTCATTTAAGATTTGTCCTATCCACTAGTCGGAGTATCATCAATCAAGCCTTAGAACGCAAGTCAGCAAGAAAAAGGGAACAAGTCATGATGATGATAATGTGTAATGTCTATGTCATGATGATTATAATGATGATGATGGGAGAGAAAGAAAGTGAAACCATCCACCATGGTTTTGTGTTATTAGTTACGGTTCTTCTCCAAATCACTTTGGTTAGAACTTAGAACCAAAGGATTGTTTATAAAGAGGCTAAAAAGATTTGGTTTGATTTAATCACTTATAGAAGCTATTTTCTCAAATCTGGATCATGTATCATACAATACCTATACCATTTAGAAAATGGAAAAAAAATTGATTTGTTACTGCATCTGCCTTTCACACTTATCAGTTATCACCACGACTTGTGGTCAATGAAAAATGTATAACGCCAAATCCTTCATAATAATTAACTAGTGTAAAAATCGTTTGGTACACAAGATTAAATCAATCAACTAAACCCCAAATTTATTTCATTATTATTTCAACTCAAATTCTGTTTACAACTCAAGTTCACATACTAAAAAAAAATCAAATACAAACAAAAACCACGCTAAAATTAACTTAAGTTCACCTACTAATATCATACAAAAATATGAAATTCTATTAGACCCACTAAAATATCTAATGCTTAAAATGCCAATGATCAATTACCATTTAGAGGCGACACGCAATAAAAGATTGCGAAATTTCAACTAATATTTTCAAAATTAGTTCTGGACTTTTAGTCCTAGAAGTTATGAAAACAAATAAAGGTACAACTCTTTTCTCATTGGCTCTCATGCAACAAAAAGCAGAAGAAAGAAAAAGTAGGAAAAAAAAAATCAACGAGCACGAGGAAATAATTCGAGCTTCTTTGGTTTCGTTAAGGAGTTGCAAAAAGAAGAGAAAGCTCCTTTGACTTCATTAGGGATCGGGAGAGCCAAGGAGAGCGGTAAATCATGATGGAGACTTTTTGTTTGATGTCTTAACGAGACAGAGTGAGCCAAAGCCGTTTGCCTTTTGTTGAGTCCTTCAAGGATGAAAGAGAAAGCACCAAAAGTGACACAGCTCTGTAGCATTGCTTGTGGTGTACCTGCAAACACATTGATCATAGAGAATTCTAGTTGTTAGCTCGGCCAAAGCACATGATAATGAGGGGATACCAATTAAGTTATTACCAGGGAAACTAAGAGCAAGGCCAGTACAGCACCCAGCAACTCCAACATTTATGGCTGCAGAATAGAAGATATTCAAACATATAAGCAAAAGTCATGCTACAAGTTGTAGGAGTGAGAACAGATAAGAGGGAGTAGTATTAGAAAACAGTCTCACCATCATCTTTCCCTCGTATTTTCTTGAGAAGACAAACAACTAAACTGTGTACTCCAGACAAAATCGCAAAAGTCTAACAAGAAACCACAACAACTTTATTCAGTTGCCTTTGGAAAATAGATTAGCTTACAGGAAACAATAATCATATCATAAGATGTAAAGCACCTTTGCAGACTGACCCGCATCCACAAATGATCCTTTAAACCCTTTCTTCTTAAACAATCCACCACCTGAAACCCCCAACTTATATCTGTTAGATATATATGTATGGTTCCATCTTACAAAACAAGCACATAATACTGATTCTCCAGTCGTCAAAACACTAAAGGAAACCTAACTTGAGGAAGGAAATGCTCTGTTCCTATAAAAGCTACACCAATGAAGTCAAAACAGAAACTTGAAAGATCTAAGACTTTACTAGAAACTTCAAAAGCAAAGTCGTTAAACCGAACCGAATCCATCAACTTTTTAATCTACCAACACCTAACGATTGTAAAGAGTCTTAATTTATAAACAACGGAGATAACTGAAAGAGAAATTGAAAGCATCACCAACCATATCCAAATACAGAGCCCATGACGGCGCCGCTAGCTGCATCTCCGGCGAAACGTACGAGACAAACGGCCGGAGAAGGGATTACTAATGCTTTTGAAGTGTCATGATTAGTACTAACATCATTAGCTTCATTGTTAGTCTTTGAATCGGAATCAAAACTCGCGTTTGAAGAATCCTCGGCCGCCATAGCTGATGAAAACAAAAAAAAAGATACAACTTTTGCGTTTACTACCTAATCTTCAAACCAAAAAAAAAAACAGATTTTTGTTTTGTCTTCTTCTAGTTTATGGGCCTCAAATTTGGCCCGCTTGTTCAATTAAGAATAGCCCACTAAAAGAATTGACAATGATGGATGCAAACATCTTGAGAAGACAATGAATTATACTGAGATTACACAGAGAAACTGATTACATGCCATACAGTAGTAATGGAAGATGTAAAGACAACAACAAGAATAACAAAACGATTTGGGGTTTTTAAAGGCAACATAAAAAAAAAGATGAAATGACCCAAGGTAGGTCATGGTTAAAATCAAGTTTTTGTTCTTGGAATGAAATGATCAAATCAGTAATGGTCGTCATGGTCTTGATATATGGCTCCAAACTCAGCTCTCCATGCCTGATCGTCTGTATAATCGTCATAGCTCACCACTCCGGTTCTGTGTTCTGATGATGTTACATGTTCTTCTTCTTCCACCTCTTGCTCATTCTCCTTGAACCATGTCTTTAATGCTGACCCTGGTAATTTGGTTTCTGCTAGGTATTGCTTCATTGTGCTCATTTCTGTTTTGTGCTTACTCTTTAACTTCTCCATTTGATTCTTCAACTTGTCATTCTCTTCTTCTATTGAGCTGAAACGTTCCTGCAATTATATGTTTTAGGTATCACTCAGCATGTTAGAATTCACAATGCAAAATCTAAGTCTCTTTTAGTTGGTGAAAATGAAAGTTACCTCAGAGGATTGAACAGCTTGCTCAGCTTCTCGGAGTCTGACAAGTAATTCTCCAGCAGCTTGGACAGCTTCAACAGTATCTCGCAGCTGAATTTTAAGGGCCTTGTTCTCCTTTTTCAAGAACTCTCTTTCTTTCTCCTTCTCTGCTCTTATGGCAGTAAGCTCAGCTGAAAAAGCTTTTGCAAAACGCTTCCCATGGCGACCTTTCAAAGCAGCTTTAGCTGCTGCTTTCTTCACATCTACGATTCCTGCCATCGTCACGCTATGCCTCTCAGCTAATTCATCATAGTTCTCCTGCAGTTCTGTGTACTGCTCGATGAGCCTACTGTGACCAAGCATAGCTCTACTAATAGCATCATTCAACTCCTCTGTCGCCATTTTCTCCTTTCTGAGCTCTATCTCTAGATCCTCTGCGTGTCTACGATGGTTATCGATATCTATCCTTAGATCATCTGTTAAAGAGATCCATTCACTCTCCATTTCTGTCCACCTTTCACGTTCTTCTTCTAGCACATCGTTGTTGTTCTCAGTGTTCTTGGTAAAGTCAGTGCTCTTCCTCATTTGAAAAGACCGTAACAGCAAAGAGGATCTCAGATTATCAGTTGATTTTGTAGGCTGCAGCTTGCTTTTGAGCTCTGAAATCTCCTTTAAAAGAGCTTCCTTTTCACTGAGATCAATCCTTACTTTCCCAAACCCTTCACTACTTTGGTTTGTCTCATATGTTTCCTTCACGACCTCTCTCTCATCTTCTCCATCATCGGATTTCATTAGCTGCACAAACAGATAAAGCATAGCTAAAGTTTATCACCCATGTCTTGCAAACAGTTTACTAATGTTGCTTGTTTCTTTGAAATGTTAACTCGTTGGCTTACCTTACTTGACTCCTGCACAGTGTTCTTTTTGTATTGGTCTAACTGAAGAATTGAATAAAACAAATTGTCAGGAAACTTATATTCAACTTTATAGTCTCTCATCATAGGTTTATAATAAGATAGTTACCAGACTAGTTAGCTGCTCAATTTTGGTAGCCTGCTCCACACACATGTTCTTGAGATGCTTCTCGTCCACGCAAGCTTCTTCTATTGCCTTATATCCTCCCTGATAATAAAACATATAAGTAGTCAAAACGAATTAGCCAACTAAAGAAACTGAAGTGAGTGGAATAAAAATGCATCTGAGGGTTTCTAGACATACTTCAGCTTCTTGGTCAAGTTTCTGTCTGCAAGAAAGACATAGGAGAATCGAAGATCCACCTTCTTTTGGTCTATCTTCCTGTAACAGTTTAACCGAAGCACTAAGATTATCACTTTCATCGCAAGGCTTCAGAGAGAGATGGCCAAAGGAGAAGGAAACAGAAGATCTGTTTGACAGCGAGCTCCGTTGGTGACAATCTATAATGTGCAGTCCTCTCTGGAGACTTGCAGCTAGAGAATCGGTAGGACTTAAATGCTTCTTGGAAGACATAGAAGGACCAAACTGTTGGACGTTTTTGTTTCCAATGTCTGAGATCTCGTTTACACTCCTAGGAGTTGCCTGAAACTTAGTCGACGCAGCCACGCTTTTCCTAAAATTCCTGATCTTTGGTGATTCTGACAATGGTGGCTCTTCAAGGATACGTGTCTGATGCGGTAAACTGATTGAGATCCCATTTCCCACAGTGTTTGGAACAGAATGAGACAAGGCACAATCTTTGTGTTTATCAACAGAGGAAATCTCATCTCCACTCATTGACTCAGCTTCACAGCCTGAAGCACTTGCGAATGAGGATTGAAGAGAATCCCTCAAGTTATCAGAAGAATCACAGTAACTGTGAAACTTGTTGATATGTTTACTCAGTTCCATTACATCACCATCGTCCTCATCATCATCAGCTTCATACATTGTTTCCTTTTCTGAACCTTGTTTGTTGTTGTTAGCACACGACATGACTAAAGAAGACTTGTTGATGCTGTTTCTCAATTGACTCAAACTCTCCCTCACAAAGTAGCCACCTTTGCTTCCATCAGACTTGGTTCTTATTAAATCCTCCTATAAACCACAAAATCAACATAATACACAAACACCGTTATGTAAACACACCACACAACAAACAAAAAACGCAACCAATATATGTATGACAAAAAGAAGAAACCTTTAGTCCACGAATTTGGTCACCCAATGAGTCATCATCTTCCTCTGTAATCTCGTTAGTTCTAGCGACGAGTACGCTCTTCGCTTCAAGCTGTTATATATAATTCAAATTGAAAACTCAGTGACTGTAACTAGATCTGAGATGTATCAAACTCGAATTAGAAACCTAATTTATAGATAAAGCTCATTGGATCTACTACCTGAGTAGATTCTTCAGTGAGAATCTGATGAGTCGCAGAGGAGAACAACACTTTCTGAGGCGATTTTTTCTTCAATTGAAGATCATAGTTGTTGTTGAGATGATGATTAGTCGTCTGTATGTTAGGGTCACAAGGAGGAGCGTTCTCGTCGTTGGATCTGAAACTCTTTGAATCTGAGTTTTGAATCGATTTCTGTTTCGCAGAGATGGATCTGGGAAGCAAGTTTCGGATTGAAGAAGTCGATATGTTTCCCAAGAAACGATTCTCTCCGATCTTCGCTGGTGACGACTTCATCGTTTTCGTAACAGAGATTGAGAGAGAGAAAAAAAAAGAGATTTTTAGATTTTAGAAACAGAGACAGAGATAGAGAGAGAGAGAGAGAGAGAGAGAGAGAGAGAGAGAGAGAGAGAGAGGATTTGAACGTTATGTGTTGTGAGAGAGAGAGAGATAAAGGTAGTTTTTATTTTTTGAATGTTTGATTCGACCGTTGGGAGTTTCAAAAAGAAAGGAAAAATACAAAAGAGCAATAACGTGTCTACGAGTCACGACGATATGCACTTAGAAATGGGCTTCAAGTGTTGGGCTTTTTAATGGGTGTAAATGGGTTTATTATACCCGTTCATGTCGACCCAAACAAAATTACCATTCGTATACAGAGCAAATCAATTTACTTTCAGTTTAATTTCAATAATGTAATAACGATTTTTATGATTACAAGTTTGTAATTAGTTGATTTTTTGGTTTTTTTTTTTGTTGATAGATGAGAATTTTTTTTGTGGAGAGAATAATTAAACAATAATTTGGGATTGGGAGAAAAGTTGTTTTGTACGTTAATAAATGGAATATAAGATTTTAAGCAACTAAAAGGAAAGTGAGGTAGGCATCGAGATGATAGTGACATTTTTCCCTTATGTTATAATGTTTGCAATTAGAGTTTGAATAAAAGCAAAAGAAAAATAAATGATATTTAATTTACACATGAATAAATGACAATATCCTTTCTCAAAAAAAATAAAATAAATAAATGACAATATATAAAAATATAATTAAAAGAAAAAAAATCAGCACTTTTGGGATCTTTTTTATTATTTTAGCTTTCTTGTGGGTTCTACACATCTCTTCAAAAAAAAAAATCACACTTTTATATATTATAAATCAAATCTAACTTTAGTTTGTGTACTCATGCATTCATCATATCCACTCATTTTCTTAAGAAAATAATATATTATTTATAACTTTATATGGTTAAAGAAAAATGATTACAGTTTAATTTCACTTTTTTATTTTTAAAATTTAATATTTAGTAAATATCTAAGAGTATTTGCAAATAAATATGTATTTGGTAACATGCTTATGTTTAATTTTATAGAATAGATGAAAGTTTTAGATGATTTAAGTGTTTGCCAGCTAAATTATCTACCAAAATATGATTCATCCAACATTATAATTTTATTGTATAAACGTTTGATATATTATTCCATGTTCACGTTAAATATTAGATGATCCAAGTTGGTTGGAGGTTTTATTCATTTTATTTGTGTTCATTCAAATGTAAAACAATTTGCACCACTATTTTGTACAGGATATACTCATCGCTCTTGTTATTATTAAATAGTAATTCATTTTGAATATTCTATGACTTTAAATAGTAATTTGTATAAAATAGATATCATTAATTATGATACAATATTCTATTTAAATGTGATAAAACGGAACATTGGGCTTGTTCTCGTCTCAATAGTAGTATATATACTATACTATTTCATTATAATTTAATTTAGTCCTATCATTTATCCTAACTTTTTTTATCCATCAATGTGCACACTTCAAATATGAGGGACTTTATAATAATTAAACATATTAATCACTACTTTCACAGGACAATAATAATATATTTTACTACTGTATTTGTTTTTATAAGTCATTAAACAAATATCTGACCCATTTTTTTAGTATGAATAATTCAGATTTTATATACTTAAAACTTTTGTACATAAACATTTTTGTTTGGTTTGGAGCCTCCGATTTCTTTGTTTGGTGTGTTTTTTGGCTAAAAAGTTTAGCTCATCGACTCTGAATACTTTGTTTACGTGTTGATTGTGATTCGATTCTGATATCTTCGTTTCGTGATTTTGAGAATCATGTAACCTTAGATATCCCTGCATCTGAAAACACCAACAACGACTGTATTGCATAACATATTACATATTGGTTTATAAAAACCTAGAAAAAAATAATTTCAACAAAAATTAGCATAAATGTATAACTACAAAATAAATTATCGGGAAGAATTGCAAATACTGTAAAACGATTCAATCACAAAATTTTGAAATCATTTAATTTCTTTATATTTTGACCATTCTATTTGTCATATACTTAATTAAGAATTTTGCACCCAACAAAAAAACTTAATTAAGAAATTTTAAGAAACACTATTCATAAAATCAGGTACATTTGCATAACTCAAACTTTTATAATTAACTATTTATATACAAATTCATATTTATGTTTTAATTTGTAGAATCACATAAGTAAAATGGTTTGAACATTTCAAACCAACTTTTATTCCAACCAAATAGAGAAAAGAACAGATAAAGCGACCCCACAAACCAAGATTCCAAGCCATCATTGACAGCAAAATAAAATTAATTTGTAAGACAGAAAACAATTATTTATAATACTAATTTGATTTGATTCATTATATATTTCTCTAAGCTTATAAAAAACATAATTTTTCGAAACCTCAGCTATGTACTGTAAATAATACACACCCTCACGCATGTTTCATCTGTTGCCACCAAATTACAAACCAACTAACCACACAAAGAAAACTCTCTGCTTCTTCTTTTTCCCCTTTTCTCTTCCGAATTAATCATGGAGAGTTCAATGAACAATGCTTTCACTATGAGCAAACATGAAACAACGGCGTTTTGCAGGCGACCAAACCCCGGAGGAAAGTAGCTGGAGTGCTGGACTATGTACTTTGAGGATTTCTTCGAGGCTTCTTCAACTGTAGTGCACGTCGGAGATTGTAGCTCTTCCTCCATCTCCGACGCAGCGTCGTTCGTGGCCACTAAGAAGACCCTCCACGTGTCTAACCAAAGAAGGGTCTAATAATTATTCCATGGACATCAAGAGGACAAGAAATAGAGAGGTTCCTTTTGGTCGTCATCATGATCTTGAAGACACTGCCTCTTCTCCTTCTCATAGCCCTAATTAACGTCAGTCTCTCTCTCTCTCTCTCCAAATATATGAACGTATTTACGTATTGCTACATGCCCAAATATGATTTTAACAACCAAATGGTGATAATTTAATGGTTTTTGCCGCGTTGATCAACACAAAAGATCGAGTTTCCTATTCACAATTATGCGGTAAAAAAAAAAAATAATAAACCTTGACTTAATCGTGGAAACACTATCAGAAACACATTGTTGGAAATTTTAAGAACTATTAGTTATAGCATTATTCATTTACCTTTGAACAATTTCCTTCTTTCTTTATATTTTTGTCGTATGCTTCTTTTTTTTGTCAACACGTCGTATGCTTTTTCTAAGAACGTGACTTTAGATAATATTTCCCTCCTATTAGTAATGCACAAACTCTCATTTGCTGATTTAATTTTTGGGACATTGGATTCATAAGGTTAGACGTCAATGATAAGGGAATACTTTCTTTTTCTTTCATTCTTTTGGATTTTGACTCATGATTGAATAATACTTTAAAAAAAAAATCCAACAAATTAATGCAACAATCTGTTCCAATTCTTAAGTTCCTATTTGACGTCAATGTAACAGATTGTTGTTACTAATCATTTGAACAAATTAGTTAGGTTATTAATAATTAAATTGTTACAATCATTAACAATTTTGTGATTTTTTTCTTCCATTTATATAGGTCTATAGCATGATGAACCTATTGAACAACAAAACTAGACATGGGGCTTGTATTGCTGGTGATGACACAATTAATGTAAGAACCACATTAACAATACTAGGACTCATACCCCCATGGTGTCGCGGGGGAAGTATTTTAGAAGAAAAAAAATTAAATTTAAAATTTAAAATTATACATTATGAAATTATTTGAATGTAACAAAATAGTTTGAATACATGAACATTAAACATAAACTGTGTTATTAAAAACACAACTACCAAAATGAAAACTTATAACAAAAATATTATGTAAAATAGATGCAACTTTCTAAAGCATATTGTTTAAAGTATTATAAATATAAAATATTTTATGAAGAATTATGGTAAAGAGGTACAATTAAAAAAAATTGTTATGACAAAGTGATCCTAACTGAGAATATTGAACTAATGGTTGTAAATTTGTAATGAGTAAATGTAATTTTTATTAAATAATTATAATTAAAAATATATTTAATAATGAGTGAAACTGTATCAATGAAAAATTAAAACTAATAACAGTTAAATAAATAAAATAGTTTTAAATATTAAAATAGTTTTTAACGAAAATTTACGATTAATAGACGAAACTGTAAATTATATATTAATTTTTATTAAATTTCTGTATTACTAGAATCAATTCTAATGTTTTAGTTAGATTATAGAATAAGTGAATAACATTAATATTAGATATTACAATTCAAATTATTTAGATTCAACAGAAAACGAAAAATTTCTTTCAACGAACAATGATTTGATAGTTATAAATGAAAAGACAAATATATAGAGAGTTCAAAAGATATGACTATTTAAATAGACACACCTATTAGAATGAAAAGTGGTGATGAAAAAATATAAATAAAATATAGTGAAAAGATACAACTCTACAATGAACAAATACAACTGTTTGAGTTTTTTTTTTTAAACCATTTTTTTACAAAAAGTACTACGAAAAGTCGCAACTATTGTTCGCATTTATTCAGATTGTATTTTTATATATGAAAATATTTTTAATGAAAAGTTACGATAAATAAACGTAACTGTAAATTATATATTAAGTTGTCCTAAATTTCTCTATTGATATAATCATTTCTAAAATTTTAATTAGATTATAGAATAACGTTGAATATTAGATATATTCAATTATTTAGATTAACATAAAATGAAAAATTTATTTCAATGAATTTGTTAGTTAGTGATGAAGAGACAAATATAAAGAGAGTTCAAAAAGCATGACTATTTAAATAGACACACCTATTAAAACAAAAAGTTGTGATGAAAAAATATAAATAAAAAATAGTGAAAAGACACAACTCTACAGTGAACAAATACAACCGTTTGAATTTAAAAAAAAAACAATTTTTTTACGAAAAGGTACTACGAAAAATTGTAATTGTTGTGTTTGCACTTGATGATACCTACAAACTCATATAAATTGCTTTTAAATAGAAAACATCTTTACTATTATATTCAAAAGTCAAATCCAAAAGCTCACTTTATAATTCATCTAACTCTTGGAAAAAACTCTAGGTATTTTCATTAAATATATATATATATATATATATATAATTAACTAAAAGTTGTAAATTAGATTCATCATTCCAAAAATCTTTGTTAAATCAAGAATTGGAGGAATTTCTTTACTTTTTAAAAAATGAATGATAGAGAATAATTTGGAGAGCTGTAAAACCGTTGAGATTGAAATTTTATATTATTTTGTGTCATGACAAAAAAATGAAAACAGTTCAAATAGACAAATATATATAAATTCCAAAAGATATGAATATTCGAATAGACACAACTCTACAATGAACAGTTACAATTTTACAAAAAATACAATGATCAGTTGTAATTTTTCATAAATAACAGTTTTAATGATCCATCAAGACTTTTCATAAAATATCCAAAATATACGATTGAAAAAACACAACTGTTGGTCGCATTTATTCGGATTGTTATTATTATATAAATTTTAACTTTATATCGTTAACGTTAGAGTTGTGGCCAACGGCGGACCCACTCAGGAGGAAGGTGGGTCACCTGACCTGGGTAACTAATTAAATAGTTGGTTTTTACATGTGTTTATGTAAAATTTCAATAGCACAGATGGTAAATTTGGTACTGCTAACCTCTCCAAACCTGAGTTCAAACCCCCAATATGTCATATTAATATTTTTTTTCCTATAATTGACCTCCCTAAATTTTAATCCTGGATCCGCTACTGGTTGTGGCACTATATATATGTTATACAAATTAAACTTACACTTAGCATTTATTTATATTTTGCGTTATTATTTATTTAATACATTATCTAGCATATATCTACTATTATTATGAAAGACACAACTAAAAGGTATCTCAACAATGCTGGGGAGGATACAAAAATAATATAATTATTGCACCCATGCAGATAGGAGGAATGAAGACATAATAACAGTCTCCGTCTTCACATACCAAAACAACCGCTCAATCAGGTCAGACTTGAATCCTAATCTCACTAAGTCGAATCGAGAAGGAGCAAAAGCATGCCATCAGTTGAATTTTCGTTTTCGTAATCAAGCTCATAATAAAAAGTAAACTAAAATGTAAGTTTCATAAAAAAAAGTTTAATAATTTAATTAGGCACAAATAATTATGAAGCAAGAGTCACGTCTAATACTACAAGATTTTTTGAAGACATAGAACATATATAAAAATATAAACAAGTAGCAGCTTTTGTAGATAAAATAACCAATATTATTAGGCTATTAGCTCTCGTTTTCCGCTTCAACTTTTTTGAACTTTTTGCTTACGAAGCTCAGCGAGCATGCGGTCGAACTCAGGTGTTCTGCAATATATATCAAAAAGAAAACTCAAAAGATAACAACAAAATTTATAATAAGTTACGTTCGATTCGATAAATCAAGAACAAAATTAATTTATGTACCAGGGCGTGAAACGACCACCATCAGTTCTCAAGAAGTTGGCGTAGTTGCGCGCTTTTTCAGATTAAGGAAACAATGTTCACACCCACTAAAGTTAGGATAGCGAACAGATTCGGTTCTAGAGTTAGCCATCACAAACTCAAGCTTGAGACTTCCCAAATAACTTCCATCTCAATGAAAGCATATCTGAAAACCAAAATAAATAAAATATTCACAAATTAAAAAGAAGCTACTATATGATCTGTTTAACGGTTTGGTGAACAAGGTCATCCCTTTTCGCCATCTCTTGCCTAGGTCTCCTGGAAGAAACAACATTGCAACCATCTTGGACTCTATTTTGTTATCATCCTAACAGCTTGTCCCAAATAGTTGGTTTGAAGTGTTCTTTTGTTTTCTTGTCAACCCATGTTTTTAAAGTGTTCTATTTTTGGATTTTTTTTTTTTTTTTTGGTAAAAGGATTGTTACTTTTAGTGAAATTTAGTTAGTAGAAGAAGTTTGTCGTGTATTGGTGTAATGATCTAAATTCATTTGAAAACTTAAAATATTGCATATATATTTTTTTTTGTTACAGAACAAAAAATAGTTTATCTTAATTCTATGTAACGTAAATTAGATCATATATACAGAATAAAAAATTTAGTCCACTATTATGATCAAATCTGAAACATATGTGCTAATTAGAAACACGATCAAGTAGCCAAACATATATGTATATGTATAACGAAATTCTGGATTCGTTAAATAGAAAAGCTTCACAATTCCCGCCCAATCAATAATTTACATAACCAAATGATCTCAAAGTAATGAATATATTAGAGTATCGTTTTCAGTATATATAAAAATGCTGATTCAGTATCTCCCATTGCTTATTTTTATCTTAATAATAATAGAACAGATAGCATGCGTGGACACCCAAAGCACAAACCTCGGGAAGCTTCATATCGAGAATCTTAAAAATAGTATCCCCTCCCAGAGGATTTACAGCTGAAAAATGTCACAAACTTTATCAGTCAAATTGGAATGACAGAGCATGAGGCAGTTTGGTCTCATCGGAGATGACTGAGAGCACAATTAGTAGTAACATATCAACATATGTTAAGAGGAATAAGTCCGTCAAAAGAGACATTACGAGATACAGCACCCTACCAAAGCTAAGTGTGACTAAAACAACCAAATAACCTCAGAAGAAGAATACTTTTATCTGCTTCAAGAAATAAGTCCAAAGGATGGCAACAAAGGGAGAACAATAGTGCTAAGCAGGCCAATTAAGAAAATCCAAGGTCAAGCTGATCTATTTAGAAAGCTCTGAGGGCTACACTTCTGGTCTCGAGAGGTCATGGCCTATTGTAATGTTGAGAACAAGCCATACACAGCTTTAATTACCATATCTATTCTGCTTGAATTCCTTAAGGTCCTCGTATGACAGGCCTTGATAATCTTCAGGATACTGAACTCTAAAGCCAACCTGTGAAGGGGAACCAATGTATAGGTGACAATGTGACATAGTATGCAGAGAGCATACAATAACCCAAATAATATAGTTTCCACCAAACGATGATCAATCAAATCAAACTTTAGCCATCCAGCATTTTCCAAAAGAGCAATATTAATTTAAACACAAGTCACCCATGCATGAAATATCAATTCGTCTCTAGATTAGCAAACAAATAGAAACAGCCTGCTATGGTTCAACAAACAAGCTTCAAATATTCTTTTTCAGTAAAACTATAGAGTGGCTACCTAAACGAATTTGAGTGGTATTTGATGACTCACTCACCAAAGCGCCGTGAATATACATGACCAGTGAGACCAGATCCTCATCTATACACTGATGCAGACATATCTTGTCAACTGATAACAAAAAGTGATGCAGAGAAAAAGATGGCGTTTGTTGATGAATATCTCACCTAATTAAAGATCAAGTTGCTGGTTCTGATAGCTCAGAAAGAACACCAAAAGTGTGGCTTGAGATGAAGGGCTTATTGGAGTAATCAGTGGATTCCTGTCAAGATAAACTGAAGGAGACATGCAGGAAATGTTTTTAAGTTCATATACGTCAACAAGGTGCAAGTGTCATGCAAGAAGTGATGATGGTTTGAGAGGAATATGTACATATGTCAAACAAATCTTACATAGAACAAATCTTAAGGTACATATGTCAAACAAATCTTACATAGAACCAACAAATGAGGTGAAGGTGAAGGAACATTCAGAGAAATTGACAATCCACAGAGATTGAAACAATGATAGACAGAGAACTTAGATGTGCTTCTCTTGCTTTTTCAGATCTACACCACTTCATATTCATGTTGGCAATCCAAAGCAAGGATCAAGAGTGAGGAAACATACATTATAATAGTTCACAACATGTAACAAAGCAGAAATGAAGATGAGAGACTACTATTGCAAGTCTAACCCAAACAATTCTCAGCTACTGAAACAAAACCAGTGAATAAGAAAAAAGCAACAGCTGGAGGAGGCACAATTGGATTTAATGATCAAGAACCATTATAAACTTGCACGATTACATAACATCATACAGCTCATATTATGATCAACTGAAGCACTTACTGAATTGTGGTTACTAAGATCACAATGTAATTTGTCAAAGGCATAAACTCTCAACACAATATTGTTTCCAAACATATTAATAGCAGCAGTACTTACAAAATATGAAATTGCAAATGAAACAGATACTTCAAAAACGATTAAAAAGAACATCTAGAGACAGTTGAAACAGCAACATCTAGACAGGAGGAGGAGGAAAGCTTCCTAAAAACTTTGACGGTTCGTAGCTTTCAGTTTGTTGGGTTTATGACTTTTTTTCCACAACAGAAGCTCTAAGACCTTCCAATGCCTCCGCACTAAATATACTAGTGGCAACTAATTTTACGGTTGCATCCGCCAAAGTGGAAATTATTGCTTTGTCAAATCTCTTCAAACAATCCTCGACCATCTCTACTTCCGTCTTTGGCAAAATCTTAAGCAATTCCTTCTGGTTATGAAGAAGCTGCCACAAAAGAGAAAATGTCAACTGAATCAAATGTTTTTAAACACAGTAAAAAAAAAACCTTTGGGACTGAATTTACCTCGTCCAACTTGACTTTAGTACAGTCAAGTCGCTCTTGATTTCTTTCATTTCCCTTTTTAAAACCTCAATAGACTCCGCAACTTTTTTAAGAGAAGAAAGAATACTCTCTTTTAGTATATGAGACGAACTATCCTCGTCCTCTGTCTCTTTTGTCTCAGTCCCACCAATATTCCTTGTCTCAACAGCAGTAACTTGATGCTCGTCCTCTGTGTCTTTAGCAATTACTTCCTCTTCCTCTGTCTCTTTAGAAATGGTTGTCTCAGTCCCACCAACAGTCCTTGTCTCATTTCCATTCCCACGACCGGAACTGGGTTGACTTGAGCCACCACGTCCCTTTATTTTCTTCCCCTGACCTCGCCTGCGCTGACCTCCTCGATTTCCTATCTTCCCTTGGTCGACCTTATGCTCTTCCTGAAGAGACTTAGCAATAGCAGCTTCTTCCTCAGCAATAATAGCAGCTGCAGTAGCAGCTTGTTGCACTTCCTGAAGAGCCTTAGCAATAGCAGCTTCTTCATCAGCAATAGCAGCAGCTTGTTGGTCTTCCATTTTCCGTTGTAGAGAAGCCTCTTCGGAAACGAGACCATATGCTTCATATCCGGGTATATTTTCACGTATGTAGTCAAATAACATTCCGGTAGTCTCGGCAGATATAATAAAGCAACGCAGCATATGCTTCTCTATCTCAGAGAGAGTGTAGTAATTTGTCAAACAGACCTTAAACTCTTGACCTACATTACGGAAATTTTCATATATACCTTCCCCAGCTTCTAGAGATTCAATCCTAGACACAACAGACTGAACGAATGACTGAGCTGCCAATTTCTTCGAAGCTTGTTGCTCCTTCGAGGGTTTCTTCTTAGCCTTCGGCGCCATTGATTCGAGTTCTCGAGGTTTCTTCTAGGGTTAACAAATCTGAGAGATTGAACTAGGAGGTTTAATCGATTTGTACTGTATTTGCGATAATTTGCTTTGGAGTGATCTGATTTGTATTCTTAAAGAGTCCAATTTTAGGCCCATTTGA
Organism: Camelina sativa; assembly: GCF_030686135.1. Classification (NCBI taxonomy): domain Eukaryota; kingdom Viridiplantae; phylum Streptophyta; class Magnoliopsida; order Brassicales; family Brassicaceae; genus Camelina; species Camelina sativa. Next base: position 24,677,268 of record NC_141881.1, read on the forward strand.
ATTTGATGAGATTGACCCGATCGGAGATGATCCGACTCGGTCTCGGGTTCTCAGATATCGGTTCGTTGTTTGTGTCACAAGACATATTGAAAAGATTCTGATCGGAACCATTGATGATCCCAAATTGGGTTTGAGGGTTTTTCAATTTCCTTGGTTTCCACAGGGGATTCCACGGCGTTATTTTGTATTTTGATCCATGCTCTCTGGTCAAAGCTAATCTCTTCTGGCCCTGCTTCGTCACTGTTTCAGACGCTTCTTCTGCTTCGCGCCCTGAAGCCAAGTGAGTTTTTTTTTTTTTTTAATGCGCTTTTTAGTTGTTATGAGAAATGTAAGCTTAGTTCAAGGCTCGAGTTTTGATTTGTTGATTCAGCATTATGTACGAAGTAGGAGAGAGCTTTATATTCTATGGGGTTTTAGTGCTTAAGATGATGACGAAAGTTAGTTTACTGCCTGAAGTGAGAACTTTGAGTCCTCTCTTACATGGATTGGTTAAGTTTAGGCATTTTGGTTTGGCGATGGAGTTGTTTAACGATATGATCAATGTCATCAGTAATCCCTTCCAATTCTATACACGACATGACTAAAGAAGACTTGTTGATGCTGTTTCTCATTTGACTCAAACTCTCCCTCACAAAGTAGCCATTTTTGCTTCCGTCAGGTTTGAACCCATCAGACTTGGTTCTTATTATATCTTCCTATAATAAGAACCACAAAACCAACAATAATTAATACACAGAACAGAGAAGAGAGAGGATTTGAACGTTATGTGTTGCGTGAGAGAGAGAGAGAGAGAGAGAGAGATAAAGGTAGAGTTTTTATTGTTTTGGAATGTTTCAGACTTTCAGTTGTTGATTCGACCGTTAGGAAGAAAAGGAAAATTACAAAAGAGCAATTAGAGCATGATTACTGAGAGTTACTCAGTTGGTTGCTTTCTTATTTATGTCCGAAAAAAAATTAAAAAATCTAATAATATTGTCTAAAATGCGAGAATCGCTTCTCCAGGAAGGAGCGGAAGCAACCCATAAGGAACGGTACGTGTCAAATTTTGGTTGGTTGTCGGATAAATATAAATTTTTTTTTTTTTTCATTTTCTTCTCTCTCTTTCGCGACCCTTTCTCATTTCTCTCTTGAGGTTAACGGTGAATCGGCGATAGATTCACTTCAAATCCGGAAAAATCGATTAAACTCGAGGGTTTTGGTGATTGACACCGATTTGTTTACGGATCGGCTTCCAATCACAATTGTTGTCATGTCTTATTCGCTTCTGTTCTCAAGATCCTGAATTTTCTCCAAGCTTTCATCGGTGTATCGATCATAATCTACTCGATTTGGATGCTCGATCAATATAACCATCATGTTCCCCCGTTAAACCTCCTCCGTCTTAGCCTCTGGCGGCTTCATCTCTAGAAAACGAAGGTATGTTGGGTATCTTTCTCTCCGATTCTATTTGTATGTCGTCGCCTCTCATAATTAAGTCTAACATCAAAACAGGGGCGTATAGACTTAATTAGATTCAATGTCGTCGCCTCTCATAATTACATTAAAAAAAGTACTTGGGTTGGGTGTCAATGATTTATGTGAATGTGTATGTTGTGAAGTAGCTTTTGATTTGGGAATCAAGAGGTTGCTGAGCAACCAACAGTTGATAAGGACAACTTAAAACAACAGCCCTAATTAGATATTTGGTTGCTCTTTTGATGTAAATGTCGGGTTAAAACAGTTTGGTTGCTGTCATTTGCTTTTGCTCTGGTTTGTTTCACTTCAAACTCCAAAGAATGTTGTTTTGATTTTGATGAAACTGATGAAGCAGGTAGCGAGAGTAATAGTGCAACGTTGACATTTGATGGTGTTGATAAAATGGGTGAAAGGCTTGCTAATGAGGTATTTAGCCAGCATTGTTGTTTTCACTTTGATCTGCAAAGTTTATGAAATTATATTTCTCTTTGATAAAAACTGCTGGTCTTTTATTTACTTTGTCGTCGTCCTCTACGAGAAAAGTAAGCAAGGGAGACAAGAATGTTACACACTACTAGTCTTTTATTTTCTTTGTCGTCGTCTCAACAGTGGTCATTCCGGTTATAACCAGTTTCTTCCAGGTTTGTGTCTGAAATTGCAATGTCCTTGAGATGAAGTTTGGACCTCAAAAGTAGCTTGCTTAATTGATTTTTGGTTGTGTCCCTGCAGCGGTTCCTGCTCCTGTGGTCCGAAGACCAGTTACTATTTAAACAGAGGCTTGACTCTGTTGTTTACTTGTTGTACAGCTTCTGGTCCAGTGGCTATAGTTCAGAAGGTAACTGGTTCATGTGTCTCAAAGGGAAGGACTTACTACAGATACTCAACAACTGTGATTAACAAATCTTCTAGACCTCTGAAAAGTCTCAACCTTTCGATCAAGAATCTATATGGACCAATCTGGGGGCTCTCGAGATCATGCAATTCGTTCGGTCTACCCTCTTGGATGCACTCATTGCCATCCGGGAAATCCCTAGAGTTTGTCTACATTCACTCAACATCACCGGCCAATGTGGCAGAATCAAGCTACACTTTGGCTTGACCAAACAACAACTACACTCAAAGGAATCAGTGTGTATAGGTCCAAATTTTAACCAATTAAACAAGTGTAAAACACTAATAAGGTAAAATATGCCTTGAGTAACTTTTTTGGGGTTCTCTAATAATAGGTTGATTTTGCTTAAGTTCTTTTAGGGTTGCTTTACTTAATTTATGATTATTTATATAATTAATTAATGTGAGAGTAACTATAGTGGGTTACTCCACTAATGATGGTCTTAGGAGTCACGACGAGATGCACTTAGAAATGAAATGAGCTTCAGTTATTGGGCTTTTCTATCGGGTGTTATAATTCCGTAACGTAACGTAAATGGGTTTAGTACACCCGTCCATGTCGACCCAAACAAAGTTACTTCATCCGTGTACAAAATCAATTTATTTTCAGTTTTATTTTAGTAATTAATAATAACGATTTTCTATGATTACAAGTAATTTAGTTGATTACTTCTTTTTCTTTTTTTGTTGATAGATGAGAATTTTTGTGGAGAGAATAATTAAACAATAATTTGGGATTGGGAGAAAAGTTGATTTGTACGTTAATAAAATGGAATATAAGAATTTAAGCAACTAAAAGTATAGAGGTAGGCATCGAGATGACAGTGACATTTTTTTTTTAATTATGTTTGAAAATGTTGGCAAGAGAATAAAAGAAAAAGAAAATAACCAGTTATTTTTTTTAATTTACATATGAATAGTGACAATTTATAAAATTTAGTAATCAGCACTTTTGGGATCTTTTTTTATTATTTTAGCTTTCTTGTGGGTTCTACACATCTTCAATTATTATTTTAAACATACTTTTAAAATAGAGATCATATCTAACTTTAGTTTTTGTACTCATGCATTCATGTCCACTCATTTTCTTAAGAAAATAGTATATTATTTATAACTTTATATTTTCCCAAAAAGGTAATTACAGTTCAATTTCACTTATTTATTTCAAAATAGTTTTTATAATATTTTCTAGTTAAAGTATATGAAAATTAATATTAAATAATGAGATGATATATAATAATCTTAACATTTGTTTCAATTTAAAAGAAACAGTTATATTTTAGTTCTGTAACATGTTTATGTTTAATATATTGAATAGATGAAATTTTAGATGGTTTAAGTTTTTGCAAGCTAATTATTTACCAAAATATGATTCATCCAACACTATAATTTTATCCTATACCCGTTTAATATATTATTTCATGTTCACAATAAAAATTATTTACCAAAATATGATTCATCCAAAATTATCATACTGTTTTATAGTAATGATATACACATCATATGAATTTATAAAATTTTCATTATTTTGATATACATAATTTCAATATTTTTCTTTACCATATAACAAATATTAACCCATTTATATATTTAGAGAAAGAAAATTACAAATATAATTAAAGATCATGTGATAATCACTGATGTGTGGACCCCAAAGCCCATTACCTCAGACTCCGAATAGAAGAAAAAAGTTTTTCTTCTTCTTCTTCCTGTTTTCCCCCAATAACTTTTGCAAATTTACAAAAAGAACCAACAAAGACTCCATTAACGCTTTTGCCAGCCAACAACAACAAAAAAGCTCACAGCTTTCGATCTTCCAAACTCTGTAACTGTAAGTGATTTCATCCGCGTGAAGTATTACTGTAAAGAGCTTTTCTTTTTATAATGGTCTCATGAATTCAAAGAGGAGGTCATATAGATATAGCTTTCATCAATCTACTTACTTTTTTTCTTCTTCTTCACAGCCGAAACAGTTGAATTTTTTAGACTAATATGACCCACCTTTTCTTTTAGTGGTCCGCCATTGAAGTGACTGTGCTAAACCCTAATCTTATCTTTCTTTCTTTCTTTCCGCCGACCGACCCCCTCAGAAATTTCCAATCTTTTTTTCAACTTACTAACAGTTTTTGCATTTAAAACTCTCTTTGAAAATTGTCTTTCTTGGTTTGTTTCTTTAACTTCCTTTTTTATGTAAACCCACCCACATGCTTCTTGTTCCTTTCAACCATCTTCTTACACGACTACGACTTGTCCTTTTTAAACCCCTCTCTTTTGTTTTGTTTTATGTTTCTTCTCTTTGTGTGTGCTGTTTAGAGAAATCAGCTGCCTTCTCTTCTTAATTTGGTTTTAAAAGTTGCGGATCAAAGCTTGGTTTTGGACTTAGGCAAGTTTTCTTTACTCTTTTTGTTGTCTGTGTTGATTGTGAGCTGTGTGGCAGAAGTTTTGAGTTTCTTTTTTAATGATTGGATCAAGCTAAAGATATGTTGAAGCTTTCAGTTTAGGTTACGCGTTGTTGTCATTAAGGACCAAAGTCGATCGAGCTAAAGATATGTTAGAGTTTGAATTTAAAGATTTGTTGTACCAAAACATGACTCTAGTTAGACTGCTTTCGAATTTTTTCTTTACTGTTGAATGTGTTATATCTGTGGTGTGAGAATGAGATTAGCTTGTGAATTGTTGTCTGAGCCTTGATCTGTGGATTTTGGCTCTGTTGATTTGTTAATTTTATTTTGTGTTGGAATCTCCGGGAGGAGAGTTCGTTTCATTGTTCTTGAGATTCCCTTTAATTAGCTCTGCTCTGCTTAGTTTAGGCTTATACCCTAAAAGAGAACTCTTCCAAGTTCTCTACTCTGATTTTGACATCAAACTGTCATTTTGGTTGGTGTTTGATTTTTTCTGTTTGTGGTTCTTTTCCAGGATATTTTCTGTTGCCAAAACATTTCTCTTAAATATGGTTTTCAAAAACTTTAAAATCTACATTGTTTGAGTTTTAATTATAGAGTAGCCCTTTGCATGCTAAAGATATATTAAAACACCATGACATGGGGAATAAATTGCTCAGCTTGGTGTTGTACTTATCAAGGACTTTTTAGAGTCATGACTCTTCTGAATGTGCAAGTTGCCAACAATGGACTCCGTTTACATGTACTGATACTAATAGGCCTTCAATTTTTGCAGGATTATTTGTTAGCTTCTGCAATGGACTCCCCGCAATCTGTTGTTTCACCATTCAAGATTGGTGATTCAGAGAATGAGAACTCAAATTCTGTGCAGAGCTCTGGAAACAAATCGAATGGCATAAATTCCAATGGGAAAGATTCTAAAAGTTGTGGCCGGGAAGACCTTGTTGGTACTCTTGAGGTTTATGTCCATCAGGCAAGGGATATCCATAACATTTGTATATATCACAAGCAAGACGTTTATGCCAAGCTTTGCCTTACAAATGATCCTGAAAAGTCTGTCTCGACCAAAATCATCAATGGTGGTGGGAGAAATCCGGTTTTTGATGACAATGTTAAGCTTGATGTCAGGGTTCTGGACACTTCCCTCAAATGTGAGATTTACATGATGAGCAGGGTGAAAAATTATCTTGAAGACCAGCTGCTTGGTTTTACTTTGGTTCCTATGTCGGAACTGCTCTTCAAGAATGGGAAACTTGAGAAAGAGTTCTCTCTTTCTTCCACTGATTTGTACCATTCGCCAGCTGGTTTTGTTCAATTGTCACTCTCCTACAATGGATCCTACCCTGACGTGATGGCTATTCCCTCTATGCCTTCGTCTGTTTCTGTTGATGAAACTACCAAGGATCCAGAAGGGTCTGAATCAGTTCCAGGTGAGTTGGATAAGATAGAGTTTCCAGATCCTAATGTCGCGAACGAAAATGAGAAGATGGTTTCCGAGTATTTTGGGATCTCCTGTTCCACTATTGACTCAGAAACTTCTGACAGCTTGGTTACTTCCGATGCTGAGAATCATGTGACCAATTCTGTCACTTCTGAACTGAAGCAAGATTCACCTGAGAGCAGCAATGCAACAAATGGAGCTGCTTCTCCTCACGCTTCAGCTCACTCCGCCACAGAAACACCAAACCATGAACATCTCTCTGTCGTGAATTCCAAAGCGAGTTCCCAGGAGTCAGGGAGCGAGGCTTCAGGTGAGACATCCGAGGAGAAGACTGTGAAATCCGTCCTCACTCTGAAAGTTGAGCCGGAGTCAAAGGTGGTACAGCAGGATATCGTCGACATGTACATGAAAAGCATGCAACAGTTTACTGATTCACTGGCTAAGATGAAGCTGCCTCTGGACATTGATAGCCCAACAAAATCAGAGAATTCAAGCTCTGATTCTCAGAAGCTGCCAACACCAAAGAGTAACAACGGATCTCGTGTGTTCTATGGGAGCAGGCCCTTCTTCTGAGCATCTGTTTTACCAAGTTCAGACGAAGACCACAGGTCACCCTCAGACTTTTCTAATGAAGAAAGACTAATCCTAATGATGTAATTTTATAATGTACCATTTGATGTTATATCTCTCATCTGGTCAGCTTGATGCTTTAGTTGATGTGAGTTGTTATTATGTATCACTAGCCTTTACTCTTTTAGAACTATGTCCACATAATATGAACTTCTGCTTCCTAATCATGTTTGTATTCTATGAGTTTCTGATTTTACATCCACAAGAATCTTTAAAGCATAGTGATCAATGCTAAGATTGCTTAATTATTCGCACAATCATCATATGGTGTGATTGTCACTCTCTGGACCCATTTGCTCTTTGTGACCATCAAAGAGGCGGTCCCTTAGGTGGGGAGAGAGAGGCAAAGGATCCAATGATTCAGCTTTCTGAAAAAATCTTTAGAACAAATGTTTGGATGTTCTCTGGTTAGTTGAAGTGTCTTTGTCACAGGATCTTGAGGTTGCTTTACTGTCTTTATACCATGTGGTAATAAAGATAAGGGATCCAACAGTAGATAAGTAATGATTCAAAGCATTACAATAAGGCAAACATAATGTAATGAAAATGGTTTTGCCTAATTAAACTCCTTTCTCTTACTGTTCATTTGTAGCTAGCTAGCGAGCATTAGAGAGGAACTTGCCTGACTTCATTGGCTCTGGTGATCATATGCCGTTTGCAGATCCAGGCGATGGACCCGTCGTCTATGTATCTAACTCGCCACAGGCCAAACTTTTCTGCAATATCCCTCCCGGCTGAGCAATTCTGTTCCCTCAAGTAATCGATGAGCCACTGTTGAGCTGCTCTTTGGTCTTGCTCCTGAATATCTCTATCTCTGCCTCGGTTCCTACCCAATGCAGCAGCGACCCCTATGGCTCCTGCAGCTCCGGCCGCTCCAGTCATGACAGCTGGGTTGGCTAGGTGAGCGATAGCATGGCCCAAGTCAGGTATCATGTGCCCCATCCCAGCTGCCCAGTTTGCTCCTATCCTCAATGCAAAAGTCACCAGTTTCATGAAGTTTGTCATGTATGGAGCCAAGCACTTCACAGCGTGGTTGTCTATCTGCATCACGTCACACCCAAGTTGATCTTCTACGACGTGCATTTCCCGTCTAAATTCGCATAACATGTGTATCCTTAGAGCAACCATGCCAGGAACCATAGCTGTGATCAGTCTTCTCCCGTAGTTCTCTGCTCTGATGAAGTAAAACATGTTTGGAACTTTTCTTTCATCCATCTGGACGTTATAGTTGACAAGGTAATTCACTTTGTGATGAAGCTGGATCAGAAGTCTGTGCTCATAGTATCTCAGTCCTTGGATCTCTTGTTTCAGGTCTCGTATCTCTTGCTCGATGATCTTCAATCTCTGAAGTACTGCTTCTACTCCCTTAGCGATTCCACCGAAGCTAGGATCAACTTTTTCCAGCTCATAGGTCACCGATACATGATTATCTGCTTCGGGGTCGTCGGTGGGAACTTGTAGTTCTTGGGCTAAGTTGTGCAGATCATGGTACCTTCTTTGCAACACTTCTCTGAAATCATCATCAGACAGGAGGTTGCGGGCTAAATCAAATCCGGCTCTTAGAACAGTCTTACCTGAATCTAGAACAGAGTCCCATGTGTGTTGATAGTCATACATGGTCTCTGCAGGAACTGATGATAATGCTTCTTTTAGTCTCTGGAGGGAAACAAACTGAGTTTTTCGAAATCGTGGTGGAGTCAAGTCCTGGACACATTGTGGTCTTATGATGTGCTCAAGGAGGATTACACCTTGGCAGCTGCTCTGGATAGCCGGAATGATTAGCTGGTGAATGAGCCTCAGTGTCTCTGTCAAGCTCTTTGTTGAACAAGCAAGAACATCAATGTAATTTCCCAACTGTCCTCCAAGCTCCACTCTAATGTTAATGCCATGGATCGTTATAGCGATGAGGTGCTTCTCTAGACTATAAGTAGCTCCGTGTTGGTTCTTCAGTTCCATGATTATGTTATGAAGATGCACCTGCGCAGGCAATATGAACGATTGGTAAGGTTTAAGTTACAGAGATGAAAGAAACAGGTAAGTGATTTTGAGCCCTTGCCTGTAAACGAGGGAAGAATCCCGCTGTAAGAAACATGTGACTTGAATCATCGCACTGGAGATGCCGGCCTGAATAAACACAGTCATGTGTGTTTATCTGCCATTTCTGTGTCTTTCCTCTGCCTTCTTCTAGAATCGATGGGACTAACAATGAAGTGTCAGGACTGGAAGGGTCTTGTTCATAGCAAAGTTCTACTTTCTTCATCATCTTCACAAGGTCACACGCATCAAAGTGCTCAAGTACCTTTGAGGTCATCCCTGGAATTGGACTCTGTAAACTACTTCTCAACATCTTCTCTAGCTCTTTCCTGCTAACAAATCCATTTCTTTCCCCGGTGTTTTGCTTTCTTACATCAAGCTTTATCAACTGAGCAAGAACCTCACCACAAAACCACTCGTAGTCTAGTATCAAAAAGCCCAACTCATCAAAATAAATCACCTCTCCTGTTTGGTGAAGGCATGTGGCTATGGCTCGCCGCCTTGTCTCAACAATCTCAATGTTCTCGTTGCGAGACTTTATTCTCAGTGAAGGAACCTTAAACTGGCAGAGATCTGCAAAGGCTTTCCATCTCATAATAGGTTTGTTTGAATTCTCTGACCTCCAGTCTGATAAGAGCTGTACCATATCATTGCAGAGCTGATAAACCCGAGGAACTCTTTGAAGAATGGCTTTGCTAGTCATCCGAATATGATGCGTGAGTCTACTAACCGAAGGAGATGATCTTGCATCAACTGTGAAAACAGTGGGATAAAAATCCACTAATGCTTGAAACTTGTCTCTCAGTCTCTGAATGCAACCAACAGTTGTCTGAAAGCTTTCAGATTGCTGACTGATTTTGTCGGAGTGAGTGAGAACAATTGTGACATTCGTTTTCATGCATTGTTGGACCGCTTTCCTCGAGTTGGAAACAATGAATCTAAGCCAGTATTGAAGCTCTTCTTCTACTTCTGCTGGTGTTTTAGGTTCTTTGTTGCTCGGTTTCCTAAACAAGCTCAATATGATCAAGAAGAGAGATGGGTTTGGGAACATAAAATCATGAAGAGCAACAAACTCGTGCTGCCCTGCGAGATTCCAGATCGAGATCTTTGTCTCCTCGTCCTTGAACGTCTTTATTTTCATCCCACTAACAGCTTGCTCCACAGGATTCATCAAAGTTCTCACATTCTCCACATAAGGAAAACCGGAAGAAGATGAACTTTGAAGTATAGAATTGCAGAGCGTTGTCTTGCCTGCATAGTCTTGTCCACACAGGAAAGCTCTAATGCTCTTTGGCTCAGTTAGTGGCATATCCTTGAGTGAATCATCCGTCTCTGCTTCATCTATCTTCCTACCATTGTGTCCCAGCTTCTGATAAATCTCATCTGCTTTCCCTGAATCTTGAAGCGGAGTTCTCGCTAAATCAATTTCCTCAATCAATGGATTAATCTGCAATGTCTCAGTGATAGCCTCCAATACTCTATCACCTCTTACCCCTTTGCATCCTTGTAACGAGAACCGTCTTAAAGACGAGTTCTTCTGCAAGCTCTTGAAGATATGTACGAAATCATCAGGTCCAAGGCTCGCATCGTCGTGAATACCGAGATGAACCACTGTCTCGTTTGTTGTCACCATCTTTAAAACCGCGGTGAGTCCATCTCTTCCAATCTTTGTCTTGGAACTACCAAACACAATTGACCTCAATGTGATGTTAGCTTGTAGCTGCAGAGCAGAGAACCTACTCAACGGACAAAGCAAATCCTCGACACCAACACTCCCAAAACGATTTCCATCAACATACAAACTCTGCAAGCTCTTGTTCTTAAAGAGTCCAGCTGCAACGTAAACAACAGCTTTGTCTTTAAGACCGGTTTTCGAAAGTTTCACTTCTCTAAGAGTCTTGTTCTGTTCCAAAACCCATCTAAACTCTTTCGCCCACCGCGAGTTTAGCTTAGCACCAGTCATATCTAGAGACCTCACGGTTGTGTTCATCCCCAACGCTGCAGCGACTCTGCAAGAACCAGAAATGTCAATCTGGTAAATCGTCAGAGTGTTGCTCTCAGGTAAGAACTCAACGATCTTTGAGCTTCTGTCTCGTTTGTGATCTCCACTCCACACGTGAACCTCCATCGGTCTGTTCATACCCAAAACAGCTGATATCAGTGGCGTCGCAGTGAAAGGACTGGAGTCGAAAATGGAGAAAAGTCTCAAACTTGAGTTGGTTTCAATCATCTTCGAGAGCTCTTCAGCTCCTTTTGACCCAATTGAGTCTTCCCAAATCTGCAATTCCTCTAACGAATCGTTAACCTGAAGAGCGGACCCGAGAAGGGTAGCTCCTCTGTTTCCAATCCTCGATTCTGAGAACATAATCTCTTTCATGCAGCTGTTTCTTTTCAAAATCTCTGAGAGCTCGTTAAGACATTGTTCACTGAACCTGTTCTTTCTGAAAGCAAGCTGCTTTATCTTCGAGGTGTTGTCTAACAACAAACCAAGGCTCTGCAGCAGCTCGATTTCCCAAGAGATTCCTTCGAACTCCAAGTTCCTGAGAGATGTATGCGTATCTAAAGATGTGGCTAGCTCGATGAAGATCTGGGAAAGTGAAGTGAGGTTGTCTCTGGTGACGTTGATGTTCATGGAGCTGTCTGTTATTAGCTGACAATGCGTGGTGTTTCCGAAAGTGGAGAAATATAGGGTTTGAAGATTGAAGCAAGTTTGTTGTGGGTCTTTGATTGCTTGAAGAAACCATGAGAGGTCTTTGAAGCTTTGGTCTGGCTCTGACTCCATCTTTAGGCTGAGAGACAGAGAGAGAGAAGAAAGGAAAGGAAAGGGATTTTGTTTCTTTATCTGTGTGTTTTTTATTTTTTTTGAAAACTTTAATTACAACAAAATCTTAATGTTGATGATGAGTTTGAAAATGTTGGTTGGATGACTTTTATTTATATTTTTTACTAGTTTGAGTCACTGTTATTTATTGTAGTAAAGTTTTTCTAAGTTTGACTAGTAGATTTCTTGTAGTAAAGTTTTGATAATTATTAATTACACATCAATTACATTATGATGGAAATAACAAATAAGTTTGTTTTAAAGTTTTAAAATAGGTAAAACTTAAAAAAGATATAAATATGTAAGTTTTTTTGTCATAATTACAAAGATATGGTATATGTGTATATAAGGAACAAATCCACAAATGCATTATCATAAATAAAAAAGGGAATATGCACTAGATACCACAAAAATCAAAAGTAATTAACAAACTACCATAGGACCTACAAGGCATTCTCTCTCCTTATATACAATTACTTTTATACCCATTACATATATTACATGTTATTTTTTAAAATATCATGTCATTTTTGTTTTTTGAACGAAATTATGTATCGGTTTGGGTTTACAAATAAAATGATTAGGGTTTAAATTTTACAATTAGAACGAAATTATATGTCGGTTTGAGTTCACAAATGAGATGGTTAGGGTTTAAATTTTACCATTAGAACGAAATTATATGTCGGTTTGGGTTCACAAATAAGATGGTTAGGGTTTAGATTTTACAATTAGAACAAAATTATATGTCGGTTTGGATACACAAATAAGATGGTTAGGGTTTAGATTTTACGATTAGAACGAAACTATATGTCGGTTTGGGTTCACAAATGAGATGGTTAGGGTTTAGATTTTACAATTATAACGAAATTATATGTCGGTTTGGGTTCACAAATGAGATGGTTAGGGTTTAGATTTTACAATTAAAACGAAATTAGATGGTTAGGGTTTAGATTTTACAATTAAAACGAGACTATTTGTCGGTTTGGGTTTACAACTAAACGTTATTTAGTTCAATATAACATGTAAAATATAAATATTACATGCTATTTTTAAAAATCACACCAAATTTTTCATTATTTCTATCTAACAATAAAAAAAAAAAATGGTGATTGTGTCTTTTTACTCCAAAAAACGTGGGTCCTATGGTATTTACCTATAAAAAAATATTGTTATGGTATTTTTTTATTTTTCTTTATATTTGTGCTATCTACTAATATTACCCAATAAAAAAATGACCATGAAAGAAATAAGAAAATTTCCTAAAAGATTGGTTAAATTTTCACATAAAATAGTTATAGAATGTGGAATAACATTTAGTCTATTGAGTAAATAAAATAAAAACTTTCACGTGCAAAGCTTTTACAAGAAGTCAAGAAGGAGGTCTAAAAGTCGCAAAAGCTTTGGACAGACTCTTGTTAATGGGGACCGATGTTTCTACTGCATGTTCTGTAATAATATTGTTTTGATTTCATTGCTTACTAATTCTTAAAAATATACGTTTTTTTGTGGAATTTAAAAATTAATTAAATAAACAGTAGATTAAAAATCAAATAGTGATCAAAGATGTATTGTAATTTGTATGATGTATCAAACCAAAAAATGTTGTTTACCAAAAAAGAAAGAAAAAAATGATGGTAATTTTTCTAAAAACAGAATTTAGTAAAATAAGCAGGTTAACTTTTAAAAGTCACTAACTATATTGTGTTTTAAATTTTTATTAAACTTCTCAAAACATATTTTAGCCAATTATATATTGTGTTATATTTGTTTTAGTTTATTTCCAATTATAGTACGGAATATTAATGTTCTTACATTGAAGATCTAAAATATAAAAAGAACTTTCACAAATTCACAATAAGAAACATAAAAATAACCTTTTAAAAAAGTGAATATATCTCATTAGGGATACATGCAACAAAATAGTCATATCCTTCTCATACACAACATTTTCTCCAAGGCTAATTTGAAAAAAAAAAAGGTTAAAGAAATCAACGTTTTCATAAACAATTCGATTTGTAAAAAAAGAAAAAAAAAAAAAGGTAAGTAAAATTACAAAACAGAGCACAGAACTCTGAAGAATCTTTTGATCGAAAATTCTACGATCTTTGTTTGGTTATTTCTATGAAAGAAATAAAAAAGTGTTTGAGAAGAACTTTGAAACCAAATCTTCATCCATCTTGTAATATCTTTGGCTGCTATGATCTCTGATCTTATATGCAATAAGAAATATATAAAAAACTGTTCTTTGTTTTCTCTTTTGGTATTCTTTTGGTCTAACAAAGAGAAAGCAAAACCAGAATCTTTGGCAAAGGACTCACGCTGTCTGATCAACAAAGTTGGTTTCTTTGTCATGAGAAGAACCTCTTCACACTCTGCAACTGAAATTGGTTGCTTTTCAATCTACAAATCTCTCTCAAATTCTTTTTTCATGTTTTCTTGGTTTTTGATAACCTATGCCTCAATACCTAAACAAGTAAACAAAACACAGATCAGAACATTTCACTCGCGATCAAATGTATTATTAACCAATGTTACAAGTCTTTTGAGAAGAACAAAGTTAAGCTTCTTTTTTTGGTTACCTCTATTAGTTTGTCTACTACCAACATTGTAGCTTCCATTGTATCCTTCTGAGTCATTTGCAGATGGGTCTGAACCTACATTGTCAATGTCATAGCCGTAAGAGCGAGACAAATTGTCTAGCTCGTGAGAAGACTGAGATGGTAGCTGCTGCTGTTGCTGTTGCTGCCACGTTGAGTCGCTGTAAACCGAGCTCCCTCTGTACAATTCCCCTATAGAACCTTCAAAACCGTTAAATTGGGACGAGGTAAGTCCAGAACCTGTCCCAAAGTTTCTTCCATAGCCGCCACTGTTATCATTAGCAACAGCAGAAGAAGAAGAAGAAGGAAGTCCCCAGTTTCCTCTGTTGTTTTCATTCAAGTTCCAACCGGGACCTGCAGTATCGGTTCTGTTTCCCCATAAGTCTCTATTGTTAGAATTGTAAGGAGACTCAGTTCTATTGTGCCCGATTGGAGAGGTGTAACGGTTTGGGGAAGCACCGTTGAAGTAAGGGTTGCTTGGAACCCGGTTATAACCAAATGTAGAAGTAGTCCCATCATAGCTAGGATTCAAATTCAAACCGAGGCCAAAAGAAGAAGACGCATGTCTACCACTACCAATAACAGGACTAAACCGACCACCAACAGAGCCACCTAGATTGTTATAAAAACAAGGACCAGGAGCAAAGTTGTTAAAGTAGCTATTAGCAGACATCCTATTAGACAAGCCACCACCATAGTTAACACCGAGAGGAAGCGGGCTTCGGTTACTAGAAGCAGGAGGGGAAATCTCCTTAGGTACCGCTCTTTTGACCTCGACTAGTTTTCCATTGAGCTCATGAAAGGTCTTGAGAAGAACTCTATCAACAGCATCATCTGAATCAAAAGTAATGAAGCCAAACCCTCTTGGCCTCTGCGTGTTATGATCATACATAACCACAACATCAGCAATAGTACCAAACTGATCAAAGTAGTTCTTGAACTCTTCCTCGGTAATGCTGGACGGTAAACCTCCAACAAAGATCTTCTTTGTCCTTGCACCACCACCACCATGGACAGGTGACAACATAAGGTGGTTAGGACTAGCGTGTCGTTTTAACACCTGCTGCTGATCATCTCGAGGCACGGCCTTCTTCGCCTCAACCTGAAAGAACAAATTGTTCTTTAATATTCGAAAACTAAATTGTAATGATTTCCCCAATCCCAATATAATGACACTAGACTAGACTAACCGTGCGGCCATCGATGATGTGTTTGTCGAGCATGATGACTCTCTCAGCAACACAAGGATCAGAGAAAACAATGAAACCAAAGCCACGAGCACGGCCAGTGGCACGGTCTCTCATGATCACAGCTTCAACAACATCACCGTAGTTGCTAAAATAGTCTCTTAACCTTTCTTCATCTGTATCCCAGGAAATCCCACCAACGAAGAGCTTCCCCAGATCCGATTCCATATTTTTTTTTTTAGCTCCTGCTCCAATTCAATTCAATTCAGTTCAGTTCTGAGAAAACCATTACAAAAAACCAATCGATTAAGATGAGAGATGAAATTGACAAGAAGAAAAAACAAAAACAAAAAACATTTACTTTTTTATATTTGTTGTTGTTGTTTGTTGTTGTCTGCAAATCTACTAAGACGGAGGAATCAAATACATATTGTGTTGTTGTCCTAATCAAAATAGTAGCGAATTTTGGGTGATCTTCAAATCTGAAAAAAAAAATTGGATCTTTTAAATCACAAAACCAAATAAAAGAAAACCCAGAAAGTGAATATGAATTTATGAAGACAAGAGAGATGAGACGAGACCTACCCAGATGAGGAAATGTAGAGAAAAAGAAGAAATTAGAAGAAAGAAACAGAGAGGGAGGGAGGGTTTTCTTCAAATCATCATCATCTGGTTGGTTATTAAAACCTTTCCTTTTTTATTTTTTATTTTATTTTTATCTGTAAAAAATGGTTTCCTTTAATAAATCCCCCATCCAATTAAGAAAAGGAGAGAGAGAGAGATTTGAGATTTGGCTTTCTTATGTTTTTTTTTTCTTTTTTTTTTGTCATCTGATAATATTATAAAATTTGAAAAATTACATAGTCAATTACAATTTATGCTGGCAGAAAACAAAGATATCTGCAGAGTCTACAGTCGGAAACTAAGCTGACGAACAACAAGAAATTTCCAGAAACCAAGCCAGCAGAATAGAAACTAGAAAAGCAAAGCAGATATTATGAAGACCAAAATTGAAAGAGGACTTTCTTATGGTTTAAGCATCCTTTCCTTTTATCTTGGGGGAGGATTTTGTAAGAGAGAGAGAGCGAGACCTCTTTTGTAAGATGATGGCGACCTCTTTTCTTACAAAGAAAACCAAAAATTAATCGTATGTTGCAAACTTGCAATTGAGATAGTTGAAATTAAATAATTTTATTTTGAATGAATACTTTTTAGACTATTTTAACTATTATCATGATCATGGAGACCCATAATATATATATCCCTATTGCTGTTACCTAAATTTTCAAACTAACAAATAGTTTTTTTTTTCTTTTTTTTTTCTTTTTTTTTTCTAAATACTTTACATCTTTTCTATATTAAAATAGAAGCATTCTCACAGAAAATGTTGATGTATCATATTCACAGAGCTCTGGACACTATTTCTTTTATTTATCATCAGTTTTTAATAATATTAACATTTATTTACAATTATATTTTTCCAAAAATACAATTAACACCCAAAACTAAATTTTTATATTATCTTTCTAACTTAATTATATCATTTAATTATATTTTCATAAAATTTTTAAAATGAATTTTAAGAACTCTTTGTTCATATGATATAATAATATAAGATTGATATTATAATAGTTCTCACGGGTTAAACTTTAATTATTATACAATTATTTTTTATAGATATATATACTACACAATCGAATTTTAGATATTTTAATTACTGATAAATATAATCAATTTTGTAAATAAAAATTACAGTAAAAATATTTAATAATTATTTATACTGCACTATGTGCGGGTTATTACCTAGTTATTATTTAAAGTTGTGTGATTTTTATTCTTGGACGAACTCTTTCCAATATTTAAACAATGCATTTATCCAAAATATCTTTCTATATGACTATAGCTATATATGTGTGTATGTCTATCTTCTGAGTATATATATATGGTCTGAATGGTGACCGCGGTTTTGGTTGTGCGGAGAAAGCTGTTTTGGAGTGCGGTACGGTTCAACTGCGGTACGGTTCAACTGCGGTACGTGCGATTTGCGGGACAAGTGCGGTTTATACAAAATAAGCGGTACAAAATGATATTTGATTGGTGAAAAAACTATTTGCGGTTCAGTATTAATTGTGTGAATGGTAAAAAAAGGAAAAGCGACATATATTATAAATAAATTTATTAATAATTAGTATGTTTGTATATTATTGTATATTATGAATTAATAATAAAAATAATTGTATTTATAAACCTTAAATACTATAGTCGATCAAAAAGTAATTTTTTTTTTTGACATATTGATAAAAAGTTCAACTATATAAAGATACAATTTTTTTTAAAAATTATCGATTACTTTGATTTTTCCATAACATATTTGCAATAGTATCTCTTATTTGCGTCATAGCTTCTCCATCTGCTATCTCTGTTTCATCCATGTCACCTATATCATGTTTAAAATTTTGGTTGTTGTTCGTCTCAGTCGTTACATCTGCGGAATCTGCATCCGAGAAATTTGAAATCCTGATGAAATTATGTAGTCCCACTATAACCATTACCACTCTTTTCTTAATTTGAACATTATATCTTGGAAACTCAGAAAGTATTTATTTATTTTTTATTTTTTTCGCATCAGAAAGTATTTATATCTAGGGAAAATTATATGAAAAAAATTCTTTGACAAAAAGTTACTCCCTCCGTTTCAAAATATAGGATGTATTAGTTAAAACACGCATATTAAGAAATAGTTACTTTTAAAAAGTTTAACCAATCAGAAACAATACTGCATAATATAAAATATAAAATTAATCTTAAAGTTGCATAGAAAGTTGGAAACATCGTATATTATGAATACTACTACTAAAATTACTTATATATGCATACTACTAAAATTACTTTCATATATTACATTTTGAAATTTCTTTTAAGGATAAATGAAAAAAAAATCTTTTTTTTTGAAAATACATTTTAGAACTATTTGAACGAAAAAAAAAAAGACACATAAAATTTTTGTTTAATAAAATATGTGTTATATGTTATATGTTAAAATTACACGTAAAAGACAAGAAACAGTTTAATCACACACAAGAAAAAAAAAGTTATATGTTAAAAAAAAATTGTGTATGCGTTTTTCAAATAACGCAGGGTATAAGCAGTAACAGATAATTAGTGCGGTCCATGACTAACATGAAACTTACAAAACCGCAACTAACTTTTTTTTTTTTTTTTTTTAGAAAACCGCAAATTACAATTGTTTTGCTGATTGGTGTTTAAAATAAGTTTCACAAAAACGTGCTTTGAAATACGCACTTCTAATGTCTCCATTCATGGCCATAAGGTAGTGAATGGTGAACATTAAAAAGCGGTTTTCAACCTTTTTTTGTAAAAAACGCACTATGGTTACCATTCAAGTTTTTTAAAACATATAAGCGTTTTTCAAAAAAAAGAAAAAAAAAGTTTTGCGGTTTTGTTCAGCAAATTATATGGTAGACCGCTTTTACAAAAACCCATAGTGTTTTACCCAGCGGTTTTTGAAACAACAGAAAATAATCTAGTTTTTTTACTTCCTTTTCAATATTTAAATAATATATATATCTTATACAAATATAGAGAAGCAAAAATAAAAGAAAAACACATTTTTTTTTTACTTTCCTCTCTAGTCTCTATACTTCTCACTCTCTCACTAACATGTAATATTTTTTAAACACGATTATATAACATTTGGTTTGTATATATATAAAGATATTTCTTTATTAATATAAAAATAAAAATATAGAATTATACTAGTTAATAATACTTAATAATAATTCCGTACCACAAATTATATGTCACCAATCAAACATTATTTTGTATTGCTTATTTTGGAATAACTGCACTTGTCCCGCAAATATATTTGTCCTGCACGTACCCCCACTAGCAAAATTTTTGTCCCACACTACTAAATCCGCGGTTATCATTCAGATCCTAAGTTTTGTGAAAATAACAAAATCTTTAAACCGGATATAACCTTGTCAAGATCGGATGATGTAGGTGACATGGATGCAACAGAGATATATAGCAGATGGAGAAGCTATGACGCAAATAAGAGATACTATTGCAAATATGTTATGGGAAAATCAAAGTAATCGATAATTTTTTTTAAAAAAATTGTATCTTTATATAGTTGAACTTTTTATCAATATGTCAAAAAAAAAATTTACTTTTTGATCAACTATAGTATTTAAGGTTTATAAATACAATTATTTTTATTATTAATTCATAATATACAATAATATATAAACATACTAATTATTAATAATACTGAACCGCTTTTCTTTTTTTTACCATTCACACAATTAATACTGAACCGCAAATAGTTTTTTCACCAATCAAATATCATTCTGTACCGCTTATTTTGTATAAACCGCACTTGTCCCGCAAACCGCACGTACCGCAGTTGAACCGTACCGCACTTCAAAACCGCTTTTCCCGCACAGCCAAAACCGCGGTCACCATTCGGACCCTAAGTTGCTTTAAAAATAAAAGTGAAGTTAACAATTTCTTTAGAAACTTTACAATTTTATGGGTTCATTGGTAGTATCTAAAATTAGGGTTCTTAATTTAATTTTTTTTCAAATGCTGTTCATATTAGTTGAATCAAGTGCCATGTTTCCACAAAGAAGAGTTCATGCGCTTCTGCTAGTGCTTTCCCTTCCTCCACGCTCACTGCTCTTATGTTTTCCAAGTCACACTTGTTTCCCACCAGCATTCTCGCCACCGTTGTATCCGATGGACTGAGCCAACAGAGCAAATCAATTGTTTTTAGAACTTAGAACAGGTTAAATGCCCAATATTTCTATAGTTTTTACATAGAAACAAGGACGTCTATATGATCTACATATAGGTTGGTTTACCAACAATGATCGCTTAAGGCTATAATCATATGAGAATGAAGGGCATAAGCAGTAGCATCCTCCTCTGTTTCTAAAGCCAATATCATCTTTTGGGCGAAAGCAATGCTCTGTTGTGTTCTAGTAGAAACATGAGTAAACTTTTATCTATCTACACTGCAAAAATTACGCAGCTACAGAGTCTAATCAGCAAGCATCATGAGTTTCATATACATATGAACCCATAAATTTACTATTTTTAGATAATGAGAAGACTTCTAATAGATTTGAAGCCTAAAAAAATAGCAAACTTGGTTTCAAATTCTCAATTCTAGTCAAACCTACTACCTAATTGAGCATGACGAGTCTCCCCAATACTCTCAATCCCATAGTCAAATATTAAATCCTATACATCCTATAAATCGAAAGTAGAGATAATCATAAGAAGAGAGTACCTTCTCTGAGCTTGCATTCGGATCAAATTGTATGTTAACCTGTAATTGAAATACTTATCAAAAACAGAGAAACATAAACTGATAAACTCATTCAATCCATTCAAGATCAGACTCACCACAAACTCAATGTACACAAACCCATTCAAGCTACAGCAAAAACAGAAGGTGCTCTTATCAAAAACCCATTCAAGGTGCAGTCAAAGAAGTAAATTTTTTGGGACCTGTATTCTTTATTGTATCCATACGCAAAGATGATGTCCGGAAACTCTTGCAAAACCGCAGCAGAACATGAATTCATCAGACTGAGTGCTGTTTCATCATTAGGCTTCTCAAACTCTTGAACTTGAAAAAATCTATAGTCATCAATCAAGGTAAAAACAAAACAAAAAAATCCTTAAAACAGAAATATAAATAAGCATAAACATACATACTCCTTCATCAATGTTTAAGAAAATATGCAAGTAATGTTTATAAATCGAATCCTAAAAATTGCAATCAAAGAGCATCGCAATTGACATTTTTATAGAATGTTGATTGATTGATAGATTTCGTGATGAAAAATCCTCATCATCAACCATGTCCGTCAACTAACAAACGAATAAAAAGCGAGAAAATCATTTACCTTCACGACCATCGATTCGAACAACCATCAAGTTAGGAAGCATGACTCGTCCTCCAATTCAAATCCAGATCAATAAATATACCAAAGCCGAACCATGGTTCTGCTTGTTGTTAATGAGGGAGGACAACCATCAAGTTTGGCCATCATACTGATCTATACAAGCAGAAAATCTTCTTCAATCAAGACGAAAAATTCAGATAATGATCAGGGGTGGAAGACGATTTTCTTCCTCAATCAAGACGAAACTCTTCCTCAAATTTCATCGAGGAAACGAGAAAAAGACGACAGTGAGATGGAAGAAAGAAAAACACCGCCTTTATTTTTTGTTTTTTCCCTAAAATTTTACTCCGAGGCTGACACGTGTTTGCCGTTTCTTAAATCCCTTCGGTAAAGATCGATTGTTAGTTAATTAGGATTTTTGATTTATTTTTTTAGCTTTTCAGGCTAACAAACTTTGCTTAAATACCACCAATGGAGATGCTCTTAGAGCATCACCATTGGTTGCATTTAAGCAAAGTTGTTAAAAACATTAATTTGAATAAAAGTGAATAAAATTTGAAGTTAACAAACTTCTTAAGAAACTTTCTATTTTTATTGTCCATTGGTAGTATCTAAAAATGTGGTCATTATTTTGGTCATCCTCGGGAACTCCTTTTTGAAGACAGACTTGTTAACAGAGAGCATAGGCTTGTTTTGTCTTTTTCTCTTGGTGGTTCCGAGTACCACACCTTGGTCCTTGTCAGCTTGGTCACTGTCTTCTTGTTGGCCAAACCTGTAATCATATCAAAAAACTACAAATTAAAATAAAGTCTATAGATTCTTATACAAATCCAATCACAGACTTCAATTTCAATCTAACAAACCCCAACCAATTCAATAATTCACCAATTACATTTCCATAGACTTAGGCATTGACTTGTCTTCATATAAGCAACATTCTATCACACAGATTCAGAAATCAAAAATTGAGATAAATCTAGAGTGAACAAGAGTTGAATCAATACAAGAGTGCTTGTAAGAGTTGAGGTTGATGAGGTGTGTTTTTCTCTTTGCTGAACTGAACCTTGGCGTTACCTCTGCCGAACTGCTTCACCAAGAAACAGTTGTTTCTCTTTACGAGATCCCAGACCAGCTGTCCTGGAACTGTTGCCATTTCGAGCTCCTTCACTAATTTTTGCAAAACGAAAATATTTATTAACATAACATATATGAAACGATCAATCAAGGGCTTAAACAGAATAAAGAACAACCTATAGCATGCAAAAACAAAATCCAACAGCTAAACATGCACATCCTATATGAAGATCTGCATAAACGCTATGTTAAAGAGAGTAAAGTAGGCTCAGCAAAAATCACCTTGTTGTAGAGTATAACTCCAGAAGAGAGTATACGACATTGATAGGTGCAAAGGTGTTGATCGGAATGATCACTCAAAGTTTGTAGCAGAGCAGGAGCAGGAAGAGGAGAATCTTCGTATATGACTATCTGCTTGCCGGAACCAGAGCCGTTGGCGGAGATTGGGCTGCCTCCAGCGTCGGACTTGAGCCTTTTCGGCGACGGAGTTCTCAAAACAACCTAGAACTCTAATTTTGTTAACATCAATTCGCAATTAACAACATAGAGAAGTGTAGAAATTGGATCATACCTCGTTAAGATTAGACTCCTGCTTGGGTTTCCCGAATACTCGATTCATCATGTTCAAATTCACCGAAACCCACACGAACACATGCCACTAAAAATTTCAGTTTTGGCCATCATACTGATCTATACAAGCCAAAAATCTTCCTCAATCAAGCCAAAAAATTCAGATATTGATCTAGATGGATGTATGAAGAGTATCTTCCTCAATCGAGATGAAACTCTTTCTCGATGATGAAAGAGAAAAGACGACACCGATAAACAAAAAATAAAAACACTGCTTTTTTTTTTTCTTCTAAAACTTTACTCAGAGACTGACACGTGTTAGGTAAGCATCGTTGCTAAAATGTCTAAGCTAAAGATCGATTGTTAAGTAATTAGGATTTTTGATTTATTTTTTTAGCTTTTTAAGCAACCAATTTTGCTTAAATGCAACCAATGGAGATGCTCTTAGCATATTTAGGGGAGGCTAGAAACGGTTTATAATGGGCTTCATATTAATGGGCCTACAGTTTGTCCAATTTCTACCCAAATTTAATTTTCTATCTCAATGGTAATGTTTAAAAAAAAAAAGTTAATTTATCCTTTATACTATAAAGCACAAGTCACCTAGCCAATTAAATTTTGCCACATCAGCTTTTAATTTTCTTTTTCTAATTTAAACAAAAAAACATTTATCCCACAACTGAAAAGAAAAAATAGCCGAGCAAAAGAAAAAAAAAAGCAAAAAAAAAAAAGAAACTGAACTAAGTGATGTTTACAAATTTTTGGGCTATAAACAAAGCCCAAGTCCATAACAATTATTTGTAAATTCTAAAACTACTATCTTTGTTTGTTCCTCTTATTCGTGACTTTCTCCCACTAACACGTAACACCTCCACGTTCATTAAGCGCTCCTGAAATTTTGATAAACTGTAAATAATTCAAACGCTGATTTTTTCCCCCACTAACACCTCCACGTTCTGATTTTACAACCGATTTCTCATCTATTTAAATCCTAATTCTGTCTCTTTTATCTGTATTCCTCTCTTTCCATTTTTTTTTCTCATCTAATTACATATCCTCTATAATCCTCTCCTCTTTTTTTTTTCCTGATTGCTCATCTAAACTACAGTTACAATTTTCAGGAAGGTAAATGTTTAAACTTTTGTTCTTATTCATAAATTTTCTCTTAAACTTATATTCATTATGATTTTTATTTATTCCAGTTATTGATGAGAAGGGGAATTGAGATGCAAAAACAATTAATTTTGTTTTTAAAGAGATATTCCAGAAAATTATACGACGATGGCTCATATACTGGTACTACCTTCATCTCTACGATTTTTTAATTCATGTAAATATTAACATAATTCATTGCACCTACATACTTACTAATTTGATGAGTTGTTATTTCTCCACATTTATCTAACCATCATTTTTATGATGTTTCCTGTTGAAGGGAGTGCCAGAGGAACGATCAAGAAGAAACTTCCCTTTCCCAAGTAAGAAAGTGATTCCAAGATCAACAGCAACTGTGTTTATGTTTTTATGGTTATCCTTTCTCATATATTTTTTTTTTGCTTTTCTAATGTTAATACAACTCTGTAATGTTTAAATCTACACATCAAATAGAATTTCTTAATTTTAAATGCTTAATGTTCATAGATTTGCTAATTTTTTTGCATTTACAAAGTAATGATCATGTTCTATGAACTTGAAACGTAAGGTGTATAATTAGCAAAACCAAATACGTGCCCAAAACTCTATCAGATTGACATTTTAGGCTATAATTTTGAGGCTCATCTTATAAGCAAAATTATAGTACTTTTTTTTATTAATTTGTAAGTAGTTATATATTGTTTGATCACAAATAAATATTCTGTGCGTATGCACGGGACAAATACTAGTAATAATATAATACATATGTTTTTTTTTTAGTGTAGCAGTAGACATTTTTTTAATCATTACAAATTTTCCTTAAAAATTTTACCAATCCACAAATTTTAGCTTTTTAAAAATCTTCCACAACTCTCTTTTCTTTTTTCTTTTTCTTTTTAAAAAAAAAAATTATTAAGATTTGGTTAAATCAGGCCACAGTTAACAAAATACAAAACCAGTTTTACATCTAAAAGATTAGTTAACTTCAGTTAGAGCCTCATTCGAAAAGTGTCTATAAAAAAACATTTGCAGTCTTATATTTTAGTGCAAAATTTGAATTTCATGTATACACCATGAAAATCTATCTAATATAATAAAGTAGGTTTATACTCTCTAAAAAGTTTTATCTATCTGCCACGTGGCATCTCTGAATCCTCTTATTTATTTTTTTAAATTTTTATTTTTAAGGCCAATTCGTTTTTTTCTATAACAAAACTAAAATATTACAAAGATGTGATACAAAGCCTTATTGAAGCCGATACTTTTTTAATAATAAAAGGCTAATTCGTCTTTTATATAACGAAACCCAAAATGCTATATTACAAGAATGTGATACAAAACCTTATCGAAACACAAATATGAACCCAATTATATATGAAAAGACATGTTACTAGACACGTTTTAAGATGACAGTCCTAGGTTTATGTTGCAGATGAGAAAACCGTCTGAACACCGAAAGTTGCTCACCGCCAATTTGAAGTTGCCGACAAAACTATATCGTTGACCAAACAAACATCATATTGGAGAATGGGCTGTAAATGGAGAATAGGCCGTAAATGGTTAATGGACCAAATGATTTTGTCGTCATGGATTTAGCCAGAAGAAAAAAAAAACAAAAAAACAAAAACAAATTACGGCATTACACGTTTGGGCGGGTTTTTTTTTGTTTAGTTTTAGTATATTTTAATTATTTATTTTATTGTATTTCAATAATTTTGAGTATAATAAACTGATGAGTTTTCCTTTCTTTAACTTCATTGGTGTATTACATGAGTCTGTTGATTTTTACTGACTAAATGGTATTTAAGATCCAACTAATGGTTAAGTTTGTAACGTTAATTTCCACTTTTGGCATTCATTTTGTAGTTAAGTGTACATATGTGAATTGTGATCACAACTATTGGGGCTGTATCTATAAAAAAACGTAATGATTTGACGACATATATACATTATGTATTTTAGGTATCCTATTTAAGCAATGTTCTAAAATATGGTACATATATGTTAGACGTACCGTACAGCGCCATATAGCGTCATATTCAACTATTTAGACTACACGGTTCTATTTGTATATAGAGCAAATTTGACTACACGGTTTTATTTGTATATTCGAGTATTTAGACTACACGGTTAAATAAATGCATGCAACTAAGTTTGGCTTTAATCTAAACGTTACAAAAACCAATTGTACTTAGAGCAATGTAGATTAGAAACAAAACTGTATATGAAACTAAAGTGTATTAAAAGCAAACCTGAGCCCGAAAAAATCACAATTTTGTAACGTGAGGCTACTAAAATCCCACACTAAGAGTAAAAAGACTAATAACAATGAATTCTTAAAAATATAATTGTCATTCGTATGATATTAATATAATTAAATTTATTTTTAAATGACATTAAGACATAATTAACTGTGAATATTATAAATCTACTTTCATTACATAGTAAGAACAAAATTATTTCCTTTAAATTAGTAAGGTACGTACACTTTCCACTAACTATCATCTTTCATTTGTAAGGTCTCAATTTCTTTTACTTTTCTTGTCACTTTTGTAAAACTGAAAATTCCTTACTGTACTCGAGACAAGACCTCCGATTCAGGTTTTCAATCAAAAGGAGTACTTGTTCGGAAAGATCGACATGAAGATGAAACTTATCGCAGGAAACTCAGCCGAAACCGTCACTGCTTACTACATATGTAAAATTTCATATGTCTCCGTTCCTTTTAAACTTTGTGGCATCGTTTGTTTAATTTTCGATCTAACATTTAGAATGTCTTTTATAGCTTTCTTCAAAAGGCGAGACATGAGATGAGATCGATTTTAAGTTCTTGGGTAATGTTATCAGACAGCCAGGAATAGCCTTTTCCGACGCAGTTCGTCTGGAGCCCTACTCACCTGTGTTGATCGCGAGGAGTAAGAACGAATAATGACGGAGGTTCACGAAGGTGACAGTGGCAACCATTCCGGAGGATGCGCAATCGCGTTGAAAATAAAAAAGGATAGCCATTATTGGCCAACCATGGTCGCTGACTGCGAGGCATTCTCAGCGAAGTGCGAATCTTGTCAACGTCATGGACCGATGAAACATTTACCTCCCGAACTGCTGAATACCGTCATTGCGCCATATTCCTTCATGCGTTGGGCAATGGATCTCGTCGGGCCATTGCCTCCGTCAAAATCAAAGCGGTACCTTTTGGTCTTGACCGATTATTTCACCAAGTGGGTAGAGGCTGAATCGTTTCACAAGGTGCAATCGCTGGACGTCATCAACTTCATTTGGAAGAACATCATTTGCCGTCACGGGCTCCCATATGAGATCGTCACCGATAATGGAACACAGTTCACCTCGCTCATCACCAGACGTTTTTTAAGCAAATGGGGGTTACGCTTAAGTACCTCGACCCCCCGATATCTTCAGGGGAACGGTCAAGCCGAAGCCACAAATAAGACCATAATAGAAGGGTTGAAGAAACGCCTCGGACGAAGAAAAGGAGCTTGGGCAGATCAACTTGATGGCGTGCTGTGGTCCTACCGGACTACCCCACGGCGAGCTACAGGGCAGTCTCCATTCTCGTTAGCCAATGGTATCAAAGCATTGGCTCCAGCCGAGGCCGGAGTGCCAACGCTTTGCCGTACTATGTTGGTCAATGAATCTAAGCTCAACGACAGCATGATGCTCGATCATATCGATTACGACGAAGAGGTACGCGATCAAGCCCTGGTCCGAATCCAGAACTATCAGAACGCTGCGGCCAAGTACTACAACAAAACTGTCCGGCAACGACGTTTCAACGAGGGTGACCTAGTGCTGCGCAAAGTTTACGAGAACACTTAGGAGATCAACGCCGGAAAACTTGGCACTCGTTGGGAGGGACCATACCTCATTTCCAAAGCAGTTCGCCCTGGAGTTTACAAGCTCTTGACCATGGAGGGCAAGCAGATCAAAAACTCGTGGAACGCGGCTCATCTTAAACGTTATTATTACTAGGTCATTTGACCGATCTCGATTTTGAAAACGTGTGTACTATGAACTACGACTGGCTTGATCCCAATTTTGGGTACGTAGACAGCCCCCGATTTCTTTAATAAGATTTTGTGGGCGCAGGTGGAAAACTAATGAGATTTCTTTTCACTAAAGAGAAAATTTTATTTCGACTTAAGTAAAAATTCAGTTCGGCATCTCGCCACATAAAAGAGAAATCTCTTACTTCGGCATATCGCCAACATAGAGAAACACAACAACAAAAAGCAAGAGAAATTTAAAGACTCCGTCGATGTGGAAAACACCGATCCCGTTGGACGAAATGACAAGTCTTCCGATCACAGGGAGCCGGTGCGAAGTGAGACCTCCACCTGTGATCTCAACCTCCTCGGCGATTCACAAGCGCAGAGCATGAGAGGTCGGATTCCAGTGGTTCTTTGATGATCAGACCTTCGAGATAGGATCGCCAGCTTTGACGCTCCCGCCTTAGTTCCTCTAGCTGACCTGCCTACACCTCCGCACCTCTAGCTTCCATTTCTTCGAGGAACGCGCATGGGCCTTCTATGGTGTTGCTCTCCCTAAAATGGTGGTCCGTAGTTTTCAGATGGAGAATGTACCGTCGTAGCCTCTCTATGCGACTTCTGTAGATCGGAATTTCCACGATATGCAGGTTTTCCAATTCGCCCAGCGGTTCGTAGTCGCCTTCCGGCAGGTCGGGTATTAAGGCTCTGGCGACCTGTCCTTCATATCGGTCACGGTCAGCAAGCAGTCGGGTCATACGCCAGTTCGCCAAATAGAAGCCGTCGGCGATGAGCTCATCAAGAAACGAGATGGTTCCTTCTAGACGGTAGAGCTGGAAGAAAAGATCGTATATCAGACAAAAGGCCTTGATATACGAACTCATCCTTTGACAGCGAGCTCGGTAGATGCGGATCCCTCTCTGTAACGGAACCTCCTCAATATCCACAACAAGCTCACGAGATGGAGACGGGACCGTCTCTTCCAGGGGGATTGCAATATTCGATGCTTCTGGGTCGAATCTGCTGACGCCGGCGGCAGTCAGCTCTCGAGCTTGCCTCAACCATGCATATCGAGTTGTGATAGGCATGCTTTGCAATTTATCTTTCTGAAGTTTGGATTTGAGGTGCTCAGCGAACCTCCTTTCTTCCTATTTATAGGGGGAAAGGGGGAGATAAATGTTGCGTCCCGCAAATCTCGCACCCATCAGATCGTAGGGGGATACGCGCTGCGTCCCAAGACTCTCCCGCCAATCAGATTGCATCGTGAAACCGAGTTCGCATTCAATGATGCGGTTATGCCTCGGGAATGAGCAAAAAAAAAAAAAAAGACTACCATGTCTACTTAGTTTGGAACCGAACTTATCGACATCTTGGCCAGATGATCGACTTGCTACACGCTCCAACGCGAGATAAATCGAACCCAGAGAATTCTTACTGAATTGTTTCGATAACTTTCTAACGAGAGATAAGCCAAACCCAGAGGATTCTTTTGAATTGTTTCGTAAGCTCCAGTCCGGACGGATATAAGCCAAACCCAGAGTCTTAAATTTTGCCTTCCGACTTCCGAACTGGAACAAAGAAGGTGAGCCGAAGTCCTGTACTTCGCCCTTCGCCAAAGCGCATGAACGCTCAGGTTAAATTACCCTCATAAAGATTACTCGATGTAAGCCGGGAGACGTCCCGTCTCATGTAAAATTCTGAATAGAGTAAAAACTTTATTGCAAACATAATTCTTCCAAACGTGACAACATTATTGATATAAAAAAAAGGTTTCAAATCGCCAGTTACATCAGTTATCCAGAGCAAGCCCCGCTGCGATCTTCCGAGTATCTGCTTTAAGACGCTTCAGCATGGGCCATATTAGTTGAAGTCCTGTTTTCTCCCATTCATCAGGACAGGATTCTAGTGACCTGATCTTCTGTTCGGCCTCGTCAAGACGACCGATGGTTCTTTTCCTTTTCGCCTTCAAGGTGGTGATCTCAGCTTCCAGTACGGCTAAAAGGTCGTCAATCTCATTCTTCCTCATGCGATGATAGTAAAGTTTGTGGCATTGCTCCCGGTGCACAGATTCGATCTGCACACAAGATAGTCAATTAGAACTAAAACTTAGACGTAACAAATACGCGCGAAAGTTAAAAGGAGTTACCTGGCGAACAAAGGCGTGAGCTGCAGCGGCCTCTACGTTGTTGGCACGTTTGTTCATATAGAATGGCTTCACTTCGGACGGCATGAATTCGCCGCTCAAGGAGAAACTCGGTTCGCCTGGCGTGGAGTTCACCGAATAATAGCAGTCATTACAATACTCGATCAAGCACGATGGCATATCTCCCACCCTGTCCAGCCCATTTTCAATCCAAAATCTTGGATGGGATTCGAGCAGTTTAAGTTTGAGTAGCAATTCGTTCCGCGACTGTTCTGTCGCAGTCAGCCGAGTACGATATTCGGAGTGGCTTTCTTTGATGCGAGAGAGGAAGGTCTCTAAATCCAACCGCGCTTCCGGCTTAACACGGAACATCAACATCCATGGAGCTCGGATGTTCGGGTAATAGGACATCCCTCTTTCAATGGCTTCTGGGTTCGAGAACGTCGGAACATCATTTCCGACCTCGACTTCGGGATCAACACTGCCTACAAAGCTTGGCATCTTGAATTGCTTTGTTCGACGTAAACTGCGATTAACTGAGAGGCAGGGCTAGCATATTTATACTGGTCCTAGAGGAATGACTTCCAATTGTGGAATTGGAAAACTACCATTTTCATCATTAAGAAAAAAGGAGATATTCCATGCAAGCACAAAAGAGAATTTTCCAAAAAGATAAAGTACTGAGAAACCGACCACAAAACGGGCAATATCATCACGAAGTCTTAAATAAAAAGAAAAGGCAAACATAAAAAGTTCATTAAAGTCGCAGCCAAGGAACAGCGGTAAGAGTTCTGGAGGATCAGTCAGATCGGCTTGGAAGATCTCGGCATTGGAACCATCTAGGTGTCAAACGGAGTCCGGAGCCGTGGTCCTGGGGTGGAGAAGTCCGAAGCCGATCTGGTCTGGAGACATGGTGAGATCGCCCTCTTCTAGCTCCAAGATGTCCAGTGCGTCCACCTCACCCCATGCTTTCTCTCGCTTCTCCTTGATCTCAGTAATCAGGTTGTCAGGAATAGACGCTCCATTCTTCAAGAGGTACCCCACAGCCTGTTCAATCCTGTATGCCTGATTGAGGATGTCTTCTTTCGGTTGGGCTATGTTCTCCTGCTCGACCAGATAAGCCTTTACCTTGTCAAGACGGCGCTGCGCCTTCTTCATGGTACCCTCGACTTTGGCCTGACGGTCTAGGTGTAATCGTTTCATTTCTGATTCAAACCTTGTTCCCAGATCATCGAGCTCTTTTCCCAACTCGGACTTCTCCTCCTCCAAATAATTTTTCCGTGACTCCAGCTCGGCAATTTTTGCTTCCAGGTGCTTGCTGCTTTCTTCCTTATTCGTAAGTAGGCCCTTCAATTCCTTGATTATGCCGTCTTTCGACTTGTCCGCTTCCTGGAGGTTGTCTAGGCATTCCTTCATTTTGTCGAATTTGAACTCCGAGGACGCAATTGATTTAACTCGCCTATCGTACATAAGAGTGAGTGCACTGGCATAGGCGGTGGTCTGCATGTTAAACAAAGTAAGGTGGAGAGAAGTAAGGAAAACGATATGAAATTGCGAGTTAGGATAAAGGGGGATGCGACTTGAACCTGAAGAGCAGACTGGACAACTCTGAGGAATATCCAGAAATTCCAGCTTGTCGACCGGCGGCAATATGACTAAGGATACCTTCAAATGCCTGCAAAAATCCCCAGCAGCCGCCTGATTGCAAATGAGAGGACCGTCCCCGAAATAATCAAAGGTGAATTGGTCCGATCGATCATTCTCTCGCTCGACTCGGAAGCGGTCATAGGACTAGAGTCCGGCTTCTTCCGCGGAACGCTTCCGGCCTGTTGCTTGGTCGGAACTTTTTCCCTTGCCTTTATCCTTGCCGTCTTTTTTGGAATTTTCTTTCTGGAACCGCTACTCGGTTCTGGGGCTAGTTGCTCTGGAATAACGGACTCGACCGGTGGAGGCGGAAGTGAGTCGTTGGGAGCTGCATTTTTGTGGCCGAGATCAGGGGCGATCAAGCTATCGTCGTGGCCCTCAATGTCGACGAACTCGTTTCCCGTTTACTCAGACTCAAGATCAATGACCGTTCCGAGTTCGAAGTTATGGATCAAAGCATACCGGCTTCGACAATTGTGGTTGCCGGGATTTTGGAAGATTGACCTAGTGAACTCGCGAAACTCGAAAATTTGGTTTTTGCCTTGCCCATTGCTTCCTCAACACGACGTCGGGTAATACAATCCCAGCTACGATCAACTCCTGCAAAAAGTGCGTCCCTGACTTTTGGGAATTCGGGAGCTGATGTCCGAGTTGAAGAAGGGCGAGCTGCAAAAAACATTAAAAATTAAGATCATGTCAGAAAACGAGTGTCCGATTCAACAAAACAAGGAACAAGATGATACCGGGAGAGTTGTTCCACACTCTTCGCCGACCGCATCTCGGATTTTCAAAAGATCGATCGTTAACTCGGACAAAGAAGTAGCGAGCTCTCAACTTCTTGAAATTGCTAACTTTCTCCCGAGAAGGAAATTATGAGCTGGTTTCGTATTGACCATCCATGACGAGCTTCCTTGAGAATTTTTAAAATTCGTTAACTGCTCGAAGCATTCAACTCCGAGGTAAACTCCAGCCTCGGCTGAAATAGTAAGAGCGGCGTCGAAGTTGTAGATACTTCCTGGTGAGAGCTGACATATCGGGATCTGGCGACAATGAGTATATCGGGTAAGCAGGCTAGGAAGAGGAAACCACAATCGGCATTTGGAGAAGAAACCCTCATATAAGCAGATAAACCCTAGGGGCGGGTTCCATGGATGATGGTGCTCTCCGGAAATAATGATGTAGACACCGCAATCTCGTAAACCGCACGAGTTCAGCATTGTGCGAATGGTTTTGATATTGCTGGTCGTCTTCTCGCCTCCAATCCGACCTCGGTGATCTAGGCGAGGAAGGATGTCCTCAATCATGACCCCATCTGAAGCGAGTCGAGCTTCCTCTTCATTCAAATTGTTCGATGGGAGATCGGAAACCGATGCAGCGTTGCCATGATTCCCGCGATTCTCCTCATTGATTAAAGAAGGAACCTTCAGGGTTGGAATTTCATCTAACCTGAGTCTTGAGGAACATTCGGCATTCTCTTCAGATCTTTTGAGCACCTCGCCTCGGTTCGATCTGGTGGTGCTGGGAAGTTTTCTGTTGGAATTTTTGCGGATCAATGGATCGCTTTCCATGCTAGACGAGGATACCATGGCCGAAGTGTAGTATATCGCAGATCGCCGAAGAGTGTGGAAGAAAGTTCACGAAAATAATAATAAAATAAATAAAACGAGGAGAGAGAATAGAGTGAGTACCTTCGATGATTTGGCGAAAAGTAAAAATGAATAGCGGAGTCAGGTATTTATAGAAGCATGTGGGCGGCAACCCTACGTGGAGTCATAATGACATACTCCACCCTACGCGACGTTTCAGCTTCCGAGCTGACAGAAGCGATGCGTCCGACACATGTCGTCCTACTAATGGGTGGCGTAGCGGCGCGACGATCTGGGTGATTAGATTCGGTTTTCCTTACGGATTAAATTGGATATTCTCTTCCTATAGTTCGAACATTCGAATTAACATATGAATGTACCAAACTGGGGGGGACTAATTGTTGGTGCGGGAATTGGCGCTCCCAACATACCGATCCAAACCCGATTAAGGAAACCGGTTATCTAAACCGGGAGTTCGACCCTGAGGAGGATTCAACTTTCGAGTGAAGGCCCAATAGCACCGAGAAGCCCAGTTCCGAAATGACGAACCGACCCCCCAGCTCGCCCAGCGGCTGACCTAGGAAGAAACGAGAAAATTTCCTAATCAGCTCTGTCATGATTTGGAAAGTGGATATATTCTTTAGATCTAAGAAAACCTATAAATAGAGGGGAATTCCTTCATTGTAAATCATCCTGCATTTAATACAAAACCCTAGTTCTTCTTTGTTCTTGAGCAAAACCTAACTTGTTTTCCAAGAAATTTCAATTTCCTTTTACTTACTTGCTTTGATCGGATTTCTTAGAGAGAAAGTGTTACTGAATTTGTTTCCCCATTCAAACAAATTTATTGTGTGAAACTTAATTTCTACACAGCTCTTGCTCTTGCTTGTTTTTTGTAATAACAAAATGTGATCGTACTAAATATGATACTAGTTACAAAGCCGAGTGCAACAACACTCAGAATTATAACTAGTTTAGTGTGTGCCTTATCCTTCTCTAAAAAAATAAGAAAAAATAAATAAACTGGATAGCTTTAATTATATATTTTTACGCACAAATTATAATGCATCCTTTAAATACTAGGCCAGAAAGAATCCTTTAAAGCTAAAATTTAATTATTTTATTTTACTTTAAATTGCACAAAAGTTTGAATTTTAAGATGTCAGGATACAATTCAGAATCTCTGACACTAAATAAGTTGGATTAAGGTGCCCAAGTATTACATATAGTTTACACTCAACCAATGGTGATGCTCTAAGGCGTTATTTATTTTGTTGGTTCGCTTCAATTAGGGATTTTGAAACCCTAGTCGATATCGAGATCCGACCTTGCTCATCTCTGAGGTAAATTTCTCGATCTGTTTCTTCGGAACGATTACGGCCGTGTCCCTCTCTCTCTCTCTCTCTCTGAAGCGTATCTGCTGGGTTTGATTTTCGTTCTAGATTAAAAAAAGACCTTACTGCGATTTGCTTTCCCAATTTTTTGGATTTTCTCGTTTTAGGTTTTTTTTTCTTCTAGATACGATGAAATATCCTACGCGGGAGCAGGGTAGGGCTGTAACATCGGTGTTTTGGGACATCAATCTGTGTCCGGTTCCCTCTGGCTTTGATCCTAGTCGGGTCCGTCCCTGTATTAAACAGTATTTGGAGAATCGTGGTTACTCTCATCTTGTCAACATCACCGCTGTTGGCGTACTAGTAGACGTCCCCGCTCGCGTCCTTAGAAGTGTCTTTTCCAGTGGAATCTCTCTCATTAACGTCCCCTACGGTGACACTAGCGGGGTTGTTTGTGCGTTTGCCGAGAATAATCCACCTTCTGAAGCTAATATAATGGTCATATCCGATCCGAATATCTTCACTGGTGTTTCGGACTACATAGGTTATACGGGACACCACCTTCTTGAGCCATGTCCCTATGATTCTCTTCAAAGCCTTCTTGAGAAAGATTCAGGGGCACCTGATGAGGAAACAGTTGAATCTGCCTTGTGGGATTGCCTTGTCTGCCGGCGTGATCCTCCTAGCCATGTCTTTGAGGATCTCATCACGCATCTCCGTGGTGAAGAACATGAAGAGTTATTTCGAAAACGGTTCACGCTTGATAACGGTGATGATGTAGACTTCGCTCCCCCAGCTGTTTCTCGACGGGATCCTTTCATGACGTGGGACTGGTGTCCTCTGTTATCAGGACCAAGGGTGACAAAGCAGGAGGCTGCAACATTTGTCTTTTGGGACATCAATACGTATCCTGTTTCCTGTTGCTCTGATGTTCCTCTGGTTGCTCCGTGCATTAAACGGTTTTTGGCGGTAGAAGGCTACTTTGGTCCTTGCGTCATCGTTGCCGCTGGCCTGTTAACATCCTGAGGGCACTCTCTTCCTGCGGAATCACTCTCACCAATCTCCCCTACGCTTTTTCCTCAGACATTGTGCGTCTCCTTTTTGAATTCGTCCACACCCATAAAGTTGCAGCTAATTTTATGGTCATATCCGTTGCAAAAATCCACGAGGTTTATGATCGATACCTAAAATTGTGGGAATACAACCTTCTTCCGCCGTTTCCATATGCTTCTCTCCAAAGCTTTCTTCCGGCAGATCCAGAAAGGGCACTTGAGGAGTATACGTGCAGCAGTGAAACTGGGGAATCTTCCTACTGGTTTTGCTCACTTTGCTACCCTGCTCTGCCTTACAAAGGCTTTGATAATTTCGCCACGCATATCTCTAGTGCTCAACATCGATCCCAGTTGTTGGACCCGTTGCCTATAAGTGAGTGTGATGAGAAAAGCAAGGAGGCTGTAACTTATGTCTTTTGGGACATCATCGCGTGTCCGTTACCCCCCTTCCTTTGATCCTCGTCTGGTCGGTCCGAGCATCAAAGCCTTTTTGGAGAGAAGTGGCTACTCTGGTACTGTCAAGATCACTGCCGTGGGAGCACTAACAGACGTCCCTCATGACATCTTGAGAGGACTCTTTTACGGTGGAATCTCTCTTGAGAGCAACTCCGGTTGCAATACCATTGCGCTTTGGCTTACTGACTATGCCCTTGGCAATCCATCTCCAGCTAATTTTATGGTCATATGCGATCCGGGAAAAGTCAAGACTAGTTTTCGCTTCCTAAGTATGGAGGGGAAATCCAACCTACTTCAATATGATTCCGTTGAAAGCTTTCTTCCGACAGTGTTTCTTGATGAGGGGGATAAGCGCAAGCGCAAGCGCAGTGAAATGGGTGAATATGCCGGCTGTGTTTGCTCAGATTGCTGCCCTGGCGATGTTGAGGAAGACTTTGAAAAATTCTCCACGCATCTCTCTAGTAGAGCTCATAAACGGAGGATGTTGGACTTTTTGCCTTACAATGCTCGGTTTTCTCGTCAGGAGGATGCTTCCTACCATGGTGGCCACGATTCTAACATTGTAGGGAAAGTACACGTGAACAAGAACACCAGGAACAAGAAGATGAAGAAGAACATGAACATTAAGAAGAAGAACATACACATGAACATGAACATGAAGAAGATGAAGAAGAACATGAAGATGAAGATGAAGAAGAAGAAGAAGAACATGATCATGAAGAAGAAGAAGAAGGCCCTTGGTGTTGGTTATTTTCTGAGGCCTACGGCATGTTGAATGGTTTGTTCTACCTCTAGGCTACGTGTGCTTATTTGTCTAGTCTCGTTTTTTATTATTATTAATAATTATACTTCTTAGCTTCACTATGTGGTGTGTATTCGGAAAATGATGGGTTAACTTGATACTATTTATGCTTAATTTCAAGTCACGTTTTTTTTTTAAAGATTAAGTATACTTGTTAAATGCACTCTATTCGTGTGAATGGAGATCGAACATAGTAACCCCGGTTTTGGGTGATAAATTAAAGATTTATGAGATGGAAGAAGTATCATCATTGTAATGCCGACTTATATAGACAAAATAGTAAAAAAAAAAAATAACATGTGTAATAATAATAGCATCATGGTGTTGAAAAAATTTGGTTTGCTTATTATTATCTATCCCTTGTTTCCCGTGCGAGAACAACAAACAAACCATTAGGAATAAAGATCATGCGGCTTTTATCACGTCAAACCTTAAAAACATCTTGGGTCTTGCTTGTGCTGCCGACCATAAATTAATTTGCTGCATCTCCAAACAATGATGGACAGTGTAATACTACTACTATATAAGGGCAAGCCCATCAAAGGATTTAACAAGTATCTTACAAGTTTGCTAATAATAAAACAGAATAAATATAATGCAAAAAGCTTAATTTTACTAAGCATCGATCGTTATATAAGATGTTTTAGATTCATTTAGAAACCCATGTGTGTCAACTTTTGATTGGCTGGTAGAAAAAATATATATATATTTTTCTCTCTGTCGTCTCTCTCGTCCTCTCTCTTTCTCGTCTCTCTTTTTTTTTGTTAAATTAATTGTGAAAGCAGTTGATTCTGAATTTTTGTACCACCTCAAAGAAAAAATAAAAAACAGAGAATAGTCTCTCTTTCGTCTCTCAGATTGATCGATGGCAAAAGCTTTGGAGAAGAAGCGAAGAATTGAGAGGTGAAATAATCGAAAAAGCTGGGTAATGATTTCTTTGATTTCACTTCTAGATCGACATGAATTCGAGTTTTATGTGAGAAGAAATTAGGGTTCTACAAATTGGAATTAATGCTAGTAAAATTTATGACGATAGTTGTTTGGGAATTTGAAATTGATCTGTTTGTTTGAATACTTTGCATTGAATACTTTGTTTGATGATAAGAAACCTTGTTTCTGATTTAGAATAAGAATCTGATTCTTTTGTAAGTGTTTGATGAATGTTAATATATGTGTGTTGATGTGAAATCAATACTTAATTGTGGTCTCCTCCGTTCTTGTGTATATCCTTTACCAGGTTGGTTCAGGCTCAATGTCAAGAACTTTGCTACTACTAGTGAGCGTTCGTTTAGCAATTATGCACCTCAAGTTGATCAGACCAAAGACAATCTTGTTTCTGACATATTGATTGATTATTTTGGTTCTCACTTGTTCTCAAAGTCTGAGATTGTTAGGTTGGCTAGTCTTTTTGTTTCCGTTGAAAGTATGAACAATACTTGATTGCAGCAAAACAATACTTGATGCTTGAAAGTATGTTAATATAATCCCTCCCTCATTTTTTCCATTTGATTGCAGCAGAACAATACTTGATGCTTGAAAGTGTTTTTTGTATCGTTCTTGGTCTTGACAGGTAAGGTAAAATTTCCTCAAAATGTTTGAGATTAGTCATTTTTTCCTTGAGCAACAGGTCAAGGCCTTTCCAAGTATAAAACATATGCAAGATCACCCTACTGAAACAGCTAAGAACTTTATGATTGATGGGCATTGCGGTTCTGTTTCTTTCCTCTGTTTTTGGTTGTGTTTGAGACTTCAAATCTACATGATGTGAATAGGCTCAATTCTCCCAAGTGAGGCCAGTTGCAATGCCACCATCTGTTGGTTCCTGCATGCCAATGTATCCTCGGGTGGTCCTGGTATTGGACAACAAATGTTCTATGGTCAGGCCCCTCTTAACATGATTCCTCCCCAAGTAATTCATCATGTTTGCTCTACTTTAAGTAGCTGTGTGCAATTTTGCACAAAGATATTTGGTTTATGGGACTTTAAAGTAATGTAGTGGTCACAGCTCACCATATATGTAGCTACTTTTCCATAAACTAATGAAGATCTTTGATGCTGCGGAAAATTCATTTGAGCTCTCTATGATCGCATTGGAGCTTATGTGAAGAACAAGAAAAATCAGAATCAGGCAAACAAATCTCTTTTAATCAAGAACAAAAAATTTATTTAAAAACTCCAAATTTAACAACCTTCAATGGACTCATGAAATAATAAAGTTTCTTAATAAGTTCTTAATTTTACTTTTTTCTAAAATTTAGAATAAAATATGTTTTAACAAACTTTGGTTAAAACCTTTGATGGCAATGCCCTAATATACTAGGAATTGAGTTAATTGATGTTGCTTAAACAAATCATTTACTGACGCGTACTTTCATTTGAATTTTTTAATATCAAAATACGGATGCTCTGTATTAGACGTAATGAAAAACACCGGGATTTACTGTCTCTGTTTGTTTGTTATATATCTGATCAAGAGTTCCCTGCCACGTTTTGGGGGTAATCCTTGCGGCATCTCAAACACGTTTTCATGCCTTGTGACCTTATGAACTATTTCTGGAACGGCATCGACTTCAATAAAAAAAGGATTTACCTACCCTTAACCCGTTATATCTCTTTTTATTTTTTTTATACAATTCTAAGATTAGTTTTTTTAGGTTTATTGATGTTAGACGTTTCTAAGATTTACTAACGACTAATCAGACACTACAAGTCTACAATACAACTTCAGATACTTATAGAAGTTTTGGGATCGGTGTTTCGTGTTTGCATGTGTCAATCTTCTTATCACCCACCTATTACACAGATTAACATGATGCCCCATCATATATAGATCATAATGCACAAGTGTGTAGTAATCCCAAAACAACCAATTACGTGTGATACATCTACTTGGCAAAGTAATTGAAAACAACTAGTATAATGAACAAGAACAGCATGATGTGAGGATGTGAGATATTTTTATATATAGCTGGAAGCGGCGAATAAAAAGAGATTAAATGTGGGCATCTTCTTTTTTCGGTTTTTGATCAAATATGGACATGTTCTTGAGTTCTTGTGCCATTCTAACATAAACAAACTTCCGAATTTTCACAAAAACAGATCCACACATGACACACCCATGTGGACGTGGTTCTACCCTAAGAGTTTTTTTTTTTTTTTAATGTTGTTCTAATATATTAACACTAGTAGTACTTCATACTTCTAAGTTGACCAAATAGGCAAATAATATAGTCTCCCATCAAGTTTACTACGAAAATTTTATATGAATAATCTAAATTTGGACTGTTGGTTGACAATAAACAATGATACTTGAATGATGAGCTAAATCAAATGCGCCTTTTTTTAAACACTCAATTGATTAACTAAACCCGCCGATTGATACGTTAGATTAGTTGAACCTCATTATTTATTAGCGTTAATAACACTATACCAAAACATATATAAATTTTGCTCAATCAAATCTACCCAGAGATTCTATATATCTTTATCATAATAATTTAAGTGAAAATGTAAGAGTGGTGGAAATGTTTTAAAATTACTCGTAATTTCTTGATCGAATCTTATGTGAGCAGTATGGGAGATATTGGTTCACATGGAAAATAAAACGACAGCTGATTAAGCTCACACATCTCAAACAAAATAAAAAGAATTAAAAGAACATGTCACTAACAATTATTATCAAACTAACATGTCCCTAACAATTATTATCAGACTACTCATAACATTTGCTATCAGTATATATCTACTAAGATTTCATTTTTTTCTTTCTTCAAAACTGTTTTGTATTTTTTGGTCAACTAACTGTTTTTATTGCATAAAATAAAACTAGTTCTATCATTGTTTGGAACAATTTTGAGGATATATAAAACAATTCAGTTAAGAAGTGTTGTTCGTATGAGATCGTCGCCAGTGTTGAATTTATGGTGACCACACATAAGTGGCTCAGCCGTTGTAGAGTGAACTTAACTCCTTTTTATTTGGTGTTTTGAGTTAGATTCTTTCTTTGCTATAAGCATTTCTCATCCTATAAAAATTCTATCATTTAAATTACAAATGAACAATGCGATTGACTAAGATGCCGAAGATATGAGAGGAAGATGATAATGGTGAATCGTGAATATGTTAAGAAGCTTATGATTTTCTCTCTTTCTTTTTTTTTTTTCTTGAAAATTTCGCTAATTGCAAATTAGATGTCACTACTGTTCAGTGCAGTGTTTCCTATAACTAAAGAAAAGCAAGATATAGTTTCATGTTTTTTTTCTCCTTTCATGTTCACTTATTGCTTGTCCAATTTTCTAGGAACACTAAGAGCATCATTACTCAAGTAACAGCTGAACATTTCTTAAAAAGATAAAAAAAATTATTTTTTTATTAATTATTATTATTTATTATTTTCTAATTTCTGTTCCATTGAACAAGTGACACATGTCTTGTTTGGTCTGAGAATCGTTTCTCAAGTGACTCTGGGAAGAAACGGTTTCCTTCTTTTTTCTCTTCTCTCTCTTCCTTTTATTATTTTTTTAATGAGAGTATTTGAGAGAGTATCGGCCAGTAAGGATGGTCTAAGAGCATCATTTGCGA
This sequence comes from Camelina sativa, assembly GCF_030686135.1. Taxonomy (NCBI): domain Eukaryota; kingdom Viridiplantae; phylum Streptophyta; class Magnoliopsida; order Brassicales; family Brassicaceae; genus Camelina; species Camelina sativa. The sequence continues at coordinate 24,719,045 of NC_141881.1, forward strand.
CCGTTGTCTTCCCCGTTTCTCAAAATATATATATATATATATATATTTTATTGTGTAATCTAATAGAAAAGTGACATGTGTTTAAGTTGAGAATCGTTTCTACCGGGAGGATTTTGAGAACTGTCTTTGTGTTTTTCTCTCCTTCTTATATTATTTTATTAATTTTGAATAAAACAATTTAGTTGAGCAACGACCGTTAATAATAGTCTAAGATTCCTTCTTTCCTTTATGAATAGAAAAAGTAGTGATAACCTGTCCGGCAATACTTTGGTGTATTTTGTTTGAATACTTTGACTGAGACCTCTATAATAGAAAAGAGTCTCTAGGTATGCATAATATTTAAAATCGGTTAGTTAAGCTATAGTGTAAGATGGAGTATGTAAAGTTTAAATCCGGTTTTAAGAAAAAATTCAAATATTATCAAATATACATTATTTTTTTTTGTCAAACCATATATTTTTTATTTAAACAAATAAGAAACAAATACACACACTTGGAAAACAATCTCCAAAATTAAAGACAATACAAAAGACGACAATACAAAAGAAGGTATTTCCCAATGCCATAAAAGAAAAGATAAAGTTCATCAATTTAATATCCAAGAGAGCTATGAACCAATGGCTTGGAAGTCCAATGGCACTTGTGAGGTCATGGTGAATCGAGGGGTCATCCTCCAAAGTTTTGAAGGACAAAAGCTTGGTCACGGTCATAGGACATGGTGACATTGAGAAAATAATCGATGCTTTGGTTTTTGCTAGAGTAAAGTTCACTACCCAAAGTAGCAAGCAAGCAAGGATCTGAGTGACTATGTTATTGTAGTCTCTGGAGGGTTGCTTTGAAACCCAAAGCATAAAGATTAGATCAAATCGATAAAACGCAATAATAAGAACTCCTTGGTATTCGATCCGGCTGATGGGAGTGGTTGGATAAAGATGTTTGATATCATCAAATGAATAGCTTGGATGATAATCATCATTGAACATAACTAATTCAAGACTATGTTTACCACTTTGGCTATAACGATTCAGAATAATTATACCATAAATCTGCAGGATTAAATAATCATGCCGCAAGTCCCTAAGATATACTAAAGCTACGGTTCTTTCATGATAAATGGATACACAAAGCAGCATTGGTGAAACCTTTCTCCAATGGAGTCTTCGTCCATTGAGAAGAGAAAGTCGACGCAGAGCTTGGCTTTGGCAGAGCATAAACATTGAATTAATGGACCTGTGATTTGTCATTTAAGAAATTAGGCAAAAGTTTATGGACTTGGGCCTTTGGAAAATTGATGGACCGATACATGAAGCTAGGTCCACTAGGAAAACTCCTAGTTTCACTGTCGGAGGCCAGGGGAGCGGCTGACCGAAAGTTGCAGAAAGATTTTCGGTGAAGGGTATGTTTTCGGTGAGTAGAAGAGCGATAGGAAATAACGGGGTCTTGGCTTGGTTCGAGGTTGGAAACTAAGTCCACCGGGGAAAACCCTAGTTTCACAAACACTTGTCAAATTAAGAATTGAATGTAATGACTGCCCGAGATTGATAGAGAAATTGATGGTTATCATCCCCAGTACGGCAAATATCTGGAGGAGCAGACGGTGGCTGTGAATTGAATCAAAATCAGAAACTAAGTCTAGTTTTTCAAACAATTGCCAAGATGAGGAAAAGTGCAGCGGCTACCCAAGTTATGTAGAGAGATTTGTTGGCAAAAGAGCATCTCTGGTGAGTGAACAGTCGGCGGGAGCATGGTCATGGTCTGATTCGGGAACAAAGGCCAAGAGAATTTGAAAAAGGTTAAACAAAGAGAAAACTGGAGACGAAGAAAAACTGAATTATTGGAATCCCGACATCAGTGAACAGTAGCACCACCGATGTCGGAAATTTTGGTTAGAAAAAGGTTTTCAAAAATCGTGCCTGGAGCTTTTTTTTCTTCTATATGCTTATCAAATATATGTTACTTATTTTCACATATTTACGCGGATCTTAACCTAATCTAGTTAACAATTTGTTAATTATCGACTGTTCCTACATATCACATAGATCATCAATTCATCATCTAGTTCTACTAATTAAGTGACCAAGATAATTTGCAAGTGTGATGACAATATACAACTTTTATCAGTCTTATACACTGGTATATATACACAGCCGCCGTTGCCAAAGTGTAACGGCTAATGTTATTTCTGTAACCAAACTCTTGTTATCTTTATTGTAGTTGTTTGCTATATAACACAGACTATATAGTAGTAGATATTTAGAATGGTTGGGGAATCCTAGGCTGACACGTGTTACACCCCTGGCAGATTTTGGAGTTAACCAAAGAATCACGGAAATGCATGCATTATCCAATTTCACATTACAGCGATTAATTATAGTACTGTTTAGGTACTGGTCCACATTATATACATACTACACAACACCCCCTAACCATTCTCGTTTTAAAGAAAATAAGCAATACAGAAAATATTCATAGATACAATGTCTATGTTACGTACTTATTATTTCGAGCAAAAAGAATATGTTAGATTCGTGGTGAGTGAAACAACCACATCATATCATGGTTCGAGGGACCATATATCTTAACCCAATAAACTTATTTTCTTATAAAAATGAATAATAGCAAAAATAAAAAGAGACAATCATATTTATAATTAAGTTTACTAGTATACTAATACTAAATAAAATAAACATGGATAAATTATTGTTTTAAAAAGCAAAAAAAAAACAAACTTTATTTCATGAATCTGAAAACGAAATTTAGAAATATTGCAACACCAACAAGCTTAATTATATTTAAACAAAAATAATCTGAATTAGTTTTCTAGTAGTTTCCTTCATTAGTATGTATATAAAAATCAATTATTGAGGAAAGAAAAAAAATCTTGATATGATTAGTTTTGATTTAAGAAGAAAAATCGAGGGGGAGGCAATAGCATGTGCATGGACGCCCTATACAGAACAAGTGATCGACCTCTTCTTTCCTTTGGTCTTCACTTTATGAATATCAACTTTATCTTCTTTGTCTTTTTTCTAAAGTTGAATCTTACTACCTTTATTTTTCTAAATTGTTTTGTAGTAACTATATATTTTTGTTACATTTTCTTAATCATAATTAACGCTGAACCAAAGTAATATACCGGCCACAAAACGTAGTACTTTTTGTTCCTGAACTTCTTTATTATTTATTTGTTCATATCACAGATTATCTAAATTATCGTTTTGAGTTACTACTAAACTCTTTTGGATATTTTTTGTGACTGGTTATAGATCCATTTAGATGCACCTCATCTATTTGCTCTGCTTACCACCCTAGCTGTCCTCCCGACCGTTTGGCTTCGAGATCTCAGCATTCTAAGTTACATTTCAGGTATACAATATCAAATTTAAAAGTTATCTTTTGAGGATTCATGTTTTGATATACAAATCTTATAATGATTTATATACTTAATATTGCAGCTGGAGGGGTGATTGCATCAGTGTTGGTGGTTTTGTGCTTGTTTTGGATTGGTTTGGTTGATGATGTTGGAATTTATATGTGTGTGTACATTTGCTTGTGATCTTTGTATTGACCAAGTTACGTCTGTGTATCCTTGCGTGGTCGGCGTTGAAATATAACAACTCACATCGAACACTTTTTTGATAATATGCTCGTGCTTCTCTTTACTCCAAACCTTCTCCAAACTTTGATTTTCCAAGTCACAATTCCACGTTACTATTCGATTTATTTCAACCTACGATTTTCAAAAGGAAATATGAAGAAAAAAAGGCATAATCAAACTATTACAAAAATAGTTGACAATAAAAAGGTTATACTAACAAATAAAAATCTGAAAGTAGCTAGAAATGGTTTAGTGCAATAATACTTGCTAACAAAACATTAAAATTTAGATTTCATTTAAGTGTCTACGATTATCTAATGGTTAATAAATACATAATTACGAAATATTTATATATACTGTGTAATAATATGGAAACACTAGAAAGTAGTCCACGCGATGCGTGGATTATGTATGCATTATTAATTTGAAATAAAGAATGAAGTTTCTATTTAACTGTATATGAAATGTATATGTAATTGTGATTATATGTATTGAAATTTATTTTTATAATATTACAGTTTCACTACAATATTTTGATATATATTTGTTATATGATGCTTCATAAAAGAGTCATTTTGAGATAGAGAAAAAAAGTTAATGTATACAGTATTGTCGAAAATATTTAAACAATATCTTACTATAATAATATGACCATTTTTTTAGTTATCGCATGAAACAACCCGACCCCTTTTTTATTTATATAATTAACTACAATACCTAATTAAGCATCCCATACTACTTAATTAAACCTACCAACAATAAACCAACATCCAATAACATTCACAGCGGAAACATACCAATAATACAAAACCAATACAATAACATTTCTAATCATTCTATTAAGCAACCTAACATAACACTAACCAAGGTTCCAACAACCTAACCAATAAATCCAATAACACACAAACGAGACCCTAGATCATCCTCCTCCTCATCGCCATGATTCCACGCTACACATTTATTACCTGCACCACAAACAACAATTGAGATGCGTGAGTATTACTAGAAATACCCAGTGAGGCGATCCTCCCATCTACAAGCTATACAAACAAGCCAATTGAGAGTACAACCACAAATAAAACATAACAAACCAGTCATTGCACAAGTCACCCAATAACACATTCACTACACCTACATATCATTACACAAAACAAGTCATACAACCCAATCGCTCAGATAAGTTCATGGTCACGCACTCACCTTTACAAGTGATTCTAACAACAAATATAACCAGGAGAGACTCTCCATGCGCCTGAAACAGTCTAGAAACGTCCTACAACAAGTCACACAACCAAAACCAACCTTGAAGTAAACTGGACAGAAACATCAGAAAAGAACAGTCACAAAGATGAAATATTTATATATACTGTGTAATAATATGGAAACACTAGAAAGTAGTCCACACGATGCGTGGATTATGTATTCATTATTAATTTGAAATAAAGAATGAAGTTTCTATTTAATTGTATATGAAATGTATATGTAATTGTGATTATATGTATTGAAATTTATTTTTATAATATTACAGTTTCACTACAATATTTTGATATATATTTGTTATATGATGCTTCATAAAAGAGTCATTTTGAGATAGAGAAAAAAAGTTAATGTATACAGTATTGTCGAAAATATTTAAACAATATGTTACTATAATAATATGACCATTTTTTTAGTTATCGCATGAAACAACCCGACCGCTTTTTATTTTTATAATTAACTACAATACCTAATTAAGCATCCCATACTACTTAATTAAACCTACCAACAATAAACCAACATCCAATAACATTCACAGCGGAAACATACCAATAATACAAAACCAATACAATAACATTTCTAATCATTCTATTCAGGAACCTAACATAACACTAACCAAGGTTCCAACGACCTAACCAATAAATCCAATAACACACAAACGAGACCCTAGATCATCCTCGTCCTCATCGCCATGATTCCACGCTACACATTTATTACCTGCACCACAAACAACAATTGAGATGCGTGAGTATTACCAGAAATACCCAGTGAGGCGATCCTCCCATCTACAAGCTATACAAACAAGCCAATTGAGAGTACAACCACAAATAAAACATAACAAACCAGTCATTGCACAAGTCACCCAATAACACATTCACTACACCTACATATCAGTACACAAAACAAGTCATACAACCCAATTGCTCAGATAAGTTCATGGTCACGCACTTACCTTTACAAGTGATTCTAACAACAAATATAACCAGGAGAGACTCTCCACGCGCCTGAAACAGTCTAGAAACGTCCTACAACAAGTCACACAACCAAAACCAACTTTGAAGTAAACTGGACAGAAACATCAGAAAAGAACAGTCACAAAGACGAAACTCTAAAATAAAAACCAATCGTTAACTATTAAATCCTTCCGGTGAACAGCTAGCCCTAGACGTCACGAAGCTTGCCACAAAATATCGTGCCGATCAGGAACCAGACGAGACCACGATCTCAGTTACAATCTCCGATGGTTTCAACTCGCGTCTGAGAAAACGTGTCTCACAAAACTGCCAATAACTCATCGAGTTAAAATCCAAATTTACTTCTGTAAAAAGTATAATGACGATGAAAGACTTGGGAATAAACCTACCAAATTTCATTTCCTTTGAAAACGATTTGATATGTCAAAACTGTTTCCTCCCAAACCCTAACGATTCTGCCCCCTTTTGCTTTGAACACCAAAATCAAATTTGGTCTCCTTTCTCTTATTCTCACACGTGAATGAGCACTTCCTTTTTTTTTTCTTTCAGTCATTCACGAAAATAAGAGGAAGGAGGCGTCTTCTACTTAACAAAAGGGTTTTTTTTTGGGTTTAATTAAATTAAACTGAGATTTACCTAAACCATAATTTAATTAAATCATCCTTTGATTTAATTAATAAATCGACCAGCTTAGTAAACCAACCGGAAACCAAACCGAATCCACTCCAATTCTCAATATAAACTTCAATATTTCATATTTTCTCGGGACACGGGCGTTACAATTCTCCCCCACCAATAAGTATTCGTCCTCGAATCCCGCAGCACCGTCCATCCATCAAGGACCTCCGTGCTACCGTCAACACGGCCGCACGTCCTCCGACCGGACTGAACACCGTCAGCGAAGGTTTCCCGCGCAACTGTCGCAACAGCCCGCACACCTCCGACTGAACCACGAGGTCTCCCTCTAGTCAATATGCTCACATCCTAGACATTATTTGCTCACAACACTGTGCTTCCCCCGTCCGCGGTCACAACTAACGAATCATGCCGGCTCGCTATCATGCTAACCACTTTAAGCTACGACATCCAGGAAGTCACTCACACTCCCCCCGCTCTCAGGTCGCAACCTTCGAGTCATACCGGCTCACTGCCAGGCCATAGCCTACAGCTACGGTATCCAGGAAATCTCACACGCCCACTCCCCCCGCTCTCGGGTCGCAACCCTCGAGACATACCGGCTCACTGCTGAGCCGCGGCTCACAGCTATGGTATCCAGGGAGTCTCAAAATCCCACTCTTGGGTCGTCACCCTAAAGCGCGCTCTCGGATCTTCATCCGAAGCAAACATACCACTCCCACTCTCTGGCCACAAAGTCCATCGAGCTATCGGTATCACATGAGTTGGGCCCACACAATCTTGAGCAAACAAGTCTGATATCATCAAGTATCTCCCGACTAGATCTACCTCAACTCTTTCCATTAATAGGCAAGCTTTAACTATTTATAAAACTTCCCATTTTTAGAAACTTTCATTTTATAATGACATTCTATTTATGGAAACTTTCCATTCATAGCAACCTTCTATTTATGGAAACTTTCCATTTATAGAATTCCTGAGCTATTTCCTTTCCACTGGTTTCACAATTCCCAAATCCAAAGAACTCCAACTTTTATTAGAATCTCAAATGCAATAATCGTTTACAACTCCAAACGAAAATAAATAATGAAAGAAAGAAACCAAAAACTAAAACTAAGCACCGGAATGGGCACCCGGTCCTCCCTTCGGCTGCGCCACAACCTTCATCATCTGCCTCCTTTTAGGACAGAAAGGCCTGATATGCCCCTCCTCCCCACAATGATAACACACTCGACGGTACTCCTGCGAGTCACCTCCCTTGGGCCCGCTTGCCAACACGTGATCAGTGCTCCCGCGCCCATAGCATCCCTGGCCACCTTGGTTTGCCACTGTCGTCTCTTCCCGCTTCCTTTTACGCCTTTGCTCCAACTGCCTATCCTTGCTTGGAATGCTCTGCTCCAATGTCTCCTCTGAACGAGCCGTTGGACTGACCACCACTAATTGTGACCTCAAGTCGTCCTCTATCCCAACTGCAACCTCAACCACCTCCGCCCTCGTAGCATAGCTCCTCACTCTGCACCGAGTCCTCAGATCATCCCGTAAAGCCAACAAGAATCTCCGCACCTGAGCCGACTCTGGCTCCCATGCCCGGCCTGCATACCCCACAAGCTGACTGAACTCTGCATCCAGCTCTCGTACTGTGCGGTCCCCCTGAGTCAACTCCAAGAACCGTGCCTCCATGCGATCAAGAGCCTCCTATGGAAAATACTTGGAGTTAAACTCCCTCACAAAATCTCCCCAAGTCATATCCCGCTGCACCCTTCGTGTTGTCACCGACCTCCACCACACTCGTGCATCACCTGACAAGTAATACACTGCCAGATCCACCCTGAACTGGTCGGGACACCGAAACAAAAGGAAAAGATCCTCCATCCGCTCTCTCCATTCATCCGCTACACTCGGATCTGTACCTCCTGAGAAATATCCCGCTCCTACTCGCTGCAGCTGCACCATCATCTGCACATACTGAGCATCCACTACCTCGGCTCCCGGCTGCACACCTGCCTGCAAACCCGCCATATAACAATTATATGTACATTTCATATAAAATTGAATAGAAACTTCATTATTTATTTCAAATTAATAATGCATACATAACCCACGCAATCGCATGGGCTACTTTCTAGTATATATATATATATATATATATATATATATATATATATAGTATATCTTGTGGCGGTTAAGTAGTTTGGTTTCTAGTTTACAACAATATTATCGGATGTCCCCGAAGGGACTCTCGTTTACAACAATATCAAGTAGATATATAGGCCTTGATTGGAGACCTGTGAAAAGCGGAATTGATAAGCAAACAGTCAAAAACGCTTTTTGTCCACCAATCAACAAAAACAAAACAATTTGTGTTTTCTGAAAAAAAAAAAAAAAAAATTTGCGGTTTTCTAGATGGAGTTTTACACTTGGACCGCTATTCCATGGAGCACAATGAATTATCCAGCGGTTTTCGATAAAACCGCGATGAACAGTGGTCAACAGTTTTTTTTTTTTTTTTTTTTTTTCTTTTTGCTATATATAGGTTAATCTATATTAAAAAAAAAACATATACAAAGGCAAATAAAATAATTTTTAAACTATTTTTACATAGATTAATTATTTAATTTATGTATACCTAATAAGTTATAATTACAGTTTTGTAGAATTTAAAAATATGTTTCTTTATATTTTGAATTGTTTATTAATAATACAAAGTGGTCATATAGTTTAAAATTTATTCAACTATTCTTTGAATTTAAAAAATTCTTACTAATTGTATTGTAATAAAAGCATAATTTAATAACATCTACAAAATATTTTTAATTTATTCATAAAAATATTATTCTAATAGATAAAATATAAAAATCAGTTTTTTCTGTCAAAAAAAGAAGATAAAATATATAAATATAAGATATAACTTTATTGATTAACACAAACCAAAAATTAATAATTTTACAACTACGCTAACTATTAATATATGTTTTAACATATTTATCTATAATACTTAATTTACATCTGTTTTTGTTTTTTTACCAGTTAAATAATTTTATTGTGAATTGTTTCATAGATTAAAATAAATTATTAAAAGTTTGATTATACAATATATATATTTTTAATAAAATTTACTTTTTGATCAACTATAGTATTTAAGGTTTATAAATACAATTATTTTTATTATTAATTCATAACATAAAATAATGTACAAACATACTAATTATTAATAAATTTATTTATTATAATATATGTAATCCGCACGCTTTTCCTTTTTTTACCATTCACACAATTAATACTGGACCGCAAATAGTTTTTTCACCAATCAAATATCATTCTGTACCGCTTATTTTATATAAACCGCACTTGTCCCGCAAACCGCACGTACCGCAGTTGAACCGTACCGCACTCCAAAACCGCTTTTCCCGCACAACTAAAACCGCGGTCACCATTCGGACCCATAATAGAGAAAAAATGATATCGAAATATATTTCTACAACTTACTTTAATTTAACCTTTTACCAAAAAATGATATCGAAGTATATGAAATGGCTTTACTTGACGTATGAAAAATACATATTTCATGTATATTTATTAGATTCTTAAAAATATGTAATGCTCTAAGGAGAAAAATTTTGTAATATAATTATTAAATATCAAATCAAATTTTCTTAACTCTCTCTTACTTCCAACAAAATTGTAACACATTTTTTTTAGAATACTTATCATTATACTTAGTTTCTGTTTAAACATAATTTTTTTTATTTAATTCAAAGAATACTCTATTTTTTATCTAGCTTTTACTACAAGAATGAAACAATTATAACTAAATTTAGCAATATAAATTAAAACAAGGGGAATATAAAAAGACATAAAATAAAGGACAAACTAACACATAATATCCATGCTCAGCCGCATATTATTTTATATGTAATCAATGTTATTTTTCTTAATGTAAAAAATATTTGTACGTCTTGATTGTGCATCAAAACATCAAAAGCTCTATATATTATGGGATAGAGACTAAATATTTTAAAGTAATCTTTCATATTAACAAAATTTTTCAGTGTAATGTTTAACTAATCAATAGTTTTCATTTAAAGTGACTGAGAATACTTATTTAAAACAAAAGAAATAAAAAACATAAGATAATTTATCGAAACACAAAATATAAACTTTTAAATATTTTATTAAATCTATAATATGTTAAAATTATTATAAAGTTATATCGCGCATCGCAAGAGTCTACTTCTAGTATATATATATAGTGTTGCATTTGCAACTTGGGAGACTACTCATGGAGGTTCAGAATTATCTGTTACCAACATCAATATTATCCTTTTCTCCTCCCTTTCTAATTTCCGTAAGATTTGAATCAAGATGGACGTACTGCAAAGGTAATTAAGATGGACGTACTGCAAAGGCATATGTTGATTCAAAGACGTGCATGAATTGATACTTTAACATTAATATTAAGTAATATATATATATATATATATATGTATATCAAACTTAAAATGTGTATTTTATTCAGAATTTTTTTTTTATCATGAGAAAAAATCTGAAAAATTTTGTTTATTATTTAAAAATTTACTTTTATTTTTCTTCTACTAAATAATTGTAACTCTTAAAAATGATTGTTGTACCATTGAATATATGATATGTTTCTTTTCCATATCTCTAGTCATTTTTCTTACACATTATATGTTAAGATGATTATCGAATTTATATTTATCCAATCTCTATTCATATTTTCATATGTTTGTGTTGTAAATTTTTTTATATATATCGCTTTTAGCATTTTCATATTCTTTTTAAAAAATCTTATAGAAACTATTGTTTTCCTTTGAAAAAGTGTTAATATAAAGATTAATAATTAATTTTACTTTTAATGTTATTGCAAAATAAAAAATGTGAAATCCACAAATACAAGAAAATAAAATATGATGACATAGATGATGATATGAACTGAACACCCTAGATGGAAAGTGAACTTTTAATTTATATATAGATTATTGTTCCAATACTCGCGAGGGTTTACACATATTATAGAACAGAAGTAATGGCCATCAACTTGAAGAATATAAGGAAGCTTGCATCTTGAAGAACACCTGAAGCAATGGGGTCTACATATAGAAGTGTTGGCTACCACTACTCCTTCTGAGATGCCTTCTAACGAAATGTGCCCTGGTATGTGATATGAGAAGTCTCCCACAACACACGAGACATGCAAAGTGATCCCACAAAGATTACATTCATAGGAACATTCCTTTGGATTTAATTTTGTTTCACATGCCTCACACCAAAGTTGACCATCTTCCTTAGTTTCACCGTAAGACAAGTAGAGAGGATGATCGTCGTACCTTTGATTCATTACCTTTCTAGGCAAAGTAGCACACCGGAAGTCCAACTGAAACTCACACTCATCACACCACAACGTACTTATGAAGACATGTGTTCTGTCACATGCAGAACATTTCTCACCCCTCTTAGAACTAAAGACTTCGTAGTATAAAGGAAGTGGATGGCTTTCATGGAGAAATGGTTCAGTTATTGAACTGCAACGTACATCTAGAGTGATACGACAAGATTTGTACTTGAAACCAGTGAAATACTGGTAACAAGCAAAACATCTTCTTCTATAAGTATCTGTTTGTAGAGTGAACTAGTGCTGGGCACGGAACGGGTACCCTTGAATTTTCTCTGACCCTTTACTCGTCCCGACCCTAACGGGTAACAGAAAAAATTTATTCATACTCGACCCTTAAATAACGGGTACCCGGAGAAACAGGTATCCGGTAAAAAATAGTTAACCCTTTACTCGTCCCGACCCTTTATTATTACCCGGAAAACGAGTACCCGATAAAAAAATGTTAATAATCGCAATAATAATTTTATCTCTTGAAATCCAAAAAATGAAAAATTCATAAATTTATGCAATATATAGTTCCAAAATTATAAAATTACGAATTTTGAAAATAAAAATAATATATTAATTCAGTTAGGCTAAGTTGAATTTAGGTTTTAACTCTAACTCTATAAATTAATAATAAATAATAATAATAATAATACAAAATATTAACGGGTATTTACAGGTCGGGTAGCAAAACGGGTAAGGGCCGAGTAACGGGACGGGTATTGAAAACTAAACTAATACCCTATACTCGTCCCTTACTCACGGGTAATATAAATATAATACCCTTTACTCGACCTAAAACTGCGGGTACCCTTTTTTTTGGGACGGGTACGAGCCGAGTAACGGGTCGAGTACGGGTAACGGGTATTAGTGCCCAGGCCTAGAGTGAACGGTGTGTTCAGTGCCGGCTTAAACATATTATAGGCCCCTGGGCAAACTAAAAAAAAAAATGCCCCTTAACCTATCGAAAAACTTACTAATTTTTTTTTGGGTCTCTTTAGTGCATATAATTTTTTTTTTGTGCCCCTTTCTAGCTTACAAAAAAATTTTTTGTGCCCTTTTTCTTATACGTATATGCCCTCTTAATTTATGTACCCGGGGCGGTTGCACTGCCCGCCCACCTAGTTAAGCCGGCATTGGGTGTGTTGTCGGAGACATTCCTTATCTTTCTGGGAGGACTAGCACATGTCTCATGTAGAAAAAAGTCGCATCGCTCACAATCATAAAACGACTCGTAATTGATTTGGGAGACACAAGCTTCACAAAGTTTGCTTTCGTGTATACTAGATAGAGCCCAAACTTTGACCTCAGATGTCTTACTATAAATGCTTCTCAACCTATATGTCCCTGATTTCATATTTTTCATCTATTTCACCATAAATCTGGTTGATATCGTTTTATAGAATAAACATGATAGAAATCCGGTCATACCAAATATTAAACCAAAATTAAAATCCGACTGGTGTTAAAAATCCGATCCGAGCTAATACACTAGAACTCCATTAATTAATAATCCCAGAATTTTGAAATCTAAGAACCCTAAAACCACAATCTTTTTGTGACAACCCGTCCTGCGGACCCCACTAGCCCACCGCTAGCTGCCCAACGGACCGTCCGTGGACCCTGCTAGCCCACCGCTAGCCGTCCCAACGGACCCCAAGCTGGCCCTGCAGGGCATCGATCCTAACCCATCACTGTGGAAATCCACATCCACCAGTAGGTTATTGGTGCGCCAGGCGTTCCTCGAACCCTGGTCCCCACCCTTTAACAACCTTCCCACAGGACAAGCTGTCACCAATTGATCTGCAGATCAATTGGTGACAGCTTGTCCTGTGGGAAGGTTGTTAAAGGGTGGGGACCAGGGTTCGAGGAACGCCTGGTGCACCAATAACCTACTGTGGATTTGGATGAATAGTTCCAATTGCCCAGTGAGGGGTTAGGATCGATGCCCTGCAGGGCCAGCTTCGGGCCTATGGGGGCAAGCTAGCGGTGGGCTAGTGGGGTCAACGGGACGGGTTGTCACACTTTTGAATTCAGTCTCTACAATCATGAGCAATGTTTCATAGAACCTTCTCTTGTTCACCTAATCAAAATGCCTAACGGACAGATCATGATCCAGGACAGATACAAAGCCTTAAAAGAATAAACAAACCCACAAATTGTAGAAGGCTAGATGCCATTAATGCTCAAGAAGATCTGGTTCCACTAACTTGACACAAACGATAGACATAAGATGAAGGCGAGAAGACAATCCGATCCATAGACATCACTAATTTTTGTTTTCTTCCTTAAAAAACTCATGCCCGGATTGGTAACAGCTATAACTTGTGATTGTAGATGCTTTGACTGTAAAGATTTTGACTTTAAAAACTTTTGCTGTTAAAGCTTTAACTGTTAAAACTTTAACACTGACTGTTATTTTTACTGTATGTTTTTCATAAATATAAAAATATAAAATATGACATAACTGTTTATGGGATATAATGGTTATTGATGCAAAAATCTATACTATTAAAAGGGAAGCATTTTTAATAAGTAGACATATGTTAAGATATTATTACATGAAATGCCATTGAAAACAGAATAAAAATATATAAATCCTGTATCCAAACAGATTGATAATCTCCATGACCAAACAGATTGATAGCCGAACCAAATCGGATGCAATTAAGTGAGATAACCCAAATGCAATATCTTCGGCAACTAAATCTAAATGAATCTCGAAAATTCATGACACAATATCGAACAGTTCACTGCTAATATTAATACCTACTATAAACAATGATGCAATTAAGTGAAACACATAAAAATCGGAAATAACAAATATGGTAACACAATATTCGTTTGTATATGCCATTAAATCTAAACAAATCTATCCACCTAAATTAAGTACTACACTTAAAGAAAAGAAAATCAACCCACGTAATTAGCACATCATACTTTATTTCTTTCCTTATAACATTACAATTATTTTGCTAATATTAGAAAAATTCAATCTCTACTACAAAAATATATATGCGGTTAATAAGAAAAACGTATTTGATAATTTATACCAAAATTTCGGAAAGTCAACATAATCTACACGATTTTGGAATATTCTAATTTACAAAATCTTAGCAACTTACCAAATCTTAGCGACTTACATTTTAAACGACTTCTTTTATTGTATAAATATTGCAGTAATCTAAATAATTTTCAATTCAACAAAAACTTTCAAATCTATATTACGCTAAAACTAAAACCTTTTTTTTTTCAAACAACCAAAACCTATTAGCTTCTTGTGTTCTTTGTTAAATCCTTTTTTCCAGATTGTTATATGCATGTTAACATGTTCTGTTTAATCTATGTCTCTCTTTTTATTTATAATTATTTGTTCTTTGTTAGATTTTATTTAAATAAACTAACAACTACAATGTGTTTATGTAGGTTTTACAGTAAACATAGCTGGAGAAGCCTAAGGAGTCATCTCCTAATTTAAGATCATAAGTTTAAACTTTTTTATACAGAGATTATAACATATGCTAATTTTCAGGGTGGTCTCAATTTTCTAAGTATAATTTTAAGAGCATGAAGGGATGAATTATTTTTAAATAAGACAATGAATTCTGAAAGTATTCCAGAACCTGTATGAGTTATCATTTTCTATATTATTCTGTTTTTGTGTTTTGATTAAATAGTTTCTGTTTAAGTTATAAAGCAAATGAGAAGTTAAGAGGATTAATATTACTCATGTTTATTTGTATAAAATGGCATGAGCGTGCATATGCTTCTGTTTCTTTGCTTCCTATTATGATAATTGGTTATTTATTTCTAATATATTAGCCATTTAGTCATTTACATTTTTTTGTAAGTAATGCTATTTTATGGTATAAACGGAGAATAAGTGGCTACTAAACCTAAAAATTATGTAGAAATCCAACTCAACATAAGACAAGGATCACACAAGAAGCAAGTTTGAAACCATTTTAAAATAGCTTGAAATCTATTCGAAAACACACATAACCCTCGATTGGTGGCTTTTAAGGTTTTAAAAGTATTTAAAAGTCTTAAAAATATTTTATTTGCCAATCAAGCTTTTTTGAGTTTTTTGAATTTTTAAAGTTTCAACAGTCACATATTTTTAGGTTATTTGCAAATTTGTGGAAATAAACAAAATATATAATTATATAATTTTTAGATATATATTATGTAATATTAATACACGTTTAACCCATCACTAATCCGGTTCAAATTCATGCCTATCGGGAGGGGTTTGACCTGCTTGAAAATTTAATCATTCGGTTTTGGAAGTTTTTACCTTTTTGACAGTTTTTTATCCAGTTCATAGCTCATGAGTTTAATACAAATTTAACCAGTTACCAATCCATATCACATTCTATTCGGATCTATCGTCTTGTGAAATCTAATTTTACGTGAAACTTTTATTATTTCAAACATTGATATATTGGATGAAACTAAATCAATATAAATTTAAACTATAAATACTATTACCAATAATTATATCAATAAATATAACATTGCACATACATAATATATACAAAGATCAAAGAAAAATTAGTTTTGAAATCAACTCCGCACGTATGTGCGGGTCTGAATCTAGTAATTATGAAAAATGGATCTCAAAATAACAGAAATAAAAAATTTATTTTCAATGAATCAAAATGTATTTGTGATAAATTATACATAGAATGAAAAAGAATGTTCCAATCATCATTGAAAATAAGAAAGAAAAAAATAACTACATTTTTATTATTTTTTATTTTCTACAGACAAAAAAGTCTCAAATTTGTGAGTTTTAAAATTTGTACGTACAAACTATAAAATGGCAGTTAAACTTTAAAGGTTGTCAAAAGTCTTAAAACTTTAAATTAATTTTGAAGTGTTTAAAGTGTCTCCCAATCAGAGCCTCAATCAATGGAAGATGACCAATAAACAGACAAAAAAAAAAAAAACTAATCCCAGATTAAGTAAGAATTTTTTTCGATCTGGAGTGATTTTATTTATTCTGTTTCCATTTTCAATGAAGAGAAGATGTGAATTTAGAGAATATGTGTCTTCTTATTCATCCAATATGTCGTGTACAAGATATATATACAAGTATGTTAAGCGGCTAAATCTAAACCTATTACGATTACAAGCACAACTTAGACATAGAAAGCCCAATTAACATAGTTTAGGCCAATACTCCCCCTCAAGTTGGAGTATGAGGATCAGAAATGCCCAACTTGGACACTAATTTTTCAAACTGAGGTCGTACGAGCGCCTTAGTGAGAACATCCGCGAGTTGGTACGTCGTGGGTACATGTACTGTAGAAATTGTTCCATCTTGAATTGCATCACGGACGACATCACAATCAACTTCTATGTATTTAGTACGTTCATGAAAAACAGGATTAGCCGCGATATGAAGAGCTGCTTTACTATCACAAAACATAAAGTGTAGTTTGAGGTGCACCAAGATCCAAGAGTAATTGACGAAGCCAAATTATCTCATCAGTGGCTCGAGCCATAGCCCTATATTCGGCTTCAGCGGAAGAACGTGAGACGGTACATTGCTTCTTAGTTTTCCAAGATATGGGCGAGCCACCAAGAAACACAATATATGAGCTCAAAGAGCGTCTTGTCAACGGACATGAAGCATAATCAGAGTCACAATAAACACTAAGGTGCAAATCAGAATTAGCTTCCATAAATGTACCTTGACCCGGTGACCCTCTAAGAAATCGAACAACACGAAGAGCTGCTTCCCATTGTGCCTCACGAGGAGCTTTCATAAATTGAGACAACACATGCACAGAATAACATAATTCCGGACGCGTGGTGAGAAGATAAATAAGACGGCCAACAAGACGTCGATATGGCATAGGATCCAGAAGAAGTGGACTAGTATCCAAACTGAGACAATGACCTTGTTCCATAGGAGTAAACTCAGGATTACAGCCTAACAACCCAGTCTCGGCAATAAAATCAAGAGCATATTTGCGTTGGGATAAGAAAATGCCGTCGGAATTACGAGCTATTTCTAACCAAAGAAAATATTTTGCTTTGCCAAGATCTTTCATATGAAACCAACTACTCAAATACTCCTTAAACTTGGTAAGAGTGGGAATATCATTACCACATACCAACAAATCAACATAGACCAATACTCAAAGCTCTATTTCACCACGATTAAGTGAAAACAGGGAATAATCTGAATAAGATTGAACAAACCCAAACGTGGTCAATGCATTAGCAAGCTTGGAAACCAACAACGTGGCGCTTGTTTAAGACCATAATGCGATTTGTGGAGACAACACACTTTCTGTGGATCAGAAGTTCAAAAGCCCAAAGGAAGCTTCATATAAACCTCTTCATCGAGATCACCGTGAAGAAAAGCATTGTGAACATCCATATGATATACTTCCCAATTCTTAGCTGAAATTATTTTCAACAAGCTACGTACGGTAGACAATTTAGCAATAGGAGAAAACGTCTCATTGTAATCTTCACCAGCAACATGATGATTACCAAGCACCACCAAATGTGCTTTATATCTTTCAATAGACCCATCAGCATTGTACTTAATTTTAAACACCCAGTGATTGCCAAGAGCCTCTTTACCCGATGGTAAATCCACAATACTCCATGAATTGAGTTCTTCCAAGGCATCTACCTCAAAAACCATAGCATTATTCCAAACTTCATCTTGCATCACTTCTTTGTAACCCCGAGGTACATACCAGCAAGCACTGCTGCGAGAAAAAGCTTTATGACCCAGAGAGAATAAATCATCGGACACATAGTGATGAAGAGGGTATAAAACGTTACCTGGGACCGAAGACGAGGAACTTGATGTAGGAGCCGAGGGACTGTGAGGGGTATTATCTTTTTCTTTGTAGAAAATGGTGAGATTAATCTCATAATCTTTAAGTTTGGCCGGAGGATATCATTGTCGCTCACCACGTCGTAATTGTGGAACAGATGGTAAAACCGGAGACAAACTAGGCGGTGAGGAAGACGGTGTAGAATCTGGTGTAGACTCTGGTGTGGGCTTTGGTGTAGGCTCCGGTGTAGACAAAGGGGTCGTAGCATCAATGGGAGAGTCCGCCTCACAGTGCACCGTAGGACTAGATGATGAATCAACATGTGGTAATACAATGGCATCACTCCGTCGATCAGGGGAAGGTACAAAACATGTATCAACAACTGGTAAACTCGTAGGATAGTTCCCCCTATCGTTGGAGGCCGTTGCAAAAAACCAGTCATCTGAAGATGCGGCATTTGTTCAAAAGGGTGAACTACTTCAGAAGAACAGAGTACTGATACAAGAACGGAGCATCATGATGTTTATGTCGGCCATTAACAAACTGGAAGACTTACACAAGATTATAAGGCGCAAGAAGCTTCTAGAAGGACAAAGAGCTTCATGTTTACAATAGGAATGTAAACATGAAGAAAGAGGGAAATTTACTAAAACATGAAGAAAGAGGGAAATTTACTAAAATATAAAGAAAAAAGAAATTGTCCAATTCCTATTAGGATTAGAATAGGTAGTTTGCCTATTGTATGGCATAGGCCTAGTTCTATAAATAGGGTGCAAAGGCTGATTGAAAGCTTTAGCACAAACAAGAGAAAGTTAACCTAGCTACTAAGTTTTAGTCTTTAAGAAAAGAAAAAAGCTAAGAACTTAGAGGGAGCGTGAGGTGTCTTTAAAGAGAGTTTTGAGAGATTAGAAAATTGTTTAGAACAAAATTGTAAACAGATTTTCTATTAATCAAAAGAGAGTTTAAAGAAATCATTGTTTTATTGTTCAGATCATAAGTTCTCACACTTTCAATTGGTATCAGAGCAGCACTTGTTCGAAATATTACGGGTGAGATTCTGCGGCAAGATGGAGAGCTACGGAGATCTGATCAACAACAATAAAGTTATCTTGGATGATGGAAACTATGGATTTTGGAAGTCAAGGATCAAATCCATAATAGGAGGTATTGATCGTCTTGCTTGGAAAACTGTTCTGGAAAAGTGGGAGGAGCCTACGATCAAGGATGAATCAGGCAAGCGAATACCCAAACCTGAGTCAGAATGGACTGATGAAGAACAAAGGAAATCGAAGTATAAATCAAGAGCATTAACCGCTATTCATTGCAGTGTTGGGAGAAAACAGTTCGATTTGATTCAGGGTTGCAAAACAGCAAAAGAAGCATGGGTCATCCTTCAGATCCATTATGAAGGCACCACCAAAGTGCAGAGCTCAAGAAAAGATATGTTAGCATCGAGATTTGAGAATCTAAGGATGGAGGATCATGAATCAATTTTGGATTTCAGTTATAAGCTGAGTGCTCTAGCACAAGAGGCCTTAACCTTAGGTAAAACCTATAAAGATCAGAAGTTAGTCAAAAAATTTCTAAGATGCCTTCCGTCAAGGTTCATGGGGTATAAGACAGCCTTAACTGTATCACATGACTTAGACAGCCTTACCTATGGTGAAGTGGTTGGAATGCTACAAGCACATGAGATGGAGCTGAATGGAATTAAGAAACCAAAAGGGATAGCTTTAGCAGTAAGCAAAGATACAACTGATCAAGGAGAGGAGGATGCTGTAGGTCTGCTGGTACGAAGGTTTGATCGAGCTCTGAGAAGGATAGAACAAGGTCAAGGCCAAAAGAAGACTGGTTCATTCAAAAAGACAAGTGAAGACAGAAAGGCTGATATGCAGTGCCATGAATGTAAAGGATATGGACATTTTATTCGAGAATGTCCAACGAGCAAGCTACGAGAGGCCAAGTGCACAACCTGCAAAGGTACTGGACATACACATGATATGTGTATAAGTAATTCTAAATCTAAGAAAGAAAAATCTATGATTAGTATTGAAGATGATTCAGATGATGATAGCAGCAACGAAGAAGTGCTCATAAATTTAGTGGCAATGGTGGGAATCACTGAATTTGAGAACGGGGAGGAAGTGACTGATTCAGAATCAGAAGGAGAGGAGATTCTTGATATTGTTCCGAGTTACAAAGAAGTGAGAGACACACTTATTACTCTAGGAAAAGAGAATCAAGGACTGATAAAAGAAGAACTTTGACTTGAGACACTTGTCATAGCCTTGCAGAATGAATTGGAAGATGAGAAAAAGATTGCTAAAGATTCGCTGGATTTGATGAGAAAAAAGTTGGTTTTATCTGCAAAAGCAGACAAATTTGAAGAGGAGCTGTGTAAAGAGAAAGAAAAAACCACAGAATTGCAATCGCAGTTGGATCAGCAATATAGGAAGATTCATATGTTTGCAGGCACAAAGCAACTTGATAAAATCTTGAGCTATGGGAGAACTGAGAAGACTCATAAAGACTGGGATATAAAGATAACAGAGGAGCAAAACCACAGTTAACCAAGTTTGTGTCTGCTGGAACATATCATTATGAGAAGGAAACAACTACAAGTGTTTCTAAAGAGTTTTTGGGATGTTATTTTTGTGGGAAGATTGGGCACTACAAACGATATTGTTACAAGTTTTGGGAAAAAGTGTGTGCTCTAAAGCGTCAAGGAAGATTTTTCTGGAAGGGAGTTAGAAGACAAGTATGGATGAAGAAAAATGATCTATAAAACAATAAGTTTCAAGCTCTTTATGTGGTTATAGGAGGGGATGAGATCGAGGAATTAAAAGTGGCTTCTGGATCAGGATTCAGATGTAGTATGGCCATGATTACTGAGGAACAAGATGACTCAGAGCCTTGGTTCTTTGATAGTGGGTGCTCAAGGCATATGATTGGAACCAAGAGTAATCTACAAAATATCAAGAAATTGAAAGGAGGTACAATAACTTTTGGAGATGGGAGTCATGGTTTTATACAAGGCAAGGGTACAACGTGTGATGCTGAGCTTCCACAACTTGTGAATGTCTATCTA
This sequence comes from Camelina sativa, assembly GCF_030686135.1. Classification (NCBI taxonomy): domain Eukaryota; kingdom Viridiplantae; phylum Streptophyta; class Magnoliopsida; order Brassicales; family Brassicaceae; genus Camelina; species Camelina sativa. The sequence goes on from NC_141881.1 coordinate 24,740,802, forward strand.
ATTCAGGGCTGAGAGCTAATTTGATAAGTATTAGTCAACTTTGTGACGAAGGATTGTCGGTGCTGTTCACAAAAGTTGATTGCAAAGCTTTGGATGAAGCAGGAAATGTCAAGTTATATGGTGTAAGATCTGGAAATAATTGTTACATGTGGGAAAAGAGTCAATCAAGTGTTACAGTGTTAAGGCTAGCATTGATCTCTGGCATCAGCGACTTGGACATATGAATACAATGAATCTTACTACTCTTGTGAATAAAGAGATAGTGCGAGGGGTACCAAAGCTAAAAGGGGAAGACAATATGGTGTGTGGTACATGTAACCATGGAAAACAGGTCAAAATTCAGCACAAAAGGTTCCAGATGTTCAGTCAAAATCAGTTCTGGATCTAACTCACATGGATTTGATGGGACCAATGCAGGTTGAAAGTCTAGCGGGAAAGAAATATGTGTTTGTGTTGGTTGATGATTATTCCAGGTATACTTGGGTTCGATTTATTCGAGAGAAGTCTGATACTGTAGACAGTTTCAAAATCTTGGCCTTACAACTACTTAATGAAAGAGGAGGAATAAAACAGATAAGGAGTGATTATGGTGGAGAATTTCAAAATGAGGCTATGAAGGATTTCTGTGATCAACATGGGATCGCACATCAGTATTCAGCACCAAGAACTCCACAACAAAACGAAGTTGTAGAGATGAAGAATAGAACTCTTCAGGAAATGGCAATTACATAATTAACAGGGTATATGTGCTGAAGCTCTGGGCTGAAGCTTTAAATACCGCATGTTACATAATTAACAGGGTATATGTGCGAATAAATACGACTAAGACACCTTATGAGCTGTGGAAAGGCAAAACACCGAACCTGAGCTACTTTCATGTTTTTGGCTGCAAATGTTATATCTTAAATGACAAGGATTATCTTGGGAAATTCGATTCCAGAAGTGATGATGGCATGTTTCTTGGATATGCAGAGAGTAGTACATCATTCAGGGTGTATGACAAACGTACTGGTGTTATTATGGAGTCAGTGAATGTAGTGTTTGATGATAGGTCAGGTTCAGTGGGAAACGATGATGATTCGGACAGTGATACAGAACCAGAAATTGCTACTAAAACACGAAATGATGAGTCTGAAGTAGAAGCTTCTGTTTCAAAGTCAGAAGGGTTACAACTTGTTCATAAAAATCACTCAGCATCTGATGTCATTGGAGATCTGAATGAGAAGATGAAGACTAGAGGAGTTAAAATAGATTTCCAAAAGATGACAAGTTACTTTACAACTTTAGAGACGGTTTTCTATGAGTGTTTTCTGTCAATGATTGAACCAAAGAACCATGTAAAAGCTATTGAAGATGATTTTTGGATTATTGCCATGGAAGAAGAACTTGAACAGTTTGAGCGGAATGATGTTTGGGAGCTGGTTCGGAGACCAATAGATGTAAATATCATTGGTACCAAATGGATTTTTAAGAATAAAATCGATGAAAGTGGTGTTGTGGTTCACAATAAGGCTAGATTGGTAGCACAAGGATATAGACGGATTGAAGGAGTGGACTTCGAAGAAACCTTTGCACCAGTAGCAAGACTTGAGTCAATTAGACTGTTTATAGGGATGGCTTGTATTCTAAACTTTAAAGTTTTCCAGATGGATGTCAAGAGTGCTTTCTTGAATGGGATCTTACAGGAGGAAGTGTATGTTGAACAACGCAAGGGGTTTGAGGATCCAGTTAAGCCAGATTATGTCTATAAATTAAAGAAAACTCTTTATGAGTTAAAACAAGCTCCAAGGGCTTGGTATGGAAGGCTGACCAGTTTTCTTATGGAGAAGGGCTATACTCGAGGAAGTGTTGACAAAACCTTGTTTATCTTTAGAACAAGATGATGTTATCATGATGTTTCAAATTTATGTTGATGATATTATCTTTGGTAGTACATCTAAGAAGCTGGTGGATGGTTTTGTGAGTAATATGACACAAGAGTTTGAAATGAGTATGGTTGGCGAACTCAAATACTTTCTTGGATTGAAGATTATACAGTCTGATCAAGGGATTTTTTATTTCACAAAGTACTTATGCAAGACAACTTCTTAAGAAGTTTCAGATGGACAAGTGTAAAGAAGCCAAGATATCTATGAGTACTTCATTAAAACTGTCAAAAGATATTGATGGTGAGGATGTGGATGTCAAGCAGTACAGAGGGATGATTGGTAGTTTACTATATCTTACTGCTAGTAGGCCTTATTTGTGTTTCAGTGTGGGTATGTGTGCTAGGTATCAGTCAAACCCAAAAGAATCACACCTTGAAGCTGTTAAACGGATTATAAAGCATGTGAAAATGGACTGTTTATTTTGGGATTTGGTATTCTAAAGGATCAAATAAACGCTTAGTTGGATATTATGATGCAGACTATGCAGGGAGTGTGACAGATCGAAAAAGTACTAGTGGAGGATGTTTCTTTTTGGGAAATAATCTCATTGCATGGTTAAGCAAGAAACAAAATTCGGTTTCTATGTCTACAGCTGAGTCCGAGTATATAGCAATGGGGAGTTGTTGTACTCAATTGTTATGGATGAAACAGATGTCAGCAGATTATGGTATGGATTTAGGAGTTCTATAAGTGTATTGTGATAACCAAAGTGCGATTGATATTTCTAATAATCCAGTTCAACACTCAAGAACCAAGCACATTGATGTGAGACATCACTTTATCAGAGAACTGGTTGAGAGAAAGCAAGTTCTGATTGAGCATGTTGATACTGAAGATCAACTAGCAGATGTATTCACAAAGACATTAGATTTTAATCGATTTTCAACATTGAGAAATTCAATTGGGGTGTGTGAGATATGATTTTTATTGAAGCTGGTCGAGAACGAGTATAAGGAAGTTCTGGGTTTTAAGAGTGATTGAATCAATGTGTTATTTTAACCAGTTTATTTGTGGTTTAAATGGGTTTTAATGTTTAGGTTTAAAGGTATGATGGGTGATGACTTTGGTTGTATCGAAAAGGAAAGGAGTATATAAAAAAACTTGTGGTTAATTAACCTTGGTTGTATCGACAGATCGAATAGAAAAAAAAATGGTGAGAGCAACTCGACAAGGTATGGTGAAAGGAGGAAGGAAGTCAAAGGTGACTCGAGATGATGGTGGTTTTCATCGACCTCATCTAGTTGATGAATCGAGTAGTGATGAGGATCGACTTCATTTAGTTGGTGAATCAAGTGGTGATGTTCAATCCGTTTCGGTGAGAGTTAAAGATTCCGCAAAAGACAAATCGGAACCAGCTATTGTTGATGAAGAAATCTCTAACGATGAGGAAGAAGAAATCAGCAGTAAAGATAAGGGGAAAGGAGTTGCTTCGAGCACTGAGGATTTCGGATTTGAGGATATCTCTATACAAGAGCAGATTGAGCGTCATACAGTTAAAAAGAGGAAGATAAAGCAAGGGTCTACTTCTACGGCCAAGCGATCTAAAAGTGCAGCAATGAGTGGAAAGAGTGTTCGTGCAAAAGGAGAGTTTTGGTCCGATGTGTTTGTATCACGAGCCGCTCAAGCAAGGTACTCACAATTTATGAAGAGGAAGTTTTTAGCTGAGAGACAACTGGATTTTTCCACAACCTGATGAATTTGGGATATTTGATAAGATTATGGATTTAGGACTACATATGTCAGTACAAGATTTATACCAATATATGTCAAGGAGGTGGTTTGTGAATTTTATGCTAATCTGTCGGATGAGAAAGCCAAAGATGGTATTCGAGTATTTGTTAGGGGTCATTGGTATGAATTCTCTACTAGGATTATTAATGAGGCGTTTAATCTTGATTTCTTGACATTAGCATAAGTTGCCTTGGTCGAAGTTGAAAGTTAGGGATCTTCCAGGAGAGGTTGCAACTCTTTTGATGTTTGTGGCATATAACTGGGTTCCATCTGTTCATAGGAATCACCCATCAGTCAAACGTGCTCAAATTGTGTACAAGCTGATTCAGGGTATTCGTTTTGATCTCGGACAGCTGATCTATGATCAAATTATGGATATGAGCTGGAATGATTCTACTAGGTGTGTGATTTTTCCAAGAACAATCTTCGAAGCACTTAAGATTCAGGATGGTCCGCTTGAGTGGTCAAATGCAGAGTAAGCAGTTGCAGCTAAGTTCTACACTAAAGATATTCGAACTGGATATGCTTATGCGGTTAAGCACAACTTGCTTCCTGAGGATGGACATCCTACACCAATTCGAAGACAAACAGATGAGGGAACTTCTTCGACTTATGAGTTAATTCAGTTGGGTAGCGTTCATGTGCCACAGTTTGGTCAAGAAGATAAGGAGAGTTCATATGCAGCTTTGGTCGATACAGCACAAGCTCTACAGAGACTTACAGAAGTAGTACAGAGGCTCATACAGAATCATCCACTTTCCAAGATGATTTGAGTTGTTTTTAACTATTGTTTTCTCAAGCAGGTGGAGAAGGAGAAGGAGCTGGTCTGAGATTCTGGGGGAGTCTAGCTGGTCTGAGATTCTGGGGGAGTCTAAGATTCTGGGGGAGCTTTGTGTTTTCATTAAAACTTTCGATTTTTGGTGCTCATTTTGGTTCATTATGTTTGAATGTTTGACTATGGTTTGATGATCGTTTTGGTTTATGTTTTGAACGGTTGACTCTGGTTCAAAGATATTTGTTTTATATCTAAACCAAAATTCTTATGCTTGAGAAGCACAAAGTTAAAAAGGGGGAGATTGAAGATGCGGCATTTGTTCAAAAGGGTGAACTACTTCAGAAGAACAGAGTACTGATACAAGAACGGAGCATCAGGATGTTTATGTCGGCCATTAACAAACTGGAAGACTTACACAAGATTAGAAGGCACAAGAAGCTTCTAGAAGGACAAAGAGCTTCATGTTTACAATAGGAATGTAAACATGAAGAAAGAGGGAAATTTCCTAAAACATAAAGAAAAAGGAAATTGTCCAATTCCTATTAGGATTAGAATAGGTAGTTTGCCTATTGTATGGCATAGGCCTAGTTCTATAAATAGGGTGCAAAGGCTGATTGAAAGCTTTAGCACAAACAAGAGAAAGTTAACCTAGCTACTAAGTTGTAGTCTTTAAGAAAAGAAAAGAGCTAAGAACTTAGAGAGAGCGTGAGGTGTCTTTAAAAAGAGTTTTGAGAGATTAGAAAATTGTTAAGAACAAACTTGTAAACAGATTTTCTATTAATCAAAAGAGATTTTCTATTGTTTCATTGTTCAAATCATAAGTTCTCACACTTTCATCATCATCATCATAATATCCAGTGGAAGCGGAGGGGACCATATCATCGTGATGTTGAAGAGACATAGTATGAAAGGGAAACACGTCCTCTTGAAAAACTACGTCAAGAGAGACAAAGAAATCCTCTATATCAAGATCATAAACTCGCCAACTCCTCTTAAATATCTTTCTTACTGCCCCAGGCTGCTTCTCCGCCGCCTTCACCATTCTAATTAATCAAAAAACTAATGATAAATAATCAAATTCAAAACTGGGAAAGCAAAATCAAAATAAGGTTCTTCAATGTAGAACGCAAATCAAACATCAGATAAAGCAATATTCCAAGAGATCGATTGATATGGCTGGATCACTGACCTTGCTTATTGTCGAACAGGGAAGGAGGGAGAGAGAGACTGAGAGAGAGAGGATTACTAAGAAACGATGCTTTGTTTCTTAATCTTCTTAACGGTGGTGATGAAGAGGAGTTGAGGATGAGTGAAAGGAGATGACGCTTTCATACACACCGCCGTGACAGGAAGCTCCGGCGTGATAAACGGTGATGATTCCCGTCGACGGAACCGTTTTCATAGCCACAACCGAAGAAGAAGAAGACCGGATTTGTTGTTGTTGCCGGTTTGATTCTGATTTGATATGGTTAAGAGAAAACCGATAACTTTTTATATTAAAAATTAATAATTAATTAGATAACTAGGGTAAAATTAGAATTTGGATTCTGTTGAAAAATCGTGGGTTTGAAAATAACAACACTAATTATTTTGGATTTTAAATGACACATTTTTATTATTTGGTGTATTTTTATTCCAATCCAAAATCATTGGGTATTAAACGTCCAAATAAAAATAACTTCGGTTTTTTTTGGCATTTTTCCCTTATATGATTTTATAGGGAATGATTTGTTTTTATCATTAAATATTTTTGGTTATGTGTTAGTTTATATGAACAATATAAATTAAATATTTGAATATCATAGTTAATTTTCATTTATATCATTATATATTTTTTTTACTTCAAATCCTCAATAATACTAATGAAAATTGTTATCAAAGTGGAACAATAAAAAAACAAAGAAACTCAAAAGATATGTATGTGTGATTATATATAAATTAGTTATATATTACCGAATTGTATGATTTAAAAAGAATAGAAATTTCTTAATGATATTATTTTGTTTTTGTTTTTGTTTTATGATTATTAAATTATATTAATATAATTTATTATAAACTAAACTGAGGGACTGGTTCTTGTCGCCACAGTGTCATCAGAATGTATTGATTGATTGACACTATATTGTGATAAACTTGAAGTTAAAACTTAAAACGCTAGGAGTCCCTTAGTCAACATCACCTTTAATAAATTATTTTTTATACAAACAGAGAGATTACTCCATAGAGTTTTACATTTTCAGTTAAGCTAAACAAATATTGTATTAAAAATTGCAATGTGATTACGTTGGCTAAGGCGATTGCATCAAGTGTTACACGAGAGGGTCGGCTTCTATCTTACCTTGCATTCGGTGGCTCTGCTTGGTTGCAGCATCAGATTGAGCAAGAATGATGACGCATGGGAAGAGAATTAGATAGTTGCCTGCTCTGTTTTGTATTTGTTCATGGTGTGGTCTTTGATGTTTTTGTATTTGGATTCCTACTTTTGCTTCAATCAATAATAAAAAAAAAAAGACATATTCTCAAAAAATAAGAAAACAGAAAAATTAATTAATTGAGATTCAAATTAAGCGCCGATCTTAAACTCGAATATAAGTAAAATCACCAGCATTCACTGTATAATTATTTTAATCTAAAAATTAAATAAATTTATTTTTATTTTGAATTTTGATAAGCTCCAAAATGCTCCTAAAATATTCACAACAAATATTCACCTACAGCAATTAAGTAAATAAATTAATTGTTCATTTCTTTATGGAGATGTAAAAACATCTTACATCTATATATACGTTTTTGGAGACATTTAGCAAATAAATCCTAGAGTTGCTACTTATTTACAAGGAATGCCATTATCATTAATTTTTACATTGAAATTTAAAACCAATATTTTGGGCTAAACAAAATTTCCTAAAATATCTTTTAATCAATCAATGACTAATTACAATATCTAATTAAATTAATTACAATATCTTCAATTAATTATTTACTATCCTTATAACCAAACACAATTAAAAAAATTTGTTTGAAATATAAAATAATATTTTTTAATTAAAATTACGATTTTTTTATCATCTTTGTTTGATTTATTTAGTTTACTTCTTTAATTCATCATAAAATACGTAAAATTAATGTAACTATATTTTTTTTTTGCATTTTTTGTTATTGGATTTTGAAAAACATGCATGTCTTACTTAAGCAAGGAAGAAAAATTGTGTTTGGGTATGTAGCCGGATGAGTTTGTGTATTAATAAAAATTGAAAATTATATCATTAATTTTTAGTAAACCATCAGTTCATTATTTTGTTAACACCATCGACTTAGAATATTAGGTATATCTAATTGAGTTTATTAAATTATTATTAAAATAAACAAGCAGTATTATGTTATATCACGAGTTATATTCTGAATTTAACAATTTAAACTGGTAAACCTAAATTTTTAAACCGATAAACCTAAATAATTTATTAACATTTTTGAAGTATATTTTTGTTTATGCCCTTTAAGTTTTACTTATTTAATTTTCTTTTACAACATTAACCCCTAAAACAATTCCATAAATAACATTGCAGAGAAACTCAAATACTAAACTTTCTTAAATTGACCAACATTTGTTACATTTATTGCCATAAAATCTTAACAACATCTATACATTCATATTTTTCCAAAAACAACTCTATCCATTAAAGTTTTAACCCATTAAATCTCCAAAACTATTTTTATGGATGCTAGAATCTCTCAAATTTAAATGATATACAACATATTTTTCATAACAAAAGTTTACAATCTCCATAATTATATTAACATTAATAAATTTCCTAAACCGAAAATCCAATTATAAAATATCACATTAAATATATTGAACCCCCCCCCCCCTCTCTCTCATATAATTTGGTCTATTTTTTATTTTTTGAAGAAGTACCAAAAAAATTAAAATTCTATTAATTATCATAAACTATATATATTGACATGGAAAAATTATAAACTATAAAAATATGCTAATTTGGTAAAACAATTAACATAATTAAACTTGATAAAAAAACTTATTTTGATTTTTTTTTATGCAAAAACTTATTTTGATTTTAGTGAGACGGGTTGGCATTAATCCCATATCGGGAATTAAGTGGAACTGTTTTTTTTTTAAATACTTTTGGATGTGTACCAAAAGATAAATGTATTATTAAACTATACATATACCACACCGGTTAAAACCTTGAAAACATTACAAAAATCATATATTTTGAATACTTATATCAAATACCTATAAAATTTTATATTTTTAAAATTAATAAAACAATATAAAATAACAAATAAATACAATATAAATTTTAAATTTTTAAAATTAAAAATATTTTCCCGCGGTGTACCGCGGGTTAAATCCTAGTTTTGAAACAAAATTATATCTGCAAAACATCGTGTATTTTGAAATAGACATAGCATGTAAGAAGAATTAAAGCAGCAAAAAAAACGAAGCAACGATTTCAATTTTCGATGAGACCTTTAGTATTTGAGAGCATGCAAGTCTTTAGCGGCATAAGGTGCAGGTGCAAATTTTGCTTGTTCCCTTCATTACACGCGGCAAAATGTGCAGATGCAAGTTTTGCTTGTTCTCTTCATTACACATTTCGAATTGCCATAACCTTCTTTTCTGCAATTTCGTCCACACAATATGGCACCATCAGGTTTATTACAGGTCCCATGCGGCGCAAGCCTGCTAACTCGCTCTTTACAATCAAAAGCTTTATTTCCTTGTACTTGAATTATGCCTAATAGAATTGCTATCGATGTGTTAAGAGATATATCAACCATTTAAATAAAATGTACTCCCTCCGTCTATAGTAATTTGATGTTTTAGGGATATTTTTTTTGTCCCTAAAAATTGATGTTGTATATTAAAAAAAATTTAAATGATTTTTTTACTTTAAATTTTCTCCACACGGCATGTTATCTAAAGTCTATATTTTCTCTTTCTATCTAAAAGTAATTATAAATCAATTTATAAATAAAACTTTAACTTTTTCTTAATATATGTGAAATTGGCAAAACATCAATCTATTAGAGACAGAAGAATTATAATTTAAAGTTCTTTTTTTAACACCGGACCACAATTAGCCGATCCATCAGTCATATTCCTACATTCGTAAGGAACGAGAATTGATCTCTGCTGTGATGTCGTGATGGTATCTGCTCTCAGTGAAATTATCATTTGTCACTAGACTAAGATCATTTCATAATAAAAAACACAAAATTTTCAATAGAAATTGGAAAACACACACACAATTTATCTCAAAAAGATCGTGAACGATTTTGATTTCAGTTGCTTTAGAGTACATTATATTTATTTTAGAAATTTTTTTAGTTTTAAAATAGAAAAAATCATGTGTTATGAATAAAAAATTTAAGCAGTTAGTTTCTTGTTATTGATCCATTTCTTAAGATATAACATATATATATATATCCCTATATATATATAAGATGAAATATCAGAGTACCAAGTTTGACACCTACTCCCCTAGTATTTTTTTTTTTAACTTCATCAAAAAAGGTTTGAAACCAAGTATTTTAAAATTTACTAGTGGGTCTATACCTAAAAAGTAAAAGGCATCTAACTGGACTATGGAGTAATTAACAACATTATTCATAACAAAATATATTTATTTCCCTAGCTATCAAATCTTTTTGCAAAGTCTAAACACAAATGTCAAACGTAACAAATTGCGTTTGACATGCGGAATTTAATATATGGATTTTGTTTAAGATACTAAAGTTATGGATTCATTTGAACAAAACGGAAACACATAATTATAAGGTAACACACAAATTATAGATCGGGGCGTTGGTGAGATGACTACCTGTTAAAATGAACAAGAGGATCATCAGACGAATAGTACTGAAACCAACAACTATGCTATTCTTGGCCATATTTCTTCCTCTTTCTTTAGTTTTTGATAAGAAAAAAAGATAATTATTTTTTATCATCTTCTTAACTGATGTATTTAAACATTGTTTTCTATCTAAAAAAAGTATCTTGTATTCCGTAAAAGTTGTCACCAGAAATTGTTTAAAATTAAAAAGAATCGGTAAACTTTGACATCTTTTACGGAATAATTTATATATCATCGAATATTTCTGAAGAAAAAAAAATATGAAATACTGTTTTGGTTGGAAGAAAAATATTCTCATTTAAATAAAATTGGTAGAAAAGTATCAACTTTTTTATTTGTGGCTTCAGTTGAAAACTGATCTTAACACTATGATCAGAAGTACTCAAAGTGTGTATTTGAAGACTTAGGATCTTACATCAAAAATTTAAAGAGACATGATGTATTGTATTTTTATCGGTTTGAGATTTTGTTTTATTTTTTAGTTTCGTACTTTTTGTTGAGTCAAAGTGTTTTTAGAATCGTTTAGTCTCTATAGGTATTAGATACATTGGAGGAAAATGAACTATTTTGAGTGCAAACATACATATGAGATGGATAATGGATGTTGAACAATGATCTAAGGAAACCGCCAGGCTAAGTAAAGATGTCAAAACCGACAGGTTCACCTAGAAATCTGCCAGTATAATATATCATTGGCTGAGAAAATACTCTAACTATGTGGTTACCTTTTACCTCATTTTGAGAAACTATTTATAATTTCAGAAAACCCCCAAATTGGATCATAAGTTTTATTTTATGCTTTAAATCTTTAATCTGTTAACCATTTTTATCCCTTTGGTTTGTAAACAACTTTAGCAGAAGAATTCATCCTCTTGACAATTGGGGAAAATTTCTAAACTTTTTTTTTATCATTTCTATGATTGTTGGGTTTTTAATGCATAGGGTCGAATCAAAACGAGAAAATGTCAACAGATAGAGAAATTAGAAACATTTAATAGTATATGATTCTCATTGTATATAGTTCATATTATTATGGTTTAATTGGAGTCTGGTTTAATTGGAGTCTGTATAGTTTAGGATTAGCTGGTTTAAAGGCTTTGGTTTAGGCCTGGTCAATTGTATTTAAACCCCCAATTGTACATTTTACCTTAATTAATGAGAAAGAAATTTTTTACTAATATGATATCAGAGCAAAATATCTCTCTCTTACCGTCTAACAAACTTCTCCAATGACAAATTTGAATCGTCGCCGACGTTTGTTCTTTTTTCCGATCTGATCTTTTTCGTTGTAGCTTCTTGCGTCTTCTTCTTCTCTTTTGATTCCTTCTCTAGTTCGGCTACCTCTTGTTTGATTGGAGCTGGATCTACCATGGGAAAACAAAAGACAACATCGAAGTATCGCTCATCTACATCGATCTGCCGGAAAATGATTCTCCGATCTCTCACGACAAGTCTCGTAGCTCATCGCCGTTGCGAGTCGCCTCTGGATCTGCGCATCAAGCACTCGACACTCGTCCTTCGTCGTTTTTCTCCTCCGTTCACGGTTTCAAACTCTCCTGAAAACATTCACAGTCCCTATCATCTTCACAGCTCTGATCATCCAGGTTTGGTTATTGTTCCCGATCTCTTAGATGGAACTTGGATTTTAGCTATGACTATGAGTATTGAAGCTAAGAATAAGTTAGGATTTGTGGATGGATCTATTGTTCGACCTGCGGAAACTGATCCTTACTATCCTATATGGACGCGATGTAACAGTATGGTGAAATCATGGATGCTTAACAGTGTGACGAAGCAGATCTATTCCAGTATCTTGTACTTTGCTACCGCTGCAGAGATCTGGAAAGATCTGTACACTCGCTTCCACAAGTCTAATCTTCCACGGTTGTATAAGCTTCGCCAACAGATTCATTCGCTTCGTCAAGGTATCATGGATTTATCTACTTATCATACGAAGACTCAATCGCTGTGGGAAGAACTGTTTAGTCTTCAGGTGACTGCGAGGACTGTTGAATATCTACTGGCAGAAAGAGAGACAAACTGTGTCATTGATTTCTTGATGGGACTCAACAGCAATTATGACACTGTGCGTAGTCAGATACTGATGAAGAAGAGCTTGCCGTCTTTGTCTGAAGTCTACAACATGCTAGACCAAGATGACTCTCAAAGGTCGGCTGTTATACCTCTATTGTATGGCACTCTTGACTCTTCAGCATTTCAAGTTACTCAACATCAATCTCAGGGCACATCTTCTGGTGGATATAACTTCCAGAGAGGAAATAAGCCAGTGTGCACTTTCTGTGTTCGAACTGGTCACGTTATGGATAAGTGTTAGAAGAAAAATGGTTATCTTGTTGGTCATCCTTGTTTCAAGTCTTCACGGATCATCCCTACAGCAGCTAATTTCACTACTGAGAATGGTCTTGACGGTAGTATCACCGCAGAAACTCTGAAACTGAGTGATGATCTCTCCACAGAACAGATGCAACTGATAGTTTCCTTCCTCAACACCAGAATCCATAGCTCTGCTCCCACACCTGAAGTTCATGCGGTTGCAGTGTCTTCCATCCCATCTTCTTTACCTAATGGTCCAACACCTGGTAACTTTTATCCCTCTATCATTTGTTCTTTTTCCAGTGTTGATAGGCCAGATCTTTTCTCTCATACCAAGCGTTATGTTTGTTCCACTAATAGCAATCTTATTGCTATCAATGCTTGGGTGATAGACACGGGAGCTACTAATCATATTTGCCATGATAAATCCTCTTTTTCCACCTTCCAGCCACTTTCTAATACTAACGTAAACATTCCTAATGGGGGTTTAGTGAGCATTGTTGGGATAGGATCTATTCATTTGGGCAACCATTTAGTTCTCCACGATGTCCTTTTTATTCCCCAATTCAAGTTTAATCTCTTAAGTGTCAGTTGCTTGACAAAATCCATGGGTTGTAAAATCTGGTTTGATGAGAATTCTTGTGCTCTTCAGGATCTTTCTTGGGACTTAATGATTGGAATGGGTAGACAGGTGGCTAATCTCTACTTTGTGGACATAGAGTCAATAAATTTACCTGTCCATAAAGCTTCTTTTCTTGCTGCTACTGTCACTTCTCATGATCTCTGGCATAAACGGTTAGGTCACCCTTCTCTTTACAAGCTTCAGTCTCTTTCTAATGTTTTACATTTCAATTCTGAACCAAAACTTTTGAAAGATTTCCATTGTAATATTGTTTCTAAGAATAATATAAAAAATCTTTCTTTTGAATTGGTTCATATAGACACTTAGGGTCCTTTTTCTGTTCCTACTCACGATGGTTTCAAATATTTTTTCACCATTGTTGATGATCATTCACGGGTTACCTGGGTCTCTGCTGTTCATATCATTATCGCCTTCCAACTCTCGTGCCTGATGAGAAAAGCCCGTTTGAAGTTCTCACTAAGTATACTCCTACCTATGATGAACTTCGATTTCTTGGCTGTTTATGTTATGCTTCCACATCACCCAAGAACATACATAAGTTTGATCCTCGAGCTTGAGCGTGTGTTTTCCTTGGGTATCCTTCTGGATACAAAGGTTACAAACTTCTTGATCTGGAAACCAATGATATTTTCATTTCCAGACACGTTGTTTTTCATGAAACGCTCTTTCCTTTCGCTAAGTCAGAATTGTCTCAGGAGGCTAAAAATTATTTTCCTGATCTGATTAGCAAGTCTCCTATGCTTCCTCATATATCTGATGTTGAAGTTTTCCCTTCTTCATCCTCCTTAGAGACTATGCCTTCTGCTAGTCCTAATGATGTCCCTGAATCTTTTGTTCAAACATCGCATAAGAGAAACAAAAAGCCTGCTTATCTTCAAGATTACTACTATCATTCAGTAGGGTCTTCAACCATTCACAAGATCTCTCAATTTCTTTCTTATGACAAAGTGTCAAAACTTTATTGCTCATTTTTAGCCTGTATCGATAAAAACAAAGAACCCTGAAACTTACGCTGAAGCTAAAGAAATTGAGGTGTGGTGTTGAGCTATGGATGATGAGGTTGATGCTTTGGAAATTACATGTACCTGGGATATTTGTACTTTGCCTCCAAATAAGAATCCTATAAGGTTAAAATGGGTTTATAAGATCAAGTACAATGCTGATGACACTATTGAGAGATATAAGGCGCATCTCGTTGCTAAAGGTTACACACAAACAGAGGGGGTTGATTTTCATGATACTTTTTCTCCGGTTTGCAAACTTACTTCTGTGAAGCTTCTTCTAGCAATCTCTGCTATTTATGGTTTCTCTCTTCACTAGTTGGACATCTCGAATGCCTTTCTTAATGGTGATCTTGCTGGTTCTATGATTTCTGTTATTTGGATATTGGATATTGCTGATGTTATGAATATTGGTTATTATATTTATTGGTTATTCCGCTGTTGGTTGTGATTGTGGTTAGGTGGCTAGTGGATATGGGACCACTAGTTGTAGTTATTTATTATATTATATTTCTTATTTATTTTATTTTAAAAAAAAATGTCGGTCGTTTCATTTTGGTATCAGAGCACTTACAGTTCTAGGAGTGGGTTCACTAGGTTTCTGTTGTGATGTTTGGGATTGCATGTCTTGATTGATTATGTGAGTTAGTCAATTGTGTGTGGCATGGAGTCCTAGAACATCCTCTAAAGCCGATTGTGTGATTCCACGGTGAGTTTATGTTTCTGTGTTATGATAGTAATTGTTTGCTTAGCCTTCTGTTCATGGTAGTGCAGATGGTTAGAGGTGATGCTAAGGCTGGTCGTGGTCATGGTCATGGACGCGGACGTGGTCGTGGTAGGGGCAGAGTACCAGTGGTTAGTGAGACCGAAGACCAGAGTGTGACAGCTGAGGGTGTTGGCAAGTCGCACGATGTTCCGGGGGATTACGTGAGTGTGGCAGGAGGGGGCGGTGTTGATGCTCCCGTGGCTGGTGATGCTAGGGTCCCGGTTGTGGGAGTCCCAGAGGGTGGAGTCCCTGGTACTGATGTTGCGGCTATGCTAGCACAGGTGTTAGCACGATTACCACCAGTGGTACCGGCTCAGGTAGTGCCACCAGTGGTGGCGGAGGAGCAGCAGCCAGTGGTTGCGGATGTGGAAGCACATGGACGTTATTTGTCTATGCTCAAGGAGATGAAAGGTCTGTTCACTGAGAGGTTTTCGGGTGGTACAGATCCTACAGTTGCGGATGCGTGGAGGACAAGTGTGGAACATAACTTTCATACTCTGAGATGTCCTGAGGAGTTTTGGGTAGACATAGGGGTCTACTATTTGAGTGGTGATGTTGAGTTGTGGTGGAGATCAGTGGCTGCTAGGAGAGTGCAGCGGGAGATGACTTGGGCTGACTTCGTCTTGGAGTTCAACCGCAAGTATTTTCCTAGAGAGGCATTGGATCGGTTGGAGGTGCAGTTCCTTCAGTTGTCTCCGGGGACACGGTCAGTGCGGGAGCTGGACTTGGAGTTCAGTCGACTTCTTTGTTATGGGGGTCGGGCTTTGGAGTCTGAGGAGGCTCATATCAGGAGGTTCTTGAGGGCTCTACGTGATGATTTGAGAGTTCACTGTAGAGGGAGGAGTTATGCTACGTGTGCAGAGCTGGTTGAGACTGCAACAGAGATTGAGGAGGATATCCGGGCACAGTCAGTGGCGGTAGCTCCAGCAGTTCAGCCTGGTAAGGCTCAGCAGCAGGGTGGTTCCAGCAGGGGCGGTAGGACTGCACAGGGAACCAAGAGGAGGTGGGAGGCTACACAGAAGCCGAGTGGTGTGAGTTGCTTCGGTTGTGGGAGCAAGGATCACAGAGTTGCTAGTTGTCCCAAGAGGAGTGCTCCGACGGTAGGGCCTCGGGTATGTTATCATTGTAGGGAGAGAGGGCACATCAGGTCTTTTTGTCCCAAGTTGCAGCCGGCAGCAGTGGCAGCGTTGCAGCAGGTGCAGCCTGGAAGTCAGCAGGTGGCACGGATTGAGCAGGCGCCACGGGTTTACACGACAGCAGAGACTGGTGGAACCAGTGCTAGGGTGATCACAGGTATATTTTCTGGTACTTAAACTTTGTGAATTTTAGTAGGTTCAGATTGTATATGTTTCCTGTGATAAAGTGTTAGGTTCTCAATACATGAGGTTTGTGCAGGGACCTTTTTGCTGGGCGGGTTTAAGTCCCACGTTATGTTTGATTCTGGAGCTTCTCATAGCTTCATTACTCCGGAGTGTGCAGAGTGTGCGGGGATCAGCGGGGATCCTGGAGAGCGCTCAGGAGTTGTCAGAGTTGCGGGAGGCGAGTTTCTGAGAGTGATTGGACGAGCTAGAGGAATTGATATTCAGATCGCAGGAGAGTCATGGCCAGCAGATTTGCTTATCAGTCCAGTGGAGCTTTATGATGTTATTCTCGGGATGGATTGGTTGCATCGGCATAGGGTGCATTTGGATTGTCATCGGTTTAGAGTGGAGTTTGGGCGCCCAGGAGGGAAGTTGGTGTTTCAGGGTATTAGACCGATTTTGCGGAGTCTCGTGATCTCAGCCATTCAGGCTGGGAAGATGATCGAGAAGGGTCGTGAGGCGTATCTGGTTACTATATCTATGCCAGAGTCAGTGGGGAAGTCTACGGTTAGCGGTATTCCGGTAGTGGAGGAGTTTGAGGATGTGTTTCAGTTTTTGCAGGGATTACCACCATCTCGGTCGGATCCTTTTACCATTGAAATGGAACCGGGGACAACACCGTTATCCGGGGCTCCTTACAGAATGGCTCCAGCAGAGATGGCAGAGCTGAAGAAGCAGCTAGAGGATTTGTTGAGTAAAAGATTCATCCGTCCTAGTGTATCACCGTGGGGAGCGCCAATGTTGTTTGTGAAGAAGAAGGATGGGAGTTTCAGGTTGTGCATTGATTATCGGGGTTTGAACCGGGTCACTGTAAAGAAAAAGTACCCTCTTCCTAGGAACGATGAGTTGTTGGATCAGTTGAGGGGAGCTACTTGGTTCTCCAAGGTAGATCTGGCATCGGGTTGTCATCAGATACCGATAGATGAGGCAGATGTGAGGAAGACTGCTTTCAGAGAGAGGTATGGGCATTATGAGTTTGTGGTGATGCCTTTCGGGTTGACTAACGCGCCAGCAGCGTTTATGAGATTGATGAACAGCATGTTTTAGGAGTTTCTGGATGTGTCTGTCATCATTTTCATTGACAATATCCTGGTTTATTCTAAGAGTCCTGAGGGGCATGCAGTGCATTTGAGGGCAGTTATGGAGAAGTTGCGGGAGCAGAAGTTGTTTGCCAAGTTGAGCAAGTGTAGTTTTTGGCACTTTCTGGGTCACATTGTTTCTGCAGAGGGGGTTTCTGTAGATCCATAGAAGATTCAGGCTATCAGGGATTGGCCTGGACCGCAGAATGCCACAGAGATCAAGAGTTTTCTGGGGTTGGCAGGATACTACAGGAGATTTTTGCAGGGGTTTGCGAGCAGAGCACGTCCTATGACTAAGTTGACAGGGAAGGATGTTCCTTTTGTTTGGTCAGAAGAGTGTGAGGAAGGCTTTGCAAGCCTGAAGGAGATGTTAACTTCTGCGCCAGTGTTAGCTTTGCCTGAGCAGAGGGAACCCTATGTGGTTTATACAGATGCATCTAGAGTTGGTTTGGGGTGTGTTCTGATGCAGCATGGGAAGGTGATTGCCTACGCTTCGCGACAGTTGCGGGTGCATGAAGGCAACTATCCTACTCATAATTTGGAGATGGGTGCTGTAGTTTTTGCCCTGAAGATTTGGAGATCATATCTTTATGGTGCAAAGGTACAGGTGTTTACAGATCATAAGAGCCTAAAGTATATATTCACTCAGCCTGAGCTGAATTTGAGACAGAGGCGGTGGATGGAGCTTGTGGTGGATGATGATTTCGAGATAGCCTATCATCCTGGTAAGGCTAACACGGTTGCATATGCTCTGAGTCGGAAGAGGGTAGCTTCGGCTCAGGAGTAGGAGATGGAGTCTCTGGTAGGGGAGATCAGTGCTTTGAACTTGTGTGCTGTTTCACAGGAACCGTTGGGTTTGGAAGCAGTAGATAGAGCAGATCTTCTGAGGAGAGTGCGGTTGGCTCAGGAGAAGGATTTGGGGCTGGTGAATGCCTCTAAGGATGTGGATTCAGAGTATCAGGTCTCAAACAATGGTACCATCTTGGTGCATGGTCGGGTTTGTGTGCCCAAGGATGAGGAGTTGAGGCAGGAGATTCTGAGAGAGACTCATGCGAGCAAGTTATCTATTCATCCAGGAGTGACTAAGATGTACCGTGACCTCAAGAGGTACTATCATTGGGTCGGAATGAAGAAGGATGTGGCTAGTTGGGTTTCGAGGTGTGATGTGTGTCAGCTAGTGAAGGCTGAGCATCAGGTTCCTGGCTGTTTACTGAAGAGTTTACCTATTCCTGAGTGGAACTGGGATATGATCACCATGGATTTTGTGGTAGGGTTGCCAGTGTCACGAACCTTTGATGCTATCTGGGTCATTATGGATCAGTTGACCAAGTCAGCACATTTTCTGGCCATTAAGAAGACTGATGGAGCAGCGGTCTTAGCTAAGAAGTATGTGAGAGAGATAGTCAGATTGCATGGGGTGCCAGCAAGCATTGAGTCTGATAGGGATTCTAAGTTCATTTCAGTGTTCTGGAAGGCATTTCAGGCAGAGATGGGCACTAAGGTGCATATGAGTACAGCTTATCATCCCCAGACAGATGGACAGTTAGAGAGGACAATCCAGACGCTGGAGGATTTGCTGAGCATGTGTGTATTGGACTGGGGTGGCCATTGGGCAGATCACCTGAACCTGGTAGAGTTTGCTTACAACAACAGTTATCAGGCAAGTATTAAGATGGCTCTTTATGAGGCTTTGTATGGGAGACCATGTCGTACACCATTATGCTGGACTCAGGTGGGGGAGAGGAGCATGTTTGGTGCTAGTTTTGTTCAGGGGACCTCAGAGAAGATTCGGGTTCTAAAGCTGAACATGAAGGAGGCTCAGGATAAGCAGAGGAGTTATGCTGATAGGAGGAGGAGAGATCTTAAGTTTCAGGTAAGAGACAGAGTGTACCTCAAGATGGCCATGTTGCGGGGTCCGAACAGGTCATTGTCAGAGACTAAGTTGAGTCCGAGGTATATGGGTCCATTCAGAGTGATTGAGCGGGTTGGACCAATGGCATATAGACTGAAGTTACCCGAGGTTATGCGTGCATTCCATAAGGTTTTCCATGTGTCTATGTTGCGGAAGTGTCTCCGTGAGGGTGAGCGAGTGTTGGCTAAGATTCCTGAGGATCTTCAGCCTAACATGACAGTGGAGGCGAGACCAGTGAGGGTTCTCGAGAGGAGGATCAAGGAACTTCAGAAGAAGAAGATTCCTTTGATGAGAGTCTTGTGGGACTGTGATGGTGTTGAGGAGCAGACTTGGGAGCCTGAGGCAAAGATGAAGGCAAGGTTTAAGAAGTGGTATGAGAAACAAGCCGCGACTTGAACTTGTCTAGCTTGGTCCCATCTGTAATCTGTGGCTGGAGCGGGAATGGAGTATTCCAGCCCATCTCTCTTGTTTACTCGGTCGCTTGGGGTGGTTGGTTGTGCGACTCAGTAACAAGATGAGGTGGTGCTCGGGGTACAAAGTTTCCGTGAGGCAGGGTTTTTGGAGGAAAGTTTCCTGAAATAGGAGTTTCCGAAAGTGGAAAGTTTCCAAAAATGGAAAGTGCTAAATATGGAAAGTTTTACGGGAGTTAGAATTTGTCCATTGTAGCGGTGGACAGCCTTGGAGGGGCTTGTGTAGCCTTAGTGGTGGACTTTTGAGTCAGTGTGCGTGTGTGGCGGTCTTTTTAGACTTTGTGTTGCCGTTGTGGCGGGCTGTTTAGCCGTGTGTGGCCTTTGTGGCGGGCTGTTTAGCCACTGTGTGGCCTTTGTGGCGGACTGTTTAGCCGATTGCGTGGCCTTTGTGGTGGGCTGTTTAGCCAGAGTGTCTTTGTGATGGTCCTTCGGGACAGATGGTCTTTGTGACGGTCCTTCGGGACGAGTGGCCTTGGTAGCGGTCCTCTTTAGGACATTTGTTTGGCCTTGGTGGCGGTCCTCTTTAGGACATTTGTTTGGCCTTGGTGGCGGTTCTCTTTAGAACATTTGTTTGGCCTTGGTGGCGGTCCTTTTTAGGACATTTTGTTTGGCCTTGGTGGCTGTCCTCTTTAGGACATTTTATTTGGCCTTAGTGGTGGCCCTTGTATATGATCCTTGTGTGGTCATGAGGTATTCCAGTGAGGGGATATGTGGTTGGTAGGACATTGAGATATTTTACGCGAGCCACGGGAAGGAAACCTGGATAGGGATAGGACTCAGACGTGTTCAGAATTGTTTGCTCGCGGCTCTTGGAGGACTTAGGTTCTCCTAGTACTGCCATATTCAAAGATTTTGTGGCTTGGGAGTATGGTTGGTATATCGACTTTGGATGACGGTCCGGAGGCGCGCTATAGGGTGACGACCCGAGAGACGAGTTTGGATTTTTCCTTATATATTATGGCATGCGGGCTTAGGCCCAATGAGGAGCCAACATTTGGCATGCAGACTTAGGTCTGATGAGGAAACAAAAAGAACTCAAGGTCTAGGCCTATGAGTAAAGGAAAGACCAAAAGTCGAGAGCAAATGACGCCTCGAGCGTGAGTCTATCGCCTAGAGGTGACCTTCTGTAAGATCGGTCAGAGGAGTGCAGACTGTGGAGGCGGTTGCACGGGAGTCCTTGGTTGATGGTTGTTCGAGATTCGAGGACGAATATAGTTTGGTGGGGGAGAATTGTAACATCCGTGAACCGGAATCCCGGTTTGGGAGTTGCATCGGTCGATGCATGTTCAATTCTCTGCGTTTTGACTTAAGTCAAACGCTGCGTTTTGGGTGAAGGAAAAAACCCTTAACGCGAGTTTTGTCTCATTCGTGGGTTGTGGCCGTTTTTGAGAGAAACGAAAAGAGAGAATAAGTTATTGAGAGTTCTTGGTGATTTCTGGAGATTTTAGGCGGTTTCTGTAGAGATCTGAGGCTTAAGACGTTGTAGGAGCTTCCTAGGAGCATGTTCTTGGTTGTTTGAGGTTCAGATTCTTCTGTGGCAAAGGTAAGTGCAGGACCATGGCTTATCTAAGCTAGAGAACTCTTT
This sequence comes from Camelina sativa, assembly GCF_030686135.1. Taxonomy (NCBI): domain Eukaryota; kingdom Viridiplantae; phylum Streptophyta; class Magnoliopsida; order Brassicales; family Brassicaceae; genus Camelina; species Camelina sativa. Next base: position 24,762,266 of record NC_141881.1, read on the forward strand.
AATCTACTTGTTGTGTGATGTTAGACTCGTTAGATGGTTGCTATGGACGTTAGGAAGCTTTCTTGTGGCTTGGGATTGAGTTTTGTGGTTTCAGGAACGAAGATCCAGCGAGAAGCTTCGGGAAAAACACGATGCTCGATGTTGCGTCGGTCGATGCATATCTTGCGTTGATCGATGCAAGTGCGAGGACGGCGCGTAAAACTCTAGGGTTTTCGCGTGAAGTCGAGCATGCGTCGGCCGATGCGGATTGGGTATCGGTTGATGCAAGTTACACTTGCATCGGTCGATGCAGCTTCTGCGTCGGTCGATGCATCCCCATGTGGAATCGGTCGATGCATGTTGGCGTCGGTCGATGCTGAGTCCTGGTTTGTTATTTGTCGTTTGTTGATTGTTGTGTGTTGGTTATTGATACTCTATTGCTTGTGTGTATAGCCCAGTAGATGGGAGGATTGCCTTACTGAGTGTTTATAAAATACTCATGCATTGCAATATGTGTTTGTGGTGCAGGTAAAAGCAAAGTGTGATCGTGGAATCAAGGTAATGAAGAGGCGGATGTTCTAGGGACTTGGTTCTATGTTGTCTGGCATTGCTAGGTTGCTAGAGTCGGGTCATTAGAACATTGCTAGGTTGCTGGTTCTATGATTTCTGTTATTTGGATATTGGATATTGCTGATGTTATGAATATTGGTTATTATATTTATTGGTTATTCCGCTGTTGGTTGTGATTGTGGTTAGGTGGCTAGTGGGTATGAGACCACTAGTTGTAGTTATTTATTATATTATATTTATTATTTCTTATTTAAAAAAAAAAGGTCGGTCGTTTCATTGGTCCACTCAAATACTTCTTGGGTTTGGAAATTGCAAGATTTGTTGATGGCATTCATATATGTCAAAGGAAGTATGCTTTGGATCTTCTAGATGAAACCGGTCATTCTTGGCTGTAAGCCTTCTAACATTCCTATGGATCCTAGTGTTAAGCTTTCTCAAGATACTGGTGGTGATTTTGTTGATGGCAAAGTTTATCGGCGACTCATTGGACGGCTCATGTATCTTCAGATTACTCGTCCTGACATTACCTTTGCTGTCAACAAGCTAAGTCAATTTTCTAAAGCTCCTCGGCATGATCATCTCCAAGCAGCCTACAAAATCCTCCACTACATCAAAGGCACTATTGGGCAGGGTTTATTCTACTCTTCCAATGCAGAACTTCAGATTCAAGTGCTTGCTGATGCGGATTATAATTCTTGTCTAGACATGAGACGTTTCACTTCAGGCCATTGCATATTCTTGGGTACATTGATATATCATGGTTTTTGTGGTTTTTAACCATGATATAAAGAGTCTTTTGGAGTCTTTTGATTTGTTTTCTAGGATGTTTTGAGTCTTTACAGGTTTTCTAGGATTTTGGCATGAAAGGAGCAAAATGGAGCAATTTGGATCGTTTAGGAGCATTTAATGAAAGAAGTCAATTTGGAGTCTGATCAACTGACCAGTGTCGATCGACACTGAAGGAGCATCGATCGACACCTAGTCCAACCCGACGAGAGAGCCAAAAATTGGAAGTTTTACAATTTTGCGCAAAGTCTTCCATAATTGCAACAGAAGTCTCTGGCGTGTTTTAGGACATATATATAGTTTTTTTTAGGTTTTACAAACCCTTAAGTTTTATTCTAGCAAGTTTTGTTTTTTTCTGCAACCCTGTGAGATTTTGAGAGCTTTTGGGAGAGAGAGATCTTCTTTGTAGAGAAGAATTCTTGAACTCCTTCTTACTCTTTTTAATTTCAATTGCTTATTATTCAGAATTATGTCTTGTTCTTCATTAAACATGTCTGTGTAGTTTGCTTGTTAGGTTTAGGGTTTTTTACAGAGATTTTATGAATTGTTAGATCTATTTATTTAGGATTTAACATCTTTCTAGATCTTTATCATATGTTATTCTTCATTATTAATCTTTGATTGGCCATCTAGAATTAATAACCTAGGAAAATAAATTGATATGAAAGTATAATTGATTTTACTGATAAAACCTTTTGATGAGCAAAATTACTTTCTGCAAAGATTTCTGCAAAGAGATTTGATTTAGTAATTTTGTGAACAATCTAAACCTGTTTTCAAAGCTGATTTATTACCTAGAATTTTACAAAGATATCTGGATTTTCTGGTTTTAAATTTAGAAAATATTTGCAGTGAGAACTTATTTATTTTACAGAAGTGTTTAGAATTCTAGATCTGATCTTAATTGCTTGAATCCTAATTTATTGATTGATTTAATATTTCATAATTTCCTGACAAATTCCCTAGGCCTAGCTTTTTGATCTTCTGAATTTACAACAGTATTATTTAATATTTTGCATTGTTATTTCAATTAATTCAATTTGTTTAGCGTAATAACAAAACTCTATAATCCATAGTGTTTGATCTTGAGTCTCTGTGGATTCGACCCCTAAATACTACATTGACCTCTTAATTTGAGAGAGTAGCTCTAGGGTTTAATTTGAGCATATCAAATTTTGGCGCCGTTGCCGGGATCGAACCCGGGTCACCCGCGTGACAGGCGGGAATACTTACCACTATACTACAACGACGCACCACAAAGTCAAATGAGAAGGCATCTTGGGTGAGATTCAAAGCCTATCAGAGGGACTGTCCACACCATGGTTTTTCAAGGGTGCAGCTGTTGAGTATTTTTTTTAGAGAAATTGACTGGGAATATCATATAGCTTTGGATGCTGCAAGCCATGGAAACTTCAAGACGAGATTTCCAGAAGATGATGAAGCTTTGATTGAGAATTTGGCTTCCAGCAATAGCACTAAGAGAGCAGATACTGAAAAAAAGATTGCATGGAGGGTTTGATGCAAACCAACTTGCTTTTGTTAATGGTAAGCTTGATTCAGTTCATAATCTTCTTGTGGGTAAGAAGTCAGTTCACTTTGCTGCTGAAGTTGAGACATTTGAGCCACAACCTGGGACAGACAATGAAGAAGCAGATGTCAACTTTGTCTAAGAAAATCAGGGTCAGAGATTCAGTAATCAGCAAGGCAACATGGCTTACAGTGAGAACTTTTCAGGATACACTTCCAAGCCAGAGTATCAGCAGCAGCAATAGGGCACTGGGTACACAAGGAATTATGGCAATAATTCATATCAATCTCCTCCTCCAAAAACAGCTGAAAGTAGTAAGATGGAAGCTATGCTTGAGCAGCTTTTGCAAGGTCAGGAGCAAATGACAGTGACTTTCAATGGGAAGCTTGACAATGTCTACACTGATCTTAATGGGAAGTTTGAAGCTTTGAACATTCATGTCAAGAAGCTGGAAAGTCAGGTTGCACAAACAGCTGGATCTGTCAAAAGGCAAGAGGGATTTCTCCCTTGGAGAACTGAGTCAAATCCCAAACATTCTTGTAATGCCATATCAGTGAGAGGTGAAGATGATGGTGAAATTGTTTCTGCAGAAAAAGGGGAGAAATCGCAAAATCTGTCGGCTCCAGATGATGGTGTCGGTCGACACTCATCTCAGACGAAACCAGAAACTGCAAAATCTCAGGTTCCAGCAGTTGAGAGGGTGTACCAACCTAAGATTCCTTTTCCTAAGCCAAGAAAGTCCAAGCAGGAGATGGAGGAAGCTAGATGTAAGACAATGATGGACAAGGTGATGATTGAGATGACTTTGATTGATGCAGTAAAGTTTTCACCACCTCTTAAGCGGTTTGTGAAGAGAATGGTATGAAATGGTTTGAGCCCTGAGGAAGGAGCACTACTTACAAAAGATGTCAGTGCAATTATGTTAAACCAGCCTGTAAAGAGGAAGAAGGAGAGAAAGCAGGAAGTGGTTGTCTCTGAGAGAGTGAGTGCAGCAATTCAGTGTAGGACTACTAAGAAGTTACCAGATCCTGGAAGCTTTGTACTTCATTGCTCAATCTCAGCAGGAAGGTTTTCTCACTCACTTTGTGATCTTAGCTCTAGTATCAACTTGATGCCACATTCTGTTTCTATGAGACTTGGGATGACAGAATTCAAGCCAACTCAGATTTCTCTTATCTTGGCTGATCGCTCCCGAAGAATTCCTGAAGGTGTTTTAAAGGATATTCCAATTAAGGTTGGAAACTTCATGATTCCCACTGACTTTGTGGTGCTGATGTATGATACAGAGCCTAAAGACCCTCTCATCTTAGGAAGATCTTTTTTGGCTACAGTTGGTGCCATCATTGATGTGAAGAAGGAGCACATAGCACTGAATGTGGATGGTTTGAGTATGAACTTTGAGATGGATAAGCTGAGGAGGGCTCCTACTATTGATGGACAGACTTTTCTGTTGAAAAAGTTTCTGCTACACGAGCAACAGGCTTAGTGTCAATTGATACACCATCAGCATCGGTCGACACTCCTCCACATCAGAGACTGAACTTGTCCACAACTGATGCTTCAATTCAGAAAGCTGTTCCCAGACAGAAAGCCCCCCACTCCAAGGTCCTCAGGTAAGGCAAATGTATGCATCTTCTTTACCCAAACCTCCTATTATCATCAATAAGACCTTCAAGGATACAAAAACTGTTTTGCAGTTAACCAAGCCACGAGATTATCGTAGAGCGTTTGTTTCTTCTATTGATGATTTTGTAGGACATAAGAGAAGCAAACCCATCCCTAAGTCTCGTCCTGGTCATGTTCCTCACTTCCTTGGCAGACCTCATGCACCTAAAGCTTATACACCACCTTGGATGAAGAGACATTCCTCTCAGAAGCATTGAATGCCACGTTCTGATTCACCGGATGCCTGAGCTCCAGCCAAGCCAAGCTAATGACTGAAAACAAGCGCTTAGTGGGAGGCAACCCACTGGTAGGTTTTTCTTTTTCTTTTGATTTTTATTTATATTTATTTTATTTTTCTTTTGCCAATCTTAGGCTTGATAACATTGGGGACAGTGTTGTTTAATTCTGGGGGAGGTTGTCTACTAACTACGTTTTTGTTTTTGAGTTTCAGTTGTGTCAGTCAAAACCATAAAGTTTGAGTCAAATTTTTCAAAAATTTGATTCTTATCTTTGAGAATTATGATCTTGATTAATGATTTCTCCTATTTGGCTAATACTCTAATGATTACTTGTTTATGCTTGATCTCAGAACTGAAGCTTAGAAAGACTATGAGCCTTATCAACAATCCTGAAAGCCCTTATTCAATGGATATCTGATTGATCTAACGTTGTCTCAACTTTTATCAGGATTTTAACCGGACTTAATCTCTTACTTTGGGGTTGGAAATCAGTGGACTAGACTTCTTCTTCGGGCCATACAAGACATTGCAAAATTTTCAAAGTATGTCTCCCCTCTCTCTTCCCTTCAGTACTTAGAAAAAAAAAAAAAAAAAAAAAAGTGAATAAAAGATGAGATGATTTTGATCAGTTTAGAGAGGTAGGTAAATTACATGTGACCTTATTATTCTACTTTTGAGTCGAATAATCACACAAAGCTTTGAAGCGAGGGGTAGATAAATTACCGATGACCCTGGTATTCGCTTACACCTTTGATTAAGAAAAGAGAGAAAAGAAAAAAATTTGGAAGTGAGAAAAAGGAGAGGAAAGGAGATGTAAGAAGAATGTCTTGGCCTGAAGAGAATCCATATGCCACTGATGAATACACCCAAGGTAAGAACTCACCTGTACTTGCTTTAATTTATGTAATGAGATGACAATGGAGATTTCAGAGATTCCAGAGGATTGTGGGATTTGAGTAAGAAATGTTGATGCTTATCATGGTTGAGTATAAGAAGTAAGTTCTTGAGTCAGGTAGATGAAGAGTGTGAATAAGAATCATCATGCAGTTGAGTGAGTTCCCTGTTTTCAAACCTCTTTCACATGTCTAAAGCTTATGTTTTGCTTGAGAGCAAGCAAAGCCTAAGTCTGGGGGAGTTGATATATCATGGTTTTTGTGATTTTTAACCATGATATAAAGAGTCTTTTAGAGTCTTTTGATTTGTTTTCTAGGATGTTTTGAGTCTTTACAGGTTTTCTAGGATTTTGGCATGAAAATGAACAAAATAGAGCAATTTGGATCGTTTTGGAGCATTTAATCAAAGAAGTCAATTTGGAGTCTGATCAACTGACCAGTGTCGATCGACACCCAGTCCAAACCGACGAGAGAGCCAAAAATTGAAAGTTTTACAATTTTGCCCAAAGTCTTCCATAATTGCAACAGAAGTCCCTGACATGTTTTAGGACATATATATAGTATTTTTAGGTTTTACAAACCCTTAAGTTTTATTCTAGCAAGTTTTATTTTTTTCTGCAACCCTGTGAGATTTTGAGAGCTTTTGGGAGAGAGAGATCTGCTTTGTAGAGAAGAATTCTTGAACTCCTTCTTACTCTTTTTAATTTCAATTGCTTATTATTCAGAATTATGTCTTGTTCTTCATTAAACATGTCTGAGTAGTTTGCTTGTTAGGTTTAGGGTTTTTCACAGGGATTTTATGAATTGTTAGATCTGTTTATTTAGGATTCAATATCTTTCTAGATCTTTATCATAGGTTGTTCTTCATTATTAATCTTTGATTGGACATCTAGAATTAATGACCTAGGAAAATAAATTGATATGAGAGTATAATTGATTTTCCTGATAAAACCTTTTGATGAGCAAAATTACTTTCTGCAAAGAGATTTGATTTAGTAATTTTGTGAACAATCTAAACCTGTTTTCAAAGCTGATTTATTACCTAGAATTTTACAAAGAGATTTGGATTTTCTGGTTTTAAATTTAGAAAATATTTGCAGTGAGAACTGATTTATTTTACAGAAGTGTTTAGAGTTCTAGATTTGATCTTAATTGCTTGAATCCTAATTTATTGATTGATTTAATATTTCATAATTTCCTGAGAAAATCTCTAGGCCTAGCTTTTTGATCTTCTGAATTTACAACAGTTATATTTAATATCATTGTTATTTCAATTAATTCAATTTGTTTAGCGTAATAACAAAACTCTATAATCCATTGTGTTTGATCTTGAGTCTCTGTGGATTCGACCCCTAAGTATTACATTGACCTCTTAATTTGAGAGAGTAGCTCTAGGGTTTAATTTGAGCATATCATACATCCTTGATCTGTTGGCGATCCAAGAAAAAGCAGGTTGTGTCGAAGCCTTCTGCAGAATCTGAGTATCGTAGTCTTTCTCTGATTACTGATGAAGTTGTCTGGCTCACTAAGTTTTTCAAGGAACTCCAGATTCCTCTACATAAGTCGACTCTTCTGTTTTGTGACAATACGGCTGCCATTCACATCGCCAATAATTCGTTTTTCACAAGCGCACGAAGCACATCGAATCCGATTGTCACAGTGTTCGTGAACGGTTAGTTGCAGGTTTGTTTAAGTTACTTCATGTTAACACGTATTTGCAGCTTGCTGATCCTTTCACAAAGGCTCTTCCCTTTCAACAGCTGATAAGCATGATGAGTCTTCTCAACATATATGCTCCATCTTGAGGGGGACTATTATAGTATATGATTTTCATTGTATATAGTTCATATTATTATGGTTTAATTGAAGTCTGTATAGTTTAGGATTAGCTGGTTTAGAGGCTTTGGTTTAGGCCTGGTCAATTGTATATAAACCCCCAATTATACATTTTACCTTAACTAATGAGAATGAGATTATTTTAATAATATAATGTTGAGGATCATCTGATATAGAATTTCTTCGTTGGAATTGGACGGATAAGTTAAGTTTGGCTTGCTAGTAATTAATTGGCTATAGGTTTAGATCAACTGAAGAAATCTCACTACAAACACTCCATCTTTACTTTATCTTCGCGTATGTAGTGTCTCTCTCTCTGTGTATCGGATCTTTTGAGATGTTTGACTTTAACTGGATTGTGGTCGGTTCAATAAATTCGATCGTGTCTAGTTTTTCATTATTATGGTTAGCAATCTACACATGCCATGACAAAAAATTCCTGCAGAGAATTAATTGAAGTGTCACAAACAAAAAAACAACATGGAAAAATTTAACTCGCAATAGGTTGATACTGATATATAATAAACAGAGTAGAAAAAAACAAAAAGATAAGAAGAAGAAGAAAAGATACGATGATGAAATTATTTAATAATTCTCAAAATCTCCTAGTGTTTTCATTTCTTATGTCATTCTTTCTTGTGTTTTTATTCACCGACGGTAGTTTTCTGCTATCAGAAGAACCTTTTACCTTCTCTGGCAACAAAACCATTGCGTCTCATGGTGATGTCTTCGAGCTTGGCATCTTCAAACCCGACTCAAGTTCCCCGGATGAGGATCGTTGGTATCTCGGGATTTGGTTCAAGAGAATCTCTGAAAGAACCTATGTATGGGTTGCAAACAGAGACAAACCTCTGTCCAAACCTACAGGAACCATCCGAGTGAGAAAATCTAACCTCATCCTCTCCGACGAATCTAATACTGTTGTTTGGTCAACAAATGTTACAGAGGAAAGTGAGAGATCTCCGATAGTGGCAGAGCTTCTTGACGATGGTAATTTCGTGCTGAGACACACCAATAACAAATCTCGTGATGCTTTTTTATGGCAGAGTTTCGACTTTCCCACAGACACTTTACTTCCAGGGATGAAACTCGGTTGGGAGCACAGAACGGGGCGTTATAGTTTCCTGACCTCTTGGAAAGATTTTAATGATCCGTCAAGCGGTGACTTTTCTTATCATATCGAATCTGCACGTGGAAATCGAGGCTTTCCTGCATTGTTCCTTTGGAATGGTAGAAACAAAATGAACCGGTTAAGTCCGTGGGACGGCGTGGCATCCTTTGGCGTGCCACATAATCAACCTTTGGCGTATCTAACGTTCACCTTGACAGCGAACAAGGAAGAGGTATCCTTTTCATTCCAGACGTCTGATAGAAAATACACTTCGAGACTGACATTGACCTCCGTAGGATCTGTACAACAGCTCATGTGGAATGAAACCAGCTCGACATGGGACATGTTGTGGCATTCTCCGACTGACGCTTGTGATATATATAAATATTGTGGCCCTTACAGTTACTGTGACATATCAACGTGTACCTGTATGAAAGGGTTTGAGCCGATGGACCCACAAGCATGGGCCTTGGGAAACAGGGGAGATGGGTGTGTGAGGGAAAAGCCGCTGAGCTGTAGTGATGATAAGTTTTTTCGGCTGATAAACTGCAAGTTGCCCGATACTACGAACGCTTTCGTGGACTGGCAAGTTGGTTTCAACGAATGTGAGCAGAGGTGCGTGAACGATTGTAACTGTACGGCGTTTACTACTGTTGAGCAAAGTGGATCATCAGGCTGTGTGATCTGGACCAGAGAGCTTTTGGATGTCCGCAACAGCGATTACGTCACCGACGGGCACGATCTTTTTGTCAAATATCACGGTCAGTTTTATATATTTTTTTCTTGTTAATATATAAAGTTCGATCGGTAAAAATATATAGTTAAAGCCATCCAGTTTACTATTATTATTTTTTTTCAGAGAAGGATAAGCCACACACTAAACTAATTATAATTCTGAGTGTTGTTGCACTCGGCTTTGTAATTAGTATCATATTTAGTATTGCCATATTTTGTTATTACAAAAAGCGAGCAAGAGCAAGAGCTGCTTCTGCTATTGGAATTACAACATCATCCATCAGTAAATTATTTAGTACAAACCTTTTTAATCATTTTTTATATACAACTCTACGTGTTTACAGAGACCTGACATTAATTATTGATGAAATACCTTTCACAGAAAACTTCTCTGCAGAAATCATAGCGGAGAATTTGGAACTTCCAATAATGAGTTTTGAAACCATTTCCCGTGCCACGGATGATTTCTCCGTTTCCAATAAGCTTGGATCAGGTGGTTTTGGTGTCGTGTACAAGGTACCGTATAAATTATTAAAGCAGTAAATATATATATATATATATATATAGTTTGTATATAACATAACATATTTTTTCACAAGTAATTGTGTTTTTTTTTTTTAAATATGAAACTATTTGTGTGGTTTAACAGGGAATACTTGACGGTCAAGAAATTGCGGTGAAAAGACTGTCAGATACGTCAGATCAAGGCATTGATGAGTTCAAGAGCGAGCTCACACTGATCACCAAGGTTCAACACGTGAACCTGGTCAGGCTTTTTGGTTATTGCATTAATGGTGAGGAGAAGCTGTTAATATATGAGTACTTGGAGAACAAAAGCCTCGATCTCCATCTCTTCGGTAATCTGTTTGTTTTACTTGTATATGTTATAAAAGTTCAATGTCTTTTCTGCTAAGGACACTATAATCTGATTCTGATCCAGAGTTTGTTTTGTAATCTAAATATTGTAGACGAAACCAAAAGTGATAAGCTAAATTGGCCGGAGAGAATTGAAATTGCCTTAGGTGTTGCTCGCGGACTCTTATATTTGCACGAATATTCGGCAACTATGATCATTCATAGGGACCTGAAGCCGAGCAACATCTTGCTGGATAAGGATATGCGCCCGAAGATCTCGGATTTTGGGACGGCGCGGATCTTCGAAAGGGGCAATAGCAATGTTGAGACAACAACCATTGTCGGAAGGAGTCCAAAAAAACATTGAGAATTCACTCAGTATTTAAAAAAAAAAAAGAATTAATAGCAGCTTATCGTTATTTAATTATGCAGTGGCTACATGTCTCCTGAATACATGGAAGATGGGGCGTACTCGGTAAAGTCGGATGTTTACAGCTATGGCGTATTGATTCTTGAAATCTTGTCCGGTAAGAAAAACAAAGGATTTGCCGAGGCAAACAATGGTCTCAGCCTTCTAAGCTACGTAAGTTTTGATTGATTTTAGAGTCGATCCTCTTCTGTTATAGTCAATTAACGCAATTAGAAGAAAAGAAAAAAACATTAATAACTTAATTTGACTATCAGGCTTGGAAGAAATGGACCAAGGGAGAGTGGGCATGTGTCATAGCTCCCATGAATATGACAGATCCATCATCAGAGGAAGTACGACGGTGCTTTCAAATTGGTCTCTTATGTGTCCAAGCTCGTCCTGAGGATAGACCTATAATGTCTTCGGTCCTGATGATGCTCGTAAGCAAAACGGAGGTGATTCCGGAGCCTAATCCGCCAGGCTTTTATGGTGATCTCTGAAGCATGCCGAGATTAAACATATAAAACATATTTTTCAATATTACCATTTATCTCAATTTGTATTAAAAATTCTAAAACTGTGTTTTCTACCATCATTAAATTACTTATTATTCATCTTGTGCATTTGCGCTACCCACTCATATATTTTACACAAGAAGTGAAGTATTTCTAAAACATACAAAACTTTTTTAATTAAAAAACTCTAGCATACCCTTTCTTTAGGTTAGTTTGATATTTCAAGTGTAATCTGTATTTCTGACCAAGGAGATTATAAAACTTGCATAACATCCTAACTTAAAAAAGATATATATATATATATATCTATATATACATTTTTGGAGCATTTATCAAATAAATCCAACTTACTGGGAATGTCATTGGATCAATTACAAACGGGTCGGTAAAAACGAGGATTTGCATGTTTTTCTGGATCTTTTATAATTTGTATTCGGATGGCTCTAATTTATAATTGACGAATTGAGAAACGAAACCTTTTGCCAAATAATTAAAAACCTAGATGTTCGACTCACAATTCTATGGATCAGGCGGAGGAGACGGCAGTGAAGAATTTCTTTATCGTGTTTTTATTGGATTAAGATCAACTCCAGTGATGAAATCAATCGCCACCCTAGAGGTAAATTTGATTACATCTACTAGGTTTTTTTTGTTTTTTTTTTTTATTATTCTAAACAATCAATATGATGGGTTTGTTTTATTTCTCAACTGCAGCTGTTTGATCCGGTGGCTGGTAGGATATTACGGCGTTTGTAGCTCTGGTATGGCTTTGTGGTTCTGACATTTGAAATTATACAATTTCTTATTAGAATCTTTGACTAACTTTATCGTTTTTTTTTTTTTCGTACAGTTGGCTTGGAAAGAGGAAGAACCGCTTTCATTCCTTAATTGGATCTTCCTGGTAAACTCATCTTAAATCCTTGAACTAATAATCTTTTTGTTATCAATTTTCTAGATTTGATGTAAATACTGATTTGTGTGGAGGTTGAATCTGAAATTGTATATTTTCTGTTTATGCTCTAGGACAATCCGTTAATCTCATAATTGTGTATTTCTGCTTATGTTCTAGGACTTAAACGGACATGTTCAATTATATATTGGTGGTATTCTAATGTTACACCAAGTATATGGAATAATGTTGTATAAAGTACTATTCTTTCTACACAATGTTACTATGATTCTTGTGTTCCATAGAATATTTGTGGTGTCTCATTTGTACCATGATCGCAAGACTGCTTAAAAACGGAGGATGTGTGGGAGAAAATATTGGTGATGTAATTTTGTTTTAGCTCGGTTTCTGGACCATTTTTCTCTATTGTTAAACCGGTAAACTTTATATGAAAATGATTTCTTTAGAGACTTGCAAAGCCACAATCTTAGTCTTCATTGTTGTATGTTCTGTTTGCTGTGTAGTGTGGCTTAACAAGGATTATGATGAGTAACCATTGTTTTGTTTCTTTGTTCTTTTGTTAATAGCAAATTCAGAGGATGATTAGGCTTGCAAGCATGACAGATACAGAACATGTTTCCCACTTCTCCAACCAAGCCATTTAGCTGCTGAAGAATTTGTTCTCAAACCATTTAGCTGCTGAAGAATTTGTTAATTCCTCAAGTTCAGAGTCTTCTTGAAAATGTAACCAACCAAATTCTAAAACTACCAAAAAGAAAAGAAAAAAAAAAGAATAAGAATGTTCATATATTTGAAAACTAAAGGCTGAAGAATTCATTAACTGAAATCTGAATTTTGTTCTTACCCTGATTTGTAACGGAGTGAGCCCACATCATTTTCCATTTACCTTACGCATTAGAGAACTCAAGGCTATGTATGGGCTTTCTTGCTAATAGATGTTTTCCCTTATCAGTTGGTCACAACACACCCAACAGTAGGATTTTTTCTAGAGAAAGAAAAAAAGAGGATACAAGAAAAGCTTGAACGGTCTCACGTGACGCTTTCCCACAAGATACATAACATAATACTACATTTTGATACATAACATAATAAACTTTTTGTGTATCTACTTATTGGGTCTTCTAGAGAGAGGGAAAGAGACTCGTTGGGGAGTTTGACCTGGGAGGTCTGATGTTTGTTGTTGCTGCTGTTCTTGCGAGGACTGTGCAGGATCTGTCATTTCTTCATCATCCTCAGTTTCTTCAGGTTCTGTGGAAGCTGACTTCCTTGGTATCACAAGCTGGTAGTTTGGGCTCAGCAATGTGTCCTGTTCAGGTGGGAGAGGAACACCCGGTCCTGCTATCGATTTTGGCAAAGGGATCTTGTTCCTACTTGCAGCAAGCTCTAGCAGAACCTAAATCAAACATCCAACAACAGAGACATCGAGATTCCAAAAATCAAACGACATGGATTTAGCAAGCGAAAACATTTGAGGTTCTCCGTAATGCAACTTATGTGGTAACTAAGGTGATACTTCCATAATGCAACTTAGTTACTGTTCACAAATCGTAACTAAGGTGATATCATATGCTCTCTCTTTCTCAGACAACAATCTCAAGAAAATGAAACAAGAAATCGTCAACAACAACGCATACCTCTCTTGGAGGTGGCTGTGAGAAGCTGAAATTAACTTTGGACTGAATAGCGAGCTTCACATCATCACAGTCAATGTTGGATTTGCTAGCATGCTCTGAGTATACCTGAGCATCTGTCAACACTTCCACCACATACCGGTACCATAGCTCCAGAAACTGGTGTATCACACGAGGCTCGTAGTCCTCCACACCCATCGACTTAAGCAGAGATTTCACAATCTTAGCATCTCTAGGTACATCCTCTTCACCTTCTCCGGCCATGTTTTCCCTAAACAAACAAACTTAAAAGTAAAGCCACAGAGTCAATTACGCACCGTTCTTATACAGATGTTGCAAAAAAAAACACAAGCAAACGTCAAATAGGAAATGACCATCCCATCGAGAGCCAAGATCTTTGCGAGCAATTAGTATCACAGAGAAATCCTAATGAGTGATGTTACAAAACCAAAACCTATATAAGTATCGAATCCTTATCAAGCCAAAACAGCATTTTACTTCTTTCAGACATTTCATCAAACACTTGGTGGACATATATCAATTTGTGATTGAAACTACAAACAGAAAAAAAAATACCAGAGAGCTAAAATCGATTCTATCTAGTTCGTCAATTACATTTTCCAGAAAAACGAAGACTAAACCAAAGTAGAGAATATAAACTAAAAATCTCTTCACTTTAATCTCTCACGGGATGAAATCCAAAAGTTTAACAACAAAGAACAACAACAACAACAACAACAACAAAGAACTTGTTCTGTAGACGATAATGGCGTACCTGTATAACTGCCGAGGAAAATCTTGGAAGATGGAACTGTATGAACCGATCTCTTGATCTTTGAAAGAGAAGAAGAAGAAGAAGATGCGTTCCGGGATTATTTTTTTTCTGGCTTTGTGATTCAGGTCAAATGGAAAGCCCATTAACGCTAATACAAGTTGTTTTGGTATAAGCCCAACAAGCTAGACTTTTACATCTATATTTTTACAGCAGTTTTGCTCAAAAATGTTTTTTTAGCAAAAACAGATAAGAATTAGAGCTTCACGAATCAGAAAATATGAAAGACACAAGAGGAGATTTTAACCTAGCTTCATCAATAAGTACCCAAATCTATACCATAAAAAGAAAAGTAGATAACCAGGTCTCGGTCTAATATGGTTAACAGAAAACCAAGTGTTTTTATATTAAAAATTAATAATTATTTAGATAATCGGGGTAAAATTGGAATTTTGATTTTGTTGAAAAATCGTGGGTATAAAAATAACAACATTAATTATTTCGGGTTTTAAATGACACGTTTTTATTATTTGGTGTATTTTTATTCCAATCCAAAACTATTGGGTATTAAACTTCCAAATAAAAATAACTTCGGGGTTTTTTGGCATTTTTCCCAATATAAATCTTTAGATCAAGCTTTCATTTGATATATATTTTTTGACGTTTTAGACAAGAATTGTAGAATGTTTTTAAATCTCTCAAAACAAAGTTGTTCATGCATGTATCTAATAATTCAATTATAAAATGAGAAAACCTATGTGAAATATTTAAAAAAATCAATGTCAAATTATATTTTTCAAGATTTCTACAATAATAAAAAATCTACATATATAAAAAACAAACTAATAGCAAAATTATTTTAAAAATGATAAGCCATAAGTCCGCGCATAGCGCAGATATTCGTCTAGTACAACATAAAATTAAGAGCAAAGACAAACAACAAGAAGCATGATTCAACTCTAAAATGCAGCTAGGGTTTATGATTGATTCGCTTTGCTTGATTCTTGTACTTGGTAATCGATGTTTGATTAATAAAAAAAACTACTCGACTATTTCTTTCATAGTTTCCGTAGAATTTAAACACATCGATTATTTTAGCCCAAACAGGGGAAAAGGGTAAATTTCAACCCGTACTATTTTGAAAGTGTAAATTCCTACCCAGATAGTAGATCCGTGTGTTTTTCAACCTAAATCCTTAGATAACTCAAATTTACTACCTAAATTTCGAATCGTTACCCATATTCTTACTTTAACTCAAACAGCATTAGTCAATTGATTCCGATATGTACTGTCTTCGAATTTAATAAATACCAAGGCCATGATAAAAGCTCAAGATCCTACGGAAATTTGTCTGGGAACAAAAAGAAAAAGAATTAAAAAAACAGATCAGATTGATAGAGGATCATGTATATGGGACTAAGAAAGTTTGTAAAAGGTGAAAACATAAAAAAAAAAAATATAAATTATACAAATCTTTCTCAAAGATCCAATTTTTTTAAAAAAAATACAGATTATGTTGTATTGTCTCATGGTTGGAATCAGTTGGAAAACAAGGAGAAACTGTATACGTAATTTTCATGTCGAAACCAAAAGTTATGTACAAAGAAAGAAAAGTCGAAAAGGAAATAAAATGAGAGAATGCTTAAATATAATGTAAAAATACAGCCCAATCTATAGGACAATAATTAACAAAGGGGTCATCCATTGTATACAATCATCAAGAAACAATACGACCAGCTCCATCATTGTCATTGTTTCCGGTGTCTTCGTCATCATCATCTAGTATACCATCAAAGAACGGGTCACAGAGGAGCTCAGCTGCAGAAGGTCTAGCTCTCGGCTGCGCGATGCATTTTTCAATAAAGGCCTTAGCTTCTGGATCCCTAACTTTGTTCAGAGCTTCTGGTTTGAGGCCAGTGCTCACCCTTTTATATATTTTCGCGACGCTATCACATTCGCTATATGGAATCTCAAGAGCTACAAGCTCCAAAACGCACATTCCATAGGAGTATATGTCAACCATCTCCGTGTAGTTCTCTTCGTATAGCTCAGGAGCCATGAACTCTGGTGTCCCAAGGATCGAGTGAGCTAAATGGTTCTTCCCAACGATAGCCGCTAAACCCAAATCTCCAATCTTGACCTAGAATTGCAATCAAGACACAAAACGTCAATATAGTTACTAGCTAGCCAAAAAAAAAACAAAAAAAGATCTCTACAAATTTAGCATAAAAGAAAAGAGATTTTTGTAAACACACTTGGCCGATGTTGCCATTCACGAAGATATTGCTGCAGTTGAGGTCTCTGTGGATGATACAAGGCTCGTGGGTGTGGAGATAATCCAAGCCTTTGAGAATCTGTTTGGACCACTTCTTCAAAGCTCTCATAGAGACGTGTCTGTGCTTCTTCCGGTACTCTCTCAGGTTCCCGGAGGTACAGATCTCGGTGATGAAGTTCAAGGTGTTGTTTCGCTCGTCTTTCCAGACCTTATACAGGGCGATGATGTTACTGTTCTTGAGGTTCTTAAGCAACCTGACCTCCGAGTAAAGCCTCTCGGTCATGGCTGGATCGTCGGAAAAACATCTCAGTTTAACTTGGTTCCAAGCCACTTCAATGCCTTCTTCTTGGTCAAAGGCTCTGTAGACTTTCTTGACGGCCCCTGAGCCGAGAAGTTCGCCGTACCGACCGTATCTACCTGTCGGATCGACCTCCACGAAAGACTCCGAGTCCTTGTCCTTGTCCTTTTCATTATCCTTGTCCTTGTCTAAAGTATCGGCGCTCGCACAAGTCATCTGTTTAGTAAAACAGAGTGAAAAAATTCTGATTTAGTCGACTAACAAAGAATTCACAACGACAAAGATTCATCATAAAATTTCAGAACAATGCAAAATTTAAACCAAGATAAAATCTACAATTCAGTTTTGCATGTAATACTAGTATCAAATCGAAGAAAAATAAATATATTATGCACATCTAGATCGGGTAACAACAGATATAAGAACCCTAATAATAAACGGAACAACTCCAACCCAAAAAAAAAAAAAAAAACATGTAACACATAAAGAGATTGAAGAACACATACCATTAAAATCGCTTGAATCGTTAGAGAATTATCGAAATCCTTTTTATCAGAGCTTTTTTAGGCTAATTTGGCTTTGTAAAGGAGAAAACGTAACGGAGCGTGTTAGAGAGATTTAGGGAAGCTTTTCAACACCAAAGAAGCTGAAGAGATTGTGTGATTTTTAATATATAGTCAAATATATATTTTTTTCTTTTCGTATCATATCTGGAATTGGACTCTTCAAAGGTTTTTACTCTTTTTACCAAATCGTTGACACCGACTTTTATTAGGGATTATCATATTTAACATAATAAATAATTTGATACTCCGGACAAAAAAAAGGGTTAAATTAAATTGTAAACGTTATTGAAATAGAGATTTGGTCATTTATGTTTTGTTTATGTAGTCCAATTTGTATCAGAACTTAAAAACGCATAGACTTTGTAGTCAATTTAAAATTAAAATTATGATTAAATAAATAAATTTTGTAGACTTTACATAATTAAAAGTCAGTTCGTGACGAAATAAAAATGATCTAAGCCGTCGGTTTTTTTAACAGGAGTGTTTTTAGACGATCAAGATTAATTTAATTAGAGAATTTTGGAGTTTTTCTTAATTTGTTAAAAAGCACGAAGGCGGCTCTCTAGAGAGGTCATGGGACCGACGCTTGTTTACAAAGAAAACAAATACACAATTTTGGTTGGTACTGATTTTTTGTTTTTCCTTATAATTTCATGATACTAGACAAGATGAATATATATAATATATGGATTAAAATATTTAAATTTGGATATTATCAAATGGATATCATATATAATATCAATCACTGAAGATTAGGTAAATTTTACGAAAAAAACTGTTATAATCTTTTCTTTTTTCCTATAAAAACGGTTTTAGATGAACATTTTTTTTTTACTTCCACATCAGACTTTTAAATTTTGGGTCAGATACACATATCGTTTAAAAGCCAAATTAAACCGTACCAATATATCCATGTAAGATTTTTTTTTTTAACAACATTTTTTTCCCTGCAGCTATTTTCTTTTTACTAAAAGGTAATTTTTTGTAATTATTACTAATATTTTAGAACCATAAAATTTCAGATTCATTAATTAAACACCTCTAGTTGCTTACATTGTAAATTCTTAAAATGTAGTTACAATGTAATACTTTTTTCAATACTTTATGCATAAAATTAGCAAGATACAATACAGTAAATTATGTTAATGACCGATTAAAATATGTTGAAACTTGGTATTTTGTTTCTCCAAAATTTTGTACTTTTTATAAGCTTTAACTTAACACACTTGAATTGAAAGTTTTATGCAAATGCAGTTTGTACATTTAGTTTATTCTTATAACAAAATGTACATTTTAAGTCGAATGACTATGGCCTGAAAAACGTGGCCTGTGCGGCTGTGCCTTATATTATAGGCTCCCTGCCTCCCTCCATATAAGTATAGCCTAAGTGATTTCTGTGACTTAGTTTATAAAAAGAGCAATGATGCATGTGAACTGTGAAGCTGTTATCGTCTTCGGTTCACGTTAACTCACATATTAAAGGTTTTGGCCAACTTGTTTATCTTTTTCTTCTTTCTTTTTTCTTTTTTTCAAATGCATGAATATTATTTTATTTTTTGCATGTGAACAAAACAAATTATTTCATACTTTTTGTTATCAAACAAATTAGCTCAGTATTATATATATATATATATATATATATATATATATTTATATTTTGAAGATGCTTTTAGTTCATCATAATTCGTTCTAGCTATGTTCTTTTAACTATACCAAACATCAAATATGTGTTATCGAAAGACAAAGTAGCCAAACTAAAGTTTCCCAAAATAAATTTGTTTAAATTCAATTAATCAAATTAATCATCCCCTTTTTAATAAAGGGGAAGTACACAATTTTTGTAGACTTTATATTTTTAATAAATAGTTACAAATGTTACAAATAGGTTATAGATAGTTTATAGATTAATCCATATATTAATATTAATGGTTACACCTAAATATTAGAGATATTCCAAATTGATATTTGATATATTAATTGTAACAAATAAAATCATGGATATTCCAAACTGTATTTTTTGAAGATTTTAGTCTTATATCACGTTGTTTCCAAAGATCTTTAAACACAAAATTACAAATTTATTTTCTACAGATTTTATCGATAGACCAAACGTTAACCAAATATAGATTACAAAATTGATAGATTGATTGGTTACAAGTTAAATAATGGGTTACAAGATAGATTACGAAATAAAATTTAACCAGTGTTATATCACGGGTACTTATTTAGAATCATTAACAATATAAAACTTACAAAATATGTGTTTTTTTCAAGCCTTCATATTTAGCATATGATTTTATTGCATAATGTTTTATCAAAAAAAAACTTTTAAAAACAATAAAATCTTAATCTAGTTTCTAATATATATTATTATCCGCAGATAAGAATCAGATCATATATTTCTTTTTCTTTTGTTAAAGGGTTAAAGATTCAGACCATCTTGCAAACTAACTAGTATCCAATTTATTTTTTCAGCTATCTTTTTAAAAATCTTTTGAAATAAAGGAATGAATCAATATTTAAATGAGAAGTGGAGTAGAATACACGAAATTGAATGATGATGTTTGCATTTAAGCTTTCTCCTCTCTTTTTTTTTTTTCTTTCATATTCGTGACAACTTAAAAGTGGCAAGAAAGCTGATTCCGACAACGCTCATTGCAGATTAAATGAATCAAATTCTAGCTAAGAAAATAATAATATTAATGTATTCTATAAAGTAAGCAACTGTTTGTTTCGGAAGTGGTAAAGCAAATTGTACATTTAATTTAATTGTATCGACCCACACTCACCAAGTTAAGTACTGATTATGTTTATGAATTCAATTGATAGATATTTCATTGGTTGGTTGAGAACTTAATTTCGAATGACCATCACGATGATGCTATATTTTATCGGTCGTTGAGAAGAAACAATGAAGATGATTATTATTATTATTATTATTATTATTATTATTATTATTATTTTGAATGGAAATGATTATTATATCGTCTCCAAGCGAAAAAGAAGACGATCGGATCGTCGACATTTGGTTAAGTTGAAATGAAACAAAAATGACTTTTGGAGGAGGAAGAGTAGCTTCAGTTAATAAGTGATATATCATATGATGAATAAGTGATATATCATATGATGAGAATCATGATAATTGTACTTTGTCACAATTTCACCGATTTGGTTGGTTGGTTGTTTAAGATTTTAGAAATAGAGTCTAGTTTTAGAAGACCGAAGAAGATGCAGGAGGAGTATAATAAAAATTTGGTGACATATAAAAATAAAAAAAGCATCCTCAAAAATGATTGTCCCAATAAGCACAATTGGTTATCTTGACAAGAGTGTCTCAAAATGGACCTGAAACAAATGTTTTTAGTTAATGGTCGTCAACAGTCGCTCACATCAACAACACACACATCCGATAAAGTACCAAGAAAACCAAAGCATCGTTCACTCACTCATCAAAGGATTTAGGATACATTTTTTTTTTTTTTAAGTACCATGTATAGTAGTGATTATCTAAAAAAACATAACTAGTTAATAATGAGATCATTCCCAAATCTCAATCAATAATTAGCCTGTCTTTTTTATACTACCAATTTTTAGTCTAATAATACCCCACCATAAAAATAGAAATATCCGTGTATATATTTTTAAAAAATCTCTATATTAGTAAAAGAGAAGTACAACTTTAATTTAACCCGAAAATATCCCTATCGAAATTTAACATAAGACAAGTCATTAAGGTTAAAAGAGACATTCGAACATAACGGGTCGGGTTTTAATTTAGAAATAACCCGAAATTATTAATTGGATACTTTAGAGAAATCAGTTTGTCCACATACGTAGCAACGCGTCACGCCAAACGATTAATGGGCTACTATGGGCTGCAAAAAAACCTTAATGGGCTACAAAAGGTTAAACATTGTTTATAGAAAAAGAATATTAAATTAGTCTCCCTTCTTATCACGTCAAACAATTAAATCCATTCATTACGCTATTCAATCTTTTTCCTTAAATTACTTAATTTGACAGATAATCACGTATTAATATTCCAAAAATCTTATTAAGCCGCGTTTTTAGTAATGTACTTGAATATGACTAAATTTCTATCCTTAACTGCACCTACAATATATATCGTTATTGTTAAGAATATATTACCTAATTAACTAGGAAGATTTCCACCCACATTCCACGAATATACCCTAAATTATACTATCATCATACCTAAATCTTAATACGTGAAGACTTCCTATAAATACGATGTTAGTATTCTCCCCTCTGTATTCTTTCAAGCCTTCTTCAATGGATGCCGCTCTGATAAAACCATTCAAAACGACCTGGAGAATTCAAGAATTCAAGTGAAAATCATTCATTCTTGGAAACAATATACTGTCTACTCTGGAGAGACCATCGAAATGGTTTTAGCTGATATTTCAGTAAGCTTACCAAACTCTTTATTTCAATTTTTTCAAGTCACATATACTTTAGATGATTAGTGTTTTGAAGTTAAATACTTTTTCTTATTAAAATAGAGTACTTTGGTTCTTGCAACTGTTAAGAAACAACGGTTTGGAAAGTTCCAGAAAATGATCATCCCTGGACAATGGGTAATCACTGAAACTTTCACATTGACTAGATCTGCAGCAATATTCTGGGTTACGAACCATGTTTAAGGATAAAGACATTAAAGATCACCATAGATAAAGACATAAAAATACACTCTTTAAGGCTTGGTTTGATCTCAACCTTGCAACAACTCACTTTCGAGGAGCTGTCTGTGTTTTATACTTGGGATCCAAAAGGAAAATCTTTCGAAAGAAGAAAGAGAACAATCAACAATCGAACAACTTATATTTCAAATAAGTTCAATGGTAATTTATGTCTGAAACTTCTTTTCTCTTTTCTTAAAGGCCTAGAAGTGAAGGACCTATGATGAAGTTGAATATCCTTCATACAAGAAAATTGTTATAAGAACGAATTATTTGTGTTTGTTTGCTTTTCATGTGAAAGTTTTAAAATAAATGAGTAAAGAATTCGTTTAAATTGTTTATCTAATATTTTAAAATTCTATATTATTCTATCATCAACCAAAGAATTCATGTAGGCTATGAGAAGTATTATTAAAAAAACATAAATTAGTATGAGTTACCGTTATCTTTATTCTTCTAAGACTACTGCTTTGTCATCAGTATCTGGTGTGTGAATAACATACAAAAAACCCTATCCTCAAAAATGTAACAAAACAGATACATAAAACAAGTCATATTGCAACGAATGTCAATTCAAATGGAAGTCAAAATAGGACGTTATTCGTGTATATCTTTGATTAATATTTACACATTTATTTTACAATACTAAAGATATCACAATCAGTTATTTCTAATACTTTCTAAAGTAATAAAATTTAAGGATTAGTAACTAACCTTTTTGTTTATCACTTCAAAGTTCAAACACATATACCGTATGGTACTAAACGGTCTACAGGAAAGTACATGTCATTTGGTATCCTGCAGTTTATTGGAAAACAGTTTAAACAATAAATATAATAACACCTCTTCAAAATTAAGTAATCGTACATGTTAAAGAAAACAACTACATATCTTAATGATAGTGTGATGTTTCGTTTATATGCTTCGGTTGGATTGGGTGAGACTTCCACATGTACTGCATGTCAAGTAATCATATATCATATTGTTAATCAATCATCTATAAAGATCATAATTAGGCTATGCGAAACATAATTGTCGAATTTGATATAAGAACATGAAGAGGATAGATCAGCAATTCGGAAGCTATAGAATCAGTAAAATCTTAAAATTAGTAATTCAGAATAATAAGCAACTTACCAACTCAATTGGTTTGATTAGTCGAGTAGATATACTCGTGGGTGCAAACGTAATCCTCGGACTTGCATATTTATCAAACCCAAAATACACATCGATTGGATTCGACTATTCAGATTGCTTCTCTCCTTTCCGGATGTAATCGTTTACCAAAATATGTTTGGTGGAATAAAGTAGTGAATTGGATTATATGGTGTATTTCGATAATGAAATCTCTGATAATAATAACTGAATTTAAAATCAATAGGAGGAAAAATGGTGGTCGAAACGGAGGGACGATGATTTGAGAATCTGAAGAAGAAATGTTAAAGATATGTTAAATTAGATCTGTAGAGAGAGGTTTAGGAAGAGGATAAAAAGTCAACAAAAAACCCAACATACGCCCAAACGAAATTGTAAGTAAAATTTTAAACCCATACCACTTTTATAAACAAACCCAATTTAAAATATAGGTAAAGTTAATTTTCGAATTTGGTTAATCAATTTTACCTACCACAAATTAAAATCATAAACTAAAAAAAAAAAATTCATTATATATATTTCTTTTTTGTGCAAAGAATAATCATTATATATACTTTTTTTTTGGACAAAAAATCATTATATATACTATCGTCACCAATTTGTTAGATAACTATGTGCAATTATATGATGTGTAGAAGAACTAATGTCTCACTATATACTTCACTCTCTTTTGTTCTTTTAAATTGTATACAATCGCAAATATTCACATGTAAAAGATAGTTATGTTTCTAATAATAAAATCATATATAATGGAACCCGCTAAAATAACATTAGATCATTCCCCCGCGCTGTATCCGATTCTAGTATAGTATAAAGTAGCGACAATACTAACTTTTTGTCGTTTGTGGGAAGGTCCTCAATTTCCTTTTTTTTTTTTTAATTAACAAAATAGAAATAATAATAAAATTGGGAGAAAGAAGCAGACAAAGAATGGTCCTTTAGATTTCAAGATGTCAACAAAGTCAACTTCTTTTGTTTTCCCCTCACTCACTGAGACAATTTATCTTCTTCTTCTTTACAATTCTTTTTTAGTTAAGGTTAAAGAAGCTCTTGTCTGAAATGGACCCAGATGATGTTTCTTATCATCGCAAGGAGTTTCGACGCGATTGTGCTGGTGGTGCGAGGTATAAACTGATGTCTCCGGCGAAACTTCCGATCTCAAGATCGTCTTGTATCACTATCCCTCCTGGATTAAGTCCTACTTCGTTTCTCGAGTCTCCTGTTCTTCTCTCCAACATCAAGGTTGTTACTTTTTTTTACCTCTTTCTTTTTTTATTTCTCTTTCTCTTCACTTTGTGTCGAGAGAGACTGATTGTGAATATCAGTTTTTAAAGATCCAATTTTTTTTTTTTCTTTTATTTTTGTTTAGTGAAGATTTCGATTGTTTCTTTTTTTTTTGTTCCCCACTGAGTAAAACATTTTGAGTTTCCTTATTTGTTTATTTTTATCATTTAGAGATGAAAACAATTACTCTGATTTGTTTCCCAACTTTGCCTTGAGATTCTGTTTCTTCTTCTGCATTGTCTCATTGTTGTTCTACAAGATTTGGTTGTCTAAGTTTTATTTTAGACTGTTGGTTTCATTATATATGTTTGCTGATGGGAGTTTTCATATATTTAATGTTACAGGCAGAACCTTCTCCTACTACTGGTTCATTGTTCAAGCCTCAAGCAGTTCATGCTAGTTCGAGTCCCTATAGAGGGAGTAGTAGTAGTACAATTCATCAGAATATCTTCCAAGAGCAACACTCTACCGATTTCGAGTTTAGACCTCCTCCTCCTGCTTCCAAAATGGTAAACTATCTAAAGTAGAGGCTCCATGGACTTTGAACTTTTTCTCCATTTTCTAGTTGCTATGAATAATCAGTTCTGGCCTGTGGTTTGTCTAAAAAAAAATCTTTATTGATTTCAAGTTCTGTGCAGAGCTAGACAAGCGTACAAGTGAATCGCCACTCCAGTTTCAAAGCCATAGTTTCAAACACTCACCATCTTCACTCACTGAGGTTGCAGCTTCCTCAACTGAGACAAGTCGACCTCATCAGACAACACCATCACTGTCTGATATTCCCGAGAGATCTGATCCAGATGAATCAGCTCAGACATCTCAAAACGATTCCAAAGCAAGTGCACCGTATATCTTGGCTGATGATGGCTATAACTGGAGAAAGTACGGTCAAAAACATGTGAAAGGAAGTGAATTCCCACGGAGCTATTATAAGTGCACACATCCTAATTGTGAAGTGAAAAAGCTATTCGAAAGGTCTTATGATGGACTCATAACTGAGATTATATACAAAGGAACACATGACCATCCTAAACCTCAACCTAGTCGGCGAAACTCAGGTGGTCTTGTTATGCCTGCACAAGAAGAGAGACTGGACAAGCATTCTTCTTTAAACGGCCGAGATGGTAAGAACACAGAAAACTAAAGACACATTTGTGTTGTTTTCCTTCGACGTGTGTAACTTCATTTGTTCCTTTGACTCTACAGAGAAAGCGTCTAACTTCTACAACTTGTCTCCTCCTCTTGAGCAAAACGGTAATCCAGATGTATCTCCTGTCTCTGCAAATGACGATGGTGGAGACGTTGCGATGTCAAATAAGAACAACGATGACATGGATGACAATGATCCAATCTCAAAACGAAGGTATTAGAATCATAACAAAGGTTTCAGTCAAGTTACTAGGTTCGAAAATGTGTGTTTTACATTCACAAACTGGTTGCTTTCTTGTGACTTCAATGCAGGAGGTTGGATGGGGCAATGGAAATAACTCCACTAGTTAAACCAATAAGAGAACCTCGCGTTGTTGTTCAAACTCTGAGTGAAGTTGACATATTGGATGATGGTTATAGGTGGCGTAAATATGGCCAGAAAGTTGTAAGGGGCAACCCTAATCCCAGGTTTGTACAAAGCATTTTCAAAAGAATCAAGTCTAGCTCTAGTTCTTTGAATCATGCATGCAGAAAACGAGAAGTTTAAGCCACAAGTATAGAGTCTATGCAAAACTCTAGTTTAGCAACATACAGCTTTGGTTAGAAAATGAAAGTCAAGTGCTCATATATCACGATGCTCAAGCTGATTCTGCGCAAATGTGTTGAGGTATGACAATTGGAATTTTCATGTATCGTTGATTGGGATAATGCAGGAGCTATTACAAATGCACGGCTACTGGATGTCCAGTGAGAAAACATGTGGAGAGAGCGTCACACGATCCAAAAGCTGTTATAACCACATACGAAGGCAAACACAATCACGATGTGCCAACAGCAAGGTCGAACAACAACAATCATGACGTGTCAGTGCCCAGATTCAGAACAGAAGAGACCACTGACACAATCAGCCTCGACTTAGGTGTTGGAATCGCATCTGGCGGTCCTGATGATCATACATCAAATGAGCATCCACATCCGCATCAGCAACAACAACATACTCGTTCTGAATGTTTACACCAAACTCAAACCAATGGAACTGCTGGATTCAGGTTTGTTCATGGACCTCCCATGGGATCCTACTATGGCAATAGCTTAAACGCCGGTATAAATCATCAATATAACGGATCAAGAGAAACCACACACGAGGCTCAAACAGGTGACATCTCTTCCTCTTCTTACCCATGTCCACATAACATAGGGAGAATACAATCTGGTCCCTAGATGAGGATGGTCTCCCTCCACAAGCCAACAACCACAGTAACACAAAAAGGCTCCTTACTTCCATTCTTTATCTTGATTCTTCTTAGGTTAGGAATGGAACAACATTCTTCTCTGTAATATATGATCTTATATAGCTGTATGTATTCATATACACACTAAGATAGAGAGTGAGAGATAGAGATACTACTGGTCTTAATCTCCCAACATATTTGTAAAAAAAAAACACAAATCTTTAAAATGTATTCAAGGACATCTGCTCCTCTTGTGTTTTTTGCCTTTCCTGCTTTCAGATTATATAACATTGCAGAGATCATCATCAGCCTGTAAAGAATCTTCTCCATGACTGCCATGGAAGAAACCCACCTGCAAAACCAACCAAAAACACTAAAGCTTCTCGTTCTGAAAATTTTCTACTTTTCAAAAGTTGTAAAAGAAAGAGATAAATCCAAGTTACCACACTCAGGACAACGGAAATATTTCTTGTCTCTAAAAACAAGTCCTGTTCCTCCACATTGTTCACATCTCTTCTGTGCAATCTGAAACCAAAAACTCCATTTTCAATTACTATTACCAAAACCAAATATACTGTGTAATTTAATTACATGATCTTATAGTTTTAGTCACACGTACTATTCTTTTGCTGAATTCAACACCTGCAACAACGAATGGTATGATTCCAGCTGCAAGATTCCATTTTTGATTAATCATAAGAAGAAAAAAAAACAGATTTTTAAAATTTATTAATCACATCACTAATCAGCTAAAATTACCAATAGTTCCAACTATAATCTGCCACGTAATCTCCGATTTGCCTGTCTCTGCCACCGTGTCAACGACTTCACTTAGAGCCGCCGACGACGTTCTGAGTCGCCGTCGATTACTTATCATCATCAAGCCGTCGCTTCTTCTTCTTCTTCTTGTTCCCGGAGATACGAAACTAGCCGTAGATTTAATCTGACTTGGTCTTGATCCAACGGTCCACAGAGATGGAACTCGACACAGTGATGAAGAAGAAGAAGAAGCATAAGCCTCCATTGTCACCGTTACGACTCCAGAGAATTCGATTTCTCCGTTGAAGATGTAAATAAAACGGGCCACGTCGACGTATTTCGGGTCGGGTTCGCGCCAACCACAAAAACCATCGTGTGGCTCAGCGAATTGGGGAAAAAAAATCTCAAAACGACGCCGTAAACGCCATTAATGTCTTTTTGTATGAAGCTAAAGTTAAAGTTGTCACCTTTGAGAAAATAAAAAACAAAACTTTTTTTTTTTTTTGTGTGTGGATTTAGGGTTTTAGAGTATATTCGCTATCACTCTAATTGGATAATTCTACGAACATTATCTTCTTTTTACGTTTCTGCCGAAAATGGCGGGTTTCTCATTATACTGTTTTATAAACCCTCGAATTCTCTTTACTCTTCCGTCGGAGTCACCTCTCTTTGTTGTGGGTTCTGATAAATGTTCGCCGGAGACGAGACGGCGGCGGTGTAGAAAGACTCGTGGGTTCGTCGTATCGTACGCTCACTCTAACCCGAAGATAATCAATCCGAAG
Organism: Camelina sativa; assembly: GCF_030686135.1. Classification (NCBI taxonomy): domain Eukaryota; kingdom Viridiplantae; phylum Streptophyta; class Magnoliopsida; order Brassicales; family Brassicaceae; genus Camelina; species Camelina sativa. The sequence continues at coordinate 24,790,900 of NC_141881.1, forward strand.
AAGAAGTCTAGGTATGGGCAAACCTTATCTCCGTATGATAGTGATGAAGAAGAAGAGCTAGATGATGAGAGTGATGATGATGACTGGTTACTTAATGTTAGTTTCCTTTCTTTCTCTTCTATTTTATGAATTTGTCTGATTAATGGGTTTGGGGATTTAGCTTTGGTTGATTTAGTGAAATTTGGGGTTTTTATGTGTCTTTAGGATGACTTCGCTGAGGTTGCAGAGTATGAAAAGAAGAAGCCAAAGTCACAGAAACAACCAATTGCTAAGAAAGGTTTGTGTGTGTGTGTGTGTGTGTATTCTTGAAAGCTTTTACTATAGATCTTGACATATTGTTTGAGATTTTGATTTTTGGTATTGATTTGGATTTGTTTGTGAAGGTGGGAAGAAAGGGATCGTCAAAAGTTGGGAAACGCCTGAAGAAAGCGAGACTGATGAAGACGATCTTGATATAGGCATTAGTCGAAATGTCTCCTCTGAGAAGAAGAAGAAGGAGAAGAAGGAGAAAGAGTCTTGGCGTTTGGACGGTCGAGGAAAGGTAAAAGTTTTGCTTTAAAGTCTTCTGGTGAAGACAAAATATAGAGTTTGAGAAAGGAACTTAGTTGTTGTTACGTTTTCGTTAGGTGAATTCGAGGAAAGATGTGGAGAAACTATACCCTCGACTGTCTGAAGAGATCGATTTAGATCCAAAATGGGTACCACTTCTGGATTACTTGACCACGTTTGGTCTGAAAGAATCACACTTTGTTCAAATGTACGAGAGACACATGCCATCTCTTCAGATTAATGTGTTATCAGCGCAAGAGAGACTTGATTACTTGTTGAGTGTCGGTGTTAAACACAGAGATATCAAGAGAATGCTCTTGAGACAACCACAGATACTTCAATACACTGTTGAGAACAATCTCAAAGCTCACATTTCCTTTCTGATGGGTCTTGGAATTCCTAATTCCAAAATAGGACAGATAGTTGCTGCTACCCCGTCTCTGTTCTCTTACAGTGTAGAGAATTCATTGAGACCCACGATAAGGTATTTGATCGAAGAGGTTGGGATAAACGAAACCGATGTTGGAAAAGTCGTGCAACTTAGCCCTCAGATTTTGGTTCAGCGGCTTGATATAACATGGAACACTCGCTACATGTTTCTCTCCAAGGAGTTAGGAGCACCTAGAGACAGCGTAGTGAAGATGGTGAAGAAACATCCGCAGCTTCTTCACTACAGTATTGATGACGGGTTCTTGCCTCGAATCAACTTCCTTAGGAGCATTGGGATGTGCAATTCTGATATTCTGAAAGTCTTGACTAGCCTTACACAGGTTAGTATATTGCTTGAGACTTCTTCAAACTTAATCTCCGGGTTTACAATACATGTTCTCATAACACTGCTCAAAATTGGTCTTAATAGGTTTTGTCTCTCTCACTAGAAGATAATCTAAAGCCTAAGTATATGTATTTGGTCAATGAGCTCAACAATGAAGTGCACATTCTGACCAAATACCCAATGTACTTGAGCTTGTCCTTGGATCAAAGGATACGTCCGCGCCATCGCTTCTTGGTTGAGTTAAAGAAAGTGCGGAAAGGGCCATTCCCTCTTAGCTCATTAGTTCCAAATGATGAAAGCTTTTGTCAGCAATGGGCTGGAACTAGTGTGGATAAGTATCTTGCCTTTCGCCAGAGGCTGTTACTCAAGGAGTTTGCAAACAAATATGAGAAGAGAGGATGATAGTGATGATGGAAATCTCTTGTTTTCTGACTACCGACAACGAGTCAACAGTTTAGTTACTTTCTTGCTTCAAATCCGGTTAAAGAGGTTCATAAGCAGAACCTGTGAGTGACCACTAACTTCTGGTAAAACGAGATGCACGGTTTCTGCAAGATTGAAACATATTCAGGAAAAGAAAGGCTTAGCAGCAGACTTCATATTTGTTTACCAGGTTTTGTCTACATTTCATCAAGTTCTGCAATGTTTTGTGGTAAAGTTTTACTCTCTTTTTTCTCCTCTTCTTTCTAGTGAATCATCGAGAAGATAAAACACAATCTATGTGTAGGAAATATTCTTTGGCCTAGTATATATATAGTTAAATACTAAGAACATCTTATAATGTATTGTTATGTTTTATCCTTCTGCAAACAAGAGGTTGAAGGAAAGATTCAAGTTGATGTAAGATTGAGTTTCACTGTGTTTTCTTACTTTCTACTTTTTTTGACAACGGCGTCGTTTCATTTTGTGAAAGAACTTGGGGGTTGAATAAAATTACCAAATAAACCATCTTTGCGTTTGCAGATGAACACGTTAGTCTTATGAGTAAACGTAACTCTTAAGAAATTATTAAACATTAATTGCCAAAACCATGTTTGTAAATCTACAGTTCTATAATCACCCCTCTAGTTAATTAATTTGCCATCATCTTTTCATTTTCAGTTGGGTTATTACTTTCCTGTGCACCGAAGAGAAAGATGGTGATGATGATTCATAATTGTTAATCTTATCCAATAAAGCTTTTATTTTTTACTTTCTAGTTACCATAACAACTTGCAATGACTCCCATCTTTACTATCTAATATGCTCCAAATGTACGTACTTAATTTCTCCCATAAGTTCCTTTAGATAATATTTTTAAATTTGTTTAACAAATTGGACAATAGTGAAATATTAATGGCAAAATAGTATCTTAAAAAACATATCTACTTGAATTGATCATTACTTAATTATTCTATAATTCGATAGAAAAAGTATTCAAACCAATATTCACCTGTAATCTGGACTATAGACATCTCTAACTAAACTAAGTATAACGTGATACCAAAAACAATCAGTCTATGACATTTCAGACACTCAAGGTACATACATAAAATGTAGCACAATTAATGTTTGATTGTCAAAAAGAAAATATTAATATTTTCTTAAACTAATTATTACAGAAACTTTTATTTTTTTCCTATAAATATATTTACTATTACAATATATATCTATAGATAATACCACTTTTTATTGATAAACACTAACATAAATAAATAGTAAAAAATCAGGAGAAAATTATTTTAAATAAACACAAAATCATAACTACGAGATGACAATTCTTTTCCAGCATATGATAGTTTTTAATCTTAGTAATGAACATATTCAAATAAATATTCTAGAATCATTGTGAGAATCTGTATGTTTAAACTTATCCTATTAAAATATGTTCTCACATCATCATCTATATATATATATTAAAGTGTTCGAAAATATTTCTTGTATTTAATTATGGACTGATTCTTACAAAAGAATGTGATAATTTTTATATTTACAAATGTTACAAAAATCAATAATCAATAATTTGTAATAAGATAATTAAAAACAAAAAGAGAGATAATTATCAACATTATTAATATTTCCCTATGTGGTTAAAACCCACAAAATTAATTAATCTTAAGGATATGTATATAATGAAGATGATGGCAGAGTTTATGGGAGTTAGAGTTGTGAAAAATTACATAGAGAGAGGGAGGAGACTGGAGAGGCTCCTAGTATTTATTAAACTCATCTTTCTCACACGACCTTTCACCTCCAAAGACTCCCCAACGAAAACCATAATAAAGAAATACAAAACGTAAACTTTGCCAAAGTTTTATTTATTTATTTTTTTCTTCTTCTTTTTAACTCTCACCACTCCCACGTAACAAGGGAGAAGGAAGAAACCTTAAAACGTTTTATATCCCACAACACGAAAAAACTCCCCCACACTTCTTCACTTTTCTTCTTCTTCTTCTGAATTCTAACTTTTTCGTTTTTGGTATCAGCCTGAACACATTCATTCACCATGAAACTCGAAGCTTTTATTCCCGCCGTTGTATTGCTCTGTTTTGGGGTAATGCTCGGTTTAAAGAGTTCGTGTGCGTTACAGATGGGTAAAGAGTCGAGGAATTACATAAGTTGGGCAGATTTTAGAGTTGTCGAAAATGGGAGACTAGAGAGGAGGATTTTTAGCGTTAAGGAGGATAAGAGTAACTCGGTGAACACAAACGCTAACGCAAACGCAAAGAACGCGACGAGCGTGGAGAGAACTATTGTGGTTGATAAGAACGGTAGAGGTGACTCTGTTACAGTTCAAGGAGCTGTTGATATGGTTCCTAAATCCAATTCTCAGAGAGTTAAGATCTTCATTCTTCCTGGGATTTACAGGTAACTTATAAATCAAGCTTCTGATCTCAGACACAAACCCTGATTTCTTTTATTTTTCTTTATTTTTTTTTTTATGTTTTTTAATCTTTAGAAACGTCTTTGAGAGTATGGTTTTTTTTTTTTGTAAGTTGTTTAAAAAAAAAATTAAGATAGCAGTTGAAGCTAATTCTTAGGTTAGTGGGATATAATCATCTAAGCATAAGCTACGGTACGTGGGTAGTTTTTCTATTACAGATGATTTTTGTTAGATCGTGGGTCTCAAGAATCTTTGTCCGTAAAAACCATAAAATAAGAATCTTTGTCTGTTTAAGACTCTCTTGTCTTTTTATTACATACTCTGTTTCTTTTAAGCTTTGGTATGTGCTTAATTATATACTTTGTTGTTGCAGGGAGAAGGTGAGAGTGCCGAGATCAAAACCGTACATTTCGTTCATAGGTAATGAGAGTTGTGTGGAAGAGACGGTGATTAGTTGGAACGATAAAGCTTCAGACCTCGATAGCAATGGTAACGAACTCGGCACTTGGAGAACCGCGTCTGTTTTCATTGAGTCTAATTTCTTCTGCGCTACTGCCATCACTTTTGAGGTCCCTTTATAAACCCTCTCTTCATATTTTCTATACGCGTTGTTGTTTTCTATGTATTTAAAAATTGTTTGTGATTTTTTGGATTGAGGCAGAACACGGTGGTGGCAGAGGCGGGAGAAAGTGGGATGCAAGCGGTGGCTTTGCAAGTATCAGGGGACAAAGCAGTGTTCTATAAAGTTAGGGTTTTGGGATCACAAGACACTCTTTTTGATGATAATGGATCTCACTTCTTTTACCAATCCTATATCCAAGGAAATGTTGATTTCATCTTTGGCAACGGGAAGTCACTTTATCAGGTAAAACCGTAAAAGCCATTTACTTCCTTCTTAAATCCCTCGTATCGAAATCCATTTGTGAAACACTCATCTGGTGTTTGGTAAACAACAGGACTGTCATATCCACTCAACCGCAAAGACGGTTGGCGCGATCGCGGCTCATCACAGAGACTCACCGACTGAAGATACCGGGTTCTCGTTTGTGAACTGTGACATCAATGGTACTGGCAAGGTTTATCTCGGAAGAGCTTGGGGTAACTACTCGAGAACTGTTTATTCCAACTGTTTCATAGCTGATATTATCACTCGTGTGGGCTGGAGTGACTGGCAAGACCCTAAGAGGCAAAGGTAAAGATCTCGAAATTGAAAAGTCATCTCTAATGTCTACAAGCATTTCTGTCTGCAAACAACATAACGATTAGTCGTTTTTTTTTTTTTTTTTGTGCAGGACGGCGATGTTTGGGGAGTACAATTGCAGGGGAAGAGGGGCAGCGAGAGGAGGCCGAGCACCGTGGACGAAGACTCTTACCAGAGCTGAAGTGAAGCCTTTTCTGAGCAGAGAGTTCATATATGGAAATCAATGGCTGAGACTCTAAATCCGTTTGTTTAACCGGACATAAAAAAGGTCACAGTGGTCCAGCTAGCTAACAGGAGATGATGACCTAACTACACTCTATTTTACATTTGTAATTAGTTTGAATCTGAGCAGAGTGATTTAGAATCTGCATGTTTTAACAAATAAAAAATCAAATGAAACCCAGGTTTTGGTTTTAGATAAACGAAATTTCTTACACGCTGATACAAAGTAGTTTACAAGAAGTTTTGTGAAAATATGCAAAACACAAATAGATTGCCTTTTTTCCTAATAAACATTGCATAAATAAAACCTACAATAACCAGGTACCAAATAATCCTATGCTTAGATGATCGGTTAAAACAAATGCAACCACCAAAATCATGCCTCTTCAATTTTCTATACAACCTTTACCTACTCCTCTCTCCTCAGCACCAACCAAGTCAAACCCAGAATCACTTTTTTTTTCTGCAAACCATGTCAATTTATATATACATAAAAGAAACATCAAAGTTTCCAGAGATGTGGCACGTACCAGAATTACCATCATTATATATGACTTCAAGAAAGCATCTTTACGTTGTCACCAGCGTGGTAGTAGTTTTTGATAGGGTGAAGACTGATTCTGATTTGCGGGGCTTCTCATCATTAAGGGTAACATCATCTTCTTTGTGGTCCTGCACGGTATTTTCATGGTTGACATAGGTTTTACTTTGGTTACTTCCAACCTCTTTGTTCTCTTCTTTTGAAAGTCTGCTTCCATCATCCTCCTTAACAACCCCATCATCTTTATGCTCTTTGTTCTGTTCTCCTAAAAGGGAATTGTCCGCTTTTTGGCCTTCAGGTATTGCCTCCTCAACAATATCTGGCATAGCAATGGGCTTAGCCTTGGCATCTTTTGCAGGAGTGGAAGACATGGAGAGCTTAATTTCCAGGCTAATATCAGATGATATTATGGCGAGTATTTCGGGTTTAGGATCGATACCAACCCAGCTGTCTCCCACCCAGTCTCTGGAAATTCGAATATCCTTCCTGAGCACCGTTAGGCATAAGTTCTCCCCTAACATGAAAAAAATACACATGTCAACACTAAGGGAAAGATGGAGAAAGTAAAGGCAACTAGAGACTAGAACAGAAGATGAAAATAGGAACACACTAAAATCATACCAGGGATATATATTTGCAAGTCCTCAGCTTCAGGTTTTTCATTGGCGATTACAACACCTTCCCACCAACCATCATTCCACCATGCATCAACAGCTTCACCAATTGTAGGATCAAAGTCAACTATTTTAGCATCAGGAGGAGCAGGCCGTATTGTTGGCCGCTTAGACGACCTCATGCCAAGCTTATCAGGCATAGCAGATTTAAAAGCCGGCACCCATTCCTACTCAAAACAAATGAGAAAGAAAAATAATAATTAGGTGACAAACAGAAGATTGTAATAGATTCCATCCAGAAACAAAATTTAAATAGCCAATGGCTGAGGATGCAACTAAATACCTCAAGGTTTCCATATCCATCCTCATCCTCTATATCATCATACTGGAGTTTTACCTGTTTCCTTGATACTTCCAGGACAGTACATCTAAACCAGCAGCCTCTAATACCGCTATCTTGACACAGAAACTCTATTTTTGCATCTGCCTTAATCACTCCATTGTAACAAGGATGTTTCTGAACGTCGGTTGGGAAAGTAAATAGTTTGCCTGAGGCATTAAGTTTGAGTCTCTTGCATGAAGATTCATAAGTTGTTAACAGATGGGCAGACATCATTCCTTCACGTTTTTTCTTGTTTCTCTCAGCACCAACCATCACATTCTCACCCTCACTCCCTTCTTCATCATCCTCTATATTCATCGCACAGTCTACAGGACCAGGCTCCATAGAACTTAAGCAAGACATAATCGGTTGGTCCAAATATCCGCGCAGTTTACTCAAGTCAAATGGTTTAACTTTGCTGTTCCTGAGTTGCCGATAGCACATGTGTACCCTTGCCAATAAAGAATTAGGAAAGGAAGACACACACTCCTCATAATGCTCACGGGTCAAGACAGTGGCAGGACCATCAACACATTCTGCACTGATTACCTGTGAATGAGGGGTGATGAAAACCTCTTTTGGGTTTGGGTTTTTGAGAGCAACTGCACCCTTCACTTCTTTTGTGTAGTGAAACCACCTCACTTTGACCTTTTTTAGGCCACGCTTGTCCTCATACATATCTTCCAGATATGCAACATACCGATCCTCCCCTTTGCTCATGACAAAGACAAAAGATTGAACCTGAAAATCCAAAAGAAGAAAATACGAGTTCAAGTTAGTATTCCCAGATCAAGGTCTAAACAGATTCAACATATATCGAATTATGCATGCACTACACCTCCAAGGAAAGGACATAATCAAAAGTTCACCAATGCCAAGATTTCAACTTACCCCTATTGTTGTCCCATTCCTGCAAAATGATGGGTAATGTTTGAGCTGTTTAGCACACATCCAAGAAGCTCCAGACCACATAATCTCCCAACTGTGAACACTCAAGTTTATGGGAAGCCGGACCTGTGAAAGAGAATTTTCCATCAATATTACAGGAGAGTAAGATGCAGTGACAATTGTATGGAGCAATAAGAAGCTTAACGTCACCTCTTCAGTTGCTTGAGCTCGCTGAGCAGTAAATCCATTGCTTGGAATTTCGAGAGATCCATTAGATTCTCCTGACTCACGTATTGGTGACTCTGTAAATTAACAATAAACAAGTGCGTCAAAAATAATCGGTTATAAAAAGCTACAAGAGACCCACATAAAGGAAGCATTCATTAATTCTCCACTGAACAGACAAAAATGGTCACATATGGTACATGATAAAGATAAATGCGTACTCGACCAGTTTCCTTGTATACTTTGCTTAGAAAGCATTGAAGTGAGCCAATCTACAACCTCTCTTCTCGACCTCCATTTAAAGCCAGCATGAATTGAATTCTCGGAACCATAAATACGCACAAAATCCTCAGAGACAACATAGAACATGTGTCTAACACTTCTCTCAGTACCAATCACAGCTAAGATAGATTCACCAGCAGAATCCTTCAAAAAGTAATGAACAACACGGTTCCCTCTCTCTTGTGAGACAAAATGCTCTTTCCATTCGACAAAATAATGATCATTCTCGCACATTTTTCAATATGACAATGATCCCGCAAGCATCAAACCCTTCTTCACATCAGATAAAAGAACTAACTACTGAAAGATAACATCCATCGATCGATACCAGTTCTTCAAAGTTATAGTCTTTAATCTCACAAATCAATCTCTATATACCAAAGACCGTGGAAACCCCTAAAAACCTAAACTTTAACCAAAACAATACCCCACTAAAATCCCTTGTGCCGTGGAAACCCTAAAGCAAATAACTCTAATGCATAACTCCGATTAACATCCTTTTCAGCTAAAATCCTCGAAGTCAAATGATCCGAACGAAAAAGAAGTTGGGATTAGAGAAAGCGGAGAAGAACCCAGTGAGGGGAGAGTTGGGAAGATCTGTGGAAAGATCAGAGACGACGCCGTGGAAACACTGATCTAAGCTCGAAAGCGCCGCCAAAGACCAAGATACAACTTTGACTGCGGTAATCAACTTAAGCATGACGAAGACGAAATGGGCATCTCACCGATTCCTCTATGGTTTTGTACAGAACAAAAAAAATAAAAGGTGAACTTTAAGAAAGCTTAGAACAGCGGCGAAAACACAAAATCAACGATCGATTTGGAAGATTTGAAGAAGGGAAAGATGAAAACAGGAGATGAAGAGGAAGAAAACGAGTTCTGATTAAGGTAAACTTGAAGAAAATAAGGTATTCCCATGGATGATCTCTCTTCTCTCTCTCTCTTAGAGTTGCAGGGGTTTGGCAAAAAAGGCAGCTGCTTTGGTGAAGGAAGAGAGAGAAGAGAAGAGAAGAGAAGAGAAAAAAATGTGCATTAACTACGAAATAACGAAAATATCAGAACCTTATTGGGCCTTTAATGGGCCTTTAATGGGCGTAAAAATATAAAGGACAAAAAGCTAACGAGAAGTCAAACAGATCTCTCTCTGTCTTGTCTTAGCTCGTCTCTCTCTCTCTGCCTACCCGAGAAACAGAGAAGTAAGAAACTCTGAGAATCAATACTTTTCTCGAGGAAAAAAAATTAGTTCTTTTTTAAATTGAAAGAAGGTTACAAGTTGAATTAGTAGAAGCGAAGATTAATTACAAACTGAGAATTCGATCGAGTTTGGCTTGGTAGTAATGGCGGGAATAGCTATAGTTTTAGATCTACTGAAGAAATCTAAATCCAATCAACACAGTTTCCACTCATCTTCGATTTGTTCAGCCTCCGCCGCCGCAGTTTCTGCTGCCGCCACTGCTCCTTTCGCTTCTAGGTTTCTCTTCGGGTATGTTTCTGTATTCTCTCTGATTTGGATCTGTTTCGGCTTTCTCTGTTTTTCCACTGGATCGTGTCGTCAATATTGGTTATTGGATTGATTAGTTTTAGTGATTTTTGTTCTTGATTAGGGTTTGAAAAGCTAATTGATATTCTTCTATCCACTCTCGAATGAATAAGGAAAGGTTGTGTTTTTTAATTGAGAAAAGTATCACATCAATCCAAGGCTATATCAATTACTAGTAAAGATGGTATTTTGCAATCTAGTTTGACGTATAGGGTTCTTGTGGTGAGATTTGAATATAATTGATTAGTCCTAGATATGGTTTTTGATGTCAAGGAGTGTGTAGGGCTTTACGAGCTCTGTTTGTAATTTATAGTCTCGGTGATTAGCATCATTGGTTGTATTGTTGCGGCATTGATTGTGTCAATGACATAAATTGTTAATGTTTACAGTTCTTTTGAGCCTCGAGTTGCATATTGTGATGCGGCTGCTGGAATAGATGATGACTACCTTGGTGCTATACGTAAAATATCTGCTGATGTTTTGCAGCGTGAACCGCGTGCATATTTTTCTACTTCCAAGGAATACAATATCCAGCCAAAACCAGTTTTCTCGGCCTTTGAGTTCAGGGCACTTGCAATGACGACAGTGAGATCGCTCCTGATGTTTTATTTGCCTCTTTTGGAGCCTAAAACGGCTTCAGAGGATGATGATGAATTCCTAAACAATGCTGAAGAAGAAAGCCGCCGCCCGGACTTGATTGTTCCTCTTAAAAAGTCAGCAAAGCAAATTGCCCGTGAGGTTAGTTTTTCCAGATCTTTCTTTTGATCTGTAGTTGCTTCATTATGTCATGGTTCAAATCGCTAACTTTGGTGTTATGATACAGACCACAGTTGTGACCACTAGAAGACTCCTTGAAAGGCTGGCTATGAGTTATGTCTCACAGCGTATGGCATGGAAACTTCTAAAGGGTAACATCATTATTCATTACTTTGCTTCCATTGCGTTATAATAAAACTTTGTAGACAGATTTAGGTCGGTGAACTAATCGAGTGGATAAATAAAATATATATATACATGCAGATGTCCCTCAGTCGACTTTACGCAAGGCTCAGAGAGGATTGCCCACACATGTATACATCTTTAAAGTCAGCCAAACAACTCTTAGAGGTATAGTAACAAATATCTGGTCTTCTACTCTTCGAGGCCTTCCCATCAAGTACCCTGTCTATTTCATATCAGACATTGTTTAGTTCTCCTGAAGCTTATATTATGCATGTTATGTCTTTGGCTGTGTTTATGCAGGACACTTCCTTGGAGTTGCAGCATCATGGGCAGTTCAAGTAGGCATTGAAATCTACAGATGTGTGTTCCCGAATGTTAAACCCGTGGGAGAAGAAGAGAAACAAGTCGTGGTAACAGAGCAAGCCAAGGATCTCGGAAACAAAGTTGTGGGTATCACAGTAAGATGTGGGGCGTCCTTACTGTTTGCTGCCATAGGAGCCGGTATATGCTCATGCCTTATCCGTCCCTCCACGGGACAATGGATCGGTAAGCTCACCCTCACGGGTTGTTTGGAACCGCACATATAATTTGATAGAACTTTCACTTTTGTGGAACATTATTGATGTGGATGGTTTTCTTTTAAATGCAGGGTGCGCGCTGGGGGACTTGGCTGGTCCGATTGTTGTTTCGGTTTGCCTGCAGAAGACTCTTCAAGCTAATAATTAAGTCCTTGTGTGGAAATTGATGATCCAAATGAAATCATAGAGCTTGTTTTTTTTTCCGAACTTTTCTTACACTGAAACCTTTAAAAACATTGATTAATGCACCCCAAGTGATTCTCAGAATATACCTACTTTTTGACAACAGCACAATAAAGTCAGGTTATTTATTTTCACTGGATTTAGTTTTAGTATCTGAAATTATTCTCACTTTTTTTGTACTTTTGTAAGTATTGATTCTTGTGAACAATGTTATTCTCTTATGCAAAGGTGAAAAATACAGCTTGGAAGAAAATTTAATATTTGAAGCACCTCTATGTCCAATGAGTTGGTTGAGAATGAGATCTTGTTTGGTTTAGAGTTCGATTCAACTACAGAATCCATACCGGACTTAAATTTGAATTCTTTTGGACTGCACTTAGCCTTATTATTGGGTTTGGGGATCAGTGTTGGATTTGAGTTGAGGAAATCGGACAGAGTAGGCCTCAAGTCTCACAGCTAGACAAAACTCAAAAATACAGCTTATATTTCACACAAAGCACGCAAAAATTCTAAATCTACACCTAAAATTTATTACTAAAAACGATGAGCATTGCTGGAAAAAGAGAGATATTTGTCAATTGTAATGAAACTGTAAAGAGAGGGCGACACATCATCAATACCACCCACACAAACACGAAACTCATATGAATGGCTCCAAATAATTCGATTGTCTTAGTTAGAAAACGGGGGCCTCCCTCTTTAATAGAAATATTAAATGCTTACACCTACTTCCTCCTTGCACACCAAGACACAAAAATCTACTCCAACCACTTTGTTCTTTAGCCGCACAATGAAAAAATTCAGTGCATGAATCATCATTGGCTGATGCATTGTCTGGTGCATGATGCTCACACCCGTCTCATTCACATTGTGACGGATTATTTTAGATTTATTATGATCTCAAGGTCGGACAAATTGATTGATAAACTGACACATTTTCAAGTCGATGAATCATTATTGTCTAGATTAGGACAGACTTTCTCGTCCGATTTATTTCTAATCACTTGTGCTACATATTAGTTAGCTCCTAATACAGTATATCTGTTCGGTTGATCAATCTTAGAGAGACGAAAAATCATCATAGGCCATATGAGACCTCCAGAACCTTCTTATATTAATTTGTAATAGCATTTGTACATGTAAAACTACCGCAACTAGTTTTTCAGCTAATAAATCATCTGATCTTTGTTATTTTTTAGTGTTACCAACAAAATATAAGTCGTTACGAAAAAAAAAAAAAAATATATATATATATATATATATATATAAATATAAGTCGTTACGAACTTACGATCGTACTTTGTTGATTAAAAGGAAAAAAAAGTTTGGTTTAGAACAAGAAGTACTTTATTTACTTCGCAGTCCATGATTCTAACACAGCTTATATGTTGGTAAAATTACTTACTATAGTTTTGATGATAAAAATAAATAAATACAACTTTAATGACGATCAGATGACCAAATATATATTTTATTTTATTTTTCGGACAAAAACATTTATGTCTTATGCGTCGCCCTATATATATGCACTAGTGTTTGGTTGCCTTTACACTACTCCACGCTTGCCTTTGAGTTTGAGCTTGTGTTAAGCTTCTTTTTTTGGTTTTTTGCCTTAAGCTTGTTTGCTTCTTCTTCTTCTCCTTCCTCTACTATTAATCTTTATTTCAAAACTTATTTTTCTTCCTAATATTGTAAATCTTGATATATCAACCAAGATCAATGGACATGAAATTGCTCTTTACTTCGGCTTTCACTCAAATGTTCGGCTACTCAAACCATATGGATCAAACGAGCAACAACTGCCAAAGCACCCGCAGCAAAATCATAAAGATGATGAAGAAAGAAGAATTCCCAAGTGGATTCCAAGTTCCTCTTCACTACCCTAAATACTCCAAGTCAGACTATGAAGCCATGGATGATCTCACCCTAGACTTGCTCCTCAAACAATACGGATTCTCCTTCGAAGGATCTCTTGAAGACAAGAGGATGTTTGCAATTGAATCATTTCTCTGGCCTGATCAGCTTTAAGGTTTATGTTGGTGTTGGATGATCTCATGTCTCTCTCTACCGACCTCTTATCAATATGAGTCTACAAGATAATTAGAATGTTTTATAATTATGTCAAATTATAATTATGTATATCGATCATCACCTAGTAATCCAGTTTGTGTGTTATATTTAGCTGTGTTTGAGGAAGTTTTGAAGTATGCAATTTACACATATATATATATATATATGTATCATCATGAGTGCATTAGCAAAATCTTTGATGTATAATGTATTATCATTAACATTAAAAAGTGTGATCAATCGACTTATATTCATCTAATAGTTACATCTGTTCTTCTTTAAAAAGCGATGAAATAGAACTAATTAAACTCGGATTGAAACTTTCATAGTTTCATGGGTTGCCAGCTAGTACTCACATGAACACAATACTATTGGTCAAATGTAAATGCAGGGGACTAACAATTTTTTAAAGTCTCGATCGAGAATTAAAAACTTAGATTATAAAAACATGAACCACATTTATGTATTTGGGGTCGGCGTACAGGTACAGCTTTATTGAAACGGAGATTAATAATCAAATATTCAAATGGGTATCTTATAAAAAATGAATAAATTTATAATTATTTTTTCTAATCATCTGAGTAATGGAATGACATTAAATAAAAATTTAGATTAGTTTGCATATGATTAAGCATGACAAGGATAATTAAAATTAAATTAGAGAAGTAAGCACACAAGAGAATTGGCCAACTGTGAGATCAGACCACACCGCTTATTCCGATTTCGATCTTACAATTTCTGGGTATGTCTTCATCTTCCTTCAGTTTCGGATTCTGTCTCTGTCTGATTACTCTTTACACCCCCACACACAGCTTGTCCCTGTTCATTGTTAAAGGTCTAATCTTTAGAATCTGTTTCTTGCCTCTGGGAAGAATCTGTTGCGAAATTAGTCCATTTGTTGATTTCTCAGAACTTGATCTTTTACACAAACGATGTCAGTTTTGGTTTGTAAGTTTTTGTGTCATCTATTTTGGAATGCTGTTTTCGTTTCACCTTATTCTAAGATTTGCTCTGTTTCATGGATATGCTTTATAAAGTTTCGAAATTTTCATCTTAAATTTGACAATCGATGTAGCTCCTACAGTTTCTAGTTCTGTGAATTGACAAGACATTTTGATTGATCTGGCAGATCTTATATAGTTTACTTGGTTTGATTGTAGAAATGTCGTATGATTCAGCTCATACGCCCTTGTTACCAGCTGACAAGGTAGATACCATGGCTCAAGATTTCAACCAAAGCTCAAGAGTTTCTTCTTCAAGGAAAAGAAGATTGCGTCGCTCTAGAAGCGCTCCTCGTGGTGATTGTATGTACAGTGATGATGTTAAAATCGACGAACCACCTCCAAATCCAAGTAAAATCCCAATGTTCACTGATCTAAACCTTAACCTCAGGCGAGTGATCATGTTCTTGGCTTTATATTTAACCGTTGGTACTCTCTGTTTCTACCTCGTGAGAGACCAGATCGCCGGTCATAAGACCAATGGTGTGTTGGATGCTGTCTATTTCTGTATAGTCACGATGACAACCGTTGGATATGGTGACCTTGTCCCTAATAGTTCTGCCTCAAGGCTACTTGCTTGTGCCTTTGTCTTCTCTGGAATGGTCCTCGTTGGTCACCTTTTGAGTAAAGCAGCGGATTATCTAGTGGAGAAGCAAGAGACTTTGCTCGTTAGGGCTTTCCATTTGCGTCAAAGCTTCGGTCCAACAGAGATTCTCAAGGAGCTGCATACTAATAAGTTGAGATACAAATGCTATGCTACATGCCTTGTCCTTGTAGTCCTCATCCTTGTTGGTATAATTTTCCTTGTAATGGTTGAGAAAATGCCGGTTATCGACGCTTTCTACTGCGTCTGTTCCACTGTTACGACATTGGGTTATGGTGATAAGAGCTTTAGCTCGGGAACAGGACGCCTGTTCGCTGTGTTTTGGATCTTGACGAGCACCATTTGTTTGGCTCAGTTTTTCCTCTATGTGGCTGAGCTAAATACAGAAAACAAGCAGAGGGCGTTAGTGAAATGGGTTTTGACAAGAAGAATCACAAACAATGATCTCGAAGCAGCTGATCTTGATGAAGATGGAGTCGTTGGGTAAGACATCAAACATATTCTCTCTTCTGTCTCACTCTACTTCTTCTTCTTCTTATGTTTTTCTTTTGTGTGTTGCAGAGCTGCAGAGTTTATTCTATATAAACTGAAAGAAATGGGAAAGATTGATGAGAAAGATATCTCTGGGATAATGGAAGAGTTCGAGCAACTGGATTACGATGAATCCGGAACTTTAACAACTTCTGACATCGT
The DNA here is from genome assembly GCF_030686135.1 of Camelina sativa. Lineage (NCBI taxonomy): Eukaryota > Viridiplantae > Streptophyta > Magnoliopsida > Brassicales > Brassicaceae > Camelina > Camelina sativa. Next base: position 24,807,053 of record NC_141881.1, read on the forward strand.
TCTAGCTCAGACGACGTCTCAGATTCAAAGGTAAGCGTCGGTATCATGTCAGAATGAGAATCTTTGTTAAGCTATATATATGCACACAACAGGAAAAGCAAAGACAGTGAAGAGCTTTTTGGAAACTTTGATTTGTATTTTTCTGTGAGTTTGTAATGAATGTTATGCCAATACTCTCCCTTTATGATTGTTTCTTGATGCTGAGTGTAAAATTTTGAGTACATCTCTCTATACGACTATATATATACATATATGACTTTACTTACTATTGATCTGATATGAAAAGCTCCCCCCAAAACACCAAAGAATGGATGATTAAAAGGACAGGACGTAAAGATTTGGTTTTAAATTGCTCTGAAATTTCCAGTATGTGTATTCAACTTGACATTAGTGATTTAAAAATTCCCTATATATTAATAGAGAAGCATAATTGAGAAAAAACTGATGTATCGCCGCCAGAGAGCTCATGACACTTTTTAGCAAAATACCCTTACATTTTCTAATTAATTACAGCTCTATGCCATTGTATTTATTTTTAAAACAATTAACAGAATAATAATTAGATATGTTATCATTTCTCACACAAATTCGATTGTAAGGCAAAATTTCACTAAAATTTACTTACAAATATACTAGTCAAAATTATATTAATTTCTTAAAATTAATATAAATATTGATTTCTTAAAATCAATATAAGTAAAATATTCTAAAATGGCTATAAAAACATATCAATTAATAGAAAGTTAATAAAAATAAAGAACATATAACTTATTAACAAAATCATATAAAAACAAAATGATATTTTTATGTTAGTATTATTATCATAATAATTTAAATAACAAGGTTTCAATAGTTATTATAATTGATTATAAAAAGAAGTATATTACCCATGAATTATCTCCAACTCATTAAAAAAAACTTAATTCTCAATAAATGTAGATATATATATATATATATTCATAAATAAATATAAAAATGACAACAAATTAGGGGATATCATGATGTGTGATTATTTATATATATCTAAGTATGTAAACTAATTAATCTCAACATTTTGTGTGATTATTCATTAAAAATGGAAATATTGATAACCGAATAAGAATATACGTTCTAATTGTATATTCATCTATGTGCTATTAAAAAGGAATGAGACAGTAACCCTTATCATAATAAATAAACTTAGTAACCAAAAAAATCATAATATATTTAAAATAAGTGATTAGTAGAATATGCAAAATTGTTATAGTTACTTGATAAATCATAAATATAAATTTGATTTTTAAAACACACAAAAATATATATTGCCATAAATTTTAACATTTTATAAATATTTTCTTTACCATGTTCACATATTTCACGGGTAAAATGTATTCTTACACGAATACATTGATTTTGGAATTTCATTAATTTTTCATAATGTTTTTTTTTTGTAATAATCCATCATTTATAGAAAATATTAACAAACCGACTAACTCAAATGATTTAAATAGCCTAATCAAAAATATTAAATCAATAAATTAGATTATCTTCAGAAAAATTAGTTTAGAAACCGATTGTTACTAACATATAATAAAATTAAATAATTAAACTACAGAGTAATTTAGTATATGTTGTTATGGTTATATAAGAAACATGCAAAATTGTTGTGATTACAAGATAAAGCATAAGAAGATATGAATTTGATTTTTAAACCACACAAGACATATTGCAATAAATAGTAACATTTTATCAATACTTTCTCTACCATAAAACCTCTTACACATTCAAAGATTTCACGGGTAAAACGTATTTTTTACACGAAAAACGTAGCTTTAAATAAATAAATAAAAAACTTTAGTTACATATTATGTTTGATACAAAACATATATTGGTTCTAGGATAATAATTTACTTATAATAATTTTCTTTAAATCGATTTATCCCGCACATGGTGTGGGTTGTTACCTAGTCTACTTAAAAATCGAAAAATACTTAGGTTCACTCCTAGGGTGAACCTTGTTGTTCACCTCCTCATTTTCAACCAATCAGAATCTCCTATATATTATTTTATTTAAAATTTAAATCAAAATTAAATTAAAAATGCAAAACAAATTAAGGAAATAAATTCTGTATACTTTTAATTTAAGGAAATTTAAATATTGGCTTGGTTTAGATTTTACAATTAGAATAAAATTATGTGTCGGTTTAGGTTTAAAAATAAGATGATTAGAGTTTAGATTTTACAATTAAAATGAAATTATATGTGGGTTTAGGTTTACAAATGAAGTGGTTAGGGTTTAGATTTTATAATTAAAACAAAACTATATGTCGGCTTGGGTTTACAAATGAAGTGGTTAAAGTTTAGATTTTACAATTGAAATAAAATTATATGTCGGTTTGTGTTTACAAATGAGATGGTTAGGGTTTAGATTTTTCAATTAGAACGAAATTATATGTGGATTTGGGTTTACAAATGAGATGGTTAGGGTTTAGATTTTACAATTAGAATGAAATTATATACCGGTTTGGATTTACAAAAGAGCGGTTTGAATTTTTAATTTTATAATAATGTATACATATTTTGTTTCCTTATTTTATAAAGATGTGAATAAATAAGTTATTAAATATATTATGACATGTCACATTCTCATTGCTTTAATTAAAGTGGACAAAGGGGTTCTCCTTAGGGGTGAACCCAAAAATTGTTATTTAAAATCCACTGTTATTCAAAAATATGGATTTGGATTTTAATAAGTTTTAGGGATACTGGAGGATTTGAGAGGATTTGTTTAGTTAAAAATACATATATCCAAATCTCATGGTTTTAGGTGGGATTTGAAAGAATTTTACTATAAATCATATCAACTTCCCTAAAATCTATCAAATTTCCAAATTTCCTAAATCTCATTAAGAGATTGAATATATTCAAAACACAATAGAAGATGTGGTTAAATATACCTTAGTTTATGTTTCCATATTTATTTTGTTGTAATTTTTTTAGTTGGAAACTTGGAATGGAATGTAAAATATTTAGGAAACAAAATCTGAAATAAATCTAGTTTTGGAAAATTTTTTAGAGATTAACTTTGTAAATAAGTACAAATAGAAAGATAGAATTCAAAATGTACTTAAAAAATGTATATATAGATTTGTTAAATCTTACCTAGAGAGATGAAATCTTTATTTGAAGTAGAAAATAAAAATCATTTAAGATGTATTCAAATCCAAATTTGTTAGAAAACCAATTCAAATTGACCAGCAAACTAACTTTCTATAGAAATGTACTAAACATTTTATAAATAGAACCTAAGGATTCATCAGAAGGCAAAAAAACAAAACAAAAGAAAAGATTGTTTTCAAAAGAAAAAGAAAATGGCAAAATTGATTGTGATAATGGTGATAATGTTGGTGATGATGGCTGCGATAGGAGGAGGAGAAGCAAGACATGAAAGGACTTGGATAGGTTGCTTTCGGTATTGTTCTCGCGATTGCAGCGATTATGATGGAAATTGCTTTGAACATTGTAAGAACAAATGTGGTGGTCCTACCCCTCCAAAAACCAATTCAAGGTACACTTTGTTTTCATTACTTCTTTTGTAATTTACTGATACATATGATCGAACTAGACCGTACCATACAATCCTCTTTGCAACGTGGTAACAAAGTTTGCATGTTTGGTTGGTATGATAGACTAACTTCAAAAGGCTTAAATCTTTTTTTGAACCTTTAGAACTAAACCGTTCCATGTTATGACACATATAGGTAACATGTGGATTCTTGATCCGAATTAACACTCATGTTTGTCACACTTATGTCTTGAAATTTCATACATAAATAGTAAAAGTTTTGCTTTGTTCTAAGTTTCAAGTATTTTGTACATGGTCAGGAATTTACATGGGAAGAATAATACGTACAATGAGGAAACTGAGGTTGGAGGAAAGAGAAATTGATCAAAGGAGATTCATGCAGTAGAGACCAATAGTCATATCACTATATTTTACTACACCACTAGTGTTCCTTTACAAAGAAGTGTTGTTGTTTCGTGGATGTTCAATAAAAAAAACCATTCTAAAATAGAGGCTTGCTTTTCATAAACAATATAATTTCCAATCAAAACCTATATATAAAAAATTATTTATGCGTTATTAAAATACATCTTTAACGATTACATTTCCTTCTTTAATATATGCGTTAATATAATTTTGACACTTTGACCAATATATTGGTATATTTTGGTATATATTGGTCAAAGTGTCAAAAAAAAGCAAATCTAATCATTAAAGATGTGTTTGAATAATTTGATTGATACAAAACATATTCAAAAGGGAGCGTTACAGATGTGGTCGGAACATATTCAAAAAAAAAAAAAAAAAAAAAAAACATATTCAAAAGGGAGCGTTACAGATGTCGTCGTTTCTCGAACTGAGATTCATGGCAATGTGGATCAAGCCAGTCTCTTGAAACACCACCACCTTTAGCCATGTGGTTAGTTCCTTTCTCAAGACCTCCACCACCTACAAGCTCTCTCAAGTTAGCCAGTTTGTTTTCTCGACCAGAGGAGACAGAGACACTCATCTTCTCGTCTGCTTCCTTGAGCTTCTGCTTAAACCGCTGCTTCCGGCTCGTAATGTTGTTACTACCATCATGATGAGGCTGCGAAGGAGGAGCTCCATGTGGTCCTAAGTAAATATTATTTTCTTCATCTTTAATCTGCAAAGAGAGATAATAAAAAGGAGTTACAAACAATTTGATGCTCTCCCTCCTCTGAGATAGAAATCATCAAAACACTGACCTTAGGAGTAGAAGAAGGTTTTGATGTTTGAGCTTCTGAATCATTACTATTAACATTCTCTTGTTCAATCTCCAAGCTTGGAATCACAAACCCATCATTGTCTGGTACCCAAATCAAAAAATGATCTCGTAATTTAAACAATGATCCGATCACATAAACACAAAGAACCCTAATTTCCACACACCCAACCAAAAAAAAACCCAAAATTTATCCGGGAAAATAGAAATTAAAAGAGAAAGAGAGTTACTTACCCCATTCATCATCATCGTCTTCTACCTTTGGAAGATTCGTGTGCGTTACAGAAGTATCCATTGAAGACCAACAACGTTCATGGATTCTCCGAATAGCCCACTAATTTTACACAAAGCTAATTTTGAATTTTATTCGATTTGAATTGTATTCACCTGATTGATTTACGGGGAAACCCTAAATGTTAAAGCTTGGGGAAAAATTGATGATGGTGGTGTTTGATGCGATTCGGACCGGATCGGATCCGGATTCGATTTTTAGCAATTGGCACGGCGGAGAAGGATATGCTTAGGGCTATATTTGTAATTTACATCTATGGACGCTATTCAGTCACGTGTCACTTACTCAAATCGTGGATTTTTTTTATTGTATATTTTTGTATCTCTCTAATTAAAAACACACAATACCAAAAAGGTCCAAAACAATATCTTCTCTTCACCGTCTTTGCAACATAATTTTGCTAACAACGCTTAACCTTTTGAATCTAAGACGTCGTCTGAGCTTGAACAATGTCAGACGTTGTTAGAGTACCCGAATCATCGTAATCGAGTGACTCGAACTCTTCCATTATCCCAGATATATCTTCCTCATCAATCTTTCCCATTTCCTTCAGTTTATATAGAATAAACTCTGCAGCTCTGCAATACACAAAAGACAAACATAAGAAGAAGAAGTAGAGTGAGACAGAAGAGAGAAATATGTTTGATGTCTTACCCAACGACTCCATCTTCATCAAGATCAGCTGCTTCAAGATCATTGTTTGTGATTCTTCGTTTTAAAACCGATTTAACTAACTCCCTCTGTTTGGTTTCTGTATTTAGCTCAGCCATGTAGAGTAAAAACTGAGCCAAACATATGGTACTCGTCAAGATCCAAAACACAGCAAAAAGGCGTCCAGTACCCGAGCTAAAGCTCTTATCTCCATAACCCAATGTCGTAACCGTGGAACATACGCAGTAGAAAGCTGCGATAACCGGCATTTTCTCAACCATTACAAGGAAAACCGTACCAGAAAGGATGAGGACTACAAGGAAAAGACATGAAGCATAGCATTTGTATCTCAACTTGTTAGCATGCTGCTCTTTAAGAATGTCTGTCTGAACGAGCAAGGCCTCTTGTTTCTCCACTAGATAATCCGCTGCTCGACTTAAAAGACGACTAACGAGAACCATTCCAGAGAAGACAAAGGCACAAGCAAGTAGCATTGAGGCAGAACTATTAGGGACAAGGTCACCGTATCCAACGGTTGTCATCGTTACAATACAGAAATAGACAGCATCTATCACAGCATTGGTCTTATCGCCTGAGATCTGGTCTCTCACGAGGTAGAAACAGATAGTACCAATGGTTAAGTATAAAGCCAAGAACATCATCACTCGCGGGAGGTTCGGGTTTAGATCACGAAAGTGACTTAAAATTGGGATTTTACTCCGATGTGTAGCTTCAGGTTCGTCGGTTTTAACATCGTCATCGCCGTACATACAATCGCCACGAGGAGCGCTTCTAGAGCGACGCAATCTTCTTTTTCTTGAAGAAGAAGTTTTTGAGTTTTGGTCGAAATCCTGAGCCATGGTTTCTAACTTGTCAGTCGGTAGAAACGGCGTATGAGCTGAATCGTTCGACATTTCTACAGTTAAACCAAGTAACTATAATTAAGATCTATAGATTAATCAAATCTCTTGTCAATTCACAGAACTAGAAACCGTATGAGCTACATCGATTGTCAAATTAGGATATAAATTTTTTAAAGTATCCATGAATCAGAGCAAATCTTAAAAATAAGATGATACAAAAAAACTTAATTACATACCAAAAGTGATATCGTAATCAGACAGACACAGAATCCGAAACTAAAGGAAGATGGAAGACATACCCAGAAATTTTAAGATCGAACTCGGAACAAGCTGTGTGGTCTGATCTCGCAGTTGTTCTTCATTTGATGATGTTCACACAATCACACAGTCCTTCTGCTTCTGTGCTTACTTCTCTAGTTTTTGTTTTTTTCCCTCTGCTTATGAATAATTGAATATCGTTATCGTTGTAAAAATGTTTTTTTCTCCATTATAGAAGAAATTTCTTATTTATTATTTCTTTACACTTACGACCACAAGTAGTATAAGTCAAATAACCGACATGCGGTCGTCATCCTTAATAATACTACTAGGAACTGTAAAGCACGGATCAATATTTATTCTAAAAATAATAATATAATAATAATAAGTTTATTGTTATATATATACATATTTAAATATTTTGTTTGATATGTATTTATTTTTGATATTATAATTATTCGGTAAATCTATATATATTTTTTGAATAATAATTATTTTAGAATATTATAATTTTTAATTTGTTTGATGTATAATATAGTTTTATATTGGTTGTTTGTATTATTTGCATCATTATTTAGTTAATTTTTTTTGAAGTAGTAATTATAATATTGTAATTGTGAGTAAATAAAAATTATGAATTTATCAGCCACATAAATTTAGTTTTACCAATCCGCCAATATGAAAATTAAAATACACATGTTTTCTTTATAGATTGAATAATATATCTTTGTGAAACAACCCGACCTCCTTTTTTTTTTTTTAACAATTAAATACAATGTATAATTAAGCATCCCATACTACTTAATTAACCAACCCAAACCACAACTCAACATTAAACCAGCAATAACATTAAGCACAGCGGAAACATACCAATAATACAAAACCAACAACATCATCAATACAATAACATTCCTAACCATTTTATCCGGCAACCTAACATAACACTAACCAAGGTTCCAACAACATAACCAACAAATCCAATAACACACAAACGAGACCCTAGATCATCCTCCTCCTCATTGCCATGATTCCATGTCACAAACCTGCACACCACAAACAACAATTGAGATGCGTAAGTATTATCACAAATACTTAGTGAGGCAATCCTCCCATCTACTGGGCTATACACACAAGCAACTGAGATTCCAATGCTTAACAAATGACAACCAAACACAACAAACCAGGAAAAATCACGAAACAAGCAACTTGGTGTCGACCGACACCAGAGAGGTGTCGATCGACACTGACCAAACATGGTGTCGACCGACACCTAACTGGTGTCGATCGACACTCCCTTCGCAGACGCGAACTGCACGAATCCGAACGACGAATCTCCGTTTCCAATCATCTCCAATCCGTTCCAACCTCACCCAAAACCTTCAGGAACCTATAAGAGCCATAACACAACCACCACAAGCAAGAACAACACCACTAACACAACCAATCAAGCAAGAACAACACCACAAAGCACCACCAATCAAGCAAGAACAACAAAGGATTCTCAGGCTTAGATAAGCCATGGTCATGCACTCACCTTATCAACTGATTATAACAATAAATACAACCAGTTGAGACCCTCCTAACGTCTGAAACAGTCCAGGAACGCCCTACAACAAGCCACACAACCAAAAACGACTTATAACAAAACTAGACAGAAACATCAGAAAAGAACAGTCTCAAAGACGAAACTCTACAATACAAACCAACCGTTAACTATCAAATCGCTCCGGTGAAAAGCTACCCCTAGACGTCACGAAGCTTCCCACAAAATTTCAGCACGATCAGACACCACACGAGACCACGATCTCAGTTACAATCTCCGATGGTCCCAACTCGCGTCTGAGAAAACGTGTCTCACGAAACTGCCAATAACTCATCGAGTTTAAATCCAAATCTACTTCTGTAAAAAGGCGAATGACGATGAAATACTTGGAAATAAACCTACCAAATTTCATTACCTTTGAGAACGATTTGATATGCCGAAACTGTTTCCTCCCAAACCCTAACGATTCTGATCTTTCTCCTTTAATCTCCTTCACACCACAATAGGCTCTCTCCTCTCTCTCTATCTCTGAAAACGGCGACAAGACATCCTAAAAACTTTAATTTGTCGCTTCTCCACTTATAACACGATTTAGGGATTTTCCTTGAACCAAACCGAACCAAACAACAATTAAAACGAACCGGACCAAACCAGAAAACATAGTGTCGATCGATACACCAAGGGTGTCGATCGACACCCACACCAAAACCTTAAAAATTGGTTCGCGGATGTTACAATTCTCTCCCACCAACAAGGATTCGTCCTCGAATCCTGCAAAACCGTCCAACTGTCAAGGACCTCCGTGCCACCGTCAACACGGCCCGCACGTCCCCGACCGGACTAAATACCGTCAGCCAAGGTTTCCCATGCCACTGTCGCAACAGCCCGCACACCTCCGACTGACCCTCGAGGTCTCCCTCTAGCCAATATACTCGCATCATAAACACTATTTGCTCACAACTCAGTGCTTCCCCCGTCCGTGGTCGCAACCAACGAATCATGCCGGCTCGCTATCAGGCCAACCGCCTTAAGCTACGGCATCCAGGAAGTCACTCACACACACACTCCCCCCCGCTCTCAGGTCGCAACCTTTGAGTCATACCGGCTCACTGCCAGGCCACAGCCTACAGCTACGGTATCCAGGGAGTCTCACACGCCCACTCCCCCCGCTCTCGGGTCGCAACCCTCGAGACATACCGGCTCACTGCCGAGCCGCGGCTCACAGCTACGGTATCCAGGGAGCCTCACATATCCTGCTCTTGGGTCGTCACCCTCAAGCGCGCTCTCGGATCGTCATCCGAAGCAACATATACCACTCCCACTCTCTGGCCACAAAGTCCATCGAGCTATCGGTATCACGTGAGTTGGGCCCGCACGGCCTTGAGCAAAAACAAACCTGATGCCATCGAGTATCTCCCGGCTAGATCTACCTCAACACTTCCCACAAAAATTCCCCTTTTAGAAACTTCTAATTCTGGAAACTTTCCTTTTGTGGAAACTTTCTATTTATAGAAACTTCCAAAGTAGAAACCCGAGCTATTTCTCTTTTTCCCATGACGACAACAGTCAAACATAAAGAAAAATACTCATCTTATTAATCTTAAAATGTCATAATCGTTACAACCTCAACGAAAATACAACAGAAACAATAAGATACAACGATCCAATCCATCAACCCGCATTCCGAGCACCACCTCATCTTAGTACTGAGTCGCACAACCAACCACCCCTAAGCGACCAAGTATCAAGAGAGATGGGCTGGAATACTCCGTACCCGCTCCAGCCACGGACTACAACTCAGACCCGGCTAGACAAGCTCAAGTCGCGGCCTGCTTCTCAAACCACTTCTTAAACCTTGCCTTCATCCTCGCCTCAGGCTCCCAAGTCTGCTCCTCTACTCCATCACAGTCCTACAGGACTCTCATCAAAGGAATCTTCTTCTTCCGAAGTTCCTTGACTCTCCTCCCGAGTACCCTCAACGGTCTCGCCTCCAACGTCATGTTGGGCTGAAGATCCTCAGGAATCTTAGGCAACAGCCGGTCACCCTCGTGAAGACACTTCCTCAGAATCGACACATGAAATACCTTGTGGAACGCACGCATAACCTCAGGCAACTCCAGCCGATATGCCACTGGTCCCACCCGCTCAACCTCTCTGCACGGACCCATGTACCTCGGACTCAACTTAGTCTCTGACAATGACCTGTTCGGACCCCGCAACATAGCCATCTTGAGGTACACTCTATCGTCAACCTGAAACTCAAGATCCTTTCTCCTCTTATCAGCATAGCTCTTCTGCCGATCCTCAGCCTCCCTCATGTTCAGCCTCAGAACCCGAATCTTCTCTGAGGTCTCCTGAACAAAATCCGCACCATATATGCTCCTCTCCCCCACCTGAGTCCAACATAACGGTGTACGACATGGTCTCCCATACAAAGCCTTATAAGGAGTCATCTTAATACTTGCCTGATAACTGTTGTTGTAAGCAAACTCTACCAGGTTCAGGTGATCTGCCCAATGGCCACCCCAATCCAACACACAAATCCTCCAGCGTCTGGATCGTCCTCTCAGACTGTCCATCTGTCTGGGGATGATAAGTTGTACTCATATGCACCTTAGTGCCCATCTCTGCCTGAAATACCTTCCAGAACACCGAAGTGAACTTAGAATCCCTGTCAAACACAATGCTCGCTGGCATCCCATGCAATCTGACTATCTCTCTCACATACTTCTTAGCCAAGACCGCTGCTCCATCAATCTTCTTAATGGATAGAAAATATGCTGACTTAGTCAACCGGTCCACAATGATCCAAATAACATCAAAAGTTCGTGACACTGGCAATCCTACCACAAAATCCATCGTGATCATATCCCACTTCCACTCTGAAATGGGTAGACTCTTTAGTAATCTGCTTGGAACCTGATGCTCAGCCTTCGCCAGCTGACACACGTCGCACCTCGCGACCCAACTAGCTACAACCTTCTTCATCCCGACCTAATGATAATACCTCTTGAGGTCACGGTACATCTTAGTCGCTCCTGGATGAATAGAAAAACATGCTCGCATGAGCCTTCCTCAAGATCTCCTATCTCAAATCCTCATCCTTGGGCACACAAATCCGACCGTGCACCAAGATAGTACCATTAGTTGAGACCTGATACTCTGAATCAACATCCTTAGAGACATTCACCAGCCCCAAATCCTTCTCCTGAGCCAACCACACCCTGCTCAGAAGATCCGCTCCATAAGCCGCCTCCTAACCCAATGGTTCTCGAGAAACCACGCACAAGCTCAACACACTATCCTCTTCTACCAGAGACTACATCTCATGGTCCTGTAGTAACCTGTCAAACCAAGGAAACTCTTGATCTTAGTGACATTCTGTTGTCTAGGCCAATCCCTGATAGCCTGAATCTTCTCCGGATCTACAGGAACTCACTATGCAGAAACAATGTGACCCAGAAAGCCCATCTCACGCTGCTAAAAACTGTACTTGCTCCACTTAGCAAACAACTTCTGCTCCCGCAGCTTCTCCATAACTGCCCTCAAATGCACAGCATACTCCTCAGGACTCTTAGAATAAACCAGGATATTGTCGATGAAAATGATGATAGATACTCCAAAAACTCCTGAAACACACTGTTCATCAATCTCATAAACGCTGCTGGCGCGTTAGTCAATCCGAAAGGCATCACCACAAACTCATAGTGCCCATAGCTCGTCCTGAAAGCAGTCTTCGTCACATCTGCCTCATCTATCGGTATCTGATGATAACCCAACGCCAGATCTACCTTAGAGAACCGAGTAGCACCTCCCAGCTGATTCAACAACTCATCAATCCAGGGAAGAGGGTACTTGTTCTTGACAGTGACCCGGTTCAAACCCCATTAGTCAATGCACAAGCGGAAACTCCCATCCTTCTTCTTAATAAATAACACCAGGGCTCTCCACGGTGATACACTAGAACGTATAAATCCCTTGCTCCATAAATCCTCTAGTTGCTTCCTCAGCTCAACTAAACAAATACTCAAGTATGCCGACATCAACTCACCGCCACTTAAATATCAACCCTCTCGTTCGTCCAAGAACCTCTAGTAACTTGCCACTTAGGGAAACTTTCCCAAGATAAATTATTCCAGAAATAGCTTTTCCACTTGGCAATTCTCCACAGTAAATCATCAATACGAGCGTAATAAAACAAACAAGTACCATACGTTCGCATATTCTGATTCACCGCGTCAAATGCTTTGCAGGCAGCTAACTCAAACCACTTGACTTATTCCCTCCAACAAGTTTACCAAAACCTTGGATCTAGCAACCCTGTCCAACTCCAATGAACTTCATCCAGCATCGTTACAACGATTAGTTTATCCTGCCATGAAGGCTTTTCGTGAACTTATGTATCTGGCAAATATGCCTCTCCCAGCTCAATCCTGCTGTAACTCCCCTTCCCGGGACTCCGGCACCACTGGCCTCACAATCCTGGCACACAGCCAAACATTCATAAACACTATGGTCATAAAACCTTGTCCCAAAAGTCAACACATTCAAAACCCGAGATTAAACCACCGTCAATCTCTCAAGGTCTACATTCAATCGTTATGTTTATACTCACATCCTAGGAATTGCTTGCTCCCAACTCTTCCACTCTTAGGTCGCAACCTTCGAGTCATACCGATCTCACTCTCAGACCAGCGTCTTCGAGTTATACCGTCTCACTCTTGGCCCAAAATCCTCAAGATCTCGGTATCAGGGGAACTACTCATCCCCTCAGGAGAACAACATCCCCTCTGCCACTCTCGGAGCCCTCAGCCCCTCGAGCTATCGGTATTCAGGGGAATCACCATCCCCTCAGGAGCAACAATCCTTAACGACTATAAACATCTCTCGACACAACTACCTCCTGTGGTCCGAGTATAACATTGCAATGTTACACCTACCCACTCAACTTATATCCAACTGGATTAACCACCAAGCAGAGAAATATCTGCTCCAACTGCATATGTCCACCTATCCGCCTCTCTAGGCCCGATACCTCTTGAGAATAATCTCATACCGGTCATCTACAACCGCTCCATCCTCTTAACATAAGGTGGAAAGTCCTCAACATCCGCAGCCTTCGACTGCACCCCGCCACATGCGGCAAAACTGGAGCCTACACTGGTACCCCTCTCGGTAACCGCTCCAACAGCACGCCAACAGATCCGCCAAGCGATCATCTCGACCCTGGGCTCCACCTGCTGCAACCCCACACCTGGGTTCCCAGCACCCCCGGCACGCTCACCGGCTAATCCCCTCTGGTCCCTCTTGATACGCTTGCGACCCTCTGACGTACCTCCTCGTGGAACTCTGGACCACACACTCGCTAGCCTCGGAACCCGCCCGACAATGACCACGACCACGTCCCCGTCCACCACCAACTACTCAAACACCTTAACCACTGATCTTCCAAGAACAGAGGCTAACAAGCAGAAAACAAATCAATACCACACAAAGAAACATAACAATAACTCACCGTGGAATCTCATTGAAGGCTCGAAGAGGATGATACTAGGACTCCATACCGCAGACAAATTTACTAACTACTCATAATCAATTCCATCACACAACACCATGCATCAAGCAAAAGGAAAATAATTCACCCAATTAAATTCCTAACCGCTCTAACCATCCATTTAACCATCCTAGAACCGTAAAGGCTCTGATACCAAAATGAAACAACCCGACCCCCTTTTTTTTTTTTTAACAATTAAATACAATGTATAATTAAGCATCCCATACTACTTAATTAACCAACCCAAACCACAACTCAACATTAAACCAGCAATAACATTAAGCACAGCGGAAACATACCAATAATACAAAACCAACAACATCATCAATACAATAACATTCCTAACCATTCTATCGGGCAACCTAACATAACACTAACCAAGGTTCCAACAACATAACCAACAAATCCAATAACACACAAACGAGACCCTAGATCATCCTCCTCCTCATTGCCATGATTCCATGTCACAAACCTGCACACCACAAACAACAATTGAGATGCGTAAGTATTATCACAAATACTTAGTGAGGCAATCCTCCCATCTACTGGGCTATACACACAAGCAACTGAGATTCCAATGCTTAACAAATGACAACCAAACACAACAAACCAGGAAAAATCACGAAACAAGCAACTTGGTGTCGACCGACACCAGAGAGGTGTCGATCGACACTGACCAAACATGGTGTCGACCGACACCTAACTGGTGTCGATCGACACTCCCTTCGCAGACGCGAACTGCACGAATCCGAACGACGAATCTCCGTTTCCAATCATCTCCAATCCGTTCCAACCTCACCCAAAACCTTCAGGAACCTATAAGAACCATAACACAACCACCACAAGCAAGAACAACACCACTAACACAACCAATCAAGCAAGAACAACACCACAAAGCACCACCAATCAAGCAAGAACAACAAAGGATTCTCAGGCTTAGATAAGCCATGGTCATGCACTCACCTTATCAACTGATTATAACAACAAATACAACCAGTTGAGACCTTCCTAACGTCTGAAACAGTCCAGGAACGCCCTACAACAAGCCACACAACTAAAAACGACTTATAACAAAACTAGACAGAAACATCAGAAAAGAACAGTCTCAAAGACGAAACTCTACAATACAAACCAACCGTTAACTATCAAATCGCTCCGGTGAAAAGCTACCCCTAGACGTCACGAAGCTTCCCACAAAATTTCAGCACGATCAGACACCACACGAGACCACGATCTCAGTTACAATCTCCGATGGTCCCAACTCGCGTCTGAGAAAACGTGTCTCACGAAACTGCCAATAACTCATCGAGTTTAAATCCAAATCTACTTCTGTAAAAAGGCGAATGACGATGAAATACTTGGGAATAAACCTACCAAATTTCATTACCTTTGAGAACGATTTGATATGCCGAAACTGTTTCCTCCCAAACCCTAACGATTCTGATCTTTCTCCTTTAATCTCCTTCACACCACAATAGGCTCTCTCCTCTCTCTCTATCTCTGAAAACGGCGACAAGACATCCTAAAAACTTTAATTTGTCGCTTCTCCACTTATAACACGATTTAGGGATTTTCCTTGAACCAAACCGAACCAAACAACAATTAAAACGAACCGGACCAAACCAGAAAACATGGTGTCGATCGATACACCAAGGGTGTCGATCGACACCCACACCAAAACCTTAAAAATTGGTTAGCGGATGTTACACTTTGATTTTAAAAATTCACATCATAACATATGCATAAATTTTTTACATATTTATTAATCATAATTATTATATGATAATTCAAAATAATTTTTAAATAAAATAAAAGAAAGATCATAGGAGAACCATAATTTAAAATCTTAACCAAATCTTCTAAATCTAGTTATTAAAAATAATCATATTATCTACTTGGATATAAAATTTTAGCTTTAAAAATTTGGATTGGTTATATATTTTAAAAAATAAATAATAATTTTCGTCCATAATTAATTAGGAAAAGAAAATATTTTTTTGAAAATTAATAATTATTTAAAAGATTTTATTATAAAATTCTGATATATTGTATATATTTGGTCAAAGTATTTATTATCTTTATTAAATTAAGTAATGAATCTTTATTAAATATTTCTAATGGCATTTGAATGTAAATTTTTACACTTTTTAAAGTTAGTTTCATATTTGTACTTCTCAATTAATATAGTAAGATAAGTTTTGTTTTGTTAATGTCATTTTCCATTGCTGAGGTGATAAATATTAAATAATACACCTTTTGTTTTAACATTCAGAACTACATAAAATAAAAGAATCAAAATAAATAATTTAGAGAAAACAAGAGAATGTAATGGACATTATTGTTCTCTCAGTCAATCTATACTATTAAAAATCTATACTATTAAAAGGGAAGCATTTTCAATAAAAAGACATAGGGTTAGATATTATTACAATGAAATGCTATTGAAAACATAATAAGGATATCTATAAATGAGAAATTTATGATTTATGCCATGTACAGTGCAATTCATTGTGAGCAATGTCATTTTCCATCAAGCTTTTTCTAAAATGCCATAGGACCCACTTTTGACTAATTTAAAATGACAAAATTGTCCTTAATTAAAGTTTTCATTTTTTTCTATCTTCTTCTCTCATTTCTCTCGATCTCTCTCCAGTTCACCATTTTTGTTTTTCTCAAAACCTCCAAAACTTCATTCTCTTTCTCCAAAACCTCATTTCTCCACATATCCAACTCTCTCTCTCTCTCTTTCTCCAAATTTTCATCTCTCTCATTTCAAACCTCTATATAATTCGCCTGTCCAGAATTTACGATTCAAAAAACACATTTGATGCATCTCCGGTGGACCAGATCCACAGTCTGGTGGACAAGACTTCTTTTGTTTCTCGATGGACCAAATCTGGTGGTCTAGAGAACTGGTAAACCAAACTTTTCCATTTTACTAACAAATCTTGTCCATCCTTGAGATCTTATAAAGCTGATATAATTCACTAGAGAAAAGAAAGTATTGGGGACTATAAATATCTTAATTGTCAGATATAGTCCACCAGAGGCGCATCATTTTTAATGCATGTATGGTCAAAAGAACTGCAATGGACAAAAAGCATCGACGGACAAAATTGGGGTACACAAAAACCTATTGTGTAGACAGAATTGTGAGTGGACATAAAAAACCTATCTAGAAGTTGAATCTGGTCCACCCAAAGTACCACAAGTTTAGTATATGTCTTAACAACTTGTAGGGTAGACAAGTTATTTTGATAACTTTTGGACAATAATGGACATGTTAAGTCCAACCAAACAGATCTGATCAATTTGAGAGGTCGATGGACAAATTAGAGATGAACTAAACCTGATTAGGCGGATTTGGTCTACTGAAAAGTTATTTACTGAAATGTTATTTCCGTCTTTTTGTTATGTGGCATGGTAATAGAAAGTGGCATAATCGAAAAGAAAAGAAAAAAATGGCATTTTCTACAAGTTTTGTTTCAAAAGTGGCATTCTTGACTAAAATCCCTATATAAATCGTGTAGCCAAACAGATACAATTAACAAGGAATTTTGTAGCTAGACAGATATTATATGTGATAGTTTAGCAAAAAAATCGGAGCCAAACAGATTGATACTTATTTAAGTTTTTCGGGGCAAACAAATATTTAATGATTATATATTAACACATACGAATCAGAAGCAATTAAAACCTCCCATTAAATCTAAACAAATTAACCCACATAATTAGCGTTGATGCCATTAAAACAATTAAAACCTACCCACATAAATGATATTGTTACAATTAACATTATTCAAACAATTAAAATCATTGTTAGATTAGGGAAATTCAATCTTAGAATATCTTCTAAGAAAATGGAGATGCGTTTAATTAAAAAATGAATTTGCCAATTAACACCAAAATCTCGGATAGTTAACATAATCTATTCGATTTGGAAATATTCTAATTCACCAAATCTTAGCAACTTACCAAATCTTGATAGACAATATGATCAAATCTTAAAACATGACTTACAACTATAAATACAGTATACGTGATCAAGGTGTTACTCATCTCGAATACTGCAAACCTAAACCTATTTTTCAAAAAAAAAAAAAAAAATGGCCGCAAACAATAATTTCACAAGCCTTGCTAACATCAAGTCTTTCAAGACGACTTCGAAAATACAAGTAATGATTGTACACAGTTGGAGGCTTTATACTCTTAAAAATGATTAAAGATCTTTATTGTTGACAAAGATGGGAAACTGCAGAAGAGGATACTGAATGTAGTCTTCAAAGAAGTTTTCAAAAACCTATAGATTACAACGGAGAAAGTAGAATGGATCATGGCTACTAGGTATTTTAATAATCGATGGACTTATATAAAAATTCTTTCATCTGTTCAAATTGATGTACTTATCGGTTTTTTAAATTTTGTTACAGGGTTGTACTTTTTACAAGCACTTTACAATAATAAGGGATGAATGATCAAAATAATGATGCTTTTGAATTAAAATATGGTACTACACTGTCTTCACCATCAAAAACGCTTTGTTGGAAAGACTGAAGTTTTCAGAAGGGTTACATGTAAGAAGTCTCTACATGTAAAGACTGAAGCAGAAGGAGGCAGAAAGGAGAAACTGAATGTGACAAGATTCTAGATGTCAGATGGTTGTAGCCATCTATCCATGATTTCCTCTATTTATCTTATTACTTTTGCAACTTTGTTTTGTTTTTGAAGTTTTCAATTTCAATAATCTCCAAATGCTTATGCAAAAAAAGTAAAGAGTTTTCAATTTTTGGGAATTGTTTGATAATATTTCGAAACTTCTATTTGATTCAAATCATTCCTATTTTTTAAATCAGGTTTTGGCTGAACCACCATACTCCACCATATTAGAGAATGTACCTACATATCACACACTTTGTTAGAATAATTATAATCGATTTGACCATATAGCTTAACAGAATTACTAACTAATAGACGAACCCGCACTAACCTTTTCCATAAATCCAATACCAACGTTAAGTGTCTTCTGTTCCTTATTCATGGTATAGATTTACCTATACAAAGAACAAAATTGTGAAAATATATATATGAAGAGGTTAGGCAAAAATTTATAGTGAATATCGTAACAGAGTCTTATCTTTAAGTATCTTCTTCTTTGCCAATTTAGCTTTTTTTTTTTTTTGACAAAACCAGTTAAGCTTTTCATTTGGATCCAATTTTCACTGTACCTCAGATAAACAAATAAAATCATACCTCTTCCAAATAAAAGGAGTTATAAAAAAAAACATGTAAGAACAATCAGATACATGATCTAATCTAATAAACAAATTGACCGGAAACTAAAATATCTAAAAATCGTATTGGATCAAATAACAACAATTTTTCTGTTTTTTGGGCAAACATAACAACAATTTCAAACATCGAAATAAAATTGTAAACAAATCTAACTAAATTTCTGAAAAACTTGTGTACGAACATGAAATTATCAACATATAAACAACGAAAACTTGAAGAATCTTACCCAAACTCTTTTGATAAATGAATGAAAGTTGAATAAGAAAATTCGAATCTTACAATACAAATTAAAAAAAAAATAAGACACATACAAATCTTGGCTTACTTAATCGATATTGGTTCTGGAATTTGCTTAAACTGAGATGGATACGATGCTAAACAAGATTAATTGAAAGATTTGGGTTGGAAAATTACACTACTGATCACTCGGTTTCTTCTGTAAAAAATACAGCTGTTCATCTTCTCCAATATTTTTCTTCAGCAAAAAAAACTTATGAAAACATCCCCGCACGTATGTGCGGGTCCGAATACTTGCATATGTATTCAAAACTGAAATTTTAAATTGTAAAATTAATAACTTAAAAGCTTAATGGCATAATGGATTTAAGAGATCCATTAGAGTAGCATGGTGCATGTATATAGTACCCTCAAGGCCTCAACTACTATCCAATTGACTTCAAACCCATCCACTAATTTTGTATGGATTAAAACCATCAACTAAACTCTTTTGGTGTAAAATCTTAGATCATGATTTTCGTTTAATTAGTGAGATGTTGTGAAACAAAAAACTATATGTGCTTGGTGTTGTAAGAAATACAACAAGGGTTTGGTTTTGTTTTATTGCATGTTCTCTTGTGTGTTTCATATTTTATCAAATGCATTAGGCCATATATATATCATTTTGTAATTAGAAGATATATATGTATAATGCAATCACTGCAGTCTACAAACATACAATATGACTTTTATGATATACAGTATAACCTCTATAAATTAATACTCGCTATAAATTAATAAATTCTTCCGGTCCCGAGTTGGGCCGGTGTAAAAAATGACACATTTCGATAAATTAATAAAATAATATTCTTTTGGAAATCTTATGTAAAAATATAATCTCATCAATATCATAAATTAATAATCGAATAATATTAATATATTATATATATATATATCTAAGAAAATTTAGTAAAATATGACTCTATTGTTGTTGGCATATTCTTGAATTTGCATTCTTATTGGAGCTCATTTCTAATATCTTTCATTGTCGTCTTCTCAAATCGCATCCAAAAATTACGAAGAGTTCTAAATGCGATAATTGCTTCTTTATATGTAATTGATTCTAAAATTATCGCAATATCTTATTCGACTTCATCATTACCATGAATGAAACTAATAGAAATTTTTTCTAAACTCTAAACTTCTAACACCTATCATTTTACCTAAACTCTAAACTTAGCAATTACAATAGACAAGATTATAAATTAAGAAAATTCGTTAAAAATACAAACGATAACAAAAGTATCTTATTTTGTAATACAAAATTTTCAAAATTATGAAAATTAAAAATCTCTTATAAATCAATATTTTATTAATTTATCGATAAATTAATAATTATTAATTTATCGATAAATTAAAACGTCTATAAATTAATAAAATTTCATGGTCGCGACCTTATTAATTTATAGAGATTCTACTGTATAGGCAATCAAATCACTTTTACACATGATTTCAGGGAAGCACAGGAACAACTATAGAAGAAAAACTCTATAAATAGGAAATTATATTCAACTCTATAATAGATTAATTGGCAATTTATTGATTTCTTTAGTTAAAGTAGATTTTCATCTGATATCATTTTCTTAGATAATTTCTTTTTCGTTACTAATTGATATCATGAACCATTGAAAACAAGCGCAATATTGATGGAGTCTTTCATGAGACAAAGGTAGGTTCCTAAAAGATATAAAAAGTGACAAATCCCTAACTTCTTAAACCAAACAAAGGAAAAACAAAAAATAATCATTTCATGTGTTGAATATTTTCAGCCACCTAGAATATCAAATCGATAATCCTATTCCTAGTTGACAACCCAAAAAAAACGACAAACTTATGAAGGGGGTAACTTCTAGAGAAAGATTAAAACATTTCAAAAAAATTTAATTATTAATTTTAATTAAAATTTATAATTTTTACATTGAAATAATAATATATAAAACATCTATCGATGTACGACGGATTAAAAAATCTTACTCACAATCAAAAATCAAATAAGCTGAACCGAACCTAAAACACAGAACTTCTCTCACAGTGGACTGGTTCGGTTCTCTGTATGAATTTGGTTGAACCACATATATGACCAGTTTGTTTATGATGTTGGAAGTTGTGAGTCATCCATCGTTTGTTCTGTTTCCTGTTGTTTCTGATAGGTTAAGAAATCTTCTTAAAAAATATACTTTACTACTAAGTACTAATTTAACAAACAATCATCCTTAATTAGTGGGCTTCACATGGATTTTACCAACTTAAGCTTTTTTCTTTATAAGTTTTTCAAAGTGTTTTATTTTTCAAATACGTACATACAAAAACCAATGCTTTCCCTTTTCTCGAAAAAAATAGTTTTGCAGGTGTAATTATGTAAAGAGTGAGAAGAAAACAAATAAAGCTTTCTTTGTTTGGTTCCTCTGACTTTTATGATTTCTCTCTCTCTCTCTCAGACTTGTCTGAAACTTTTCAAGAACTCAGATTCGTCTTTTATAATCTACTCCTCTTAAATCAAGATCCAAAACAGAGCGAAGTTTTGGTTAAATAAAGATTCGAATCAGAGACATCATAACTCAAACACCAATGGATAACGAGAATATCTCGACTTCTCTCTTTTAACTAGCTCTGTTTTATTTTGTTTCAACTTTTACATAAAGTTTCCAAAATGGTGGAAAAATCTGATGACGAAAAGCATTTTTCTTGGTGTTGCTTGCTTTTACAGCTGTCATTGCTGTTCTTTCTTGTAACCCTTATTGCATCTTTAGCTTTCCTCTGTTTCTTAAGCTCTCATGGGTTCTCCTCCTCTCTCCTTATAACCATGTCAATCTTGTTCGTCTCCACTTCTGTTTTCTTTCTAAGGTCTTTTAAGAAAAAGACAAGACGATGTTTAGTTGAGAGATCCCAAGAAGAAGGCTATGATGATGAGTATGAGGATGAAGATAGTCTCATTGAGATTGCTCTTGTGAGTGAAGAAGTAGAGACTATAGAGGCAATGAGAAACATTAATCGAAGTCGACAGAGACTTAGTAGGATTGGTGATGATGATGATGATCAAGAAGATGAGATTGACGATGTGAAAATGGAAGAAGATAATCTTATTGAGATTGATATTTCCATTGGATCTATTAAAAGACGAATGTAATCTTATTTCAATAGATCTCTCATGATCACACCATCGTTTCCGGTGTTTTATTTTCCATTTCAAATGTGCAAAGACAATCCAACATTTGTTTAATGTATTAGTGTTCTATATTTGGTGATTAGGGTTTAGGGTTTTAGGATACTAATTAATGGATATATAGTACTACTAATTAACTGTGGTAATTCTTTTGCATTAAGATTGTGCTAACAGGTGTAAATGTATAATAGATTCTTGCAAGGTTTTTATAAGAGTTTAAGTTTGGTCCACATTTGTGTTGTCAGTGAGTCGTGCCATGTGTGTGTGATTCCGATATTTGTGAAAAATGGATTTAACAATGTTTATGGAGACAAAGTTATCATAGATAATAAAGCAAAAGAAAAGAGTCAAAAGACTCTCTGCACTCCGCTAAGGCGCTAACTTCTCTCATATGCCTAGAATAGATCCTCGTTCATTGGGGCAATGATAAATTCATTCACCACACTTCTTTTACTTACCTTGCTCTTGATTCATTTACTCTTACCTTCATCATGCACTTTGTTGTCACTCTACATCCTTTCTAATCTCATACCTACGGTAGGGAAAGGTTCTATCAAAATAGCAATCATCTACAATACTTCTAATCTTAATCTTAATCTTAATCTTAATCTTAATCTTAATCTTGTTTGTAAATTTGAGAGTTTCTTGATCTTGTTAATCGAGACAATATTGCAAAAAGTAAGATAATGAAGCCGATTAACAAGAAAGTTAGTCATTATGTCGGTTAATCATAAGATGTTAAAAAAACGAAAGCACTAACGTGAGCGTATATTAGAAACGTTGTAGCTTAAACTCATTCACATTATCTCTAAGATGTTAAGTAAGATTCACGGTTGATGATATTTCTTTTTTTCTTCAATAATTCAGTTCAGAGTAAATTCTAAATCTACGAAGGGGTCATATATTTTTACGCGAAATGAGAACCACTTTTTTTACTAGCAAGTAGCAGCATATATAATGCCTTTATAGAAAGAATCATAATATTTCATTTTGCTTAATTCTTTTAGCTAAATACATAAGTAATAAAATATCAAAAAGATAAGATAACTTGATTTTCCTTTTTCTGACTATTTCTATTATTATTGTTACCATTACTTATCTCTAAAAAGGAAAGAAATCTTATCGTTTCGTAAAAAATAGTAAACATCAAAACCAATTTCATTACAAAAATGTAACACACACTATTAACTATGAAAACTTGTCAAATACAGTACGATTAAAAATTACTTTACATTATAAATTATCGATATTAAATTTACTGAAATTAGTTATATCTTTTAATTGGGTTAGTCAATTATCAATTTTAATTACTAGGATTAATTAATAAAACACTAATGTTATCACCAAAATTAAAACACAATATTATACGTGGAAAAATATCAATCATAGTATAAATAAAAGTTACTTTACAGTATTAGATGTCGACACTAAATTTATTGAAAATTATATATATTTAAATTTAAAAAATAGATATCATTCATATTCAAGAAATTGCCTCAAATCCATATACCATGTTCTGGTTTTAGAGAGATGATGAGTCTTGTTTCAGATATATATTGTCGGAAATGAGAATTACATCTCTTCGAAACTGGCAGTTGAGAAGTCTATTGTTCATGTTCACAATGTGCCTAATTGTCGAGATAGACAATCATCCATGGTCGAAAACCCTAAATGCTTATGTTAGTTTCCATTAAAAATGAAATTTTTGTTTTACTAGATATGTATATTCTAATGTTTTCTCATTTGTGCATATATAGATGATGTCGAATAAAATTAATATTATTATTAAAATATATCGTTGTGAAAGAAAAACTGCAAAATATTACACTACTGAATTACTTTACATTATTAAATATTGATTCTATTTTTTTTTTTAAATTATATATATCTAAGTAATCTCAAATAAAGTAGTATTCTCTATAAATAGACAAAGTATCAAAGTTAATTTTATTGTCAAAATGTAAAACATATATAGTATTATATTGTACCATAGGAAAAAAACTATTAAACACACAACGAGTAAAAATGGAAGTTATTTTATATTATTAAATATCGATCATAACTTCATTAAAAATATTTATTTTATCCGAGAAAGATAATTTTAATTAAGAAAATATTTTAATTTCCACGAATGGTAAGTATCCAGATTAATTTCATTAACAAAATATAGAAATACAATATTACACGTGGAAAAACCGTTAAACACGGACTAAAAAGTATTTTTTAGTATTAAATATCCATCATAACTTCTTTAAAAAAAGTATTTCTAACTAATAGGAATATCATAAAGAAATTTTTTGTATTTTCTACAACTAATAAATATTAAAATTTAATACCATCATCAAATTAAAAATTACTAAAAAAGTAAAAATTACTTTAAAATTTATGACTAAAAAAGTAAAAATTACTTTAAAATAATTAATTATCATGACTTTTATTTAGATCACTCTAGTCTAATCTTAAAGAAACAGTACCGGAGGTTGGGGTTTTGTCTAGCGTCACCGATCCACGAGAGTATCGAACACGAAATCTGAACCGTTCAACATATCCGACGTGGCAATTAACTGTATTTAAAATCCGGTTTTGCGTCCGAATCCCTTATAGAAATCGGAGCGTTGGTCTCTTTTTTTATATTCTGATTCGAAAAAAAAAGAAAAAAAAAAAAAAAAAAAAAAAAAAAAAAAAAAGCTCAGTGCTTTGAGAGCCTTTGGATAGAGAGAGAGAGCAGAGCGAGGTAAAATTCCAAAGTCTCCTCCTTTTCGTGTCTATTTGAACACTGTGAGCTTGTTTTGTTTGTTTTTGCTGTTTAATCTTTCGTTTATATTCGCATGTTAGGGTTTTTTTGTTTTTTTTTGGTTGTTGTCTTGCTCCTTGAAGCCGCGTTTTTTAGGGTTTGTGTTTTGCGTTCTTTTTGATTTGTGGATTTTGTGTTTGTTTAGTTGAGAAACATACGAATTTTGAGGTTTCGAGAGAGACTAATCTATATGAGCTCTTGGATTCTTCTTGAGTTACACATCGTGGTTGGTTGTGGTTTGGATCTAAATCTATGGTTTTTTCTTCCCAGAAAAGTTTACAAATTGAGGAAAATTTTTGGTTTTTAGCTTTGGACTGAATCATTAAGAACTTGCTTTGATGTCTATATTATATAAAAATTGGATCTTTTTCTTCATTCCATTCCTCCTTGATAGTGCCTGTTGAAGTTTTATGTAGTTGTATGTTGCTATGAGTTTGTTCCTTCTTTGAATTCTCTTGTTATTCTTGCACATTGAGTTTCTTTGCTGGTGGAACTTGGTTTGGGTTATGTAACCCTTCTTTGGCGTGACTTTTGTTTTATGAATATCTGAAATTGTGTCAAGAGATATTATACAATCTGCCCCTATTGTGTAAGTTTTTAACACTAAGCTTGTATTTTCCACAGCGTGTTTCTGGCTTTAAGATCTGCTGTACATTGGGTTAGCAATGGGGGAAGAAGATACAAAAGTCTCTGTGGAGCCAACAGCAAATGGGACTAGTTCTCTTCAGAAGACATCAGATGCAATCAGTGGAAAAGAAGTGCAGGAGAAAGCTAGTGGCAAGGAAACACAGGAAGATAAGAAAGCTGAGGATATTGGTCCTCAGAAAATGGAGATAGATGATGACATTAAGCAACATGAAGGAAAAAGTGAGACGGAAGATAAAGAGGTGGAGGTTACAGAAAAAGAAGAGAAAGCTGAGACTGAAAAATCACAAGAGAAAGATGTCAACGGAGATAAGGAACCAGTGGAGACGGCTAAGAAGGACGAAGACAAGGAACAACCAGAAGATGATAAAATGGATGAAGACACAGATGACAAAAAGTTGAAAGCTGATGATGGTGTTTCTGGAGGTGCCACTGAGGAGGATATTGTAATGAAGGAAAATGTGGAGTCTGATGGCAAGAAAGATATAAAAGACAACGAAAATCAAAATATGAAGATAGATACAACAGAAGGAGACCAAGAGAAAACTGAGAAAGAATCTAAGGAGGAGAAACTAGAAGGAGGGCAAGTGAATGGAAACGAACAAGGGGGGAATAAGGGAGACATCAAAGAGGAAGAAAAGCTGGTCAGTGGAGACAAGGGGGCCGATGTCAATGAGGATGAAAAGGTGGATAATGTGGATGAAAATAACAAAAAAGAGGCATCGAAGGAAAATAATGAGGGGAAAGAGGGGAAAGAGGAGGAAACAAATAAAGGAGAGGAAGTGAAGGAAGCAAACAAAGAAGAAGAAGAAGTGGAGGCAGACACTGAAGTCGATGTGCCAAACGTGAAAGACAATAAAACAGAGAGTAAGGACGAGAATGAAAATAAAAATGAAGATAAAGAGGATGAGAAGGAAGATGGAAAAGAAGAGAGCATGGATGATAAGGAAGATGAAAAAGAAGAGAGTAATGATGATAAGGAAGACAAAATTGAAGATATCAAGAAGTCTAACAAGCGAGGGAAAGGGAAGACTGAGAAAGCTCGTGGAAAGACAAAGAGTGAGGAAGAAACGAAGGACATAGAACCTAGGACTCCTTTCTCTGATCGCCCTGTTCGTGAGCGAAAATCTGTTGAAAGGCTTGTTGCAGTAATTGATAAAGATTCTTCAAGGGAATTTCATGTTGAAAAGGTTTGCAAATAGTTTCCTTTGTTTGGTTTGTATGTTGTGTTTTATTGTTAGATCTGATTATAATTTGCTTTTGGACAATACAGGGAAAAGGGACACCTCTCAAAGATATCCCCAATGGTATGTTCATATTCTAAATATATATCTTTGAACAGTCTTTTCAGCTTTAGCTTCTCTAAGGATTTGCTTGAGCACATAGTCCTTTTACTATTACTGTAGTGCTCTTTCTGACTGCTTAGGCTTGCTTTTTCTTATCTCTAGATTTTTGTTTTTTTCTGGCTTTGTCACTCCTTTTTTTGTGAGATGTTTTTCTTTTGGTTTTGGTGACTAGATTTTCTCATCTGCACTTGATATGAAGTTGATAACAAGATATTTTTCTCTGCAGTTGCTTACAAGATATCAAGGAAGAAGTCTGATGAAGTTTTCAAGCAGATACACCAAATTCTATTCGGTGGGAGGAGAGGAAAAGTGAGCATCTCTTTCATATTTAGCCACTCCATTAGATATTTAAAGTTTTTGTGGTATCCTTAAAATTACAGAGAGTCTGCTAATCATGTTTATATGTGGCTCGATTTTCTTGCTTTGACAGGCTACTCAGGTCAAGACGAACATATTGCGCTTTTCTGGTTATAAATGGCAAGGAGATGAGGTATGCGAGACAACACATTTATTGTTCTACATAAGCTCTTGTCATATTTCTTACATAAATTTCTCAAATGATATTTGGCAGGAAAAGGCAAAATTGAAAGTAAAAGAGA
Source organism: Camelina sativa (assembly GCF_030686135.1). Classification (NCBI taxonomy): domain Eukaryota; kingdom Viridiplantae; phylum Streptophyta; class Magnoliopsida; order Brassicales; family Brassicaceae; genus Camelina; species Camelina sativa. The sequence continues at coordinate 24,835,116 of NC_141881.1, forward strand.
AGCTTGACAAAAACAACAAAGATAAATTGCTGGAGTTTTGTGAAATATTTGACATATCAGTTGCTAAGGCTACAGCTAAGAAGGTTATTATGGCTACTCATTTCATTTCTAAGTTTCGTTTTTTGGAGCTTCTTTTACTGTCATGATTGAATGAGCATCATGTTAATGGTCAAGTCCTCTTTATTTTTCCCATGTAATCAACTTGGCAACTGACTGTTTGGTACTTTTCCTCCAATGTAGGAAGACATTGTTACGAAGCTGCTTGAGTTTTTGGAGAAACCTCATGCGACAAGTGATGTTCTTCTTAATGAGAAAGACAAGGTTACTTTGGTGTTGAAACCCTTTCCGTTCGGCAGTTGAGCCTAAACATTTATTCTGCATACTAAAACTTTTTTTTTTCCTACTGAAAAGGGTGTGAAGCGCAAAAGAACTCCTAAGAAAAGTTCACCTGCAGCTGGAAACTCATCTTCCAAACGATCAGCAAAGGTATCAGGCAATAGCTTAAAACTGGAGGTTTAAATCTTTGTGTTAGAAACTGTGGACTATGGAGAGAATGTTTGTATTGGGTTGATGCATGTGTAGCTGTTTTTCATTTCCCTGTGTTCTTGTGTCTAGTCCAAGTACCTAAAATCTGATTAGTTTTTTGTGTTCTTTACAGAGCCAAAAGAAGACCGAGGAAGCAACAAGGACTAAGAAAAAGAGTTTACCTTATTCTGATGATGAGTCTGAAGAAGAGAAAGAGGAAGAAGAAGAAGAAGAGAAAGAGCAGGAGGTAGAGGAGGAAGATGAAGAAGAGGAGAATGAAAATGGGATTCCTGATAAATCTGAGGACGAGGCGCCTCAGCCTTCTGAAAGTGAGGAAAAAGTTGAATCTGAGGAGGAGTCAGAGGAAGAAACTCAAAAGAAGAAACGTGGTTCTAGGACTTCATCAGGGAAATCGAGAAGCAAGAAAACTGCAGTCTCTGCGAAATCCAGTCCACCAAAGAAAGCTACTCAGAAGCGCTCAGCAGGTAAAAGGAAACAGAATGATGACGACAGTGATACAAGTCCAAAGGCATCCTCAAAGAGGAAGAAGACTGAGAAACCGGCGAAGGAGCAGTCCTCGGGGCCTTCAAAATCTGCATCAAAAGAGAAACCAGGTTTGGTCATACCATGCTTTTTTACATCTCTCTCATTATTAATAAAGCATATGTGAGTACATGATTGTCAGAAGCTTGAGAAATCTTAATGCTTGGTTACTGGAGAGTTTAAACCGATATTTTACAGCCGCTTAGTTTTTGTCTGACACTGTTTTATCCCGTGTTTGTCATTCTTTTTTATCTGCTAATAGGCAAAAGAGGTGGAAAAGGGAAAGACAAAACCAAGGAGCCTAGTGATGAAGAGTTGAAAAATGCAATTATTGATATCTTGAAAGGGGTCGACTTCAACACAGTGAGGATTTTAAACCATGAAAAATCTGTGTCATGAAATCATAGTAATTGAGTTTAGAAGATAGATATCTAACTAATGCTTTATCATGTTCTGACAGGCTACATTCACTGACATCCTTAAGCGACTTGGTAAATAGCAGATGGGAGTGTTTCCTGGCAGTTGTTTTCTTCACTGATGGTCTTGCTTATTCTTGCTGGTTTGTTTGATTAAAGTGCATTGTTTTCACCTGTCTTTCAGATAAAAAGTTCAAAATTGATCTCACCTCAAGAAAATCATCTATAAAGTTGATGATCCAAGATGAGCTCAAAAAGCTAGCAGAAGAGGCCGATGATGAGGAAGGAGAAGAAGAGGATGCTGAGAATGAGGAAGAAGAAGAGAAAGTGAAAGAGAAAGCTGGAGGATCTGGTGGTGCAGAGGAAGTTAAAGCCTGATCACAAAGCACATAAATCTAGTCTAGCTGCTATTTTAATCGTCAAGGGGTCTCTCTCCTCCATTGCCTATCTTCAGTCATTAGGCAAATATATCAGAGAATGTAATATGTTGGTTGTTTTTTTGGTCTTGAATTGTGGTTTTTTTTTATGTAACTTATGGTAGAGTCGAAGAGAGGAAGACCAGAAGTTAGATGTTATCAGATAAGCAGCTTTGTTTGTGTATACAATTAAAAAATAAGCGCCTTTAGGATTCATGGCCCATTTAAACACCCTTTTGATTTTTAGGTTCCTTTTGAAGACATTTGTTCAAACTTCCCTCGATCCTTTAGATTGACTATTGCTTTGATGAAAAGATTAAGGGAGGCCATTGATGTTGATATTAATGATTTTTTCAAACTAAACCAAGCTCGAGTATGCAAACTTGAGATAGATTGCCTCGGAAGAATGGTCCCAAAAGGATAATTTATCCAAACAAACATGAACATAAAGAGAGCATGCATACTCAAAAGAAACCTATTCTAATGAAATCCAGCAATATCTAAAGAGCACAACAGAAGGAAGAACCAACTTGGCCAGGTGCTAATGAGGATGTGTTAATAGCTACACAAAAAAAACATGAACATGGAGAAATATGACTTTCTATTATGTACACACGTGAACAAGGAGCTGCCAGATTTACTCTACAACAACATAAAAGAATGATCTACTACATCACTTTTGGAAATCACAAAAACACAATCCCAAAGGATGCACATCTCTGATGATCCTAAGGCAGATGAAGGGCTTACAATATGATAGATACATACAATACAGCCAAATGGCTAAAACATGGAGAAACAAGATCAGTAACACTGGCCAGGCTAACTATTTTGGCTGTCACTAATACAACTACAGAACAACAAATTCAGAAACAGTTAAAATAAGAACATCTAAACACAAATGGATGGAAACCCGAATGGCCAAATCATCACCACAACACACTGGTCTTTAGAAGTTTCACATAACAATGGCAAAAGGTAAGGTGTCTAATAACTTAAAGAAGGCAAACGTTTGCCAAGCTTCTTTCCACTTCTAGGTAACTAAGCTGAGTTAAAGAAGAGATTTCACCAGTAGGAGACTTCTTTCTGACACAAGAGTCTGCCTTTCCCTGAGGTCTTCTTTCTTCATCCTTTTCTTCCTTTTCTTCCATTATAGTTTTGCAGGAGCTCTCATAAGCCAATCTACCCATAACGTTATACATATAAGAAGACAACAGAAACCTTAGTCAGCAAAGAGAAGGGACAAAATATAAACCATTGATCTACTTGAGTATACATTACACAGTTTAGACAATGAGACAACAATATGTCCTTCAAGACAGCTAACTATTAGTCAGAAAAACTTAAAGCAAAACATATGAAGGAACGCAAGATACCATTAGAATCAACTACTTACTTTTATCCGATATTTACATACAAGAGTAAGTAACATGTCATCCTTAAGGAGTGAGCATGATTCATGCGTTTATGTCAAAAAGTAAGATAATGAAGCCGATTAACAAGAAAGGTAGTCATTATGTCGGTTAATCAGAAGATGTTAAAAAAAAACGAAAGCACCAACGTGAGCATATAAAAATGTTGTATTTTAGAAAAAAAATATATATATTAGAAATGTTGTAGCTTAAACTCATTCAACTTATGTCTAAGATGTTAAGTGAGATTCACAGTTGATGATATTTCTTTTTTTTTTTCAATATTTCAGTTCAGGGTAGATTCTAAATCTATGAAAGGGTCATATATTTTTCACGCTAAATGAGAACCACTTTTTTTACTAGCAAGTAGCTCATATATATAATACATTTATAGAAAGAATCACAATATTTCATATTGCCTAATTCTTTTAGCTAAATACATCTATAATATGAAAGTTGGCTAACTTTTTCCATCAGCATGCCACCTCAGCGTTTTAGAGTAACCTGGAGCTGACACATAATTTAAAACACCTAGCCAATCCAAATAAAACAATTAAAACAGCTCAGATTTTTGAACGAATGTTAATTATTCTCGGTTCCACGTCACTTTCTCTCTACCCGTAAGTGTCTGGCAGACCGAATCAAAAAAAGTAAAAAGTCGCGCTCTTCTTCTTCTTCACACCATATGCTTTTCTTCCTCCACCCATTGAGAGATAGAGAGAGAGTAGCAGCTGATGTGTTCACGTTGTAACAGACACTCCAGATATCACCACCAACATATTCTTTATAATTGTCTCAAGCTAGAGCGTAATTGTAATTGATTTGCCACAATTTTCACCCGAAGTAGAAATGCAATACATTTGGAGAGTTAGGCTCTCTCTCATCTCCTCCTTCTCTCTTCTTCGGATATCTCTCTTTGATTCTAATTTCCGTCAATTTTCTGTCACAAAACCAGAGAAGAAGTTTTTGAGATGGAGGTAATATGAGTAGAAGCAAAACCAAATATATCTATTTTCAAGTTAGTTTCGGCGACCAAAGATTTTCATCCAACTCACAAACTTGGTGAAGATGGATTTGGACCCATCTTCAAGGTAACCTCAATTCTGACATGCTAGATCTTAAAGTTTTCTCTTTTAAGTGTATCTTTGACCATTTTGTTGTTTGTAAGTTCTTTGTGTGTGGTTTGTATTGTATTGATTCATTCTCATTTCCTACATTTTGTCTGATATTTTTGTGTAGCTACTCTTAGTACAATAGCTTGATCCAGATTATTGGATATGATGCGATTGGGTTGAACATTGTTATTGTATGTTACAATTGAGGTTCTTTAAGGGTTTATGATTATGGTGTATGCAGGTTGCCTCATCGCATATTAGAAGCAATCTCACTTTCACAATCTAACTTCAAATTAAGAAAAAAACACAAAAATCTCACAAATCTTTTCAAAAGCCTCTCGATGTTGGCCCGACTCAAGGGGGTGGCGGGAGGGGCAAAATCCAAAGTTCCACTCCAAAATTCAGAAAAAACCTTTGAACAACGGGGACCAAAAAAAAAATGTGAAAGAGGTCTAAAAAATTTAGTTCACCTAGGGTCTAAAAAATATTGGGACAGGATGTTGGTTAGTGAAGTTTGTTTGTTTTCGTGAGGACTATTTTCAAGTGGATTATACTTCTTCAGATGATGTAATTTTGTATTTGGGTGTTTTTGTTCTGTTTTTTTTGTTTTGTTTGTAATTTCAGATAATTTGATGATGGTTGGACATTACTGGCTTTGGAATTATAAGCTCCCACCCAATTCCACCTTGAAGACCTTGATCAATAATACACTTAATTATATCTGCTACGACTTTAGTCACGAACCATGCCGTAAGTGTTTATATTTAAACATACTAATTATAAGTCACAAAGAAATTTATATTGACTGATCGTAAAAAAAAAAAATTATATTGACCAGTTAAGAGTTCGATTATGACATAGTTTTGTTCTTTTGTTTAATGGTCTCTTAGATTCTTAGTTATATGTAACTTATTAATCCAACTATTTGATTGGTTTCTATCTCTAAATTTTAGTTCGTGAGCTTGATGTACCTGGAGAAATATATGAAAGAAAGACATACCCATTTGAATTTTCGAGCGTTGAGACGCCACATAAGACATATTAGTTTTTTGTATTTTCTTATTTAAGTTGTTTTGAAAATTAAGGGTAAAACTAGGTTTTAATTATTATACAACGTATATGAACAAACCTAAAAAGACAAAAGTATATATGGACATTTTTCTTTAAAAGGTCATTTTCCAATTCTCCCATAAAAATTTGACTAATCTATATTATGAAAGATGGTCTATTGTCTCCATTTGAGTGACACGTCATGAGTGAAGAGAGTGCCACCTGTCTATTCTCATTCAAAGTAAACATACCTAAACTTAAAAGGAATATGAAACATCTTTAATTTTTTTTTTTTAAATATCACAAGCAGTTTCAATATTTACATAAAAATATTAGAGAGGCTTAGAACATGTCTCGAAAAAATAGATGCATCACCGAAAGACAAAAAGACATTGGGAGTGACTCAAAGAGCCACTTCTTCCTCTTGGCGTACACCATGAATGTATATATGGTTTAGACGTTACAATTTTGTCAGTAGTTTGAAGAGTTGCAACAGTGATATAAATATTGGTTAATATTGTAAAGAAATTAATGAAAGTTTATCCCTAGGAAAATAAATTTAATTATATATATATATATATATATATATATATATATATAAAGAAGATTGGAGTTTTGTTCACTATCAAATGAAAGATAGTTGAATAAAACTATAGAATGTTGATTTAGAAAAATACAGAGACAAAGAGGAAGATAGTTGAAAATATTCATGACTGTTGGTTTTCATATTCTAATATTTAGAAGTTGTCAAAAAGAGAACTGAATAAAATTCTTATTAAAAACCAACATCTAGAGTTATATTCAAGAAATTGAAGAGCTAACATAAAAAGAAGATGTCTATCTTAATTATATCTATTAAAGAGTTAGCCAAGCTGCAATTCTTGATAAAAGAAAATGTTAGTGTTTCATAGTATTTAGTTGAAAAGTTTAAGTATGAATATATCTAAATACTTAAGTTGTTTCTTTTTGAATGAATCTAAAATTCATTTAACCAAAAAACTCTTTGTTACAAAATATGCATCCTTAGATCAAACTTTCATTTAAATTTTTTTGTGAAATTTTCTCTCAAAACAAAGTTGTTCATGCATGTATCTAATAATTCAATTACAAAATAAGAAAACTTATGTGAAGTATCAAAACAATCAATGTCAAAATATATTTTTCAAGTTCCACAATTTAAAAAAAAACAAAGATAAACTCTACATAAAAAACAAATTATTAGCAAAAAGATTTTTAAAAACGGTAAGTCATAAGCCCGCGCATAGCACGAGTATTCATCTAGTAAGTAATAAAATATCAAAAAGATAACTTGATTTTTTTCCCCGACTATTTCTATTATTATTGTTACCATTACTTATATATATATCTAAAAAGGAAAGAAATCTTATCATTTCGTAAAAATTAGTAAACATCAAAACCAATTTCATTACCAAAATGTAACATACTATTAAATATGGAAAATTGTTAAATACAGTACAATTAAAAATTACTTTACATTACAAAAAAAAATTATTGAAATTAGTTATATCTTTTAAGAAAACACTAATGTTATCACCAAAATTAAAAAGCACCAAATTATACGTGGATAAATATCAAACATAGTACAAATAAAAGTTACTTTATATTATTAAATATTGATCCTAACTTTATTGAGAATTATATATATTTAATTTTAAAAGATAATATTAAATAAATAATTAAAAAATTGGATTCCACTCCTATTCAAGAAGCAGTCCCAAATCCATGATGAGTCTTATTTTAGATATGTGTTATCGGAAATGATAATTACATCTCTTCGAAACTGGCAGTTGAGAAGTCTACTGTTCTTGTTCACAATGTGCCTAAATGTCGAGATAGACGAACATCCATGGTCGAAAGTCCAAAAACACTTCTGTTAATTTTTATTAAAAGTGAGATTTTTGCTTCACTTGGTATGTTTATTCTAATGTTTACTTTTCGTGCATAGATAATGTCGACTAAAATTAATGTTATTATTAAAATATATCGTTACAAAAAAACTACAAAACATAACACTACCGAATTACTTTATATTAATAAATATTGATCATAAATATTTTTAAAATTGTATATATCTAAGTAATCTCAAATAAAGTACTATTCTCTATAAATAGACAAAGTATCAAAGTTAACCTTATCGTCAAAATTTAAAACATATATAGTATTATATACTGTACATAGAAAAAACTGTTAAACACACAATGACTAAAAATTGGAAATTATTTTATACTATTAAATATGATCATAACTTCATTAAAAATTATTTATTTTTATTCTACAAGAATAATTTTTGACTAAAACATATTTTAGTTTCCATAAATAGTAAGTATCCAGATTAATTTAATTAACAAAATATAGAAACAAAATATTACACGTGGACAAACCGTTAAATATGGACTAAAAAAGTATTCTCCGGTATTAAATATCGATCGTAACTTCTTAAAAACTTCTTTATAACTAATAAGAATATCATAATTTCTTTTTTTTGTTGTATTTTTTACTACTAATAAATATTAAATTTTAATACCATCATCAAATTAAAAAAAAAAGTTTTGTAAGTAGGAGAAAAATGTCAAACTTATGACTAAAAATAATTAATTATCATGACTTTTATTTAGATCTCTATAATTAATTATCATGACTTTTATTTAGATCTCCACATTTTGTGTTGTCAGTGAGTCGTGCCATGTGTGTGTGATTCGGATATTTGTGAAAAATGGATTTAACAATGTTTATGGAGACAAAGTTATCATAGACAATAAAGCAAAAGAAAAGACTCCAAAAGATTCCGCACTCCGCTAACTTCTCTCCTATGCCTAGAATAGATCCTCGTCATTGGGCCAATGATAAATTCATTCACCACACCTCTTTTACTTACCTTGCTCTTGATTCATTTACTTTTACCTTCATCATGCACTTTGTTGTCACTATACATCTTTTCTAATCTCATACCTACGGTAGGTAAAGGTAACCTATAAAAAAAGCAATCATCTACAATACTACTAATCTTAATCTTCATCTTGTTTGTAAATTTGAGAGTTTCTTGATCTGGTTAATCGAGACAATCTTGCAAAAAGCAAGATAATGAAGCCGATTAACAAGAAAATTAGTTATTATGTTGGTTAATCAGAAGATGTTAAAAAAACGAAAGCACCAACGTGAGCATATATAAGACTTGTTGTAGTTTAAACTCATTCACCTTATCACTTAAAATATTAAGTGAGATTCATGGTTGATGATACTTCTTTCAGTTCAGGCTAAATTCTAACTAAATCTATGAAGGGGTCATATATTTTTTACGCGAAATGAGAACAACTTTTTTTTACTAACAAGTAGCATCATATAGTGCCTTTATAGAAAGAATCACAATATTTCATTTTGCTTAATTCTTATAGCTATTAGCTATAAGAATTATAAATAATTTAGCTATAAGAGATAATAATTTAGCCTAAATACATAAGTAATAAGATATCAAAAATATATAACTTTTTTTCCCGACTGTTTCTATTATTATTGTTACCATTACTTATATCTAAAAAAGGAAAGAAATCTTATTATTATGTAAAAAATTAGTAAACATCAAAACCAATAATTCCATTACCAAAATATAACTCACACTATTAAATATGGAAAAATTGTCAAATACAGTACAATTAAAAATTACTTTACATTATCAATTATTGATTATAAATTTATTGAAATCAGTTATATCTTTTAACTGTGTTAGTCTTAAATACCGATTTTAATTTCTAAGATTAATTAATAAAACAATAATATCACCAAAAAAAATTAAAAAAACACAAAATTATACGTGGATAAATATTAAACATAATACAAAGAAAAGTTACTTTATATTATTAAATATTGATCCTAACTTTACTGAGAATTATATATATTTAATTATAAAAGATAATTTTAAATAAATAATAAAAAATTGGATTCCACTCCTATTCAAGAAGCAGTCCCAAATCCATGATGAGTCTTGTTTTAGATATGTGTTATCGCGGAAATGAGAATTACATCTCTTCGAAACTGGTAGTTGAGAAGTCTATTGTTTATAATGTGCCAAAATGTCGAGATAGACATCCTCTATGGTCGAAAATTCTAAACGCTTCTGGTAGTTTTTATTAAAAATGAGATTTTTGCTTCACTAGATATGTCTATTCTAATGTTTTTTCTTTTGTGCATAATGTCGACTAAAATTAATGTTATTATTAAAATATATTGTTGCGAAAGAAAAACTGCAAAACATAACACTACTGAATTACTTTATATTATTAAATATCGATCATAATTTTTTTAAAAATTATCTATATCTAAGTAATTTCAAATAAAGTAGTATTCTCTATAAATAGACCAAGTATCAAAGTTAACCTTATCGTCAAAATGTAAAACATATATAGTATTATATTGTACATACTGTTAAACACACAACGACTAAAATTGGAAATTATTTTATACTATTAAATATCAATCATAACTTCATTAAAAATATTTATTTTTATCCGACATGGATAATTTTGACTAGAAAATTATTTTAATTTCTACAAAAAGTAAGGATCCAGATTAATTTTATTAACAAAATATAGAAATAAAATATTATACATGGAAAACCGTTAAACACTGGCTAAAAAGTATTATTCGGTATGAAATATCGATCGTAACTTCTTAAAAAAATTATTTATAACTAATAAGAATATCATAATTTATTTTTTGTTGTATTTTCTACAACTAATAAATATTAAAATTTAATACCATTATCAAATTAAAAAAAAAAGTATTGTAAGTAGGAGAAAAATGTCAAACTTATGACTAAAAATTACTTTAAAATAATTAATTATCATGACTTTTATTTAGATCTCTCTAATCTTAATAACCAAGGATAATCTCTAATCTTACTTAGATATCGATTTTAATTTTTAAGATTAATTAATAAAATATTAGCATTATCACCAAAATTAAAACACAATATTATAGTGAAAATATCAAACATAGTACAAATAAAAATCACTTTATATTAAATATCGACTCTAACTTTATCGAAATTATATATATATATATATATATATATATCTACTTAATATATATATATATATATATATATATATATATATATATATATATTATATGTTTACGGATTCCACTCGTGTTCAACAATCAGTCCCAAATTCATACCATGTTCCAGTTTTGGAGAGATGATGAGCCTTGTTTTAGATCTGTTAGTCAGAAATGAGAATTACATCTCTTCGAAACTGGCAATTGAGAAGTGTACTATTCATGTTCATAATGTGCCTACATGTTGAGACAGACGATCATGGTCGAAAACCCTAAACACTTCAGTTAATTTTCATTAAAAATGCAATTTTTGCTTCACTATGTATGTTTATTCTAATTTTGTTTTCTTGTGCGCATAAATGATGCAGACAAAATTAATGTTATTATTTATTGATGCGAAAGAAAAACTGCAAAATATAATATTACTAACTTACTTTATATTATGAATCAGAACTTTTAATAAATTATATATATATCTAAGTAATCTCAAGTAAAGTCATATTCTTTACAAATAGTTCGAGTAACAAAGTTAACCTTATCATCAAAATGTAAAACATATATATAGTACTATATTGTACATAGAAAAAAACTGTTAAACACACTAAGACTAAGTATTGGAAATTACTTTGTATTAATTATCTATCATAAATTCATTAAATTAATTTATTTTTATCTGATAAGGATAATTTTGACTAAAAAAAAGATTTTTGTTTCCATAAATAGTAAATATCCAGATTAGTTTCATTAACATAATATAGAAACACAATATTACACGTGGAAAACCCATTAAACACGGACTAAAAAGGTATTTTTCAGTATTAAATATCGATTGTAACTTCTTTAAAAATTATATATGACTAATAAGAATGTCATAAATAAACTTTTGTATTTTCTACTACTAATAAATATTAAAAATTTTAATTCCATCATCAAATAAAAAAAAATGTTGGAAGTAGGAGAAAACTGTCAAACTTATGACTAAAAAAGTAAAAATTACTTTAAAATAATTAATTATCATGAGTTTTATTTAGATCTCTCTAATCTTAATAACCTTCATCATGCACTTTGTTGTTACTCTACATCCTTTAAATTTAGATAATAAAGCAAAAGAAAAGAGTCAAAAGACTCTCTGCACTCCGCTAAGGCGCTAACTTCTCTCATATGCCTGGAATAGATCCTCGTTCATTGGGGCAATGATAAATTCATTCACCACACCTCTTTTACTTACCTTTCTCTTGATTCATTTACTCTTACCTTCATCATGCACTTTGTTGTCACTCTACATCCTTTCTAATCTCATACCTACGGTAGGGAAAGGTTCTATCAAAATAGCAATCATCTACAATACTTCTAATCTTAATCTTAATCTTAATCTTAATCTTAATCTTGTTTGTAAATTTGAGAGTTTCTTGATCTTGTTAATCGAGACAATATTGCAAAAAGTAAGATAATGAAGCCGATTAACAAGAAAGTTAGTCATTATGTCGGTTAATCATAAGATGTTAAAAAAACGAAAGCACTAACGTGAGTGTATATTAGAAACGGTGTAGCTTAAACTCATTCACATTATCTCTAAGATGTTAAGTAAGATTCACGGTTGATGATATTTCTTTTTTTCTTCAATAATTCAGTTCAGAGTAAATTCTAAATCTACGAAGGGGTCATATATTTTTACGCGAAATGAGAACCACTTTTTTTACTAGCAAGTAGCATCATATATAATGCCTTTATAGAAAGAATCATAATATTTCATTTTGCTTAATTCTTTTAGCTAAATACATAAGTAATAAAATATCAAAAAGATAAGATAACTTGATTTTCCTTTTTCTGACTATTTCTATTATTATTGTTACCATTACTTATCTCTAAAAAGGAAAGAAATCTTATCATTTCGTAAAAAATAGTAAACATCAAAACCAATTTCATTACAAAAATGTAACACACACTATTAACTATGAAAACTTGTCAAATACAGTACGATTAAAAATTACTTTACATTATAAATTATCGATATTAAATTTACTGAAATTAGTTATATCTTTTAATTGGGTTAGTCAATTATCAATTTTAATTACTAGGATTAATTAATAAAACACTAATGTTATCACCAAAATTAAAACACAATATTATACGTGGAAAAATATCAATCATAGTATAAATAAAAGTTACTTTACAGTATTAGATGTCGACACTAAATTTATTGAAAATTATATATATTTAAATTTAAAAAATAGATATCATTCATATTCAAGAAATTGCCTCAAATCCATATACCATGTTCTGGTTTTAGAGAGATGATGAGTCTTGTTTCAGATATATATTGTCGGAAATGAGAATTACATCTCTTCGAAACTGGCAGTTGAGAAGTCTATTGTTCATGTTCACAATGTGCCTAATTGTCGAGATAGACAATCATCCATGGTCGAAAACCCTAAATGCTTATGTTAGTTTCCATTAAAAATGAAATTTTTGTTTTACTAGATATGTATATTCTAATGTTTTCTCATTTGTGCATATATAGATGATGTCGAATAAAATTAATATTATTATTAAAATATATCGTTGTGAAAGAAAAACTGCAAAATATTACACTACTGAATTACTTTACATTATTAAATATTGATTCTATTTTTTTTTTTAAATTATATATATCTAAGTAATCTCAAATAAAGTAGTATTCTCTATAAATAGACAAAGTATCAAAGTTAATTTTATTGTCAAAATGTAAAACATATATAGTATTATATTGTACCATAGGAAAAAAACTATTAAACACACAACGAGTAAAAATGGAAGTTATTTTATATTATTAAATATCGATCATAACTTCATTAAAAATATTTATTTTATCCGAGAAAGATAATTTTAATTAAGAAAATATTTTAATTTCCACGAATGGTAAGTATCCAGATTAATTTCATTAACAAAATATAGAAATACAATATTACACGTGGAAAAACCGTTAAACACGGACTAAAAAGTATTTTTTAGTATTAAATATCCATCATAACTTCTTTAAAAAAAGTATTTCTAACTAATAGGAATATCATAAAGAAATTTTTTGTATTTTCTACAACTAATAAATATTAAAATTTAATACCATCATCAAATTAAAAATTACTAAAAAAGTAAAAATTACTTTAAAATTTATGACTAAAAAAGTAAAAATTACTTTAAAATAATTAATTATCATGACTTTTATTTAGATCACTCTAGTCTAATCTTAAAGAAACAGTACCGGAGGTTGGGGTTTTGTCTAGCGTCACCGATCCACGAGAGTATCGAACACGAAATCTGAACCGTTCAACATATCCGACGTGGCAATTAACTGTATTTAAAATCCGGTTTTGCGTCCGAATCCCTTATAGAAATCGGAGCGTTGGTCTCTTTTTTTATATTCTGATTCGAAAAAAAAAGAAAAAAAAAAAAAAAAAAAAAAAAAAAAAAAAAAGCTCAGTGCTTTGAGAGCCTTTGGATAGAGAGAGAGAGCAGAGCGAGGTAAAATTCCAAAGTCTCCTCCTTTTCGTGTCTATTTGAACACTGTGAGCTTGTTTTGTTTGTTTTTGCTGTTTAATCTTTCGTTTATATTCGCATGTTAGGGTTTTTTTGTTTTTTTTTGGTTGTTGTCTTGCTCCTTGAAGCCGCGTTTTTTAGGGTTTGTGTTTTGCGTTCTTTTTGATTTGTGGATTTTGTGTTTGTTTAGTTGAGAAACATACGAATTTTGAGGTTTCGAGAGAGACTAATCTATATGAGCTCTTGGATTCTTCTTGAGTTACACATCGTGGTTGGTTGTGGTTTGGATCTAAATCTATGGTTTTTTCTTCCCAGAAAAGTTTACAAATTGAGGAAAATTTTTGGTTTTTAGCTTTGGACTGAATCATTAAGAACTTGCTTTGATGTCTATATTATATAAAAATTGGATCTTTTTCTTCATTCCATTCCTCCTTGATAGTGCCTGTTGAAGTTTTATGTAGTTGTATGTTGCTATGAGTTTGTTCCTTCTTTGAATTCTCTTGTTATTCTTGCACATTGAGTTTCTTTGCTGGTGGAACTTGGTTTGGGTTATGTAACCCTTCTTTGGCGTGACTTTTGTTTTATGAATATCTGAAATTGTGTCAAGAGATATTATACAATCTGCCCCTATTGTGTAAGTTTTTAACACTAAGCTTGTATTTTCCACAGCGTGTTTCTGGCTTTAAGATCTGCTGTACATTGGGTTAGCAATGGGGGAAGAAGATACAAAAGTCTCTGTGGAGCCAACAGCAAATGGGACTAGTTCTCTTCAGAAGACATCAGATGCAATCAGTGGAAAAGAAGTGCAGGAGAAAGCTAGTGGCAAGGAAACACAGGAAGATAAGAAAGCTGAGGATATTGGTCCTCAGAAAATGGAGATAGATGATGACATTAAGCAACATGAAGGAAAAAGTGAGACGGAAGATAAAGAGGTGGAGGTTACAGAAAAAGAAGAGAAAGCTGAGACTGAAAAATCACAAGAGAAAGATGTCAACGGAGATAAGGAACCAGTGGAGACGGCTAAGAAGGACGAAGACAAGGAACAACCAGAAGATGATAAAATGGATGAAGACACAGATGACAAAAAGTTGAAAGCTGATGATGGTGTTTCTGGAGGTGCCACTGAGGAGGATATTGTAATGAAGGAAAATGTGGAGTCTGATGGCAAGAAAGATATAAAAGACAACGAAAATCAAAATATGAAGATAGATACAACAGAAGGAGACCAAGAGAAAACTGAGAAAGAATCTAAGGAGGAGAAACTAGAAGGAGGGCAAGTGAATGGAAACGAACAAGGGGGGAATAAGGGAGACATCAAAGAGGAAGAAAAGCTGGTCAGTGGAGACAAGGGGGCCGATGTCAATGAGGATGAAAAGGTGGATAATGTGGATGAAAATAACAAAAAAGAGGCATCGAAGGAAAATAATGAGGGGAAAGAGGGGAAAGAGGAGGAAACAAATAAAGGAGAGGAAGTGAAGGAAGCAAACAAAGAAGAAGAAGAAGTGGAGGCAGACACTGAAGTCGATGTGCCAAACGTGAAAGACAATAAAACAGAGAGTAAGGACGAGAATGAAAATAAAAATGAAGATAAAGAGGATGAGAAGGAAGATGGAAAAGAAGAGAGCATGGATGATAAGGAAGATGAAAAAGAAGAGAGTAATGATGATAAGGAAGACAAAATTGAAGATATCAAGAAGTCTAACAAGCGAGGGAAAGGGAAGACTGAGAAAGCTCGTGGAAAGACAAAGAGTGAGGAAGAAACGAAGGACATAGAACCTAGGACTCCTTTCTCTGATCGCCCTGTTCGTGAGCGAAAATCTGTTGAAAGGCTTGTTGCAGTAATTGATAAAGATTCTTCAAGGGAATTTCATGTTGAAAAGGTTTGCAAATAGTTTCCTTTGTTTGGTTTGTATGTTGTGTTTTATTGTTAGATCTGATTATAATTTGCTTTTGGACAATACAGGGAAAAGGGACACCTCTCAAAGATATCCCCAATGGTATGTTCATATTCTAAATATATATCTTTGAACAGTCTTTTCAGCTTTAGCTTCTCTAAGGATTTGCTTGAGCACATAGTCCTTTTACTATTACTGTAGTGCTCTATCTGACTGCTTAGGCTTGCTTTTTCTTATCTCTAGATTTTTGTTTTTTTCTGGCTTTGTCACTCCTTTTTTTGTGAGATGTTTTTCTTTTGGTTTTGGTGACTAGATTTTCTCATCTGCACTTGATATGAAGTTGATAACAAGATATTTTTCTCTGCAGTTGCTTACAAGATATCAAGGAAGAAGTCTGATGAAGTTTTCAAGCAGATACACCAAATTCTATTCGGTGGGAGGAGAGGAAAAGTGAGCATCTCTTTCATATTTAGCCACTCCATTAGATATTTAAAGTTTTTGTGGTATCCTTAAAATTACAGAGAGTCTGCTAATCATGTTTATATGTGGCTCGATTTTCTTGCTTTGACAGGCTACTCAGGTCAAGACGAACATATTGCGCTTTTCTGGTTATAAATGGCAAGGAGATGAGGTATGCGAGACAACACATTTATTGTTCTACATAAGCTCTTGTCATATTTCTTACATAAATTTCTCAAATGATATTTGGCAGGAAAAGGCAAAATTGAAAGTAAAAGAGAAGCTTGACAAAAACAACAAAGATAAATTGCTGGAGTTTTGTGAAATATTTGACATATCAGTTGCTAAGGCTACAGCTAAGAAGGTTATTATGGCTACTCATTTCATTTCTAAGTTTCGTTTTTTGGAGCTTCTTTTACTGTCATGATTGAATGAGCATCATGTTAATGGTCAAGTCCTCTTTATTTTTCCCATGTAATCAACTTGGCAACTGACTGTTTGGTACTTTTCCTCCAATGTAGGAAGACATTGTTACGAAGCTGCTTGAGTTTTTGGAGAAACCTCATGCGACAAGTGATGTTCTTCTTAATGAGAAAGACAAGGTTACTTTGGTGTTGAAACCCTTTCCGTTCGGCAGTTGAGCCTAAACATTTATTCTGCATACTAAAACTTTTTTTTTTCCTACTGAAAAGGGTGTGAAGCGCAAAAGAACTCCTAAGAAAAGTTCACCTGCAGCTGGAAACTCATCTTCCAAACGATCAGCAAAGGTATCAGGCAATAGCTTAAAACTGGAGGTTTAAATCCTTGTGTTAGAAACTGTGGACTGTGGAAAGAATCTTTGTATTGGTTGATGCATGTGTAGCTGTTTTTCATTTCCCTGTGTTCTTGTGTCTAGTCCAAGTACCGAAAATCTGATTAGTTTTTTTGTGTTCTTTACAGAGCCAAAAAAAGACCGAGGAAGCAACAAGGACTAAGAAAAAGAGTTTACCTCATTCTGATGATGAGTCTGAAGAAGAGAAAGAGGAAGAAGAAGAAGAAGAGAAAGAGCAGGAGGTAGAGGAGGAAGATGAAGTTAAAGATGAGGAGGAGAATGAAAATGGGATTCCTGATAAATCTGAGGACGAGGCGCCTCAGCCTTCTGAAAGTGAGGACAAAGTTGAATCTGAGGAGGAGTCAGAGGAAGAAACTCAAAAGAAGAAACGTGTTTCTAGGACTCCATCTAAAAAGAAAGAATCATCAGGGAAATCGAGAAGCAAGAAAACTGCAGTCTCTGCGAAATCCAGTCCACCAAAGAAAGCTACTCAGAAGCGCTCAGGAGGTAAAAGGAAAAAGAGTGATGACGACAGTGATACAAGTCCAAAGGCATCCTCAAAGAGGAAGAAGACTGAGAAACCAGCGAAGGAGCAGTCCTCGGCGCCTTCAAAATCTGCATCAAAAGAGAAACCAGGTTTGGTCATACCATGCTTTCTAAATCTCTCATTATTAATAAAGCATATATGAGTACATGATTAGTCAGAAGCTTGAGAAATCTTAATGCTTGATTAGTCAGAAGCTTGAGAAATCTTAATGCGTGGTCTTATACTGCAGAAGTTAAACCGATATTTTACAGCCTCTTAGTTTTTGTCTGACACTGTTTTATCCCGTGTTTGTCATTCTTTTTTATCTGCTAATAGGCAAAAGAGGTGGAAAAGGGAAAGACAAAACCAAGGAGCCTAGTGATGAAGAGTTGAAAAATGCAATTATTGATATCTTGAAAGGGGTCGACTTCAACACAGTGAGGATTTTAAACCATGAAAAATCTGTTTCATGAAATTATAGTAATTGAGTTTAGAAGATATCTAATTAATGCTTTCATTTTCTGACAGGCTACATTCACTGACATCCTCAAGCGACTTGGTAAATACCAGATGGGATTGTTTCCTGGCAGTTGTTTTCTTCACTGATGGTCTTGCTTATTCTTGCTGGTTTGTTTGATTAAAGTGCATTGTTTTCACCTGTCTTTCAGATAAAAAGTTCAAAATCGATCTCACCTCAAGAAAATCATCTATTAAGCTGATGATCCAAGATGAGCTCAAAAAGCTAGCAGAAGAGGCCGATAATGAGGAAGGAGAAGAAGAGGATGCCGAGAATGAGGAGGAAGAAGAAGATAAAGTGAAAGAGAAAGCTGGAGGATCTGGTGGTGCAGAGGAGGTTAAAGCCTGATCACAAAGCACATAAATCTAGTCTAGCTGCTATTTTAACCGCATCTCTCTCTCCTCCATTGCCTATCTTCAGTCATTAGGCAAATATATCAGAGAATGTAATATGTTGGTTGTTTTTTGGTCTTGAATTGTGGTTTTTTTTTGTATAACTTATGGTAGAGTCAGAGAGAGAGGAAGACCAGAAGTTAGATGTTATCAGATAAGCAGCTTTGTTTGTGTATACAATTAAAACATAAGCACCTTTAGCATTCATGGCCCATTTAAACACCCTTTTGATTTTTGGGTTACCTTCTAAAGACATTTGTTAACTTCCCTCGATTCTTTAATACTTTGACTATCTCGCTTGATTAAAGAGTAAGGGAGGCCATTGATGCTGATATTAATGATTTTTTTTTTTTCAATCATTCTAAACCAAGCTCGAGTATGTAAACTTGTGATAGATTGCCTAGAAAGAAGGTCCCAAAAGAATAATTTATCCAAACAAACATGAACATAAAGAGAGCATGCATACTCAAAAGAAACCTATTCTAATGAAATTAAGCAATATCTAAAGAGCACAACAGAACAAGGAAGAACCAACTTGGCCAGTGCTAATGAAGAAAATAGGATCTGTATGTCATTGATGAGGATGTGTTAATAGCTCTACACAAACTTCCACAAAAAAGAACATGAACATGGAGAAATATGACTTTCTATTATGTACAAACTTGAACAAGGAGCTGCCAGATTCCCTCTACTACAACAACACAAAAGAATGATCTACTACATCACTTTTGGAAATCACAACAACACAATCCCAAAGGATGCACATCTCTGATGATCCTAAGGCAGATGAAGGGCTTACAATATGATAGATACATACAATACAGCCCAAATGGCTAAAACATGGAGAAACAAGATCAGTAACACTGGCCAGGCTAACTATTTTGGCTGTAACTAATACAACTACAGAACAACAAATTCAGAAACAGTTAAAATAAGAACATCTAAACACAAATGGATGGAAACCCGAAAGGCCAAAACATCACCACAACACACTGGTCTTTAGAAGTTTCACATAACAATGGCAAAAGGTAAGGTGTCTAATAACTTAAAGAAGGCAAACGTTTGCCAAGTTTCTTTCCACTTCTAGGTAACTAAGCTGAGTTGAAGAAGAGATTTCACCAGTGAGAGACTTCTTTCTGTGACAAGAGTCTGCCTTTCCCTGAGGTCTTCTTTCTTCATCCTTTTCTTCCTTTTCTTCCATTATAGTTTCGCAGGAGCTCTCAAAAGTCAATCTACCCATAACGTTATACATATAAGAAGACAGCAGAAACCTTAGTCAGCAAAGAGAACAAAGTATAAACCATTGATCTACTTGAGTATACATTACAGTTTAGACAATGAGACAACGATATGTCCTTCAAGACAGCTAACTATTAGTCAGAAAAACTTAAAGCAAAACATCAAAAAGAATGGTAGAATTTACGATACAAAGGAACGCAAGATACCATTAGAATCAACTACTTACTTTTATCCGAGAATTATTCAGTAGTAAGCCGCCTTCTTTTCCCATAATCAGCATCCCTTGATCTTGAGCGATGGTTATCCTCCCGAGACAACCGTGATTTGCTGTGTCCTCTGGATGACCGACCTCTGTTCCACTCATCATCATGTTCAGGTTCGTCCCTGTGTCTAGTACGATGATCACCACCGTATCGTTGTGACGATCCCTCTCTATGACGATCCCTCTCCCTGTCCCTTTCTCTGTCACGTTCACGTTCTCGCTCACGATCTCTGGAGCGTTCACGATCCTTATGATGATGTTCCCTCTCACGCTCACGACCAGTGTCTCTATCATCACGGTGCCTTCTCTCTGGCATCTCATAACCATGACCAACATCTTTCTCCCTTGGTATGTCCCTTTCATAACCAGCATCTTTATCCTCACGAATCCTTCTATCAGATGAACCAGACCATTCCCTTTCTGAAGCTCTTTCTTTATCTTTCACAGGATTTGGACGACCTCTATCGTGATTAACCTCTCCATACTGATGATCAGATGCAGCTTCCTCTCCATAACTCGATTCCGCAGCTCTTCCACCACCCAAATCTTCACCACTAGCCCATCCTCCACTATTAGGATCCCACATTCCCATATTATGCCCTCCATCAACACCACCATTAGGCATCATTCCCATTCCATTCATCGGCATCCCTCGTCCAAAAAACGCTGGATTCACATGAGGTGCCACTCCAGGTAAACCAACTCCTCCTACAGGAGGGAAAGAAGATAAAAGCCCAGGAAACGGTGGACCTGGAGCCCCAGGGAATCCTCCATAGCCTCCCATTCTGGCCATAGGTCCACCAAAAGCTTGTTCAAACCCTTGCCCCATCATTGGTTGATGCATCATATTCATAGGAGGCCCTGTACCCATGCCCTGACCAAAAGCACCATTACTTATCAAACCTCTTGCCATCCCGTTAGGCCTATTCCTCATTGGACCACCAGGTCCTCTACCACCCGGAGCATTGCCTCTACCCCAATTACCTCTACCAAATCCTCTATTTTCCCCACCTTGGAAATTCCCGCCAATAGCGGCGTTGTTGTTGGCAACGACAGGTTTACTCGGAGGATCAGCAGGCCCTCCTCTCTTAGCTTGTGCAATTACAGATTGTGCCTGTTGGGTCCTATTCACCTGTGCCTCTCCCATTCTCTTAACAGAATACGGAGACGCATACTCAACAACACAAGGCCTGCCGTTGAATGCATAACCGTTCAACCCGTCTTTGCAAGCTGTAGCTGCCATAGGATCAAAGAACTCTACTTGACAATACCCTTTCGACTTCCCACTAGCTTTCTCATCAAAGAACTTAACCTCCTTCACAGCACCATACTTGCACAACTCTGCCTCAAGCTCAGCATCAGTTGTCCACCAATGCAAATCCCCAACGAAAAGAAAAGTCCCATTGCCTCCTCCACCAGTTCCCCCGCCAATAACACCAGGCATAGCTATATTACCTCCGTTCCCAACCATGCTAATACCAGGTCCAGGAAGAGTCCCACCATTAACATGACCCATCACAGGTCTCATCAAATTCTCGTTATTTCCTAACACATGTGGTGGTGGCGGCAAGAGACCCTGAGCAATGTTATTTCCTCTAGGAACCTCAAGATCAGTTGCCCGAGTAGCAGCTGGCCCTAACTCAACTCTAAGCCCTCCTCCAGTACCAGCACCAATTCCATCAGGAATCTCCTGGCTAACATCGCTTACCTTAACCTCTTGAGCTCCATATCCACTAGAAGCGACTACCACATCAGTACCACCACTTCCTCCTCCTGCTTCTCCTTCTCCTTCTTTAACAACGCTCTCACCAACCAAACCCGGTATCGAAACCTCAGCTTCGGGCGTACCCAAACCCGGTTCAACCCTATCTTCCCCATCGATACCAACCTTCGCCTTATCCTCGTCGTTTCTAGATCCCGCTTCGTCGCTCTTTTTCACAGACTGAAGAAACCCTTCTCCAACATTAACGTCGTTGTAAAGATCCTCATAATCATCATCCTCTTCTTCCGCCATAAACCCGTCGTCAGCTACGGCAGATATCGCCTCGTTTTGATGGAATTGATCCATCTGATCTCTCCCATCTCCCTCATCCATCTTTAAACTCTCTCTCTCTCTCTCTCTCTCTCTCTCTCTTTCCAGGTGATGTTAAAAGAAAGCTCCTTTCTTTTTCCGATTCTCAAATCAGAATACCCACAAGCTTTACGCTCTCACTCGAAACATGAACAATCTCAAGAAGACGAGACTTTTGTCCCCCGGAAGCAAGAAACGGAGAGAGGCTTAGAAACCCTAATCCGGCAGATTTGTGAATTTTTCTTATTATTTATTTTTCTCTTTTTACAATTAAATAAAACATTTTATTTCCTTCTCGATGGAATCCAACTAATTTCTCTATCGTGCACCGTGCGTATTGTAGAGCCCTTTTTAAGCGAAGAGAACACGTGTAAATCCAAAACAAATGGGCTAGCTTTTCTTTTTAATGGGCTTAGTTACAAGACCCAGTATGACTTTCGACAACCTTCCAAACAAACATCACGTATAGTCTGACGACCTTTCCCTTCACTAAACTTCATGTCGTCTTTTAGTAACCGGTTACAACCGGTTTAACGGCTACTTCACTTCCTACAGCCGGTAACTACACAGGCGCCGCGCCACCAACGGTCATAATATCACGATTCACGACGTTTCGTTTATTAGTATTATTTTATTCTCTCTGTTATAAATCCATTAACCAAAACTTGCGAACACTCATTTAACTCAGAACAGAGAATCAAACACACACAACAATTTGGATTGTTGCTTTTCATTACCAGAATCAAAACACAAAACAAGATACACGATGCATCGCTTCGTTGTAATTCCTATTTTTGTCTTTTTAATTTCTGTTTATGGTAATGTACAAGCGGAGAATGCACCCGCTCAGTCTCCGAGACTCGCCGTGAAACAACATCCTCCGTCAAAATCTCATCGCTTTATATCTCCGACGAAGTCTCCTTCCCATACGCCTACTTTACATCCTCCCGTAATACAAAACTCTCCAGAGGCGCAATCTCCGACGAAGCAAAGTTTGCCTATGCAGACTCCGGAGAAATCCCCTGTTTTTACTCCGACGACTTCCCCTTCTCAGACCACCGCTCCGTCTCCATCGAAATCCCCAGTTTTTACTCCGGCGACGTCCCCTGTCTCTTCTCGAACCATTGCGACTCCTTTGAGATCCCCTGTTTCATCTCCGGCGACTTCCCCTGTTACATCTCGAACCATTGCGACTCCTTCGAGATCCCCTGTTTCATCTCCGGCGACTTCCCCTGTTACATCTCGAACCATTTCGTCTCCTTTGAAATCTCCTGTTTTATCTCCAGCGACTTCCCCTGTTACATCTCGAACCATTTCGACTCCTTTGAAATCCCCTGTTTTATCTCCGGCGACTTCCCCTGTTTCCACTCCGACTACCGCCACGGCTCCTGTCTCAACTCCCGCAACCTCCCCTCTTTCCCCTCCCGCTACTATTCCAGTGAAGTCTCCAATCTCCCCTCCGACGATTAGTCCCACCACCTCGTTTGTATCTTCCGCCACCGCACCATCAAACCAACCACCAGTCTCAGCCGATGCTCCAGAGACTTCAGCAACACCGCCTGTAACAATCCCTGGTATTCCATCAACACCAGCGAATACGCCGGATATATTTCCTTACGGGCGAGGTCCGGTAAATAGTTCTGCACCGGCGACGGCAAACTTGGCGCCAGAAACTGCTGAAGTTCCCGCAGGAGCCAAGTCGGCTTCTAAATCCATTCAACACGATCTGCTATGCACATTGCTCATCGTAGGAGCCACTTTGGTTCTAACGTAGTAAATTTTTTGTCAGACTGTAACTCTAGTTAGGGAAATTTATATGCTTGTTGTTTTGTATTGACAATTATTGTAGTAGTTCATTGATATCAGTAGAGCCATATATATGGAGTATAATTTTTCCATAAAATTTAATTTTCTTATTCCATTAGAAAATTATGAAAAACCCAAACTAATAGAGAAACTTGAATTACAAAAGTTCATCAAGCACTTGGAATAATCCAGCCAACGTTTAAAAGAAAGTAACAAGATGACATGTCTCACATAGGATGTTTACTTGAATCCTCCAAGTCATTATTTTGTGCAAACCGGAATGGATACTCTGGAAACTGCTTCATGTCGTTGAACATACTGTTTCCTAAACCCCATTGTATTGGCTCCATGTAAGCTGTCCTCTGCACCAGCGGACCGTATGGACTATCTGAACAACTCCCGTAAAAGAATGTTTGCCCGTTAGTTATCATCGGCTCTGCTCCATGTGAGAAGGAAGGTACTTCTGTCTTAGTTGAGGTAACTTGGTTATTGAAAGGGAAAAAAGAGAACTCGTTGTGCTCCATAGTAGGCATCGGAAACAACTGAAACTGTTCAAGACATTGCTGATTGTAACCGGATAAACCAAGTTGCTCTTGAGACCAAGAAGTACTGTCAGGAAATGTTTGATTCTTATTCGTAGCCTCTTGAATCTTGTTTTCCACAGCCATGAAAACCGCGTAGAGTTCGTTTAAAGAACATTTGTCGAGCTGCTTGTCCCATGGTTGATACTTGGTCGCTGTCTTCGAATTCTCCACCTTGGTGTTGTTTTTCTCCAAGCATTCTTGCACGGTGTAAGTCTTGGTGCAGCTGCTTGACGCAATGTCCCTATACTTGGTTATGATTTCACGGACTTTGCTCTCATCCTTTGGCCATAACTCGGGCTCAGCGACCATCTCGTCCCCTGCTCTGCTCGGGCCGTATACAACGAGACAAGTGTCCACGCCGCAGAGTGTTGAGAACTCACTGGCTTTCTTATACAAACATGCTTTCCTCTTCTTGTAAGTCGTTATCCTCGTTTTCTCGTTCGGTATCTTCTCCATCTTTACCATTTTTCGACCCATCCAGTTACCTTGGTTTTAATCTATAGCCAAAAAAAAGGAATAAAAACAACAACAGCTCATAATCATGTAAATTGAAATACTAATATACATATCATCATTCACCAAAATATACAAAAATTGTAAACATTTGCAACGAAAGCACTAGAGTACAAGAATAGTAGCATTTTGTCGTCAATTATAAATTTTAACTCATAGCTTTTAGATTTCAAATTATTAACATTTCATATAGCAGTGTCGGACTTACATGTGTAGTTTGTGAACAAAGATTCATATCATTTTTTAATTTCGTCAAAATTTTCACTAATAGTCATACATTTGGAACTAATTAACAGTAATAAACTACCACCATGTGAATTGTGAACAAGATAACAGCATATGTGAAGAACGCGGTATAAAAATATGGGCTGTACTACGTGAATCAATCGAAGCCACAGAACAAACAGAGCCCTCAAAACTTTTAGTGCTTAATTCCAAATCCAAATACGCTAAAACACGTATAATAAAGTACAGTTATATGGAAACCACATAGCTATATAAAAGTAAAGTAAATAAAAAATGGTTAAAAGAAACGCATAGAAGTACCTTCTCGAATAGCCCTCTCCACTTTCTGAAGTTTCTTGATTTAACAATGGAGTTCCTCTTTCTGTGTTTATATATATTACACACAAACATAAAGAAAGAATATATGGTTTATTCCCAAATATTGTTTCCGGTCCCTAAATTGCGGTAGCAATGCTGATATCTTATTTCTTTCCATTTGTTCCGAGTAGTATTAAAGAGGATGAGGCTATACAAATCTTTAATTTCCATGTTCACAAAAAGGGATAAGAGTTCAATAAAAAGGTAAATTTTATATAATTATTAGCATGATCAAGAAAGAGGATTCTGATTTTTGTGATTTGGGCGAATTAATTAGTGTCTTTCTTAAATATTCTTTTTTATAAAGACGGTTTAGGTTCTTTAATTCATTTCATGCCGGAGAGAGATAAATCAGCTTCTAAATCCATTCGCTTCGATGTTAAGAAAAGAGACATATCTCGTTTCTTTCACGTATGTATATCCTAGCCATGACCATGTATGTTGCTCATGCTAAAACGTGCAAACAAGAACACAGCCCCAACACTAAAAAGTGAAAAATGTCCCATGCAGTTTTAATTCGATGCAGTAAGTAATTTAAACCACCTACATATATATACGTAAAAGTAATTGTTATACATAATATTTTTTTTTTTTTTTGTTTTTACATGTTTGACACTTTGACTGATCCAAATCCAACCCACATGTTTCCAGGGTACTCAAGACTTGCATACCAAAATTTGACAGTCTTTTTAACTCATTACAAACATTATAGTAATGTTTACACATACATACGTATTCGAATAAATCAGCTACGATAAACATAAGTTTTGCCAACTTGATGAGTACAAGAGTGAAACGTGACATATCGTGGACAGTGGACCCATGATTTTAATTTGATCTACTACTCTATATATATGACAATGCATCCGAAAATAATTGTACCTGTGAAGACATTTTCCGATTACCAAAAAAGCCCCAAAACACACCACAATTGGTAAGCAATGTTTGATGATTGCTAGTAGCATGGGATAATGTTGTAATGGATAATTTTTACAATGCTCTTATCCACTTAAGGGTCAAGATGTTTCCACGTCAGAAAATTTGTAAATTCAATATATAGTTTTTTTTCTTCTTCCTTTCTTAAAAGCCTATAGTCAATAAATTTACGATTATAATAAAACTTTTACCATCTTTTGAGTATGTGTGTATATGCATGCTAGTCAAGTCCTCATATTTTGATCATACCCAAAAAAAAGTCCTCATACAATTTTGTTTCAATTCAATGTTATTTAATACTATTTACTTATGGTAATTTTACTGCGGATAACCTATAATTTATTTATAGCCACGTGGTGTCTAATTAAGGAGTACAAATCAAAGTAAAATACTAATGGGGTGGTGCACAAAAAAAAAAAAAAAAAAATACTAATGGGGTACAAATCATAAGTAAAATACTAATGGGGTCAATTACAAAAGCTTTGGAAAACAAATTCACAAAGGAAGGCAGTTAAAGAAAAGTAGAGGGGTCAAAGATGAATTATGAAAAGTTAATATTTTTCTTCATTTATATAAAGAGCCCCAAATAAATCTTGTGTCGTTAAAAAAAAAAAAGAGAAATAAAAATTTTGCGTTTTGAGTACTCCATCTCCGTCTCTTTTTCCTCCGCATCTAAAACCATCTGAGAAATATCTCCGACGAAGGAGAAGAAGAAGAAGAAGAAGAAGACGAAAATGGCGGAGACTGGAGTTATTGGATGTGGCTGTCGCGGAGTATCCGGCCGCAATTTCTTCCATCCCGGAGGATTTTCTTTGAAATCTTGTTTCCTCGAGCAGAGAATGAAGCGTAATCGTAACTTTTTCCGTAGCGTTTCTATGATTCCTCCTTTCAAACGCGGCCGTTTCATCACTAAGCTCCGTTCCGTCAACGGAAACAGCCGAATCTTTAGGTAATTTGTTTCTCTCTCTTTTCTCTCTCACTCGGTCGCTGCTAAATTCAAGGAAAATGGAAGCGATTAGAACCGTGGACGATTCTTTACTGGAATCAGTTTGGGGAAGAAACTAGTTGTTCGCGAGTAGGATTGGATTGGATTTTTTTGAGTGATTCGTTAATCGATTTTTTAGTTGTTGTTGATGAACATGAATAATAGCATGGATGCTAGAGAGAAATCACGATCGTTTGTATTGGTATCATCAAGGCACAAGAGAGTTCCAGTTTTCGTGATGATGCCGATTGATACATTTGGAATTGATGATTCTGGGTGCCCAAAGATTAAAAGGTTATGTTTCTTTATATTACCTTACATGGTATGAAATATAGTAGTATTCCATTTTCAGAACGATACGAGTGTAGTTTCTTCTTTTGGTTCCTTATTTATTTTTCATTCTCTTGATGACAATCAGGTAATGAATTTTTCTATCTGTTTTTTTGTTTCAGGCTCAAGGCTTTAACTGTTTCTCTCAAGGCACTCAAGTTAGCTGGCGTTCATGGAATCGCAGTGGAGGTTTGGTGGGGGATCGTAGAGCGTTTCTGTCCTCTTGAGTTTAAATGGTCACTGTATGAAGAGCTCTTTAGGCTGATTTCTGAGGCAGGGTTGAAGTTACATGTTTCTCTTTGTTTTCACTCAAATATGCACTTGTTTGGTGGGAAAGGAGGTATCAGTCTTCCACTCTGGATCCGAGAGGTTTGTATTGTTAGAATTAAAGGTATTTTAGTTATTTGTCTGCTGTTAACATAGCAAAGGTTGTCTGAGTCGGATTTTACTTCTTTCTTTGAATATTCCTGAGGTTGAGAACTGATAGCTGTCTTTTTTTTTTATGGTGAAAGTTATGGAGAATCTTGATTTCTGTTACATAATCACGGATGCTTACTTGATTATATTGGCGCTGGGATTGCTTTCCGTTGTTAAGAATTTGTACATCTGCTTGTTGCATTAGTAATATACTAATATAGTTTCACTCAGTAGCTTTTCCTTTGATAATTTCCAGATTGGAGACGTCAATAAGGATATATACTATCGAGATAAAAATGGATTTTCCAACAATGACTATCTCACACTTGGAGTCGATCAACTTCCTTTGTTCGGTGGCCGTACTGCTGTCCAATGCTATGAGGACTTTATGCTCAGTTTTTCTACAAAATTTGAAGCGTATATTGGGAATGTGATTGAAGAAATAAGTGTAGGTCTTGGTCCATCGGGAGAGCTTAGGTACTTCTTATTTTCTGTGGACTACCTTACATAAGCCACAATAGCTATAAGAGAAGTTTCTGACATGGAATCTCTGGCAGATATCCTGCACATCCTTCTGGAGATGGGAGATGGAAATTCCCTGGAATTGGTGAATTCCAATGTCATGACAAGTACATGTGAGTGACTCTTTATTCAAAAATATTATTTGCCTGTGCGAAATACACTTACAGATTGCGAACTATACTACTTGGTTTAGGATGGAAGATTTGATGGCAGTGGCATCCCAAGAAGGCAAACCTCAATGGGGAGGCAGAGATCCTCCAGATACTGGCTGCTATAACAGCTTTCCCTCTGGTGTTCCCTTTTTTGAGGAGGGCAATGATAGCTTTCTCTCTGACTATGGTCGTTTCTTTCTAGTATGTTCTCATATCATATTTTGGCAATTCTGTTATCATATCCGCATTATTATGATCTTGAGTATTGTTCAGCAAAAGTGGCTAGTAGGTTGGATTATAAATAACAGCTGTTTTTCATTTATAGGAATGGTACAGTGGGAAGTTGATTTGTCATGCTGATGCTATTCTTGCAAAGGCAGCCGATGTTTTGCGGAGACGTCAGGAAGAAGAGAAAAGCTCTGTAATGCTGGTTGCAAAAATTGGTGGAATATATTGGTGGTATAAGACATCTTCACATCCTGCTGAACTAACTGCAGGTTATTACAATACTGCCCTCAGGGATGGTTATGACCCTGTAGCTTCTGTCTTGTCTCGCCATGGTGCTGCTCTGCATATCCCGTAAGAACCTTCTTCTTAAGGTTTCTTTTACTAATTACATAATTCATCGAAGCTGCATGGTTCTGTGTTGCTGACGGGATGAATCTCTCATATCTTTTCCAGCTGTTTAGATATGGCAGACAGTGAAACACCTGAGAAATATCTTTGCAGCCCTGAAGGATTGCGTAGACAGGTACTTTCTTTCGTTTAACTTTTGATCTAGAATCCAATTATGTTCAATTGTTGATGTGAAGATTTATGTATGTTCCTTGTAGTTAGACCGTTCAGTGTTGTAGCACTATTTACTTCCATTGATACACTCCAAACTGGTCTAGTTTCTCTGTTATATCTATGCTGCAATATTAGCTTCTCCTGATTGAGACAATCAACATGGACTGATCAACATTGTCACTTTTTTCTGCTAGATACACGATGTTTCGAAGAAGTGGACACTACATGTGACTGGCAGAAACACAAGCGAAAGAT
Source organism: Camelina sativa (assembly GCF_030686135.1). Taxonomy (NCBI): domain Eukaryota; kingdom Viridiplantae; phylum Streptophyta; class Magnoliopsida; order Brassicales; family Brassicaceae; genus Camelina; species Camelina sativa. The sequence goes on from NC_141881.1 coordinate 24,865,243, forward strand.
TTGATGAGGTGAGAGATTTGCACATTCTGTAGTCCTTTTACGATGAGGTCAAAGTGTTTGATTATTAACCGTTGATATTTGAATGAATTCTGCTACAGATGGGACTAAGGCAAATACGAGAGAACTGTGTGCAACCGAATGGGGACACTCTAAGATCGTTTACATTTTGCAGAATGAATGAGAAGATCTTTAGGGTCGAGAACTGGAACAACTTTGTCCCTTTCATTAGACAGATGAGTGCAGATATGTAAAAACAGTCACGAGTGTTGTGTTTGTCTTTTGTTACAGAATTGATCTTTCCTCACCATATTGCTTTTTCAGATATGTGATGAGGAGAACTAATCAAAATCAAGAATTGTTATATGATATCTCTCTTTCTATTCTTTATTTGTCAACTTTCTTGTAGGAACCTTTTTCAATGGATCAAAAAGTTACATTGTATGTTTTGATTATCAGAATCAGATCCAATACAGAGAAAGTTACAATCACAGCATATGTGTTACATACAAAACATATAATTTGTTCTTGCATCAAAGGACTTGCCTATCAGCAGCCTCAGCAACAAGGGGCAACCTGGGGGTGAGACCAAACAAGCAAGCAGAGAATCCATATATCAAAGAGACAAGCAAGAAGAGGAAGACAGTGCTGTCCAAACTCATCACCACATCTAAACCAAGCCCATCTTTTGGATTGAAGCTCCTCTCAAGCAAATCCGGAAAAATCAACAGGACATCAAGCACAATCGCCTGCATCGTGTTGAACCTAACGTACCTGCTGAAATTCTGGTTCCTCACGACGACGAAGTAGAGAGTGATGAAGATAAGAAACCCATTGAAAGGGAAGCTCTTGAAAGCCCTGATGGCAGGAAACAAAGGTTGAATGAGAATCTGGAAAGGTTGGTACTGTGTGATGATGAATTTACCATATTGAATCCCATCGAAGAATGGGTAGAAGTAACAGACGGCTGAGATAATCCGATCTGATGCGTCGACGGAATCATCACCCTTGGATTGGAGTACGAGTGTGGCGGCTCTGTCCTTGGAAAGTCTAGATTTTGGGAATTGGGTAGTAGGGTTTAGAGGGAGTAAAGAACGACGACCGGTTAGGGTTAGAGTTCCGGTGAGAGATGGCAATGGAGCAAAAAGCTGAGATATTGCCATTTTGCTCTGTTTCTGTTTCACTTCACACAAACACGAAGAGAGCTAAACACACATCAGGATGAGAGGATAAAATAAACTAAACTCCACGCTGTTTATATGTTTACGCTTTAAAACGTGTGCCGTCCTCTTACCATTTTAACGGACGAAACAAACGCACGATGAGGCAGCCATGTGTGCTGTTTGAAGACACAGAGTCTAAACTACATGACATGTTACCGATTCTTTAAACGGCACGTAGTTGTGTTAAATGAGGTAAACAATTAAATAGCCTCCGTTATTGTTTTTGTTTTATAAAAATCAAATCCACCAGTATAAAACGGCGTAATGTCTTCGTAATGTATTGGACCCAATCCCTTCAATTTTCACCTAATTTAACTTACCTCCGTATTTATTTTGTAGCGCACTTAAATGTCTCTTGCATATATATTTGAACAAATTATAACCATTACGTTGTTCATAGTGAAATTGTTAACCTCTTTTGTAACACACAACAAATATGTCAATTGTATTAACAATTTTCTTGTTTTTCTTAAAGGTTTCTCATGCGTTTGCGTTTGCGTTTGTGGTTCCTAAACCGCCAATTGTAAGGCAACTATCCACATCAGTGCCGTCAAACTCAACAGCTCCTTGCTCAGCAAATGGAAATGTAATCGACGAGTGCTGGAGATGCGACGAGAAGTGGAAGGACAACCGCAGAAACCTCGCGGATTGCGCGGTTGGATTCGGACGCGATGCAATAGGCGGTAGAGCTGGCGAGTACTACACGGTAACTGATTCAGGAGACGACAATCCTCTAAACCCATCTCCAGGTACGCTACGGTACGGTGCAACACAAGATCAACCTCTATGGATTATTTTTGATCGAGACATGGTAATTAAACTAAAACAAGATCTCCAAGTAGCATCGTATAAAACCATTGACGGTAGAGGAAACAACGTGCAAATAGGTTACGGGCCGTGTTTAACTTTATATAAAGTTAGTAATATAATTATAAACAATCTTTATATACACGATTGTGTACCTACTACGTTGGGAGGATACTCGGATGGAGATGGGATCTCGATATTCGAGTCTCGGGATATTTGGATTGATCATTGTACGTTAGAGAGATGTTACGATGGGCTTATTGATGCGGTGAATGGATCCACGGATATAACGATTTCGAATAGTTACATGTTGAATCATAATGAAGTCATGCTTTTGGGTCATAGTGATGAGTTTTCGGGTGATCAGGATATGCGAGTTACGATCGCCTTTAACTATTTTGGTGAAGGACTTGTCCAGAGAATGCCGAGGTAACTAGTACAACAATCTTATCAAATTTATATAAGTTAAAAATACCAATGTATATTTATGTATATAGAAAGTACTGATTGTAAAATTTAATGGAGCTATAATGTGTGTAGGTGCAGGCATGGATATTTTCACATAGTGAATAACATTTATAGGGAGTGGAAGATGTATGCTATTGGTGGAAGTGCTAATCCAACCATCTTTAGCCAAGGAAATGTTTTCATAGCTTCAGATAATCAGTTCACCAAGGAGGTACGTACACGTTCGTGACATGTGCTCCACAAAACTATGAGCGTTTTTAACATAACAATTAGTATAATTTAACCATATCAACTGATTTTTTAAAAATTAATTCAACTGTTTGCTTTAATTATCAACCATATTCAACTGTTCAACTTAATATTAATGTTTCAGAATTGTTATTACCACTTGTTATGGTTTGAGGAGTTTTATTTCAAAATTAATTTGATTTTTATGTGTTTTTTTGTTCCTCGTATGGACTAGTTCTAACCAAAATGTTTACCACTACATACTTCTAAAACTCACATGTCCTCCTATACACAGGTTACAAAGCGAGAGAGTGTAAATGGAGACGATGAATGGATGGAATGGAATTGGAAATCAGAAGGAGATGAAATGGTTAACGGCGCTTTCTTTACACCGTCAGGGAACGAGGATTCTCCAACCTATGCGAAAATGTCGAGTATAGTAGCTCGACCAGCTTCACTTCTCAAGGCCATACATCCATCAGTAGGTGTTCTTAGTTGCGTAACTGACCAACCTTGTTAAAACACAAACATAAGGTTGTGACCAAATTCTAGTATTGTCCCTTCTTCTTTATTTTTTTTACCTTCTTGTTGTGGTTATTATTCTAGCTCATAGGATTTGTATTGAATTCGATTGTCAATTTTTTTACCAAATTCAAAAGTTGGTAAATGTGCGTGTATTAAGTGTTAACACAAGCTATTGGATATGCTATTTTCCACTGTTACAAGGTCTAATCTTCAATGGAGCAAAGCAAAACACTAAGTTGCAGACATATTAGATTATAGGATGGAATGTGACACATCCAAATTAGACTTCCAAGAGAGTATCATTATAGAAGATAAAGAGTATTAAGTTTTCCCCAACACCCATTCGTTACATCATAAACTAAACAAACACGTGAAACAAGAACACACAAAATATATAAACTACCGACTAAATTTAATTCGACAACCAATTTTTAAAATTAAAAAAGAAGAAGAAAAAAAAACTCAATAATTGGGGGGAAATAAATAATCCTCATTTACTTCCCCCAAAAGCCATAAATAAAGATTCACAAAAGAACATAGAAGAAACAAGAAGTGGAACTATAGAAGCCAAGAAGAAGCAAACAAGCAGAGCAAGCTCACCACCAAACCAGCCTTAGCTCCTCCGATGATCCTAACCGCACCAGCATCATCAGCGGTCGCATCATCAGCCTCTCCATCAGGCCCTTCCGCAGGCGAATCCGAGTCACCAAAACCCGACTCATCAGGCGACGGTGCAGCCTTCTTCTTCTTCCCTTTCCCTTTACCTTTAGCTGGTTTTGGAGAATCCGCAACATCACCGTCCTCTGGTGCTGGAGCAGGAGCCGGAGCTTCAACAGCCGAAGCCTTAAAAAGCTCTTTAGGCAACAAAACCTTATCCGTGGCATAAATAGCCAAAGGCTGCTCGTCGATGAGAGTATCAACGATCTTGACAGTGTTGATCCTTGTCTTGAGCGTAACTTTCTCTCCATCGTTCTGTACAGTAAGCTCAAACTTGTTAGCTCCATCTGTGGCAAGTGTGTTCATTGGACCGTTGTTGGATTTGAGCATCGCCATTGAGTAATATGTTGGGACGGCGAGGAAATCGAGGAAAGCTTCTTTCTTTGGAGCTGTCAAGTTCTTGTATTTGGGCAAGAAACCTTTCATTGCGTCATCTCCTGGACAGAACACTGTCATGCCTCCTTCTAAACTCTCCTGTTACAACAATAAACACAAATCCAAAACCCATTATATTTTTCTACCTGATGCATTATGTCAGATATCTCTTCAGATCTTGAAGTTGACTTAATTTAGATAGTGGAGTTTGAAACTTTAGTAGCTACTCTCAATTATAATGGCTAGTGACTAGTGAGTTAGTAGGACAAATTATTGCTACTTTTTCATATTTGAAAAGATGAACCATTTAAAGAAAATATATATAGGTTATAGAATTAGGTTTCATAATTTGAAAATGAATTGGAAAAGTAACCAAATAATGTTGCGATAATTGAGGTAATCAAGACTATGACTATATTTGCTCATTATTAGTCATTCGAATTAATTAACCAAACAGTTCAAACACCTTTTGACTTTTTTTTTTTTTTTTTTTTGTTTCAAAACCAATATTGCTATTGGACTACAAGCCAACAGAACAATCACATGCATCTCTGTTTAGTTCCTGTTTCTAGTACACATCACTTACTAATTAATCAGGGGTTAATTACTGTAAGTAACTGAGTCTTTTTGTTTAACTATTGTTTTTTTACATTTTATAAAGCCACATGCATTGATTAACTGATTACTTAATTTATAATTCGTCAACAGAAAATTACAACATTAGTAATTAATTACTGTCAATATTTTTCCAATTAGTTTCTACATTTATAAAGCGACATGCATCTGTTTAATGTTCAATAAAACAGACAATTACCTAATTATTGGAATTAATTATTGTAATTAGTAAGTAAGTAATGAGGGTTTTAAGTAAAAGTACCTGATAGGTTTTTGAAGCTGCAGGGTTAGTGAGAAGAGTCTCAGCAAACACTTTACAGCCATGAGCCGACATTATTCCAGTGAGGTTCATCTCCGCCGGAGCCGGAGTCGGAGCCGCCGCAGTCTCGGACGGTAAAACTCTACTGATCTGAATGATAGAGATGTTGTAAGGAACCTCTTCAATAGATTTAACAAAGAAAGAAGACAGATCTCCGCCGTCAGGACCGAACCCGACTTTACCACCTCTCAGATCCGTAATGTTAACGAATCCGGTGGTTCCAGGAGCAGCTCCGGTGGCTTGGAACATAGTAGCGGCGAGAGCAGAGCCGTCACGGATCTGGTGGAGTTTTTTGGTTCCGAAGTAATCAAGAAGGACGTGAAGCGAGAGGATGTTCTTGAGAGTTGAGATTGTGTAGCCTTTTGAGGTTAACGCTGCCATGGCGGCGTTGTCGACGGCGCATACGGTTATGGTTGTTCTCCGGTTGATTTCGTCCGCGAGGTGGGTTTGTGTTAGGTAATGGCTGAAGGAGGAGAATGACGGGTGGTTTGCCAGGAGGCGTGTGACGTTGTGTGCGTGGGTTTGGATTATCAGGAGGAGGATGATGTTGAAGATGATGAGTGAACTCATCTTCTTCGCCATTGTTTCAAGAGAGAGATGAAGTGTTTGGTTGCTTGAGAGAGAGAGTGAGTGAGTGAGTAAAGAAGAGCTTAAATTGAAGGGAACTAGAAGATCAAGAAGATGGTGTTTAGTTAAATACTTAAATGGACGTGGATTGTGAATGAAATTACGATTGTGCCATTGAGTTTTTTTTCATTTATTTATTGTGATGACATGATTTTAAATGTATTTATTGTGAATTTAAGCTTATGGGTTTTGCAAAGTTTGTGATGATATCATAATGATGTTCTTTCCAGCCTTCAACGGTTCCATTCCACCTACTACTTTGTAACCTGTATAAACTTGTTACCGACGGAATTTAATATTAGATTAGAGGGAACAGGTGACACATAATGATGATCTAAAGTGGAAAAAATGTTAGGTTTATATGATTTTTAAAAGTGCTATATTTGTATTATTGTGGTCTAATACGATTGTCTTCCATTTTTTAATTAATATGACGTAGTAAATATAAAATAAAAATAAAATGTAGATAGAGAATTGAGGTTTAAAAAAAGGTATGGGGGGAATTGGGACAACGCATTTGAGCTTCAAAGCAAATTTATATAACAGCCTAACGAAAATTAAATTGGTGGGAGGCAACATGGCCTCCAACTTATCTAACCTACTTCTAAAGAGTCTTTTAAGTATCACATTTAATTTGGCTAATTAAACGATATTTATGATTTCTTCTTCATTGTTGAGAAGATCACAACAATCATGTGATTAAGATGGTGTTCACTTGTATGTGTAGCTAAAAATAGAAATACTTTTTTTAGACTATAGAAAAACATACAAAATTTTATGGGAAAATTATAAATAAAAGATCTTTTTTCAAAAATTTGGCCATCTACACTTTTTTTTGAAAAGTTTGGTTATATAGGGTTTTGGATATAAAAATAGCCAATTATACCCTTAGTTATATTTTCAGATAAAATTTGTTGTTTTTTTTGTCTCCTGAAATTTTAAAATCAGTAAAAATCGAAATAAGGAAAATTGAGAAAATAAGTCTAGTGGGCCTAATTTTTCGTAATGGGTCTTGAGAAAATAATGAAATTGTGACTTTGTCTCGACAAATTAAGAAAACAAAAGGGATCGAGAAATTGAGAAAAAACCCTTCAAAATATTCACCCTTTTTTACCATTGAATCTTCCAACTTTAAACAGCAGCATCACCAAGATTAGCATCAGTACGCTTTTCTAATACATCATTAGTCAGCTTAGGTGAATTCCTTGAAATAATACCTACTGATTTTCCTACATCAACTTCCACATTACAACCATCACTACTATCAGCTGGGAACTTATTCAGATCGAACTGGACTTTACTCCTATCACCATCAACTACTCTTTTGAATGTAACAAACAACCGAATCATGTTTATCTTTTTCAGATATGCAAGAAAATTTTTCATACCTCTATCATTTGTAAATACAACAGGAGGACAATCAACTTTAACCTCTGTGAGTAGATAACTGAATTCCACATCAAACATATTTTGCTCTATTTCATAGTCTTCTGAAACCATAACCTTCAACTCTTCAAGAGATGTAGTGGGTTGCAAAGTCAGTAATCTAGCACGTTTTTCTTCATCATCAATAAATCTCCACTCCTTCTTGGCATCCAGTGTCCATACACCACAAGTAACATAGATTTGCATCATAAACAGGTAAGTGAAAGCTTTTGTGGAAGGTGGAAGAGATGGTGACCGATCACGTTAAGGTATAATGTCGATTTTTCTTAATTTGTTTATCTTCTAAATAATTTAGAATACGCATTCTAAAATGTATTAGAACAAATCTAAACAATAATTACGAAATCTTAACCATAAATTAAGAATATTTAAAAAATATTTAAAAATATTCACTTTCCTTATTTAATTTATTTTCTTTCTATTTTTAGGGTATTCTAAGGTTTACAGATTACAAATTCTAAAAATTTCTATGATATATCTTCTACTTGTTTTAGTATATAGGGTAAAACGTAGAAAACGAATTCTGAATTGATGTAGAATGAAGAAAAACATAGAATGCATATTCTTAATTTTGTAGAACATACAAAATTCAGGTTCTGAAATTTTTAGAACAAATTTTCCGTCTAAACTTTGTAGAACATTTACAAACTGTAGAATGAACAATCTAAATGTTTCAGAAAGAGAAAAAATCGTAGAAAGTCTATTCTAAACAATTTAGACCATAAATTAGCAATTTACAAACTGATTTTTAACACCCAAAACATTTTTTTTTCAAATTTTTTTTTCACAGTTGCATACTAACATGGATTTTCTGTTTGTTTATTGGTTCAAACTCCTAAAAATTTCACTATTTCTATTAGTAAGGGTATTTTCGTCACAATTGACAATCTTCTAAAAAAAGTGTAGATGGCCAAATTTTTAGAAAAAAATCCTTTATTTATAATATTCCGAAATTTTATTGTTATATCACGTCCACAAAAAAAAAAGAACAAAAATCAAACATGGTCACGTGGGAGTTGGAAGAGTATCTCCTCTTCATAAATTAAGGTATCAGAAACTCATTAAACCCATTATTATTAATATATTTTTAAGCCCATTTCACAAGCATAGAATCTTCTTCTATTTCCTTTAATTTTTATTCATTTAACGAATAATCAATTAAAATCCTAAGTATTAATACTTAATAGTAAACTTGTCACAATATTGTTAACAAAACATCTTGTTTGTTCCTTTGTAAAAGTTAGATTAGACGGAAACTGAGTTCTTTTGACTGTGGTCACGTACTAACTACTAAGTGTCGGTGAAGACAAAGCAAAAGCTTTAAAAACGCATGAATGCGTGATCGTTACGGTCAGCGAAAACCGGAGATGAGGCCTGAAACTGGTGGCACAGGGGCCAAGAGTATCAACTACAAATACATCCCACGTGGATGGTTGTGATCTGTCTTCAGATTCTCCACCGACAATCGGTCGGTCCTTGTACTAGCTGGATATATAGTAGTAGTACTGTCTGAGTCAGTAAAGTAAACTAGTAGTTTTGTCTGAAGCTCTGACGCAACGGTTTGTTGTTCCTTTTCACTTACGATACGATGGTAGTTTCTTTCGTAGTATACGATGGATGGTAAACATATATTCAACTATTGAGATTGTGAATATACATACTAATTTATAATATCTCGTACACTGATACACATAATATCATTTGACATCAGAACGCATATCATATAGTAACAATGCCAAAATCCTTTGTATCTCATTGTTCCTAATGTGTGTCTTGTCATTGGCAACAAACGCATGGACACCTTCTTCTTCTCCTTTAATCTGAATCCAACTGCACCCAGGTTTTTTCTTCAAACCTTTAGCTTTCATCATCTCTCTCATCTTCGCAACTTCATTCCAACTTCCTTCGACCGCATAAGCATTCGATATCGTCACATAGTTACCAGAGTTTTCAGGTTCAGTTTCAAGCAGATGCCTTGATAAGTAGTCCACAAGCTCAGTCTTTTGCTGCTTGTTGCAAGAAGCAACCAAAGATTGGATCATTCTTGCGTCTGGCTTGTATGGCATTTCCTCGATTAACCTTAAGGCCTTGCCTGTTTCTCCAGCTGATGCAAGAAGATCTACCATTAGTCCATAATGTTCCAAGCATGGATACATGCCATGTTTTGAAACCATATCAGTGAAAATCTCTATAGCTTGGTTAATATCCCCAGCATGGTTACACGCAGATAAAAGGCTTGTGAATGTTATACTATCTGGTTTAATCCCCATATCTTCCAAGCTCCTGTACAGAGCCATTGCTTCTTTCACGTTACCATATAATGCATACGCCGCGATCATGGCATTGTAGAGGGGCAATTCGCTGTATAACTTACTTCCAAATACCCTCCCTGCTTTGTTTATATCTCCACATTTAGCATACATGTCAACCAAAGAGGTTTCAATAGAAACCGAAGAGGAATGCTGTAGATTTCTTATGATGTATCCGTGGATTGATCTTCCGAAATGCAATGATGCTAGATTTGCGCTTGCAGAGAGAGCTACAGTGATGCTAAATGTATTTGGTCTCAGCCCGGATTCTTGCATCTCTCTAAGAAAAACAATCGCCTCCTCACTGCAACCATTTTGTACCATACCATTCATCATAGTCGTCCACGAGATTATATTTGGAGATATCCCTGAGGATTGCATCTGCAAGAACATTTCCTTGGCCTCATTTACCTCACCATTCCTTAGAAGACTAAGAATGATCAAATTCCATGTTATCACATTTGGTGGTACACTCTCTAGCTGCATCTCATAAAACAATCTCAAAGCCTCTCCACTAAAACCAGACTCTGCATAGGCTGCAAGTAACGTATTCCACAGTATCAAGTCTTTCTCTACTGTGGAATCAAACACTCTCCTAGCATCAACAATGCTGCCACATTTACCATACATATCCATCGTAGTGCTGGCCAAAACGATATCAGATTCAAGACTGTGTCTAATGCCATAACACTGCACCTCTTTCCCGAATTTCAAATTCTCAGTACGTGCAGCTGCCGACATTAACGTCGCTAAAGTGACACAATCATATTTCAGCTTCTCTCGTCTCATTAACTGACACATGTATATAGCATCTTCAACTAAACCTTGTTGAACATACCCAGATATAATCAGATTCCATGTTACCACATCCTTATCAAACATCCGATCAAAAACCATCTCAGCATACTCGATTAACCCAACTTTGCAATAGAAGTTCAATAAAGATGTCCCCAGGATATTATCCAGCTTAAGTCCATTAACAATAGCAATGGCATGAGACTGTTTCCCCTCTTCAACACCACCCATATTTGCAGAAGCAGATAAACAAGTCGAGACAGTGACACGAGTAGGCTCAACACCTTCCTTCCTCATATCAGATAAAAGCCTAATCGCTTCCTCATTCATCCCATTTTGAACATAACCAACCATCAACGCATTCCAAGCAACCACATTTCTCTCAGGAATTTCATCGAACACCTTCCGTGCATCATCCAAAACACCGCATTTCCCATACATATCAGCTAAACTACTAGCCACAAACACACAATCCTCAAGACCAGATTTTACCACATACCCATGAACCCCTCTCCCAAACCCACTCCACCGCAACGCACCACACGCTTTACAAACATTCGGAACCACGAAATTATCAGGAAAAATATCATTTTCAAGCATTTCAACAAAACCCATCAAAGCTCCTTCACACAACCCAATCCTACACTTCACACCAATAAGAGCTGCCCAAGAGAAAACATTACGAACCCTCAATTTCGAGAAGAGCACTTCAGCAATCTCCAAAGCATCGCACTTTGCGTAGAAGATCACCAATTTGGTCTCGATGTACTCGTTCCTCGCGTAGAAGTCACCCTTCTTCAAAATCCGAGCATGAATCTGCTTCCCCGTACTCAAATCTCTCTCGTAAACGCATCCTTGGAGGATTTCGCCGTATATCTCTGGACCAATGCGTAGGTTTCTCAAACCCATCTCCGTAACTAAACTCAGAGCTTCTTTGATCTCACCGCTCTTACATAGAGACGAAACGCGGTGAAAGTAAGACGTGGAAGAAGGAGAATGATGAGCTTGTTGTTCATCGTGATGTTTAGAAGGAGGCTTTGTTGAGACTGAGTACGGAAGCTTAATTGGGATAGTGTTGAAAGGAAGAGAAGCCATTCATGCCTCTCCCTCTCTGGTAACGTCTCTGAAGAAGAAGAAGAAGAAGATAAAACAGAGTTTGTTTCCCTGAACGAATCACCACCGTTGATTAGTTTTATCTGGTATTACCACGTGGACGGTTGTGATCTGTTTCCTGATCGTTGCTCAAATTGTGAATATGCGATTTTCGATTTTATCTCGGTTAATTATTATGTGTTTCGTACTTTCGTTCGATTTTTTATAAACAGTAACGATGAGAATATATTAAATTTTTTTTATTTGAATTTACTTTAAAATTATACAAACAAAAAAATTCGAGATAATAACAGAAAAGGAAAGTGGCTTTGATAATAATATTTTTATGCATGCTCGGCCCTAAAAGACAACATAAGCATAAGATAACACAAACATCAAAACATGAAGCGGTACGGAAGAGGAATAGTAAGACACTGCAGCTCCGGTTCCTTGGCCGCCACCTGATCCTGATCCTCCTCCTCCTTGACCGCCATCGTTTTGTCCTCCGCCTATAGTACCGTAAGGATAAGGAGGAGTATAAAAGTAAGGATAGGGAGGAGAGTACGTCGTCGTGGAAGGTGGTGGTTGGTTGCAACAGCCTGACGCTGGAACAGGAGGGCAGTGAGAACGTGACGATGGAGGTGGTTGTGAAGACGACGGTGATGAAGGCTGTGATGGCGGTGGAGGAGGAGGATTACCGTATGGAGAGTAGCCTGTAGAAGAAGGCGGTTGAGGCGGTTGGTTACATGGGTAAGGAGTGCATAAACCAGTGTTTGATGAATCCGAAGCTGAGTTTAGACTGACACAGTTGAGAAGTGATATATAAAAGGTGATAAGAGAAATATAGAGAGAAGCTTGGTGAAGAGACAACATGATATGATGCCTTAGAGAAGATGATGATGAGTTTGGTCTTAGTTTTGAGAGATTTATAATAAAAAAGATATGAAATATTTTCCTCAGTTTCGTATTATCTGCCGCATGGCATAACACATGTCGTAAGTGTTGGCGAATTTCTGAAGAAAACGTTTGTGTCTTTTCAACGGGTGTAGACAAAATCTATTCATGTAATGACAAATTAAAACGCATTTGTATTATTTTGGAATTTATATAGCGGTACCATATATATTCATGAAAAGATGTCCTAAAAAATACATGTTATGGGTAACATGAGTTTCAAAATGATCGTGTGAAAATTTAGTCTGAATATTTTGTTATGGCCTACGGGAAATATAAAGAACGGATCGATTGTTTAAGTAATCGAATAAAGAAGACTCATCTTAACGTACGTTGAAGAAATATCTTACCATTTGTCTTTTTTTGTTTTTGTTTTCTGGTGACAAAAATGGGTTTAATTAATAAAAATTATGTTATTTCCCTTTAGAGTTAATTAGGTGATATTACATGCTACTATGTATGGTACCATTTTTTCAAAAAAATTTGTGAAGATTGTTGCATTATTAATTTTGATCATTTTAAGGTGTGCATGAATTAGGTTATCGTCTTTGTCTGTTCCTTAGCTTTCTCTGGAGATGATTGTTAGGGTGTAAATGAACGGTACCACTAAAGAGACGGTTAACCTCACTTAAAGACACAAGTGTAAATGTGTGATGCTTTATATATGAAGACCACGTGAAGTGTTACACGGTTGTTTGGAGTATTTTAAGACGTTGGTTGAGAATCAACGTTTTGAAAATGTTGTAAATCTTCTTTATGAGGTGTCATTGCGATATTATTGAGTTTATTCAATCTGGATATGGGTATTGAAAATACCGAGTTATGTGGTTAGGAGTGACCGTCCAATTATCAATATATTATGCGTGAGTCTTGTATTGTTCGACGCGAGTATATATTATGCGTAATACACGTTACAAACATATTTTAGTTAGCTAGCGAAATGATTGATGAGTGTAGCGCATAACTTTTCCCATCACTAGTTGTTTCTGCATGATAGTGAAATGACAAACTTTTCTGTTGCTTTTAATGACGATGAATTGTGTTAATACCATATATTGACCCAAAAAGACGACGAGTCTTCCCTAAACCTTTAACTTGAAACCCAACTGTATCTTGTAACTGGCTGATGTATAATAGATAACAAATTCCTCCAAGATTCCAACAAATGATTTTGTTAAATTTCTTTGATGTAACTGGCTGATGTATAATTGCAATAATGATCGGTAATATATAAGTTGGGTGCATAATATGTAACGTTAATTAACTTGAAAAAATGCAATAGTAGAACGAACACTCGAAGTCAATATACATATATGTATATATATATGTTCACATAGGACAAGAAAAGAAGCAAAGTTTAGGACAGATGCAAACCTTTTGAATCATCTTAGCAAGTTCTTCGATCTGCATGCATTTTCCCAAAACCAAAATCAGACAAACACCAAAGTTAGCACAACACATTTCACCAATAAAAGGGTTTAACTTGAATACTTGATCAATCTAATTCTATCATCACTTTAGGTTCTGACATTTTTACAATTAGGGATACATTAGTCTTATAATATATATATAGAAAAGATGTAAAAGTTAGTCTTATATATAGAAAAGATAGAATTATATATAGAAAAGATTTTGGTGAAATGTAAAAATGTTCCAATGATAACATCAACTTAATTTAGCTATGCTGTTTTAGGGTTAATGTATTTTTATTATTTTTCTTTTCTTAGATCAAATCTTTTGGTTAGACAATACTTTTTATATATAAAAGATGCCATAAAAAACAAATTTTAAATCCAAATATATTTTAACTCTGCTTTTTGTTTTAATTTTATTTATTAATATCACAAACTTCTTTATCAATAGTTTATAAATTTTAAAATCTTTATCTTTTATTATTGTTAAGAATAAGCTATTTCTGAAAATTGTCCAAAAAATATTATTCCAGATTTATAATAAAAAATAATTTAAAAGAACGAAATAATATAGAGATTCTTCTAAAATAGAAGAAGTCACTGCCCAAGTCTACAAGAAAGAGAGAGAGAGAGATCCCCCTCTGTTTTTTTATGTACATCGAGAAGAAGGTTGTTCTTGTAAGAGTTTATAGAAGTGATGATTTCTATTATCTGAATGAGAGTAGCTTATACACAGAACTACATAGCTAGGGTATTATAATCGACATTTATGAGAATATACTTATGAACATATATAGATAGTTAATCAACGCAATCATATCAATCACAGATATGATATGATCTGTAATAGCTCTTGTCCAAAGGATAAGACAAAAAATCTAATGTCTTTAGGTTACGCAGAGAAATTGTCCCTCATTGAAGATGTTGGTGAAGTCGTCATGGCCGAGTTCTTCGACCCTTCTCATGTTCTAAAATATGGAAAATCATTTTTTGGTTTACACATCAACTGTAATTAGGAATGTCGGAGTTGCAAAGTACAAAAAAAGACCTGCTCAACAATCCAGTAGTTGCTAATAAATTTTAAGTTGGAAAATCGTAGTGGTGGACAAGTTTGATGATCAAGATGAGATGTTTAGTTTGTTATATAGGACATGATTTTAGAAGACGAAAAAATTGTGTTATGTTTTAATACATTTTCCTGTCAACGTTCTAATTAGTCCATTTAATACGATATGAAACTCTTTGACCAATAGCCGCGCAATGTCCTATTATGCTATAGTTCGATTTTTGGGGATTACCTTTACATGGAAAGACCAAAAGCAGGTCTAATCATATAATTTTTTGCTTTGATAAAGACCCATTTGGTCTCTTTCATTAGATAAAACGGCCGGCCAAAGTGATTTTTCTTTTTTTTGTTCTTCTCAAATAAAGTTTTGAATGTAACAAAAATATATCATCAATGAATTAATGATCTTTCCAAATACTTATAAATACACACACATGAAATATTTCTACCTGAGCTTATTTTTATTTTATTTTTTTAGTTCAATTTTTGAAAAGCTACAAAAATATATTTGCGTTAAACCAAACATATCAAATAATAATATCAAACTGAACCGAATTGAATTAATCAATATGTACCCAAAAAAATTCGAATAGCTCCCAAAGTTTTAACAAATTTTGATTCATTTATCTTCGCTAAAGTTTGGATTGTTTTATTTATTGACATTCATCCAATTTTGATTTGGTGTCGTTTTCCATCTTATACCTCATCGATCATCTCTTCCAAGTATTCATCTTGATAATTGATTGCTATGTACTCTCTCAGCCTGCTTCTCTTGTTATTTTTTGTACTTATTGTAAATTTTGATAAAATAATGATTTAAAATTTGTTTTATACATTTTATACATGTGAATATCTTTCAAAATTAATTATCTTACTAAGATTCAGCACACCTAGATTCATATATCTTGTTAACATTGTTCTCTTATCGTCATTGAATCGATTTTTGTATTTACAACAAAATTATTATTTGAAAAATTTGGTTGATTCATGGTAGGCATTATTTTTGAATTTCATACTATATAGTTAAAAGACTAAAATAAAGTTCCACTTGAAATGTGAATTAACAATGTTAGTTATTTCAAGTTTTGACTTTCCCGTGCGGTTGCCGCACGGGTCGATATCCTATTTTTATTAAAAGAAATTATTTTGAGAAGTCAATCAATTTCCTTTAGTCAAAATCGATTGAGTGGAAAATCTTCTTTTCTCTCTTTATCACTGAGATGAGGTCATTGAGAGTATGGGAAGCCTGAAAAACTAGTTATTAACTCTCTTAAGATCAAAACGGAAATGTGTTCAGAGTCATCGGAAACAAGTTCTATCAAAGATTTCTAAATATGTATGTGGTTCTACTCTTTTCTCTCCTCACAAAGAAACCCTTATGTTTTGTTCACTTAAACATCAATGGCATCAATGGCGTCTTCTCTTTTGTTCTCCTAAAACCCAAAACCATTTGCTTTGTTCTCCAGACCACAAAACGCTTATCCTTTGTTCTCTTCAGAGCCAAAGGCATCTGGTTTACTCACTTCACTACAACCAGCCTTCTTTGACACATTTGTTGAAGCTTTGCTCTCAAATGTGTACATACCTACGGCCTACCCATATGGTTAAGTATAACCATTGGGTTGATTTGGCTGCCCAATGTTTGAGGGAGCTTGAAATTTATTTTCAAGAAGACGTGAGTGAAGAGAGGAGGGAGAATAAAAGCTGTGTTTCACTATTTATTAGATTATATGTTTAATTTTCATAGACAAAAAAAACAATATACTTTAAAACCTCTATAAATTAATAATTTTGGGACTATGACATTTTATTAATTTATCTATAAATCAATATTTATTATTTTATAGTATAAATTAATAATTATTAATTTATTGAGATATATTTTTATTATTTAATTAAAAATTATTAATTAAGACAATTTTAACAAAAACAAATAGACTATCAGATGTTATAATTTTATTATTTTAGTATTGAATTTGTAATATTTAGAAAAATTATTGACCATACACAAAATAAAAAATTATTGACTATCACTTATACACACGACATACACAAATTCAAATTTATGGATAATAATATCAGTTTCATATTTTAATAGCCTATAAAACTATCAAAATAAAAAATTAGCTATTTTTATGATATGTTATAGAGTATTTTATATCATTATAGTTTGAAAATACAACATAACAATTGTTTTATATTTATGAGCTTTACGAAAAAATTTAAAAATTTAAAGCATACATTATTATATATATCAACACACACACATATATATATATATATATATATATATATATGTAAAATTACATAATTATTAATTTATGATATTATTGGGACCATATATTACAAGAAAATTTCAAAAGAATTATTATCTTATTATTTTATCAAATTTTGCTATTTTTTATACTGGTCCGACTTGGGACCAGCAAAATTTATTAATTTATAGTGTTTATTAATTTATAGAGTATTAATTTATAGAGGTTTTACTGTATACTACATTGAACAAAATATATATGGGATTGGATATTTTAAGAAGAAATGTTTCTCATTAACAATTTCTTCAAACTACAAGCTTAAAAGAATTATTAATTTGAGCTTTGAGCTGAGATTTAAATTAATATATCTATTAGATGACTGCTTAATTTCCTTTACTTCAATCAAAAAATTATATACAAACTGACCTACTATTTATGAAAAGAACCATATACAGAACAAAATATGGGTGTATAATTTCTTCAAATTCAATTCTTAGCAATAACATTCATTTTGAAACAAAAACAATAATTCTAAAACATAAATCAACATGACTTACGTTACTCAAAAAAACAAAAATGACATATAAGAATTTTTAAAAAAATACATATGAATCGAATCAAATAAATACTAACAAATTTAGCCAAGAATGGACCCACAGTTCGTCAATAAATAACGACTCCTTGCGAGGGGGTAAGTACAACACAACACAAGCTTTTTTCCAAGTCTAGAAAACAAAATTCAAAGCTTTATTTTCTCACTTCATAGTCTCGACATGGCTTACGAAAGTAACCTAGTTGTGAAGCAAATCATCGACTTATACAACCAAATCTAAAACCTCGAGAGCTTAAAACCATCCAAGAATATCGATGTCGGACAACTCGTGTGTCCACGAGTTTACCAACGGACACAAACATCGATGTCGTCACAGAAATACGATGAAAAAGTCAAAGACCCGAGATCTCATCTCATCAAGCTTTGTGGT
Source organism: Camelina sativa (assembly GCF_030686135.1). Lineage (NCBI taxonomy): Eukaryota > Viridiplantae > Streptophyta > Magnoliopsida > Brassicales > Brassicaceae > Camelina > Camelina sativa. Next base: position 24,883,456 of record NC_141881.1, read on the forward strand.
GAAGCCGAAGGTTATTTAGAGGAACACTTCTCAACAGTCTTAGGTTCTTTTGAAGACAACACACTAAACCATTTACACATCTTTTCCCTATTATACAACAACTATCTCAAACTAGGCAAACTCAAATTCGATGATTCGATCTCTATCTCAACACACAACCCACGTCCCTACCAAGGTTGCCTTTATCGGTTCGGGTCCGATGCCACTTACATCCATCGTCTTGGCCAAGTTCCACCTCCCCAACACAACGTTCCACAACTTTGACATCAACTCACAGGCCAACAAACTCGCGTCAAGCCTCATTTCTCGATGGAGGTGGTTGTGAAGACGACGGTGATGTAGGCTGTGATGGCGGTGGAGGAGGAGGATTACCGTATGGAGAGTAGCCTTAGACAACATGATATGATATGATGACTTAGAGAAGATGGTGATGAGTTTGGTCTTAGTTTTGAGATTTATAATAAAAAGATATGAAATATTTTCCTCAGTTTCGTATTATCTGCCGCATGGCATAACACATGTCGTAAGTGTTGGCAAATTTCTGAAGAAAATGTTTGTGTCTTTTCAACGGATGTAGACAATATATAATATTTTCATGTAATGACAAATTAAAACGCATTTGTATTACTTTGGAATTTATATAGCGGTACGTACCATATATACTCATGAAAAGATGTCCTAAAAAATACATGTTAAGGGTAACATGAGTTCAAGATGATCGTGTGAAAATTTAGTCTGAATCTTTTGTTATGGCCTACGGGAAATATTAAAAACTACGGATCGATTGTTTAAGTAATCGAATAAAGAAGACTCATCTTAACGTACGTTGAAGAAATATCATTACCGTTTATCTTTTTTTGTTTTTGTTTTCTGGTGACAAACTTGGGTTTAATTAATAAAAATTATGTTATTTCCCTTTAGAGTTAATTAGGTGATATTACATGCTACTATGTATGGCACCATTTTTAAAATTTTTTTGGGAAGATTGTTGGATAATTAATTTTTGATCATTTTAAGGTGTAAAAGAATTTGGTTATCGTCTTTGTCTGTTCCTTAGTTTTCTCGGGAGATGATTGTTAGGGTGTAAATGAACGGTACCACTGAAGACATGGTTAACCTCACTTAAGACACAAGTGTGACTGTGTGATGCCTTATGAAGACCGCGTGAAGTGATACGCGTTTGTTTGGAGTATTTAGACGTTGGTTGAGAATCAACGTCTCTTGAAAATGTTGTCAATCTTCTTTATGAGGTGTCGATTGCATATTATTTAGTTTATTCAAACTGGATATGGGTAGTGAAAATACCGAGTTATGTGGTTTGGAGTGACCGTCCAATTATCAATATATTATGCGTGAGTCTCGTATTGTTCGACTTCGACGCGAGTAGCCCGCGTAGTACACGTTACAAACATATTTTAGTTGTAGCTAGCAAACTGATTGATGAGTGTAGCGCATAACTTTTCCATACCCTTTTTAATAAAACGGAAATAAACGATTTCAAATTGGTAGACTATATAATATTAATATAAATTATAAGTAAAATTAATTATTTGATAGGTTATATGAATTAATTATTTGATAGGGTATATAGATTTAGGATTATGATCCTCTTAAAAAGGATATTCCAAAGAATAAAATAAAATCTCAAAAAATATTTAACTAACCATATATTGACACAAAAAAATCTTTGAAATTAATCACTCTTCTGTAGATTACAAGTGATTTCCGATTATACTAAAAAATAAAATCTTACCTAACTTTATCAGAAAATTTTGACTAAGTAATGAGTCAAAATTTAAATATTTAAATTTATTTCATATATTTCTTTTGTTGAATTGTATAGTTTTATATACTATAATAAACTTTTTAAATAATTTAATTTGGAATCTTTAAAAATTGTTTAATTTGATATTTTTTAAAATATCATAAATATATGATAGATCAATAAGTTAAAAATTATAAACACTCTAATTTAATTTGTTATAGCACAGATCAATAATATGTCACTATAATATGAAAAAATTTCAAGAAATATGATTTCTTGCTAGAGCACGGGTTAAAATTTCAAAATATGATTTCTCGGATTAAATTTAAGTTTGGAATAATGTTGTTTGGTAGGCTTTCTCAGTCACGATAAATTTGACAAACATATGTTATATATTTGGTCCTAAAATTAATATGCGCTATACTATATGTTAAGTCATAGAATTAACAATTAAAATATAATATATAATTTTAAACACTAAACAAATCAAATAAAATTAACAAACAAAAATTAATATTTTTATCACACAACTTAATTAGTATTATACCGCGGGTCAAAATCTAGATATACTAGAATATATCTTACAAAATAGATGTTATTTTCATAAGTCATATTCAGTATATGATTTCATGCTATAGTATTCCATAAAAAAAACCTTTTAAAATAAATAAAATAATCACATATATGATGTTTTAAATAAAAGTTACCAAATACACAAAAAAGAAATTTCAACCTGTACTAGAGTACGGTCATATTCTAGTACAATATTATTAAATTAAACACATAAATCTATAATCAAAATACCACACGTGTATGTACAAGAGAATCTATAATCGAAATAAGCATGTGATTAAAGCCATAGCTAATTTAATACTTATATATACTTGCATGGAAATTTGTTGCATATTCAGGGAATTGAAAAAATGATTTCTAAATCAATATGAGATTGTAAATAATAAAAATCAAAACAAATGGATTTTGAAATAATATGTTTTATTATTAGATTTGAATCATTATATTTTACATTTTCAAACAGTGGTGGAGCTAGGAAATCAGCACATCAGGTTTTTAAAAAAAAAAATTATTGGGGTCAATTATGTTATTTAAATTTTTTACAAGGGTCAATTGTGTAATTTAATAAGGGTTAATTTGATTTGTTTTTTTCTAAAATTTTAAGTAATTAAAAAAATTCACCACGGTCAATTGACCCACATGGTTATACCCTATTTAAAACATAACATGAATTTTGAAATCCAAAAAAAAATCATTAAATGAGTAACATGAAATTTTAACAAGTATTTGTAAATCATAGAACCAATAACACATAATTTTGATAAGTATTTAAAATCAATGATTGAATAACACATGATTTTTGTTTGGATTTTCAAATTCATTAAAATCAACTAATAACCCCCTCTTAAATTATTAGGCTTACACAAAACATAGACATAACAATACATTTGTATTAGATAAAATAAAGAACCATAAAACTATATTTGTGTCGGAACTCGGAACAAATTAGGTATTTCTAGTATATAGTTGTATATTATAAATACATTTGTATTATGGTATTCCTAGTATATAGTTTTATATTATAAATACATTTGTATTATATTATACAGTTTTATATTATAAATAAAGACAGTTTTATAGTATACAATTTTATATTATAAATTAAGAACCATAAAACTGTCCTTATTGTGTACATGCCTCACCATGGGTCATACTTCCTCCTCTTTACAAGAAACACAATGTTCCCCTTGTAACACCCGCGAACCAATTTTTGGTAATTTGGTAAGGGTGTCGATCGACACCTTCTAGTGAGGCATCGATCGACACCTGCTGTGGCCGGTTTGGTCGGTTCAATTTTAATTGTCCGGTTTGCGTGGTTGGTTTAGGGAATTCCTAAAATCGAGTTTTAGAGATAGAAAACGACCTATGGTCGTGTTATTTTGTGTTATTCGCCGTTTTTGAGAGAAAATCAAAAGAGAGAGTGTTCTTGAGCTTTTGGGAAGAGATTGAGAGATTCCTTGCTGTTCTTGGGAGATCTAAGGCTGGGAAGGTGTTAGAAGCTTGCTAGGAGTGAAGGAATTCGTTCTTATTGGTCAGAATCTTCTTGAAAGAGGTGAGTGCATGACCATGGCTTATCTAAGCTAAGATCTCTAGATTCTATGTGATTTGGTGCTTATGTGATTGTTTCTGTGAGTTCTCTATGGTATTTCGTCACTGTCTGGACTGGGTTTGGCTTCTGGGAGTGCATGGAGCGGATTGGAGAAGATAGGAGGCGAGATTCAGAGTTTCTGATAGAGGGAAATCGCTGCTCGGCATCGGTGTCGGTCGACACCAGTTGGGGTGTCGGTCGACACCAACGCGAGGACGGCTCGGGACTTTGACGAGTGTCGATCGATGCCATGTGGAGGTGTCGGTCGACACAAACTAGGGTTTTCGGGAGTGTCGGGCAGGGTGTCGGTCGACACCAGTTTGGTGTCGGTCGACACCAGATAGTCAGTGTCGATCGACACCCCTCTTCCAGTCACGATGGATGCTGCGTGCTTTGTTTATTGCCTGGTTTGTTTTTATTGATTGTTGGTTGTGGCATGTAGAGATCTTATTGCTTGTGTGTATAGCCTAGTAGATGGGAAGATTGCCTCACTGAGTGTTTATCAAATACTCATGCATCTCAATTTGTGTTTGTGGTGCAGGTAAAGGCAAAGTGTGATCGTGGAATCAAGGCAATGAAGAGGAGGATGTTCTAGGGACTCGGTTGGATGTTGTCTGGCATTGTTAGGTTGCTAGAGTTGAGTCTTAGAGCATTGTTAGGATTGTTGGTTATTTGATTTATGCTGTTTGGATTTAATACTGGATATTGGTTATTTGGTTATTGGATTATTGGTTTATCGGTTATTTATTGGTATGTTATTCCGCTGTTGGTTGTGAATGTGGTTAGGTGACTAGTGGGTATGGGACCACTAGTTGTAGTTTATTTATATATTTATATTATTTATTATTTATTAAAAAAAAAAAAAGGTCGGTCGTTTCATTTTGGTATCAGAGCCCTTACGGTTCTAGGTTTGGGTTCACTAGGCTTGTGCTGTAGATGTTTGGGATTTGCATGCTTTGATTGATTATGTGAGTTAGTCAATTGTGTGTGGCATGGAGTCCTAGAACATCCTCTTCGAGCCTTCAATGAGATTCCACGGTGAGTTATTGTTATGTTTCTTTGTGTGGTATTGTTTTGTTTTATGCTTGTTAGCCTCTGTTCTTGTAAGATCAGTGGTTAAGGTGTTTGAGTTGTTGGTCGTGGACGGGGACGTGGTCGTGGTCATGGTTGGGTGAGTCCCGAGGCCAGTGAGTGTGTGGTCCAGAGTTCCACGGGGAGGTACGTCAGAGGGTCGCAAGCGTATCAGGAAGGACTAGAGTGTTAGCCGGTGAGTGTGCCGGGAACCCAGTTTTGGGGTTGCAGCGGGTGGAGCCCAGGGTCGAGATGATCGCTTGGCGGATCTGTTGGCGTGCTGTTGGAGTAGTTACCGAGAGGGGTACCAGTGTAGGCTCCAGTTGTGGCGCTTGTGGCGGGGTTGCCGCCGAGGGCTGCGGATGTTGAGGACTTTCCACCTTATGTTAAGAGGATGGAGCGGTTGTAGATGACCGGTATGAGATTATTCTCAAGGGGTATCGGGCCTAGAGAGGCGTATAGGTGGACATATGCAGTTGGAGCAGATATTTCTCTGCTTGGTGGTTAATCCAGTTGGATATTAGAAGTTGAGTGGGCAGGTGTAACATTGCAATGTTATACTTGGACCACAGGAGGTACTTGTGTCGAGAGATGTTTATATTCGTTAAGGATTGTTGCTCCCGAGGGGATGGTGATTCCCCTGAATACCGATAGCTCGAGGGGTTGAGGGCTCCGAGAGTTGCAGAGGGGATGTTGTTCTCCTGAGGGGATGAGTAGTTCCCCTGATATCGAGATCTTGAGGATTGTGGTCCAAGAGTGAGACGGTATAACTGGAAGACGCTGGTCTGAGAGTGAGATCGGTATAACTCGAAGGTTGCGACCTAAGAGTGGAAGAGTTGGGAGCAAGCAATGTATAGAACGTGAGTGTAAACATAACAACGGAATGTAGGCCTCGAGAGTGATGGTGTTTTAATCTTGGATTTTAGGATTATGTTGGCCGGTGGGCCAGGGTTTTATGACCGGTGCGGTCAAGAATGTGTGGCTGATGTGCCGGGATTGTGTGGCCGGTGGTGCCGGAGTCACAGAAAGGGGAGTTGCAGCAGGTATGAGCCGGAAAAGGCATGTTTGCCAGATACATAAGATTCACAAGAAGCCTTCATGGCAGGATCAACTAATTGTTCCGACGATGGTGGATGAAGTTCATTGGAGATGGACAGGGTTGCTAGATTCAAGGATTTGGTAAGCTTGTTGGAGGGAATAAGTCAAGTGGTTGGAGTTAGCGGCCTGCAAAGCATTTGAAGTGGTGAATCAGAATATGCGAACGTATGGTACTTGTTTGTTTTATTACGCTCGTATTGATGATTTGTCATGGATAATTGCCAAGCGGAAAGCTATTTCTAGAATAAGCTATCTTGTGGAAGTTTCCCTAACTGGCAAGCTACTAGAGGTTCTTGGACGAACAAGAGGTTTGATATTCAGGTGGCGGCGAGTTGATGTCGGCATACTTGAGTATTTGTTTAGGTGAGTTGAGGAAGTAACTAGAGGATTTATGGAGCAAGGGATTCATACGTTCTAGTGTATCACAGTGGAGTGCACCGGTGTTGTTTGTTAAAAAGAAGGACGGAAGTCTCCGCTTGTGTATAGATTAATGGGGTTTGAACTGGGTTACTATGAAGAACAAGTACCCTCTTCCCAGGATTTATGAGTTGTTGGATCAGTTGAGGGGTGCTACTTGGTTCTCGAAGGTAGATCTGGCGTCGGGTTATCATCGGATACCAATAGATGAGGCAGATGTGAGGAAGACTGCTTTCAGGACGATGTATGGGCATTGCGAGTTTATGGTGATGCCTTTTGGGTTGACTAACGCGCTAGCAGCGTTTATGAGATTGATGAACAGTGTATTTCAGGAGTTCCTGGATGTATCTGTCATCATTTTCATAGACGATATCCTGGTTTATTCTAAGAGTCATGAGGAGCATGCAATGAATTTGAGGGCAGTTCTGGAGAAGCTACGGGAGCAGAAGTTGTTTGCTAAGTTGAACAAGTGTAGTTTTTGGCAGCGTGAGATGTTTTCTCTGGGTCACATTGTTTCTGCATAGTGAGTTTCTGTAGATCCGGAGAAGATTCAGGCTATCAGGGATTGGCCTAGACTACAGAATGTCACTGAGATCAGGAGTTTCCTTGGTTTGGCAGGTTACTACAGGACTAGGAGTTGAAGTCTCTGGTAGGAGAGATCAGTGCGTTGAGCTTATGTGCGGTTTCTCGAGAACCATTGGGTTAGGAGGCGGCTTATAGAGCGAATATTCTGAGCAGAGTGTGGTTGGCTCAGGAGAAGGATTTGGGGCTGGTGAATGTCTCTAAGGATGTTGATTCAAAATATCAGGTCTCAGATAATGATACTATCTTGGTGCATGGTCGGGTTTGTGTGCCCAAGGATGAGGAGTTGAGACAGGAGATCCTGAGAGAGGCTCATGCGAGCAGGATTTCTATTCATCCAGGAGCGACTAAGATGTACTGTGATCTCAAGAGATACTATCATTGGGTCGGGATGAAGAAGGATGTGGCTAGTTGGGTCTCAAGGTGCGATGAGTGTCAGCTAGTGAAGGCTGAGCATCAGGTTCTTGGCGGTTTACTGAAGAGTCTACCCATTCCTGAGTGGAAGTGGGATATGATCACTATGGATTTTGTGGTAGGATTGTCAGTGTCACGGACTTTTGATGCTATTTGGTTCATTATGGACCGGTTGACTAAGTCAGCACATTTTCTAGCCATTAAGAAGACTGATGGAGCAGCATCTTGGCTAAGAATTATGTAAGAGAGATAGTCAGATTGCATGGGATGCCAGCGAGTATTGTGTCTGACAGGGATTCTAAGTCCACTTCGGTATTCTGGAAGGCATTTCAGGCAGAGATGGGCACTAAGGTGCATATGAGTACAGCTTATCATCCCCAGACTGATGGACAGTCAGAGAGGACGATCCAGACGCTGGAAAATTTGCTGAGGATATGTGTGTTGGATTGGGGTGGCCATTGGGCAGATCACCTGAACCTGGTAGAGTTTGCTTACAACAACAGCTATCAGGCGAGTATTAAGATGGCTCCTTATGAGGCTTTGTATGGGAGGCCATGTCGTACACATTATGCTGGACTCAGGTGGGGGAGAGGAGCATGTTTGTTGCTAGTTTTGTTCAGGAGACCTCAGAGAAGATTCGGGTTCTCAAGCTGAACATGAAGGAGGCTCAGGATAGGCAGAGGAGTTATGCAGATAGGAGGAGGAGAGATCTTGAGTTTCAGGTAAGAGACAGAGTGTACCTCAAGATGGCCATGTTGCGGGGTCCGAACAGGTCATTGTCAGAGACCAAGTTGAGTCCGAGGTATATGGGTCCATTCAGAGTGATTGAGTGGGTTGGACCAGTGGCATATAGATTGGAGTTGCCTGAGGTGATGCGTGCATTCCATAAGGTTTTCCATGTGTCTATGTTGCGGAAGTGTCTCCGTGAGGGAGAGGAGGTGTTGGCTAAGATCCCTGAGGATCTTCAGCCTAACATGACATTGGAGGCGAGACCAGTGAGGGTTCTCGAGAGGAGGATCAAGGAACTTCGGAAGAAAAAGATTCCTTTGATGAGAGTCCTGTGGGACTGTGATGGTGTTGAGGAGCAGACTTGGGAGCCTGAGGCAAAGATGAAGGCAAGGTTCAAGAAGTGGTATGAGAAGCAAGCCGCAACTTGAGCTTGTTTAGCCTGGTCCCATCTGTAATCCGTGGCTGGAGCGGGAATGGAGTATTCCAGCCCATCTCTCTTGTTACTCGGTCGCTTGGGGTGGTTGGTTGTGCGACTCAGTAACAAGATGAGGTGGTGTTCGGGGTACAAAGTTTCCGTGAGGCGGGGTTTTGAAAGAAGTTTCCTGAAATAGAAGTTTCCAAAATTGGAAAGTTTCCAAAAATGGAAAGTGCTAAATATGGAAAGTTTTCCGGGAGTTGGAATTTGTCCATTTTAGCGGTGGAGAGCCTTGGAGGGGCTTGTGTGGCCTTAGTGGCGGACTTTTGAGTCAGTGTGCCAGTGTGTGGCGGTATTTCTTTTGTTATTGTGTGGCCTTTGTGGCAGGCTGTTTAGCCAGAGTGCCTGTTAAGGCGGTCCTTCGGGACAGACGGTCTTTCGGGACTGATGGTCCTTCGGGACAGACGGTCTTTCGGGACTGATGGTCCTTCGGGACAGACGGTCCTTCGGGACTGATGGTTCTTTGGGACAGACGGTCTTTCGGGACTGATGGTCCTTCGGGACAGACGGTCCTTCGGGACTGATGGTCCTTCGGGACAGACGGTCTTTCGGGACTGATGATCCTTCGGGACAGACGGTCTTTCGGGACTGATGGTCCTTCGGGATAGACGGTCCTTCGGGACTGATGGTCCTTCGGGACAGACGGTCTTTCGAGACTGATGGTCCTTCGGGACAGACGGTCTTTCGGGACTGATGGTCCTTCGGGACAGACGGTCCTTCGGGACAGATGACCTTTGTGGCGTGAATATGATCCTTGTGTGGTCATGGGGTATCCCGGTGAGGGGATATGTGGTTGGTAGGACATTGAGATGTTTTACGCGAGCCACAGGAAGGAAACCTGGATAGGGATAGGACTCAGACGTGTTCAGAATCGTTTGCTCGCGACTCTTGGGGGACTTAGGTTCTCCTAGTACTGCCATATTCAGAGACTTTGTGGCTCGAGGGTATGGTTGGTATATCGACTTCGGATGACGATCCGGGGGCGCGCTGTAGGGTGGCAACCCGAGAGACGAGTTTGGACTTTTCCTTATATATTTTGGCATGCAGACTTAGGTCTGATGAGGAGCCAATAAAAACTCAAGGTTTAGGCCTAGGAGTAAAGGAAAGTCCAAAAAGTCAAGAGCAAATGACGCCTGGAACGTGAGTCTATCGCCTAGAGGTGACCTTCTGTAGCTCGGTCGGAGGAGTGCGGGCCGTGGAGACGGTTGCACGGGAGTCCTTGACTGATGGTTGTTCGAGATTCGAGGATGAATCAAGATTGGTGGGGGAGAATTGTAACACCCGTGAACCAATTTTTGGTAATTTGGTAAGGGTGTCGATCGACACCTTCTAGTGAGGCATCGATCGACACCAGCTGTGGCCGGTTTGGTCGGTTCAATTTTAATTGTCCGGTTTGCGTGGTTGGTTTAGGGAATCCCTAAAATCGAGTTTTAGAGGTAGAAAACAACCTAGGGTCGTGTTATTTTGTGTTATTCGCCGTTTTTGAGAGAAAATCAAAAGAGAGAGTGTTCTTGAGCTTTTGGGAAGAGATTGAGAGATTCCTTGCTGTTCTTGGGAGATCTAAGGCTGGGAAGATGTTAGAAGCTTGCTAGGAGTGAGGGAATTCGTTCTTGTTGGTCAGAATCTTCTTGAAAGAGGTGAGTGCATGACCATGGCTTATCTAAGCTAAGATCTCTAGATTCTATGTGATTTGGTGCTTATGTGGTTGTTTCTGTGAGTTCTCTATGGTATTTCGTCACTGTCTGGACTGGGTTTGGCTTCTGGGAGTGCATGGAGCGGATTGGAGAAGATTGGAGGCGAGATTCGGAGTTTCTGATCGAGGGAAATCGCTGCTCTGCATCGGTGTCGGTCGACACCAGTTGGGGTGTCGGTCGACACCAACGCGAGGACGGCTCGGGACTTTGGCGAGTGTCGATCGATGCCATGTGGAGGTGTCGGTCGACACAAACTAGGGTTTTCGGGAGTGTCGGGCAGGGTGTCGGTCGACACCAGTTTGGTGTCGGTAGACACCAGATAGTCAGTGTCGATCGACACTATCTGGTGTCGGTCGACACCCCTCTTCCAGTCACGATGGATGTTGCATGCTTTGTTTATTGCCTGGTTTGTTTTTATTGATTGTTGGTTGTGGCATGTAGAGATCTTATTGCTTGTGTGTATAGCCCAGTAGATGGGAAGATTGCCTCACTGAGTGTTTATCAAATACTCATGCATCTCAATTTGTGTTTGTGGTGCAGGTAAAGGCAAAGTGTGATCGTGGAATCAAGGCAATGAAGAGGAGGATGTTCTAGGGACTCGGTTGGATGTTGTCTGGCATTGTTAGGTTGCTAGAGTTGAGTCTTAGAGCATTGTTAGGATTGTTGGTTATTTGATTTATGCTGTTTGGATTTAATACTGGATATTGGTTATTTGGTTATTGGATTATTGGTTTATCGGTTATTTATTGGTATGTTATTCCGCTGTTGGTTGTGAATGTGGTTAGGTGACTAGTGGATATGGGACCACTAGTTGTAGTTTATTTATATATTTATATTATTTATTATTTATTAAAAAAAAAAAAGGTCGGTCGTTTCACCTCTTCTCTATGGAGGTGAATCAGTTGTCCTAAGCTTGGATCAAGAGGAAGTTGCAACCATGTATGCTTCTGTGTTGAAGACACATCCACACTTGGTTGAGAAACAAGTCTTCAAAGACAATTTCTGGAGAGATTGGGGAGTCTTCCTCGAAGGAAGTGTGGTGACGGATCTCAAGTTGTGTTATTTCAAACTAATCACTGAGTGGGTCGAAAAGGGAAAAAAAGTAGATGAGAAACCATAAAGTAAGTATTTTTTATAATTCATTTAATCAATATGTTAGGTTAGATTGTGAGAGATTTAAGGGCATGATATATATGGAAATTAAGATGATTGTTTAGAATATAATTGATATGGATTGATATAAATTCAGATTTAGATTCAAGTTTAGAGTATAAATAGGAATAGTGTAGGATTGTGAAGAGCATGATCTTGCGTGAGAAACTCTGTTAGAGAGGATAAAGAGTTTGAGTTAACTCTATCAATTGGTGCGTCGTGGCTGTAAAAAAAATGAGGATGATGCTTGAGAACGAACAATCGATACAACAACTCATCAAGAAGCAAAGAAACGATGTAACCATTGATTTTTTTAGTAAATATGATCATTTTGTTAATTTATTTATAGAACATATACGAGGAATGGATAACACTGAAATACATAAAAATATATATTTTTTTCCAACATCATAAAAGTATATTTTTATACATGGTCAACTCCCAAAATTATTTATATAGACAAATTATATTTTATTATTATGAAAAGAGAATGATTACCATATATTCATAAAGGGAAGATGAATTCAGTTTTTGTATTGCAAAAGTAAATATGTGTAATTTATAGGGAATATGCAGTGGATAGCATAATAATCAAACTTATTAAAAAAACTACCACAACTGTCACTGTACATGTCAGATGGGGCATATGTAATTACTTTGCTGACCTTCCTCTCCTTCCTCTCTCTCCCTCTCTCTCCCTCTCTCCCTTCCTCTCTCTCCTTCCTCTCTCTCCCTCCGCCTCTCTCCCTTCCTCTCTCTCCCTCCGCCTCTCTCTCCTTCCTCTCTCTCCCCATCTCTCCTTCCTCTCTCTCCCCATCTCTCCCTACGCCTCTCTCTCCTTCCTCTTTCTCCCTCCTCTCTCTCCCTTCCCCTCTCTCCCTCCCACCATTAAATCTAAAAAAGTAAAAATTCCGTTATTTTGTAATGTAACATGCTATTTCGTTATGTTACACGTTATGTCTACTGCAGCTATCTCCTCCCTAAGGTTTTGAGGGCAAACAAGTAAAAATACCTCTTAGAAAAGTGGTATTTACCCAACTTTTCTGACATAGTGGTAGTTCCTTAATTATGCTCCAAATTTGTGGTATCTACTAATAATACCCTAATTTATAATGGTATGGTAAGAAGAATTGTAGATGTATAGTAGTGATAATGACATAACACATGTCGTAAGTGTTGGAGAACTTCTGAAGAAAACGTTTGTGTCTTTTCAACGGATGTAGACAAAATCTCTACTCATAATGACAAATTAAAATGCATTTGTATTACTTTGGAATTTATATAGCGGTACCATATATACTCATAAAAAGATGTCCTAAAGAATACATGTTATGGGTAACATGAGTTTCAAGATGATCGTATGAAAATTTAGTCTGAATCTTATGACCTACGGGAAATATAAAGAACTATGGATCGATTGTTTAAGCAATCGAGTAAAGAAGACCCATCTTAACCTTGAAGAAAGATATTATTTTCTGTTGACAAACTTGGGTTTAATTAATAAAATTATGTAATTTCCCTTTAGAGTTAATTAGTAATATTACATGCTACTATGTATGGTATAAAATTTTTAAAATTTAAGAAGGTTGTTGGATTATTAATTTTTGATTATTTTAAGGTATGCAGAAATTTGGTTATCGTCTTTATCTGTTCCTTAGCTTTCTTGGAAGACGATTGTTAGGGTGTAAATTAACAGTACCACTAAAGAGACGGTTAGCCTCACTTAAGAGTTAAGACACAAGTGTGAATGTGTGATGCCTTATGAAGACCACGTGAAGTGATACGCGTTTGTTTGGAGTATTTTAAGACGTTGGTCGAGAATCAATGTCTCTTGAAAATGTTGTCAATCTTCTTTATGAGGTGTCGATTGTGATATTATTGAGTTTATTCAATCTGGATATGGGTATAATTGAATATACCGAGTTATGTGGTTTGGAGTGACCGCCCAATTATCAATATATATTATGCGTGAGTCTCATATTGTTCGACGCGAGTAGCCCGCGTAGTACACGTTACAAACATATTTTAGTTAGCCAGCGAAATGATTGATGAGCGTAGCGCATAACTTTTCTCATCACTAGTTGTTTCTGCATGATAGTGAAATGACAAAGTCCTTTGCTTTTAATGACGATGATTTGTGTTACCATCCAAATACTGACCCAAAAAGACGACGACGAGCCTTCCTTAAACCTCTAATACTCGAAATAAACCCAACAATATATCTTGTAACTGGCTAATGTATAATTGATAACCATTCTCCAAGATTCCAACAAATGATATTGTTAAATTTCCTTGATGGGTGCATAACATGTAACGTGAACTTGTAAAAATGCAATAGTAGAACGAACACTCGAAGTCAATATGTTCACATCTTTGCAGGCATATAAATAGGCAACAAGAAAAAAAACAAAAAAAAAACTTCTTCCCATCATCGCATTTATTTGAATGTGTTGAAAAACGCCCAACACATTTCACCAGTAAATGGGTTAAACTTGATCAATCTATCATCACTTTAGGTTTTGATACTTTTACAATTAGGGATAAAATAATCTTATAAATTCTATATATTAAAGATTTGGTGAAATGTAAAAAAAAAGTTGCAATGATAACATCAACTTAATTTAGCTTTGCTGTTTGCTGTTTTAGGGTTAATCTATTTATTTATTTATTTATTTTTCTTAGATCACAACTTGTGTTTAGCCAAAATATTTTTTTATACAAAAAAGTACCATAAAAACATATTTTAAATCCAAATAAATTTTCTCTTAACTCTGTTATTTTGTTTTTATTTATTAATATCACAAAATTCTTAATCAAGGGTTTACAATAATTTAGTTAAAGTTTTAAAATCTGAAGTCTTTTATATTCTTAAAAAAACTATTTCTGAAAATTGTTTAATAATTATTATTCCAGATTTATAATAAAGAAATAATAATTAAAAAGAAGGAAATAATATAAGAGAGATTCTTCTAAAATAGAAGAAGAAGTCACTGCCCAAGTCTCTATAAGAGAGAGAGAGAGAGAGAGAGAGAGATCCCCTCAGCCTTTTTTTTAATACACATCGAGAAGAAGGGAGCTTGTTGTTCTTGGTCCAAAAGAGAAGACAAAAAATCTAATGTCTTTAGGTTACGCAGAGAAATTGTCCTTCATTGAAGATGTTGGTCAAGTCGGCATGGCCGAGTTCTTCGACCCTTCTCATGTTCTACAATGCAAGGTTCTTCTTCTTGGGTTTCTTTATTTTTTTCCCCTCTCTGGGTTTTTGTGGGTTTACTCGTTTTTTTCTCCAGAATCTTATATGTAATTTCACGTTTCATTGATTGTTGTCTCTTGATTGATCGCTTAGCAGTTTAGATTTCTTACAGTTGATCCTTCGTGTGTTCTGTCCTAGTGTTTGATTTTGGATCGCATGTTCATATTAAGCCCTTTAACGCTTTATCATCTTGTCCTTTTAGATGGGTTGTGATGGTTATTGAAGAGTTGAAGTATTACTTAATGATTCGTATATTTTAGGTTTTACCGTACTTATTTTTGGGACTTGCATTGTGTTGTGTTAATTGGAAGAATTGGAATTGGGTTATGTCAAGCATCTTAAGATGAGCTAGGTCTCTTCACTTCTTGTGGGTCTCTTAATAATAAACAATGTGAATGGTTTTTATTTACTGATTATACAAAAGCCTTTGTCTGAATTTGTGTGTAGAATCTAACAAGCCAAATGTTTGGAAAATGAGGTCTGATTAAGAAGTTTGGTTGCTAGAATCTTGGCGTGTTTATTGTCTATTTCACCATAGTACTAACTCTTCGTGTGTTTGTCTGATTTTGGTTTTGGGAAAATGCAGATTGAAGAACTTGCTAAGATGATTCAAAAGGTTTTGGATCTGTGTCCTCTTTTCATATTCTTCTTGGTGCTTTTGCATATATTTTTCTGTTTCTTTGTTATTATGTAAGTATCTTCAAGAAGGATGGTTTTATTATGTTTTGCAGAGTAAGCATCTAGTAGTCTTCACAGGTGCTGGCATTTCAACTTCTTGTGGTATTCCTGATTTCCGAGGTCCTAAAGGAATTTGGACGTTACAGGTCTGAGCCAAGGCTTTTTACTCATCATTGATTGACTTGATGGCATTTCCTTGGACTGTCTGGTTATATTACCTAACTTTTTTCATAAAGCATCATCTCCTGCAAGTTAACATTTGTGAGCCGTGTTTATTGGTATCAGCGTGAGGGCAAAGATTTACCCAAAGCTTCTCTGCCGTTTCATCGTGCAATGCCTAGCATGACTCATATGGCTTTGGTTGAGTTAGAAAGAGCTGGCATTTTAAAATTTGTCATCAGTCAGGTAATCCTCTTTCTCCTTACAGAGTTACTTTTTTAATGTCCGTGCTTGGTCTCTACGAGGATCTTGTCTCCATGGTTACATCTCTAATATTAAATTATATGCTGCTTTGTAAATGATCAGAATGTGGATGGCTTACATCTTCGATCTGGAATACCAAGAGAGAAGCTTTCTGAACTGCATGGAGACTCTTTTATGGAGATGTGTCCATCATGTGGAGCTGAGTAAGGCAGAAATATATGTTATGAGAGCTGTCATTATCTATCACTATGGTCATTGGACCATAATTAGTAACAACTTTTCTTGAAATTTCAAAGGTACCTACGTGATTTCGAGGTGGAAACTATTGGATTGAAGGAGACATCAAGAAGGTGTTCTGTTCAAAAGTGTGGAGCTAAACTTAAAGATTCGGTCTTGGATTGGGAGGTAACACGAAAGCGTTGCCTTTTAATCAGAGTGCACCGGTTTTACTTTAAGAAAAGTAAAAATGAATCTTTGTGTGACTCTTATACTGCAGGATGCTTTGCCTCCAAAAGAAATTGATCCTGCAGAGAAGCACTGCAAAATGGGTGATCTTGTACTCTGTTTGGGTACCAGGTAATCTCATGTTTGTTTCCTTAAGAACTCATAAGAACTCTCATGTTTGTTTCCTTAACACTTTGATCATTTAGCCAAGCACCTCCCTTCCCTGAATTATCTCTTGTATTTTAATTGTTTTATGAGCCTAACCTCTTTATGCAGTTTGCAGATAACACCTGCTTGCAATTTGCCTCTCAAGTGTCTTAGAGGTGGAGGCAAGATCGTGATAGTTAATCTTCAGGTAATTGTCATCTACACGAGTTTTTTCATGAGTTCTCTGGACATATCTCGCTGTTTACTATAAGCCTTGACATTTTCTTTGGAATATATATGGAAGAATGTGTTTTTCTGGATTGTGTACGTTTTCATGGGGAATTTTTCACTGATTAGATTCGTCCTTGCAGAAAACCCCGAAGGACAAGAAAGCAAATGTGGTGATTCATGGTCTTGTTGATAAGGTAAGACTTTACCTCTTGTTGTTTCTACATTTCTGGACAAAGCCTTAGTGATGTTTAACAGATTACTTTCAGCACTGCAACTAAATGGACTCTTATAGATTTTTTTTCATTCACTGTGCTGATGTGCAGGTGGTTGCAGGGGTCATGGAATCTCTCAACATGAAGATCCCTCCATATGTCAGAATCGATCTTTTCCAGATAATCCTAACTCAATCTTTAAGCGGAGGTAGCTTTTCCTGAATCTTACATGGGTTTATGTGGCGTATATGTCTTGGCCTACACTGTAACTGGGTGTGTGGATCCTGTTTTTGTATGTTAGGCACTTAGGCTTATTAGCTCTCACTCACATGTTTTTTTTCATTTCTGTTACAGATCAGAGGTTTATTAATTGGACCCTGCGTGTTGCAAGTGTTCATGGATTGACTTCTCAGTTACCATTCATCGAATCGATTGAGGTAATCTCTAGAAACTACTAAACCAATGCCAAAAAAATCAAAGTCCTTTCTGATCTTTTTTCATTTGCAATCCAGGTTTCATTCTCAGATGACCAGAAGTATAAAGATGCAGTTCTTGATAAGCAGCCATTTCTTATGAAAAGGTGAAACTAAACTCCTCCTTAGAAGTCCGTTCTTGTCCTATGTCTTACTCTTCTTATACATTCATACATTCTCATCCTCTTTCAGGAGAACAGCACGAAACGAAACTTTTAATATATTCTTGAAAGTTAACTACAGTGACGGTTGTGACAGTGTCTCCACTCAGCTTAGCCTCCCATTTGAATTCAAGGTTTATTAAGACTAGTACTATCGATTAAATGCACTTAAATATCTTGACTCATGAGCATTTTTCTCACAACGTTTTAAAAAAAAAACTATGTAGGTCTCAACAGAAGAGCGAGGTGAGATTATTGACAAGGAGACTGTGCTACAAAGCCTGAGAGAGAAAGCGGTTGAAGAGTCCAGTTGCGGGCAAAGCGGTGTGGTTGAGAGACGACTGGTTTCTGAACCGAGAAGTGAGGCTATTGTGTATGCCACTGTGACCAGTCTCAGGACTTTCAATTGTCAACAGTCTCTGCTTGGTAATGGAGACCTCAAATGGAAGCTGGAAGGTTCTGGAACGTCACGTAAACGTTCTAGAACAGGCAAACGAAAATCAAGGGCACTGGAAGAAGAAACAAAAGCATAGGAAGAAAAAGAAAAAAAAAAAAAAAAGCTTTTGGTGTATATAAAAACAAACAATAGGCTAACCGGAATTAATAGGGAATATGGAAGTTATCGGCGGCGTTAGGAAGGGCTGAGTGAATTTTGTTTTTGGTCCACACTCGGTTCTCTTAAAACACAAGTTAACCAGGAATTGAAGCAGATCATATGGGTTCGGTTTGGTTAAGTATCGGTCAAACTTTTGTAGAAGCTATTGTATTTGTAGCTTCAACTTACCCTATCTGTTTGAATATCATAAAAAATTACAGCAGAGCAGCGATGCCATATAAAGAAAAGAACTTGGATTTTTTAAATGTGCACGATGAATGAGAGATATTAAAGAACTTCTGATATTAATTATAATTATGTTTACCATCTGGGATGTTCTGCGTGAATTTAGGACATGTTCAACGACTTTCATTTACATAAAGACTAGAGACTAGAGAGAGTCGAAATCAATAATAATTAACGACTTTGTATAATAAGATAATATAAAAAGACCAGTTCCTACTTCTAGCTGTATCTTGATCGAATTTTCAATATAATATGCCACCAAAAAAAAAGTCAACCAAAATTAGCGGTATATTCATAGTTCTTAAAACAACTTAAACTGTTAGCGGTATAGGTTGACATATTTTTGTTTTGGTACTAATGGCGAAGTTGAAATTCGGATAGTAACCACAATATGATACTAATACAAAATTACAAACCATTTATACGTTAGGTTAGAATCCGCTTTGATGTGTGGATTTTTTTTTCCGTCTATTACAACATCGTTAAAATATTTGATCTAATTCTATTATATATATAATATAATATAAAATTAGTTATGTTAATGATGAACAGATCTTACAAACAATTCTACGGTACAACTCTTTCCGTAACACACAACTTTTTAAGTATGCGACAATCGAGACCTCCTAATAAGTTTTGCATTATTGCATAATTAACTAGATTTTAACCGTACACCGCGTTCATGTAATTTTTTTTATTATTTATATTTTATGTTGTATTTGTTTATTAAATATTAGATATTTTGTAAATAGAGGAATAACTAAAATTTCCGACAGTTTGTACGGCTAAATGTTTAGATTAATTTTTTAACCCGCTACTTCATGACCATTTGTTTGTTATATTTAGTTTGTTCTGTTTAGTGTTTGAGATTCTATTTTGATTTTAAATTATTATAATAAAATAAATAAGGGATCTAAATACATAGTAAATCATTTATACGCTACAGTTAAGTCACATTGTTTCTAATGATTTAATTATTTTACACAATTTTAGTTAAATCAACTTGATTTTATATGTCAAATATTATAATATTAATAGTATTAGAAAATAATAAAAAGAGGATTTAACCCGTGTTAGCACAAATTTAATGATATTTTACTAATTCTAACATGTCCTCTTTATAACTCATCTAATATATAACCATATTATATAGTATTTTAAACTTTTTAATTTTACATATTCGTAATATTTTAAATTTTTATTAAGTTTATATATAATAATTATAATATTTAAATAAATGTGAATCTAAGTTCTTGCACGTATTGGAAAACAAAATGAGAAACAAATTGTTGTGTTTTTTTTGTTTGCAAATGATTCAGAGATAAAATATCTTCAAAACACAATAGAAGATGTGGTTAAATATATCATAGTTTCCGTTTCCATATTGATGTTGCTGTAATTTTTTTTAGTTGGAATGTAACATAAAATATTAGGAGGGGTTAATGTTGTAAATAAATTTTTAAATAAGCAAAACTAAAAGGGCATAACACAAAATGTACTTCAAAAATGTTAATATAGATTAGCAAACAGCTGGCGTTCATTGTAAGTCGAACCTTATACTTGGTGACGAAATATTTATACCAAGAAAATTCTCGAAAAAATATAGTATTAATTATTTTGTTGTAAGCAAAAGCTACTTTAGGAAGTAACTAAAATTTTTTTTTCGGTAGAGTTTATTGATCGTATATTATATTTGGTGATACATATTCGTTCAAAATTGTGTTAGAATATATATATATATATATATACTAGATTAGGACCCGCCCGATGTGCAGGTTTAGATTTTTTAAAATAAAATAAAATTTAAAAGAATATAAAGTAAATATTTTAGTAATCTATCTATAAAAGTAAATAGATACACCGAGGTATCCAATGTGACATTTGGTGTAAAAGGTGCGATTCTGCAGTTGAGACTATTAATCACGTTTTCTTTGAATATTCTAGCTCGTGTGAAGTTTGAAGATTTATCTCCGACTTTGCTCTCGTCAGAGAGTTTTACATATGACTCGGTGTAATCGAATTTGGATTTTATTTTCTGGAAGGGTGCCTCTCAAAAGGGTGATCCTGATCAACTTCTTCAATTACCATGAATTTTATGGGCAATCTGGAAAGCTATAAACGAAAAAGTTTTTTAAGGTTTAGAGATTGAGGCAAATGATATAATTGCTAAGGCTTTGGGCGATAATTTAGTCTGGGAAGAGGCGCTCTCTTTTACGGCGGTCATGTCAGCTCCATCTCAGTCTTCGCATGTCCATGTTTTTCACCTCGTGTCTAAGATGGAGCCTCTCCCACCTACATTTGGAGTTAGAAGAGTTGTTGTGGACCATAGAGCGGATATGTGCTGTAGGAATCACTTATCAACATTTTAAGACTGACTGTGCTGAGTTACTTACTATGGTGCAGTCCAAGATTGCCCATCTTTCTCCAACCTGCTCAATGAGTTTAACTCGCTGGAGTCCTTCCCACTATTCTCCATCTCTTGGATCCCGCATGCGGCAAATACGAAGGCAGAGTATCTTGCATGTGCTTCGCGTTCTCTTATCTCTGAAGTTTCTTTTGTAAACCTCTTCCCTCCGGCTTGGGCAACTACCGAGAAATTTCCTTTTAATTTATGGTTTGGTTGAAAAAAAAAAGTAAATAGATACACTTTTAGTTAAAGAAAATAGTTGTAGATTAGTTCAAAGTTATTAAAATAAAATGAAATTTAACAAAAATATATATCTAATTCTTTTCGTAAGTAAAAACAATGTATAAAAGTAAAGAGATAAACTTTTAGTTATAGAAAATAGTTGTTTTTTTTTTTGCTATAATACACTAATGTATATCCATTTACAAATATACTATCTACATAACCACTAAAAATGTATTTGTACACACAAAAATATTTTACTTGCAAAATATACTCTTTAGTCTTTACACTTTACTACAACCAACAAATTTTATTTATGAACACATTAAATAACCTATTATATATCTCTTTACTTTAATATTTTATAGTTAAAATAACACATACGTTAATCTTACATACTCATATCTTATATATATTACAATAGCAGTCTTTTTGGATAAATTATTTGATTGGTGAAAAAAATATGAGACGATTTATTATTATTTTTTCTACTTCAACAATCTTTTTCTTTTTGTAAAGGTGAGTATTTACATTTTTTTAAAACAGTAATTAATTGTATAATTTTCACAATCATTTATTTATCTTATAAAAACAATAATCATTTTTCTTGTAAAATTAGCAACTTAAAATTAAAATAAATAAACAATATTATAATTTCGAATTTTATGATATATATATATATATATATATATATATATATATATATATATATATATATAATTTCCTTATAATGATTTTTGTCTAAAATTTTAAAGCTGTTTAAATTTTATAATTTTCTTACAAAGGTTTTTTTTTCTTTAAAAGATTTTTTTAAAAATTAGGTTTTATTTTCTCTATTTTATTTTAATATAAAATCTTTTAATGGTAAGTTTTGAATTTTTACATTTTGATTTTTGAAATTTTTAATAAATTTAGAATTGACACGTGTCACATCTGAATGATACCAATTAAATCATATTAAAATAAAATCTTTTTATGGTAGGTTTTAAATTTTTACATTTTTATTTTTAATTTTTTTAATAAATTTACAATTGACACATGTCAACATCTAAATGATACAATTGACACTTGTCACGATCTTGTTAATTAGTAATTTTGACATCAAACTTTATATAATAAGATTTTTACTTCCGCTCACAACTCTTACTCTTAGTTTTAGTTTTAGATAATTGTGTAACAATTTTCAATATTTTTTTGAAAATTACATTTATTTATGGTAGTTCTTCATTTTATTTATGCTAGAGCACGGGTTGAAATTCATTTTATTTATTTTGTAATTTTTATATAAAATATAATTCATGTGATTTTTTTTAAAAGTTTTTTTGGATAAAACATTATGCAATAAAATCATATGCTAAATATGATTGCTTGAAAAAAGACACTTATTTTATAAAATTTATATTGTTAATGATTCTAGATAAGTACCTGTGCTATAACACTGGTTAAATTTTATTTTATAATTTTTTTTGTATATTTTATATTTTAAAATAAAATTTTAATATGTTGTACTAGGTTATATATGTGAAGTTATTTTAACAATGTATATTCTACATCATGACTTGAATGTCATTATAAGACATAATTTTGTAAATTTGAATTTAAATATTCAAATTTTGACCCTTTACTCAATAAATTTTTTAATTTAGTATATATTATTTCTAAAGAATAATATTACTAAAAATTGAATATTTTATAGATTGAACAATTTATATTTGTTTTTAAAAAATCAACTTATGGTGTATCGAGAAATAAAACTATTTTTTAATTATAATAAATAATATGATAATTTATTTGTTTCACAACATAGACTCATATATAAAAATGAGAGTTGAAGTATAATGATAATTAATAAATTAATATATTAAGTTAGATATCAAAAGATTTTATTTGATGAATAATTTAATAAAGAAAATTAATATGGTAAGTTAGATGATATGATTCTTTAGAATATTCTCTTTAAATGTTTTGGTATAACCTATTTGTAACCAATTAATCTATCATTAATGTATAACCTATTTATAACCAACTTATTAAAATTATATAGTCTACAAAACAATGTTGTGTACTTCCGTTTTATTATAAAGGGGAGTAGATCACTATACAATTTTATTGTTAACAAAATATATTAAAATATTTCATAATATAATACATCAGTATTAATTTTCTTTGAAATGTTTCTAGTGAATATATTATAAGAGATTGGACAGCTATTCGAAAACAATAATGTACGACTTTTTCTTGGAGTAAAGAATATTATATAAAGGACCAAGCTTAGCTGTATTCACAAGCTTTTAACACTCCCTCCGTTTCACAAAGAGTGTCATTTAGACATATTTCACACAAATTAAGAAAACATTAAAATATACAAATATACTCATTTAATAAGTATTTAATGAGTTTATTTAGTTATATATTAAGGGTAAAACTAGGAAATCTAATGTTAAATATTCATTGAAAATATAAAATAATGCATTGGAATTGTAGAGTGACACTCTTTGTGAAACAAAGAAAAATCTTCAGAATGACACTCTTTGTGAAACGGAGGGAGTATTAGATTAGATGGCTGGGTAAATCTTATAATTATATATGCAAGGGGGGAGAAGGAGATGAAGAGTATCACAGAAATCCAAATCTCCCTAATATTATTGTAGCAGTCATGAGTTCCGTGGGTGTGTTTCGCAAGGTGGAAATGGATGAAAAATCATATTGGCTATACACATTAACACATCCCGATGAAGCACTAGCCATGGATCCTTTTTTTCTTTGTCCTCTTGCGCGTCTCAAATTCCTAAAGCTCAAACTAAATATGCACGTTAGTGATGATGATGATGACGACGACGACGATGGTGGTGGTGGTGACGATGACGATGAAGGCAGTGGCAAAGAAGAAGACGGCGACGATGATGATGATGGCAAAGTAGATGGCGATGAAGATGGTGGCAAAGTAGATGACGATGACGATGATGATCCAAAAGACGATGAGAAAGATGCTCACGAAAATGGTGGCAAAGTACCTAACGATGACGATGACGATGACGATGACTTTGACAATGACGATGAAGATGAATATGTCGATGATGATGATGATGATGATGATGATGATGATGAGGATGATAGTGATGATGATGATGATGATGATGAAGAAGATGAAGCATTCCGTAAGTATTTTGGTTTTGATGATACTATTCATGAGTTGTCCCCATACAATTCATCCCCTCACTTCTCCACCAAAGGAAATGGTGATCAGCAAGACAAATCTTTGCTTGATTGTGACCACCCTGGAATCTGTAAACTCCCTGTAGTGCCTCTTTTTTGGTGCAACAGTGAAGAACCTGATCATGAAGAATTCGAGTGCGGTGCATGCGAAATGGCTATGCCCAGCGCAAGCTATTTTGCATGCCTCCAATGTAGAAAAAAGTTTCATAAAGAATGTGTTGAAACTCCACTTGAAATCAAACACCCTTCCCACCCTTATCATTTTCTTCGCCTTTACAGTTTTTCAAGCGCTGAAATGATTTGCAACCGTTGTAAGGAAGCTGTCTATGACATGTTTTATCACTGTACTACATGTGATTTGAGTATGCATCCTGTGTGTGCGATGAAGACGGTACCCTTTGTTTTGTCGTGATAAGAATAAGCGGTCGATGTGAAATTTCGAGAAGCTGTGAGAGGCGATGGGTCCAACTTCTGGACCGATCGGTCCACTTTAAACCAGCCAAAGTACTAGACTGTATCAGACCGATCGGTCCAACATCTGACAGAGATCGGTATATTTCCTTGACGGACCAGTTCGATTTTTCTTAGCCCGTTTTGTTTTTCGTATGTCTGTAATAAACGACTTATGCTTTATGTTTTTTGAGTTTTTGAAGCATGGAGACTTTTGTAATTTATCTTTTGCAGATTTGAGATTCATTCATTTTTCTTCACAATTGGTGAAGAATTCTAAACTCTTTTACTCTTTATTTCATCAATCCAATCTCTTTAATTTGTGTTGTTTCTTTTGCTATGTCTAAGTAGTTTCTCAACTGGGATTTGGGTTTCTAAGTAGGGGATTCAATGATTTGATTGTTGTTAGGGATTTTAAACTCTTATATTTCTTTTGATTTACATGTTCTTAATGCTATAATATAATTGATATATTACCTTCTATTAGATTTTAAGTTTTTCTTTGCATCAAAAATGTTCAATGTGAATTGAGCAATGTATTTCTAATTAACGAAAGTTGATATTAGAATGCACTGTGAACTAAATATACTTGTTTGATAATGCAAAATTGACTAGAAGATTGCAAATGAAAGTTTAGCGAATGAGTAATCAACTTTAGTGACTAATTCCTTAAGGAGGGTTAGTTTAATTTTGTGCCCATGTTTGTGAACGGTTCTTTGTGGTTGAATTCCTATTTCGTTACTTTATTTGTTGTTGATCTCTGAATTACCATGTAACCCAATGTTTGCTATTATACAAGTTTAGTCGTTTATTCCCTACGCATTTTTATTAAAGAACATAAAAACCAAACAAATATCTTTCGCTTTAGCTAATTAAAACTCTCATAAATCTTTAGTGTACCACTAGTTCTTGTGGATCAACTCTGAATCGACTACCTTGCGATTAAGTGTATCTGGTAAATATTCGAGCAATCACATTAATGTTGTTGATTTTGGATCTCATGTACGCTTTATCTTGTCTTTTAGATAGTTGTGATGGTACTACTTAATGATTCAATTAATAGGGTTTTTTTCTTCTTAATTTTGTTAAGAGGAGTGGACACAATTGTCTCCCACCATTTATTACTGTAAACAAAAAAAATTGCATCCTAACATTCTGCGGGATCGCAGTCCCATTTGCATCATCAACTAATAATTAAAGAGTAACATCCGTACAAGAATCAAATAAATGCAAACCCACATCTAATGAAATCGTATAGTCGCTAACCCATATGCTAGACGATTAGCCACCCTATACATATGAGCTATATAGACTAACCATTCCCTTGAAAAAAGCATTGGCACAAAGCACCAAGAAAGGCAGGGGATGAGAATCCCTAACCCCAAACTTCAGAAAAACCAACAACCAGCTCCAAATCCACCTCCAACTCCACCAGTCTGAACCTCCGATCCCATGCAGTCAGTCCCATAGTATACACCCCATAGTTCTACCAAATGGGTTGTGAAAATCCCTATATGTACCACAAACCCACAAAGCCAAGATTCACCATATTCCCTAATAGCATTATCACCAGAGGTTAGACCTGAGTTCCCATGAGATGCACCATCTGTGGTGACTTTAACCCACCAATCACTTGGTTTCATCCAAAAAATTAACCTCTCTACTCGAACCTCTGGTGTGTCTCTTACTCCTACTCATGAGTGAGTCCTCGTGACATTTGTTGCCAGATCTTTGAGAAAATGCATCCTATCCCAACAGTTGCCTCTGTCGTCGAAAACATATCCGCATCTCAATCTTCAACCCCAGCACACTGTCATGCTAAAAATAGTTGGCCACTCAGCCCTAGTATTATCAAATAACCTTTGCAAAAATGAGTTATCAAAAAAAGTTTACCCAGGATGAAACTGTTTTTTGAGCCAGGCGAATCAACTTAGAAATAACCATCATCTTTGAAACTGTTCTTAAGCCTAAACACCATCATCTTTGTGATCACATTAAACAAAACATTACACAAGCTTATTGGCCTAAATTGGGTTATCCTCTCGGGCTTTGCCACTTTTGCCAAAAAAACTAGTAACACATCATTTGTTGACCTCTTAAAACACCTGACTCAAAAGAAATCAGTACAAACCTTGTTATCAAATTCCCCACAACCTTCCAGCACTTTTGATAAAACACCGGTTGAAAACCATTAGGTCGTGGGACTTTAAAACTACCATACTCTTCACTGCGATCTCAACTTCAGATTTCATATATTGTTTATCTAAAGCAGCCTTCTCATCTCTACTCAAAGCCATGAAGCCATGAAACCTCTTTTGACATAATCTCCCTGTTTGTACTAACCCCATCCAGCGAGTATATTTCCCTGTAATAATGCCAATTTCTCCAACACACCATTGTCCACCACCTACCGGTCATCCTCATGGTTTAGGCACTCTATTATATTTCTCTTTCTCCAAATAATAGTAGAAGTGTGAAAACGATGTATTCCTATCCCCTAGAGCAATCATATTTTCTCTTGATTTCTAAAATCATAATGTCTCTTCCTGTTCTAACAACACATCAAAGTACCTCAGAAATTGTTCTTCCTTGGCAATCAAGGCAACTTTGTCCAACAAAAAAAGAAGAAGCAATCAAGGCATCTGTTTGAGCCGTAACTCTTGTACGACTCTTAACTCTACAACCAATTTTCCCTTCCGTGTATGGAAATCACCAAAAACTTCTTTATTCCACTTTTTAACTTCCACTTTAGTCGATTAAGTGATTCTAGTGTTCATAACCCGGAATCCCACAAAGTATGACGTAATTAAGTCTTTGAAACCTTCATGATGCAACCAAGCCGCTTCAAAGCAAAATGGCCTCTGTTAAGCAGTTGAGTTATCGCAAGCATCTTCTGTTGAGCTAGGTTTCTTTATTTCTGTTGGTCTCTTAAACATAATCCATAGAGAATGTGAATGGTCTCTTAAACATAAGTCGTTTCTGAAATCAGTTATGTGTGGAAAATTTGACTATTTATTTTTCATTGTTTTCCACACATTTGACTATTTATCAGACCTCATTTTTCAAACATTTGGTTATGTGTGGAAAATTTGGCCAAATGTTTGAAAAATGAGGTCTGATAAAGGATTTTGTTGCTAGAATCTTGGCGTGTTTGTTTTGTCTATTTCACCATTGTGCTAACTTTGGCGTTTGTCTGATTTTGATTTTGGGAAACACAGATCGAAGAACTTGCGAAGATGATTCAATAGGTTTGGATCACTCAACTATAACCAATTTTTTTTGAGTTGAAAGCTTATATTATGATTTGGTATCAAAGCCCATATATTCAATCTAATCTACGACTGACCTGGCCTAATAGTTGGTCTGTCATCATGCCCGAACATATTGTGATCGATATCTACAAAAGCCATCATCTCGAGGGAGCGTATTAGATATACAATATCTTACATTAAAAGTTGAATAGAATTTTAAATGATATAAGATATGGTTCCTCCACTCATTTCCAATTATTTTTGAATTGGAAGTCTATATTCTAATTGCGGTGGTCTCTCTACTCAACTTAGCGTCCCATCTGTATTGAAGGTTTAATAAGACTAATATTATCATTAAAATGTTCTCTCCTATCTTGACTCATGAGCATGTTTTCACAACATTTTGAATAAATCTTTGTGGGAGTACTCAACATAAGAGAATGAAGAGATTATTGCCATTCATCCCGCGCACACCACCTGATTCTTTTTTATTTACGAACAATTTCAGTTAATCCGAACCTAAGATGCATGTCTAACGATTTGATTTAAAATTATAATTGTGTATATTAAAAAGCATATTTTCAATCCTAAGCAATCTATATATAATAGCAAACCCACTTTTTTGTGTCAACTTTTAATCCAACGGATGAGATTAGTTCCAGTTTTAATCCAACGGTTTAAAATTATTAATCGTGCCTTTTCGTCGCATCCCCATCTTTCAAAAATCACATCTCTTAGTCTTTGCATCTCTTTGTTGTACCTCTTGGTTTCAAAAATCATATCCATTAAGTTTTACACCTTTTAAATCACACCTCTTAGTCTTTGCATCTCTTTGTTGTACCTCCTGGTTTCAAAATTCACATCCATTAATTTTTACACCTTTTAAATCACACCTCTTTAGTCTTTGCATCTCTTCGTTGTACCTCCTGGTTTCAAAAATCACATCTATTAATTTTTACACATTTTAATTTTACACCTCTATGTGTTACATCTCTTTGTTGTACCTCCTATATATAATAGCAAACCCACTTTTTGTGTCAACTTTTAATCCAACGGATGAGATTAGTTCCAGTTTTAATCCAACGGTTTAAAATTATTAATCGTGTCTTTTCATCGCACCCCCATCTTTCAAAAATCACACCTCTTAGTCTTTGCATCTTTTTGTTGTACCTCCTGGTTTCAAAAATCACATCCATTAATTTTTACACCTTTTAAATCACACCTCTTAGTCTTTGCATCTTTTTGTTGTACCTCCTGGTTTCAAAAATCACATCCATTAATTTTTACACCTTTTAAATCGCACCTCCTTAGTCTTTGCATCTCTTTGTTGTACCTCCTGGTTTCAAAAATCACATCTATTAATTTTTACACATTTTAATTTCACACCTCTATGTGTTACATCTCTTTGTTGTACCTCCTATATATAATAGCAAACCCACTTTTTTGTGTCAACTTTTAATCCAACGGATGAGATTAGTTCCAGTTTTAATCCAACGGTTTAAAATTATTAATCTTGTCTTTTCATCGCACCCCCATCTTTCAAAAATCACACCTCTTAGTCTTTGCATCTCTTTGTTGTACCTCCTGGTTTCAAAAATCACATCCATTAATTTTTACACCTTTTAAATCACATCTCTTAGTCTTTGCATCTCTTTGTTGTACCTCCTGGTTTCAAAAATCACATCCATTAATTTTTATACCTTTTAAATCACACCTCCTTAGTCTTTGCATCTTTTTGTTGTACCTCCTGGTTTCAAAAATCACATCTATTAATTTTTACACCTTTTAATTTCACACCTCTATGTGTTACATCTCTTTGTTGTACCTCCATGTTTCACATCTATTAATTTCAACACATTTACATTTCACACCTCTATGTCTTACACCTCTTTGTTTATTATATATAAACTTTTCTTGACTACATAAACAAGTTTCGAACAATTGTTTTCTGAGTACTAAAGAATTGTATTATTGAAGTGTTTTTTAACTTTCAAGCATCAATCTCTAATTTAAGGTAATTTAATATTTTTGCTCCGAATGACCTGTAGTGTTTTCGGTTAGATTATTATTACTGTTAGCCGACACTATTAAGTTCATACATTAATCTTAGTTTTGTTAACTTTTAGTCTCTTCAAAATTTTTAGCCTTTCCGGTTTTCATGTTTTTGCATGACTAATGTTATTAAGTACGTGTGCCATATTTTTTGCATGGCTAATGTTTTTGATTCTCAATGTGCAAATATTATTTTTTGACTTTCTGGAAAAACCAAAACCAAGATACGAGAGGCATGATAATATGCAGTGATGCTAGAGCTACGGATAAGCCAATTTTTTTTAACAAACATGGTATAATTATAATTTTATATATGTTCTTATTTTAACCTATTTATTTTTTTCTAACAAACATGGTATAAATGTTAATTTTTTTTTTTTTTTTTGTAGGATGTCCATTAGATGTTCATGATCCAGGTTAGTTTACATTTTTTGTAAATAAAGTTTTTAAAAATTTTAGTTGAATTATAATTTCTTATACTTTCTGGGTATCAAACATTTTAATAATATATAGAAATATTACAAATGAGCATGGAAATAGAGAGTGCCGAAGAAAAAGCCAGACATACTTGTGACAACACAAAATCAAATTCTAGAAAGCGTAAGCAAGACCAAATGACAAGTCAAGTTAGAAAGAAAAGATCTACTAAAGGTAACTTATTTAGTCTTTGATGATGACTTTCTAATCTGTATATACAACTTTTTAAAAACATAATGTATAACAGTCACTTTTAGAGTGATCTGGAATCTGCCAAAAAAAAGAAAATGCAAGAAATTTATAAAATTAGTGTTTAACATAAAGAAGAGAACATCAAAAGGTGAGATATTATTATCACCTGTTTCACCATATCAACTTCGTTTTCGCTGTCATTTATTGAAAAACATGATGGTACCGATTCATAGACATAAGTGGGAAATCAAATAGAGGGGGATGCAGCCTGGAAGGAGAGCAGCCGACACGGTGGAATGGGATGGATTGGGAGAGACCAACATAAAATCCTCTGTTCTATATTTTATTAATTTTCTGAACTTTTGTAGTTTAATTGAATTGCTTTGATTGAATAGCTGATGAGTGTACAAGTTTTTGTCTATATGCATTCTTAGTCTGTTACGTCTTGCTTTTTTTTTCTTTTCCAAAGAGGAATATGTGATTTGAAGCAAATATTACAAATCCATGTATCAAATGTGTTAGTAGGAAATAAGGCAATCAAGATTAACCCATTAAAAGGGAAGAAAGAAGGGGGTCTTTTGAGGGAAAACGTGACACCAACATGCATGTAACTGTGGAAAACATTATAGCCAAATATATATCTCTAAAAGTTGTAGCTGAAGAATGTGAGTTACTCTATATTAACCCATTAGGTTTGATTGGTCGGTCATATAAAACTTGGTTTTGTACATATCTAAAAGTGAGAGAAAAAAACATCCACAAGCATAAGTGAAATTTATACATGGTTAAAAGTAATGTTCATAGTAAATCATTTGTATACAAACTCCACTTGCTTACATCATCGGAATATTGATTGTGATTTGTGAATCAGTAATCTATGGAAAGAGAAATCGTGTATCAAAGTGAAGGGGAAACAAAACTCAATCCAGCCATCTACTCCGATCCCAATCTTCGACCTTCCTTCGACAAGTGGCATTTAGTATTTTCTCTATACAGTAAATAAACAAAGAGAGAAGCAGTCTCGTATGTATTTCGATTGATAATGATCAACAACAAAGATAATTTCTAATAGTGAATTAAGAAAGGATACCAATATATAGCACCATATGGTCGGAGACAAACATAAATGAAATTTTATATATGGTTAAAAGTAATGTTCATAGTAAATCAAGCTCTGAAAAAGGCTCACTTTTGTGTGTGACAACCTAAAATATAATAACATTGAAATGAATTTTTGGCTTTTTAATCAGTTGAAAGCAATAGCAAGAAGTAAAAATGATCAAATTGATTGAAAAAATAAAGCATTTTGGATGAATTACAAATGTTAAATTTCAATTTAGAAAAAGACTTTAGGTTCTTGACCAAACTAATAACAATATAATATCCAAAAATTATTAATATATAAATCAATTTTAGCTGTATCTTGATGAATTTTAATATATAATCAATAAATAAGCCCGTAGTTGTTATTTTCAATTAGAAAACGAAGTGGTGGACAGGTAAACTATAAAAGTAATTAATGATCAACGATGAGATGTTGTTATGTAGTGGTGGACAAGTAATGATCAATATGAGATGTTATAAGACATAATATAGAAAAATACTTAAATTGTGCTCAATTTTTACGCATTTTCTTGTAGACGTTTCTAACTAGTCCATTTGATAGACAGAACATTTAGTTTGTTCTAACTATAAAAAACTATATAGTTAAACTAATAGATATTGTGGAAAAAAAAGTTAAACTAATAGATAATTTTGAAAGTTTAGATTTTATCAACAAATAAGAGGTTTCAAATTCAGATGATCGCTACAAATACGAAATCTAATTTAATTTTAGATGATCGCTTCAAATAGTAAAATAGCAATCCTACTAACTGTTTTTTATGGATGGTTTATTGGTTTTAACAAAAATTGTAATTCTTTGGAAAATATGTTGTAATTTCATTAATTTGAAAATATTTTACAGTTACGTCTTCGAAAAAAATTACATCACTTATTTAAGATTGTGCATTTTCATTATGTTATTATATTCGTATTATTTTATTCAAACTCTTCTTTCTACTAGTGTGTATTTTACAAACAACTATGTCTATTGAAATGTTTATATATTTTCTAACTCTGTACATATTTTCTATTCTTATTTCGTCAAATGAAATTTATTTATTTCAAATCATCCAACATCAAAAGTACTAGTCTTGATGGAGGAGGGTTTACAGAAGCAGAGGAGAAATCTCCATACAAATATGACTTGGAGAGATCTGCTAAAGAGTTACAAGATTTATGAACATAACAAAGTGATTGGGAATTAAAATTTTGCTGCCAAAAATGAATGTCTTGCACCAAATTCTATTCTTAATAACTACCATTTTTTTCCGCTCAAAAAAAAAAGTAACTACCAATTTTTTTGTGATTCGGCAGTCGGCACTGATTTTTTTTGATAATGGAGTATTGATGTGTAACATCCGCGAACCGGATTTTGTGATTTTGAAAGGAGTGTCGATCGACACCCTAGTGGCATCGATCGACACCACTAATTTCTGGGTTCGGCCGGTTTGATTAATTGCCGAATTGGTTCGGTTTGGTTCAATTAAATCCCTAAATCGTGTTATAAGTGTCCAAGGACGAATTTGAGGGTTTTGGGAGTTCTTTTTGGTCGCCGCTTAGTGAGAAAAAGAGAGAGACAGAGAGAAAACGTTCTTGAGATTTTTTCTGGGCTTGTTCTTGGAGATTTTGGAGAGATCTAAGGCAGTAGAAGTGTTAGCTGTTGCTGGAAACGAAGGGGGAGCTTCTGGAGGTGTTGTTTTCCACGTTTCTCAATCCAATCTTTCTGTTCTTGAGGTGAGTGCTTGACCATGGTTGATCTAAGCATGAGATCTCTCTTGTTTGTGTGTTTTCTTTGCTGTTTGTGTTGTTTTGTTGCTTGGGTTCGTTGCTTTTGTGATTCCCAGTGATTTCTGAGGTAATTGGGTGAGTTTGAGACGGATTCGAGATGATTGGGAAGGAGAGTTCGATGTTCGGTTTCGCGCAGATCGTGTCTGCAGAGGAGGCATCGATCGACACTAGGAAGCATCGGTCGACACCATTTGGAGTGGCATCGGTCGACACTGTTTAGCATCGGTCGACACCATTGTTTGTAGTATCGATCGACACCGTGAGGCATCAGTCGACACTGGTCTCAGTCGAGACTTGATTTCCTGGTTTGATGTATTGTTGTGTGTTGTTTGTTTTGCTTAAACTTGAGGGTCTCATATGCTTGTGTGTATAACCCAGTAGATGGGAGGACGGCCTCACTAAGTATTTATGATAATACTTACGCATCTCAATTGTTGTTTGTGGTGTGCAGGTATGTGACGTGGAATCATGGCGATGAGGAGGAGGATGAACTAGGGTCTCGTTTGTGTGTTGTTGGTCTTTGTTATATTGTTTAGGATGGAACCTTGGATAGAGATATGTTAGGTTGTTGGATAGAATGGATAGAAATGTTATTGTATTGGTTTTGTATTATTGATATGTTTCCGTTGTGCATGTAATTGGGTGTTGGTTTATTATTGGTTGGTTACTGTGTGTGGGTTGGTTTGTTTAATTAAGTAGTATGGGATACTTAATTATATATTGTATTTAATTAATAAAAAGAAAAAAAAAAGGGTCGGGTTGTTTCATTTTGGTATCAGAGCCTTTACGGTTCTAGGATGGTTAAATGGATGGTTAGAGCGGTTATGAATTTAATTGGGTGAATTATTTTCCTTTTTGCTTGATGCATGATGTTGTGTGATGGAATTGATTATGAGTAGTTAGTCAATTTGTTTGCGGTATGGAGTCCTAGTATCATCCTCTTCGAGCCTTCAATGAGATTCCACGGTAAGATGTGTACTCTATGTGCGGTTTTTGAATTGTGTCCTTAGCCTTCTGTTCTGGGTAGTGCAGATGGCTAGAGAGGGTGCTGTTGGTCGCGGTCGTGGTCGTGGGCGTGGTCGTGGTCGTGGTCGGGGACGAGGTCAGGTTCCTGAGGCCAGTGTGAGTGTAGCCCAGAGCATGGCCAGTGAGGAGGTGGCGGAGTCACAGGTTCATCCTAGTGTGTCTGGAGACCAGGCTGGTTTGGGTGACGGCAGGGCGGATGGGCATGTAATTGGGTGTTGGTTTATTATTGGTTGGTTACTGTGTGTGGGTTGGTTTGTTTAATTAAATAGTATGAGATATTTAATTATATATTATATTTAATTAATAAAAAGAAAAAGAAAAGGGTCGGATTGTTTCAGGATGAACTGAAACAATTTTAATTCCAATAACTAATATTAATACCTCATTTCAAATTTAAAAAGTTTCCATATAATTCTTCATCTAACCGAAGAGTTTTAGAATGATTATAACTGAATTTGTATATATGCCACATACGGTAGAGTTTATTGATAGTAACTTTTTCTATATACTCTCTCTGTTTCAAATTACTTGTCATTTAAGCTTTTTTAAACGAATTAAAATAAACAACTAAAATTTATATTTTATCTCTTTTTTAATATATATATATATTTTTTTGGCCAATACATTAAAACAATTATAATAGATTTGATATTTTTACCAAACATATGTATTGAAAATCTAAAACCATAACTATTATGAAACAAAAAAATTTATTCTAGAAACAACTAAAAAACCCGGAAAGAATATTATATTTGGTGATACATATTCATTCAAAATTGTGTTAGTCTATATATATTTTACTTCCGATCGTTTTTATTTTCGATCACAACTTTTAGTTTTAGATAATTGTGTAACAATTTTCAAATTTTTTTTGAAGTTAACATTTATTTATGGTAATTGTTCATGTCTTTTTTACTTTACTTGTTTGTTAGATCACTATACAATTATTGTCATCAGAAACTATTAAAATATTTCATAATATAATACATCAGTATTAATTTTGTTTGAAATGTTTCCTCTACTTATCGAATGAATCCCCATTATAATAAAACGGAAGTACACAACATTGTTTTGGTAGACTTTATAATTTTAATAAATTGTTACAAATAGGTTATACATAGATTATAAATTAATTCATATATTAATTGTAACAAATAAAACCTTAATTGTAATCGAAAATCTTAAACGAGTTATTCCAAATTGATAGTTCATGGATATTCAAAACTTTATTTTCGGAAGATCACGTATATGGTTCCAAATATCTAGAATCACAATATTACCAATTTATTTTTCACAGATTTTATTAATAAACCATATCAATTAAAAAATTATTAAAGGGATAAAAATATACTTTCAATCATTAAAAAAAAAACAAATCTTGCTAATTTAACAGATTAATCGTGATTTTTGGGATCGTATTCAGAAATTAAAAATTAAACTTTAATACTAGATTAGGATCCGTGCTAGAACATGGGTTGAAATTCCTTTTATTTATATTATAATTTTAGAATAAAATATATTTTATATGATTAATTTTAAAAATTTTTAAGGTCCTAACATTAATCATGATCTTTGGAATTGCATTTTATTCTAAAATCCTACTATATTAATTGAGAAGTACAAATATGAAACTAACCTTATAATGTGTAAAAAATTACATTCAATTGCCATTAGACTAAATTAATTAAGCTTAATTAACTAATTTAAATAAATATAATTAAATAAAAATAAAAAATACTCACATATCAAATATTAAAAAATTTAAAAAAAATTAAAAAAAAATATTTTCTCTCTCTAATAAATTATGAACGAAATTACTAATTATTTTTTTAAAAAAAATATAAAAACCAATCAGAATTTTAAAAACTAAGATTTTATATCCAAGTATACAATACAATTATTTTTAATAACTAAATTTGAAGATTTTGTTAAGATTTCAAATTTTCCTATCATTTTTATTTTATTTTATTTACAAATTGTTTAGAAGTTTCATATAATACTTATAATTAATAAAATGCATATTTTCTGCATATGTTGTGATTTGAATTTTTTAAAACAAAGATATATTACTCAATGTATGAAAATGTGTGTTTTAATTTCCACATTGGCGGGTTGGTAAAACTAAATTTATATAGATGATAAATTAATAATTTTTATTTACTCACAATTATAATATTAAAATTACTATTTTATATTTCACAAAATATGATGCAAGTACAACAAATAAACAATATAAAAATGTAATAATACGTCAAAAATTAAATACTATAATATTCTAAAATAATTAGTATTCAAATAGACTAATAGATTTACATAACAATTAAAAATAAATATTATCTCAAACAAAATAATTTTTAAAAAAATAATAATTTTTATTATTATATTATAATTTTTTTTAAAATGTTGATCCGTGCTTTAAGCATGGGATATATCTTAGTTATAATATAAATAAAAGAAATTTCAACAGAGCACGGGTCCTAATCTAGTATATTATAAGAGATTGGACAGCTATTCGAAAACAATAATGAACGACTTTCCCTTAGCTGTATTCACAAGCTTTTAATATTAGATAAGATGGCAGGGTAAATAATATATATGTAAGGTGGGGGAGAAGGAGATGAAGAATATCACAAAAATCCAAATCCCCCTAATATTATTGTAGAAATCATGAGTTCCGTGGGTGTATTTCGTAAGGTGGAAATGGATGAAAAATCATATTGGATATACACATTAACACATCCCGATGAAGCACTAGCCATGGATCCTTTTTTTCTTTGTCCTCGTGCGCGTCTCAAATTCCTAAAGTTCAAACTAAATATGCACGTTGATGATGATGATGATGATGATGATGAGGACGACGAAGACGATGATGGTGGTCGTGGTGACGGTGACGATGACGAAAAAGGTAGTGGCAAAGCAGAAGACGACGACGACGATGACATCGATGACGATGAAGATGATGAAATCGATGGAGATGAAGATGACGAATTCGATGAAGATGATGGCAAAGTAGATGGCGATGAAGATGGTGAAAAAGTAGATGATGATGATTCTATTCCTGAGTTAAACCCATACAATTCATCCCCTCACTTCTCAAGTGATCAACAAGACGAATCTTTGCTTGATTGTGACCACCCTAGTATCTGTAAGCTCCCTGTAGTGCCTCTTTTTTGGTGCAACAATGAAGAACCGAGTTGTGAAGAATTCGAGTGCGGTGCATGCGAAATGGAAATGCCCAGCGCAAGCTATTTTGCATGTCAAGAATGTGGAAAACAGTTCCATAAAGAATGTGTTGAATCTCCACTTGAGATCAAACACCCTTCCCACCCCAATCATTCTCTTCAACTTTACAGTTTTGCAAGCACAGAAATGAATTGCATCTGTTGTAAGGAAGCTGTCTATGATATGTTTTATCACTGTACAACATGCGATTTAAGTATGCATCCGGTGTGTGCGATGAAGACGGTACCCTGTGTTTCCGACCATCCAAAAAGCCATCACCACCCTCTCACCTTATTCCCTGCACAAGCTTCTTTAGTTTGCACTTACTGTGCAATGATTGATAAGCTTGATCCCACATACATCTGTATCGAGTGTGTCTTCGTAATCCATGAAGGCTGTTTCGGGTATCCACATGTCATAAGAATATCCCGTCACCCCCACCGTATCTCTTTTACCTCTTCTCTTCCATCTGGAAATTTGTCTTGCGGAGTCTGTCGTAAACCAGTCGACAACAACTATGGCGCATACACTTGCAAGAAATGTGATGCTTATTTTGTTCATTCAAAAATGTGCAACACACAAATATGTATGGGATGAAATCGAACTCACAGGAGTACCAGAAGAAGAAGATGAAATAGACGATGGTGAGCCATTCAAGAGGATTGCTGATGGAATAATACTTCATCCTTTTCATAGTCACAATCTAACACGTGAGATCGACAATGCTTCTGACATAATTAAGTATTGTCGAGGGTGTGCCCTTCCAGTCGGTGAAGATGAATTTTATTCATGCATGGAATGTGACTTTATCCTTCACGGAACTTGTGCAAATGCTCCACGCATGATACGACATCCTTTATATCCACATCCACTTACACTACTAGTTGCCATGAGAGGACCTGGCAATGATAAAGGTACATTCTTTTGTGATAAATGTCATCGTGTTGGTACTGGCTTATGCTATGGGCATTATGTAGGAGAAGATACCTTCTGTTTAGATTTGCAGTGTGCCTCGATTATAGAACCTTTCGAATATCCCGGCCACCAACATCCGCTATACCTACCTTGGAACCCAGATGAGAAGAGAACACTATGTCAAATGTGCAAATACGAAAGCAACCTATCAAAATTAGAGTGCACGATATGCAACTATTCTATATGTTATCGGTGTGCTGCCTTACCATACAAAGTAAGGTACAAGCATGACAGTCATTTCCTCACAATTTGCGATGGGAAAGAGGCAAGTGATCAACCAGACTGGTGTGAAAATTGTGAAGGCAAAATAGAAGAAGTAAAAGAAACAGGTTATCGCCCGCTCTCATATAATAAAACAGAAAGGCGATTTTATAAATGCAATGACTGCTGTACCGCTCTTCATGTGGATTGTCTACTTGGGACAGACATGTACATGAGGCCTGGTAATACTAAAAACTATTACCTATCTTATTCCATGTACTCATATAAACGTGACCGCCAGATAAAGCTAAATGTTCGGATTCTTCTCAACAATTCCCTCTCCCGACCAATCTGTACCAGATGTAAGCGCCGTTGTCCATTCCCGATAGTTTTTAAAGGGAAAAGTACGTTATTCTGTTCTTGGAATTGTATAGGAAAGAACATCAATTTTAAGAGTACTTGAAGTACATTATTTATCATCCCTTTTTGAAGTATTTGGCTATGTTGGTTTTTTTTTTAATTCAATTATGAGATGTTATTTCTACTTTTGGAAAAGGAAAAATAAAATGTTTAGTGTGATTTTATTATATCTTAGAAATTTAGCCACAACATCAACTAGTTAATTTACAATAATGGAAAGTCACTGTGAGTTGGCTTTTGATATTATATCTTCAAATATATAATCAATGCATTTAGTGGGTATCGATGCTGCCAAGTTGTTTGATACTTGAACGCACATAGAATTACTGTGATAAAACGGATTTGGAAGATTAGAAATGGTTTTGAGGGTTCATAAGGTTCAGTACTCTGCCCATATTTGAGTCTAACATATTGTAGTTTCATGTTAGGCTTCATATATAGCTCTGATCACTCACATGTTTCTTATTTCTGTTACAGATCAGAGGTATATTAATTGGACCCTTACGTGTTGCAAGTGTTTCTAGATTGACTTCTCAGTTACCATATTCATGAATCGATCTAGGCGATCTCTGTAGAAACTATATTAATCCATCTTATGAAAAAGTAATACTAACCCCTTCTTAAAATCAGTTCTTTTCCTATTTCTCACTCCTGTGTATTCTCATCCTGTTCCAAGAGAACAACACGAAACGAAACTTTAAATATATTCTTCAAGTTAACTACAGTGACAGTTGTGCATGACTGTGTCTCCACTCAGCTTAGCCTCCCATTTGATTGTAAGGTTTATTACAATCGAAAAAATAAATTTGTTATCCTGACACATCAGCATTTTTCTCACTACCTTTTCAAAATACCTATGTAGGTCGTGCTAAGGAGGTTGTGCTATAACGCCGTACTTACCCTTTATAAAAAAGGGCATTTGCCCACAGCACATTTTATACATTTGATTTTTAGGCCACATGATTAAAAATATTTTGTTGATTTAGTAGGTTTAAGTTGTTTTGCATATGTATTTTGCTTAAAACAACTTAAACCTACTAAATCAACAAAATATTTTAAGCATATGTATACATTGAGACCCTTAACTTTGTATTATTGCTCATTTATTCTCTTATGGTTATATTTACATTTGTTAAAAATAATTACTTAACTAAATTAGTTAGGCCAAATTTTTTCCGCCCAAAGTACCTAGGCACGGCAACAAAGCTTGATCAGAGGGAAAGTGGTTGAAGAGTCCAGTTGCGGGCAAAGCGGTGTGATTGAGAGAAGAGCGGTTTCTGAACCAGAGAATTGATATATTCTTTGTAGTTGGTAAGTAAGCATTAATTTTCCAATATTAATCTATCATTAATCTTTTTTGTAACTTCTCATTTCTTATAATTTGTTGAGCATTGCTCAGCTTTGCTTGTTTTCTACAATAAACTAACCATATGGCGGAAGACCACGTACTGATCTGTACAATTTTGTTCAAACCTGTCCACCGTCCCTTCGAGCTCGCATACTAGAAGACACGCAAATGAAGGCTTTGGTCGGCGCAGCGATACTGGCATTTGTCATATTACACTAATATTATCAACGTTATAGTAAGTGGGACTTCTTTAGTTTTTTTTTTAATAATGCAGTTAACAATGTCCTACGTGAATTCAGGACATGTTCCTGTCTTCAACGACTTTCGTCCATCTCTTAGGCCATCTTTATCGGCACAACAGTTGGGCTGTTCTTAGAACAATAAATTGATAAATTTATTCAACAGTGTCTTTAGAACACATTTTTTGTTCTTGAATTAGAACAGATTTTAGGAGAGTTCTTTGTGTATGTGGCATTACGGGAATGGTTGAGATTGAGAGAGAGACTAAAAAAATTTAGAAGAGAAGAAGGCTGCTTCCATCATCGCCTTCGCCGGGTTTCAGCTTCGATTTCTAGAACCCAGATACATGTTCGCATCTCTTTGTGCAGATTGCTAGAACCCATATACATAATCAAAAAGGAATTCCGATTAATCAAAGTCGGAAACTTTGAAAATGCTCACTGACTTGCTTCGTTTTTGTGCTATGAAGGTGGCTTTCTCCATTGCGATTTATGATATGATTTAGAAAGGCTTGGTTTATTCAATAACATAAGATGAGTATTTATACATAATGGTAAATATATGATAAGGCTAAGTTTCCTATTCTAAGATAAATACTAATGTAAATAATATATAAGAGATATATGTAAATATTCCTAATGTATATTTTCTTGGTAGATCTCCGGTTTCCTTGATACCCTCCAGCAAGCTCATACGTCCTAAGGAGTATGAGATTGGACAACTTTGTAGCATTGGCAGCAACTTGGGAATGAACAGAAGCGGCCGGTGTAGAAAAGTATAGCAGCGGTAGTTTTGTAGAAGTGCGGCGGCTTGTACAGCAGCGGCATGGTAGTAGAATAAAATCACATGTGTTTGGTTCACCAAACACTAGTAGAATTGTAGAACATATATCGAAGTTGATGATGAATTACTTGAGGTCGTCAAGTCAAATCTTCAAATCAGTATCGTGATGTAGAAGTACCACCGTAAGAGTTCATGCATCTCATGAAGCTTTACGTAAGAGGCCATGCATCTTCACAGCCACAAAGAAGATAGCTAATCGACATTTTTTTTTTTTTTTTTTTTTTAAAGATCCCATGCACAAACAAGTGCATGACAAATAACTCGATAGAAATCAAGTTGCACCGACTTGTTAGGTAGTACGTAGAGAAGTAGTTGTCGTCACTTGACGAAGCGACAACATGAAGCAACAACCGCTTATGCAGAGATGGCGGCTGAAGTAGTAGTGCGGAAGGTACAGCTGCTTATGGAGCAACGACGGCTTGTAGAAACAGCAGAGTATAGACGTGCGGCGGCTTGTGAAGCGGCGGCAAAATAGAAGTAAAGCGGCAGCGACGGTGGTTTTCACAGAAAACGACGGCAGCGGCGGTTAGGTTTAATAGAAAACCGATAGTAGAAGATAGCGGAAGCAACACCGGCTATTGTAGCAGCGGCGGCTAGGTTAATGATTTTAGAACGAAGGCAGCGGTTGCTGAAGCTAAGCAACGGCGGCCGGTAGAAAAGAAATTAGGTCACAAGAGCTTTCTGCTCTGATACCATGATATGATTTAGAAAGGCTTGGTTTATTGAATAACATAAGATGATTATCTATATATAATAACAAACCCACTTTTTTGTATCAACTTTTAATCCAACGGATGAGATTCATTTCAGTTTTAATCCAACGGTTTAAAATTATTAATCGTATCTTTTCGTCGCATCCCCATCTTTCAAAAGTCACACTTTTTAGTCTTTGCATCTCTTTGTTGTACCTCCTGGTTTCAAAAATCACATCCATTAATTTTTACACCTTTTAAATCACATCTCTTAGTCTTTGCATCTCTTTGTTGTACCTCTTGGTTTCAAAAATCACATCCATTAATTTTTACACCTTTTAAATCACACCTCTTAGTCTTCGCATCTCTTTGTTGTACCTCCTGGTTTCAAAAATCACATCCATTAATTTTTAGACCTTTAAAATCACACCTCCTTAGTCTTTGCATCTCTTTGTTGTACCTCCTGCTTTCAAAAATCACACCCATTAATTTATACACCTTTTAATTTCACACTTCTATGTGTTACACCTCTTTGTTGTACCTCCATGTTTCACATCTATTAATTTTTACACCTTTACATTTCACACATTTATGTCTTACACCTCTTTGTTTATTATATATAAACTTTTCTTGACTACATAAATTTGTGTGTCAACTTTTAATCCAACGGATGAGATTAGTTTTAATTTTAATCCAACGGTTTAAAATTATTAATCGTGTCTTTTCGTCGCACCCCCATCTTTCAAAAGTCACACCTCTTAGTCTCTGCATCTCTTTGTTGTACCTCCTGGTTTCAAAAATCACATCCATTAATTTTTACACCTTTTAAATCACACCTCTTAGTCTTTGCATCTCTTTGTTGTACCTCCTGGTTTCAAAAATCACATCCATTAATTTTTACACCTTTTAAATCACACATCCTTAGTCTTTGCATCTCTTTGTTGTACCTCATGGTTTCAAAAATCACATCCATTAATTTTTACACCTTTTAATTTCACACCTCTATGTGTTACACCTCTTTGTTGTACCTCCATGTTTCACATCTATTAATTTTTACACCTTTACATTTCACACCTTTATGTCTTACACCTCTTTGTTTATTATATATAAACTTTTCTTGACTACATAAACAAGTTTCAAAAAATTATTTTCTGAGTACTAAAGAATTGTATTATTGAAGTATTTTTTTAACTTTCAAGCATCGATCTCTAATTCAAGGTAATTTAATATTTTTGCTGCGAATGACCTGTAGTGTTTCTCAGTTAGATTATTATTACTGTTAGTCGACACTATTAAGTTCATACATTAATCTTAGTTTTGTTAACTTTTAGTCTCTTCAAAATTTTTAGCCTTTCCGGCTTTCATGTTTTTGCATGGCTAATGTTATTAAGTACGTGTGCCATATTTTTTGCATGGCTAATGTTTTTGATTCTCAATGTGCATATTTTATTTTTTAACTTTCTGGAAAAACCAAAACCAAGATACGAGAGGCATGATGATATGCAGTGATGCCAGAGCTACGGATAAGCCAAAATTTTTTAACAAACATGGTATAATTATAATTTTATATATGTTCTTATTTTAACCTATTTATTTTTTCTAACAAACATGGTATAAATGTTAATTTTTTTTTCCATTAGATGTTCATGATCCAGGTTAGTTTACATTTTTTGTAAATAAAGTTTTTAAAAATTTTAGTTGAATTATAATTTCTTATACTTTCTGGGTATCAAACATTTTGATAATATATAGAAATATTACAAATGAGCATGGAAATAGAGAGTGCCGAAAAAAAAGTCAGACATACTTGTGACAACACAAAATCAAATTATAGAAAGCGTAAGCACGACCAAATGACAAGTCAAGTTAGAAAGAAAAGATCTACTAAAGGTAACTTATTTAGTCTTTGATGACTTTCTAATCTGTATATACAACTTTTTAAAAACATAATGTATAATAGTCACTTTTAGAGTGATCTGGAATCTGCCAAAAAAAAAAGAAAATGCAAGAAATTTATAAAATTAGTGTTGAACCTAAAGAAGAGAACATCAAAAGGTGAGATATTA
This sequence comes from Camelina sativa, assembly GCF_030686135.1. NCBI lineage: Eukaryota > Viridiplantae > Streptophyta > Magnoliopsida > Brassicales > Brassicaceae > Camelina > Camelina sativa. Next base: position 24,928,066 of record NC_141881.1, read on the forward strand.
TTATCACCTGTTTCACCACATTGACTTTGTTTTTGCTGTCGTTTATTGAAGAACATGATGGTACCGATTCATAGACATAAGTGGAAAATCAAATAGAGGGGGATGCAGCCTGGATAGAGAGCAGCCGACACGGTGGAATGGGATGGATTGGGAGAGACCAACATAAAATCCTTTGTTCTATATTTTATTAATTTTCTGAACTTTTGTATTTTAATTGATTTCCTTTGATTGAATAGCTGATGAGTGTACAAGTTTTTATCTATATGCATTCTTAGTCTGTTACGTCTTGATTTTTTTTTCTTTTCCAAAGAGGAATATGTGATTTGAAGCAAATATTACAAATCCATGTATCAAATGTGTTAGTAGGAAATAAGGCAATCAAGATTAACCCATTAAAAGGGAGGAAAGAAGGGGGTCTTTTGAGGGAAAACGTGAGACCAACATGCATGTAACTGTGGAAAGCATTATGGCCAAATATATATCTCTAAAAGTTGTAGCTGAAGAATGTCAGTTACTCTATACTAACCAATTAGGTTTGATTGGTCGGTCGTATAAAACTTGGTTTTGTACATATCTAAAAGTGAGAGAAAAAAACATCCACAAGCATAAGTGAAATTTTATATATAGTTAAAAGTAATGTTCATAGTAAATCATTTGTATACAAACTCCACTTGCTTACAGCATCGGAATATTGTTTGTGATTTAGTAATCTATGAAAAGAGAAATCGCGTATCAAAGTGAAGGGGAAACGAAACTCAATCCAGCCATCTACTCCGATCCCAATCTTCGACCTTCCTTCGACAAGTGGCATTTAGTATTTTCTCGATTTAGTAAATAAACCAAGAGAGAAACAGCCTCATATGTATTTTGATTGATAATGATCAACAACAAAGACAATTCTAATAGCGAATTAAGAAAGGATACCAATATATAGCACCATATGGTCGGAGACAAACATAAGTGAAATTTTATATATGGTTAAAAGTAATGTTTATATAAATCAAGCTCTAAAAAAGGCTCACTTTTGTGTGTAACAACATAAAATATAATAACATTGAAATGAATCTTTGGCTTTTTAATCAGCAGAAAGCAATAGCAAGAAGTGAAAATGATCAAATTGATTGAGAAAAGAAAGAATTTAGGATTAATTACAAATGTTAAATTTCAATTTAGAATTTCACCTCCCCGTGCGGTAACGCACGGGTCGCTTTCCTAGTTTATACATAATGGTAAATATATGATAAGGCTAAGTTTCCTATTCTAAGATAAATACTAATGTAAATAATATATAAGAGATATATGTAAATATTCCTAATGTATATCTTCTTGGTAGATCTCCGGTTTCCTTGATAATTTATTCTGAGCTCCTGGTTGCCAAAGTTAACGCCTTACGTATCTCGGTTTAGTTTCTATGTTCCATTCCTTGTGTAGCTTTGAGATTTGTCAACGATCAGTGTTAAATTTGAAAAATTTGCAATTTGACTAAATGGGAATTTTATTGTAGATACCGGGACGAAGTGGAATTGATAATGGGGCTGGTTGTTCTTGTTCTCGTAGTGTCACGACATTGATAGGTATGTCTGATTTAGCCTGTTTGTTCTCACAATCTATTGCGTCTTACTTGGATTATTGTTAAAAGACAAGATTTTGTGACTTGAGGAGTGCATTGATTCCATATACAGGTAATGAATTCATTTGATGCCAAGATGAGTCAACTAGGAAGATCTTACAATTGCAGATTGTTAGTGCCCTTCGATCCGGAGAGAGGCCTGGAGCGTCAGCTCTGCTTTTAGAGTTAACACAGGGGAATTATTCACTTGGTGCCGATGATTTTCACGTTATTCTTAATTATTGTGCTCGATCACCGGATCCTGTGGTAAGTTGATATATCTTTAGGCTTGTCTTTTGGTGGATGATTAAACTTTGTTTGCACCTGTTTTTATATATGTTGCATAGTTTCAGAGTTATCTATCACTGAAGTTTTGTTGTGGCTGTCTCTAACCTCAAAGCAGTAATTTGTTGTTCCTGTAGTTTGTCATGGAGACTTACAGTGTAATGTGTAAAAAGGAAATCAGTCTGGACAGCAGATCTTTTTTGTTCATAGTACAAGCCCTTTGTAATGGGGGACACTTGGATAAGGTATGCAAATATTCCAATCATATATTTAGTCATTTCCCCTACATAATATATAGTTACTCACGTTTACAATGTTTATTATTTAACCAGTTTCGTCTCTTCGTTTCTGAGTTCTTCTTTGCTTTGTTTGCAGCTAACCTTTGCATATGAAGTTCCGCTGCTACTTATTCCATTTGCAGCGGTAAACAAGCATTCTTTATTCAATGATTTGAGAGTGAATATCATGTCTTCTGGTAACAATTACCTCTAATGTTTTACAATACATCTTTGTTTTCTTCAGGCACTTCAACCGCTAATGCAAGGATTGATCAAGAATAGTTTGGAGCAATTTGCAGAGATCGCAAAAAGCACAAAGACCACTTAGTTAAGACATCACAACACAACATCACCCCACCGTTCTTACAGGAGGAACAAAAAACCCTAGTTGCAGCTTCTTCCTCTTCATCCTTCATCCCGTTCGAAACCATGGTAAGCTTCGTCTTAAGTTAGCTTGTATTTCATGGATTTTAGTGATTAGAAGATATAATCTGGAACTCCATTTTCTGGTATTGTGTGGTAGTTTGAAGTGAGAAAATGTTACTGAAACAATCATTTTCTTCGAATTCCGATCTGAAACCATTTGAATTTTTTTTGAAAGATTTGGATCAATATGTAACTTCAATATTCATGTATCAAATATACAATAAAAATTGATTATTATATTATTAAATCTTATGATCTTAAACATGTTCTCCCAATAACTAACTTTTTAACAAAAGATCTTAACTATTGATCTTACATTATTTTCCTAATATATTTAGTCTAAGAACACAAAAAAAAATTGTCCCTTTAAAGATGCCCTTAAGTGGGAGAACAGAAAATATATAAAAGAAAGATCGTAAAGAGAGTCGAAAACAATAATTAACGACTTCGTATAACAAATAATTTTAAAAGACCTTAGCTCCTTGACCAAAAAAGTAATACAGTATATAGAAACCAGTCTTGGCTGTATTTTGATGAATTAATTTTTTTCCAATATTATATGCAAAGAAGCTGTATTTGATCTTAAAAGAAATTAAATTTGTTGTGGGTAACTTCAAATTTAAAATATTGTCTGTTTTTCCCTAATAATAGCAAACTAGATTAGGACCCGTGCTAGAGCACGGGTTGAATTTTCTTTTATTTATATTATAATTTTAGAATAAAATATAGTTTATATGATTGTTTTTAAAAGTTTTTTTGGATAAAACATTATGCAATAAAATCATATGTTAAACATGAAGGCTTGAAAAAAACATCTATTTTGTAAGTTTTATATTGTTAATTTTGTTATTTTATGTATGAGATATGGTTATGTTTGTTGTTTGTCTTTATTTTAATTTGAATATGTTTGGTGAAAGTGTTTTAATATGACACGTGCTTAGGTAAGATTTTATTTTTAACTGCACAATAAGATCCCAGAAATCACGATTAAGTGTGATAAATTACCAATATTTTATTACTTTCTATGACTAACAATATATATTTTGTAACAATACATTGAATACTAAAGATTTTATTTTGGAAACTGTATAAATCATTGGAATATTCTCTTTCAGAATATACTTTGGGATATTATTATGTGTATATTAACCAATTAATTTATAACGTTTTTTTGTAACCAACTTATATTTAATGTATAACCTATTTTCTAATTAACTTATAAAAATTATATAGTCTTACAAAAAAAAGTTGTGTACTTCTCTGTTTATTTTGGAAACTGTATAAATCATTGGAATATTCTCTTTCAGAATATACTTTGGGATATTATTACGTGTATATTAACCAATTAATTTATAACGTTTTTTTTTAACCAACTTATATTTAATATATAACCTATTTTCTAATTAACTTATAAAAATTATATAGTCTTACAAAAAAAAGTTGTGTACTTCTCTGGTGAACTTGTTTCAGCCTCCTCTGTTTCGACAGGAACTGGTGAACTTGTTTCAGCCTCCTCTGTTTCGACAGGAACTGGTGGACTTCTTTCAACCGGACTTTCTTCCTCGACATACGATTGACTCACCTCTGTATCACGAAAAACATCCGCAATCTGTACGGGAGTGCCTTGTTCTAAGATGAGCAGAGAAGGGGACTGTTTCTGCTCAAAAGGGAACTTCTCTTCATAAAACGCAACATCTCTAGAAACAAAGAACTCATTTGCTTCTAGATCATTAACCTTCCATCCTTTTCTTCCAAATGGATATCCTACAAATACACATTTTCTGCTTCGAGTTCCAAACTTATCTTTATCCCTAGCAACTTTGTGAGCATAACACAGACATCCGATCACCTTGAGATCTTCATATAACGGTGGGACTCCAAATAAAATCTCATAAGGTGACTTGCCATGTAAGATTGTAGATGGAGTCCGATTTATGACATGAGTAGCAGCTAGAACACAATCTCCCCAAAACTTGATGGGAAAGTGTGCTTGGAACATAAACAAACGAGCCACATTGAGTATGTGCCTATGGTTTCTCTCAACACGATCGTTCTGCTGTGGAGTTGCCACACACGATGTTTCATGAGCAATTCCTTTCTCTGCAAAGAATTCTTCCAAGCACATAAACTCTGTTCCATTGTCACTTCTCACTATTTTGACTTGTTTTCCAAACTGTCTTTCACTCATATGACAAAAGTTTTGCAACACTATCTTAACCTCGCTTTTCTCAAGAAGCAAGTATGTCCACACTTCCCTAGAGTGATCGTCTACTATTGTTAAGAAATAGTTTGCTCCACTAGAAGAAGGAACACGGTATGGTCCCCATACATCAACATGAATGAGAGAAAAACATTCGGAAGCTTTATTGATACTATCAAAGAATACAGCTCGGGTCTGTTTTGACTTAAAACAAATCTCACATTCACTAAGCTGCCTAGTACTACTTTCAACACCAACACCAAAAACCAAAGGCAAAAATGACAAAACTTGAAAAGATGGGTGTCCCAGCCGTCGATGCCACAAAGTCTTGTCTTCAACAACTTGAGCCTTGTGCACACGTGCAGCCGTTACATCCCGATAAACATAGACTCCATCACGTTCTTCACCTGCGCCAATCAGTGTCCTCGTAAACCGGTCCTGCAATACACACAAAGTATCAGTGAAGAGAGCAAAACAACCCGTTTGCTTCAACAGCTTTGAAACAGATAGCAATGTGCAATTTAAATTTGGAACAAGAAGAACATTTTGGAGTGAAATCTTCTTCGACAATGTCAACACGCCATACTGTCTAGCAAACACTTGACTACCATCCGCAAAGTTAATAGGACAAGACACCATATCCTCCAAACTGTGAAGGAGACTTTATCCCCAGTCATATGGTGCGATGCACCAGTATCAAGAATAACATCACATGTTTGTTCTTTACCTTGCAAACGTTCAGGGATCGTGGAGCTCTTATGTTGCTCCAACATGCGTTACAGCGACTCCATCTGATCAGGTGTAAAGTTTGGGAGCGGCGAGGTTTTTTTAGCAGTGTTTGCGCGGAACTGTGGTGTTCCTCGTCCTCTGCCAGAAGATGATCCTCGTTCGCTTCCTCGTCCCCTGCCACCTGGTGGAGCCCCTTGATATTTCTCAGACCACCACTCCGGGAAACCAACTATCTGCCAACACTTTGTTTTCTCATGACCCCTCCGTCCACAATGAGAACACGATGGTACACGCTCCCGTGTTCGTGTTGCAGCAGCCAAAGGTGGAGACAGTGTCGTAGCCTCAGAATGGGTCTCTGATCGTGTAGCAAAACCTACTGCATCGGGTTTGTGCTCATTCCTCAGAGAGTTTAACCTCCGCTCTTCTCTAACAATCTTCTGATAAATTTCATTCACATCTGGTAGCGGATCAGTACCAATGATGGTGGTGCAAATATTCCCGAAACGAGACTCGTCCAAGCCCATCAGGAACTGGTACACCTGCTCCTCTTCTCTTTCTTTCACATACGGCGATGTCCCTCCACAGGAACAATGACGTATTGGCTTGTAGTTGTTGAGTTCTTCCCACTTGGAAGAGAGCTTCCCATAGTAGTCTAGGACCGAGAGACCTTCTTGTCTACAAGCAACAAGTTCCGCCTTCAGTTGATACACACGAACAGAGTTTCCAACCGCAAATCTCTTCTTGAGATCAACCCACAACTTGTATGCTTCGGGTGTGAACGTCACCGTAGAGCGGATCTTCGGAGAGATGGAGGAACGGATCCATCCTACGATCATGGAGTTCACTGTCCTCCATTGATCATAATCTTCAGATGTGGTGGATGGAGCTGGCAAGGTCCCATCAATGAAACACGTCTTACGCTTTGCACGTAGAGCGTTTTCCAGCTCGGTGGCCCACTCTGAATAGTTTTCACCATTCAATTGTACCCCTGAGATCACTGATCTGGGATTATCCGAGGGATGAAGGTAGTAAGGTGAACTTACTGCGATCTCCTTGGAGGGTTGTGTTGCGACTGCAACTTGTTTGCTATCATCGGAAGCACTCATAATTTTTTTTTTTTTTTTTTAGAGAATCTGCTCTGATACCATATAAGTTTAAGAAGAAGGAATGGTTCTGAATGACTTGTCATATTCATTAGGTCACATACCCTTATATACTCATGGGTAGATATACATAAATCTAGACTAGGACTTATCTTCATGAGATTGACATTTATCTCATTAACATCTTATTAACAATATTTGTATCTATCTTAACACCAATACTTTTCAAAAGGCCCAACATAATATTTTGTTCGGTGAATTGTATATTGTCTCTGCAGCGTAGGTGATGATGATGACTGAGCATCCACACCGACTTCATCCATTTTTTTATTTTCTTGTTAGTTGTTAATTTGAAGTATTTTGATATTTCGGCGCTATGTTGTTTTTCTTTTAAATTTAAATTATGAGATTTTAACGTTCAATTTTTAAGAAAATGAAAAGAAACGTTTTATGTGATTTTTTATTTTCATTACCTTGATTAAAGAAATTTACAATAAGCAAAATCACCGTCAAATATTTTATCTTATAATTCCATGAAAGAGAATTAAATAAAATTTCTTTGTTAGAGTTTTAATCCTTTGTTATTGAAATTCTTGATTGCTCTCTTTAGCTCAATCTCCTTTTAGTTCTCTTTGTATCTGAGGTCCAACAAGAACTTTAAATGTGATTCAATTCTTCTCCTATACTAGGCAGTGGCTCGGCTGGATTCTTAAACATATATGTAGTCCATTTTCTCATTTCCTTTGGGGTTTTCTTGGATGATTATTAGACAAAGCAGTCTGATAATAATTACATTCATCTATAGATGACATAGTGAATGACTGTCGTCTTGGCCCTTATGATCTCAAAGTGTTAGTTGAAGCTGCATATAAACCAGATGCATTTCTATGGAGACCTGCACAAAAGATCTTTCATATGAAAGAAGCTGTTGGACATATAATCGCATGGCCAACTGATAAGTGTAGACTGGTAGACAACAACATCCAAATGGAAGACATTGCCCCTATGGTATTTATAATTTCTAGCAATGTGTTAGCAATGTATTACCCCTGTCTATAATGCTAATTAATTATATTGGATTTGTTTACTGATTGTGTTTAACAAGGTATACAAGGAAACAAATGTAAACTATTGGATTTGTCTAAGGGTGAAGTCATTGTTGTTGAGGGGCGTTGGGAGACACAAGAACCAAGTGTGTTGGTTAACAGAATTCCTCTTGGACCAAAAGCAGTTAAAGTATTTGTGGATTCAGTAAAGCAGCCTGATACATCACTATGGAGACCTACAGCTGAAATGTCATTTCTTGAGGACTGTTTGATGGCTTACGTATCTTGGCCCCTGAGTAAGGTTGATTTTGAAAATCCCTCAACTCTAACTGGTCAGAATGCTACATCACATGCTTCTTTGTCTGCATCAAAGGCCAAGTCTGCAGCCACAGCTTCTAAGTCTGCTACAGAGTCTAAAACTTCAGCAACAGCTTCAAAGGCTGCATCGCAGGCCAAATCTGCATCTAGTTCTGATTCTCCTGTTGATGATGCAACGGTCCAATATCTCCAATAAAGAATACTTTACCATCACAGTCTCCTCTCAGGAAGTCTCCAGTAAGTGTTTTCATATGTTATGAAGTTGTTTTTGTTAATTATATGATGACTGATGGTTTATATTGTAAACATGGCAGCGCATTAATAAAGTTATTTCCAAGGAGAATAAGAAGTGCAAGTTGATGGATTTAACTGGAAAGAATAGGGTTGTGGCTGAAGGACGATGGGGAACAAATGATCCAGAACATAAGGTTCACTTTACTCGCTTGGGTTCTAATGCAGTTAAAGTGTGGATAGATGTTGTGAAGGTGAAAAATGTAAACGTTTGGAGGCCATCCAATGAAATAGAGATTATTGAAGATGCACTTAGCTCCTGCATTGCTTGGCCAGAGAATAAGGTCATTATGTCTTAAACTGAACGGTTTTATTGTGTAATGTTAAGTACTTGAGATTGATTGTTTATTTTGGATGTTCTTGAGACTTTGATGGTAAACTGATGTTCTTGAGACTTTTGTTATGTATTTTGGATCTGAGACGTTTAATCAATGGTCAATGTATGAGATTTTATAAAACAGGTTATGTGTGCTATAATCACATATCAGAAAATGCTATAAAAGTACAGGTAAACGTTATGATAAAAGAATATACCATAGCACAGTAAACAAGATAAAACAGCATTTCGCAACAGCTATATTAGATATGTATAACATAGCACGAAAAATTAAATATTGTATAAATTTTTGCAAAATTATAATCTTGATAATACAGCAGTTTATTAGAGCTATGTTATAAAACTATAACATAGCACGAAAAAACAAATGTTGTATAAATTTTTTCAAAATTATGATCTTGATAATATAGCAATTTCTTAAAGCTATGTTATAAAAATATAACATAGCATACGTAATTAGTGCTATTGTATATGGGGTACATATAATAACAGTGCCCTAAAACAGCGCTCATGAAAACGTTATCAAAGGCCTATGATAGCATTTTTCTCTGGTTAACAATGTGCATATTTGTTGTAGTACTACAACGTATGGTACTGGCTTTCTTCATACGACATGTGCCGAGCCACAAAAGAGTGTGAATAAATGATATTTTACCGATCTCATCAGCCTCTGTCACAGAATGTTGTTGGTCTGAGCACACAAATAGTATCTTGCTAATTGGCCTTTATATGTGTGCTCGAACGGTCGGACCAACAACTTTTCGAGATGGAATTAAGGCAAAGCCAAAAACCGATAGTTGATACCCAACCGACAAGAAACAAACTCAATCATCTAACAACGGTTAGTTCCGTAACGCTTGCTAACTCTAGTTGATTAATCGTCAAAGAAATTGAATCGTTGTGGAAGTAAGTCAATTTAGCATTTGGGAGTTCTTTATAATTTGTTTAGAGTTGGAACGGAGGGATAATTATGTTTACCAAGTGGGATTTCTATAAATTAACGTTGTCCTACGTGAATCCCTGAAATGTTCCGTCTTCAACGACTTTTGTCCCTTTCTGGCTTTCTCAATAGAAAACAGAAATTCAATTAAAGAAAGCTCGTATAGAGAGTCGAAAACAATAATTAACGACTATCTATATGAATATAGAATGACCATAGGTCACTGACCAAAAATAAATACAGTACACTGTATTATGCAAAAATATAAACATATCAAACAAAGTTAGTTTTATGTTGATTAATCTTACTATTTAAAAAAAAAAGATGGATATTCTGAGTTGAAAATAGGGTGAGTGTGACATTTTTAAATTTTGTTTGTAATACTGTCAAGTACTCAAGTGGGAGTATTAATAAAAAAAAATTTGGTTTGCAATTTGTAAATGAGTACTAATATGTATATATCCAAGAATGAAGGAGAGGAAGAAATTATATCACAAAATATTCAAAACCCCATTGTAAGTTTGTAACAAACTAACAATTATGAGTTCCCTGGGAGGAAAATGGAAAATCATTTTTGGTTTACACATTATTATAAACAAACAACTCAACCTCCTCCGATGAAGCCACTAGCCATGGATTATGGTGGCCACGACCTTCCTCTTGGACTAAACCATTAGGATGGTGTCAATTGATTTTTTTTAAAATAATTATATTGCGTCTACGGTTGAATACAATCTAAAGGTAAGTAGGTTTAGTGGTACTTCTTTAAAAAAAATTCCAACTCGCAGTTAATAGATACTAGGTACTAACCCGCGCTTCTCCGCGGGTTGAACTTTTTTTTAATAAAAATTTGTAATAGTTTACTTTATTATTATGTTATTTATAATAGTTTGTGATTAAAAATTTGGTTTGCTTATATTATGATTTTTGTATTTTAAAAATGTTTATTGAAAACCTGTCAATAAAACATTTGCATGTAATGAATAAAATTGTTTAAACCTTTGTCAATAACATAATCTTTACTAACATGTAAAAAAATCAACTAAATATAGCTAGTAAAAGTTCTAAAAAACCTTTTTAAAAACAACATTCATTGTTTTTTTCTATGGCTTCCTTTTCTTGTCTATAATAATTTTAACCAGTGGTGAAAATTTTTTTTGATAAAATTTGTAGCTGTATATTTTATTTGATTTGGTTTTAAAATTTTACCTGTTAATTTTTTTTAAGTACGAATTAGTTTTGATTCTAATAGATTTTTTTTACTTTTCTACAATTTATTTTATTTGATGTGTCCCCCATTTTCATTTTTAATTAATTATATTTATTTAATTACTTAATTAATCTTAATTATTTTTTTAATGACAATTGAATGTAATTTTTACACATTTTAAGGTTAGTTTCATGTTTGTACTTCCCAATTAATATAGTAGGATAAAATTTGTAGTTGTAGATTTTATTCGATTAGATTTTTATATCTTAGCAGTTGATTTTTTTTTTAATACAGATTAGTTTTGATTCTCATAGATTTTTTTTTTTTTACTTTTCTGCAATTTATTTATTTTATTTAATGTGTCCTCCATTTTTGTTTTTTAATTAATTTTATTTATTTAATTAATTAATTAATTTTAGTTAAGTTTTTCTAATGGCAACTAAATGTAATTTTTTACACATTTAAGGTTAGTTTCATATTTGTACTTCTCAATTAATATAGTAGGATATATTAAATGGATTTTTTTGCACAATATTGATTACAACTTTTTTGTTTAACAATTTGTCAACTGTTCGGATCTCGGAGTTACAAAGTATAGGAAAGACATGCTCAATCCAATAGTTTCTAATAAGTTTTTAAGTTGGAAATAGTGCGTAGTACTAGACAAGTTTGAATGTTTGATGATCAAGAATTTAAGATGATATGTTTTAGGACATAATTTAGAAAAAATAGAACGTGTTTTTTTTGTGTTTTTTTTTTCTGTCAATGTTCTAAGGGAATTTGATATGCGGATATCGGATGGGACAAAAAATTTCGTTTGTTCCAGTTAAAGAAAAACTCAAAAAACAATGTTGATAACTAATATTAGTAAGATTTTAAATTTAGGCTTAGTCCAAAAAAAATTTGAAATTTGTTTTCGATGATAACTAAAAATACGAAACCTAACTATTTTTTAATCCAACGTTATATATGGATTGTTGTATTTTCCATGGTTACACACTTACTCTTACAGTAACAATATTACTAGTATATTACTATTGTACACTTTATTTATTGTGCAAATTGTCCTACGTGACATATTTTCCGTTACCAGATGGTATCCGATAGAAACGGTCTCCTGACTCTCTCCTAAAATAAAATACGAGTCAATATATAAAAGATTAAAAGATTGTCCAGAGATTTGAAATTAATAATGAAGGACATACTTTAAACAAAGAATATGAAAATAGCGTTACCTGTATCACAGGTTTTATATTAAATAGCGTTACCTGTCTACTTGGCTAAAATAAAAATATATTAAATAGCGTTACCTGTCTACTTGGCTAAAATAAAAATATATGCGACGGGATAAGAAGAATATCACAAGAAATCCAAACTGAGTTAGCTGTGTTCACAAGTTTTTATATTAAAATGGCTAGCTAATATATATATATATATATATGGGAAAAGAGAGGAGGAGAAGACTTATCACACAGAAATCCAAATTCCCCATTAATTTGTAGCAGCCATGAGTTCAGTGGGTGTATTTCGTAAGGAGGAAATTGATGGGAAATTATTTTTGGTATTCACATTAACACAAATAGACAACCCAACCTCTTCTGGTGATGATGCACTAGCCATGGCTTCTGGTGGCGACGATCTCCCTCATCAACCACTTTTTTTCTGTCCTGCTGCACGTATCAAATTTCATAAGCTCAAACTAAAGATACACGATGACGATGCTGATGATGTCGGTGAAGATGACGATAATGGAGATGAAAAAGAAGATGGCGATAATGACAACGAAGATGGTGATCATAGCCAAGATGATGATGATGATGATGATGATGATGATGATGATGATGATGATGATGCTGGTGATGGCGATGTTGATGATGATGATGATAGTGATGGCGATGATGATGATGGCAATGGTGAGCTTCATCCATTCAATTCCTCTCCTCACTTCCCCAACACAAGAAGCGGTGATCAACAAGGCGAATCTTTGCTTGATTCCGACCACCCAGGTGTCTGTAAGCTTCCTGTAGTCCCTCTTTTTTGGTGCAACAATAGAGAAACTTCTACTGTCCAATTCGAGTGCGGTGCATGCAAAATGACAACGCTCGGTAACAGCTATTTTGCATGTCTCCAATGCCAAAAAAATTTCCATAAAGAATGTGTCGAGTCTCCACTTGAGATCAAACACCCTTCCCACCCCTTGTGTTCTCTTCGACTTTCCAATTTTCAATGCATGTTTACGAGTGGTTGTTGCAGAAAAATTACCTTCGGCATGTTTTATCGTTGTACAACCTGCGAGTTGAGTATGCATCCCGTATGTGCGATGAGGCCAGTACCCTTGGTTATAGACCATCCAAAAAGCCATCCCCACCCTCTCTCCTTGTTCCCTACACAAGCTTCTACAGTTTGCAATATATGTGCCCGGATTAAGAAGCTTGATCCCACATATATCTGTATCCAATGTGTCTTCGTAATCCATAAAGGTTGTATGGGTTTCCCACATGTCATAAGAATATCTCGTCACCCTCACCGTATCTCTTTTACCTCTTCTCTTCCATCTAGGATGTTGTCTTGCGGAGTCTGTCATCAACAAGTTGACAACAATTATGGTGCTTACTCTTGCAATAAGTGTGATGCTTATTTTGTTCACTCAACATGTGCATTACACAGAAATGTGTGGGATGGAAAAGAACTTGAAGGAGTATCAGAAGAAGATGATAATATAGATGATGGTGAGCCGTTCGAGAGGATAGCTGATGGAATTATACACCATCCTTTTCATAGTCACCACTTGCGAATTGAGAACAGCACAACTTATGACGAAATTAAATATTGTCAAGGGTGTGCCCTTCCAATCTACGAAGGTCAGTTCTATTCATGCATGGAATGCGACTTCATCCTCCATGAAGGTTGCGCAAGTGCTCCACGTATGAAACGATATCCCTTATATCCACATCCACTTACACTTAAATTTGCCACCATGAGAGATCATAGTTACACAGGTGAATTTCGTTGTTTTGAGTGTGATCGTTATGGTAACGGCTTCTTCTATGAGCATCGCGGAGAAGACAGACCCTTTCGGATAGACTTAAGGTGTGCCTCCATAATTGAACCATTTAACTATCAAGGCCACGAGCATCCCTTATTCCTACCTTGGAACACAGAGAAAAAGACACGATGTGAAATGTGCAAATATGAAAGCAACGGTTCAAAGTTAATTTGCATAGAATGTGATTATTATATATGTTTCCGTTGTGTTACCTTCCCATACAAGGTAAGGTATAAGCATGATAGTCATTTTCTCACAAGTTGCAATGGAAAAGAGGCAAGTGATCAAGCAGACTGGTGTGATGTTTGCGAAGGCAAAATAGGAGAAGTAAAAAAAAGGAGGTATCTTGGGTTTAGAAAGAAAACAGAATTACGATTTTATAAATGCGATGGCTGTAGCACAGCTGTTCATGTTGATTTTTTACTTGGGGTAGACATGTACATGAGACCTGATAAAACTATGAAAGACTACATCTCTATTGTCAGGCTCACATCTAAGGGTACGAAACGGAAAGATCTTTGGATTCTTGTCAACAACTCTCTCACCCGGCCAATTTGCAGTAGATGCTTTTGCCGTTGTCCATTCCCAATATATTTCAAAGGGCAGACCACAATATTTTGTTCTTTGTATTGTAGTGAAGACTGATCATCAAACTAGTTAGGGAAAACGATCTTTATTCCTTTTCCCCCGTCAATTTGGAGTATTTTTGTTTCGGGTTTTGTTGTATTTCTTAATTTTCGTTTTTATATGTAATTTTTCTTTTAAAAGATTTGTATGGCTGTACTTTTTGTATTTGCATTTCTCTGGATTTTGGCCACTAGTTTACAAAAAAAAAAAGAAAAAAAGGATAATGGCTTTAATATATACGACAAGTACTTTTATTAGGACTTAGCTACGTTTGAAACCCAGCTACAAACCACGTCCATTCCCCTGAAACCTCAAAAATTAAGTCTTATTAGATAGCCTAATTTGCTGACCAGGTACTTAACTTTGTTTTAGGATATATGCAGATTGAATTAGAGTATCTCAAGGAGAAGCTCATAGTTGGGTCACAGGACACTTTTTTTTGTTTCTTGGACGATTGCAAGTTTTGTTGTTTGACAATTTGTGTAAATATATTGATATAGTATATTAGTATGAAAACTATTATGTATAGGCAATAAAACAGACATACTCATCTATATAGAAAAAGTAGTTGTGGACATTTACATTATTCATAAGAAAATATGAAATAGTTTTTAAATTTTTTTTCTTTTATGTCAACTAGGAAAGCGACCCGTGCGTTGCCGCACGGGGAGGTGAAATCCTAAATTGAAATTTAACATTTGTAATTCATCCTAAATTCTTTATTTTCTCAATCAATTTGATCATTTTCACTTGTTGCTATTGCTTTCAACTGATTAAAAAGCCAAAAATTCATTTCAATGTTATTATATTTTAGGTTGTCACACACAAAAGTGAGCTTTTTTTAGAGCTTGATTTACTATGAACATTACTTTTAACCATATATAAAATTTCATTTATGTTTGTCTCCGACCATATGGTGCTATATATTGATATCCTTTCTTAATTCGCTATTAGAAATTGTCTTTGTTGTTGATCATTATCAATCGAAGTACATACGAGACTGCTTCTCTCTTTGTTTATTTACTGTATAGAGAAATTACTAAATGCCACTTGTCGAAGGAAGGTCGAAGATTGGGATCGGAGTAGATGGCTGGATTGAGTTTTGTTTCCCCTTCACTTTGATACGCGATTTCTCTTTCCATAGATTACTGATTCACAAATCACAATCAATATTCCGATGATGTAAGCAAGTGGAGTTTGTATACAAATGATTTACTATGAACATTACTTTTAACCATGTATAAAATTTCACTTATGCTTGTGGATGTTTTTTTCTGTTCAAGAAAGCGGTCTAGGCGGCCGCCTAGGCGCCGTCTAGGCGCTAGGCGCTCAGTAGACGCCTAGATGACCGCCTAAACCGCTTAAAATTACATTAATTTAATTTTAATATTTATTTTTGATTTTTAACTATATAGATTTAAATTATTAAGTTTTATATTTGTATACGTAATTATAAATGTTTATATGTTGTTAATATAACTTAAATAAATGTATTTTTGTTAATTTTGTTTATAATTTATAATTTTTTATTTTTCTAACATATATTTGTAAATAATTTTATATATATAATGTTTTATGTTGTAAACGCCTAAACCGCCTAAAAACCGTCTAGGCTCCGATTAGACGTTCTAGGCGCTAGGCGCTGGGTCACCGTCCAGATACCGCCTAACGCTTTCTTGAACACTGCTTTTAGATATGTACAAAACCAAGTTTTATATGACCGACCAATCAAACCTAATGGGTTAATATAGAGTAACTCACATTCTTCAGCTACAACTTTTAGAGATATATATATTTGGCTATAATGCTTTCCACAGTTACATGCATGTTGGTGTCACGTTTTCCCTCAGAATACCCCCTTCTTTCCTCCCTTTTAATGGGTTAATCTTGATTGCCTTATTTCCTACTACCACATTTGATACATGGATTTGTAATATTTGCTTCAAATCACATATTCCTCTTTGGAAAAGAAAAAAAAGCAAGACGTAACAGACTAAGAATGCATATAGACAAAAACTTGTACACTCATCAGCTATTCAATCAAAGCAATTCAATTAAACTACAAAAGTTCAGAAAATTAATAAAATATAGAACAGAGGATTTTATGTTGGTCTCTCCCAATCCATCCCATTCCACAGTGTCGGCTGCTCTCCTTCCAGGCTGCATCCCCCTCTATTTGATTTCCCACTTATGTCTATGAATCGGTACCATCATGTTTTTCAATGAACGACAGCGAAAACGAAGTTAACATGGTGAAACATGTGATAATAATATCTCACCTTTTGATGTTCTCTTCTTTAGGTTAAACACTAATTTTATAAATTTCTTGCATTTTCTTTTTTTTGGCAGATTCTAGATCACTCTAAAAGTGACTGTTATACATTATGTTTTTAAAAAGTTGTATATACAGATTAGAAAGTCATCAAAGACTAAATAAGTTACCTTTAGTAGATCTTTTCTTTCTAACTTGACTTGTCATTTGGTCGTGCTTACGCTTTCTAGAATTTGATTTTGTGTTGTCACAAGTATGTATGGCTTTTTCTTCGGCACTCTCTATTTCCATGCTCATTTGTAATATTTCTATATATTATTAAAATGTTTGATACCCAGAAAGTATAAGAAATTATAATTCAACTAAAATTTTTAAAAACTTTATTTACAAAAAATGTAAACTAACCTGGATCATGAACATCTAATGGACATCCTACCAAAAAAAAAATTAACATTTATACCATGTTTGTTAGAAAAAAATAAATAGGTTAAAATAAGAACATATATAAAATTATAATTATACCATGTTTGTTAAAAAAAATTTGGCTTATCCGTAGCTCTAGCATCAATGCATATTATCATGCCTCTCGTATCTTGGTTTTGGTTTTTCCAGAAAGTCAAAAAATAATATTTGCACACTGAGAATCAAAAACATTAGCCATGCAAAAAATATGGCACACGTACTTAATAACATTAGTCATGCAAAAACATGAAAACCGGAAAGGCTAAAATTTTTGAAGAGACTAAAAGTTAACAAAACTAAGATTAATGTATGAACTTAATAGTGTCGACTAACAGTAATAATAATCTAACCGAAAAACACTACAGGTCATTCGCAGCAAAAATATTAAATTACCTTAAATTAGAGATTGATGCTTGAAAGTTAAAAAACACTTCAATAATACAATTCTTTAGTACTCAGAAAACAATTGTTCGAAACTTGTTTATGTAGTCAAGAAAAGTTTATATATAATAAACAAAGAGGTGTAAGACATAGAGGTGTGAAATGTAAATGTGTTGAAATTAATAGATGTGAAACATGGAGGTACAACAAAGAGATGTAACACATAGAGGTGTGAAATTAAAAGGTGTAAAAATTAATGGATGTGATTTTTGAAAGCAGGAGGTACAACAAAGAGATGCAAAGACTAAGGAGGTGTGATTTAAAAGGTATAAAAATTAATGGATGTGATTTTTGAAACCAGGAGGTACAACAAAGAGATGCAAAGACTAAGTGGTGTGATTTAAAAGGTGTAAAAATTAATGGATGTGATTTTTGAAACCAGGAGGTACAACAAAGATATGCAAAGACTAAGAGGTGTGATTTTTGAAAGATGGGGGTGCGATGAAAAGACACGATTAATAATTTTAAACCGTTGGACTAAAACTGGAACTAATCTCATCCGTTGGATTAAAAGTTGACACAAAAAAGTGGGTTTGCTATTATATATAGGAGGTACAACAAAGAGATGTAACACATAGAGGTGTGAAATTAAAATGTGTAAAAATTAATAGATGTGATTTTTGAAACCAGGAGGTACAACAAAGAGATGCAAAGACTAAGGAGGTGTGATTTAAAAGGTGTAAAAATTAATGGATGTGATTTTTGAAACCAGGAGGTACAACAAAGAGATGCAAAGACTAAGAGGTGTGATTTAAAAGGTGTAAAAATTAATGGATGTGATTTTTGAAACCATGAGGTACAACAAAGAGATGCAAAGACTAAGAGGTGTGATTTTTGAAAGTGGGGGTGCGATGAAAAGACACGATTAATAATTTTAAACCGTTGGATTAAAACTGGAACTAATCTCATCCGTTGGATTAAAAGTTGACACAAAAAAGTGGGTTTGCTATTATATATAGGAGGTACAACAAAGAGATGTAACACATAGAGGTGTGAAATTAAAATGTGTAAAAATTAATAGATGTGATTTTTGAAACCAGGAGGTACAACAAAGAGATGCAAAGACTAAAGAGGTGTGATTTAAAAGGTGTAAAAATTAATGGATGTGATTTTTGAAACCATGAGGTACAACAAAGAGATACAAAGACTAAGAGGTGTGATTTAAAAGGTGTAAAAATTAATGGGTGTGATTTTTGAAACCATGAGGTACAACAAAGAGATGCAAAGACTAAGAGGTGTGATTTTTGAAAGATGGGGGTGCGACGAAAAGACACGATTAATAATTTTAAACCGTTGGATTAAAACTGAAACTAATCTCATCCGTTGGATTAAAAGTTGACACAAAAAAGTAGGTTTGCTATTATATATAGATGTTTCATTTCATTTAACTTTATATGGATGGTGTTAGGAATCTCAGAGTATTCATAATCTATAAATTAAAGACATGCAGATCCAATAGTTGCTATTTTAGTATTTTAAGTTGGAAAGACGTAATTATGGTGGACAAGTAATGATCACGATGAGATGTTTTTTTTTAACATCTAACTTTATTAATTTGAAAAAGAGATGTAAAAGTACATAATTTTTATTAAAAAATATTGTGTTCTATTTTAATATTTTTTGTCAACGGTTACTTCATTAATATACGGAAATCGGCCGGAACGAACAATTCGCTTCTTCTTTTTTTTTTTTTCTTTGTGAATGACTTTCTAAAAAATTGCTTGTTCCACTGGGAAAAACCTATACCGTTAAACTAGTACATAAAATTCATAATTTATTTAAGACTTTCAGGGCCGGCCTTAGCAATATGGAGGCCTAAAGCAATTTTGTCATGGTATTTTATATAGATAAATATTAACTGTACCCATATGATACATACAACTAAAAAAATACAAAGATTGCTGATACAGAGATTCGAATTACATAACCAACTTAGCTAAGAAATTATTTTGTTAACTAACCCAAATAGTTCATATATAATATGTGGCCTAAAGCACATGCTTTACCTGCTTTAGGGGTGGGCCGGGCCTGAAGACTTTATTAATGAAAAAATTAAAATTTTAGATGATAACCAAAAATATTCTTATCTACATATAATAGCAAACCTATTTTTTTATCTCAACTTTAATCAAACGGATGAGATTAGTTATATTATTCAATCTAATGGTTTAAAATTATTTATGATTCCAACAGTTGTAAGTTTTTTTTCGTCAAATAATTGTGTCTTTTCTTTATTACCCCCATCTTTCATAAATCATATCTATTGATTTTTGCATCTCTTCGTCGTATCCCTATCTTTCAAAAATCACAGCTATTAATTTTTGCACATTTTTGTTTAACACCTCTATGTTTTATACTTTTATATTTCACACATCCTTGTTTATTATATATAAACTTTTATGGACTACAAAAACAAGTTTCAAATTTATTGTTTTCTGAGTATTTTTTAAACTTATAAGTTAATAAATATAATCAAAAAATTGTTTTATTGGAGTGTTTTTTAATTAACCTACATCAATTTTCAATTCAAGGTATTTTTATATTTGCATATAGATAGATTTATGAATCCATATATAATAGCAAACCCACTTTTTTGTGTCAACTTTAATCCAACTGATGAGATTAGTTCTATTATTCCATCTAATGGTTTAAAATTATTTATGATCCCAACAGTTGCCAGTTTTTTTCCCTTCAAATAATCGTGTCTCTTCGTCGTACCCCCATATTTCATAAATCGCACTTATTAATTTTTGCATCTCTTTATCATACCCCCCCCCCCATCTTTCAAAAATTGCACCTATTAATCTTTGTATATTTTTGTTTCACACCTCTATGTTGTACACTTTTATATTTTACACCTCTTTGTTTATTATATATATAAACATTTATGGACTACAAAAACAAGTTTCAAATTTATTGTTTTCTGAGTATTTTTTAAACTTACAAGTTAATAAATAAAATCAAAGAATTGTTTTATTGTAGTGTTTTTTAATTATCCTGCATCAATCTTCAATTCAAGATATTTTTATATATGTGTTGCGTTGTAACATATATAAATAGATTTATGAAACTCACCGAACCAATGACAAAAGCTTACGAATGAACCTGTCAGTGTCTACTTATGAACTTGTTAGTGTCCATTCGGTTAAATATGAATAAGTTAATTTCTTCTCTGTTAGATTGTTATTATTAAACATGTGGTCATATAGTTCCGAAAGAGTATAACACTAATCAATACAATAAAAACTGAATGTGTTTCTCTCCAGTGTTGACACCTCAGCTTTTTAGTTGAAGGATAAGTTGACACATCAGTTAAAACAGTTAGTCAATCAAATTATAACGATTAATACAGCTCAATATTTTTGTCCAATAATAATCTTTCTCCATTCCACATCATTCCTTCTGCTTTCTGTTATGGGCCAAGCCTAATTAAAATAGTGTCCAAGAAAAACAGTAAAAGAATCCAAATTAACATGTGTATGGCAATTGCGGAAGGTAAAGATTAAGGGACACAAGGTTCTTTAAACATCTTGAACGTATTATTTGTAATCTAACATCATTTTGGCAGTTTATTTTATTCTAAACTAGGTTGAGTCTCGTGCGTTGCACGAGATTATTATATTAATTTGTTTTCTGGTTAAAAGTCATTAAGAATAAATTAATTTTTTTTTAAAAATTTTTGAGAGACTTTACAATTTGAAGATCATACCAATAAAGTTTATTTGTATCGAGAAACTTTGTTTTTTTGGTTAAAAGTTATTAGGGTTTTGGAATTGTTTTATTTGTATTCATTAACTATAGAGTTAATGTTAAATGATCAATTTATCCTTTTCTAAATTATGAACAATTAAAAAAAACCTTTTTAAAAGTTTAAATTATTATATTATTTATGTTTTTATCGAATTTTAAATAGTATTATAGTTTATACTATTTGTATTCTATAATTAGGACATGTTATTTTGTGATTGCAAAATAGAGTGTCGATATTTTGAGTTCCTCGTAGATCTTGAAGACAAGTTGATTGTTATTTCTAGGTCTTAAATTACTGCTTCCACATCAAGTGTTCTGGTTGCATTGGATTGTGGTATTCTCTTTCAAAGAAGACGTTGAGTGGTTGTGGGTTAGCTGGTCAAAATGATAGGATAGATGCATGTATAAAATCTGTCAAATTATTTATGAAAGGTAATACAAAAATTGGTTATGTTTATGAAATGTGGATTGTTGGAATATGAGATTGTGTAGCTGATGTTGTTTTTTTGTCGATATTTGAGCTTTATATTAAAGTTTGAGTTTAGAAGAGTTTAGACATTACTATATTTTATGGAAATCTTTGGTAATTTAGTTTGGAGATAAGAATAAGGTAGGACTTCAATTAAGCATAGATGCCATTAGAGAAAACTTTTTAATTTTAAAATCTAAGATAGTTGTATGTTGTAATAGGTTGATTATGAAAATGTTTGTTTTAGGGACAATAGAGATGTATCTTCAAAAAAAATGTAAGATATATATCATATAGTATCTAAAGTTAAAATTTACAATTAAGCTTTTCTAATAATATTAAATTTTGTTTTTTTTTTACACATACAACAATAACAACCAACCAAGAAAAACACAAAAAATGTATAATATTTAAGAAAGAGTGAAAGAGCATGAGAAAATGAGTATTCATAGGATGGGAAGTCATGGGAGTTACAATTTAGAAACAAAAAGTATGGGAGTTAATTGTAATTTATTATTTGTTGAAAAAAATTGAATAGAGAAATAAAGTTAATGCAAATTTATTTTATTTCAGTTTTAATATTAAAGTGTGAGTTAAATGTATATGATAAAATGTGTTTTATTTATGGTTTAATTTGAAATAATTTTATCAACTAACTAACTCCGAATCAACCTCCAGCTCAAGCCGTGTTACTCTCTGTTCCCAAGCAATATGGAGACCGTAATACACTCCCCATAACTCCGCTAAAGGCGCAGAACAAATTCCTATGTTCAAAGCAAAACCTCTGCACCATTGCCCCATCCTATCTTGCAGTACTCCTCCAGCTGTGGCCAGACCCGGATTCTCATGTGAAGCCCCGTCAGTGTTCGGCTTCATCCATCCATCACCCGGAGGTTTCCAACAGATCATTCATTCCACTTGTTCACCCCCGCGGTTTCCTACCTGAGCAGCCTTATAAGCAGATTCCACTTCTTTTGCCATACTTGTAACAAACTTCACTTTGTCCCTGTACTTGCTCACTTCGCCAAAAACATGCGAACATCTCCACTTAATAATATTTAATTTTTTTTTTTTTAACACAAACAGCAATAACCAACTATACAAAAAATCGCAAAAAATGTATAATAGTTAAGATGAAGTGAAAGAGAATGAGAGAATGAAAAATGAGTATTTATGGAATGGGAAGTGATGAGAGTTATAGTTTTGAAACTAAAAAGTATGAGAGTTAATTCTAATTTATTGTGTGTTGAATAAAATTGAGTGGAGAAATAAAGTTAATGCAAATTTATTTTATTTCAGTTTTAATATTAAAGTGTGAGTTAAATGTATATGATTAAATGTGTTTAATTTATAGTTTAATTGGAAATAATTTTATCAATTTTATATTAAAGTGTGAGTTAAATTTATATGATTGAATGTATTTTATTTGTGGTTGCATTAGAAATAGTTTTTTAGTTTCATATGACAAAATGTGTGTTATTTATGGTTTAATTGGAAATATTTTATATCTTATTTCAATTGTAATACTAAAGTATGAGTTAAATGTATATGATTAAATGTGTTTTATTTATTGTTTTGATTGAACCGTTTTAGCTTTATATTAAAGGGTGAGTTAAATTTAAATGATTGAATGTGTTTTATTTGTGGTTTAATTGGAATTTTTTTTTTTCAGTTTTATATTAAATTTTGAGTTAAATATATAAGATAAAATGTGTTTTACTTATGGTTTAATTGAATTTTCTTTTAAGGTTTCTATTAAAGTTTTAATTTTAAAGTGTATGATTAAATGTTTTATTTTTGGATTAATTGAAAATATATTTTTTTAGTTTTACATTTATAGTGTGAGTTATATTTATTTAATTTAATATGTTTTATTGGTAGTTTAGTTAAATTTTTGGTGAATAAGTTTTTTGGACAAGTGTTAGTTTTATAGTAGTTGTGGAAGAAAGTTTTAGGAGGTATCCTACTTTATTATATAAGAAAGTTTAATTTTAAAGTGTAAGATTAAATGACTTATTTATGGATTAATTGAAAATATATTTTTTTGTTTTATGTTTAAAGTGTGAGTTATATGTATTTGATTAAATGTGTTTTATTGGTAGTTTAGTTAAAATTTTGGTGAACAAGTTTTTTGGACAGGTGTCAGTTTTATAGTTGCCATATGTCAAGCTGTGAAAGAATGGAGATATCGAGATTCCCTTCGACTCGGCTGATTCAAAATCTCGCAGAATTGAACAGATAAGGGGGGAAGGGGTGGGGAAGAGAGAGATGCGAGGAAGAGGAGAAGTCGGAAGTCATAGATTCCGTCGGTTTTTCTTCGAGAAGTCGACAAAATTCTGTGGCCCATTAATGATTTACATATCAATTGGCTTAAACATGAGATAAAACATTATTAAAAAAAACAGAGAATTCAGAAGTGCCACCTGGCAGATAGATAGAGCTCCTTAGAGGTGTAACCCTAATTTATTATATTAGATAACAATCCGCATTATGTGCAAAATAAAATATTTAATAAATAATTTTATTGTAATTCATATATACAAAATCTATAATATTTATCGGTAAATTTAATATTTGGGATCTAAAATTTATTTGTGTAATATATATTTTTTAGTTTTATTAGAATAAATAAAATTCTTGTATAATAATTAAGATTTAACTTATGGAAATTATTATAATATGAAATTTATATTATCTCACCATATGAATCAAAATTCTCAAAATTTTATGGAAATGTAAGTAAGTATTACAATTAAGTTATAAAAAATAAAAACATTAAATTTTGGGTGTCATTTAAAAAATATATATACAATGGTATGTAAATAGAAATACTATTACAAACTGAAGACAAATATAGAAATCATTTCTCGAGATTTGTGAGCGCAACATATCAGTATTTTTTGTTTTTGTGAGAAAATTTATAAATATAAGGGATATAAACCAAACTAGAGTAATCTCTCAAGCGTGACTGGAGGATAAACTCTCTTTCTGAAGCATACATAAACTAGAGTAAATTAGTTATGTATTATCAAACCAAAATTCTCATATGTCTATCTTATTGCTTATGCATTTACTATGTGATTCCTTTACACAGTGATGATTGCAGTGTTTGAATTTTGGCGTGTGATAACAAGGTTCATTGCCTCTCAAGATTTACATATAAGAACACCAGTGACAAATTAAGCAATGTTTAAGATCGAAAACCAAATGTTTTAATTTAAGAAAACTAAATCATCGATAACTTTTAAAATAACTTTGACAATTAACATAATCCTTATAAATGTTGTATGCAGTTTAACATAAGTATAATATTTAAATAATAATACAAAACCAAACTAAAGTAAAAATATGTTTATTTACTTTGACATACGTGGACTTGTTATAAAAAAGAATAGGTAATTTACAAAAGGAAACAAACAAATAATAACGTAACAACAATACAAACTATGTAAACTTAGATGATTAAATTTGTAAACTACAAAAAATACACCACAAAATAACACTACACTAATATATCTCCAATAATAATAGGAGAAAAAAACATAACATATAGTAGAGTTAAGCCAATTATACGAGTAAATGATTGTAATAACATATACTAAAGAGTTACAAACCATTGTAGGTTTTTTCGGTTCATTTCTATATTTTAGCATTGTGTAAACCATAATTTTCATGATTAATATAATTTAAAATTATTAAAAATCATACTTTGAATATCAAATGTATTTCAAAATATATAGAATAACATCGCGCGGGTCTAACCTAGTGATTTATAAAGACATAAACTTTCACGCATACAAAGTTTATTTTATTCTTTTTTGTATTGTTCTAATTCTAATAAACTCATTTTTGGGGGGTCAATTATAATCTAACGGATGAGACTATTTTTGATATCTCATCTAAAGGTTTAGAATTTTTAATGATCCCAACAGTTGGAAGTTTTTTTCTTCCAATAATCGTGTTTCTTCGTCGTACCCCCATCTTTCAAAAATCGAACCTATTAATTATTACACATTTTTGTTTCACACCTTTATGTTTTACACCTCTTTGTCTATTATATATAGTTTTTTATGGACTATGAAAAAAAGTTTCTATTTTATTGTTTTTTGAATAATATTTTAATTTTAAACTTACAAGTTAATAAATAAAATCAAAGAATTGATTTTTTTTTCAACCTAAACATTAATTAAAATAGAACTCCTAAGTTGGTTGCCCAAACTGGAGGAAAGTTGTTTACAAAGGTCGTTGGCGACGCTAACAAACGAGAAGAACAAGCTAAACAATCAGCCTTCACATTTACCGTCCTTGGGATCTTGGAAAGGGTGAAGTGAGGAAATGAAGCACTAAGCACCTGGAACTCGTCAAGCAGCGCTGAGAAAGCCGGCCACTCCTCTGGATCTTGCACCATTGAAATTAACTCTGCCGAGTCCGTCTCGAATCTTTGACAAACAATACCTCTGGAAAGAATACACTCCATTGCCCATAATAAAGCTTCCATCTCCGAATGAAGTGGGGACCCACTGCGATGCTGACATCTGGCACCCAAAAAGAATGTTTGATTCTCACCATCACCACACCACCATCTTAGACCAGAGTTTTGTTCCGTAGATTTCCACGAACCATCGACTTGACACCGAATTGTCGTCTCCGGAATTTTCACAGGTTCCGACACACTAGACACACTCCTTGCAGCCATTTGGGCTTCCTCCCACCACAATTGCTCTCGTAAAGCCTGATTAATAATATCTATTGGCTCTGATTGTAACCCTTGGAAAACTTTGTTATTCCTATCCTTCCATATGAACCAAACTAGCCACGGTAATGAACTATGTGTTACTCCTAGAGCCATAGGGCCTAACCCTTTCCCATATATAAAATCTAGATTAGAATATATCGAACCCAAGGGGAACTTATCCCTGTGTAATCCATCAAAAACCCTCTCCCACACCTGAGAGGAACGAGGGCACTCAAAGAAGGTATGATTAATAGATTCTTCCGCTAGCTCACAACGCTTGCATACCGTATCACAATTTACACCCCGAGAAGCTAATCGCACCATCACCGGAAGAGAACCAGAAACGATTTGCCAGAAAAAATGTTTAATTTTTGGTGGTACCGGAAGGTTCCAAGCCTGAGCATCAGAACATTACAGTTAGGACCAACTATCACTTCTGCCTTCATATCTTGAGCTACCTTATAACCTGACTTAACCGAATAACGACCAGATTTTGTATAATGCCACACCAAATGATCAGGATTAAATGATTTACTGATAGGCATACTCCTAATAATTTGAATGTCCTCCTGATCCATATACTCCTGAAGGATAGGTAAATGCCACTCTTTAGTCCATGGATTAATCAAATGATTAACCATTAGATTTGGATGTAGTTGTCGTCCCCTACCATTTGCAGGTCGTGGATGCTGATCAGGAATCCATGGGTCACGCCAAACCGAAATATTAGACCCTGACCCAACCAACCAATGAGCCCCTTTTTCCACTAGGCTTTTTGTCGAAAAGATACTCCTCCACCCAAAGGATGGTGAGTAAGGTTTTTTTGCCATTAACGGGTGTTTATTTCTAAAATATCGACCTCTAAACACTTGAAAAAGCAGAGAATTTGGAAACTGTATTAGACGCCAATACTGCTTAGCCAGTAAAGCATCATTAAAAGTCTCTAAATCCTGAAATCCCAAACCACCTTCTGATTTATCCCTACACATTTTATCCCAAGCCACCCAGTGTAGCCCCCGATATTTCCCATCAGAGCTCCACCAGAAGTTTGAAATTGTACTCGTCAATTTGGTCGTTAAACCTTGGGGGAGTTTAAAACAGGACATAACATGAGTCGGAAGAGCCAAAGCCACCGACTTCAGTAAGACTTCCTTCCCCCCCTTGGATAAAAACTTGGCGTTCCAACCATTCACTCGGCCATTCAACCTATCTCGAACATAACTGAAGACTTGTACTCTTGATCCTCCGAGACTTTCTGGGATTCCCAAGTAGGACCCCATACCCCCTTCCTTGGAGATTCTAATGACCGATTTAACCTTATCCTTGACCTCCGACACCACTTTTTTACCAAACATTATAGATGACTTGTCCAAATTAACCTCCTGCCCGGAAGCTTTACCGCAGTTGCCTATAATATTCATGACCGTTGAACATTGTTCTTCTTCCGCTTTACAGAAGAATAAACTATCATCCGCAAAAAGCAAATGAGAAATAGGGGGCGAATCACGGGAAACCTTAATACCCGTTATTTTCCCTTCCCTCTCTGCCTTTTTGATATTAGCTATCAAAACCTCGGTACAAAGAATAAATAAGTAAGGGGATAAAGGATCCCCCTGTCGCAAACCCCGATTTGGCAAAATGGAGCGACAAGGTTGGCCATTAAGCAGCACTTGATAGGACACCGAACTCACACACCACAATATCCAAGACATCCATTTTGAATCAAAACCTAACCTAATTAAAACCGCTTTCAAAAAATCCCATTCGACACGATCATAGGCCTTACTCATATCCGTTTTGAAAGCCAAAAAATCCGAACTACACATCCTATTGGTCTGTAAACCGTGAAACATCTCTTGGGCCACTAGAATATTATCTGTGATTAAGCGGCCAGGAACGAAAGCCGATTGTGTTTCAGAAATAAGTGAGGGCAAAATCTTCCTTAACCGGAAACATAATATTTTTGGCCTCATCTTAAAGGGGATTTGGTTGCTTTGGTGAGGGAGTTCTTTCGGACTGGTAAGTTTGATCCCAGAATTAATGAAACTAATATTTGTTTGATCTCAAAGGTTGAAACACCAAAAAGGATGGCAGAATTTAGGCCTATTAGTTTGTGTAATGTGAGTTATAAGATAATTTCAAAGAATTGATTTATTGGAGTGTTTTTTAAAAAAAAATTATATATTATAGTGATCAACAGGTCAATTAAAACCTAATGTGTACTCCATCACGATCTAGTGGTATCATTGTAACACTTCAGGATCGAATCCACAGAGACCAAACAATGCACTATGAAATTGTATAGATCAAATATAGCTAAGGGAATGAGAAAGATTGTGTTTCAAGTAACCGATTAAAAACAGAAGATAAATAAAAAAGTGTTTAAATTCAGAGAAAAGTATTGGGCATTGGGAGTCTATTAGGAGTTATGATCACTAATTCAGATGATAGATTGGGAAAGCATTAGATACCGTTCTTGAACTCAAATCTCGAATGTAAAACTAACATATTGTCGCAGTGTTAGTTATCTATGCAAGGAATTGATTACACTCTAAACCGTCGTTTGAATCTAGCAATCCTAGCAAGCAATAAGTTCAAGTTTGATTTTGTTCACAAGGTGCCTTAACTTCAACCTTCGTTGGCTAATGATCACCTTGCTCACCTATGTTCTTTTCAAGCAATTCAACAACACTTTTGATGCCTAGATGAATTAAACCTATAATCATAAACTAGGTAGCTAATCTAGTTTAAGCAATAAGAACAACAATAGATGAAGAACACAATAGATCAATCCCAAATCTAACAACCTAAGTTAGAGAATCATAAAACCCCTTTTTGAAACCCGAAAACCCAAAAGAGAGACTACTCAGACATCGAACAACAGCAAACACAAATCAAATATGAAGAAAACATAATTGAATTGCAAAGAGAAATAAAAGGGTTTAGAATTCTTCTCCAAAGGTTTAGAAAGGATAAGAGATCTTCTTCCAAAGCTTACAAGTGCTCAAAGGCTGCATAGAATAAAACTTGTCTATCTAGAGGTCGAGCCTCGTGCTTAAATATTAAAATAAAACCCTAAAAGTTGGTTTAAAACATAAAAGAGAAAGTTGCTTCGGGTACGGGACTGGTCGATCCCGAATGAGGATCAGCCGATCTCGGATGCTTTTCTGCGTTTGCTCCATCTGCTTGCTAGTCCGATCGATCTTCAACCAACTTTAGCTCCAGATGCTTGTTTTCATCCCCAAAACATTCAGTTTCCTTCCAAAGTAGCCTAGAACCTGTATAGACTCACAAAAGACTAAAAGGACTCTAAAAGCACACTTGGACCTGATAAAAGACTCAAAACAAGTGTAAAAACTATAATTAAACCCCTATAAAATACAGACACATCAATTACCCCAGACTTGAATCTTTGCTTTTCCTCAACCAAGAACAGACAAAAACTCAGGAACAGAGAAAAGGTTTGAAAGTGGGAACTCACATATTCTTGGGAATCGCTGCTTTACACTCTTCATCAAATCAAATCAAGAACTACTTTTTGTACTCTTCCCATGATTAGGATCAACACTCCCTACTCTGAACTCCACAACCTTAAAGAACCTTTAGCATCCCCATTGTTGTCTCTCTATATCAGATTAGTAAAAAGGTGCGGTCTTACCATGGGAGTATCGATCATTGAACCTGATTGACTCCTTCAACCTCTTATCGCCAAAGACCTCCTTCATATACTCCCTTTCCTCTCTCTTTTCTCACTTCCAAAGGATTGATTTGTCCCTAATTTTCTAGGGTATCATTTTTTTTTATCAATCCTTTGCTCTTTTCTTGTGGACAGGTTTCCATGAATTCCGAAGGATGCACGAGTTTACGCACAACTCTCGGTTCACTTCGTTATTACCTATATCCTCTTCTTCTTCTTTTTTCCTTTTTTTTTGTTCTTTTTTTTTTATGAGTATCGAAGGGAAGAGAGAGGGGAAGCATACTTTGTGAGGAGATGCATGTCTTGTAAGGCTCAAGGGAGGAGTTTTGTTCGATGTATACCAAGCCCCAAGGTAAGAAGTTAAATCCGGTTAAGTCTTGTCAAAGCTAGAGACAACTTCTGGTTTGACTTATTGTCCTCCTTGGCAAGTGTCTTTTGGGGCGTGTTGAGCCTGCTCATGTTCATTCCAAGCTTCATTCCAAATCAGAGGTACAAAAGTAATCATAAGAGTGTTAGATTAACGCAGAAATTCCTAGAAAAGCTCATAATTTCCAAGTTTTTTTTTTATGAAGACTCCATAAAACGACTCAAATGAAACAAGATCAAAAGAAAAACAACCGAAGAAAACAAAGTTAGTAACTAGGGAACATCCCTCTCCCCGACTTACTTCACACCGTCCCGGTGTGAAAGCAAAACAAGAGAAGGGTGTCCCGGATAAGCAAATAAAACAAAGCACAAGAAAAAGTTCAAAAAGAAACCAGAAAAAAACCCGAGAAAAAGTTCAAAGGTGGCCATCATGTCGAGGCATCCGAATGGCTGGAAGGAGAGGCCGTCGCGGAATGAGTAGCGTGGAGGTTCTCGGTAGCTGCATCATCCTCACTGCCTGCGGGAGCTGGATCTGTCTGTGGAGGAGCGAAACAAGAAGGCGCGAGGGTCTGAAACCAAGAAGCCAGTTGCGTAAGGAGCAGGTTGTTCTTCCTCTGGGTGTCGTAAACTTATCTCTCAAACTCAGAGTGAGGCGCCTCCTTAGGTGCGTCAGCAACAAACTGGGTCACATCGAAAGGAGGGAACGGTGGAAGGGAATGAGACGGTTGTGAAGATGTAGAGGTAACCGCAGGAAGTGTGCTGCTCCGGGATCTGGTGGAAACATGTTCGTGTTCCCCTGCCCAAAGGACTTCGTCGATGTCGATAAGAGCGTCAGCAGGAGGCTCAAAATCGATGTTTTGCGTTTTGCGAAGTGAAGTGCAGAAAGGCCTAGGGATCAGCATGTAGCAAAGGTGACCATCCTTGTCCTGAAAGCGGTAGAAAAAGTTGTGACGCACTAGAATCTCACTCGTGAACATATACTTGAGGTCAAGCAACTTTCTCTTTGTAACCGAAGTGTGCGGTGGCAAAATGATGCCACAATACTCTATGATAGGAGTCACCAAGCTGCCGATCAGGATCCTCTCATTCTTAGCATGAGCCATGTTCCTCCGCACCTGCTCAAACTCCTTAGAAAGTAGGAATCTAAAGTTAACATCATGAGTTTGTTGGTAGATCGGGGAACTCGGAGCATGGAGGAACCGGGGAAGACCATGTAAGAACATCCACAACTCAGGTAGCTGCAATGTGCTAGTCTCAGCCCTAGCATAGATGGTGTTGCTCAAGAACGTAGCAGTGATTCGAAGAACTGGGTTGCGGATGCAAGACTGCCTTGCTCCACGAGAAACATAATTCCCAGCTCCAATCAGTTTCCAAATGTCGGTCCTGCTGTCGAGCTTCTCCATCTTGCATAGCTTGTTTTGAGGGAAACCAAAGATGTCACAGAGGTCGAACATGGAGATGACGTAGTGCTTCTTGAGCAAGAAGAAACTGATCGAACAATGCTCAGCCACTGCGTCAGAACCGCATGGAAAATCCACTTGTATAGTGGCGAGAAACTCTCGTGCGAGCCCCTCATGCAAGTCCTATGCCTTCTCAACAAAAGTACCAAACCCCATGTTCCGTACCAACTCATCAAAGTGTGCTAGCATGGCCATCTTCTCAAAAAGCTCTCAATCAACAAAACGAGTTGGCTCCATCTTACAATAAGCGAGTAGCTTCAATCACTTTGCATCTTCATCACTCCAAACCTTTGTTGGTGGCTCGTCAGAAGGAGTGGCAGACTCCTTACCACTGTGGCGTTATTTAGGCATTCTCTATAGGGGAGAAAAAATCCGATATGTGAAATGTAATTGAAAAATTTCCTAACTATTTAACATATGTTACAAGCCTATGCTAAATTCAAGCCACAACAGCCTAAATCTAGTAGTAATAATAATACTTATTTATAATTTTACACTTTTTGTCCTATGTGAAGTTATGACTTGTTCCCGTCCATTTTCATATTGTTAAAGAATTGTTCCAACTTCCAGAGAGTGCATTTTCATATTATAAAACTAATTTTTAGAGACAAAATCCAGAAGCAGAAGAGACTCTTCTTTTTAAAACTCATAAATCAATATTAAATAAAGAATGGAAATCAATAATAAACGACTTTTTTTATAACAAAGATAATAAAAAGACCAAATTTAGTTGTACCTGTATCACAAGTTTCATATTTAATGACCGGCTTATATATGCATGCAAGGGGAGAAGGAAAAGAAGAATATAACAGAAATCCAAATCCCCCATTCCTAGCAACTATGAGTTCCGTGGGTGTATTTCGTAGAGAGGAAATCTATGGAAACTCATTTTTGGTATACGAATTAACACAAACAGTCCACCCAAAATCCTCCGTCGAAGAGGACCTCCCTCTTCAACCTCTTTTTTAATTTGTGTCCTCGTACACGTATCAAATTTCAAGAGTTAAAAATAATGAAAGAAGTGATGATGAGAAAGTCGAATCTTTTTGATCTTCATCTATACGATGCTTCCCCTCACTTCCCCAACACAAGAAGCGGTGGTCAACAAGGTGAATCTTTGCTTGATTCCAACCGCCCTGGTATCTGTAAGCTTCCTATAGTCCCTTTTTTTGGTGCAACAATAAAGAACCTAATGAACGAGAATTCAAGTGCGGTGTATGCAGAAATGCAATGCCAAGCAATAGCTATTATGCATGCCTTGAATGTAAAGAAATTTTTCACAAAGAATGTGTAGAGTCTCTCCACTTGAAATCAAACACCCTTCCCACCCCTTTCATTCTCTTCGCCTTTACAGTCCTTCAATGAATTCTATGTGGTTCACTTGTTGTGGAACATATATCGATCACATGTTTTACTATTGTGCTACCTGCCAATTGAGTATGCACCCGATCTGTGCAATGAGGCCAATACCCTTTGTTGTAGACCATCCAAAAATCCATCCCCACCCTTTCACCTTTTTCCCTACACAAGCTTCTACAGTTTGCCATATTTGCGCCATGATTAAGGAGCTTGATCCCACATACATATGCATCCAATGTGTCTTTGTCATCCATAAAAATTGTATCGGTTTCCCACATGTCATAAGAATATCGCGTCACCCCCACCGTATCTCTTTTACCTCTTCTCTTCCGTCGTCTAGAAATTTGTCTTGTGGAGTCTGCCGGAAACAAGTTGATAACAATTATGGTGCATACTCTTGCAAAACATGTGAATCTTATTTTGTTCATTCAAAATGTGCATTAAATCCAAATGTGTGGGATGGAAAAGAACTCGAAGGAGTACCTGAAAAAGATGATGAGATAGATGATGGTGAGCCGTTCAAGAGGATAGCCGATGGAATAATACTTCATCCCTTTCATAGTCACCATCTACGATTTGAGATCAGCAAAGAAGCTTATGATGCAAATAAGTATTGTCGAGGGTGTGCACTTCCAGTCTATGAAGGGGGATTCTATTCATGCGTGGAATGCAACTTCATCCTCCACGAAAATTGTGCAAATGCTTCACGCATGAAACGATACCCCTTATATCCACATCCACTTACACTAAAAGTTGCAACCAAAGGAATTGGTACTGACGAAGGTATATTCCAGTGTAACCAGTGTGCGCGTGAGGGTACTGGCTACTTTTATGAGCATCATATAGATGGAAGAAACTTCAAGCTAGATTTACGGTGTGCCTTGATTACCGAACCATTTGATTTTCAAGGCCACAAACATCCTTTATTCCTAGCTTCGGAACCGTATGAACTAACACTATGTCATATGTGCAAAGAGGAAAGTGACGATTCAAAATTAATCTGCATTGAATGCGATTATATTTTATGTTATCGTTGCGCTACCTTTCCATATAAGGCAAGGTATAAGCATGACAACCATATTCTCATCATTAGTGATCGGGAAAAGGGAAGCGGTCAACAAGACTGGTGTGAAATTTGCGAAGGAAAAATTGAAGAAGGAGGAATGCTATTCTTTTATAAATGCCATGACTGCTGCATCGCTCTTCATGTTGAGTGTTTACTTGGGAGAGACATTTACATGAAGCCTGGTGATACTATAAAAGACTCCGTCTCGGTTGTCGTGAAGACATCTAAACTTACGAGGCCAAAATGGATAGAATTTTGGATCCTTCTCAACAGTTCTCTCAGCCGGCCAATTTGCATTGGGTGTCGGGACCGTTGTCCATTCCCGATTTTTTTCAAAGGATACAATGATAAGATATTTTGTTCTCAACGTTGTATCAGGACTCGTTTGAGAAACAATTCTATCAGACATGTGACGTAATGATTGAGTATCCAACTAAGTTAATTTGGGGTATTTTTACGTTTCGGAGGTTATCTTTTTTTTTCTCTTTAATTTTCATTGTGAGTTGTAACTTTCTATTTGTAATGTTTGATCCCACATGCATTCAATAAATGTACCTTATCTGATTAAAATACGTTTTTTTTTTTTGACCAAGATTAAAATTCGTTATCATGATTATTTGATGGGTAGTGTAGTAATGTTGATCTGATGGAAGCAATATTCTCTCAGCTTTGAATACCAACGTGAGTGGAAGCAGAGTAACATTTCACCAATAAATGAGTTAAACTGGATCAAACCATCATCACCCTAGTTTTTGACATTTTTTACATTTACGGATAATAAATATAGTCTTATATATAGATATGGTGCTAACCAAATTCAAATCCCAAACCAATCTGATATGTTGTGTTTTTAGCATCTTTAGTTCTTTGTTTAATACTCGTTTTGAGTCGTTTATAGAGTGTTTTTATGTCTTTTGTGTCTTTTTGGTCGTGTCTTGAGTCTTGTACAGTGCTGAAGATTGGAGGTATTTCGTGTCAAAAAACGAGCAAAACAGGAAGAAGGAGAACATGCTAGGAAGAGTCAGAAGTTTTTGTATTAGATGATGGTGAGTCATTCAAGAGAATAACTGATGGAACAATACTCTATCCTTTTCATAGTTACCATATGTAAGTTTAAATCGGCAGAGCTTCGACATAAATAAGAATTGTATAGGGTATGCCCTTACAATGGGAGTGAGACGGACATTAGGGAGTTTTGCTGTCGTCATAGTGTGCTTCTCCCAAAGCCGGTGATGATTCAATAAATGTATCTGATCTGATTACATATGCTTACCACGATTATTTGATGGGTTGTGTAGTAATATTTGATCTGATGAAGTATTATAATCCTCTCAGCTTTTGTCATGTAAGCTCCGTGTAAAGTTGATGTTGTCTGATATAATCTATAACTCCATCTTCAGTCAAGTATTTAACCGATAACCCTTGCGAAATGCATTGCCTGAAAGAAGCAGAGGAATGAGCAAGAGAAATCATTTTTTTTTGTGGAGATGAAATGTTCTTGAGAAAGGATAAATCTCACAAAACCTTAATCTACTCGAACTGATCTGATTAGGAACAAAATTGTCAACGATTTTGATGTTAGCCTGCAAAAGAAACCGTGGTGGAACTGTTCACTAAAACCCGTGTACTAATCACAGACTGAAACAGCGGAATCAGAGAAGAAACCTGGTAATACTTACGCGGTTTTCGTTTAAGATTTCGTCACCAGAGATCATATTTTCAACATCTTGTCCTTCTCTTCGGATGCACACAATGCCATATTCTTTACAAATAGTTCTAACCTTCAAAACCCCAATATTGAAAAACGAGCATAACTGTGAGTAAAATCGATAAAACACATCTCTGATTATATAATAATAATGCTGCCTTGGTTTACCTGTTCAGGGATCCAAACACCGGGAGTGCAGAAAGATTGCAGTAAATCCGAGCCACATAGTAGCATGACTTTGAGAGACTCTAGCATTAGAAACGACATACTATAAATTTGTCATTTGGTAGTAGTTATCACGTATGATGAAACATAGCAACCACATTGAGACGATCCAGCAATTACACAAAAATGTAAATGACATCAACTATGAGTAAAAAAAAGATGCTAAAGGTCACAAATGACAGTTTTATTGCAGTTATCTTACCCTCAGGTAGAAGTCGATTTTTTGTAAGGAAAGTCTTGACCCTTGATAAAACCGTCAAAGTTCGTTGGTAGCTGCTTTGAAATGCCTGTAGAAACAGCTTCCACAGTTTTGTAAACAATGCTTTGTTCCTCTAAAGAGAACCTATTAAAAAAATTTCGAGGGATGAGAAATTACCTCCCATGGATCAACCATTACAAAGTCAGAGCTATGACAGGCCAGATTACACATTTCTAAACGATGTTCTGCAGATAAAAGGCCCTACACAGAACCTGATGATTTTATTATATATATCTAAAGGAAATTAAATAGAAGAACTTTAGAAGCTAAAAAGAAAGAGAAGCTCATAGTTTCATCATCACCACATAACATGTCCATTATAGCATTGGTTTAGAAAAACAAGAGTCATTTATTGAAAAAGAAACTAAGATTCTCAAGAAGCAAGAGTTATATTATACCTTCTTCTTGTATGCATCATTAACAGGAGACATATAGCCTCCAAGAACATGAAATCCCTTTGAGTGTAACGCATCTCTCGCAAGCTCTAAAGACGAAAAAGAGAGAGCTTATCAGTTCACTGTAATGGCACATATAAATTTGAACATACGGTCGCAGCAAGATCTCTCGTTTGACATGAACAATCCAGAAACGGTCTAAATCTTGCTGTTATATCTTGTCATATCCTGGTTGTGTAAACCAAAATATACAAAGCTAACACAATCAGATACTTAAAGAATAGTTTCACTGAGCAAGTAAACAACAAGGCATAATCTACTAAGCTACTATAAACAGTAAACACTGTTGTATTTTCCCATTGAAACGAGTCAAACACTGATCATAACGCCTCAAAAATGTGTGAAATTTCGAATTGATCGTATCTGAACACACGACATTGATAAACATAGGAACGTTGAATTCTATATTAACTGATCTAATTGTAAAAAAACTCACCAAACATGCGTAAATGCATAAAAGTAGGAGGATTGAAACTCCCAGTTGCCACAAGCACTACACAAGTTTTTTCCCTGATTTCACACAACCAATCGGGAAAAAATAAATCAAAAAGAGGCAGATGAAGGGAATCGAAAATCGAGAATAAGCTTCGAAAAATTTACTCAGAGTTTGATCCATCGGATAATTTATCGACTGGTAAGGGAACATCCATTGAACTTTGATGATCGAATTCGAATTTGAGTCTCTCTAACGATTACGCCGGCGAATATTTTGTTTCAGGGAGAGACAAAACGACGACGACGACACGGTGAAAAGAATAAAGCGAACGACATCGTATAAGTATAAAGTGGTGAAGAATTTTTAATGAATATAAAACGGTAATCAGCGAGGTTTTTTTTTTTTTTTTTTAAATAAAAATCTTTTAATAAGGGAAAACGAAAACGAAAGCGAAAATGAATCTTTATCCCTAAATTTTGAAATTCAAATCCGCGCTAACAGTCTCTCTCTCTCTAGAGAAGGTCGTCGGAGATGTTTTCCGTCAAGGAGAATCCGAGGGGGAAGCCGGAGAATGTGAAGATTG
The DNA here is from genome assembly GCF_030686135.1 of Camelina sativa. Lineage (NCBI taxonomy): Eukaryota > Viridiplantae > Streptophyta > Magnoliopsida > Brassicales > Brassicaceae > Camelina > Camelina sativa. The sequence continues at coordinate 24,966,254 of NC_141881.1, forward strand.
AGAATCTTTTCGTTCAGATCTTTGAGAGGAAGAGGCGAATCGTCGACCAGGTTAAGCAACAAGTAGATCTCTATGACCACCATTTAGCCTCCAAATGCCTACTCGCCGGAGTATCTCCTCCGCCGTGGCTTTGGTCTCCGTCTCTACCTTCCCAAACTTCCGGTAGTTCCTCAATTTGATTTTAGTTTGCTCAATATTTTGTTTGACATAGTTTTCAATTTCTGGTTGATTCTCGAAGCATTGTTCGTAATTGTGGATTTCTTTTGGCTAATTGGAGCCAATTAATAGCATTCTTTGGTTTTTAGGGATCGATTTCTTCCTCTCGTCAACGCAGTTTTACTGGGTATTGTTGCTGTGAAGTTGTTTGATACTTTACCGGAGATGGATTGAAAATTTATAAAGCGTATAATCATAATTTGTTGTTGAATTGGTTTTAGGGTTTAAAAGCACAATTTGATGTTGAGTTTGCTCTGAAGAGGTTTTAGGAGCTCGTGCTGTTCCTATTTAGTAGACAAGTGTTTGTGCTAGTCGAAACAATCGACTTAAGACTAGTATTAACATACATTGCTTGTATAATTGTTTCAGTTACGATTGAATAGATGACTTTTTGGTCCCGATACTTACTTTTGATGTTTGTTTGTATGTATACAGAGTTGAATAAGGAGGAGATTATATCAGAACTTCTATTTCCTTCATCAAGACCTTCCATCATTTGTCCTAGCGGTCGTCGTCCCTTTTCATACCAACGGCCTGTCAAGTGTCTAGCTGACAATGTAGTAAGACAAGACCTGACGTCTGTGGTAAATAATCACCTGATAGAAGAGCAGTTGCTTGAAGAGGAACCACAACACGACCTCTCACACAACTTAGTCAGACATGTTTCGAATCATTCTCATGAGCAGGATGCTAATATTGCACCTCCTAGAGATGTCCATGAGAAAGAGGGATTGCCAGAAAGTGTCTCAATCGATTGCAGAGAGAATCAAAGTTGTTCATCTCCTGAACACTCTCAGAATCAGACAGTTGAAACTAATGTTGATGCTACATCTCCTGGATGTAGCCAAGGGGAAAAGGTTCTCAAAAGTGTCCCAACTACTGGTTGTGAGCGGAAACCATCACCTCCCGGTTATCGTCAAGAAGAAAATGATCCAGACGCTTACCTTGACCCTGGATTATCACTTGCTAAGATGCAGAGATCAAGGTCACGTCAGAAAGCTTTGGAGCTTCGTAGTAGTGCCAAAGCGTCGAAAAGCCGTTCAAAAAGTAGAAGTGATCTCAAATCTTCTCCGGATGGAAACATAGGCTTTGGGATTGCTTCTTTAAGGTCTGACAGTGTTAGTGAGATTAAGTTATTTAAGCATGATGAGAATGATGTAGAGTGTGGAAACGAAGAAGAGAACAGCAATTCTCAAGTTAAAGGAGGGGATCAGTGTATTAAAACTAGTTTAACTACGGAGTCTTTTACCTTGCATCAGAAAGTGGATTCGGTGAAAAAAACTTTGAGCGGGGATGCTTATGCTTCTAGTGTACCAGAATCTGTACCCGAGTCTGGTCATGTGAATAACATTGACTTATTACAGTGCAATGAGACAATTAAAGAAGGGTCTGCCGAAGTAGATGAGCAAGTGGATGATCCCAAAAGCAGAACTTGCAATGAAACTGCTTATCTCGATGGAAGTACTGAGCAAGTGGATTATCCCAAAAGCAGAAGTTGCAATGAAACTGCTTATCTCGATGGAAGTACCGAGCAAGTGGATGATCCCAAAAGCAGAAGTTGCAGTGAAACAGCTTATCTCGATGGAAGTACAAGATCTAAAAGCTCAAGTCAAGATAGCGCCAAGGAGAAACATAAGGAATCAAGCAACTCCTTTTCTGGTAACTTTCAGTCAAGAAATTCAAATCCCTCTGACCGGGCTGCTCATGAAGTAGAATTACCTCAAGCAATATCTATGACTAATGAACTTTCTATGATGACAAATGCTGAAACGAGCATCTTTCAATCTGGAATCATTGCAACATCCAGAAGTAATGCTCGAGAAGATAGATTCAAGACCGAGCATTCAGGCTCTGTTGAGTCTTCTCCAGTTGATGTGGAGCCAAGAGATTCAATGTTAGTACTGCAAGATAGCCATGTAAAAGATTCACTGAATCCCTCTACTGTTGATGTGGAAGGTTTAGTATTTGAAAATATAACTAGCAATGATCAATCAGAAGAAAAGGGTGAATGTGTTGACACGAACAGATGTTCAAGTGCTGAAAGGGTAAACCAAACGGGCATCTCCCCAGATGAGACCTTATGTGCGGGTGCAATCCAAGATTCTATGTCCAAGACTGAGCTTTTGGGCTTTTTTGAGTCCCCTTTAGTTGAACTGCAGTCGAGAGACTCAGTAATGCACTCAGACGATGAAAGTGAATTTTTGAAGCCCATTGCTGTTATTGGTGAAGCTTTAGTGGAGGAAGATAGCAATGGTGTATCGATTGAAAGTAGCAGTATTTCAAATTCTAGAAGTTCAAACCAAACTGACATCACGGTAGTTGAGCCATTGGTGGTTGAATCTATTCTTCAGGAAAGCGTTACGCCGGAAAACTTGATTGACCATTCTAAAAGATGTGATATTAGTTGTGGGTCCAAAGAAATGCTGCCACTGGGTTCAGTGACAAATGCTGGGAGTAGCCAATGCCATGAAAGAATTAGTAGGCCAAGATGCTCAGCCACAGAAGAGGAATCAGCAAATGAATATAAGGATCTTTCTGTTGGCTCTTATCATAAATCGGCTGACAAACAGCTTGAAGTTAGAGAAGGAAATTCATCGCTGGGAATCCCTGATCGCCCTGTTTTTGTGAAGCCTGCATCAACCCATTTTGATGATAATGAAGAATGCAATTTCCATGAGGTTCCAGTGAAAATTCAAGAAAAATCAATAATGGAGAAGGTCCCCACCCCAGCATCCGCTGCAAAGGTGTTTGATCTCCCATATCTCACTGATTTTGGAGTAAATCTCTCGGCTGACAATGAAATTTTGGAGCACAGTGAGTTAAAAATAGAAATGGTACAAGAAATGGAATCGCATGCAAGGCGCTCTGGCTTAAAAGTAGGAGAGGATGAACCTGCAGAGTCAAATACATTTACTGGCCATTTAGATGCATCGAGAAAGAGAGCTCAACATGAAACATCCTATGAAAAAGGTGTTCCCCCAATTAAAAGAGATGAAAAATGTACAGAAACAGAAGATTCTCATGATCCAGAGAGCTCGATTCAGGAATTTTTCTGCTCTAGTTCCTCCATTGGGGGATCCATGCGGCAGAATAAGCGGAGAAGAACCCTGGAAAAAACAACTAGTAGAGTGCTTTCGCCAAGCCCAGGGGTGAATATTCTTTCCCTATGTCTTGGGACAGCTCAATATATGAGCGTCTTGAACTTCCTCCAAAATGTAATTAAGATGCTTTTTGAATCGTGGGATTTTATATTTTGCAGGGAGACAATCTCGAGTTAGATTCTGTTAGGGAAACAGTACATCTTCGGGAGGAAGTTGCATGTAACAACCTCGATAACTATGAAGTTGAGTTACAGAAGTTGATTGGATCTGCATCTTCAGATCACTATGGTGTTGAGTTACAAAAGATGATCGGATCTGCATCTTCAGCTGAGTTACGATTTGATGAGGTATGTGCACTATTTCTATGTCTTCTTAAATTTAATGTCTTTTAAATAGTAATCTCTTTTCCTACAAAAAATAATATTAATTCCATAATAATTTCTAAATAGTTCAAAAATAATTCCAGAATAGTTTCTTGTTCTGTATGATGTGCAATTAACCGGGAAAATGGATCTTTACAGAGTTACTTATTCAAGGAAGCTGGATTGATGAGTCCTGCCTCACCTTCCTTCAGACCAGAACAGCTAAGTGTACAGAGGAGTCAAATTGCTCCAGATCACGGAGTTAGATCAGAAAATATTCACTTTTTGCCATTTGCTGGAGAAACATCACATGGATTAGCTAGTTGCATTGTTCGCGATTCAGATGGTTCTCCTTGTTTACCACCCTTGGGTTTGATAAGCTCAGACGATGGAAGCCCCCCTGTTTTGGAGGGATTTATAATCCAAACGGATGATGAAAATCAAAGCGGCTCCAAAAACCAATTAAATCATGACAGCTTCCAACTTCCAAGAACTACAGCAGAAAGTACAGCCATGATAGAGCAGATTTGCAAGTCTGCTTGCAGGACCACTCCGTCATTACATTTGGCTGAAACATTTAAGTTCGATGGAAAACTAGACTTGGATCAGTCCGTTTCAACTGAGCTATTTGATGGCATGTTTTTCAGTCAGAATCTCGAGGGTAGCTCTGTCTTTGATAACTTAGGGATTAACCATGATTATACAGGAAGATCGTACACTGACTCTCTGCCTCTTTCTGGTGGTGGCTCATCTGCTGAGGCTAGTAATCCTTGCACGTCACCGACTGAGAAGTTGTGGTATAGAAGTTTGCAAAAGTCTTCCAGTTCAGAGAAACGAAGCAGTCAGACACCAGACCTACCTTGCATTAGCGAAGAGAATGAGAACGTAGAAGAGGAAGCTGAGAACTTATGCACAAACACTCCAAAGTCTATGAGGTCAGAGAAGCGAAGAAGTTCAATTCTGGAACTTCCTTGCATAGCTGAAGAGAATGAAAACATGGAAGAGATATCTGAAGCTGTCAATGAAGCATCTGGTTCTGAAAGGGAGAATGTCTCTGCCGAAATGAAACTTCTTGGTGATGTTAATGAAGAAGACCCTATGAAGTTTCTTCCACTTGTTTCTGAAGCCAAGATTCTTGTTGATCGACAGAGTCTAGACTCTGTCAATACTGCATTCAGCTTTTCCGCTAAGTGCAACAGTGTCAAAAGTAAAGTGGGAAAGCAGAGTAACCGAAGGTTCACGGGTAAAGGTAAAGAGAACCAAAGTGGAGCTAGAAGAAATGTTAAACCACCTAGTAGCAGGATTAGTAAGCCTAAGTTGTCTTGTAACTCGAGTTTGGAAACTGTAGGTCCCCGGTTACCAGAAAAAGAACCTAGGCACAACAACATCGTCTCCAACATCACTTCGTTCGTTCCACTTGTGCAGCAGCAAAAACCAGCACCTGCACTAATTACAGGTAATTGTTTTCTCTTTCCAGTATGAAGCTTTTGAAAGTTCCAATAAATTGGAGGTATCATTTTACTACCTTCTTGCGCTGCTTATTCACCTGATTTGACCCTATCCACGTTTCCCCCAGGCAAGAGGGATGTCAAAGTAAAGGCCCTGGAGGCTGCTGAGGCTTCAAAACGGATTGCTGAACAGAAAGAGAAAGATCGTAAGCTGAAGAAGGAAGCTATGAAGCTTGAAAGGGCTAGACAGGAACAGGAAAATCTGAGAAAGCAGGAGATAGAGAAGAAAAAGAAAGAAGATGATCGAAAGAAAAAGGAGGCGGAAATTGCTTGGAAGCAAGAGATGGAAAAGAAAAAGAAAGAAGAAGAGCGGAAGAGAAAGGAGTTTGAGATGGCTGATAGGAAAAGGCAGAGGGAAGTAGAAGACAAAAAGGTGAAGGAAGCTAAAAGACAACGCATTGCAGAAATTCAGAGACAGCAAAGAGAGGCTGATGAAAAACTACAAGCTGAAAAAGAATTGAAAAGACATGCTATGGTAAAGAGCCCTCCTCTTGTTCTGTTTTTCAAAGTTTTGTTTTAACTACTGTGATGTTGGAGATTTTGCTAAATTAATTACATTTTTAGGATGCGAGGATAAAAGCACAGAAAGAACTCAAAGAAGACCAAAATAATGCAGAGAAACCCCGAGGACAAGCGAATACTAGGATCCCTGAAGTGAGATCAAAGAGTAATTCCAGTGACGATACCAATACTTTAAGAAGCTCCAGGGATAATTATTTCAAGGTACAAGTCTCTCATTTTTGCTAGACACTAAGAGATCCATTCGAGGAACACGGGGACTAGTTGACGTAATCAGCCTCCAAGAGAGATGAAATCACTTCTAATAAATAACAATTGTTGTGCTTATAGGTGATAAGCAATCCAGGGAAAATGTCTGAAGAACCCAACATGGGATTTGAAGAAATGGAAGAATCGTACGACATGTCTCCATACAAATGCTCAGACGACGAAGAGGAAGAGGAAGACAACAATTACGACATGTCAAACAAAAAATTCGTTCCTACTTGGGCCAGGTTTTGTTTCTGAATTGCTCTCTCGTTCGTTAATGTTCATTTCTCACTAGTCATTTACCATTTGTGTTTACCCCAACGCTTCTTATTCATACAGTAAGAGCAATGTCACGGTCGCTGTCATTCCCCAACAAAGCCTTGATCCTAAAATTACTTTCCCCGTAAAAAGAAAATGCGATATAAGCGAAGGTAAGATCTCTCGATTACACTTTATAAAATAAAAGTTTCATACTAGTTTTCGCCATACTTATGGATAAGTTTTGTTTTGAATCTTCCAGTTCTTTTGCCTCCAAGGTTCCAATCAAGATAGCATAAACTACGAGAAGCCAAAGGTCAGATTTACAGTGACATTAAAACTTAGAACCACCTCAAAGAAAGTAAGTATCAATGTGTTTCAAGTTTCGTATCTTTTGCTGGAAATGAGGAACATAAACCTTAGTAGCCTTGAAGCTTAAAAATTAGTTTGTGAATTCTCTATCTCTCTTTACTTATTGTAGCAAGGTATCCGACAATCAAAATCGAATCTCTCAAGGTTTTTTTTGTGCTTTCTTCTTATGTATGTAACAGTGAATGGGTAATGTAATAATTAATTTAGTCATCCCTATTGACGCTCATGTTCATACATAACGGCTAGTTTAATATTATAAGGTTCTGTTCTTGATTCTTCTTAGTGGAAAGAAGAGCCAGGGCGGTGAAAGCAAGAGATTTGTTCTTTTTCAATATAACCAAATTCTCACTACTTCCCATTTTTGTAAATGTCGATTTCGTTAACATAACTTTTTTGGATCATGATCGCTTAATTATAGTATTTAATTACTGTCGACTTTGGGGCTTAAATAAAGTAGTCGCAACTCACAATTGAAGACTATGATTTGGGTTTTTAAGACTCTTAGCACTCACTCACAGTTGCATAAGCACAACGGATATGTTTACTGATCAACAGAGTTTTTGTATAGTAACATAAAATAGTCAAACACTAGTTGGTGAGTCAAATTGAGTTATTGAAAATAGTCTGATAAAATAATAAATGAAGTAAAAGATCAATAACACATTATTCTATTTCACGTGGTGGCGCTATATAGAATACAGAGATGCCCATTTAAAACGGTCAGTTTAGAATTCTGCGTCCCATGTAAACCAGACCCCACCCGACCCGCTCCTACACACTTTTTATTCCCACTCTCAAAATGCCACCGTATCATCACCGCTAACCCTTTAATAACCGTTGCTACACACAAATTACAATAGTACCCCTCACCTTCTTCATCATAATCCAATTCGAATCCATTTTCCCACCACAGTAATAACAAAATCTCTCTCTTCTCTTCTCTTCTCTCTCTAATGTCTCTTTCAAGAAAGCTTCTTGTTCTCTTCTTCACATGGATAACAGCACTATCCATGTCGAATCAAGTCTTCGTATCATCCGAAAACGTGAACTTCGCATTCAAATCATTCACGATTCGTAACCTCACGTTCCTCGGCGACTCGCATCTCCGAAACGGCGTCGTCGGACTCACGAGAGAGCTAAACGTTCCCGATACAAGCTCCGGTACTGTGATCTACAACACTCCGATCCGTTTCTACGATCCTGAATCGAACACCACGGCGTCTTTCTCCACTCACTTCTCCTTCTCCGTTCAAAACCTAAACCCGGATCCAACCTCCGCCGGAGACGGTCTCGCTTTCTTCCTCTCTCACGACAACGATACTCTCGGTAGTCCCGGTGGTTACTTGGGTTTGGTTAACTCCTCTCAGCCGATGAAGAACCGGTTCGTCGCTATCGAATTCGATACGAAACTCGATCCTCACTTCAACGATCTTAACGGTAATCACGTTGGTTTGGATGTTGATAGTTTGAACTCAATAGCGAGTTCGGATCCTCCTTCGATTGATCTCAAGTCTGGCAAATCGATCACTTCTTGGATCGATTACAAGAACGATTTGAGTTTGTTGAACGTGTTCTTGAGCTATACTGATCTTGTTTCCACAACTAAGAAGCCAGAGAAGCCTCTTTTATCAGTTAAGATCGATCTTTCTCCGTTCTTGAACGGTGAGATGTATGTTGGATTCTCAGGTTCAACAGAAGGAAGCACTGAGGTTCATCTCATTGAGAATTGGAGTTTCAAGACTTCTGGGTTTCTTCCGGTGAGGTCCAAGTCTAATCATTTACACAACGTTTCTGATAGTTCTGTTGTGAATGGTCCTGTGGTTGTACCGAGTAAGAAGAAGAGGAGGGGAAGGCACAATCTTGCTATTGGACTTGGTATTTCTTGTCCGGTGTTTATCTGTTTAGCTCTCTTGGTGTTTGGGTACTTCACTTTGAAGAGATGGAAGAATGTGAAAGCAGAGAAGGAGCTTAAGAGTGAGCAAATCACTGGTTTAAGAGAGTTTAGTTACAGAGAGCTTTACACAGCTACGAAAGGGTTTCATTCGAGTAGAGTCATTGGGAGAGGAGCGTTTGGGAATGTTTACAGAGCCTTGTTTGTTTCATCTGGGACGATCTCTGCTGTGAAAAGATCGATACGTAACTCGACTGAAGGCAAAACAGAGTTTTTGGCAGAGTTATCAATCATTGCTTGCTTGCGACACAAGAATCTTGTTCAGCTCCAGGGTTGGTGTAACGAGAAAGGTGAATTGCTTCTCGTCTATGAGTTTATGCCTAATGGGAGTCTTGATAAGATTCTGTATCAGGAATCAGAAACAGGAGCTGTGGTTCTTGACTGGTCACATAGGTTGAACATAGCGATTGGTTTGGCTTCAGCTTTGTCTTATCTTCACCATGAGTGTGAGCAGCAAGTGGTTCACAGAGATATTAAGACGAGCAACATAATGCTTGACGTATACTTCAACGCAAGGCTTGGAGATTTCGGTCTGGCTAGACTCACGGAGCATGATAAGAGCCCTGTCTCTACATTGACCGCTGGCACAATGGGATATCTCGCACCAGAGTACCTCCAGTACGGCACTGCGACTGAGAAAACAGATGCTTTTAGCTACGGAGTGGTGATTCTAGAGGTTGCTTGTGGGAGAAGGCCAATAGATAAAGAACCTGAGAGTCAAAAGACTGTGAATCTAGTGGATTGGGTCTGGAGATTGCACAGTGAAGGAAGAGTTCTTGAAGCTGTGGATGGGAGATTGAAAGGTGAGTTTGATGAAGAAATGATGAAGAAACTGTTGCTTGTGGGTCTGAAATGTGCTCACCCAGATAGTAACGAGAGACCATCAATGAGACGTGTTCTGCAGATACTTAACAATGAGGTTGAGCCTAGTCCGGTACCGAAGAAGAAACCTACATTGTCTTTCTCTTGTGGGTTAAGTCTCGATGACATTGTTTCAGAAGATGAAGAAGGAGACAGCATCGTGTACGTTGTATCTTAGTATATCTTTTAATATTCTTTCATTTTGATAGATACTTCATTTCATTTGTTTGATTTTGTATAACACTTTGTGTGGCCTTTGGTTCAATGAATTTATATTGAACGATTAGGTTTCTGTTTTCATATAAACCCATCTTAGAAACTAGAATAAAAATAGATTTGATTTACAGAGCAAATCAAAATAGCAAAAACACAGTTTCAAGATCATCAAAGACTGATATCAAGTTACGTACCTTACTTGATAGTGAAGAAACTTTGTTGAAGAAATCAGAGTATCTATATACATAACATGTACGCTCACACGACACGGTCACATAACATGGCGCAAATGCGCGATGATGGTGGCAGAAGGAAAGAGAGCACACTCCCGACAAGGGCAAAACTCTCTTTTTGCTAATCCCAGGCTGTGCTCTCTTTCTTCTGTCAACATTTCTCCATCTTCTTCTCCAGGAAAAATAAGAGAAGAAGAAGAAGAAGAAGAAAAGAGTGTGACGTGCGGCGTAAGTTAAGCAGTGACGGTGGTGGATCTGTGACTTATCATTTATAGCGAAGAGAATGAGTTAACTGGCAACAACCGGTGATAAGAGGTGGAGACTGGTTAGTGTGAGTGACTGGAAAAAATGAAGCTGAGAATGGTCCCTGAGATTACCTAGTGTCATGAATCTGGAAGTTTCTACAATATTGGAGATTCTCTCCCCTTTCACTCTCTTACCTTTTCGCTTTCACAATTAATTTTTCTCATTTCAATCTTTTTTTCCCTTTTCAGTTTTATTATTACCAATAAAAAACAATTTCTAATAATATTTTAAGCGAATAAGAAACTAGATATATCATATATATAAATAAATTAAATTTCTTAGCTAAAAAGAAAAGAAAAGGGATAAAACCTCGCACGCGTGAAAGTCGGAAGTTGCTATCACGTAAATAAACAAGGCAAAACTTTAAGTCGTCAACGACAGCTCAACCACACCTACGCTCCTGCTGTTTGATCTCAGCCGTCCATTAAATAGATCTCAGCTAGTTACATGACCCACACTGTTTCGTTACGTCCAAATTTAGGCACGTGTTGATTTTGATTGACACAATTTGAGCCTTAAGGGGTGTTATTGGATGGAGGATTTTAATGGATTTGAATTATTAGTGGATTTTAAAGTACAATGGATTTCTAAAACATTAGACGAGGATTTGATGTCATTATAAGTGAATTTGAAAAGCATAACTGATGGATTTGAAAGTCCTTTACTAGTGGACTTTTTTTTTTTTTAAGGTAAATAAAAAAAATATTACTTATCTATAAATTGTGTTGTAAGTGAAAACCAAATTAAAACGTTACGTTACCTTATCAAAAACATGTCTTTCCATATATTAGCTAGTAATGATAACATTTTAATTTGGTTTTAATAATTTTACGTCACTCATGGTTACTTTTTGTGTTTTAAATAATTTTGCAACTGTTAAAATATAAAATTAAACTATAAAATGATTAAAACTTTACATTAAAAAGTAAATTTATAATAAAATAAATACTTAAAACTGCATAAATCATTATTCTCACTTCTAGCTTTCATTATTAGCTAGTTGCATCCCTCCACATTTGCTGAGCCATTGCTTCTCTCCATATATTAGCACTTTCTCTTTCTTGATCTTGAGTCTCAAAAACTTCTTCATTATTTTGAAAACCATCTAATGGAGTGTTGTCTTCCATGTTTTCTTCATCAATAACTCCAAATTCTTCTTCAAGTACAGGAAATTCATCTGACCGACAATGCTTGCGCAGAAAATTGTGTAAGGCTGCACAAGCCAACACTAATTCTGTCTGTGTTTTATAAGAAAACGGAGGAGCAGTTTTAAATATAGTAAACCGTGATTTGAAAACTCCAAAAATTCGCTCAATCACGTTTCGTAAAGATGAATGACGATGATTGAACAACTCATGAGGAGTTTCCGGATCGCAACCTTGGCTGATAAAATCTTGGAGGTGATACTTAGTAGCTCGAAAAGGAGCCAAAAATTTACGTCTATTCGCAAATCCACAATCAGCTAAGTAAAATTTTCCTGAGAGAAAATTTATAACATGTAATTATTAGCTTATCATATGATACATAAAATTATTAGTTTATCATAAAATATAAGAATTACCTTGTGGAACCACAAATCTATTAGTCCTTCTTGTTAAAGCATCATATAATACTTTTGAATCGTGTGCTGAACCTTCCCATCCACTAAGAACGTATATGAATTCCATATCAAAGTTGCAAACAGCCAATACATTCTGCGATATTACTCCTTTTCGATTACGGTAGCTTGGAGCGATATTGTTAGATACCATAGCAGGTATGTGTGTACCATCAATTGCTCCCAAACAATTCTAAAGAAAATATAGGACTGAGATATTAGTTTTAAAGAACACAATAGTAAACAAAAAAAAAAAAATATAGACTACATATACATACCTTGAAATAAGGATAAAATCTTGTACTCTCTCTTATTTTTGAAGCTACCATAAGGTTAGGCTTGGCCATCAAACTCGGAGCAATTGTATTTATTGCCTTTAAAACCTTATGAAAATTTGTACTTGTAGCAAATTTTGATCTTCCAAAACTATCTCTAGTGTGACCATACCTTGAATTGTGGCCAACAGTGATTAGGAAGGTGGCAACCATTTCTTCAACACAGATGAATCTTGTATCTTTTAAATGCGTCATATCTCGTATAAGCTGACATAGCTTCAGAAACACGTCTGGAAACATACGATATAACTCCCGAAAATGATCGTTATCTTCTCGTAACACATTGCACATATAATCGTATCCAATTCTTGTGATAGGTCGTCGGATTGGATACTCGATGTAATCTTTCTGTTTTAAATATTGATGTGCAATGAAGACTTGTGCTAACCCTATTAACGTCACCAACAAATGCATTATCTTTGTATCCAAATCTTCATCCTCGAGTTGCTCTCTTGCAATTTCGATTTCTTCTTCGTCCGACAACCTTTGTACAGGAAACAAATAGTTTATATTAGTCATGTATGAAATATTTTTTATTTATTTAAGTAATTAAGAGTTTCAAAAAAAAAACTGCAGAAAACGAACTTACATGTGAAACAGTCGAAGGAAAAAACTAAAGTCGATGAGAAGCCAATTTGAGAGGAGAAGAAAGATGAAACGTCTGATAAAAATGATCTGGTTTTTTTCTTGTGACGTAATATAAAATTTTGAAATTATATTTTGTAATCAAAACAGAAAATAGAATATAATAAATCTATGTTGAATATTTGTTGGAGAAAATCTAGAGTAAAGATTTGAGGTAAACTCAAATAAGATAGAACTTGACCAGTTCAATAAAATCGATTTAATAATATAATGATAAAAATGAAATTAACATTAATGTATAGTATTAAAGTACCTTGACTACGGTATAAAAAAGCAGCTACGTTATCAAATAATCGACATTGAATTATGAAAGGTGTGAGTTATTTATAAATTACATGTGGCTCAAAGTTTGAAAGTCTATTGGATCTCTTCTTTTCTTAAGTCTTCGTACTATTTTAAACAATAATTATAACCAAAGTGGGAATCTTACTGTGAGCCACACATAAGATTAATGGAATCTCCATTTAACATTGGAACCTGTCTTTTCTTTTTTGTTATTTTTTCGTATGAGCATGTAAAGTTCTGGAAATCACCTTGATCCTCAGTTAAAGATTTACAGTGATCTATGATACCGATTCAAGCTCATTGAGAACAGATTTACCCAATAAATTTTTTTTAAACAACAAAATGTAGATTTCAAATGAAGCAAACAATTTTTAGGAAAAAAGGAAACAATACAAAAAAAAACATCAATACACGTTGCGTCTTATCCAACACATACGTTCTTCGATAGAAATGCTGATGAACACTTCTTTCATCCCCGACTTAAGAATTTCATTCAATGTATCATAACGATCATTTTCCTCCAAATCAGAAATTTCTTTAATAGCTTCCCATAAATTGTTCTTTTTCTTCTCAGCTTCTCTGGAGTTGGCTTCTCTTTGTTGTCTTTCCTCTCGTTGTTGTATCAAGCTAACAACTTGATTGCTTACCTCAATCATTTCAGTGAACGTCTTTTCCATACGGATACTATCCATGCTTGGATTCGAATTGCCAGAGTCTTCACCATCTCCACTTTTAGCTCTTTTTTTAGGATTTTGTTTATCTCTCTGCCCCCCTTTGCTTTGTGGCATACTTGAATCTCTCGACCCTGATGCTTGAGATCCATCTAAATGTCCAAATAGACTTGAATATAACTCGCATGGTGCATTATCTTTAACTCCAAAAGTTTCCGCGTCAGTATCATCTCCTAAGCCAACAGCATTTTTTCCCGTCGCTAATCCAACATCAAATATTAGCTGTAAATCTTCATAGTCTTCAAATGTTTCATCACGCATGCTTTTTTGTCTTGGATGTGCCTATAAAGAAAAATATATAATATTACTAATTATTAAAATAAACTATTATAAAACTTTAAAAACTCAGTTACCTTTTCGTAATCATCCCACACATGGTTGGGAGCTGTAAACTTTTTAGTTACGGGATCCCACCCAAATCTAGAACTAAACCGAATCAGCTCTAGCATGCTATTATAGCGATTTTTCAAATTCTTCCATTTACTTTGATAGTTGTTATAAGTTTTCTCACACTGAAGTGCAGAATTCAAAGCAGGCAGAATCTTTTTCTCCACTGTCATCTTGCTTATACAACCACTTGTATCACGCCAACCTTGGTTGATACCCTCTGTGAGGAGTCTGATCAACATTTTTGTTTCTCGTGCATTCCACGTTTCATATGGTCCTTTTTTCTTTCCTTGTGGTTGCGGATCTCCCATTATGCTTCTAGTAAAATGACATCCCATTATACATCTAGTGTAAACATAAATTCTAAGAACCTATAAACTTTAATATCAAGTATCATTTAAGAATACGTCTAGATTATGTATGATAACTAATAATTTCAGAAAAATACAAAAGATGAACTTACACGTGAAACCCAATGAGGCTGAACAAGATAGCAGTGTAACCTACAAGACACATAGGAAAAATGTATCAAAGTGTGATAGAAAATTGCCATAGATTAATAACTATTAAAAAAAGATATACGAGAACAATTACTTAAGATTGCAGTAGCGCACCTATTTTTTTGATCTTCTTTTCTCTTACGGTGTTATATAAACTTCTAAAGAAGTTGTCTAATTTAATGGCACCAATTTCGTTAAGAGGATTTAGTTAGTGGAATGAGGTTGGCTAAGTTAGTGGCACCAAGTTCAACGAGTGGAATGAGGTTAGCTAATTTAGTGGCATCAAGATAGTGAAGAAGGTTCAACAAGTGGAAGGATAGAGAACAACAAGATCGTTTGTAATCAAAACAGAGAATCTAAAAAAAAATGCATATATAATATAATATTTTTATCAAATACGGTGGTCAACTATTTGTTACAAAATTTAAGATTTTAATTAAGCTCAAGATAAGAATGTGGTGGCGATGCTTATCTGGAACATCGACGTACGCTTTCTATATTAAAGTTGATGCAGAGCTCCAATGATTAGTGATCTATATGTATTCTTAATCAATGATCTATACGTATTCTTAAATGATACGGTGGATGAACTGATGCAGAGCTCCAATGATCTCCCATACCGTCGATGAACTGAGGATGGCAAGTTCAACTGACGGTGATGACAATGACGACGATGACGACAGTGATGACGATGGTGATAACGACAGTGATGACGACGGTGATGATGGTGATAACGACGATGACGACGGTGATGACGACGACGATGACTGACCATGATGACGACGAAGACGAAGATGATGACGATGATGACAACAATGACGAAATGACCAGATTTTATCGATCGGGAGAGATACTTACGAGAAGTGTGAGAGATATGAAATACTTTCAAATTGTTAGGATTGTCTTTGTTCATGTTTTATATGTAAAATACGTTAAAATCTAAAGTGAAACAAAATCCATTGGAAATAGAATAACAGTGATTTTACAAGTGACTTAAAATCATCCAACAAATGTTAAGTCCAATAACAGCAGATTTTAATGTACTTTTTCAAATACCTAATTGAATAACGCTGAATTCCAAAATACATCAAAATCTTTTAAAATCCATTATTCAATAACACCCCCTTAAATAGGCTTACACTAATAAGCCCATTTAATATAAATCAGGCCTCTCGAGGCCCAACTACGTTTCCAGCTTGTGGCAAGAGAGAGAGAGAGAGAGAGAGATGGGAAACACAGCGGAGGAGGCGAAGCAATTTTGAATTGACAGTGTGGAGAAGCAGCAGCCATGTCTGGTTTCTCAAGCTTAATTTCTCACAGAAATGGAGCAATCTCTCTGTTGCGTCTCGGTTTCTCGCAATTCGTGAGTTTCTCTCAAGCTGGGTTTTCTAGCGGCGCTGTGAAACATTCGAAACGAGATGATTCTGCTTCTAACAGAGCGTTTGGTGTCTCTGGTCAGTCTCTCTTTTTTTATATTTGGTTGCTTCGTATTCTTATTGCGTCCCCATAGTTACTTTAAATCAATCTAATCTGTACATGTATAGTATATAGCATGATTCTGAGTGGAGAGGTTTTAGAATATCAGTTCTTAAAACGTTAAAAGGAACAATTTAGTGGATTCTGCTGAATTTGGAGTCCTGAAATGTTTTCTTTTCCTGAAATCATCTAGAAGGTTTTGCTAAAGATTTGAACTTTTTGGGGTCTATGGAACAGGATTTGATATGGAGAAGAGCATATATAACATTCTTACAATTGACCGTTGGGGATCTCTAAATCACATGGATTATAGACAGGCTCGTCTTAGACCAGTTCATGGGAAGCTGGTTTTGAAGTTTCTTAAATGGGTAGTTAAGCGGCCCGGTTTGGAGACTGACCATATTCTTCAGCTGTTTTGTATTACTACGCATATATTAGTTAGAGCTAGAATGTATGACCCTGCAAGGCAAATCTTGAAGGAGTTAACTTTGATGAGTGGTAAATCAACCTTTGTTTTTGGTGCTTTGATGACCACTTACCGGCTTTGCAATTCCAACCCGTCTGTTTTCGACGTTTTGATTAGAGTATATTTGAAAGAAGGCATGATTCAAGATTCTCTGGAAATATTTCGTTTGATGGGTCTTTACGGGTTCAGCCCTTCTGTATATACTTGTAATACAATGCTAGGTTCCATTGTAAAGAGTAGTGAGGATGTGTCTGTCTGGTCTTTCTTGAAGGAAATGCTTAAGAGAAAGATTTGTCCTGATGTAGCTACCTTCAATATACTAATTAATGAGCTCTGTGCTGAAGGGAGCTTTAAAAAGTCGTGGTATCTCATGGAAAAGATGGAGAAGAGTGGTTATTCCCCAACTATAGTTACATACAATACTGTGCTACATTGGTATTGTAAAAAGGGAAGATTCAAAGCGGCTACTGAGCTTTTAGATCACATGAAGTCCAAAGGGGTCGACGCTGATGTCTGTACTTATAATATGCTTATCCACGATTTGTGTAGAAGCAGTAGAAGTGCCAAAGGTTATTTGTTGCTGAGGGATATGAGGAAGAGGATGATTAACCCCAATGAAGTCACGTACAATACGCTTATTAATGGGTTTTCTAATGAAGGAAAGGTGGTCATTGCTCGTCAGCTCTTGAACGAGATGTTAACCTTTGGACTATCCCCGAATCATGTTACTTTCAATGCTTTGATTGATGGACACATTAGTGAGGGAAACTTTAAAGAGGCTTTGAAGATGTTTTATATGATGGAAGCAAAAGGTCTTAAACCTAATGAAGTTAGTTATGGTGTACTTTTAGATGGGTTGTGCAAGAATGCAGAGTTTGACCTAGCAAGAGGCTTTTACATGAGAATGAAGAGAAATGGGGTCTCTGTTGGGAGAATAACATACACTGGAATGATTGATGGGTTATGCAAAAATGGGTTTTTGGATGAAGCAGTTTTTATGCTTAATGAAATGAGCAAAGATGGTGTCGATCCTGATATTATCACATACTCTGCTCTTATAAATGGATTTTGCAAGGTGGGGAGGTTGAAAACTGCTAAGGAGATAGTGTGTAGAATTTACCGAACTGGCCTTAGTCCAAATGGCATCATCTACTCAACCCTGATTTACAATTGTTGCAAGATGGGATGCTTAAAGGAAGCATTAAGAATTTATGAAGCTATGATCCTCGAGGGACATATCCCAAACCAGTTCACGATGAATGTACTTATCACTACGCTATGTAAAGCTGGTAAAGTGGGTGAGGCAGAAGAATTTATGCGTTGCATGACAAGTGATGGTATTCTTCCTACCGCAATTAGCTTTGATTGTCTTATCAATGGGTATGGAAGCTCGGGTGAAGGGCTAAAAGCGTTCTCTATATTTGATGAGATGACCAAAGTAGGTCATCACCCAACGTTCTTCACATATGGTAGCCTGCTCAAGGGATTATGCAAAGGTGGGCATTTGAGAGAGGGAGAGAAGTTTCTTAAAAGTCTCCGTGATGTTCCTGCAGCTGTTGATACTGTAATGTACAACACACTACTCACTGCAATGTGTAAATCAGGGAACTTGGACAAGGCTGTCTCACTTTTTTGTGAGATGGTACAGCAAAACATTCTGCCTGACAGTTATACATATACAAGTCTTATTTCTGGGTTGTGTAAGAAGGGTAAGACTGTTATTGCCATACTATTTGCTAAGGAAGCTGAGGCTCGAGGTAATTTACTTCCCAACAAGGTGATGTATACCTGTTTTGTGGATGGTATGTTCAAGGCGCGCCAATGGAAAGCTGGTATTTATTTTCGGGAGCAAATGGATAAACTTGGCCTTACCCCTGATGCTGTCACAACAAATACAATGATTGATGGTTACTCAAGGATGGGGAGAATAGAGAGGACACATGACATACTCTTTGAGATGGGGAACCAACGTCGAGGTCCTAATCTGACTACCTACAATATTCTTTTGCATGGGTATTCAAAGAGGAAAGACGTATCAACAAGCTTTATGCTATATAGATCCATGATACTGGGTGGCATTTTACCTGACAAGCTCACATGCCATTCTCTTATCCTTGGGATTTGTGAATCCAACATGTTGGAGATTGGTCTTAAGATATTGAAAGCATTCATATGCCGAGGTTTTGAAGTTGACAAGTATACGTTCAACATGCTAATCTCTAAGTGTTGTGCAAATGGAGAGATCAAGTGGGCATTTGATCTGGTTAATGTCATGACCCTTTTGGGAATCACCCCTGATAAAAGTACTTGTGAAGCCATCATAAGCATCCTCAACAGGAACCACAGATTCCAGGAGTCTCGCATGTTTTTGCACGAAATGTCAAAGCAAGGTCTATCTCCCGAGTGTCGGAAGTACATTGGTCTGCTTAACGGTCTTTGTAGAGTGGGAGATATAAAGACTGCGTTTGTGCTGAAGGATGAGATGATAGAACGTAAGATATGTCCGGCAAATGTAGCTGAGAGTGCAATGGTGAGAGCGCTTGCAAAATGCGGTAAGGCCGAAGAATCTACGCTGCTTCTTCGGTCTATGCTGAAAAAGAAGTTGGTTCCAACTATTGCTAGTTTCACTACTCTAATGCACATGTTTTGCAAGAATGGTGATGTTACAGAGGCCCTTGAATTGAGAGTCGTCATGAGCAATTGTGGGCTGAAGCTTGATCTCGTGTCGTACAATGTATTAATTTCTGGACTTTGTGCTAAAGGTGATATGGAAGCTGCATTTGAACTCTATGAAGAGATGAAACAAGATGGATTTTTAGCTAACGCGACTACTTACAAAGCTCTTGTCAATGGAATACTTTCCCAAGAAACCAGCATTTCTGGGACTGATATCATCCTGAAAGATTTACTTTCTAGAGGATTCATAACATCCACGAGCGTTTCACAAGATTCACGCAAAACCTTGACAGTGGTCATGGAGAAGCTGAAGGCCTTGCAAAGTAACATGAAGAGATAACACCAGGACAATCTGTAACAGTAATCATATGATCAACTTCCCTATGCAAATCAGAGTTAATGCTTTTCTCAAGCATCTGCGTCTCTGTAGGTTTGTTCTTAATCCTTATGATTGTTACTTTTCATGAAACTCTTATATTCTGTTCTTATCTAATGTGTTTCTACTTCTCCAGATGATTTCGCGGTGAAGAGCTGGATGTTCAGTGTAATGTTCTCTAGAGGAACCGCTTTGTCTGATTCACAGTATGCATCTTACCCATTCTTCTCCTCCCTAATTGGCAATAAATTTTGCATCATAGTGATTATTGTGTTCTCTCTTGTTTCATTAATAGTTCTTGCTGTGAATGCCAGTCAGTTCCAGAAACTTATGCATTGAAGCCTGTACTGTTATACAGAAGAAGACAAGCAATACAGACCGTTACTGGCTCCTTTCTCTGCCAAATACAACTCAAAAGAAATATCAGGAGACTTTGATTAAATCTCTTAATCTTCCAGGTGGGTTTTAAAAACGCTGTCTTTAAACTCCACTTGCATTAAAGTTCGTATTTGTTTGTTTGCTTGTTCGTTTCTTACAATTTTTTCTTTTCTTTACAGATACAAAATCAGGAGTGGGGAGAACAAGCTCTTAATAGCTGGAGCTGTGTTGTCAAATCATGTGCTGAATTCATTCACCTGTAACCAATCTGGACTTTCACCAAAAACCAATTCAGATAATGTGGTTCAGAGAAAAATGATGCAGAGCCATGGAAGCAAAAAATATAAAGCGTCTTCTCTGTGTCGTTGAGGAATCTTTTTATGATGAATAATGTCGGAACAACGAGAAACTGGTTGTTGTGTTGGGATGGTGTCTGATGGGGGATCTTGATGCAGACAGAATCTAACAGTTCGTCAGATTGCATCACTGGATTTGTTCCATTTTGCAGTACCCACTCGTGAGCATCCTCCTGTAGTTAACCACAAATATAAATTTTTAATGCTTAAATGTGTTGATTGTCTGTTAGTCTGCTAACAAATTTTATTTTACATCATACATGTAAACATGTTTTAGATCACTATTATTATACAAAACTTGGTTACACCTATTAGGAATATAAATAAACGAAATACTACTATAGAACAAAATTGTCGCAAAACCAGCAAAACAATTATTAAATTTACCAAATCCATATTGTTTATTGTAATAATAATAAAATTAAAATCATTAATACATGCAAGTGGAGGAAAATTGGTAGACGAGTGATGACGGATTAAAGAATCAATCGTTGTTAGGAAAATGACTAATAATTTTTTCTTAAACAAATAGGCCACTTGATTAGACTAAAATTTCCAATTACAGTGAACAACTAGTTTCATCATTTGACAAAAAAAAAAAAAAAAAAAAAAGAAGTAGCAAAATTGATATACACCATCTGTGTACGATTTATAAATTTATAATCCATTAAATAAACTTTTTTTTATTAGCTGAAAATAAAGACGAAAAAAAAAAGAGTAATGGAAAAAGACAAAACAGAGCCAGCAAGTCACTTGCTTTGCATCGGTCTGAACTCTGAACCAACATATATGCTCTCTCTCTCTCTCTCTATAAACAGTCGTTAGCCAGCTCATCTTTCCGTTTAGAAAAACCAAAAGACATTTACACGTCACTTGAGGTCTTCTAACTCCGTTTATATAAACCGTTACAGACACCGCACCGAGAGAGAGAGAGATAGTATAAAATAAAGAAGAAGCAAAATAGAATTTTTAGAAAGAAAGAAAGAAAAAAAAAAAAAAGAGAAAAAAAATCAAAAATCAAAAAATTAAAAAGTCTCTCTTTTGATTTTTCTTTCTTTTTTTTTTTTCTTTTGCGTCTTGGTCTTTCTCCCCAGATTCTCTCTCTCTTCTTCTTTTCTCCTTTGGTTTTCTCGGCGGCTTCTTTCTTCTTTCTTCTTCTTCTTCTTCTTCTTCTTAAAGCTATAATATTTCTCCATTTTTCTTGGGATAAATCTTTCTCCTTTCTGCAGACGCCATGTCGGTACGTTTTCAAATCTCCTCTCTTTTCTTTGAACCTATGATTGGTCATTGGTGTGTATATATAGAACAGTTATTATGAATTCGATTTGTATGGTTTTTGAGAATTTTAGTTTCATTTTGCTTGGAGGGTTTTTGTTGATTCCTCTGAATCTTAGATATGTGGATTTAAAAGAAACATCCAGATGTGCAAAATTGTGATTCTGATTAGCTTATATTGTCTTGCTGATGAATCTGATAATCTCTTATTCTGGATCTCGTGTTTTATTTAATTTTTGACACTTTTTCTGAATTTGATTGATTTTAAAGCTTAGATTTTTTGATTTTTGAGTTTCTGATTTTTGGATTTGAGATGGATTTAGGATTGATACAGAGAAGTTGTTGTCTTTTTGTTTTCGTCCCGAGATTGTTCTTTGATTCATTTGATAGTGAAAGAGGTATGATGAATGTTGTGTGGCATTGTTTATGGACAAGCAAGAGATCTTTTTTGCCCTTGTGGATTTGTTTGCTTATTTAGAGACAATATTGGAATCCACTTGTAGTATCAAACTTTGGTTTATCACTTTTTTCTCACCTAATTTTAATTGGATAATAGAAGTTGATAGGAACGTTTTGAAATTTGCTTCTGGTTTGGTTTTGGTAATCTTTTTGACTTGTGGTGTGTATTGTTTGCTATAAAATGTAAACATGATCAGTTTGGGCAAATTGTACAAACCATTATCCTCATACACTTGATAAAAGGTTAAGTCCTCATTTTGTATTTTACTCGGTTGATACTTTTTTCGGTTTATCTTAAGCCTCTTGTCTTATGTGGTTTGCTCCCGGCCACCTAAGACTTGCTTTGCTTACAATGAAGGAAGGTTAATTCTTTTCAGGGGTTTAGAGTTTATACTCATTTTAGACAATCATTTCATCTAATTGGCACCAAGGGTTACATTTTGACACTGAGTTTGAACTTGTTTCTTGATGTTTTTTTTTTGGGTTTGACCATTTGGTTTTTATATATGAACGAACAACAGGACAAAGGTCGTCCCTTGCCGAAATTTGGTGAATGGGATGTGAATGATCCAGCCTCAGCAGAAGGTTTCACTGTGATATTCAACAAAGCTAGGGATGAGAAAAAGACTGGTGGCAAACCCGGTTCACCTGGTAAATCCAGTGAGGGACATGTTAAGTCTGGAGGAGGAGATCCTAGTAAACCTCAGCCTGTAAGTTTTCTTCATCTTTATCTCCTTAACTTGAAATCTTGATATCCATTGTCACACAAAATGGGATCTTTCTTTGGTTTCAGAAAAAATGGCTCTGCTGCATGCAATCTCCAGCTGTGGACTCTTGACAGACACAAAAGATGGATTTGGGTTGCTGCTCATAAAAAAAGTCACACTGCTTACACATCTAAAGCAATGTTCTTTTATGTTTTATTGTCTTTCTTGAAATTACCCACACACACAAAAAAAAATGGTTCCTAAGATGATTTGGAGCTACCCTTCCCCTTTAGTATCACGATTATGATTCCTTCTTCTTTGAAGTTGTTTGTTCTTATAAAAATGCTGTAAAATCGTGTTGCCACTTTATTGGAAAACCAGAAAAGAAAAAAAGAAGAAAAAAAGAAACAACACAGTTACTGTGTCTATATGTAATGGTGTCTTTTTGGTTTTGATTTTTATGTTGTCTTTTTCCTTGAATTATAAGTATACTTATGTTGTGCTCCTTTTTTGTTTTTCCTCTTAGTAAATCAAAAAAAAAAAAGAAGTTACATTATTACATTGACATATAACGTAGAAAAGAATTTGACTAAAAGTAAAAGCCATACAAGAAACGACGTAATAAACTAGTCAAACTAAAACTGAATCGTATCATACATGAAGAACAGAAATTGAAACAAAGTCAACAATAAATTAAATAGATGATGGAAAATAAAAGTCATAAAAAGACATTTAGTAATGAAAACAAAAAAGAACTTGATAAATCAAATTGCTTTTACACAAAAAAAATAGAAGACAAAACACAAACAATGGCATATTGAATTTGGAAATTTGTATGGCTCCTAAATACAGGATTATAGGCTAGCTAAAGACCTTAATTTTACTAGAGACCGTTCATGTTTCCGATCGCTTATGAAATAAATTTTGATTTTTAGTTTTTTTTTTCAGTCAAAGATATCAAAAATCAGAAAAGGTGCATAAAAGTTTGTGATGGTTGTAAACTTGTAACTATCAACGGTTGATTTGATGATACTCAATTCCCACGGTAAACAAATAGATTCATATTTAATGATATGAGTCAAAGTTCTCCCACGGTAAACAAATAGATACATTGTTTGTGTGTGTGTATATTTTATATATATTGCATGTTAACAATTCTACCAGTTCATAACAATCCAACAGTCACAAGAGAAAGTGAAAATGTCGGCGTCTGACAAGAAACCATTGGTTCCGTCGTCTCATATATCCATCAAGATCAAAAGTCAGGTACTCGAATAAATCTTGATATATGTTTGATTGTGATTTGCGAAAATTAACCGCTCTAAATGTTAAGCTGCGTTATGCGTATATTATCATGTTAATAAAAATTGCTGTAAATATAACAAAACAGGATGACATATGTGTGTACTTCCGGATTAAGAGGGACGTTGAGCTCCGTACAATGATGCATGCATATTCCGCCAAAGTTGGACAGCAAATGTCATGTTTTAGGTTCCACTTCGATGGAGTTAGGATCAAACCCTATCATACTCCCAACGAGGTTCTTTTTTTTTTCTTTTTTTTTTGTATTTCATAATTAAGAATTTCTCCAATTATATATGGATCAAAATTGAGAAAAGAAAATGATTGCAGCTAGAGCTTGAAGACGGAGATGAAATCGACGCATTAGTTGAACAAACGGCAGGGTTCAGCCATAGTCATCCTATCTTAACGACATAAAAAGTCATTACTTCGACTCATAATAATAATCTTGTTTCATTATGTTTTCACCAATATTTTAATACAAAAGCTGGTTATTTATCAATGTCACAACAACGCTAATTAAGGTTATGGTTGCATGAACATGCTAGTTGATATCTAGAGTTATCTAAGTTATTTAAATGAAGTTATATTATTGTCACGAAAGATGTAACAATATACCTTTTTCAAAAAATATATATATATATATGTATGTAACAACCAAAGAATATGTTCAATCGTATGGAAAACTACAACAAAGTAGAGATGAATATTTTTCTATTTTTCGTATTAAATGTGATATATATATATATATATATATATATATATATATATACAAGTACAAAATTACAAATCATTGTCAATAAGATCATCCTTGGAGAAAGCCTTAGCCCATTTTGAATAGTCGAGCTATACATAGCAAAATGAATAATCAGGTCTATCTTTTTAGTCATACATGTTGTGTATTTCACGAGCCAGATAGTTTTCTTTGCCCATATCAATCTCCTACGTACCTAATCTTTATGTGACAAATTATGCTACACAAAAAGTAAAAAGAAGATTTTAAAAGTTATTTACTAATCGTCCAAAAATATAGTTGCTGATAAATAAAAAATGCTGCACAATTATGTCTTTTAGCTAGTCAAATACTAGATATAAAAATTGTACTCCTTTTCTGTATTTCCTCTTAGACTCTTTACATCATTACATTTACATACATCTACGTATAAAAGATATCTAGTATTTGACTAAAAGTGAAAACATATAAGAACGTAATAAACTAGTCAAACTAAAAGAGAAAACATATCATACACGAAGAAAAAATGAAACAAAGTCAACAAAAATTAAATAGATAATGGAAATCAAAAATCACAAAAGATATTTATATAATTTTATTTAAAAATGAAAACAAACGAGAGCTTGATAAATCATAACTGCTTTTACACAATGGCATACGAAAGACAAACATGGCACATTGAAGTTGGAAATCCTTACGGGCTTATAGCTAAAGTCCATACTGGATTATAGCCAAAGTCTTTTTTTTTTTGTGCAAAAGCCAAAGTCTTTAATCTTTATTGTTGTACACAAACAAGTAACGTGAACGTTGTTTTGTTGAAGAAGGTACATTACTAATTTGAGAAAGAAAAAAAATTGATTTTAGTTCTTTCTTTCGGTCAAAGTGAGCAAAAATCAGAAAGGGTGCCATAAAAGCTTGTGATGATCTTAAGCCTTAACTATCAATTATTGATGATACTCAATTCCCACGGGCCACGGGAAAAGAAGAAAAAAAAATACTAGTAAAACGGGAACAGAAAACTAGAAGGTTTTATACTAGTTGGAATCTATATCTTACTTATGTGTCTACATTTGTGTGTATATATATTTACTCCGTATTGCGTGTACCTTTAACCAGTTCATAAACAATCCAAAAAATCACAAAGAGAAAGTGAAAATGTCGGCGTCTGACAAGAAACCGTTGGTTCCGTCGTCTCATATCACCGTCAAGATCAAAAGTCAGGTATTTGAATAAATCTTGCGATATATGGTTGATATATTGATCATTATTTACGTACATCCCTTTAAAATAAACTAAGATGAGTTAAGATGCGTTTATATATATTACCATGTTAAAATTGTTGTATTGTTGTATAAAACAGGATGACGTATGTGTGTACTTCCGGATTAAGAGGGACGTTGAAGTCCGTAAGATGATGCAAGCATATTCCGACAAAGTTGGAAAACAAATATCAACTTTTAGGTTCCTCTTCGATGGAACTAGAATCAAATTCAATCAAACTCCCAATGAGGTATTCATTATTGTTAGTTTACCTTTAGATTTACTCCAATAGTGTATCAATCAAGTTGATTAACGAAAACAAATTGCAGATTGGGCTTGAAGAAGAAGATGAAATCGAAGCATTTGTTGAACAACTAGGAGGGTTCAGCTTCTTTCGTCGCCATTAAGAGAATCTTAAACGACATAAAAAGTCGTTACGCTTCCGAAAAGATTAATATTTTAATCTTTGTTTAACTAATTTTTCACCTACTTTTTAATACAAAGTTGGTTGTTTATCAATATATATTCTATTCTTTTCAGTGAAGAAGTTCAAGTGTTTAACTTTAGTGGTCATTTATCAATTTTAACAACGCTAATGTAACTTATGAATGAACATGCTCTTTGATTAGTTATTGGAATAGAAACTTTAGAGATATGAATGGATAATCACAATCGTAATTATTATCCTATTACATATATAAAATGTAGTAATAAATTGATATTGAAAGAGAGTAATGCTCTCTTCGTTCCCATGGAAAATTGCAACAAAGGAGAGAAGGAGATCTCTATATTTTCGTATTAAATGTGATATATATACACACGAAGTACAATCACAAATCATTGTCAAAATGATCATCCTTGAGACCTTGGCCCATTTCAATATTTGACTAGTCAAGCTATATATAAACAAAATGAATAATCAGGTCTATCTTTTTAGACTTACATAGTTACATGTCGGCTCGTTCACGTGCCAAATAGTTTTATTATTTGCCCATATCATATCAATCTCTACAGTTTTTTTTTTTTTTTTTTTTTTTTTCTTTCTGAATTTAACTTAAATTTCTTACTTTTTTTTTTTTTGAAAATCAACTTAAATTTCTCACTTTTAACTTGATATCGAATCATTATCATAGTATTGAATTTGTTGTATGGTTGTTTAGTAAATGACATATAAAAAAAAAAAGTAAAAAGATGATTTACTCACCGTCCAAATAAATTAGTTGCTGCTAAGAAAATAAAATAAAAAATAAACCAAACAAATTAGGTTTACCGGTGACCAATAAAAAGCTGCCATTTGTCAACCAAATACACTTCCCCTTCTATGTCCCTCTCTCCTCTCTGTCTCTTTCTTTCTCTCTCCTCGCCACTGACTTTGCTCTCTCTCTCTCTCTCTGATTTACAGAAGAAATTTCAAAACTTCTTCTTCATCTCTTTCAAAGCTCCAATCTTTTTCCTCCCTTTCCGATTTATATTCATCGTCTTCGACACCGGAGATATCTTTCCTTTTTCCTCCGATCGTCTTTTCTCCCCCTGAGAAAAAAAATAAAAATCGCTCCTTTAAGATTATTTCCTTGATTTTTCTTGGCGCGGTTTCGATTTCACGTTTCTGGGTTTTCGTTTTCGGCTCTGAAAAACGATAAATTTCAAACCGGAAAGATCAGGTACGGAATCGAAAATTTTTTGGTCACCACATCGTCGGTGGGAGAGAAGCTTTTGTATTCTCGTTTTAGCCTCTTTGATTTATAGAATCTGTCCCAAATCTTGATGATTGTGTTTTAAGCAGATCAAATTAGAGAAAAGTACTATATTTGGTCTTAGTTAGGTTAATCTTTCCCTTAATAACCTGCTCTTAGGGTTTTGTTTTATTCCGTTTGTGTGTGTGTGTGTTTACTGTTAAAAATTGCTTAATTTGCTTAATCTTCTATTAATGGAATCATCACTAATTGGAAACCATATGATTTTTGAACTATCTCTCTGTATCAGGTAG
Organism: Camelina sativa; assembly: GCF_030686135.1. Classification (NCBI taxonomy): domain Eukaryota; kingdom Viridiplantae; phylum Streptophyta; class Magnoliopsida; order Brassicales; family Brassicaceae; genus Camelina; species Camelina sativa. The sequence continues at coordinate 24,994,337 of NC_141881.1, forward strand.
TGAATCTTGATTTTTTTTAGACTGTAAAAGAAAGAAAATGCGAAATGGTTGCTAAGAAGGGACGTAGAGACTCTTCTGATTCTTCTCCCGTTGTGGAGGTTGGAGAGATTGACACAAGTGCTCCTTTTCAATCTGTTAAAGATGCGGTTAACCTTTTCGGTGAAGCTGCTTTCTCTGCTGAGAAAGAGAGACCAGCCATTCGGAAACCTAATCCTCAGTCTGCTGAGGTAATTTTCATTTGATTTGATTCGTTAGCAGTTTTGTGTTTTAAGAGGTTTTTTTATTATCTGAACTGTGTTTGTGGTTTGCAGAAAGTTTTGGTGAAGCAAACAGAGCTTCACTTGGCTCAGAAAGAGTTGAGTAAGTTGAAGGAACAGCTTAAGAATGCTGAAACGATCAGAGAGCAAGCGTTGAGTGAGCTTGATTGGGCTAAAAGAACTGTTGATGAACTTACTCGTAAGCTTGAAGCGGTTAATGAGTCGAGAGATTCTGCAAATAAAGCGACTGAAGCTGCTAAGAGTCAAATCGAAGAAAATGTTTCTGTTTCTGGTAGTAGTGATGCTCGGATTAGGGATATGGAACAGTATGAAGCGGTGTGTAAGGAGCTTGAAAGCGCGAAGCAAGAGCTGAGAAAGATCCGTCAGGTTTCAAATGAGATTTTGGAAACAAAGACTGTTGCTTTAAGTAAAGTGGAGGAAGCCAAGGAAGTGACTAAAGTTCATTCTGAGAAGATTGAGTCGCTAAAAAATGAAATCGCAGCTGTTAATGAATCAGTTGAACAGACGAAGCTTGCATGTTCTCAAGCCCGGAAAGAACAGTGTGAGATATTTGCAGAGAAGGAGGTTCAGCAGCACTCGTATAAAGCTGGCATGGAAGAATCTGCCAAGAAATCACTCGCTTTGAAGAACGAGTTTGACCCTGAGTTTGCGAAAAAGCTTGAAGTGCAGTTGACGGAGACATATAACGAGATCGATGAGCTGCAGAAGCAAATGGAGACTGCAAAAGCATCTGATATGGATTCGGTTAATGGTGTGAGTTTGGAGTTGAATGAAGCTAAGGGTTTACTTGAGAAACTTGTGGAAGAAGAGAAGTCTTTGCAAGAGTTAGTGGAATCTCTTAAAGCAGAACTGAAGAATGTGAAGATGGAGCATAGTGAAGTTGAAGCAAAGGAGGCTGAAATTGAATCTGTGGCTGGAGATCTTCATATGAAGCTTAGCAGAAGTAAGAGTGAGCTAGAAGAATGTGTTAAAGAGGAATCTAAAGCAAATGCTGCTTTGGAAGATATGATGTTAACCATCAATCAGATATCTACGGAGACCGAAACTGCTCGACGAGAAGCTGAGGAAATGAGAAACAAAGCTGATGAGTTGATGAAGGAAGCGGAGAGTGCACATCTGGCACTTGAAGAATCAGAGCTACATCTAAGGGTCGCTTTAGATGAAGCCGAAGAGGCAAAAGCTGCCGAGACAAAGGCGCTTGAACAGATAAAGTCAATTTCTGAAAAGACCAACGCTGCACGTAATTCGACTTCATCTGAATCTGGATCTCAGAGCGTCACACTGTCTCAAGAGGAGTTCAAGTCACTGAGCAAGAGAGCTGAGGTGTGCGATAAGTTAGCGGAATTGAAAGTGGCTGCTGCATTGGCTCAGGTGGAAGCAGTGAAAGCGAGTGAAAACGAGACACTGAAGAAGTTAGAGACAACACAAGAGGAGATTAAGAAGCTCAAGACTGCAACAGAAGAAGCGTTGAAGAAAGCAGCTATGGCGGATGCTGCTAAGAAAGCTGTTGAAGGAGAACTCAGGAGATGGCGTGAAAGAGATCAGAAGAAAGCAGAGGAAGCGGCGACAAGGATTCTAGCAGAAGCTGAGATGAAGATGGCAACTGAATCATCACCGCAACAACATTACAAAGCTCCCAAACAGAAACCTGTCCATAAGAAACTGGAGAAGACAAAAACTTCAGTGGTCTCAAAGAAAGTGCTATTGCCGAATCTAAGTGGAATCTTTAATAGAAAGAAGAATCAAGTGGAATGGGGTTCTCCTTCATATCTCCCTGGAGAGAAACCCTTTTGATGATTTCTTCTTTTTCAAGGATTGAACTTTTTGCTGTTGTGAACAATCAAAGAAAGTTGTGTGCTTTTTCTTTTTCTTTTGTTTTGCTAAAAGAAGGGTTGAGGTTTGAGACCTGAAGCAGTTGTAGCTTTGGTCTAACGTGAGAAACTGGTTTGTTGCTGTAAATTTGGATCAAAGCTATTTAGGTGGTTGTTTCATTTCGTCTCTTTGTTGTGATTGTGAATGCTAGTTTTATGACAATATAAGGAAGTTAAATAAGTGACATACTGAGCTAAGAGTATGCTCTTGGTGTTCGTGGTCGGTCTAGTGAGAGCAAATGTCAAATGATCAAGCAAGCACTCCACTCGCAGTAGACTAGTAGTACTCTCTCTTTCCTAATCGGAACTTAAAAAGCTATCACTTTGAAAATCGTACTTTCAACTCTTTCGACTGGGGCCAATTTTCTCGATTTGGTTTGGCTCGGTCAGTTCAAAATTTGGTTTGGTTCAATTTTGGGATATTGAATCATATAAAAATGATGTTTGTTCATATTAAAAGCTTAATAATTATCTTTTGTTTTGGGAGATTAGATATTATAGTATGAGATTAGATATTTTACATTATTTGGTAAACACTTTGTCAATTGATTGTGTTATTTATTCTATCAATTACTTTGAAATACAAAATATGGTGACAAGTTTCATTGTTATAGTACAAATTACAAAATGACAAATTTGAAGTATATCATAATGATATATAAATCCATATCAAAATCAAGTAATTAGATTTAAAAATGTATATTAAAATTACATCCATGTTTTACACTCCACTCCATGAACCAATAACTTCTTCTTATTTTTTCCGCTATATTCTAGAGCAACTAATTAGGTAAAAAAATAAACAATGTGAGACAAATATAATTAAGTTTAATGTTAGACACGAACATTTTACATGGTAATTACAATTTTGACATCCAGTTTTCACTTACGTGTGTTTTATATTTTATGAAGTCCAAAAAAATGAACCAAATGATACCATGATTAACAATTTAACAATACTGGTCTACAAACAAAAAATCATAGTATTTGCATTTTGTCATGGTGATTCTTTTGTATTGAGTTTCTTTGTTGTGTAAACGAAAGAGGTGATTGATTTCAGAAGCAGCTGCAGCTTTGGTCTCACGTGAGAAACTAGTTTGTTGCTGTAAAAATTGGATGATTGGATCAAAGTTATTATTTAGGTGGATTTTATTTTATTTTGGCCAGTTATTGTGATTGTGAATGCTGTTTGTTTTTCTCACATATGACAACAAAATATGGAAATTGAATGAGGTGTACACTGAGCTAAGATTACAGTTACAAGAAAATTTAGCAACTGTAAAGAGAAAGATATTTTTTAAGTTCATTATAAGAGGGTAAAAATGATGATACAAATATTTTGAAACGCATAAATACAATTTTCATTTCAGATTATAGACAACTTGTAAGTTGTAACTAGCATATATAGTAAATTCTTCATAACTACGAACCTTTGAATTAACAATGATTGTTCTCACTCTTTTTGTTTTTTATTTTTACTAAATTTCTTTTAACAAATATCTAATTGTTTCTTTTTTTAAAGATCTTTGTTAAATCTTTGTTCTCTCTCTCTCGCATTTGAGACAATAGCGAGTGACGACAAAAAAAAAATACCAGCCAAGAAACGTACACACAGTCAGAGTTCTTTTAAAAGAACAAAATCTTTTTTTCTTTTCTTAGACGCGTACACGTGTTCAGTTCGTTAATTCGATCCAAAATAAACCAAATCAAAATATCATTTGAAAACCGTAACATATCTTAATACTGTATGGTTTTAATGGATCAATTTTCTTTTATCCAAGAAAGTGAATCTGAATTTGGAAAAAAAAAAAAAAAAAAAAAAGACGATCTACACTCTACAGTTAACTAAAGATATATTTAACTAAAATCTGAATTAGAATTAAAAATTAAAACTGTTACCATATCAAACAATCCATTGTATACGCTATTGTTTTAGTTTGATACCAATATGGCAATATCCACATATCAAACTATATACCAATATTGTTATATAGTTTCGATACCAATATTCATAAATATAAGATCCAAAAAAAACAACCGAGGTACTCAAATATTTAGGATTTATGTTATGTGTTTTTTTTTCCTTTTATTAAAATTTTAAAGGCGACAAATGTTCTTATCCAGCAAATGGCTATTTAGTAAAAACGAGTCAAACCTATTTCATTTTTCCATAATATGGCTACCCGTTTTTTTTTTGTCTTCTTCTTCTTCTTCTTCTTCTTCTTCTTTTTTGGAATCGCCATGGATGAGGAAATCGTTTGCCTCTGCTTCCTCTCTTCCAGTGTTCAAAGTAATCTGTCTTACTAAAAAAGAGAGGAAGATAATGAGAGAGAGATCAAAAGCTCGAACTCTCCGCACCAAAATACAAAAACAGAAACACGATGAGAAAAAAAAATTGCTCTTTGATGACTGGAAGGATGAAAAGCATATCACGTTCAAAGATGGGAAAAGCAGTGAAGAGATTGTTGCTATGAAAAAAGGGGAATTCGAGATCTATGTGACTGAGAAAGGAGAAACAGAGAAGAAGACCAAAAAGAAGAAGAAGAAGGTGATGAAGCCGAAGGTTGGAATAAAGATGAAGCCGAAGGTTGCAATGAAGAAGAAGGTTGCAGTAAACCCGCCAATGAAGAAAGAAGGTTGCTTGTCGCCGATGAACACAGCGGGAGAAGATTCGTCCGGTGGCAATGAACCCAGTGATGGCTTGTCGCCGGTGAACACAGCGGGGGAAGATTCGTCCGGTGGCAATCAACCCAGTGATGGCTTGTCGCCGGTGAACACAGCGGGAGAAGACTCGTCCGGTGGCAATCAACCCAGTGATGGCTTGTCGCCGGTGAACACAGCGGGAGAAGACTCGTCCGGTGAAGTTTAATAATGATTGTGTTCTACGGTGAAGAAACTCAGACCGGAAAGTAAAAACATTTGAGAAAGTTTCTTGTTTTGTCGTGGTGTTTTGTTTATTGTGATGTTCTGTTTTGTGGTACTGTGATGTTTTTTTAATAATATAGATTGGGGTTAAGTTGGTCGATTACAGTATTGTTTTGTGATTTCATGGTTAATATAGCACTTCCATGATTAATGGGAGACGAATACACAAATTCTAGTGTGTAGAAGCTTCCCTTTGGTCTTTGTCAGTTTGGTAAGGTTCTGAAATCTCAAACTCTGCAACTTGGGATTGGGGAGATCCCATGATACAATGAGGTGGCCTCCAGATCCGGGAATGCTGAACATATCGTCTTTCTTGGAATACATGACACGAGAGGAGAAGAAACATTGGTTTCCGATTCTGACATTGATCCACTTGGAGTTAAGTTGAGCCGGTCTGCAAAAGCTGAGCTGAGGACCCAAAAACTTGACAGCCACACCACATTCCTCATCCTCTGGAGAAGATGAAGACATTGACACGTTGGTGAATGCGTTTTGGGTCTGAATCCGATGCAACCGGGATTGGATCATCTTGGACTTGGAGGCGCAATATGAAACAAGGAGGGGTGTGCAGCAACGAACTTGAGAAGCCATTATTAGAGGGAAGAGGAGAGGATCTCACCAACACAGGTCTCCGAAAGCAGAGGCTCGAGGGCTGGTTCACAAGCAGAGACTCTTTAGCGAGAAACAGAGGATAAGCAAAGAAAAGGAAACAAAACCCTAATTGGTGTAATACAGAGGAAGAGACTTGCCCACCAAGAATCTCTATAAAATAGGATCCAACACAATCTTAATTGGATTTCATTTTAATTACAGCCAAACCCTCCATTTCTAGTTTTACTTTCTTTGCGCCCCATGATTTTATTTCCATAGAGAATGTAAAAAATTGGTCTGATTTTTTTGTTGCATATAATGTATAGTAGTACGTAGTAACTTAAATTCCTCTCCATGTCAAATAGTTTCAGTTTGATGATTAATATCTTCATATTTACTAAAATAATTATTAAGGCTGATCAATGATTTTGACCCCAAAAGAAAGGGTTGGATTCGGACTAATGCATACATGATAACATCAACTTTGATTAATTCACTGAATTGCATAGTTGAAGATGCTATGTTACTACTGTTAATGTACATTCTTTCTTCTTCTTTTTTAGTCATAAAGTTTATCAATGATAGAAATTATAAACGACTATTATGTGTAATCAATAATGTGTGTGGAAGAAATGAGTGGAATCACATACATAAATTTTGATATAGAACTGCCAAAAACAAAAACAAAAAAGTTTTAATTATTTATGGAAGTGGATTTCAGTTTTCACGTATTTTGTATTTTCAAATTGTTATTTTCGGAATACACAATTATACACTTTTAAATATTACATTATTATTAATTGAGTAATTTAATAGCAAAGAAAAGTAAAAAAAAAAGTATATTTTAGTATTTTACTCTCCTCCTCTGCTTCTTCTTCTTCTTCTCCAAAACTTTCAGTTTCGATCTCCAGAAAAGTTTGAAACTTTTCGTCGAATTAGATGGGAAGCGGAAGATATTTAGAGGACCCTTTAACATTTACCAGAAACCCACCTTACTCGTCGTCTCCCATCACCGAATCTAGCTTTCTCGAAGAATCGATATCTCGCTCTGGAAGCTACGAGAGTGAGAGCTTGCGAGGAGGAGATGCTGAGAGCATTAGCGACGCTGATTTCGGACTCGAGAGGCTCTCCGGGACCGTACAGTTCTACGAGAGGCATGTCTTCTTGTGCTACAAAAAAACCCTCTGTTTGGCCAGTGAGGATCGAAGCGTCTGAGTTCGATCGGTTACCGAGGCTTCTCTCTTCCGCTGTATCGGCGAGGAAGAGTAGTATGACGAAAGAGGTAACTTTGTTTCGGATCCCTTTTTTGAATTTTGAAGTTTCAGAATCTACTGTGATTTGTAAGTTAACTTAGGTCTGATCATATCTGTAATTTTTATCTACATTTGTATGTGAGTCTTAACATAGGGAAGACTTCAGAGTAAGGGTTTCGTCAGTGAACCCCCCTAAATAAGCAGTATGAGTAAAAAAGGCGTTTCTTTGTTTTTGTATAGTGAAGAGTTTCTTAAATCTCAGTGAGGATATTTGGGATTTTTCTTAGAGTCAGAATTGTATTGTTAAGATTCTATGTGTTACAGTTTAGGAACTCGTTGATTCGTTTTGTAGATAAAGTTTTAGAAACACACAATTCTAGTGTCTTTGAAGGAAACCTTACAATGTGGCTTGTTATGATCTTGCGCATCAGTTATAAACTATCTTTTGTGTCTTTTGGATGTCTTCCTGATGTTTTGTTTTTAAAAATGTTTCGGTTGAATTGCAGACTCTACTCACAATATGCGAGGGACATGATGGAACAGAGACATCAAATGAGGATGTTTTGATTTTTCCAGATATGATCAGATACAGGTACTACTACTACTACTACTACTCACTCAGTAAGATATTGTAATTGATGATTTTTGAGAAACAGTAACTCATTTTGGAAGTTTCAAAAAAAAAAAAAATGCAGAAGGTTGACTCATTTTGATGTGGACACATTTGTTGAAGAGGTGCTTGTGAAGGGTGTTGAGTGGTTGCCTGGAAATCCTGAGTCTCTAAGCGGTTCATATGTCTTTATATGTTGTCATGGGTCCCGAGACCGGCGATGTGGAGTTTGTGGACCATCTTTGGTTAGTCGATTCAGAGAGGAAATTGAACTATGTGGTCTTGGTGATGAAGTTTCGATCAGCCCTTGTTCTCACATCGGTGGTCACAGATACACAGGAGATGTTATCATCTATGGATTAAACATCAACCAGAATGTCACAGGACACTGGTAAGTAAAACAAGGCTGTTTTGGAGTAAATGATATAAATGTGCAACCATAAAGGGTTAGTTAATTTTATTGTAGTCTTAAACGAATTGGTCTCTAGAAAATTAAGAAAGAGAATAATATGTGTTCCTTCTATCCGATTTTTAACTTTTAACTGATTCCTGTCTCTCTCTTAGGTATGGATGTGTGATTTTTAGAAGATGTACCTCTTTTGTTGGAGCAACACATTAACAATGGCGTAATTGTAGACCGGCTTTGGAGGTAATATAAGATCAAAGCTTCTTGATTTAGATTTTAGACAGTCTCTTAAATTTTCTGGCCTTTAAACAACACTTTATTGACTGTTTTCCAGGGGTGAAATGGGTCTGTTAGAAGAAGATCAGAAGAAAACTCAAGAACAAAGGCTCCAATTAAACAGCGTCGAGATCAGCAACAGAGAGGTGACACAAGAATCAGATAATGATTGTATCTGTTTCCAACAAAATGGGAACTCTAACTGTTTGGGGGAGAATCACACAGAGAAAAATACCTCGGAAAGAGTAACCTCTGTAAAAAACGCATCTTTTCGGATAAGTAGCAGCGAGAATGTATCTTCTTGTGGATTCAAGGTTTGTGCTGCGATGTCAATGTGGTTGGAGAATTGGGAGAAAGAAGATACATATGCTGCTTTAGCTGTTGCTTGTGCTGCTGCATCTGTGGCTATTGCTTATAACTGCTATAAACAATTGAAATGAAGCAATGTGTTTTATATCTAGCTTCTTCAATGCAATGGTAATTATCTCAGTCTTTAGACTAGATCTTTCCTCTTCGTCTGTAGAAATTTATTTAGAAGAGGGTCTTAACTTTTATGTAAGAACTGATTGTTAATATAAATATAATCCATTTTGTAAGAAATTACGGGTGTGTGTTTGAATAAAGATCAATGGAAGGCAAAACATTGAGGTTTTTGATATTGTGTATTAGCGATTGTCAAAGGTTCGTGTCTAACATTAAACTCAAGAAGATGGTACAAAGGCTGTCTCACATTTTTGAAGAATGATTTACAAATCTCATAACTTTTTCCAAGACGTGAAAAATATAACAACAAGGAAGAAAAAAAAAAAAAACACATTTTTCGAAAACACTAAACAGAATTTGCAAAGAAACAATAGGAGGAGAATCAGCAAACTGTGGAAACAGTATCTTTCAGATGAAATCAAACTCAAGATAGTTACTCTGATCAGATCTCACACTAGACGACGCAGCAGCCGGTACAGTAGGATTAGGATTCACCGGTTCAACATCTACCGGTTTAGGAATCTCCGGTGGACTGGCACACCGAACCAGAGCCCAGTTCACTCCTTCAAAGAAAGGATGTTGCTTTATCTCTGTTGCTCCACGCTTATAAGCTAACCTATGTTGTGCTTCTTTCACAAGCAAACTAACCTATGTTGTGCTTCTTTCACAAGCAAACTCTTTAGAAAAATGTTGATTTGTTTGTGATAATTAAGGTTTCGGAATACACAAATTATAGTGTCTACTTACAATGTGGCCTCTTATGATCGATCTTGCATCAATTATGAAATCTCTATTGTTGTCTTTCCAGGTTTCTCCCTGATTGTTTTTATTGGATTCCCATTTAATTGCAGTCTTTAACTACAGTAGGAAAAAAACCTATTACCCAAAAGCAGACTCAATTCAAAACCATGATGTTAATATTAATATATATATTACTATCGTTTGCAGAGAGACTAAAGTCGAACTAAGTAAGGAAACCGTTCCTAGATTAAAAAAAAAACTACATTGATCGACCAATGACCATGGTAAGTGGCCGCGAAGAAAATAAAGGACTCAGTTCAAAACTACAATACTAATCTAGTTCTTGGGGTGGAATAAGGTAATTGTTTCTGCATGTAGGTATCACATCAGTAACGATGGTGGAATCACTCAGATGGACATCACCGATTTCGTCACCATCATAGAGTGTGACTTTGTTAGGGCACATGCCGGGAAAAGAGCTAGCAGAGACACAGAAAGGTTCAGACTTTGAGAGAAATATGCAGAGATCTCCAATGTCTTTAGTGTAAACAGCGTTTCCTTCTTCGTCTAGCTTGAACACCATCAAAGCTTTTGTTTTCATTTTGGCATTACCATTGATGATCTTGCCACAAGACTTCTTATACCATTTAAGCAAGAAAGTTTCACCAGCTGGTGACTCAACCAAGAGTTCACTCTTGCAGCACGAATCCAGAAGCTTCCCTTTGGTCTTTGTCAGTTTGGGAAGTTTTTGAAATCTCAAACTCTGCAACTTGGGATTGGGGAGCTTATCTGTACGGAGATCCCATGATCCAATGAGGTGGCCTCCAGATCCGGGAATGCGAAACATATCGTCTTTCTTGGAATACATAACACGAGAGGAGAAGAAACATTGGTGTCCGATTCTGACATTGATCCACTTGGAGTTAAGTTGAGCCGGTCTGCAAAAGCTGAGTTGAGGACCCAAAAACTTGACAGCCACAACACAGTCCTCATCCTCTGGAGAAGATGAAGACATTGACACGTTGGTGACAATTTGAGTTTGGCAATGAGGAAGCGTTACCATAGGAGGCAGGGGAATGCGCTTTGGGTCTGAATCCGATGCAACCGGGTTTAGATCATCTTGGAGGCGCAATATGCCATCGTCCTTCAAAGTAGCTATCCAGCCATGGGATGACCCGATCGTTACAATTTCATCGTAAAACAACTCCACAGGCACCTTCTTATCCAAAGTAGTGCAGTCACGTCCATTAAAATTCATAATCACGAGTTTTCCCTCTTTCCGAGGTCTTGCTCCACAGGGATCAACGCTGAAGATGAAACAAGGAGGGGTATGAAGCAAGGAACTTGAGAAGCCATTATTAGAGGGAAGAGGAGAGGATCTCACCAACACAGGTCTCCGAAAGCAGAGGCTCGAGGGCTGGTTCACAAGCAGAGACATTAATAAATGTTCTTTAGCGAGAAACAGAGGATTAGCAAAGAAAAGGAAACAAAACCCTAATTGGTGTAATACAGAGGAAGAAGAGACTTGCCCACCACGAATCTCTATAAAATAGGATCCAACACAATCCTAATTGGATTTCATTTTAATTGCAGTCAAACCCTCAATTTCTAGTTTTTCTTTCTTTTCCTCCCCCATGATTTAAATTTCCATATAAAAATGATGTTTGTTCATATTAAAAGCTTAATAATTATCTTTTGTTTTGGAGAAGTCGTTTTTAGAACAAATATATTTAAGGAAGAAATTAAATAAATGATTATACAAAAAAATTTGATCAAACTATAATAACGATTTAATTGAGCACAATGTGTAAAAAAAATATTCATCTATATTTTGATCTGTTTCCCACATTTGAAACTTAAAATTCAAAAAATAATACAAATGTAATATCAAGTTTTTTTAATTCTTAGAGCTCACATGAAATTTATTGGAAAACATGATCACAACATCAAGTTTTCCAACAATAAATAATCTTTATTAAATATATATACCAATCTGATAACTAAATCAATAGGCATTCTTATATATATAATTTGCATATTACATGATTATCTGATTACATTTGTTTGATCCCATTTTGTTTATATACGTCTCTCCTCTTTAATTTGTTTTCCTTTATTAGAAAACACCTTGAATGGTCCACATAATGTATAATAAGATTGAGGTATTTCTCTTTGTGCACAATAAGAACATCTCCAATCTACATCTAAATATATATACCAATCTGATAACTAAATTAATAGGCATTCTTATATATATATATATATATATATATATATATATATATAATTTGCATATTACATGATTATTTGGTTACATTTGTTCGATCCCATTAAATAAATACATGTAAATGTTGGAACAGTCGACCAGACTAGAGAGAGAGACAGAGAGGCAGATGCAGTCACGCCGCCTGTGTCTACTCTGTCAGAAACCTCAAAGAGAGGGGAACACAATCCCAATGTCACAATGAGATTCATTTTTTAATTTCTCTCTTTCTCTCTTTTTCTCTCCCTCTCAGATGCTTCTTTTTTTTTTTTTGTATTGTTATCTTGTTTACAACAACAAGAAAAAACTAAACCCACGTAGATACATTTGTGAATGGTCCATACAACATAATAATCAGATTCAGATATCTCTAGGTGCACAATAAGCCAAGAGCAGCGGACTTGTACAATTTTATACACTTTCTGATATACACTTTCTACCTTTGAGTCTTTCACCTCATAGTCTTGAAAGTTTGTTTTTGGACATCACCACCGTATTCAAAATTTGCAAACATTTTACTTTAGTTATAAAAATTAAGCTAAGATTTTCTTTGTTTAATTATTAACCACAATCATTTATCAAACAATTAAATTCAGTTATAACCTACACGGCACACACTCAAATGTCTTTTTATAAGCTAAGTAGAGTTTTTTTTTTTGTCCAAGAGGAACTAGATTTGTTCAGTTCGATTAAAAACCCATTTGATCCAAAATATTCTAATTTGAAAACCAAATCACAACTTCGTATGGTTTTAAAAGATTATCCAAGAAGCTGAATCCAAATTTGAAAAAAAAAAAAAAAGAAGATCAAAAACCAAAATTTTTATTTTAAAAAAAAATTAAAGATATATCTAACTGAAATCCGAACTAGAATTAAAACTGTAATCATGATCAAACCATCCACTGTATATTATGGCTTTAGCTTGGATATTACTAACATACACATACACATATATTAAAACTGTAATCATGATCAAACCATCCACTGCTCGATTTTGACATTATTACTAACATACACATATATAACACTCAAATATTTAGGTTTTTCTACTATGTATTTTTCCCCCTTGAACTTACTAAACTTTAAAAATTTTAAAGCACACCTTTTCTTCTTAATAAGGCCAAAAATTCATTGTCTTATAAGCCAAATGGTCTTATCCAAGAAAACATTTATACATAGACTGATAGACAATACGACCAAAACTGTTGTATAATCAAAATAGGTGAACTTGTCGACTTGCCATAGTGTTTCCAGTAGAAAGCAAATGTTAATTTGCCACTTGTGAACATTAAGTCTTATTCTTTAGAATAAGTAGATCCACACATGGGCATGCATGCGAATTGACGTAGAGGATTAAGATCTAAATTCGAACTATTTTTGGAATTTGGGTTTGTCGTTAAGAATGAATATGCACTAACTAAGTAGGCAAGTGTATCTAGTAGGGTTCAATCTATATGACTTTGATCAATAACCACAAACTTTAGTGATGGAAGAATTTTCATATGAATCCAAATTCAGTTTTCGAGTTTTTATGAATCGTCATTGTAAAATGTTTTACAATGTGTATTAGGGAATTAACAAAAAACTATATTCAATCAAGTTCTTTAATAGTTGTGATCGAGTACCACAACAACAACCAAAAGTTAGAAGAGCATAATAAAAAAGAAGAAAATATAACAATACAAGAAATACTAATGATGTACTTCTTATTGGTTTAAGTAAGTACTATCTAAAGTTACAATTTTTTACACTTACCAACAAAACAAACAAGACAAAGAAAGATCTCCTTTATTTAAAAAGAAATTGAAAAAAAAAAACAGAGATAAAAAAACAGAGCAAATTAAACCTTTCTATAAAAACCAAACCTTTTCTCTCATCAACATTTTTCTCCTTAGATCTTAGAAAATGCAAAGTTCAAGCTTTTTCATCACCAAACCGTTTCTCTCTTCTCCCTCTTTTGTGAAGATGCAAGCCTCAACCTTTCTCCCTAAGCCTTGCATCTCTTCTCCCTCTTTTATGAAGATGCAAGCTTCACACTTTGTTGCCAAAACAACTTTCTCTTCTTCCTTCATCACTAAACCTTTGATCTCTTCTTCCTTCATCACTAAACCCTTGTTCCCTTCTTCCTCTCTTCTTCCACTCAAATCTTCCTTTTCACCTTTCCTCCCAATCAAATGTAGCAGAAACGACTGGTTAAAGACGAGAGAAAAGGCACAGCTTCGTACTTTGCAAAAGCAAATCCACAGAGAGGTCTTGAAGAACAACATGGACAAAGCCATACTCATTTATGATAACTGGAAGGCCAAAAGGGTTCCTCTTTATGAAGATGGGAAAACATCACGAGAGATTGTGGGCATGAGTAACGGAGCCTTTGTGACATATGTGTGGGGGAAGTTCTTTGGCAAGCCATCAGAGAGGCAGAAAAAGTTCTTTCACGTAAATGTTCGTATATTTTACAAAATCTAAAAAGATGAACTAAATGATACAATGATTAACACTTTAATTAACAATACCTGTCTATGAACAAAAAAATCAAAACATTTGCATTTCGTCATGGCTGTATAAAGCTTTTATTTTTATTTTTTAATTTCTATTTATAATTCTCACATAAATTACTAAAAAAAACTGAACCAAAAGTCCACATATGAGCTCTCTTTTTAATTAGTTCTTATACTACTATATTTGATCAATAATAAGAAATTATTGACCCAAAAAATATGAGAACAACAAATAAGCATTTCTGATCTACATTTTGGAAAATGTCAAATAATGCCATAACATTAAAATAAAATATATAAAAATAATATTAATCCCAGTATGAGATTAGATATTACAGTATAAGATTATATATTTTACATTATTTGGTAGACTCTTTGTCAATTTATTATGTTATTTATTCTATCAATTACTTTGAAATACAAATTATGATGACAAGTTTCATTGTTATAGTACAAATAACAAAATGACAAATTTGAAGTATATCATAATGATATATAAATCCATATCAAAATCAATTAATTAGATTTAAAAATGTATATTAAAATTACATCCATATTTTGAACTGGAAGTGTTTTACACTCCACTCCATGAACCAATAACTTCTTCTACTTTTTTTTCCACTATATTCTAGAATCTAGAGCAACTAATTAGGTAAAGAAATAAACAATGTGAGACAAATATAATTAATTTTAATGTTAGACACGAACATATTACATGGTAATTACTCCCTATATATATTAATAGAGAAGCATTTTGTTGAAAATGTTGATGTGTCGTCGCCATAATAATTTGGAGATTTAATTACATTTACGCATCTCAAAATAAACATATTTACAAAAACAGGCTTTTTGATTTATTAAATGTGCCATTAAAATATATAAGGAAATATTTCTTTTATTATTATTTACATAAATATGCCATTAGAATATATAAGGTAATTTTTATTTCTATTAGTTTTAAAAACTGAAAGACTTAATCAACTATTAAAACAATAAAATATAGTTAATTATTTAATTATTACTTTCATAACATATTTAATTATAAGTAAATTACATTAACAAACTCTTAAAAACTTATTCATTTATATAAAATTTTGAAATGCAAAACTTATTTTCCGATTTAAAAAAATCTGATGACTATTCAAGTATATTTTTAAAATTAATTATCACAATAATCTTAAAAATAAATAACATTTCGTAAACAATTTTAAATTTATTCACCAATTTAAATTTTTTGAAAAACAAAAAATCTGTTTTCTATTTAAAAAATCCAATGACTATTCAAATGTATTTAAAAATTTATCAAAAAATATCTACCGCAATAACCATTATAATAAGATATTGACTTTTTGATAATTTAATAATAAATGGTGATTCAGCGATCTTAACATGATACTGAATTTTTTGAAAACCTCATACATTCATTTTTCCTATAAATTTTCACCATTACTACACTTTTTATTATTATTATTTACCATTTTAATATATTTTTCTGAAGGTATTTTTAAACTTAGGATTAGTTTAAATTGTTTATTCTAAAAATATTGTCTTATCTATTTAATGGTATATCAATGTAGATAGTAATGTGAAATATAAAATATATGAATTTGTTTGACAAAAAAACAGATTACCATAACTAATAAAATTTTATCAAAACTTTTTCCCCCATGTTTAATTTTTTTTCCATATTTCACGGGTGAAACATATTTTTATACAAAATAATTAAATGCAAACTAGAATAAAACAATACAATATGAGTAAAATTATTATTCTGACATTTTAGATCCCAAATAGTAATTTTATTTATAATAATTTTATTTGAATCGATTTATCCTACACAATTGCACATAGTGCGGATTGTTACCTAGTATATATATAAATAAGATTCCAAATATGAATAAAACACAATCCTGACCTGCACTAGCAAGATACCTCCCATCCAAACTGGACTTACTGCTCCATATCGACCAATTCTTTATGAGCTTGAATCTCTTGGCTCTAAATCCATGACTTTCTATGCTGCTGCTGCCTAAACTTAACTCTCCCATGGTCATGAAAGGACGAATGGTGAATGCCCTATCATTGCTCTTTTGTACCATGTCACACTAGTAGCAAAACTCTTTATACTCTGGGAAACTCCCTCTCCGCATTGGTTATTAAACTCTGCTTCCACTCACGTTGGTATTCAAACCAACCAAATTAACTCACGTTTAACAGACAACATTCTTTACCTCTAGCTCTCGACGCACATATCAAAACTCCTCCAGTAACTTCTTTCGACTTCTACGACATTCCATCTTCTCTGACTTGTTTCACCACAAACTCTTTGTCACCTATACTAATTAATAACATATACCAATACCATCCTTGAGATTCCTAATGCTCCTCCAAAGTCCAGATCGAACAACATCTCTGCCGTTCCCATGAAATGCATTATTAAACTCTGTTTTTCTAATAATTATTCTGTCGGTTTTTTGCTTATAAAACCACCACCACCAATAAGCACACAGACAGAAATAAATACTAGAACATCGACTCAAAAGGGATGTAACTTCTCCAAGAGGATATGCATATCATAGAATATATTAAAATAGATTTGATGTTTCAAGATTTAAAAAGAAAAGACAGACTTGACTGAAACTCATACTCAAATTTTCAAACTATATTTTCTATATTTTGAGGTGGAACATAGTGACCGGTCCAGGCTCCCCAATTAGCACAAATGCTGGTGGATTTGGCAAGATTGAAATATCCGGCTTCGCCACCATCCTGGAAATCAACATGGTTAGGGTAGAACATGCGGGGTCCGGAGCCAATAGAGATACAAAAAGGTTCAGACTTTGCGAGGATAATGCAGAGATCTCCGATGTCTTGAGTGTATACAGCATTTCCTTTGTCATCTAGCCTGAACACCATTAAAACTTTTGTTCTCAATTTCGACATACCTCTACACACGGCCTTCCTGTACAACTTAACCAAGAAAGTCTCACCGGTGGTTCTTGACTCCACCAAGTGTTCGCTTTTGTAGCACGAATCCATAAGCTCCCGCTTGGTCTTTGTCAGCTTGGGAAGGTTTTTGAACCGTAACCTCTGGAACTTGGGATTTTGCTTGTGTGTGTGGAGGAGATCCCATGATGCAATGATATGGCCTCCAGATCCGAGTATGCAAAACTTACCATGCCTCTCCGAAAACATGACACGGGAGGAGTGGAAGCAAGCGTTTGCGATTCTGATGTTGATCCACTCCGAGTTACTTTGAGCGGGTCTGCAAAAGCTTAGCTGAGGTCCCAAGAACTTGACAGCCACAACACAGTCCTCATCCTCGGGAGAAGATGAGGACATTGACACATTGGTGACGATCTGAGTTTGGCAATGAGGCAGAGTTACAAGAGGAGGCAGTGGAATGTGTTTTGGTTCTGTATACGATGCATGTGGGTTTAGATCGTCTTGGAGACGCAGTATTCCATCTTCCTTCAATGTAGCTATCCAGCCATGGGATGACCCGATCGTTACCATTGGATTCTTCACCAACTCCATTGGCACCTTCTTTTCCAAAAAAGTGCAACTAGTTTCATTAGCATTGGCAATGACGAGTTTTCCTAGATCCGCTCTGTCTACACAAGGAATAGCGTCGGTGATATTACAAGCAGGGGTTTGCAGCGACGTTGGTGAGAAGCCACTGGAGGATCTCACCAGTACAGGTCTTTTCCTCCGGAAGCATAGTAGCTTTGAGGGCTGGTTGAGAAGGAGAAACATGATTAAGAATATAAGTTGTTCTTACCGAGAGAAAGGCTGCGAGAGAAAATAAAAAATAAAAACCTAGTTTGGTGTCTTGGTGAGATGTTCACATAAAACAGAGGAACTGGCTTGCCCACCAAGTTTTCTCATTTCCAATGTAATTATGGTGTAGTTTTATTTTATTTTGTACACCTTTTATTAATTATACATTGTCTTTTTATTTATTTACTTATGTAGATATGAAAATGAAAGAGATTGCCTTGAAAAAAACTCTGTAAATATAAATTGGAAATACAAAATTGGAAATTCTGATTATAATATTTGTAGAGTAAGTGAAAATTTCTTTTGCAAAATTTCTCATTTCATCTTTTCTTTTCTCCATCCTCATGGAGCCAAGATCCAACCAAAATTTCAATTACCTAACAATTTTTTTGATTTCGACATCCAACCAAGATCCGAAACAATCTTCATTCGATTTCATTTCAGTTACGGTAAAACCCCCTCCACTAACCTATCTATATCTATATATACATTTTTGAAATACATTTTGGGTTCTACCCTTTTATTTGTACTTATTTACAAAGTTAATACCTAAAAAATTTCCAAAAATAGTATTATTTCAGATTTTGGTTCCTAAATATTTTACATTCCACTTCAACTAAAAAATGACGGCAAAATCAGTATGAAAACAGAAACTATGATATATTTAACCACACATTTTCTATTATGTTTTGAAGATATTCTATCTCTTAATCATTTGCAAACAAAGAAAACAATAATTTGATTTTCATTTTGTTTTCCAAAACTTGTTAGCTTTGATTCTAACGTAAAAAAAAACTTCAATTCACGTTTATTTAAATATTATAATAAATCTATATATATTTAATAAATTTTTAAAATATTACGAATATGTAAAATTAAAAAGTTTAAAATACTATATACTACGGTTATATTGTAAATGAGTTATAAAAAGAACATGTTAGAATTTATAAAATATCATTAAATTCATACTAACACGGGTAAAATCCTTATTTTATTATTTTTCAACATTATTAATATTAGAATATTTGACATATAAATTAAGTTGATTTAACTAATATTGTGTAAAATAATTAAATCATTAAGAAAATGTGACTTATTATGTATTTAAATCCCTTATTTTTTGTTATAATAATTAAAAATCAAAATAGAATCTCAAACACTAAACAAAACAAACAAATGGTCATGAAGTATATTACGGGTTAAAAAATTATATAAAAATTTAACCGCACAAACGGCAGGATTAGTTATTCCTCTATTTGCAAAATATCTAATATTTAAATAACAAATACAATATAAAATATAAATAATAACAAAAGTTATATGCACGCGGTGTACTGCGAGTTAAAATATAGTATATTATATATAAATTTTTAAAGTACATTTTGGGTTCTACCCTTTTATTTGTACTTATTTAAAAAGTTATTTACAAAGTTAATCCCTGAAAATTTTCTAAAAATAGTATTACTTCAGTTTCCTAAATATTTTACATTTCTTTTCCACTAAAAAAATTACAGCAAAATCAATATGCAAACAGAAACTATAATATATTTAACCACACTTCTACTGTGTTTTGAAGATATTCAATCTATGAATCATATGCAAACAAAGAAAACAACTATTTGATTCATGTTTTGTTTTCAAATATCTGTGAGTTTTGAATCTTAACGTAAGAAGAACTTCAATTCACATTTATTTTAATATTATAATTAATATATATATAAACTTAAGAAAATTTTAAAATATTATGAATATGTAAAATTAAAAAATTTAAAATACTATATAATATGGTTATATAGTAGATGAGTTATAAAGAGGAGATGTTAGAATTAATAAAATATCATTACATTTGTGCTAACACGGCTTCAATCCTCATTTAATATTTTTTAACACTATTAATATTAGAATATTTGATATATAAAATCAAGTTGATTTAACTAAGTTTGTGTAAATCATTATAAACAATGTGAGTTAATCATAGCGTATAAATGACTTATTATGTATTTAGATCCCTTATTTTTTTGTTATAATAATTAAAAATCAAAATAAAATCTCAAACACTGAACAAAACAAACTAAAATATAACAAACAAATGATCATGAAGTATATTGCGGGTTAAAAAATTAACATAAACATTTTTAGCTGTACAAACAGCCAAAAAATTTAGTTATTCCCCTATTTACAAAACATCCAATATTTAACGAACATATAAATAATAATAAAATTTAAAACAACACATAAATCTAAATATCATATGAAGTTTGGTTTTTAAAATTAGTAATTAACATTCCTCTCAGTGTTTAATATATATATATATATATATATATATATATATAGTATATGCGAGAGTTAAAATACTATTTTGTATGAAGCTTGTGTGTTGTGTAATGTGCTTAAAAAGTTATTTTGGTAATTTTTGTAAACCTCATTAGATCTTAGATTGAAGACAACAATCTAATGAATTTGTGTATTATACCTGACGAGCTAATGACTATAGATTTGTGAACTTGTAAGTTTCTTTTGTATTCTTAAGCTGTCAGTGTGCGTGTCCTTTAATTAGCTGTTGTTTAGTGCAAGTCACTCTAATTGAGTACTTTTCTGATAAATGGCAAAAATGATTAGGAACTACATGCCGCCAACAAAGAAAAACATCAAATAAACTGTGATTCGTATGTACATGTTACAAAGAAAAATTGTTCGTGTTACAAAAGCACTATCAGGGTTTTGATTACACTTTGCTGCCATCTCTCGTTGTTAGCTTCATGTGATGTGAATGAAAGATTCAAAGAGAGATCGAGTAGCTAGTATGCGAAGGTTATAACCCCATACCGTTGAGAAGATCCATCATGAGGCTTTTAGAGCATAGTATGGCAGAGAAGATGGTTGCGGGAGAGATGAAAGAATGAGACTCAGTGATTGCTTGGGACACTAGGGGTTGACACGTTTCAAGGATTGTCCCACGGTTCAAGCATCGCATTGTGCCATTGTCACAAACTGATTCCTAGTGAGCCAGTTCATCAGTCGGTCCTAACACATGTCCACCTGTTGTGGTTGCTAATTGCTATTTCAACCTCATCAGAGCTCGAAACCTTGCCAGCCAAGTAAAGAGAGAGACGGAGAGAAAAGCCCTTTAAAGAAAGAAATTCTTAGATTGGCTGGTTGCTACAAACGAGGGAATCCATCCAACCTAAACCTAACAATATAGATTAATAATCTTATTAAAGCATTCTACACTTGTCAACAATTTCTACAACTCTCTTAAACATCTTACTATATATATACCGGTTGGTTTTTCAAAGTTAGCAAATTAAATTTAAAATTTGATTAAACCACGACTTGAATGAATATTTACAGCCTGACTTCTTGTTGTTAAACTATCAACTGAATTGGCCTCTCTGTTTAAATTAGATGATCTCCTTACATTCTCATAACTCCAAAAATTGACCATAAGGAGTGGCTTTCTTACTTAACACTCTGTTTGTTAACTTTTGTCACTTTAACTATCGTAGCTGTGTAATCCGTGTCCTCAAACTGCATTCCGTTACCGCATATTTTAAAGATAAATCCCCAAATGTCTAGTTATAGACATTAAAATCAAGATATCGTACCTGCAGAGGTGAGATTGTGTTTAGGAGGTCCCGGCACACGTCCAGCATCCCTTCCTCCTTGACATTTGCACTACCAAGTTCTGCTGCCAAGCTGCTTATCTTCCCAACCTGAGAAAATGGGATTCACTTTTTAGTATATAAATATAAACAACTTATCGACGCAAATCCTCTTCTCACAAATCCTTAGTGCTGACAAAATTTATGGAACAAAGTACTCTTAGACCAGATATTAAGAAGACACTAATCATAATCAGAGAATAATGCGTAAGCGGAGATAGTGGATTATCCATTTGACTGCGAGAGGAGATGAGAGCAGTTAAAAAAGAAGGGATGTGCTCTGTCAACTCAGTACATTGCTTACTGTCTACTTGTTAACAATTCCGTGTAGGTGATAAAAATTGCAGAAACATATTATTGAGTACAGCATTAAAAAAGACTAAACACAACGAGAGAAAAGATTGGGTCACCTTTGGCAGCAACAAGCACATGGACGATGCCATTGCCTGCACAACATCAACTGCTGAGCAAATGGCATCCTTAACACTGTGTACGTTTACCTGCATATGGTATCATCATCAGCAAGCATAACATATGCTTTCCCAATACAGCACCATAGGAAATACGTTTGAGTAAGAGCCAAACCATTTTTCCCCGCAATCAACAGGTAGACAGAGCGTGCTGCCTTTCAACGCTTCAGCAGCTCCTACCAAAGAACCCATATAATCCCGGTCCATAACCAACCACTCTTCCAGATGTCCCATCTATATCTATATATATGCATGAAAAAAAATATTAACTTTCTTACTAAAGTAAGATTAAATCGAACAAGGTCCCGAAGCTATAAGAAGCAGAACATAAAAAGGAACCTAAAAGGGATTATCACTCATATAAAAGTGCTACTCAAAGAGCACAGGGGGCTAAGGCGTTCAAGATATATATATATATATATATATATACAAATTTACCTGCCTATTTGAGAATAGATATCAGTTTCAAGTTCTGCTTCAGGTGTCAATTTTTTTCGTTCTGACAGAATCATACAGCTTAGAGATTCTTATCCATGAATTGTACAATCTTTTCTGCAATGAAAACAAGGGTTCATCAGAGTTTGTGGCCTCTCACTGAAAACTAACCACTTAAAACTTAGCCACTTGGACATAGTTGGCATAGACAAGCAGCCTGTACAACATAACAGATGGATTTTTTTTTTTTTTTTTTTAAAAAAAGAAAACTCAAGAGAGACGTGCCTACGAGTTTGTTATCATTGAAACTAACTGATTTTCTAAAACCATTAGCTATTATCACATTCAAAGTGACCAAATGTTAAAATCCAAAATAGATTGGAAACACAGAATGTGCTAGTAATCAAGGTTCTATAGCATTCAGGACGAAAATGATTGACTAACCGAGATAACAGCATTTGCTCGTGGATTAGCAAATCGCCACTGTAGCAACCTATTGTTGATGTAATAGCTTTAACAAGTGAGCATCAGCAACCCCATTATCTCTGATCTTGTCTATAACATCCAAAACAAAAATTCAGAACCAAAGGTGTGGTTTTAGTCAGGGGGATTCTCAATCTTAGTGGGCTCATCCTGCCTGAAGGACTAATCCCTCTGGGAGGAACCACGCCTCTCGAAGGGCTTATTTCCTCTAGCAATGCTGGTTCCTCTCGAGGAAGCTGGCTGCAATCATACCAAACTTGCTAGGTCGAATCTGCTCACTCTTTGGAAACAATTGGCTTCCTTTTGGGGATTAACACATGACCATCCACCGATACCTTCCTCAGTCCATTAGATTTTGAAACCGGTGAGCCAGGAGGCTCTAACTGATGCTGCAACCGATTACTAGCCAATTGCGAAACTCTCACCTTAACCACATTGCCACGAGCTGGTAACATTCTCCCTCTTCCATTAGAGCTTCCAAAAGAAAGACTCTCTAGTTCAACACTCAATGAATCTCTCGTTATCCGCGGTATATTATTATTCAGCATGGAATTCTGAAGAGCTCTAGCTACACCATTGCCAGATCCGTTCAGTTTCTTCCTAGTATCTGTAAAGTCTACGCTTCTACTCAAACAACTAGGCCGTTGTAGAGACCTAGGCCACTGCTCAGAGAGCTTCGTCTTCTCTTGCTGAGCTCCACAACTCCTAGATGTTGTTGCAGTCGGAATCGTCTTCTTCTTCTTCTTCTTCTCTACTGTTCCTCTTCCGGCCGATGAGTTTAGATTCGATCTAAACTCAATCCGCCTGAAACGACGCAAACAAGCTTCTCCCAGAAGTCAACAACATTCTCTGCGCTGTGAAGAAACCTCTCCACCACTACCACTACCACTACCTCGTCGATCCAACGAGTCACGACGTGGTGTTGATCTCGGACGATTTATAATAACCGAATGAGTCGCCGGTCGAGTAACAATCGGCGATTGACATCTCTTCGCCGCGGAGGACGGTGACGACGATTGGTGGAAACCCGACGACGACGAAAAAGAGGAAGCGCCGTTTAAGGTATCGCGACGCTACATCTCGTGATGCGGTGCTTCCGATGGAAGCGGCGTTGAACGAAGCCAAAATTGCAGCTGTCATCTCCGACATTGAGAAATCAACATTGCGAATGTGAGCAATGAGGAGAGATTTGTATAGTGGATGATTTCTCCAACGGCGAAATTAGGGCTTGACATTAATTGAAACGTGAGTCAGTTTTGCACTGTAAAGTATAAATCTCCGGCGAGAGAATAGAGTGTGGGGATGGTGGAGAGAACCTCCTCTATTATATTAGACTGTTCTACATTTGTTCACTTTTAGAATAATTTGTCTTTTGTGACGTTCCGGATAGCACTTGCGTATTATTTTAAGAATCTGGTTGGTTTATACGATTAAAGTTCTTGTTTCAATTTTCAACAAAGGGAGCATATATACTATTAAGTTTTTTTTATTTATGGACATTTTGGTATCAGACCCGGTTCAACGCCTCCTTTTCAGATCCGGTCTAATGGCTGAGTCCTGATCCTCCAATGGTGGCTATGGGAATGGGACGTTAAGATATGGATCACAAAGATCAGTCGCCTGGTTTATCTAATGAGACTAGTCGTCGTTATGTGGATGTAGAGAAATTAAAGAAACATTCAATAATGAATGATAACCAGCCAAAGGAAGACGATGCATAAGTTCTCTTTTTTTTATGCATGTGTTCGAAAAAGATGGATTTACACTCAACATTCATAATTCCATCATGACATGCATATCAGTTTTTTTTTTTTTATATTTAAACATCTGCTTTGATTTAATTTGCTTGTAAGAGGTTACAGTCTAAGGCTGATACAATGAAGCTTGGAACATAGAAATGGAAAATGATAAGTAGTATTATGTGGAATTGGTGTTTTCGCCAACAAATCTGCAGGTTGATTTGATTTCCTTGATGTCCACTTGAATAATACCTCTCTGAATTTTCCTTTCCAATGTATTATGTCTCGAAGCCAGTTGTACACTCCAAAGTTGAGTTTGGTACCTTCCAGAAGAGCTATTATATCCTGGTTATCTCCTTCATAAATGATTCCTTGATATCCTCTTGACCAGGCGTTCTGCATTGCAAGGAGCAGTGCTTGTAGTTCACTCTCAAGTGCCGATGTCATTGTTGATCCATGTGATTGTCCTGCTCCCATATATATATATACACCTTCATGATCTCGATATATCCAGCCAGCTTTTGTTTGGTGATTATGTGATGAAAACGAACCATCATATAGTTGCACTTAATCCAGTCAGCAGGGGGTTTGCTCCATCTCTCTGTAGAAAAATCTTGAGTACTTGTATGTCTAGCTAGGGCTGTAGTTCATCTTTAAACTCCGAATGTATTCTTGCCCTGTTTCCCATTCTGAAACATCATTCCTCGCCATCTTCAGGGACAAATACCATGTCAAGTGTTTTTGTTGGAACACTAGATGGTTTCTACTCTTCCATAGTCGCCATAGGATCCAAATGGCAACTTGCATATCAGTTTAATAGTCAAAACTGTTAACACCAACTAGAAAATAATATATATATATATATCTGTCAGATTAATTATTATATTTTCAAACATTTTCAATTACAATTAAGTATTCAAACCTTTTCAACTACAAGGCATAACCACACACCGTCCGATTGATACGATTTGGTGTATCAACACAATCGGTTTTAGAGAAGAATGATTCGGTTGGTCACTTGGTCTAGTGTTTCACTGTAAAAAGAAGGCTACTGACGTGGACTTTGAGTGGGTAGTTTGAAGAGAACTAGAGAAGCTGCTGATGGAATGGGAAGGTCTGCAGTTACAATCTGAAAGTTGCAGTCTGAGAGTATAAATAAGAGAGATGAGTATCGAGAGAGATTATGTTGAATCTGTGTTTGTAATTCTCAAGAGTCTTTTATATACACTCACCAAACGCTTTTTCGTTTCTTCTTTCTATGCCTTTGTATCTTCGTCCTCTGCCTTTGATTTTCGTTTTCCGTTTCTAGAACGTTTACGGGATGCTCCAGAACCTTCCAGCTTCCATTTGAGGTCTGCATTATTAGCAAGCAGAGATTTGTTGACAATGAAAAGTTCCTGAGACTGGCCACAGTAGCATACACATTAATAGCCTCACTTCTCGGTTCAGAAACCGCTCTTCTCTCAACCACACCGGTTTGCCCACAAGAGGATTCTGCAACCGCTTTCTCTCTCAAACTTAGTAGCACAGCCTCCTTGTCAATAATCTCTCCATTCTCTCCCGTTGAATCCTACAGAGGTTTATTAAAAATGTTGTGAAACAATGCTCATGAGTCAAGATAACAAAGAGCTTTTCAATGTTTAGTGTTATTAATATACCTCTGATCTATAACACAAATGAAACACATGTGAGTGAGAGCCATTAAGCCTAACAACAACAAAAAGAAGATTCACACACCCAACTACAATGCAGGACAAGACATAACCCCATGAAAGATTCAGGAAAAGCTACCTCCGCTTAAAGCTTGAGTTAGGATTATCTGGAAAAGATCGATTCTGACATATGGAGGAATCTTCATGTTGAGAGATTCCATAACCCCTGCAACCACCTGCACACCAGAATATTGAAGGAAAACAATCTATAAGACTCCATTTGGTCGCAGTGCTGAAAGTAATCTGTTAAACAACAAGAGGTGAAGTCTAACCTTATCAACAAGACCATGAATCACTACATCTGCTTTCTTGTCCTTCGGGGTTTTCTGCGAGGACGAATCTAATCAGTCAACAATTCAGCATGAAAAAGTTCACAGACCAGAAAAACATATTCTTCCATATACATTCCAAAGCAAATGTCAAGGCTTATAGTAAACAGCGAGATATGTCCAGCGAACCCATAAAAAAACTCGTGTAGATAACAATTACCTGAAGATTAACTATCACGATCTTGCCTCCACCTCTAAGACACTTGAGAGGCAAATTGCAAGCAGGAGTTATCTGCAAACTGCATAAGGCTCATAAAACAATCGAATTACAAGATACTCCAGGGAAGGGAGGTGCTTGGCTAAATGATCAAAGTGTTAAGGAAACAAACATGAGAGTTCTTATGTGTCATTGATTACCTGGTACCCAAACAGAGTACAAGATCAGCCATTTTGCAGTGCTTCTCTGCAGGATCAATTTCTTTTGGAGGCAAAGCATCCTGCAGTATAACAGTCACACAAAGATTCATTTTTGCGTTTCTTAAAGTAAAACCGGTGGACTCTGATTAAAAGGCAACGCTTTCGTGTTACCTCCCAGTCCAAGACCGAATCTTTAAGTTTAGCTCCACATTTTTGAACAGAACACCTTCTTGATGTCTCTTTCAATCCAATAGTTTCCACCTCGAAATCACGTAGGTACCTTCCAAATTTCAAGAAAAGTTGTTAATAATTATGGTCCAATGACCATAGGGATAGATAATGACAGCTCTCATAACATATATTTCTGCCTTACTCAGCTCCACATGATGGACACATCTCCATAAAAGAGTCTCCATGCAGTTCAGAAAGCTTCTCTCTTGGTATTCCAGATCGAAGATGTAAGCCATCCACATTCTGATCATTTACAAAGCAGCATATAATTGAATATATTAGAGATGTAACCATGGAGACAAAGATCCTCTCAGTGATCAAGAACGGTCATCAAATAGTAGTAATTCTGTAGGGAGAAAGAGGATTACCTGACTGATGACAAATTTCAAAATGCCAGCTCTTTCTAACTCAACCAAAGCCATGTGAGTCATGCTCGGCATTGCACGATGAAATGGCAAAGATGCTTTAGGTAAATCTTTACCCTCGCGCTGAAAACAATAAACACGGCTCACAAATGTTAACTTGCAGGAGAGGATGCTTTATGAAAAGTTAGGTGATGATGGCAAACCAAATATCGAAAATCAGAATATGGAATATACAGGCCAATCAACGACAGAACTAGTAGAGTAAGATGGTCAAAGAAAAGAGGAGTAAAAAGACTTGGCTCAGACCTGTAACGTCCAAATTCCTTTAGGGCCTCGGAAATCAGGAATACCACAAGAAGTTGAAATGCCAGCACCTGTGAAGACTACTAGATGCTTACTCTGCAAAACATAATAAAACCATCCTTCTTCAAGATACTTACATAAGAACAAAGAAACGAAAACAAAAAAATATGCAAAAGCATCAAGAAGAATATGAAAACAGGACACAGATCCAAAACCTTTTGAATCATCTTAGCAAGTTCTTCGATCTGCATTTTCCCAAAAACCAAAATCAGACAAACATCAGAGTTAGCACAGTGGTGAAATAGACAATAAACACGCCAAGATTCTAGCAACCAAATCCCTTAATCAGACCTCATTTGCCAAACATTTGGCTTGTTAGATTTTACACACAAATCCAGAGACAAAGGCTTTTGCATAATCAGTAAATAAAAACCATTCACATTGTCTTTTTTTTTTAAAGAGCCCCACAAGAAGTGAAGAGACCAAGCTCATCTTAAGATGCTTGATATAGCCCAATTCCAATTCTTCCAGTTAACACAACACAATGCAAGTCACAAAAACAAGTACGGTAAAACCTAAAATATAAGAATCATTAAGTAATACTTCAACTCTTCAATAACCATCACAACCCATCTAACAAGACAAGATGATAAAGCGTTAAAGGGCTTAATATGAACATGCGATCCAAAATCAAACACTAGGACAGAACACACGAAGGATCAAATCAACTGTAAGAAATCTAAACTGCTAAGCGATCAATCCAGAGACAACAATCAACGAAACGTGAAATTACATAAGATTATGGAGTAAACCCACAAAAACCCAGAGAGGAAACAAAATAGAGAAACCTAAGAAGAAAAACAGACCTTGCATTGTAGAACATGACAAGGGTCGAAGAACTCGGCCATACCGACTTGACCAACATCTTCAATGAAGGACAGTTTCTGTGCGTAACCTAAAGACATTAGATTTTGTCTTCTCCTTTGGCCAAGAACAACCTTCTTCTCGATGTATATTAAAAAAAAAGCACAGGGGGATCTCTCTCTTTCTTATAGACTTGGGAAGTGACTTCTTCTATTATTTCGTTCTTTTTAATTGAAGACAAAAAAAAATTTCGTTTTTTTAATTATTTTTTAATTATAAATCTGGAATTACAATTTTAAAACAATTTTCAGAAATAGCTTTTTAAGAATTGAAAAAACTTAAGATTTTAATTTTTTTACTAAATTATTATAAACCCTTAATAAAGAAGTTATAAATAAAATAAAATTAAAAAACAGTTAAAAGAAAATTTATTTGGATTTAAAATTTGTTTTTTATTGTATTTTTAAAAAATTTATATATCTTCGCTAAACACAATATTTGATCTAAGAAAAATAAATAAATACATTAACCCTAAAACAGCATAGCTAAATCCCCTATATATTAATAGAGAAGCATTTTGTTGAAAATGATGATGTGTTGTCGCCAGAATGATTTGGAGATTTAATTGCAATTAAACATCTCAAAATAAACATATTTAGATAAATAAGTTTTTTATTTATTAAATGTGCCATTAAAATATATAAGGAAATCTTTATTTCATTATTATTTACATAAATGTGTCATTATAATATATAAGGTAATGTTTCTTTCTATTAGTTTTCTAGAATGAAAGACTTCATCAACTATTAAAAAAAATATATATATAGTTAATAATTTAATTATCATTTTCATAACATATTTAATTATTTAAAGTAAATTACATTTCATAAACTATTAAAAAAATTATTCATCTATTTAACTTTTTGAAATACAAAACTTATTCTCCGATTTCAAAAAATTTGATGACTATTCAAGTACTCCCTCTATTTCACAATAAGTGTCATTTTGACACATTTCACACAAATTAAGAAAATATTAACATATACAATGTATATTATACATATATGCCCTTATTTAATAGGTTAATTTAGTCATAGATTAAGGATAAAACTAGAAAATCTAATGAAAAAGATGCATTGAAAATATGAAATAGTGCATTAGAAATGTAAAGTGACACTCTTTGTTAAACAAAAAAAAAAATCTAAAATGATACTCTTTATGAAACAAAGAAACACTCTTTATAAATAACATTATCACAATTATCACAAAAATTAACATTATTTACCACATTTCACGGGTGAAATATATTTTTACACAAAATATTTAAATGTAAATTTGAATAAAATAAAAAACATTATGTGTAAAATTATTATTATGACACCTTAAATTCCAAATAATAATTTTATTTTGAGTCGATTTATCCTGCATATAGTGCGAGCTGTTACCTAGTTAAGTTAATGTTAGAATTGCAACTTTTTTACATTTCACCAAATCTTATAGTGTATATAATTTATAAGACTATTTTATCCCTAATTGTAAAAATGTCAGAACCTAAAGTGATGATGCATCAAGTTTAACTCATTTATTGGTGAAATGTGTTGGGCGTTTTTCAACACATTCAAATAAATACGATGATAGGAAGAAGTTTTTTTTTTTTTTCTTGTTGTCTATTTATTGCAAAAATGTGAACATATTGACTTCGAATGTTCGTTCTACTATTGCGTTTTTTGAAGTTCACGTTACATATTATGCCCCCAACTAATTACCAATCAGTATTCTAAACTTTGACGTGTAGAACATCAAGGAAATTTAACAATATCATTTGTTGGAATCTTGGAGAATTGTTATCTGTTATCCATTATATATTAGCCAGTTACAAGATATATTTTTGGGTTAATTTTGTGCTATATTTAGAGGTTTACGGAAGGCTCCTCGTCTTTTTTGGTCGATATTTTGATGGTAACACAATTCATCGTCATTAAAAACAAAAGAGGAGTTTGTCATTTCACAACTAGTGATGGGAAAAGTTATGCGCTATACTCATTAGTCATTTCGCTAGCTAACTACAAAAAGTTTGTAACGTGTACTATGTAGGACCGCGGGCTAAATGCGTCGAACAATACGTAATTCACGCTAAGAAATATTTCAATACCCATAGTTAATTCAATAACACACATCATAAAGAAGACTAATTACAACATTTTCAAGAGACATTAGATTCTCAACCAACATCTTAAAATACTTCAAACAACCGCATATCAATTCACGTAGTCTTCATAAGGCATCACACTTGGGTTTTGAGTGATGTTAACAATCTATTTAGTGGTACTGTTCATTTACACCCTAACAGTCATCTCCCGAGAATGCTAAGGAACAGACAAAGACGATAACCAAATTCCTGCACACCTTAAAATGATAAAAAAAATAACCCATCAATTTTCTTAAAATTTTATAAGTTTATACTATATCCTAGATTGAAGCATGTAATATCACTAATTAACTCTAAAGGGAAATAACATAATTTTATTAACTAACCCAAGTTTGTCAACAGAAAACAATAAAAAAGACAAACGGTATGGAACTTCTTTATTTGATTGCTTAAACAATAGATCCGTAGTACTTTTTCTTTCATGTAGGCCATAAAAAAATATTCAGACTAATTTTCACATTATCATCTTGAAACTCATGTTACCCATAACATGTATTTTTTAGGACATCTTTTCATGAGTATAAATGGTACCGCTATATAAATTCCAAAGTAATGCAAATACGTTTTAATTTGTCATTACATGAATAGAGATTTTGTCTACATCCGTTGAAAAGACACAAACGTTTTCTTCAGAAATTCGCCAACACTTACGACATGTGTTATACCATGCGGCAGATAATACGAGACTGAGGAAAATATTTCATATCTTTTTATTATAAATCTCAAAACTAAGACCAAACTCATCATCATCTTCTCTAAGTCATCATCATGTTGTCTTTTCATCAAGCTTCTCTCTATATTTAAAATTCAGAAATAAAAATATCTATTTATTAATACAAAATAAATGAATATATGTATAATTATACAAATGAAAATTATAAATACCAGTTATAAAAAATAATATGAAATCCGCACTGCAAATTTTTTTACCAATCAAACATTATTTTGTACCGCTTATTTTACATTAACCGCACTTGTTCCGTAAATAAATTTGTTCCGCACGTACCGCACTATCTAATCGTTTGTCCCGCACTACTAAATCCGCAGTTACCATTCGGACCCTTAGATTGATCAAGTTTAACCCATTTATTGGTGAAATGTGTTGGACGTTTTTGAACACATTCAAATAAATGCGATGATGGGAAGAAGTTTTTTTTTTTTTTTTCTTGTTGCCTATTTATATGCCTTCAAAGATGTGAACATATGGACTTCAAATGCATGTTAAATATTATACACCCAACTAATGATCATTACAGATCTGTATCTAAACTTTGACGTGTATATATAACATCAAGGAAATTTTACACAAACATTTGTTGGAATGCTAGAGAAATTAATTATCTATTATATTTTGATGGTAAAAGGTTACCAAAGATGTTGTTATCTATTATGAGTTACAAGATATTGTTTGGTTTCAAGCTATTAAAAGGTTTACGGAAGACTCGTCGTCATTTTGGGTCAATATTTTGATAGTAACACAAATCATATCGTCATTAAAAGCAAAACAGGAGTTTGTCATTTCACTATCATGCAGGAACAATGTAACAACCCGTCTGTGGACCCCACTAGCCTCACTGCTAGCCCACTAGCCTCACTGCTAGCCGTCCAAACGGACCCAAGCTGGCCCTGCAGGGTATCGATCCTAACCCATCACTGTGGAAATCCACATCCACCAGTAGGTTATTGGTGCGCCAGGCGTTCCTCAAACCCTGGTCCCCACCCTTTAACAACCTTCTTACAGGACAAGTTGCCACCAATTGACCTGCAGATCAATTAGATTTTGAAACCGGTGAGCCAGGAGGCTCTAACTGATGCTGCAACCGATTACTAGCCAATTGCGAAACTCTCACCTTAACCACATTGCCACGAGCTGGTAACATTCTCCCTCTTCCATTAGAGCTTCCAAAAGAAAGACTCTCTAGTTCAACACTCAATGAATCTCTCGTTATCCGCGGTATATTATTATTCAGCATGGAATTCTGAAGAGCTCTAGCTACACCATTGCCAGATCCGTTCAGTTTCTTCCTAGTATCTGTAAAGTCTACGCTTCTACTCAAACAACTAGGCCGTTGTAGAGACCTAGGCCACTGCTCAGAGAGCTTCGTCTTCTCTTGCTGAGCTCCACAACTCCTAGATGTTGTTGCAGTCGGAATCGTCTTCTTCTTCTTCTTCTTCTCTACTGTTCCTCTTCCGGCCGATGAGTTTAGATTCGATCTAAACTCAATCCGCCTGAAACGACGCAAACAAGCTTCTCCCAGAAGTCAACAACATTCTCTGCGCTGTGAAGAAACCTCTCCACCACTACCACTACCACTACCTCGTCGATCCAACGAGTCACGACGTGGTGTTGATCTCGGACGATTTATAATAACCGAATGAGTCGCCGGTCGAGTAACAATCGGCGATTGACATCTCTTCGCCGCGGAGGACGGTGACGACGATTGGTGGAAACCCGACGACGACGAAAAAGAGGAAGCGCCGTTTAAGGTATCGCGACGCTACATCTCGTGATGCGGTGCTTCCGATGGAAGCGGCGTTGAACGAAGCCAAAATTGCAGCTGTCATCTCCGACATTGAGAAATCAACATTGCGAATGTGAGCAATGAGGAGAGATTTGTATAGTGGATGATTTCTCCAACGGCGAAATTAGGGCTTGACATTAATTGAAACGTGAGTCAGTTTTGCACTGTAAAGTATAAATCTCCGGCGAGAGAATAGAGTGTGGGGATGGTGGAGAGAACCTCCTCTATTATATTAGACTGTTCTACATTTGTTCACTTTTAGAATAATTTGTCTTTTGTGACGTTCCGGATAGCACTTGCGTATTATTTTAAGAATCTGGTTGGTTTATACGATTAAAGTTCTTGTTTCAATTTTCAACAAAGGGAGCATATATACTATTAAGTTTTTTTTATTTATGGACATTTTGGTATCAGACCCGGTTCAACGCCTCCTTTTCAGATCCGGTCTAATGGCTGAGTCCTGATCCTCCAATGGTGGCTATGGGAATGGGACGTTAAGATATGGATCACAAAGATCAGTCGCCTGGTTTATCTAATGAGACTAGTCGTCGTTATGTGGATGTAGAGAAATTAAAGAAACATTCAATAATGAATGATAACCAGCCAAAGGAAGACGATGCATAAGTTCTCTTTTTTTTATGCATGTGTTCGAAAAAGATGGATTTACACTCAACATTCATAATTCCATCATGACATGCATATCAGTTTTTTTTTTTTTATATTTAAACATCTGCTTTGATTTAATTTGCTTGTAAGAGGTTACAGTCTAAGGCTGATACAATGAAGCTTGGAACATAGAAATGGAAAATGATAAGTAGTATTATGTGGAATTGGTGTTTTCGCCAACAAATCTGCAGGTTGATTTGATTTCCTTGATGTCCACTTGAATAATACCTCTCTGAATTTTCCTTTCCAATGTATTATGTCTCGAAGCCAGTTGTACACTCCAAAGTTGAGTTTGGTACCTTCCAGAAGAGCTATTATATCCTGGTTATCTCCTTCATAAATGATTCCTTGATATCCTCTTGACCAGGCGTTCTGCATTGCAAGGAGCAGTGCTTGTAGTTCACTCTCAAGTGCCGATGTCATTGTTGATCCATGTGATTGTCCTGCTCCCATATATATATATACACCTTCATGATCTCGATATATCCAGCCAGCTTTTGTTTGGTGATTATGTGATGAAAACGAACCATCATATAGTTGCACTTAATCCAGTCAGCAGGGGGTTTGCTCCATCTCTCTGTAGAAAAATCTTGAGTACTTGTATGTCTAGCTAGGGCTGTAGTTCATCTTTAAACTCCGAATGTATTCTTGCCCTGTTTCCCATTCTGAAACATCATTCCTCGCCATCTTCAGGGACAAATACCATGTCAAGTGTTTTTGTTGGAACACTAGATGGTTTCTACTCTTCCATAGTCGCCATAGGATCCAAATGGCAACTTGCATATCAGTTTAATAGTCAAAACTGTTAACACCAACTAGAAAATAATATATATATATATATCTGTCAGATTAATTATTATATTTTCAAACATTTTCAATTACAATTAAGTATTCAAACCTTTTCAACTACAAGGCATAACCACACACCGTCCGATTGATACGATTTGGTGTATCAACACAATCGGTTTTAGAGAAGAATGATTCGGTTGGTCACTTGGTCTAGTGTTTCACTGTAAAAAGAAGGCTACTGACGTGGACTTTGAGTGGGTAGTTTGAAGAGAACTAGAGAAGCTGCTGATGGAATGGGAAGGTCTGCAGTTACAATCTGAAAGTTGCAGTCTGAGAGTATAAATAAGAGAGATGAGTATCGAGAGAGATTATGTTGAATCTGTGTTTGTAATTCTCAAGAGTCTTTTATATACACTCACCAAACGCTTTTTCGTTTCTTCTTTCTATGCCTTTGTATCTTCGTCCTCTGCCTTTGATTTTCGTTTTCCGTTTCTAGAACGTTTACGGGATGCTCCAGAACCTTCCAGCTTCCATTTGAGGTCTGCATTATTAGCAAGCAGAGATTTGTTGACAATGAAAAGTTCCTGAGACTGGCCACAGTAGCATACACATTAATAGCCTCACTTCTCGGTTCAGAAACCGCTCTTCTCTCAACCACACCGGTTTGCCCACAAGAGGATTCTGCAACCGCTTTCTCTCTCAAACTTAGTAGCACAGCCTCCTTGTCAATAATCTCTCCATTCTCTCCCGTTGAATCCTACAGAGGTTTATTAAAAATGTTGTGAAACAATGCTCATGAGTCAAGATAACAAAGAGCTTTTCAATGTTTAGTGTTATTAATATACCTCTGATCTATAACACAAATGAAACACATGTGAGTGAGAGCCATTAAGCCTAACAACAACAAAAAGAAGATTCACACACCCAACTACAATGCAGGACAAGACATAACCCCATGAAAGATTCAGGAAAAGCTACCTCCGCTTAAAGCTTGAGTTAGGATTATCTGGAAAAGATCGATTCTGACATATGGAGGAATCTTCATGTTGAGAGATTCCATAACCCCTGCAACCACCTGCACACCAGAATATTGAAGGAAAACAATCTATAAGACTCCATTTGGTCGCAGTGCTGAAAGTAATCTGTTAAACAACAAGAGGTGAAGTCTAACCTTATCAACAAGACCATGAATCACTACATCTGCTTTCTTGTCCTTCGGGGTTTTCTGCGAGGACGAATCTAATCAGTCAACAATTCAGCATGAAAAAGTTCACAGACCAGAAAAACATATTCTTCCATATACATTCCAAAGCAAATGTCAAGGCTTATAGTAAACAGCGAGATATGTCCAGCGAACCCATAAAAAAACTCGTGTAGATAACAATTACCTGAAGATTAACTATCACGATCTTGCCTCCACCTCTAAGACACTTGAGAGGCAAATTGCAAGCAGGAGTTATCTGCAAACTGCATAAGGCTCATAAAACAATCGAATTACAAGATACTCCAGGGAAGGGAGGTGCTTGGCTAAATGATCAAAGTGTTAAGGAAACAAACATGAGAGTTCTTATGTGTCATTGATTACCTGGTACCCAAACAGAGTACAAGATCAGCCATTTTGCAGTGCTTCTCTGCAGGATCAATTTCTTTTGGAGGCAAAGCATCCTGCAGTATAACAGTCACACAAAGATTCATTTTTGCGTTTCTTAAAGTAAAACCGGTGGACTCTGATTAAAAGGCAACGCTTTCGTGTTACCTCCCAGTCCAAGACCGAATCTTTAAGTTTAGCTCCACATTTTTGAACAGAACACCTTCTTGATGTCTCTTTCAATCCAATAGTTTCCACCTCGAAATCACGTAGGTACCTTCCAAATTTCAAGAAAAGTTGTTAATAATTATGGTCCAATGACCATAGGGATAGATAATGACAGCTCTCATAACATATATTTCTGCCTTACTCAGCTCCACATGATGGACACATCTCCATAAAAGAGTCTCCATGCAGTTCAGAAAGCTTCTCTCTTGGTATTCCAGATCGAAGATGTAAGCCATCCACATTCTGATCATTTACAAAG
The DNA here is from genome assembly GCF_030686135.1 of Camelina sativa. Taxonomy (NCBI): domain Eukaryota; kingdom Viridiplantae; phylum Streptophyta; class Magnoliopsida; order Brassicales; family Brassicaceae; genus Camelina; species Camelina sativa. The sequence goes on from NC_141881.1 coordinate 25,031,523, forward strand.
CAGCATATAATTGAATATATTAGAGATGTAACCATGGAGACAAAGATCCTCTCAGTGATCAAGAACGGTCATCAAATAGTAGTAATTCTGTAGGGAGAAAGAGGATTACCTGACTGATGACAAATTTCAAAATGCCAGCTCTTTCTAACTCAACCAAAGCCATGTGAGTCATGCTCGGCATTGCACGATGAAATGGCAAAGATGCTTTAGGTAAATCTTTACCCTCGCGCTGAAAACAATAAACACGGCTCACAAATGTTAACTTGCAGGAGAGGATGCTTTATGAAAAGTTAGGTGATGATGGCAAACCAAATATCGAAAATCAGAATATGGAATATACAGGCCAATCAACGACAGAACTAGTAGAGTAAGATGGTCAAAGAAAAGAGGAGTAAAAAGACTTGGCTCAGACCTGTAACGTCCAAATTCCTTTAGGGCCTCGGAAATCAGGAATACCACAAGAAGTTGAAATGCCAGCACCTGTGAAGACTACTAGATGCTTACTCTGCAAAACATAATAAAACCATCCTTCTTCAAGATACTTACATAAGAACAAAGAAACGAAAACAAAAAAATATGCAAAAGCATCAAGAAGAATATGAAAACAGGACACAGATCCAAAACCTTTTGAATCATCTTAGCAAGTTCTTCGATCTGCATTTTCCCAAAAACCAAAATCAGACAAACATCAGAGTTAGCACAGTGGTGAAATAGACAATAAACACGCCAAGATTCTAGCAACCAAATCCCTTAATCAGACCTCATTTGCCAAACATTTGGCTTGTTAGATTTTACACACAAATCCAGAGACAAAGGCTTTTGCATAATCAGTAAATAAAAACCATTCACATTGTCTTTTTTTTTTAAAGAGCCCCACAAGAAGTGAAGAGACCAAGCTCATCTTAAGATGCTTGATATAGCCCAATTCCAATTCTTCCAGTTAACACAACACAATGCAAGTCACAAAAACAAGTACGGTAAAACCTAAAATATAAGAATCATTAAGTAATACTTCAACTCTTCAATAACCATCACAACCCATCTAACAAGACAAGATGATAAAGCGTTAAAGGGCTTAATATGAACATGCGATCCAAAATCAAACACTAGGACAGAACACACGAAGGATCAAATCAACTGTAAGAAATCTAAACTGCTAAGCGATCAATCCAGAGACAACAATCAACGAAACGTGAAATTACATAAGATTATGGAGTAAACCCACAAAAACCCAGAGAGGAAACAAAATAGAGAAACCTAAGAAGAAAAACAGACCTTGCATTGTAGAACATGACAAGGGTCGAAGAACTCGGCCATACCGACTTGACCAACATCTTCAATGAAGGACAGTTTCTGTGCGTAACCTAAAGACATTAGATTTTGTCTTCTCCTTTGGCCAAGAACAACCTTCTTCTCGATGTATATTAAAAAAAAAGCACAGGGGGATCTCTCTCTTTCTTATAGACTTGGGAAGTGACTTCTTCTATTATTTCGTTCTTTTTAATTGAAGACAAAAAAAAATTTCGTTTTTTTAATTATTTTTTAATTATAAATCTGGAATTACAATTTTAAAACAATTTTCAGAAATAGCTTTTTAAGAATTGAAAAAACTTAAGATTTTAATTTTTTTACTAAATTATTATAAACCCTTAATAAAGAAGTTATAAATAAAATAAAATTAAAAAACAGTTAAAAGAAAATTTATTTGGATTTAAAATTTGTTTTTTATTGTATTTTTAAAAAATTTATATATCTTCGCTAAACACAATATTTGATCTAAGAAAAATAAATAAATACATTAACCCTAAAACAGCATAGCTAAATCCCCTATATATTAATAGAGAAGCATTTTGTTGAAAATGATGATGTGTTGTCGCCAGAATGATTTGGAGATTTAATTGCAATTAAACATCTCAAAATAAACATATTTAGATAAATAAGTTTTTTATTTATTAAATGTGCCATTAAAATATATAAGGAAATCTTTATTTCATTATTATTTACATAAATGTGTCATTATAATATATAAGGTAATGTTTCTTTCTATTAGTTTTCTAGAATGAAAGACTTCATCAACTATTAAAAAAAATATATATATAGTTAATAATTTAATTATCATTTTCATAACATATTTAATTATTTAAAGTAAATTACATTTCATAAACTATTAAAAAAATTATTCATCTATTTAACTTTTTGAAATACAAAACTTATTCTCCGATTTCAAAAAATTTGATGACTATTCAAGTACTCCCTCTATTTCACAATAAGTGTCATTTTGACACATTTCACACAAATTAAGAAAATATTAACATATACAATGTATATTATACATATATGCCCTTATTTAATAGGTTAATTTAGTCATAGATTAAGGATAAAACTAGAAAATCTAATGAAAAAGATGCATTGAAAATATGAAATAGTGCATTAGAAATGTAAAGTGACACTCTTTGTTAAACAAAAAAAAAAATCTAAAATGATACTCTTTATGAAACAAAGAAACACTCTTTATAAATAACATTATCACAATTATCACAAAAATTAACATTATTTACCACATTTCACGGGTGAAATATATTTTTACACAAAATATTTAAATGTAAATTTGAATAAAATAAAAAACATTATGTGTAAAATTATTATTATGACACCTTAAATTCCAAATAATAATTTTATTTTGAGTCGATTTATCCTGCATATAGTGCGAGCTGTTACCTAGTTAAGTTAATGTTAGAATTGCAACTTTTTTACATTTCACCAAATCTTATAGTGTATATAATTTATAAGACTATTTTATCCCTAATTGTAAAAATGTCAGAACCTAAAGTGATGATGCATCAAGTTTAACTCATTTATTGGTGAAATGTGTTGGGCGTTTTTCAACACATTCAAATAAATACGATGATAGGAAGAAGTTTTTTTTTTTTTTCTTGTTGTCTATTTATTGCAAAAATGTGAACATATTGACTTCGAATGTTCGTTCTACTATTGCGTTTTTTGAAGTTCACGTTACATATTATGCCCCCAACTAATTACCAATCAGTATTCTAAACTTTGACGTGTAGAACATCAAGGAAATTTAACAATATCATTTGTTGGAATCTTGGAGAATTGTTATCTGTTATCCATTATATATTAGCCAGTTACAAGATATATTTTTGGGTTAATTTTGTGCTATATTTAGAGGTTTACGGAAGGCTCCTCGTCTTTTTTGGTCGATATTTTGATGGTAACACAATTCATCGTCATTAAAAACAAAAGAGGAGTTTGTCATTTCACAACTAGTGATGGGAAAAGTTATGCGCTATACTCATTAGTCATTTCGCTAGCTAACTACAAAAAGTTTGTAACGTGTACTATGTAGGACCGCGGGCTAAATGCGTCGAACAATACGTAATTCACGCTAAGAAATATTTCAATACCCATAGTTAATTCAATAACACACATCATAAAGAAGACTAATTACAACATTTTCAAGAGACATTAGATTCTCAACCAACATCTTAAAATACTTCAAACAACCGCATATCAATTCACGTAGTCTTCATAAGGCATCACACTTGGGTTTTGAGTGATGTTAACAATCTATTTAGTGGTACTGTTCATTTACACCCTAACAGTCATCTCCCGAGAATGCTAAGGAACAGACAAAGACGATAACCAAATTCCTGCACACCTTAAAATGATAAAAAAAATAACCCATCAATTTTCTTAAAATTTTATAAGTTTATACTATATCCTAGATTGAAGCATGTAATATCACTAATTAACTCTAAAGGGAAATAACATAATTTTATTAACTAACCCAAGTTTGTCAACAGAAAACAATAAAAAAGACAAACGGTATGGAACTTCTTTATTTGATTGCTTAAACAATAGATCCGTAGTACTTTTTCTTTCATGTAGGCCATAAAAAAATATTCAGACTAATTTTCACATTATCATCTTGAAACTCATGTTACCCATAACATGTATTTTTTAGGACATCTTTTCATGAGTATAAATGGTACCGCTATATAAATTCCAAAGTAATGCAAATACGTTTTAATTTGTCATTACATGAATAGAGATTTTGTCTACATCCGTTGAAAAGACACAAACGTTTTCTTCAGAAATTCGCCAACACTTACGACATGTGTTATACCATGCGGCAGATAATACGAGACTGAGGAAAATATTTCATATCTTTTTATTATAAATCTCAAAACTAAGACCAAACTCATCATCATCTTCTCTAAGTCATCATCATGTTGTCTTTTCATCAAGCTTCTCTCTATATTTAAAATTCAGAAATAAAAATATCTATTTATTAATACAAAATAAATGAATATATGTATAATTATACAAATGAAAATTATAAATACCAGTTATAAAAAATAATATGAAATCCGCACTGCAAATTTTTTTACCAATCAAACATTATTTTGTACCGCTTATTTTACATTAACCGCACTTGTTCCGTAAATAAATTTGTTCCGCACGTACCGCACTATCTAATCGTTTGTCCCGCACTACTAAATCCGCAGTTACCATTCGGACCCTTAGATTGATCAAGTTTAACCCATTTATTGGTGAAATGTGTTGGACGTTTTTGAACACATTCAAATAAATGCGATGATGGGAAGAAGTTTTTTTTTTTTTTTTCTTGTTGCCTATTTATATGCCTTCAAAGATGTGAACATATGGACTTCAAATGCATGTTAAATATTATACACCCAACTAATGATCATTACAGATCTGTATCTAAACTTTGACGTGTATATATAACATCAAGGAAATTTTACACAAACATTTGTTGGAATGCTAGAGAAATTAATTATCTATTATATTTTGATGGTAAAAGGTTACCAAAGATGTTGTTATCTATTATGAGTTACAAGATATTGTTTGGTTTCAAGCTATTAAAAGGTTTACGGAAGACTCGTCGTCATTTTGGGTCAATATTTTGATAGTAACACAAATCATATCGTCATTAAAAGCAAAACAGGAGTTTGTCATTTCACTATCATGCAGGAACAATGTAACAACCCGTCTGTGGACCCCACTAGCCTCACTGCTAGCCCACTAGCCTCACTGCTAGCCGTCCAAACGGACCCAAGCTGGCCCTGCAGGGTATCGATCCTAACCCATCACTGTGGAAATCCACATCCACCAGTAGGTTATTGGTGCGCCAGGCGTTCCTCAAACCCTGGTCCCCACCCTTTAACAACCTTCTTACAGGACAAGTTGCCACCAATTGACCTGCAGATCAATTAGATTTTGAAACCGGTGAGCCAGGAGGCTCTAACTGATGCTGCAACCGATTACTAGCCAATTGCGAAACTCTCACCTTAACCACATTGCCACGAGCTGGTAACATTCTCCCTCTTCCATTAGAGCTTCCAAAAGAAAGACTCTCTAGTTCAACACTCAATGAATCTCTCGTTATCCGCGGTATATTATTATTCAGCATGGAATTCTGAAGAGCTCTAGCTACACCATTGCCAGATCCGTTCAGTTTCTTCCTAGTATCTGTAAAGTCTACGCTTCTACTCAAACAACTAGGCCGTTGTAGAGACCTAGGCCACTGCTCAGAGAGCTTCGTCTTCTCTTGCTGAGCTCCACAACTCCTAGATGTTGTTGCAGTCGGAATCGTCTTCTTCTTCTTCTTCTTCTCTACTGTTCCTCTTCCGGCCGATGAGTTTAGATTCGATCTAAACTCAATCCGCCTGAAACGACGCAAACAAGCTTCTCCCAGAAGTCAACAACATTCTCTGCGCTGTGAAGAAACCTCTCCACCACTACCACTACCACTACCTCGTCGATCCAACGAGTCACGACGTGGTGTTGATCTCGGACGATTTATAATAACCGAATGAGTCGCCGGTCGAGTAACAATCGGCGATTGACATCTCTTCGCCGCGGAGGACGGTGACGACGATTGGTGGAAACCCGACGACGACGAAAAAGAGGAAGCGCCGTTTAAGGTATCGCGACGCTACATCTCGTGATGCGGTGCTTCCGATGGAAGCGGCGTTGAACGAAGCCAAAATTGCAGCTGTCATCTCCGACATTGAGAAATCAACATTGCGAATGTGAGCAATGAGGAGAGATTTGTATAGTGGATGATTTCTCCAACGGCGAAATTAGGGCTTGACATTAATTGAAACGTGAGTCAGTTTTGCACTGTAAAGTATAAATCTCCGGCGAGAGAATAGAGTGTGGGGATGGTGGAGAGAACCTCCTCTATTATATTAGACTGTTCTACATTTGTTCACTTTTAGAATAATTTGTCTTTTGTGACGTTCCGGATAGCACTTGCGTATTATTTTAAGAATCTGGTTGGTTTATACGATTAAAGTTCTTGTTTCAATTTTCAACAAAGGGAGCATATATACTATTAAGTTTTTTTTATTTATGGACATTTTGGTATCAGACCCGGTTCAACGCCTCCTTTTCAGATCCGGTCTAATGGCTGAGTCCTGATCCTCCAATGGTGGCTATGGGAATGGGACGTTAAGATATGGATCACAAAGATCAGTCGCCTGGTTTATCTAATGAGACTAGTCGTCGTTATGTGGATGTAGAGAAATTAAAGAAACATTCAATAATGAATGATAACCAGCCAAAGGAAGACGATGCATAAGTTCTCTTTTTTTTATGCATGTGTTCGAAAAAGATGGATTTACACTCAACATTCATAATTCCATCATGACATGCATATCAGTTTTTTTTTTTTTATATTTAAACATCTGCTTTGATTTAATTTGCTTGTAAGAGGTTACAGTCTAAGGCTGATACAATGAAGCTTGGAACATAGAAATGGAAAATGATAAGTAGTATTATGTGGAATTGGTGTTTTCGCCAACAAATCTGCAGGTTGATTTGATTTCCTTGATGTCCACTTGAATAATACCTCTCTGAATTTTCCTTTCCAATGTATTATGTCTCGAAGCCAGTTGTACACTCCAAAGTTGAGTTTGGTACCTTCCAGAAGAGCTATTATATCCTGGTTATCTCCTTCATAAATGATTCCTTGATATCCTCTTGACCAGGCGTTCTGCATTGCAAGGAGCAGTGCTTGTAGTTCACTCTCAAGTGCCGATGTCATTGTTGATCCATGTGATTGTCCTGCTCCCATATATATATATACACCTTCATGATCTCGATATATCCAGCCAGCTTTTGTTTGGTGATTATGTGATGAAAACGAACCATCATATAGTTGCACTTAATCCAGTCAGCAGGGGGTTTGCTCCATCTCTCTGTAGAAAAATCTTGAGTACTTGTATGTCTAGCTAGGGCTGTAGTTCATCTTTAAACTCCGAATGTATTCTTGCCCTGTTTCCCATTCTGAAACATCATTCCTCGCCATCTTCAGGGACAAATACCATGTCAAGTGTTTTTGTTGGAACACTAGATGGTTTCTACTCTTCCATAGTCGCCATAGGATCCAAATGGCAACTTGCATATCAGTTTAATAGTCAAAACTGTTAACACCAACTAGAAAATAATATATATATATATATCTGTCAGATTAATTATTATATTTTCAAACATTTTCAATTACAATTAAGTATTCAAACCTTTTCAACTACAAGGCATAACCACACACCGTCCGATTGATACGATTTGGTGTATCAACACAATCGGTTTTAGAGAAGAATGATTCGGTTGGTCACTTGGTCTAGTGTTTCACTGTAAAAAGAAGGCTACTGACGTGGACTTTGAGTGGGTAGTTTGAAGAGAACTAGAGAAGCTGCTGATGGAATGGGAAGGTCTGCAGTTACAATCTGAAAGTTGCAGTCTGAGAGTATAAATAAGAGAGATGAGTATCGAGAGAGATTATGTTGAATCTGTGTTTGTAATTCTCAAGAGTCTTTTATATACACTCACCAAACGCTTTTTCGTTTCTTCTTTCTATGCCTTTGTATCTTCGTCCTCTGCCTTTGATTTTCGTTTTCCGTTTCTAGAACGTTTACGGGATGCTCCAGAACCTTCCAGCTTCCATTTGAGGTCTGCATTATTAGCAAGCAGAGATTTGTTGACAATGAAAAGTTCCTGAGACTGGCCACAGTAGCATACACATTAATAGCCTCACTTCTCGGTTCAGAAACCGCTCTTCTCTCAACCACACCGGTTTGCCCACAAGAGGATTCTGCAACCGCTTTCTCTCTCAAACTTAGTAGCACAGCCTCCTTGTCAATAATCTCTCCATTCTCTCCCGTTGAATCCTACAGAGGTTTATTAAAAATGTTGTGAAACAATGCTCATGAGTCAAGATAACAAAGAGCTTTTCAATGTTTAGTGTTATTAATATACCTCTGATCTATAACACAAATGAAACACATGTGAGTGAGAGCCATTAAGCCTAACAACAACAAAAAGAAGATTCACACACCCAACTACAATGCAGGACAAGACATAACCCCATGAAAGATTCAGGAAAAGCTACCTCCGCTTAAAGCTTGAGTTAGGATTATCTGGAAAAGATCGATTCTGACATATGGAGGAATCTTCATGTTGAGAGATTCCATAACCCCTGCAACCACCTGCACACCAGAATATTGAAGGAAAACAATCTATAAGACTCCATTTGGTCGCAGTGCTGAAAGTAATCTGTTAAACAACAAGAGGTGAAGTCTAACCTTATCAACAAGACCATGAATCACTACATCTGCTTTCTTGTCCTTCGGGGTTTTCTGCGAGGACGAATCTAATCAGTCAACAATTCAGCATGAAAAAGTTCACAGACCAGAAAAACATATTCTTCCATATACATTCCAAAGCAAATGTCAAGGCTTATAGTAAACAGCGAGATATGTCCAGCGAACCCATAAAAAAACTCGTGTAGATAACAATTACCTGAAGATTAACTATCACGATCTTGCCTCCACCTCTAAGACACTTGAGAGGCAAATTGCAAGCAGGAGTTATCTGCAAACTGCATAAGGCTCATAAAACAATCGAATTACAAGATACTCCAGGGAAGGGAGGTGCTTGGCTAAATGATCAAAGTGTTAAGGAAACAAACATGAGAGTTCTTATGTGTCATTGATTACCTGGTACCCAAACAGAGTACAAGATCAGCCATTTTGCAGTGCTTCTCTGCAGGATCAATTTCTTTTGGAGGCAAAGCATCCTGCAGTATAACAGTCACACAAAGATTCATTTTTGCGTTTCTTAAAGTAAAACCGGTGGACTCTGATTAAAAGGCAACGCTTTCGTGTTACCTCCCAGTCCAAGACCGAATCTTTAAGTTTAGCTCCACATTTTTGAACAGAACACCTTCTTGATGTCTCTTTCAATCCAATAGTTTCCACCTCGAAATCACGTAGGTACCTTCCAAATTTCAAGAAAAGTTGTTAATAATTATGGTCCAATGACCATAGGGATAGATAATGACAGCTCTCATAACATATATTTCTGCCTTACTCAGCTCCACATGATGGACACATCTCCATAAAAGAGTCTCCATGCAGTTCAGAAAGCTTCTCTCTTGGTATTCCAGATCGAAGATGTAAGCCATCCACATTCTGATCATTTACAAAGCAGCATATAATTGAATATATTAGAGATGTAACCATGGAGACAAAGATCCTCTCAGTGATCAAGAACGGTCATCAAATAGTAGTAATTCTGTAGGGAGAAAGAGGATTACCTGACTGATGACAAATTTCAAAATGCCAGCTCTTTCTAACTCAACCAAAGCCATGTGAGTCATGCTCGGCATTGCACGATGAAATGGCAAAGATGCTTTAGGTAAATCTTTACCCTCGCGCTGAAAACAATAAACACGGCTCACAAATGTTAACTTGCAGGAGAGGATGCTTTATGAAAAGTTAGGTGATGATGGCAAACCAAATATCGAAAATCAGAATATGGAATATACAGGCCAATCAACGACAGAACTAGTAGAGTAAGATGGTCAAAGAAAAGAGGAGTAAAAAGACTTGGCTCAGACCTGTAACGTCCAAATTCCTTTAGGGCCTCGGAAATCAGGAATACCACAAGAAGTTGAAATGCCAGCACCTGTGAAGACTACTAGATGCTTACTCTGCAAAACATAATAAAACCATCCTTCTTCAAGATACTTACATAAGAACAAAGAAACGAAAACAAAAAAATATGCAAAAGCATCAAGAAGAATATGAAAACAGGACACAGATCCAAAACCTTTTGAATCATCTTAGCAAGTTCTTCGATCTGCATTTTCCCAAAAACCAAAATCAGACAAACATCAGAGTTAGCACAGTGGTGAAATAGACAATAAACACGCCAAGATTCTAGCAACCAAATCCCTTAATCAGACCTCATTTGCCAAACATTTGGCTTGTTAGATTTTACACACAAATCCAGAGACAAAGGCTTTTGCATAATCAGTAAATAAAAACCATTCACATTGTCTTTTTTTTTTAAAGAGCCCCACAAGAAGTGAAGAGACCAAGCTCATCTTAAGATGCTTGATATAGCCCAATTCCAATTCTTCCAGTTAACACAACACAATGCAAGTCACAAAAACAAGTACGGTAAAACCTAAAATATAAGAATCATTAAGTAATACTTCAACTCTTCAATAACCATCACAACCCATCTAACAAGACAAGATGATAAAGCGTTAAAGGGCTTAATATGAACATGCGATCCAAAATCAAACACTAGGACAGAACACACGAAGGATCAAATCAACTGTAAGAAATCTAAACTGCTAAGCGATCAATCCAGAGACAACAATCAACGAAACGTGAAATTACATAAGATTATGGAGTAAACCCACAAAAACCCAGAGAGGAAACAAAATAGAGAAACCTAAGAAGAAAAACAGACCTTGCATTGTAGAACATGACAAGGGTCGAAGAACTCGGCCATACCGACTTGACCAACATCTTCAATGAAGGACAGTTTCTGTGCGTAACCTAAAGACATTAGATTTTGTCTTCTCCTTTGGCCAAGAACAACCTTCTTCTCGATGTATATTAAAAAAAAAGCACAGGGGGATCTCTCTCTTTCTTATAGACTTGGGAAGTGACTTCTTCTATTATTTCGTTCTTTTTAATTGAAGACAAAAAAAAATTTCGTTTTTTTAATTATTTTTTAATTATAAATCTGGAATTACAATTTTAAAACAATTTTCAGAAATAGCTTTTTAAGAATTGAAAAAACTTAAGATTTTAATTTTTTTACTAAATTATTATAAACCCTTAATAAAGAAGTTATAAATAAAATAAAATTAAAAAACAGTTAAAAGAAAATTTATTTGGATTTAAAATTTGTTTTTTATTGTATTTTTAAAAAATTTATATATCTTCGCTAAACACAATATTTGATCTAAGAAAAATAAATAAATACATTAACCCTAAAACAGCATAGCTAAATCCCCTATATATTAATAGAGAAGCATTTTGTTGAAAATGATGATGTGTTGTCGCCAGAATGATTTGGAGATTTAATTGCAATTAAACATCTCAAAATAAACATATTTAGATAAATAAGTTTTTTATTTATTAAATGTGCCATTAAAATATATAAGGAAATCTTTATTTCATTATTATTTACATAAATGTGTCATTATAATATATAAGGTAATGTTTCTTTCTATTAGTTTTCTAGAATGAAAGACTTCATCAACTATTAAAAAAAATATATATATAGTTAATAATTTAATTATCATTTTCATAACATATTTAATTATTTAAAGTAAATTACATTTCATAAACTATTAAAAAAATTATTCATCTATTTAACTTTTTGAAATACAAAACTTATTCTCCGATTTCAAAAAATTTGATGACTATTCAAGTACTCCCTCTATTTCACAATAAGTGTCATTTTGACACATTTCACACAAATTAAGAAAATATTAACATATACAATGTATATTATACATATATGCCCTTATTTAATAGGTTAATTTAGTCATAGATTAAGGATAAAACTAGAAAATCTAATGAAAAAGATGCATTGAAAATATGAAATAGTGCATTAGAAATGTAAAGTGACACTCTTTGTTAAACAAAAAAAAAAATCTAAAATGATACTCTTTATGAAACAAAGAAACACTCTTTATAAATAACATTATCACAATTATCACAAAAATTAACATTATTTACCACATTTCACGGGTGAAATATATTTTTACACAAAATATTTAAATGTAAATTTGAATAAAATAAAAAACATTATGTGTAAAATTATTATTATGACACCTTAAATTCCAAATAATAATTTTATTTTGAGTCGATTTATCCTGCATATAGTGCGAGCTGTTACCTAGTTAAGTTAATGTTAGAATTGCAACTTTTTTACATTTCACCAAATCTTATAGTGTATATAATTTATAAGACTATTTTATCCCTAATTGTAAAAATGTCAGAACCTAAAGTGATGATGCATCAAGTTTAACTCATTTATTGGTGAAATGTGTTGGGCGTTTTTCAACACATTCAAATAAATACGATGATAGGAAGAAGTTTTTTTTTTTTTTCTTGTTGTCTATTTATTGCAAAAATGTGAACATATTGACTTCGAATGTTCGTTCTACTATTGCGTTTTTTGAAGTTCACGTTACATATTATGCCCCCAACTAATTACCAATCAGTATTCTAAACTTTGACGTGTAGAACATCAAGGAAATTTAACAATATCATTTGTTGGAATCTTGGAGAATTGTTATCTGTTATCCATTATATATTAGCCAGTTACAAGATATATTTTTGGGTTAATTTTGTGCTATATTTAGAGGTTTACGGAAGGCTCCTCGTCTTTTTTGGTCGATATTTTGATGGTAACACAATTCATCGTCATTAAAAACAAAAGAGGAGTTTGTCATTTCACAACTAGTGATGGGAAAAGTTATGCGCTATACTCATTAGTCATTTCGCTAGCTAACTACAAAAAGTTTGTAACGTGTACTATGTAGGACCGCGGGCTAAATGCGTCGAACAATACGTAATTCACGCTAAGAAATATTTCAATACCCATAGTTAATTCAATAACACACATCATAAAGAAGACTAATTACAACATTTTCAAGAGACATTAGATTCTCAACCAACATCTTAAAATACTTCAAACAACCGCATATCAATTCACGTAGTCTTCATAAGGCATCACACTTGGGTTTTGAGTGATGTTAACAATCTATTTAGTGGTACTGTTCATTTACACCCTAACAGTCATCTCCCGAGAATGCTAAGGAACAGACAAAGACGATAACCAAATTCCTGCACACCTTAAAATGATAAAAAAAATAACCCATCAATTTTCTTAAAATTTTATAAGTTTATACTATATCCTAGATTGAAGCATGTAATATCACTAATTAACTCTAAAGGGAAATAACATAATTTTATTAACTAACCCAAGTTTGTCAACAGAAAACAATAAAAAAGACAAACGGTATGGAACTTCTTTATTTGATTGCTTAAACAATAGATCCGTAGTACTTTTTCTTTCATGTAGGCCATAAAAAAATATTCAGACTAATTTTCACATTATCATCTTGAAACTCATGTTACCCATAACATGTATTTTTTAGGACATCTTTTCATGAGTATAAATGGTACCGCTATATAAATTCCAAAGTAATGCAAATACGTTTTAATTTGTCATTACATGAATAGAGATTTTGTCTACATCCGTTGAAAAGACACAAACGTTTTCTTCAGAAATTCGCCAACACTTACGACATGTGTTATACCATGCGGCAGATAATACGAGACTGAGGAAAATATTTCATATCTTTTTATTATAAATCTCAAAACTAAGACCAAACTCATCATCATCTTCTCTAAGTCATCATCATGTTGTCTTTTCATCAAGCTTCTCTCTATATTTAAAATTCAGAAATAAAAATATCTATTTATTAATACAAAATAAATGAATATATGTATAATTATACAAATGAAAATTATAAATACCAGTTATAAAAAATAATATGAAATCCGCACTGCAAATTTTTTTACCAATCAAACATTATTTTGTACCGCTTATTTTACATTAACCGCACTTGTTCCGTAAATAAATTTGTTCCGCACGTACCGCACTATCTAATCGTTTGTCCCGCACTACTAAATCCGCAGTTACCATTCGGACCCTTAGATTGATCAAGTTTAACCCATTTATTGGTGAAATGTGTTGGACGTTTTTGAACACATTCAAATAAATGCGATGATGGGAAGAAGTTTTTTTTTTTTTTTTCTTGTTGCCTATTTATATGCCTTCAAAGATGTGAACATATGGACTTCAAATGCATGTTAAATATTATACACCCAACTAATGATCATTACAGATCTGTATCTAAACTTTGACGTGTATATATAACATCAAGGAAATTTTACACAAACATTTGTTGGAATGCTAGAGAAATTAATTATCTATTATATTTTGATGGTAAAAGGTTACCAAAGATGTTGTTATCTATTATGAGTTACAAGATATTGTTTGGTTTCAAGCTATTAAAAGGTTTACGGAAGACTCGTCGTCATTTTGGGTCAATATTTTGATAGTAACACAAATCATATCGTCATTAAAAGCAAAACAGGAGTTTGTCATTTCACTATCATGCAGGAACAATGTAACAACCCGTCTGTGGACCCCACTAGCCTCACTGCTAGCCCACTAGCCTCACTGCTAGCCGTCCAAACGGACCCAAGCTGGCCCTGCAGGGTATCGATCCTAACCCATCACTGTGGAAATCCACATCCACCAGTAGGTTATTGGTGCGCCAGGCGTTCCTCAAACCCTGGTCCCCACCCTTTAACAACCTTCTTACAGGACAAGTTGCCACCAATTGACCTGCAGATCAATTAGATTTTGAAACCGGTGAGCCAGGAGGCTCTAACTGATGCTGCAACCGATTACTAGCCAATTGCGAAACTCTCACCTTAACCACATTGCCACGAGCTGGTAACATTCTCCCTCTTCCATTAGAGCTTCCAAAAGAAAGACTCTCTAGTTCAACACTCAATGAATCTCTCGTTATCCGCGGTATATTATTATTCAGCATGGAATTCTGAAGAGCTCTAGCTACACCATTGCCAGATCCGTTCAGTTTCTTCCTAGTATCTGTAAAGTCTACGCTTCTACTCAAACAACTAGGCCGTTGTAGAGACCTAGGCCACTGCTCAGAGAGCTTCGTCTTCTCTTGCTGAGCTCCACAACTCCTAGATGTTGTTGCAGTCGGAATCGTCTTCTTCTTCTTCTTCTTCTCTACTGTTCCTCTTCCGGCCGATGAGTTTAGATTCGATCTAAACTCAATCCGCCTGAAACGACGCAAACAAGCTTCTCCCAGAAGTCAACAACATTCTCTGCGCTGTGAAGAAACCTCTCCACCACTACCACTACCACTACCTCGTCGATCCAACGAGTCACGACGTGGTGTTGATCTCGGACGATTTATAATAACCGAATGAGTCGCCGGTCGAGTAACAATCGGCGATTGACATCTCTTCGCCGCGGAGGACGGTGACGACGATTGGTGGAAACCCGACGACGACGAAAAAGAGGAAGCGCCGTTTAAGGTATCGCGACGCTACATCTCGTGATGCGGTGCTTCCGATGGAAGCGGCGTTGAACGAAGCCAAAATTGCAGCTGTCATCTCCGACATTGAGAAATCAACATTGCGAATGTGAGCAATGAGGAGAGATTTGTATAGTGGATGATTTCTCCAACGGCGAAATTAGGGCTTGACATTAATTGAAACGTGAGTCAGTTTTGATGCAGGCATATAAATAGATTGCAACAAGAAAAAGCTTATTTTTTCCCCCCAAAATCTGTTTATGTTTTGATGTTTTTGTTATCTTTTGCTTTTGTTGTCCTTCAGGCCGGGCATGCACATATATAGATAGATTTTGGGGGGAAAAAATATCATCAAAGCCACTTTCCTTTTAACAAAATCATGTGTTGGAATCTTGGAGAATTGTTATCCATTATACATCAGCCAGTTATATATTGTTAGGTTAGTTTCGAGCTATATATTAGAGGTTTACGGAAGACTCGTCGTCTTTTGGGTCAATATATGGTAACAAAACTCATCATCATTAGAAGTAAAAGAGGGGTTTGTCATTTCACGATCATGCAGAAAGCCTCAGAAACAACTAGTTATGGGAAAAGGTATGCGCTCATTAATCATTACGCTAGCTAACTAAAAAAATAAATCTTTGTAATGTGTACTACACGGGTTGTTCGCATCGAACAATATGTGACTCACACTAAGAAATATTGATAACTGGATGGTCACTCCAAACCACATATAATTCGATAATTCTACCCATATATAGTAATTAATATCGCAATTGATACCTCATAAAGAAAACTAATTACAACAGTTCAAGAGACATTAGATTCTCAACCATCGTATTAAAATATTCCAAACAACCGCGTATCACTTCACGTGATCTTCATAAGACATCACAGTTGTGTCTTAAGTGGGGTTTAACCATCTCTTTAGTGGTATCGTTCATTACTTCATTTACACCTTAATAGTCGTCTCTCGAAAAAGTTAAGAAACGGACAAAAACGATAACCAAATTCATGTACTCCTTCAAATGATAAAAATTAATAATCCAACAATCTTCTTAAATTTTAAAACTTTATACCAGAATTAACTCTAAAGAAAAATATTTAAAATTTTATCAAAATCAAGATTGCCAACAAAGAAAAAGAAAAAAGTTTGGAGAAGAGCTAATAATAGAAACATGATACCTAAACCTATGATTATTAACAAACTGAAATAACCGAACCAAACCGAAATATTGGATGTTTTGTTTGGTTTTGGTTATAAGTACATAATCAATCGACAACATTACATTTTGATAATCTTCACCAAAAAAAAAAACATTAAAATTTTGATAATCGGTTATCGGTTATTTCAGTTTGGTTTACCTGAACCAATCGGTTAACCGAAACAGAACATAACCTTAATAATCTACAGTAAAACTTCTATAAATTAATACTCTATAAATTAATAAAAATTATAAATTAATAAATTTTGCTGAAATTCCTATGTAAAATATGGTCCCAACAATATCATAAATTAATAATTATGTAAGTTACAAATATATGCTGGTATAATAATGTATGTTTTGAAATTATGAATCTTCACCTAAAGCTCATATCTATAAAATAATGGTTATATTGTATTTTCAAACTATAATGATATAAAATACTCTATAACATATTATTAAAATAACTACTTTTTTAATGTTTTCAATGTCTAGATATGCATCATTTTCATTTTAATAGTTTTATTTAAGATACGGTAGTTAATATTATTATTCATCAATTTGAATTTATGTACATCAATTTATATATAATATTTATACTTTATTGTCAATTCCAAAAACATAAAATTTCTAACTTCCCAAAGTCTAAACTTGTTTTGCTAAAATGATCACAATTCACAATTTATAAAAATTTAAATAATTAAAAATATATCTATAAGTTAATAATTATTAATTTACATTATAAAATAATAAATATTAATTTGTAGATAAATTAATATCACTATAAATTAAGAAAATATTTTGGTCTTAAATTTATGGAGGTTTTACTGTAGCCGATTGACATCAGAGTCGAGTCTCAAGCCTAAGTCAAAAAAATAAAAAAAATTAGTGCTTCTTTCTCTTCTCAGATGGGCAAATCGTTGAGCGGCCGCTTTATTATTTATTTTTTTCTCCAGCACCACAATTAGGTTTAGACTAGGTCTAGCTTACATATAGTAGTTAAGTTTGACATTTCTGACAATTTAAATTGTTTAGTTTGATGGCCCATTTGCTTAAAGATATACGTTATTGCATGAAGTTGTTACTTTTGATCAATTAAAAAATCGGTTACATTCGATTATAGGTGTATCTTTGCCACGACAAGAAAGAGAAGAGTGTATATGGGTAGATTGTGTCTATCAAACGATAGGATCATGCACTTCGGATACGCTCTCTAAACAATGCAAATGCAGAGTTTGTTGATTTTGGAAAGTCACAAAACTCTTTTTATTACGAATTGTTAACTTCTTTTTGAGATAATCTCAAACATTGAGAATTGGTCTATCTTTACATAAGAAGACGGATTTTGACACATTTTCTATAATCTTGTGAAAAGATGAAATATCTATCGACTATTGTAATTTTGGACCAAAGTGTATGCTTTTTGGTTGGGTTTGTTACCGCCTTTGCTAAACATGTTGTTTTTATAGCACCGGCCTCACTATAAATAATCTATTCTGTAAGAATCACTCTAATTATCCGATTGAGCAATAATATCTTGTTAAAGTAAATAAATATCTTAGGAGAATTGTCGTAGAGATGACAGATAAATGTTTTGCATGATTGGACTGAAAAAGATGGTGAGAAAAAACTAAAAAAAATGAGCATCGACCTTTTCTATATTGGACCACACCACAGTGTATGTGTCTCGGGACCTACTTCAAATCAAAATCGGACTACTCTCACGCGATTATTATTATTGACCCGACCTGACCTGACCCGAACCGACTCAACTCGACTGGGATAATTACATTTCTAGCCCCATGAGAAGAGAAGAAAAGGAAACGACAACACACCACCATAGTGGCCACCAACACCACTGCTCACTCTTTTTCTCCATCTCTCAAAGATCTCTTCCTCCGTCAAGGTCAGATTATCACATGCAAAGGTATTGTTTTATACTCGATCCTCCTCCTCATCATCTCTCTCTCTCTCTCTTCCTCCTTGATTTTAGTGTTTTCTATCCAGATACATGAATCTGATGTTTTGAAAACCCTGATTTTCTTTTTCTGATTTTGGATTTCGTAGCTGCTGTGGCTTACGAGCCAAACAAGCCTTTATTGTTGTTGAGATGGTTGTTTATGTTTTGCTGGGAATAGGGTTGTTTGAGAGTGTTGGTGAAGGAGTAACAGAGGTTCAACCTGGTGATCATGTTATCCCTTGTTATCAAGCTGAGTGTCGTGAATGCAAGTTCTGCAAATCTGGCAAGACTAACCTCTGTGGCAAGGTTCGATCTGCCACTGGTGTTGGGGTTATGATGAACGACCGCAAGTCCCGGTTCTCGGTTAATGGAAAACCCGTCTATCAATTCTCATGCTC
The DNA here is from genome assembly GCF_030686135.1 of Camelina sativa. Lineage (NCBI taxonomy): Eukaryota > Viridiplantae > Streptophyta > Magnoliopsida > Brassicales > Brassicaceae > Camelina > Camelina sativa. The sequence continues at coordinate 25,050,588 of NC_141881.1, forward strand.
CTTTGGATATAGTTTGCCTTCTTGGATGTGGTGTTCCCACTGGTAAGACTTTAGACCTATCTTCACCTTTCTCTATATCTCCTTATACTTTGTGGAACTTCATTAATCTTTCTTAGTCTAAGTTTTAGTATATTAATATAACATCAACTGATAACATTGATCCGCATAGTTCTTCACCATTCTCGCTATTCTTTCACGACAGGAACCTAACTCCCTGCTCGTTTCTTCTTTCTTTTCGAGTTTTTTTTTTGGCATTTGCTGATAGAAATGAGCATTATGGTCTCTAATAGTATATCATGTGTATGCGTCCTATTAGGTCTTGGAGCAGTTTTGAATACTGCAAAAGTAGAACCAGGGTCAAATGTTGCCATTTTTGGTCTTGGCACTGTTGGACTTGCCTCAAACTTTTTAATGCTGGGTGCAAAACCAGCTGGTGCTTCGAGGATCATTGGCATTGATATTGATAGCAAGAAGTATGAAACTGGTAATATCTTCTTGTCTTGTCAAAGTGATAACACTGGCTTTGGTTAGAATGTGATTTTGGAAATCTTGTGAGTTTTACGCATATAATTGACTTCTTGGTTGGAATTTCTGCAAACAAGTTTGGAGTTATCGCATTTGTGAACCCAAAGGAGCACGACAAGCCAATTCAGGAAGTGATTGTCAATCTCACTGATGGAGCTGTTTACTACAGCTTTGAGTGCATTGGGAATGTCTCTGTGATGAGAGCTGCATTGGAGTGCTGTCACAAGGTAAGTCATCCATGTACATTCATTCATAAGAAACTGTTTTTAAATTGTAGACTAGAGGATATTGTTAAGAGAGCTAAAGACAATGACTTTGCAGGTTTGGGGAACTTCGGTGATATTGGGTGTAGCAGCATCAGGACAAGAGATATATCAACTCGACCATTCCAGCTTGTGACTGGCCGTGTGTGGAAAGGAACAGCTTTTGGTGGTTTCAAGAGTCGAACCCAAGTGCCTTGGCTCGTAGAAAAGTATTTGAGAAGGGTAAGAAAAAAAAAAAACTTAAAACTTGAGTCAACAATTCTTGATATTCCCTTTCTCTTTCTCACACTTGATCGATCGAACGATGCAGGAGATAAAAGTGGATGAGTACATAACACACCACCTGAGCTTGGGAGAGATCAACAAGGCTTTTGATCTGAGCCTTCGATGTGTCCTCGATTTAAACATACTTTATCTTCATAACATCCAGAAAATCTATCCTCACATTTCCTTCTTCCTCTATTTTGAACACCATTAAACCTTCTGTTCTCATTTTCGCAACACCCTTGATGATCTCGGCGGTTCTCTTGTGCCACTTAACCAAGAAAATTTCACCAAGTGCTCTCTGGTGTAGCACGAATACATTTGTCCATCCCACCAAAATCCGAGACAATTTTCATTCGGTTTCATTTATAATTACAGTAAAAATATTATTTAAAATTTAAAACAACAGATAGTATTAGATGAAGTTTGGTTTTTCAAATTAGTAATTAACATTTTTTTTCTCAGTGTTTAATAAATAGCTTGTGAGTGTTAAATAATTTTTATATGAAGCTTATATGTTGTGTAATGGGCATAAAAATGTATTTTAGTACGAATGGTGAATGCCCTATCATTGCTCTTTTGTACCATGTCACACTAGTAGCAAAACTCTTTATACTCTGGGAAACTCCCTCTCCGCATTGGTTATTAAACTCTGCTTCCACTCACGTTGGTATTCAAACCAACCAAATTAACTCACGTTTAACAGACAACATTCTTTACCTCTAGCTCTCGACGCACATATCAAAACTCCTCCAGTAACTTCTTTCGACTTCTACGACATTCCATCTTCTCTGACTTGTTTCACCACAAACTCTTTGTCACCTATACTAATTAATAACATATACCAATACCATCCTTGAGATTCCTAATGCTCCTCCAAAGTCCAGATCGAACAACATCTCTGCCGTTCCCATGAAATGCATTATTAAACTCTGTTTTTCTAATAATTATTCTGTCGGTTTTTTGCTTATAAAACCACCACCACCAATAAGCACACAGACAGAAATAAATACTAGAACATCGACTCAAAAGGGATGTAACTTCTCCAAGAGGATATGCATATCATAGAATATATTAAAATAGATTTGATGTTTCAAGATTTAAAAAGAAAAGACAGACTTGACTGAAACTCATACTCAAATTTTCAAACTATATTTTCTATATTTTGAGGTGGAACATAGTGACCGGTCCAGGCTCCCCAATTAGCACAAATGCTGGTGGATTTGGCAAGATTGAAATATCCGGCTTCGCCACCATCCTGGAAATCAACATGGTTAGGGTAGAACATGCGGGGTCCGGAGCCAATAGAGATACAAAAAGGTTCAGACTTTGCGAGGATAATGCAGAGATCTCCGATGTCTTGAGTGTATACAGCATTTCCTTTGTCATCTAGCCTGAACACCATTAAAACTTTTGTTCTCAATTTCGACATACCTCTACACACGGCCTTCCTGTACAACTTAACCAAGAAAGTCTCACCGGTGGTTCTTGACTCCACCAAGTGTTCGCTTTTGTAGCACGAATCCATAAGCTCCCGCTTGGTCTTTGTCAGCTTGGGAAGGTTTTTGAACCGTAACCTCTGGAACTTGGGATTTTGCTTGTGTGTGTGGAGGAGATCCCATGATGCAATGATATGGCCTCCAGATCCGAGTATGCAAAACTTACCATGCCTCTCCGAAAACATGACACGGGAGGAGTGGAAGCAAGCGTTTGCGATTCTGATGTTGATCCACTCCGAGTTACTTTGAGCGGGTCTGCAAAAGCTTAGCTGAGGTCCCAAGAACTTGACAGCCACAACACAGTCCTCATCCTCGGGAGAAGATGAGGACATTGACACATTGGTGACGATCTGAGTTTGGCAATGAGGCAGAGTTACAAGAGGAGGCAGTGGAATGTGTTTTGGTTCTGTATACGATGCATGTGGGTTTAGATCGTCTTGGAGACGCAGTATTCCATCTTCCTTCAATGTAGCTATCCAGCCATGGGATGACCCGATCGTTACCATTGGATTCTTCACCAACTCCATTGGCACCTTCTTTTCCAAAAAAGTGCAACTAGTTTCATTAGCATTGGCAATGACGAGTTTTCCTAGATCCGCTCTGTCTACACAAGGAATAGCGTCGGTGATATTACAAGCAGGGGTTTGCAGCGACGTTGGTGAGAAGCCACTGGAGGATCTCACCAGTACAGGTCTTTTCCTCCGGAAGCATAGTAGCTTTGAGGGCTGGTTGAGAAGGAGAAACATGATTAAGAATATAAGTTGTTCTTACCGAGAGAAAGGCTGCGAGAGAAAATAAAAAATAAAAACCTAGTTTGGTGTCTTGGTGAGATGTTCACATAAAACAGAGGAACTGGCTTGCCCACCAAGTTTTCTCATTTCCAATGTAATTATGGTGTAGTTTTATTTTATTTTGTACACCTTTTATTAATTATACATTGTCTTTTTATTTCTTTACTAGGTTATTAATCTGCGCTACGCGCGGATATGCATGTATGGATTATCTTGACTTCTTGAGAATGTTTTAAACTTAAAAATCATTTAAATATACAACGACAGATGGTATGCAACAGTATAATAACGTATTGATTTTTTTTAACACAAATGTTTATTTATTTATATTAAGCATCATTTATGTTATATAAATGGGTGTTTGGTGATATATGATAACATACATCTAATAAATAACAAAAAAAAAAAAAAAGCAATTTTTTCATACTATAATTTTTGCGATTTTTGAGTAATAACTATTTTTTAATATCTGCTTTCAAACATGCCCTCTCCTAATTTGTTTCTTTCAAAAATGCTCTAAAAGTCAGAGACCTAAAAAAAATGTGTGTTATAAAAGCATACGAAATTACAATATAAAACTTTATAATTATTTTATAAATCTCACACATAAATTATCTTATCATATCTCTACCATTTGTTTATGTTCTTTGGTTTTCAAGTTATTTTTCAATTACTGGATTGATAGTATTGTTTTTCTCTTAAATGATATTTTATTTTTATCTCTAGGATAGTAGGATGCCACAAGGTATGTACATATATGCTTGTTATAAGTGTCTGTTATCGAAGAATTTTCTAATGCTAAGGATTCTGCCAGCGCACGTGAAGCATCAAGATCCCTTTGCAATGAAATTTTTTCTTGAGTTAAATCCTCAATATGCTACTAATGAAAAACGAAACCGTGTGGCTCAGAAATTTTACAGGCAATGCAATGGAAAGAGTGAAAGCAATGAAAGCTAACATCCTCCTAAAGTCCTAATCAAAGTAAGAAGATTATTATAATCAAGGACCAATGCAAGACAAAGTAAGAAGCTTACTATTAACCAAAAAGGTTTCAGCTCAACGCGAGATTGTTTGCCCAACCCACAATACAACTTGTCATTGTTCATTCCATATATACAAAGCCTCTATAACAACCCTCGAATAAAACACAAACTAACAATTCAATTTGCAATTCCACCGTTGATTATGGAGCTTATATTAGCATGAGTCTCTCCACAAATTTTCATGCTCAATCGAACATCCTTATAACCTCATAAAGATGCCCTCAATAACCCATCTTGAAACTGTTCATGTTCCATACTTAGCAGTTTAATGCCTATTGAGGTTCTTGGCTTGTTGGATATCATGCCGGTATATCTACATTTCCCAAAAGACATCATATCTATGCTAACCCCTAAATTTGGCTACTAAACTCAGCCTTTATCTCCATCATCCTTTCACTTTCTTTCTCTTCTTCCTCTTTCCCTTCTCAGATCTAACCTGTCTTGGCTCCACCACCACCATCAAAACTTGCCACAACCAAAACATGAGTCACATACCCGCTAATGGTTTTCACCACCTCTGCCGCATCTCTCTGTCTCGTCTCCATCACGATTTACTCTTTTCTTCACATAATCTCAACCAAGGAGCATAATAGTCCTCGCTCTCTGCTCACGTCTCTCTACTTATCCATGTCATTTGTTTCTTTTTTTTTTCATTCGATGGAGTCTGATGGAGAACAAACTCAAAATAACGGCAACGACGGCAACAACGCAACATACAACAACGGTTCAAAATCCCATATGTCACGATGGATAAAATTTCGATGACTCTGTCTCTGCCACAACTAGTCTCAAGTTACAAAGACTTACGGTTGCACATAACAATAGTTTATACAGAAGCACATAACAACTCTTATTTATTAAATAATCATCACAACTATCAATATGCACCTTTCACATATTGACTACAAATCAAGTAATTAAGGAGAAGATTACACTATTGTTCCATGACCTTTAAAATACACAAAACCTAATTGTAATCTTAGAACCTTGAATCATAATACCAAAATAGTAGACTGTAGTCGTATTATATAGAGATTACATGTTAATCACATGAACTAACCAACAAAAATTAAAAGGAAAAAGCCACCCATTAAATAATAAAAACAAACATGTTACAGTGTAGAAGAGATCACCTGAAGGATGAATCCTAGCTTTTTTTCTCAAGATCACGTGGAACGTAAAAGTAAAAACATATATGTAAACCATGCATATATTTGTTTCTTTCTCTCTTGTTCGTTTTAGAAGCTAGCTAATATGATCACATATGAAAACATATAACCAATCATGAGAACTGAGAAGAGATGAGAGCATACCTTAGAAAATTATCCTAAAACATTGGATCCAATTTTCTGGCGAACAACTAAACCATTAGAACAAATATAGCGAACATAAAATCAAACATTAAAGTTAAAAATTCACCGGTTGAAGCGGCATCTAAATTTCCATGTATCAATTCACGACGTTGATTCCATACAACCTACGATTAAATACTATGGATTAGTATGTATATTTTTAAAAAATTAGCACAATTCAAATAAGAAAAAATAGGTAGCCATGATCTGATAATGAATATAATGTAAAGTATTTATAAGAAACTAAGATACGTTCATAATTTAGGGTTTTACTTTTTTACGATTTCTAGAAACACAAAATGAAGAAAATTTCTATTTTTTAAAAAATTGACTCGCTATTATGTCAACTAATATTTGCAAAGTTACATTTATTTGTAATATTTTATTCTATAGATTTTATTTCTATAGATTAAACTTTTTCTTTGAAAAAATAATCTTAATAATATAGAAATTTTTGTATTTTTAAAAGGTTGCTCCTACTTTTATTTAGTATAGATTTATGTAGATAAGAAAATGAAAGAGATTGCCTTGAAAAAAACTCTGTAAATATAAATTTCATATCAAATTTTGTATAGTTTAATATTTTTTCTGTAATACAAAATTGGAAATTCTGATTATAATTTGTAGAGTAACTGAAAATTTCTTTTGCAAAATTTCTCATTGCATCTTTTCTTTTCTCCATCCTCATGGAGCCAAGATCCGACCAAAAAATTTCAATTACCTAACAAATTTTTTGATTTCGACATCCAACCAAGATCCGAAACAATCTTCATTCGATTTCATTTCAGTTACGGTAAAACCCCCTCCACTAATCTATCTATATATACATTTTTTAAGTACATTTTAGGTTCTACCCTTTTATTTGTACTTATTTACAAAGTTAATCCCTAAAAATTTTCCAAAAATAGTATTACTTCAGATTTTGTTTTCTAAATATTTTACATTCCACTTCAACTAAAAAAATGACAGCAAAATCAATATGAAAACAGAAACTATGATATATTTAACCACACATTTTCTATTGTGTTCTGAATATATTCTATCTTTTAATCCTTTGCAAACAAAGAAAACAACAATTTGATTTCCAATTTGTTTTCCAAAACCTGTTAGCTTTGATTCTAACGTAAAAAAAAACTTCAATTCACGTTTATTTAAATATTATAATAAATCTATATAAATTTGATAAAAGTTTAAAATATTACGAATATGTAAAATTAAAAAGTTTAAAATACTATACAATACGGTTATATTGTAAATGAGTTATAAAAAAGAACATGTTAGAATTAATAAAATATTATTAAATTTATGCTAACACGGGCTAAATCCTTATTTTATTATTTGTCAACACTATTAATATTAGAATATTTGACATATAAATTAAGTTTATTTAACTAAGATTGTGTAGTATAATTAAATCATTAAGAAAAATATGACTTATATGTATTTAAATCCCTTATTTTTTGTTATAATAATTAAAAATCAAAATAGAATCTCAAACACTAAACAAAACAAACTAATTATAACAAACAAATGGTCATGAAGTATATTACGGGTTTAAAAAGTAATATAAACATTTAACCGCACAAACGGCAGGAAATTTAGTTATTCTTCTATTTGCAAAATATCTAATATTTAAATAACAAATACAATATAAAATATAAATAATAATAAAAATTATATGCACGCGGTGTACTGCGGGTTTAAATCTAGTAGATATACATTTTTAAAGTACATTTTGGGTTCTACCCTTTTATTAGTACTTATTTAAAAAGTTATTTACAAAGTTAATCCCTAAAAATTTTCTAATAATAGCATTACTTCAGATTTTGTTTCCTAAATATTTTACATTTCTTTCCAACTAAAAAAATTACAACAAAATCAATATGCAAACAGAAACTATAATATATTTAACTACACTTCTATTGTATTTTGAAGATGTTCAATCTCTGAACCATTTGCAAACAAAGAAAACAACAATTTGATTCCCATTTTATTTTCTAATAACTGTGAGCTTTGAATCTTAACGTAAGAAGAACTTCAATTCACATTTATTTTAATATTATAATTAATATATAGATAAACTTAATAAAATTTTAAAATATTACGAATATGTAAAATTAAAATATTTTAAAATACTATATAATATGGTTATATAGTAGATGAGTTATAAAGAGGACATGTTAGAATTAAAAAAATATCATTAAATTTGTGCTAACACAGCTTCAATCCTCATTTTATTATTTTTAACACTATTAATATTAGAATATTTGACATATAAAATCAAGTTGATTTAACTAAGATTGTGTAAAATAATTAAATCATTAGAAACAATGTGAGTTAATCATAGCGTATAAATGACTTATTATATATTTAGATCCCTTATTTTTTTGTTATAATAATTAAAAATCAAAATAAAATCTCAAACACTAAACAAAACAAACTAAAAAATAACAAACAAATATCATGAAGTATACTGCGGATTAAAAAATTAATATAAACATTGCTTAGAAGCTGTAATCTACTTCAGAAACATATCCTATCTTGTTCCCTACCCACCTAGACATATCATTGGTTAAGCAAAGAGTTGGGATACCTTGAATTTGTACCCAGAATGGTATGATCTTCATGTTAGCCTCGCTTATGTTAGGATACCATCGATGGGTGGTTACCATCTAGTCACCGAAAGACCAAGGGCCCCTACGAAGCACCAAATTCAGAGAGTCTTCGGACTGGAATCCAAACTGTGCTCTCCCACCCTCTAGAATTCGTCCAGACTCGTGGCATCTGCCGTATTAGTGCTCGCAGATTTTGCTTCCGTGGATTGACTGGTGTAACCACCAAAGTATGGCGATTGACGGAGATCGCTCGGAAAAGAAACTCCGGTGGAAGCGAGATTGGGGCATCGTCTATGCCCAAAGTAAGATCTTGAACGGATTTGCGGATGTTATCACTCATTTTTGCAGGGTGACTGAAAAAATCAAGGAGAATCGGGAGAATGATTGTGAAAAAGCGAGGGAATTGTGTGGATTTATAGTTGATCCATGGCGGTTTCCTGTGACGGTTATCTCCCGTAAAAGTTGGGAGAGACAAACTGTCAATTTTAATTGACAGAAAATAACCGCCGCCATGAATACCCAGTGGAAAATTGAAGATTTTTGTGGACGGAAACAAACTCCTGATCTGAGAATGGATCGGAGACAAGAATTTGGAAGAAAAAAGGCGTTCGTCGGAGGAATCGCCCAGAGAGAAAAAAACGCATTTTATCCATCTATGCATGTTAACCATCCACATAATAGTGAACAACATCAATGAATTTGAAATTTATAAAGAATGTAAGGCAAGAAGTCAAAAATTTGGCCTAATTTAAGGTTTAGGATTTATTGGTTGGGGTAGGTCAATTTCATGTTTTCTAGTAAAAGATCTTCAGATTTGGCTAAAACATCAATGAAATTAAATTTATGATCATGATTTATGATCTAAGGTTAAGGTCTAAAGTTTAGGATTTAGGCTTTAGGGTTTAGGATTTAAGATTTAGGGTTTAGAGTTTAGGGTTTAGAGTTTAGGGTTTAGGGTTCAGGGTTCAGGGTTTAGAGTTTTAGGGTTTAGGGTTTGAGGTTTAGTATAGGATATAATGAACGGCTTCATGCTTAGATTTTTAGGGGATATGATGAGGTTAAAAAATTTTGATAGTTAACAATGACTATTTCACCAAAACACAAGTAGTTTTTTGTGGACATGTATAACTCATCCATGTGGACTTGATTTTATGGACATGAAAGATTAAAATCGATTGATAGTTAACCATGACTACTTTACCAAACCACAAGTTGTTTGATTAATTAGGTATTCATATTGTTTTTTATCTGGTTATCCAAAATAAGTATTCATCTATGCATGGTTATGTTAACCATCCACATAATTGCGAACAATATCAATAAATTTAGAAATTTAGAAAGAATTTAATGTAAGTAGTCAAAAATCCAGCCTAATTTAAGGTTCAGGGTTTACAGGTTGGGGTGGGTCAATTTTATGTTTTCTAGTAAAAGATCTTTAGATTTGGCTACATTTGTTAAAATTGCTATGAAATTAAATTTATGATTATGGTTTATGATCTAAAGTTAAGGTCTAAAGTTTATGATTTTAACTCTAGGGTTTAGGATTTAAGATTTAAGGGTTTAGGGTTTAGGGTTTAGGGTTTAGAGGTTTAGGGTTTAGGGTTTGAGGTTTAGTACACTACATGAAATAAGGCTATTAATAGCAGTATAAAATAGCGTTTTTAATGTTTATGCTATAGTTGAATTTTGAGAAAATTTACATAGCGTTTACGGAAAAACAAACGCTATGGTAGAATAGGGGCGAAAACATTTTATAGTGGCGCTTAGTTTTAGGTTTTATGATAGCAAATATGATAGTAAAACATTATCGTAGGAATAAACGGGAAAATGAAAAGTTTAATTTGCTCCAAAAAAATTTGACCAAGGAAAAAAATAAAAATTTATGAGGTCGAAAACAAGGAAGCACTTTGGGTTTCTTTTTCCCATTTGACAACTCTGTCTCTTTCAATTTTTTCTTTCCTACAACTCTCGATCATCTCAGTTTCGATCTCTCAATCACAGTCCCGTTCCTCTTACTTTCAATCTCTATCTCTGTCGATCTCCGTATCGTGCCCTCTCAGTCTCAGTCTTGTTTTCGATCTCTTTCTTGATATTCCACTCGCAATCTCGTTCCTCTTAATCGTCGCCATCTACATCGGTAAATCGAATGGTGTAATCGAATTTGACATTGAAGGTGAAATTGTGTTTGGCTTTGGTTATTTGCAAAGATTTAAGCTTTCAATCGATTACTTTTTTTTTTTTTTCTTTTCTTTTTTGCAGTAAGAGCTCGATGAGACTTCAGTCAAAACTTAAAAGGTATTCGTGTTTAATCTGAGATTTCGATTTTGAGGTTTTCGTAAATAGGCGATATATTCAGTGTAATCGGTTTCTAATTGATATGTATTTGACTGTTCTTGTCTTGCAGTTTGATTTGGCACTTCGAATAACTAATAGGTATGTGCGATTTTGATTTTTTAAAGTTTGGTCAATAATCAATTAGAGATTTCGGTTTTAAGGGTTTGTCGATTTCTTTTTGCAGTTAGTCTTCAAATCTTCAAGATTAATGCTGCTGGCGCTTGTTTTTACTTTGTAAGCTGTTATTTTCTTACTGTTTGTTTGTTTGTTTGTTTACATTCTTTCTCGTGTTTGTTGTTTCTGAGTTGACTGTCATTGTTATTTGAGTGTCAGATCCTTAAACTCTTTATCACAAATTGTATACAGTTTACTCGTTGCTGGAGCTGTGGTTGTTTTGTTGTGATGTGGACAGGGCATGGGTTTGAGAGAGCTTGTGTCATTTAAGGTATCTCTAATCTTCTATGGTTGCAGGATTAGAGATCTAATTTTGTTTTGAGTTTCGGACTTGATTCTTTCTTATCACTTATCAGACTTGCCATTGTAAGAACGCTTGTTGATTAGAAGTGATGACATGTCTTTTAGATTCTCCGTGGAGTTGTAAGATGAGAAATTTCATGAGTAGAATCTCTATTAAAAAGTGACTTGTATCTTTTTGCTCATGTTTCAACTAAGATCATAAGTCACTTGCGTATGAATCGTCTCTGTTCACCAAAGCAAGGACATGTATAGAGTATAGATGCCAATGTGTCTTCTCTAATTCAACCGGAGAGCTTATTCAAAGCTGTAACTCGTTTCGTATAGTCAAAATCGCAATTGTTATTGCATAGCTTATCTGATTATCCATGGCTGTAAGCAGTTTGCAGCATTTTTCCTTTTCTTTGTTTGGTTGGCTATACATAAGTGCTGATTTTGCTGCTTGAGATTATAGTTGCTAAATCTGATGAAGTAAGATTCATTGAAAGGCCAAGCATAACTGTTACTTTTGGATTTATGTTTTTGCTTTTCTTTGCAGGAGAGATGTGAGAATACGATGGACTATGTAAAAAGGCTTAGGCTTTGCATTAGATGGTTTCAAGAACTCGAGTTAGATTACGTGTTTGAGCAAGAGAGGGAGGTTCATGACGAAGTGAATCTAACGAGAGAAAAAAACAATTGAAGCCAGGTCTAGGTAGAAGTTTCCAAGATTGGTAGTACGAGTGTGTGGAGACCAAATTTAGAAATCAAATATACTTTGGTCTATGTCAGAAAATGAGTTTATGTTTCTGTAATGATTTTCTATGGTTTTAATATCATAAGGTATTCCCTCTTTCACTCTGTCATTGCTATAAACAAATAATCAAAACAACAAATATATGATTTAAAAAACTACAAATATATATATACATATATACTAAAAATACTCAATACATAATTATAACTACAAATAAAACATTAATTTTTATATAAAAAATTCTCATACACTCATTTGTTAATTATACCTAATCAATTAATATCCTCAAACGTTTAAATTCATTTGTTAATTTTACATAATTAAATAATCAAATATATTAAAGTTTTTATTTTTATTTTTCATTTTTTCTTAATTTATAAATACTAAAAATATGTTTTAAGATTGAACTCTATACCCTAAAACCATTTAGGGTTTAATCTTTCAACATATTTTACTATTTATCAATTAAGATAACAAAATGCAAAAAAAAAAAATATATCATACATATTTTACTATTTATCAATTAAGAATAAAACTTTTCTAATTCTATTAACAATAAAATTATAATAGTATTTTATGGATTTATGAATATGTAATATAAGATCTATAAATTCACGCTAGTTTTTAATGTTTTTCGAAAAACAAATTATGTTTTTTGAAAAACAAATTATGTTTTATTTACATTTTATTGTTTTCATTGAAAATAGTGAAATGTGTTTTAAAATTGAATCCTAATTCCTATACCCTAAAGGGTTTAGGGTATAGAATTTAGGGTTTGGACTTTAGACTTTAGAGTTCAATCTTGAAATATATTTCATTTTTTATAAATTAGTAACATCAAATGTAAAAGAAAAATTGTAATAATAATAGCATACAATAGGAATATATAATATTACAAATTTATAATATACAAATTAATTATTAAAATTGGTTAGTTGTAAGTATTCTTTCATCAATAGTTTACATTATGCTTTATGATTTTGATTGTAAGAAATTTTAACTTACAAATTAAATCTTTGTTAAAAAAATATTATGATCACAATCTTATTATTGTAACACATTTTTCCATTTGTTAATAGTATTTTTAAACATTTTAAATTAAGAAAAAATGATTAAAATGTGATAAGAAATATACAAAAAACGAGAGCTAATGGAAATAGATCACTCAGATAGCTGACGTGGCGTAATCCAGAACCGTAGGATGCGAGTGAATCCAAGGAATACAAATTCTCAACCTCTCTTTATTGTTTTATTGGCTAAGCCAGTAAAATTAGGATCACCTTGCTTGTAATAGGAACCGTCGATTAAAATAAATCTAACGTACGCAAATTTAACCTTTTAATTCTTTTTCTTTTCTTCACTTCTTCCCTTTGTTTCTTTCATACTCCTCTAGTCATCTCTTTCACACTACAACAGAACCAAAAACCAAACGAGCAAAAACTTTTGACTTTTGAATCAAGATTTGCTTATATCTCGATGGACTTCGACCAACCCACACCGCAGCCATCTTCTTGAAATGGATCCGACAACCGTTGACCGGAGCAACTCAGACTCATTGGAAACATCAACGGGAAACCATTCAAGCTACGGAGACTTTTCACCTTCTTTCTTTGTTTCCATAAATCTGATGGTTTGTTTACTCTTTGCTTAACAAACTTGTGTCTATATTTAAGTAAATCTTACTTCTTCGCTTCTATGGCCGTAGAGCTAATCAATATGCTCTTTTAGGGTAATCCATTTGCTTTCATATTTTAGGGGTTTAATGTTCTTAGTGTTTTGATGTGTAGAGCAAGTTAATGGATGAATGCAATTGATGAGATTTAGGAAATTTTTGTTACGGATTTGGTAATTGTGTTTTTTGTTGGTTTGTTGTTTCAGTGATTAGAGCTGTTGATTATAGAAAAGTTTAGGCCTTTGAATTCGGTTTAAGATTATTCATTATACGTTTATCTGTTTCTTGATTCGAATTCCCACCCCTTTCCTAAAAAGAGTTTCTTTGCGCTAAGATCTGTTTATCTGATTTGAGAATTTTCTGGTTTTTGTTCGGCAAAAACTATTGAGTTCTGGTTCTGACTATTATCTCTTCCAGGACGCAGCACAAGAGCCTTGTGAAGAGAAGGAGATGTGCAACCAAGAAGGCTAGTGAAATACTGGAACGGAGGTGACCACAAAAGTTGAGAAACGACTCAACGAGCTATTCAAGATGTTTCGATTAAGAAGAAAAACCTGTAGATGTGTTTTTTGTCTTAGTTTTTTTGTAACAAAATTATACAATAAAACAAAAATCATAATGTGTTTTTATGATAAGAACCCACAAAACAATTGAAGACAAATAATCCCAATAGGATTAGTGTAAAATGTATATATAAAAAATTATGTACTATCTTTGTAAAATTACTTATTGTAAAATAACTGTTAATAATATCAATAAATATTGTTATTTTTTAATTAGCAAACAATCAAATTAAAAATACATACAGCTTGTATAGATACAGTATAAATATAGTAAGTAGTATGTATAAATACAATTTTATATAAATACAAAACTGTATATGTATTATAAAAATGCTATAATTCAATATATTAACAGTAAATAATAAGCGCTATTGTCTATTTAAATATTGCATATAAAATAACGCTATGTTATCAAATATGTCGATAGCAGTTACGAAAACCGCTATGTAAAGTGTCAGACCTATTATAACGGGAGCAGACATAGCGGTTTCTACATCGCTGTTGTACCGTTAGATAGCGGTTTTCAGATGCTAAGAAAACCTTTATTTCCTGTAGTGGTATAGGATATAATGAACGGCTTCATGCTTAGATTTTTAGGGGATATGATGAGGTTAAAATTGTTTGATAGTTAACAATGACTACTTCACCAAAACACAAGTAATTTTTTGTGGACGTGTATAACTCATCCATGTGGACTTGATTTTATGGACATGAAAGGTTAAAATCGATTGATAGTTAACCATGACTACTTTACCAAACCACAAGTTGTTTGATTAATTAGGTATTCATATTGTTTTTGTCTGGTCATCCAAAATAAGTATTCATCTATGCATGGTTATGTTAACCATCTACATAATTGCGAACAATATCAATAAATTTGAAAATTTAGAAAGAATGTAATGTAAGTAGTCAAAAATTTGGCCTAATTTAAGGTTCAGGGTTTATAGGTTGGGGTGGATCAATTTCATGTTTTCTAGTAAAAGATCTTCATATTTGGCTACATTTGTTAAAATTGCTATGAAAATAAATTTATGATTATTATTATGGTCTAAGGTTAAGGTTTATAGTTTAGAATTTAGGCTTTAGGGTTTAGGGTTTAGGGCTTAGAGGTTTAGGGTTTAGGGCTTAGGGCTCAGAGGTTTCTGATTTAGTGTTTAGGATATGATATGATGAACAATTTCATGCTTAAGTTTTTTGGGGATATGATGAAATGAGGTTAACATTGTTTAATAGTTAACAATGACTACTTCACCAAAACATAAGTTGTTTTTGGTGGACGTGTATAACGCATCGTCCATGTGGACTTGATTTTAGAATAAATATAGTATCCACATAATAAGACATTTTTAGCATCCACATAACAATCAACAAATATTCCATTATAATTGGATAATATATATATTATAATTATTCATTTTGAATATAGTAAAATGGATCTCAAAATGTAGAAAAGGTAAAATTATAATCAATCATAAAATTAAAATCAAAAATATATGTCATTATATTATTTTTGGGGAAATTGGTAATGTGAAAAATTTAAGTTTTCATCCTCAACAATCTTTGTGGATTAAAATCTCTGTATGAATGTTGTATACTTCTTTTTAGGTGTCTTTTTGTGGTGATTCTTGTCTATGTCTTTATTTTTTATGTTCTTTTAACTTTAAATAATAAACTATCCAACAGGTTATTGGTGTAGAAAAAATGGAAGACAAAATCGAAACATGAATCTAATATGGTTTCAACTGCAATATCTCACAGATCTAGTGACAAATATGTACCACAATCCACCATATAAATAAAAAATAAAAGAACAAAATTGGCTGAGCTGCAAAGAAGTTCATACACAATATAACCCAAATAATGATACTTTGAAAAGAAATTAGATATCAAATAGAAAAAAAAAACAATTAACTAAATTGTGTAAGAAAAATAGAAAACTGAAATTGGAAGAACTGACTAAAATCAAATGGCTTTGGAAAACTCATATCATGAAATAGTTTTCGGAAAGAAATTCAATAAACAAAAGATCACCACATATGTTTGATCATGAATTCATTGGTGACCAATCAAATAGATGAATTCACGACGCCAATTTCTGTGGAAAAATGAAAAATATAGGCAGGTTTATCACTTTGATGCTATAAATTTCGGCAAAAAAATATGCAAACAGGTAAATGATGATCTATAGATTTAGAGAGAAAAATATTGATAGAGGTAAAATTATAAGGAGTTTTGGGAAACTTAAACTTTATTCTTTTCGTAGCTTTTTGAATTATGTGGAATTCAAATATGAATTTATACACATACAATCAGAGGAGAAAAACAGAGGGGAATTGATTGGTCAAATATGCAAGCAAAATAAAGAGGTATTCACCAGACAACACCACGACTCAATTTCCTATTTCATCTCAGAAACATGAACGGAAGTAGTTACCTATAACCCCCAAATACAAATAGTTTCAGAAACATCTTTATTATTTAGCGAAGATGTTATGTTGAGAAAAGATGAGATTTTTAAAAATTGATGTCGTTAAATAGTAAAGAAGTAAATGAAAACAGTTGTCAAATGTTATATGGACAGATGTCAAATGTTTGTGATGTCAAATGTCAACATGTTATGCAAAGTTAAAAGTAAATCTTGTTTTCTCGCAAGGGGTCGTTATTTATTGACGAAGTCTGGGTCCATTTTTGGCTAAAATTTGTTTGTTTATTTACTTAATTCGATTCATATGTGTTGAAAACAAAATTCTTATGTCTTTTTTTTTGAATAACGTAAATCATGTTGATTTATGTTTTAGAATTATTGTTTTTGTTTCAAAATGAATGTTATTGCTAAGAATTGAATTTGAAGAAATTATACACCCATATTTTTTTATGTATATGGTTCTTTTAATAAATAGTTGGTCAGTTTGTACATAATTTTTTGATTGAAGTAAACGAAATTAAGCAGTCATCTAATAGATATATTAATTCAAATCTCAGCTCAAAGCTCAAATTAATAATTCTTTTAAGCTTGTAGTTTGAAGAAATTGTTTATGAGAAAAGTTTCTTCTTAAAATATCCAATCCCATATTTTGTTCAATGTAGTATAAGTTGTGGTTTTTTTTGTCTATGAAAATTAAACAGATCATCTAATAAATAGTTTTTGACTGAAGTTAAATAATTTTTGGCGTAGAGGAAATTAAATAGGTCATCATCTAATAAATATATTAAATTTTATCTCAGCTCAATAAATAACTTTTTAAGCTTGCAATTTGATGAAATTGGTAATGTGAAAAATTTAAGTTCTCATCCTCAGCAATCTTTGTGGATTAAAAACCCTATATGAATGACGACTAAAATGTTGTATACTTCTTTTTGGGTGTCTTTTTGTGGTGATCCTTGTCTATGTCTTTATGTTTTATGTTATTCTAACTTTAAATAATAAACTATCCAATAGGTTATTGGTGTAGAAAAAATGGAAGACAAAAAATGAAATATGTAAATAATATTTTTTACATATTTCGAGGATCTGTTTAAGAAATCCGACGGTGGAGATATTTCTGTGATGCTCCAAGCAATTGATCCGATTATTACGGCAGGTATGAACAGAGATCTTATCCGGGATATCTCGGAAAGGGAAGTTAGACAAGCTTTGTTTGCTATGCATCCGGAGAAAATTCCAGGTCTTGATGGGATGACAGCTCTGTTTTTTCAAAGGTTCTGGCCTTCTCTCAAAGGGGATTTAGTGGCTTTAGTTAAAGAGTTTTTTCGTACTGGCAAGTTCGATCCGCTTTTAAATGAGACCAATATTTGTCTTATTCCTAAAGTGGATCGGCCTGAGCGGATGGCGGAGTTTAGGCCTATAAGCCTATGTAATGTGAGCTATAAGATTATTTCAAAAGTGTTATGTTTCCGTCTGAAGCGCCTATTGCCTCGTTTGGTTTCAGAAACACAATCAGCATTTGTTTCTGGACGGTTAATTACTGATAATATTCTGGTGGCTCAGGAGATGTTCCATGGATTAAATACTAATAGCAGGTGTAACTCGGAATTTTTGGCATTTGAACCGGATATGAGTAAGGCATATGATCGGGTTGAGTGGGATTTTCTGGAGGCGGTTTTGGTCAAGTTAGGATTTGATAGGAGATGGATTTCGTGGATTATGTGGTGTGTATCGTCAGTGTCGTACCAAGTTCTTCTGAATGGTCAGCCCCGAGGTTTTATTAGACCTCAGAGGGGGTTACGACAAGGGGACCCTCTGTCACCATATTTATTTATCCTATGCACAGAGGTCTTGATAGCTAATATTAAGAAGGCTGAAAGGGAGAAAAAATTGACGGGTATTACCATCGCCCGTGGTAGCCCTACTGTTTCGCATTTGCTGTTTGCGGATGATAGCCTGTTTTTTTGCAAAGCAACTGTGCAGGAATGTAGGACGGTAATGGATATAATCGGTAACTATGACAGAGCTTCAGGTCAAGAGGTTAAACTGGCTAAATCATCCATTATGTTTGGCAAAAAGGTAACTCCTGATATTCGAACCCAGTTGAAATCAGTTATTGGGATTTCTAAGGAGGGTGGTATGGGTTCTTACTTGGGTATTCCTGAAAATCTTCAAGGTTCGAAAACTAAGGTTTTTAGCTACGTTAAGGATCGGCTGGATGATCGTGTAAATGGCTGGTCTGCAAAGTGCTTGTCGAAGGGCGGCAAGGAAAGTATGATTAAATCAGTGGCTTTGGCATTACCTACCCATGTTATGTCGTGTTATAAACTACCTCAGGAACTAACATCTAAATTGACAAGTGCGATTTCCACTTTCTGGTGGAAATCCAATGATAAGGCTCGTGGTATGCATTGGGTTGCTTGGGATAAATTATGTAAAGATAAAGCTGAAGGGGGACTTGGTTTCCGAGCTCTGGAACAATTCAATTAGGCTATGTTGGCCAAACAGTTTTGGCGTTTAATTCACTATCCAACGTCTTTAATGGCTAGGGTGATGAAAAGTCGATATTTAAGGAACAAACATCCTCTTATGGCAAAAAAAATCATATAATCCGTCATTTGCTTGGAGAAGTATTTATTCCATCAAGGGGTTGGTGGAGCAGGGAGCGAGATGGGCGGTAGGCTCTGGCAATTCCATTTCGGTTTGGCGTGATCCATGGATACCGGATATTCACCCTAGACCGGCGAATGGTCGAGGGCGATTGTGGCTTCCGAGTTTAATGGTTAATCATTTAATTAACCCGGAGACTAAGGATTGGCATCTACCTACTTTGGAGGAGTTTTTTGATCCGGGGGATATACAACTTATTTGGAGTATGCCGGTCAGTAGAACTTATCAACCAGATAGATTAATATGGCATTTTACTAAATCTGGGAAATATTCCGTCAAATCAGGTTATCGGTTAGCTCGGGAATTAAATACGAATGTAGAGTATGGGCCGACGTGTACGGCTTTGCGGGCCCAATCGTGGAAACTTGATGTACCCTCTAAGATCCAACACTTTTTTTGGCAGATTGGATCGGGTACTCTTCCAGTGTTAGAACGTCTCGCGCATCGGGGTGTTCGTTGTGATACCGTGTGTAAGAGATGCGATTCTGCAGAGGAAACTATAAACCATGCGTTCTTTGAGTGCCCTAGGTCTCGATGTATATGGGAGTTGTCCCCTATTCGGATGGATCCGGGGGGTTTTCCATACACATCGACTTATGCGACTTTAGACTTCATTTTTTGGCGGGCGTCTTCGCAATTTGGGGTCTCGGATATAGGCATTCAACTACCTTGGATTATTTGGTCAATTTGGAAATATAGGAATAAAAAGGTTTTCCAGGGTATTGAGGTAGAACCTCTTGATATTTTGAATCAAGCGGCTACTGATAAATTATTGTGGGAGGAGGCCAAGTCTTACTCAGTGAATTATCTGGATCCTCCGTCTTTTTCGGAGGACAGGGGTTCCTCTTCCTGATGCTAAATTGATGGTTCTTGGAAAGGTACAGACCCCTTTCAGGGTCTGGGCTGGTGGTGTATCAGTGGAGAGCTTACAACGCTCCTGTTGGGAGCATGGAGTCACCGTTGGAGTATATCCCCTCTACATGCAGAACTACAAGCGCTGATCTGGGCTATGGAGTCTTTACTGGTGGCTGGAGTCGACTGTGAGGCTTTTGAGACGGATAGTGTAGAGCTAATTGCGATGGTGCAGATGCCGGAAGATTGGCCTGCTTTTTCTAATCTGTTGGAGGATTTTTCTCTGCTTCGAAGTTCCTATCCCTCCTTCACCCTCACCAGGATTCCACGAGACGCCAACGTCAGGGCCGACTGTCTAGCTCGATCTTCACGATCTCTACCTTCAGAATCTACCTTTGTAAACTCGTATCCTCCTGTTTGGGCAACCAATCTTGGAGTTCTATTTTAATTATTATAGTTTGGTTGAAAAAAAAAAATGGAAGACAAAATCAAAACATAAATCTAATATGGTTTCAACTGCAATATCTCACAGATCTAGTGACAAGTATGTACCATAATCCACCATATAAATAAAAAATAAAGGAACAAAATTGGCTGAGCTGCAAAGAAGTTCATACACATTATAACCCAAATAATGATACTGTGAAAAGAAATTAGATATCAAATTCAAAAAATAACAATTAACTAAATTGTGTAAGAAAAATAGAAAACTGATATTGGAAGAACTGACTAAAATCAGATGGTTTTGGAAAACTCATATCATGAAATAGTTTTGGAAAGAAATTCAATAAACAAAAGATCACCACATATGTTCGATCATGAATTCATTGGTGACCAATCAAATATGAGTTCACGACGTCAATTTCTGTGGAAAAGTGAAAAATATAGGCAGATTTATCACTTTGATGCTATAAATTTTGGCAAAAAAAATATGCAAACAGGTAAATGATGATCTATAAATTTAGAGAGCAAAATATTGATAGAGGTAAAATGATGAGTTTTGGAAAACTTAAACTTTATTCTCTTCGTAGCTTTTTGAATTATGTGGAATTCAAATATGAATTTATACACATACAATCAGAGGAGAAAAACAGAGGGGAATTGATTAGTCAAATATGCAAGGAAAATAAAGAGGTATTCACCAGACAACACCACGACTCAATTTCCTATTTCATCTCAGAAACATGAACGGAAGTAGTTACCTATAACCCCCTAATACAAATAGTTTCAGAAACATCTTTATTATTTAACGAAGATGTTATGTTGAGAAAAGATGAGATTTTTAAAAATTGGTGTCGTTAAATAATAAAGAAGTAAATGAAAACAAATGTCAAATGTTATATGGACAGATGTCAAATGTTTGTGATGTCAAATGTTAACATGTTATGCAAAGTTAAAAGTAAATCTTGTTTTCTCGCAAGGGGTCGTTATTTAATGACGAAGTCTGGGTCCATTCTTGGCTAAAATTTGTTTGTTTATTTATTTTATTCGATTCATATGTGTTGAAAACAAAATTCTTATGTCTTTTTTTTGAATAAAGTAAGTCTTGTTAATTTATGTTTTAGAATTATTGGTTTTGTTTCAAAATGAATGTTATTGCTAAGAATTGAATTTGAAGAAATTATACACCCATATTTTTTTTTGTATATGGTTCTTTTCATAAATAGTAGGTCAGTTTGTACATAATTTTTTGATTGAAGTAAACGAAATTAAGAAGTCATCTAATAGATATATTAATTTAAATCTCAGCTCAAAGCTCAAATTAATAATTCTTTTAAGCTTGTAGTTTGAAGAAATTGTTTATGAGAAAAGTTACTTTTTAAAATATCCAATCCCATATTTTGTTCAATGTAGTATATGTTTTTTTTTTTGTCTATGTAAATTAAACAGATCATCTAATAAATATTTTTTGACTGAAGTTAAATAATTTTTGGATTAAAGGAAATTAAATAGGTCATCATGTAATTAATATATTAAATTAAATCTCAGCTCAATAAATAATTTTTTAAGCTTACAAGTTGATGAAATTGGTAATGTGAAAAATTTAAGTTCTCATCCTCAACAATCTTCGTGGATTAAAAACCCTGTATGAATGACGACTAAAATGTTGTATACTTCTTTTTGTGTGTCTTTTTGTGGTGATCTTTGTCTATGTCTTTATTTTTTATGTTCTTCTAACTTTAAATAATAAACTATCCAACAGGTTATTGGTCTAGAAAAAATGGAAGACAAAACTGAAACATGAATCTAATATGGTTTCAGCTGCAATATCTCACAGATCTAGTGACAAGTATGTACCATAATCCACCATATAAATAAAAAATAAAGGAACAAAATTGGCTGAGCTGCAAAGAATTCCATACACAATATAACCCAAATAATGATACTGTGAAAGGAAATTAGATATCAAATAGAAAAAAAAAAACAATTAACTAAATTGTGTAAGAAAAATAGAAAACTGAAATTGGAAGAACTGACTAAAATCAGATAGCTTTGGAAAACTCATATCATGAAATAGTTTTGGGAAAGAAATTCAATAAACAAAAGATCACCACATATGTTTGATCATGAATTCATAGGTGACCAATCAAATAGATGAATTCACGACGCCAATTTCTGTGGAAAAGTGAAAAATATAGGCAGGTTTATCACTTTGATGCTATAAATTTCGGCAAAAAAATATGCAAACAGGTAAATGATGATCTATAGATTTAGAGAGCAAAATATTGATAGAGGTAAAATTATAAGGAGTTTTGGGAAACTTAAACTTTATTCTCTTCGTAGCTTTTTGAATTATGTGGAATTCAAATATGAATTTATACACATACAATCAGAGGAGAAAAACAAAGGGGAATTGATTGGTCAAATATGCAAGCAAAATAAAGAGGTATTCACCAGACAACACCACGACTCAATTTCCTATTTCATCTAAGAAACATGAACGGAAGACGTTAGCTATAACCCCCAAATTCAAATAGTTTCAGAAACATCTTTATTATTTAACGAAGATGTTATGTTAAGAAAAGATGAGATTTTTAAAAATTGATGTGGTTAAATAATAATGAAGTAAATGAAAACAGATGTCAAATGTTATATGGACAGATGTCAAATGTTTGTGATGTCAAATGTCAACATGTTATGCAAAGTTAAAAGTAAATCTTGTTTTCTCGCAAGGGGTCGTTATTTATTGAAGAAGTCTGGGTCCATTCTTGGCTAAAATTTGTTAGTTTATTTATTTAATTCGATTCATATGTGTTGAAAACAAAATTCTTATGTCTTTTTTTTTTTGAATAATGTAAGTCATGTTGATTTATGTTTTAGAATTATTGTTTTTGTTTCAAAATGAATGTTATTGCTAAGAATTGAATTTGAAGAAATTTTACACCCATATTTTTTTCTAGTATATGGTTCTTTTCATAAATAGTAGGTCAGTTTGTACATAATTTTTTGATTGAAGTAAACGAAATTAAGCAGTCATCTAATAGCTAGATATATTAATTTAAATCTCAGCTCAAAGCTCAAATTAATAATTCTTTTAAGCTTGTAGTTTGAAGAAATTGTTTATGAGAAAAGTTTCTTCTTAAAATATCCAATCCCATATTTTGTTCAATGTAGTATATGTTGTTTTTTTTGTCTATGAAAATTAAACAGATCATCTAGTGACTAGTATGTACCATAATCCACCATAGAAATAAAAAATAAAGGAACAAAATTGGCTGAGCTGCAAAGAAGTTCATACATATTATAACCCAAATAATGATATAAGAAAAATAGAAAACTGAAATTGGAAGAACTGACTAAAATCATATGGCTTTGGAAAACTCATATCATGAAATAGTTTTCGGAAAGAAATTCAATAAACAAAAGATCACCACATATGTTTGATCATGAATTCATTGGTGACCAATCAAACAGATGAGTTCACGACGCCAATTTCTGTGGAAAAGTGAAAAATATAGGCAGGTTTATCACTTTGATGCTATAAATTTCGGCAAAAAAATATGCAAACAGGTAAATGATGATCTATAGATTTAGAGAGCAAAATATTGATAGAGGTAAAATTATAAGGAGTTTTGGGAAACTTAAACTTTATTCTCTTCGTAGCTTTTTGAATTATGTGGAATTCAAATATGAATTTATACACATACAATCAGAGGAGAAAAACAGAGGGGAATTGATTGGTCAAATATGCAAGCAAAATAAAGAGGTATTCACCAGACAACACCACGACTCAATTTCCTATTTCATCTCAGAAACATGAACGGAAGTAGTTACCTATAAGCCCCAAATACAAATAGTTTCAGAAACATCTTTATTATTTAACGAAGATGTTATGTTGAGAAAAGATGAGATTTTTAAAAATTGATGTCGTTAAATAGTAAATAAGTAAATGAACACAGATGTCAAATGTTATATGGACAGATGTCAAATGTTTGTGATGTCAAATGTCAACATGTTATGCAAAGTTAAAAGTAAATCTTGTTTTCTCGCAAGGGGTCGTTATTTATTGACGACGTCTGGGTCCATCTATGAGAGGCATGTGAATACTTTGCCTGCAAATGAGAACAGAAACAAACAACATTAATACAGCTACACAATTGATTCAAAGAAACTTATTCATTCAAGCAATAAATAGTATACTATATGCGAGGGTTAAATACTATTTTGTATGAAGCTTATGTGTTGTGTAATGTGCTTAAAAAGGTATTTTGGTTATTGTGTAAACCTCATTAGATCTTAGATTGAAGACAACAATCAAATGAATTTGTGTATTATACCCGACGAGCTAATGACTATGGATTTGTGAACTCGTAAGTTTCTTTTGTATTCTCAAGCTGTTAGTGTGTTAGTGTGCGTGTCCTTTAATTAGCTGTTGTTTAGTGCAAGTCACTCTAATTGGGTACTTTTCTGATAAATGGCAAAAATGATTAGGAACTACATGCCGCCAACAAAGAAAAACATCAAATAAACTGTTATTCGTATGTACATGTTATGTTACAAAGAAAAATTGTTCGTGTTACAAAAGCACTATCAGGGTTTTGGTTACACTTTGCTGCCATCTCTCGTTGTTAGCTTCATGTGATGTGAATGAAAGATTCAAAGAGAGATCGAGTAGCTAGTATGCGAAGGTTATAACCCCATACCGTTGAGAAGATCCATCATGAGGCTTTTAGAGCATAGTATGGCAGAGAAGATGGTTGCGGGAGAGATGAAAGAATGAGACTCAGTGATTGCTTGGGACACTAGGGGTTGACACGTTTCAAGGATTGTCCCACGGTTCAAGCATCGCATTGTGCCATTGTCACAAACTGATTCCTAGTGAGCCAGTTCATCAGTCGGTCCTAACACATGTCCACCTGTTGTGGTTGCTAATTGCTATTTCAACCTCATCAGAGCTCGAACCTTGCCTGCCAAGTAAAGAGAGAGACGGAGAGAAAAGCCCTTTAAAGAAAGAAATTCTTAGATTGGCTGGTTGCTACAAACGAGGGAATCCATCCAACCTAAACCTAATATAGATTAATAATCTTATTAAAGCATTCTACACTTGTCAACAATTTCTACAACTCTCTTAAACATCTTACTATATATATACCGGTTGGTTTTTCAAAGTTAGCAAATTAAATTTAAAATTTGATTAAACCACGACTTGAATGAATATTTACAGCCTGACTTCTTGTTGTTAAACTATCAACTGAATTGGCCTCTCTGTTTAAATTAGATGATCTCCTTACATTCTCATAACTCCAAAAATTGACCATAAGGAGTGGCTTTCTTACTTAACACTCTGTTTGTTAACTTTTGTCACTTTAACTATCGTAGCTGTGTAATCCGTGTCCTCAAACTGCATTCCGTTACCGCATATTTTAAAGATAAATCCCCAAATGTCTAGTTATAGACATTAAAATCAAGATATCGTACCTGCAGAGGTGAGATTGTGTTTAGGAGGTCCCGGCACACGTCCAGCATCCCTTCCTCCTTGACATTTGCACTACCAAGTTCTGCTGCCAAGCTGCTTATCTTCCCAACCTGAGAAAATGGGATTCACTTTTTAGTATATAAATATAAACAACTTATCGACGCAAATCCTCTTCTCACAAATCCTTAGTGCTGACAAAATTTATGGAACAAAGTACTCTTAGACCAGATATTAAGAAGACACTAATCATAATCAGAGAATAATGCGTAAGCGGAGATAGTGGATTATCCATTTGACTGCGAGAGGAGATGAGAGCAGTTAAAAAAGAAGGGATGTGCTCTGTCAACTCAGTACATTGCTTACTGTCTACTTGTTAACAATTCCGTGTAGGTGATAAAAATTGCAGAAACATATTATTGAGTACAGCATTAAAAAAGACTAAACACAACGAGAGAAAAGATTGGGTCACCTTTGGCAGCAACAAGCACATGGACGATGCCATTGCCTGCACAACATCAACTGCTGAGCAAATGGCATCCTTAACACTGTGTACGTTTACCTGCATATGGTATCATCATCAGCAAGCATAACATATGCTTTCCCAATACAGCACCATAGGAAATACGTTTGAGTAAGAGCCAAACCATTTTTCCCCGCAATCAACAGGTAGACAGAGCGTGCTGCCTTTCAACGCTTCAGCAGCTCCTACCAAAGAACCCATATAATCCCGGTCCATAACCAACCACTCTTCCAGATGTCCCATCTATATCTATATATATGCATGAAAAAAAATATTAACTTTCTTACTAAAGTAAGATTAAATCGAACAAGGTCCCGAAGCTATAAGAAGCAGAACATAAAAAGGAACCTAAAAGGGATTATCACTCATATAAAAGTGCTACTCAAAGAGCACAGGGGGCTAAGGCGTTCAAGATATATATATATATATATATATATACAAATTTACCTGCCTATTTGAGAATAGATATCAGTTTCAAGTTCTGCTTCAGGTGTCAATTTTTTTCGTTCTGACAGAATCATACAGCTTAGAGATTCTTATCCATGAATTGTACAATCTTTTCTGCAATGAAAACAAGGGTTCATCAGAGTTTGTGGCCTCTCACTGAAAACTAACCACTTAAAACTTAGCCACTTGGACATAGTTGGCATAGACAAGCAGCCTGTACAACATAACAGATGGATTTTTTTTTTTTTTTTTTTAAAAAAAGAAAACTCAAGAGAGACGTGCCTACGAGTTTGTTATCATTGAAACTAACTGATTTTCTAAAACCATTAGCTATTATCACATTCAAAGTGACCAAATGTTAAAATCCAAAATAGATTGGAAACACAGAATGTGCTAGTAATCAAGGTTCTATAGCATTCAGGACGAAAATGATTGACTAACCGAGATAACAGCATTTGCTCGTGGATTAGCAAATCGCCACTGTAGCAACCTATTGTTGATGTAATAGCTTTAACAAGTGAGCATCAGCAACCCCATTATCTCTGATCTTGTCTATAACATCCAAAACAAAAATTCAGAACCAAAGGTGTGGTTTTAGTCAGGGGGATTCTCAATCTTAGTGGGCTCATCCTGCCTGAAGGACTAATCCCTCTGGGAGGAACCACGCCTCTCGAAGGGCTTATTTCCTCTCGAGGAAGCTGGCTGCAATCATACCAAACTTGCTAGTTTGAGATAGTTGTTGTCTATATAATAGGGAAAGATGTGTAAAAATGGTTTCGCGTGTTGTCTTCAAAACAACCTAAGACTGTTGAGAAGTGTTCCTAGCTCTAAATAACCTTCGGCTTCACCACAAATCTTGATGAGATGAGATCTCGGGTCTTTGACTCAGGTACAGTAATGTGGTAAACTGATACTTTAAAAACCAAGATGATATTTTCAAAGCCAAGCCCGGTTCACAAAAATTGCAAAACCAAAAGTCATCATATGATTCAGAGAGTACTTATTTCCCATATCAGGGGACAAAAGATGCAAAAATACAAGCTAAATATCATTATTCATTGGTCTAGGGCTCCTTCTCAGTTCTCACCATTGCTACATATGATTCAGAGAGTACTTATTTCCCATATCAGGGGACAAAAGATGCAAAAAGACAAGCTAAATATCATTATTCATTGGTCTGGTGCTCCTTCTCAGTTCTCACCATTGCTACTAGCTTCCCAGGTTGTGTACTTGAGCTTCCTTGGTCTGATGGGATCTTCCCATGAAGCTAGCCAAGCAAATTTCTCCTTATGTTCAACTTTTTTCCAAGTGCCTCCAGGGATTCGAGTTCGACAATGAGGAACTGGAACATACTTGCTAATGTTGATGGTGATGTCAGAGGGGCATATCCTCCTCTGAACTGAACCCATCTGTTTTAAACAGAGAAGCAAACCATCAGTTATTGTTCCAAACAGACAAAAGTCATATAACTACTGTTCAAAACACAAGTTATTAGAAGGGAATAATAACCTTTGGGTGTTGATCACCACGTCCAATGAAGAGACTGGGAGGCTCAATCTTAAAGTTAAGAGTCCTGACTTGGACACCATCAACCAAAGCCCAACTGCATTTATCCTCAAGCTCTTTAAGAGCCTACACCACCAACAGTGATAGAGTTAAGAAGTGTTAGAATCTTGTAAACTCAAAGTCACGAACAAAGACTATTATTCACTTAGAAACCAATCTGAGAGTAAAAGAGAATGTAAAACAGGAATCAAAATTGACCATTCGACATATTAGTCCACACTGAGGAACATGATTCTGCAAGACACCCAATAGAATCGTTGTGTGTTCTTGACAAATATTGACAACTCAGAAATCTCAACCCCTTCTAAAGCATCGACAACATATGATTGCTCCAAGAACAAATCATCTATGACATCCAATGACTCATTGCTAAATATAAGGTAAAGAAATCGATTCAATGATAAGAGTTAAGAAGTGTTAGAATCTTGTAAACTCAAAGTCACGAACAAAGACTCTATTCACTTAGAGAAACAAATCTGAGAGTAAAAGAGAATGTAAAACAGGAATCAAAATTGACCATTCGACATTATTAGTCCACACTGAGGAATATGATTCTGCAAGACACAGAACAGAATCATTGTGTGTTGTTCTATCGATATCTGAGGTTGTGCAACGCCATCAGTCTCCATGTGTGATCACGCAGACAAATGAATCACACATGGAGACTGATGGCGTTGCACAACCTCAGATATCGATTTTATATCATCAAGCAGGCCTATTTAATACTCTAAACTTTGAATAAAAATTGAATCTCTAAATCTGGAATTTTATATCAATCCATATCAATCATATTCTAAACAATCATCTTAATTTCCATATCTATATCACAACCCTTAAATCTCTCACAACCTAAACTAACAGATAACGATTGAATGAATAAAGAAAAATACTTACGTGGCCGCGGTTTCCCATCTTCTTTTTCTTTTCCGCTTCGATCCAGGTAGTGATTAGCTTGAAATCGCAGAGCTTGAGATCCTTCACCACACTTCCTTCCAGTAAGGCTCCCCAATCTCTCCAGAAGTTGTCTTTGAAGGGTTGTTTCTCAACCATGTGAGGATGTGTCTTCAACATAGAAGCATACAGGGTTGCCACTTCTTCTTGCTCCAAGCTAAGCACAACTGAGTCACCTCCATAGAGAAGAGGAACATTGTGCTTCTTGTAAAGAGGAGGCAGGATGACACCATGGTGAACCAATGTCTCCCATTTGTTTTCCTCATTCTTCTCATCTTTCTTCTCCCCCAGATGGAAGTAAGCCACCTCCTCTACCAACTCTTGACCTTCCATGTAGACTAAATCTTTCTCTAAGAAGTAGAGTTGAGCTGATTGGTTGGTAAGAGAGAAGACACAGCTTTTGTTCTCCATCCTCTCTTCACTCAAGTCTGCTTCACAAGAAACTCCAAGATCCATCAAGCATTGGGCAGCCAAGTTAACCCAATGCTTATACTTGACCATGTGAGTAGGCATGTAGACTTTTGTGAGCAAAGCATCCACAAATGTGTCAAAGGAGAAGCCTGGTTGTGGTGAGCTGAGTAGATCAGATGCCTTTGGCTCTGAGGAGAACAAAGATGAGGCTTTTTTTGGTCTGGAGAACAAAGGAGAGGAGAACAAAGCAAGTGGTTTGGGTTTTGGCTTTGAAGAGAACATAGCAATTTGTTTTGGTTTAGAGGAGAACAAAACAAACGGTTTTGGTTTAGAGGAGAACAAGGCAACTGCTTTTGGGTTAGAGGAGAACAAAATAGAAGAGGCCATTGATGCCATTGACGTTTTTAGGAGAGAAAAACAGAGGGTTTTTAGGAGAGCAAAACAGAGGGTTTTGAGAGCAAAACAGAGGGTTTTGAGAGCAAAACAGAGGGTTTTGAGAGCAAAACAGAGGGTTTTGAGAGCAAAGAGAAGAAGAACATCTACCACATATATATTTGAAATCCATCATGACAGACGAAGAAGAACCTGATTCCGATGACTCTGAGCAAATTCCCGTTTTCATCGCTGGCTTTTTCAGGCGCCGTCCCGTACTCCTCAGTGACCTCATCATCTCGCTGATGCAGAGCGACAAGAAGAGAGACAGATAAGCTTTTTCCACTCTTATCTATTTTTACTAAAGCAGATTGACTTCTGAAAATAAAATTTTTAAAACTTTAAGATATTTGCTGTCCTTATTGGGCTTAGGAAGCCCAATTATCTCAAAAATGTCCACTGTATTTAATAATACACATGTGGTATTTCGATTATAGATTTATGTGTTTAATTTAATAATATTGTATATATTGCATGATCCTATTTCGTTAATTCACGTCCATGTCTACTACTAATTATTATGTGTTTCGTTAATTCACGTCCATGTCTACTACTACTAATTATTTATGTGTTTTTAATTTAATTATTTCCTTCTAAACTTTGGAACTGTATGTAGCTTTCCAACTTTTAATTATAAAAACGATTAATAATAAAAGTAACAAAAAAACAAAAACGCTGGCAAAATAGAGAGAAAGAAGTTGAGAAAAAGAGAGAGAAAGAAGTTGAGAGGCACGCCGCCTATGTCTGCTATGTAAGAGAAACCCAAAGAGAGAGAACACACAATCTAAATGAGATTCACTTTTTCATTTCTCTCTCTCTCGTATGCTTCTCTTGTTTTGTATTGTTATAAATTAAACATTTTACTTTAGTTTTAAAAATTAAGCTAAGATTTTCTTTGTTTATTTATTAACCACAATCATTTATCAAAAAATTAAATTCAGTTATAACCTACACGGCACACACACAAAGGTTTTCTTTATAAGTAGTCCTTTTTTTTTGTCAAAGAGGAACTAGACTTGTTCAATTCGAATATAAAAAAAAAATGACTTCTGAAACTAAAATTTTTAAAAACTTTAAATAAAATAGGATATTTGCTGTCCTTATTGGGCTTACGAAGCCCAATTATCTAAAAAATGTGCTGAATCTATTTTTATTCTTCCTTCCTCACTAATCTTCACTAGTAGGAATATACCTAATTTGTTCCGAGTTCCGACACAAATACAGTTTTATTATGGTTCTTTATTTTATCTAATAAGTACTAGTACTTACAAATGTATTGTTATGTCTATGTTTTGTGTAAGCCCAATAATTTAAATATGCAACAAATTTCCATGCAAGTATTAAATTAGCTATGGCTTTCATCACATGCTTATTTCAATTATAATCTCTCTTGTACATACACGTACGTGTGGTATTTCCATTATAGATTTGTGTGTTTAATTTAATAATACTGTATATATCGCATGATCCTATTTCGTTAATTCACGTCCATGTCTACTAATTATTACAGTATGTTTTTGGGTTTACCTCACTCTCTCTCTCCCTTTAATTTTCTTTTTAAAACGATCTAATTATTTCCTTCTAAAGTTTGGAACTGTACGTAGCTTTCCAACTTTTAATTATAAAAACGATAAATAATAAAAGTAACAAAAAAATCCAAAAAAAAAAATGACGCTGGCAGAATGAAAAAGAAGTTGAGAAAAAGAGAGAGAAAGATTGATCAACAATCCATTGTGTCACATTTTATTGTTCGTGAGTGACAGAGCAACTGTCAAATGATCAAGCAAGAACTCCACTCGTAGACTAGCTAGTACTCTCTTTTTCCTCTCTTTTAGGATTAGGACTTAAAAAACTATCACACTTTGAAAGTCACCTTAATTAACTCTTTCGACGGGGACCAATTTTCTCGATTTGTATTGGTTCGGTCAGTTCAAAATTTGGTTTGGTTCAATTTTGGGATATTGAATCATATGAAAATGTTGTTTGTTCATATGAAAAGTTTTATAATTTTTGTTTTTTTTGTTTTGTTTTGGAAGTTTCGTTATGAAAACAAATATATTTAATGAAGAAATTAAATAAATGAATATACAAATAATTTTGATCAAACTCGATTTAATTGAGCACAATACGAGTGATATATTTCGAGTATATTAGACTTTTACAATATGATCCGTAGCTAGAGTATAGATTTATGTGTTACATTTGCATGCATGATCCAATTTAGTTCATTCATGTCCCATGTGATGTGCACTGTTATGTGAGGATATGTTTATTGTTGCTAATCGTTTCTTCGGCGACAAAACATAAAAAGATAAATAAGTCCTTCAATTTACTTTTATTGTGAACATAAATTTTGATCAACATTCCACGTGTCATATTGTAAAGTCCATACACTTTTGCTTTCATAAGCAGACAAAAGAAGTCAGAGTTATGTTACTACTCCCTTTGCAACGAATGGGGAAGCGTGAACTGAGTTGAACCCCTCTGCAACTTCTTGTACGAACGAACGCAAACCAAAAGAAAAATATGATCACAACAAGAAGCATTAAACTTAACTTTATTTGATTGTGTTGCCCAATTGTAAAGCTTTTATTGATTTCCAACAATAAATATATTAATCTGATAGATTACATTTGCATGATCCCATTGTGTTTATACACGTCAACGTATTGATTATGTGAGGATATTATTATTATGTTATGATATTCATATGATTAACCTTTAAAATTCTTTTCCTGGATTGATCTAGCGTTATATGTCTTTCCCTTTAATTTGTACATGTTTCTTGTGAAGTTGGAAAGCCAGCTTTTAAAAAGAATTTAAAATATTAAATAAATAAAAGTACATGTTGGAACAGTCGACCAGACTAGAGAGAGAGACAGAGAGGCAGATGCAGCCACGCCTATGTCTACTATGTAAGAAACCCAGAGGAACACAATCCCAATGTCATGATGAGATTCACTTTTTAATTTCTCTCTCTCTGTCATATGCTTCTCTTGTTTTGTATTGTTATCTTGTTTACAACAACAAGAAAAACAAAATCCACGAAGATATTTTCCTTTCTGACAAAAACATTTGTGAATGGTCCCTACAACATAATAATCAGATTCAGATATCTCTCGGTGCACAATAAGCCAAGAGCAGCGGACTTGTACAATTTTATACACTTTCTGATATTTACACTTTCTACCTTCGAGTCTTTCACCTCATAGTCTTGAAAGTTTGTTTTTGGTAACATCACCACCGTATTCAAAATTTACAAACATTTTACTTTAGTTTTAAAATTAAGCTAAGATTTTTCTTTGTTTATTTATTAACCACAATCATTTATGATTTGATATGTTTGGTTTAACGCAAGCAGGTATACTTGTTTAGCTTTTCAAAAATTGAATTTTTTTTTAAAAAATAATAAGCTCAGGTAGAGATATTTCATGTGTGCGTATTTATAAGTATTTGGAAAGATCATTAATTCATTGATGATATATTTTTGTTGAAAAATTCTAGGGGTGAACCTCTTTTATTCACCCCATTTTAATTAACCAATCAAAATACAACAAAATGCCATGTCATATCATATTTATAAAAGAGAATTTTATCAAAAATGCCATGTACAGTACCCAACATTTTGGTTAATGCCATTTTTCTCAATTCCTTTTCCCGCTTGCCACAACCCTATAACTAAAATACCATTATACCCTTCTTTTTTTTAACACAAAACTAATAATTTAACACAATTTTTTTTGTTCCAAAAAGCAAATCTCTCTCTCCTCATTCTAACTCTCGACTTTTCTATTTCTCCATCTTCATTCTCTCTCGATTTTTCATCTTTTTCTACCTCAGTGTTTCTCAGTCTGTTGTTGGTGCTACACCACAAACTGAATCATTTTTTTTTTGGATAAAACAAACTGAATCTCTTTCTGCAAAACTCCAACTGTTTCAGTCTTTAGTCTGCATATAATGAAGAAATTCTTCATCAAGACACAATTCTCTTCAACTGAGACCTCCATCTGATCTATTTGCCTCTACCGTGGCAGGTGAAACCGCTAGGTCTTGTTCCAGAGTTCTTATACTCGACCGCAGGCAGAAAAACCCGTAGGTCTGCAACTCCGGTGGACCAGATCCAGCCGGCCAGGTTTTTGTCCATCCCTATTATGTCCTTCGTTCTCTTTAGTGGACTATATATGTTTGGTAATGCGTTTTATGTCCATTGCTAACAATAAAATTTGTCCACACTTGAGGTCTGCAAATCTGGTGTTCGGTGGACCAGATCCTACCGACCAAGTTTTTGTCTACCACTATCAAACTTGTCCACACTGTAGGTCTCCAGATCCGGTGGACCAGATCCAACCGACAAGGTTTTTGTCTACCACTATAATGTCCTTCTATCTCTTCAGTGGACCATATCCATTTGGTCATGTGTTTTGTTTCCATTGCTAACAAAAAACTTGTCCACACTGCAGGTCTGCAGATACGATGGACCACATCTAGTAGTCAAGGTTTTTTTGTCCATCACCATTATGTTCTTCGTCTCTTGAGTAGACCATATCCAAGGTTTAATATGAAGATTTGTGTCCACTACTAACCCAAAACAATGTCCACACTGCATATATGCAATTCCGGGAGACCAGATACAACAACCAAAGTTTTTGTCCACCACATTGTTACAAAATGATGAACAAAATGTTTACAAACAATTAATATCAATCTTGATTTATTTTCAAAATCTTAATTGTAAATGTTAATAATCAATGATTTAATGAAAGGGTATTTTCGTATTTTCATATATGGCACAAAATTGAAAATGGCACTTTTGAAAATGAAAATTGGAAAGTGGCATTTTCCACAACTTTTGTTTGAAAAGTGGCATTTCTAATAAAATTCCCTTTATAAAATAAATCAAATCAAAAATAAAAGACAAAACAAATTAAGAAAACAAATTTTGTAGATTTTCTAATAAGGAAATTATGTCGGTTTGGTTTATAAAGGAATGATTAGAGTATAGTTTTTACAATTAAACAAAATTATATGTCAGTTTGGGTTTTCAAAATATTGATTAGGGTTTAGATTTTACAATTCAACGAAATGATATGTCGGTTTGGATTTACAAAATAGTGGTTAGGGTTTAGATTTAATAATTAAACAAATTATATGTCGGTTTGGGTTTACAAAAGAGTGGTTAGGGTTTAGGGTTTAGATTTTATAATCAAAGAAATTTATATGCCGGTTTGGGTTTATAAAATAGTGGTTAGGGTTTAGATTTTACAATTAAAGAAAATTATATGTCGGTTTGGATTTATAAAAGAGTGGTTAGGGTTTAGATCTTACAATTAAACAAAATTGTATTTCAATTTAGGTTTATAAAAGAATGGTTAGGGTTTAAATTACACAATTAAACACAATTATATGTCGGTTTGGATTTATAAAAATGTAACTTGGATTTAGATGTTATAATTAAAAAACTATAATATAATATTTATAATTAAAATTGAATTATATACAGATTTTGTTTCTTTAATTAATAATTTTTTTCCTTTTAATTAAGAGGGGAGGAATAAGAGAAGGGTGAACCAAAAATTGTCCATTTTTAATACATTCAAATCTTTATTTGAGAAAAAAAAAACATAAAAAAGAGAAATCACTTTGGCCGGCCGTTTTCGGTCTTTATCTAATGAAAGAGACCAAATGGGTCTTTATCAAAGCAAAAAAAAAAATTATATATAGACGTTAGACCTGCTTTTGGTATTTCCATGTGAAGGTAATCCCCAAAAATCGAACTATAGGACATTGCGCGGCTATTGATCAAAGAGTTTCATATCGTATCAAATGGACTAATTAGAAAGTTGACAGGAAAATGTATTAAAACATAACACAATTTTTTCTTCTTCTAAATCATGTCTTACAGAACAAACTAAACATCTCATCATGATCATCAAACTTGTCCACTACTACGATTTTCCAACTTAAAATTTATTAGCAACTATAATTAGTGTTATGTAAAATTTATTAGCAACTATAATTAGTAAATATATATAATGCTTATTCATATCATATTTAAACAAGTTTAATTAACTTTCTCTACTATTCTTATAACCAAACACAATTAAAATATTTTAAATATCCATATATATATAATGTTCTATAATTAATATAGATATTTAGAATATTTATTCCAGATTAAAAAAAAATATTCTCCTATCATCTCTTTTTGATTTTAAATTTTAAATGAAGTGAATCATCATATAAATATATAATACATAAAATTAATAAAAAGTGTATTTTTCCTGC
Organism: Camelina sativa; assembly: GCF_030686135.1. Classification (NCBI taxonomy): domain Eukaryota; kingdom Viridiplantae; phylum Streptophyta; class Magnoliopsida; order Brassicales; family Brassicaceae; genus Camelina; species Camelina sativa. Next base: position 25,087,195 of record NC_141881.1, read on the forward strand.
ATATATTGTGATTTGAATTTTTTTAAACAAACATATATTACTCAATTAATATAAAAAGTGTGTGTTCAAAATATATATATAGTAATTTTACTGTATATAGTAAATTATAAAATTTTAAGAAGTTTATAATTTGTAAATGATATATCTAAACTTAATAAAAATTTTAAAATTATAAATATTTAAACATATTAAATTTTCAAAATTACACAAGCGAGTTATATTACATGACGGGTTATATGACATTACATGATTGAATTGATAATACTAAAAAATAAACTATCAGTAATATGATATTTCAATATGGGTTAAATCGTCATTTTAATGTTTTAATAACACCAATATAAAATATGTCGAATCAAACTGATTTAATTAAGATTGTAGTAAACAAAAATTATTGTGCGTTATACCATGGTTTATATATTAAATCAGTAAAATAAAAATAAAAAGAAGTATTTTAACAAAATTAGTATTAAAATAGTACACTAACAAAAAATATTTAAAAAAAATTTAGCCCGCGGTACACCGCGGGTCATAATCTAGTAATGATTAAAATATTAGCATATACAGTATTGTGGTAATGTGATTACCGAGATTTTGAGCTCCCAGATCCATTGTTTCTCTATTTATCCTCAATTTACTTTTTTTTTCCTTTAATTTATATGTTATTGATTCTGCAGAATAGGTTGAGTAAGAGGTGAGTATTTTTATGGAGGTTATGACTTTATGAGAATCATGACCTTGTTATTTATTGGAAAAGATATCAAGAAAGATAATACTCAGATTTTTCCACATTATTCATTCACACATAGGGACCTAAATAATGCCAATATATCTATTGGTGTGTCTTATGTATATAGTCATAGATAAGAATATGTTATCATATTAGATTTTAACCGCGTGTATATATTTTTTATTATTATTTGCATTTTATGTTTATATTAATTTTATTATTATTTATATTGTATTTGTTTGTTAAATATTGGATGTTTGATAAATAGAAGAATAACTAAATTTTCAGCCGTTTTTGTGGCTAAATGTTTATATTAATTTTTAACACACAATACACTTTATGACTATTTGTTTGTTATATTTAGTTTTTTTCGTTTCGTGTTAGAGATTCCATTTTGATTTTTAATTATTATAACAAAAAATAAGGGATCTAAATACATAATAAGTAATTTATACGCTGTGATTAAGTCATATTTTTTCTAATGATTTAATTATTTTACACAATTTCAGTTAACTCAACTTAATTTTATATGTCAAATTTTCTAATATTAGTAGTGGACAAATAATAAAATGAGGATTTAACCCGTGTTAAGCATAAATTTACTGATATTTTATTAATTCCAACATGTCTTCTTTATAACACATCTACTATATAACCATATTATATAATATTTTTTTATTTTACATATTTGTAATGCTTAAAACTTTTTTATTAAGTTTATATATATTAATTATAATATTTAAATAAATGTGAATCCAAGTTCTTCTTACGTTAAGAATCATAGCTCACATATTTTGGAAAACAAATGGGAATCAAGTTGTTGTTTTCTTTGTTTGCAAAGGATTCGGAGATAGAATATCTTCAAAACACAATAGAAGATATGGTAAATATATTATAGTTTATGTTTCCATATTGATTGCTGTGAATTTTTTTAGTTGGAATGGAATGTAAAATATTTAAAAAACAAAATCTGAAGTAATGCTATTTTTGGAAATTTGTTAAAGATTAACTTTTTAAATAAGTATAAATAAAAGGGTAGAACCCAAAATGTACTTCAAAAAAATATATATATATAGATATATATATATATATATTCGAGTTAAAAACATGCCATTCTTATATTTTTCATATAACGACGTAGCATATAAGGAAAATTAATTATCATTCGTTTCTATAAATATATATGTCTGATTTAACAAAAACCTGAATGGTTTACATTAACACAACCGTATTTCTTAATGCAAACTGAAATAATTAATACCCCTACAGAAAAAATGAGAACCACTTTTAAAAGGAAAAAAATTATACAAAAATCTTTAGTTTTTTTTTTATGTTGTTGTTTCTGCTATCTATTCTATTCCATGGGATTTTTAACATCCTAAATTATGTACTTTTATGGATGAGGTTTCTCTTTTGGAATTCTGTTTGTATTTAATATATTAAGAATAAAAATAATTTTACTCATCATTATATAAAATGCTAAAGGACGTAAGAAATTGAAAAAGAAAAAAGAAATTGCTAAAGAAAAAAGGAATTGCTACAACTAAGACGAGAGTCACTCATCATAGTCATTCTTAAAGAGTCTAACTATATTCTTCTAAAAACCTTTTAAGAACCTTTTTAAAAACCTTATAAAAACCTTGTAAAAACGTTTACAATATGTTTAAAAACCTGTTAAAAACCATTTAATAACTTTATAAAAACTTTGTAAAAGTGTTTATAAGGTATTTAAAATTCTTATAAAACCTTGTAAACGCTTTTACAAGGTTTATATAAGGTTTTTTAAAAGACTTTTATAAGTAGAAATCTTATAAAAACTTTTTAAAAATCTTGTAAATTTTTTTTGGCAGGAAATTTTTTTGTTAAAAATTTTTGGCAGGAAATATTTTGGAAAATTTTTTGGCAGGAAAATATGTCGGAAAAATTTTTGGCGGGAAATTTTTGTTTTTCATTTTATTGATTAAAATATTTAATTAAGGATAAAATGGTCGTTAAAAATTAAAGGAGGACAAAAATAAAAATGATTAAAAATAAGTATTTTTAAAAATTGGTATATCAAAAAGAGCATTTTTAACAAATTCTCTAAAGTTTTGGTACGGTATGTACGAATTACGAAAGAGGAATGATGTATTTTAATACTTATATAATACTCACTAGATTAGGCCCGCATATTAATTCAGATATAAAAAATATGTGAAATTTTTAAGTTCTATTCAAAATATTAATTTTATAGCATTTGATATTTTTAAAACTGGACTTATAGTTCACACACTCCATATTGCAATACAATTTCTTTGTATATTATATGATAATAAAATTAGATTTTAATTCTACGCACTCAATTCCAATGATTAACATTTATAACTTTCATATCAAAAAAAATGTGCATTGTATCAATTTTATACCTTACTTAACATTTTTAAAAAACTAAAAATTAATAAAACACAATACTCAAAAAAAAAAACTGAAAACTAATTTTATCTCATATTTGAAAAAGTAACAATATCTTGAATATATTTGTTTCATATTTTGTAATCTCATGCGTAATAGTTATACTACTTATCAAACTAATTTTAAATAAATCTATACTAACATTATCATAAATTAATCAAAAATTCAAAGATGTTATTTTGAAAAAAATTGTTTGTTTATGTGAAGGTGAGTATCTACAATTCCTTTTCTTTTAGGATAAATGATTGATAGTATAATTTAATTAATTATGGCCTTATTATAGTAATTAATTGTATAATTTTCTTTTTTTTTTCTTATAGAATCAGTAATTTAAAATTAGAATTAGTATTACTTTTTAAATACATAGATGAACTATCTTTTTCTATTTATTAAATTATTTAATTTCTTATAATTTATAAATATGTTAAAACAAAATTTTTGTATAACACATGACAAAATCTTTCATTGTTAAAATTGACACTTGTCACGATCACGTGAGTTACTAACTTTGAAAACCAAGATTTATATAATAACATAATATTAAATACGCTATCAAATCATTCACCGATTAGAAATCTTAAGAAAATTATATTAATTTCTTATTTTGATTATCTTATTTTCTTATATTATGTTAATCACTAATTTTAACACATTAAACTTTTTATACTTTAATCACTTTTCTGTATAAATTTCTTTTTACTATATGATTATAATAAATAATAATTGCAATTAAATTGCAAATATTTTCCTTATTAATTGCACATATTTTTCTATTGAAATTAATAATTTAATAGATAATTTTCCTATTAGAATTAGTGATATAATAGATTACTTTTTGTTTTATATACTTTTCAAAAATATTAATTGTAATCATTTTATATTTAGAATTTTTTCATTTTTCATAATTATTAAATAAATTTTATTTTTACACATGTCAAAATATTATCGATATATTTGACACATGTCGCAATTATATGAATTACTAACTTTAAAAACTAAGACTTATATAATAAAATTTTGAAAGCCAAAATTGTTGTTAAGTAGTTATGTTATTTAATTTTGCACTGATAAAGCAAATAATTAGAGTATATAAGATAAGGTAATGAAAAACTAGATATATAGTAAAGAGATAAAACAATAATCATTCTAACAACAAAAAAAAGAGAGAGAGATAAAACCTGAATCATACCAGGCATGTAATCGTTTTGAGGGTCGAGGACGGTATATGCTTCCACGGCTTCTTGATCATTAGAACATACGCCAATGATCATGATCGTAATGGCCAAGAGTTGTGATGGACTGACCTTCTGGTAAAAGTATCTGCACAAGCTATTCCAATTACTTGCTCTCCTGTTACCTATTCACTTGGCTGATTCACACTCGATCCTAGTTTCAAAAAGAATCGATAGAAAATTTAGTGGTCAAGCCCTAAGAAATACAATAAAGTTACTGTTTTCAAATAACAGGACAAAAAGTAACGTAAACTTGAACACTAATGAAGTTAAACCCATCTAATGAATCAAAATCATCAAGAATGCAAAGAATACCTGAGTTTTGATCTTCCATATCGCTTCTTTTCTTTTTCGTTTCTCTGTTCTTTTCTTTGTTTAGTTTTGATTGTAGGAAATGTAAATGACCAAATCATAAACATATACATATAGAGAAGTCAAGCCACCACTTCAACCTCCTGCTATCTGAGTTTTACCGCTAATGTACCACTCATTAATTGCATTTTGTTTTTTGCAAATAGTTGTTTTGCGTCTCTATCACTTAATTACGGTTATCAATTTCATATAAACAAAACGAGAAATAGTGAATATGAGTATATCTAGTATAGTATATGGGATGGGAAAATAGTGGTAAACATTAAGAACGAGTAATTCATGTATTAATATTTTAGTTTTTCCAAAAGTGTACCTAATAAAATATGAGACGAAAATTCGTAATGCGAGACAGATTCATAAAACTTTTAAAGTTAAAAACACTCCAATTTCCATAAAACTCTTTGAACAATTCAAAAATTATGTTTACTACACTTCTAACTGCCTCATCAATTCTTATTTTTAAAAGGATTGAAAAAATTATGATTTCCTTTAAATTCCCAATATTCCCTTAAAAGTTAAAAGGCACTGTAGAATTTCATTTGCATTCAAAAATTTCTATTGGTACGTTAACCACAAATCCCACTAACTAATTTATAAATTGCTAAATTAAACTCGAAGTTAAAAGCCTTAAACAATATAGTCAATACACTTTGTTTTAACATTAAAGGAAACATTTTATTGATGATAATCAGAACCAATACAACAATGGTGTCTCTCACTTGATGCCCTCTTAGCTAGGCTTTTACCTATAGTAATCGAGCTCACCTGATATCGAATCTTTCTTCTTATGTCCTCTTAGCTACAGTAACTGAGCTCATCTCATATTAACAAGCTACAGTAGCATTAATAAGTGACGTAACGAAACTTGATTTTATATTTTTTTCCGAAGTTTTGTAACTAGCTACAGTTGCATATATAATCAACACTACTAAACTTTTTTTTGTTTGGTTGAATGTTAAACACTACTAATTACTAAACTCCCAAGACTACTCTATTATTATTGTTAGTTTTGTCAACACTACTCTATATACTGATTATTAAAAATACATATTTAATTTGTCTAATGATTTTGTATTCCGTTCTTTTAAATGTTACTAGATTTAGTATATTATAAATTATATATGTGTCTTGATACCGTAACTTTATGCATATATATATAAGGTCTGTATTTCCAGGATTGAATTTAATATTCAAATGAACCTCTTCTAATCGTATTAGTTCTAGTTTCAAAAAAAAAAAAAAAAAAAAAAATCCATTCAAAAGGTTAAATAACTGATCAACCATCTTTTTTTATGCATATATAGTAGTCATAACTTAGATTCCATGTCAATAATTAATTTCACTTTGATGTATAATATCATCATATTTAATCAAAAATATTTTACCGAAGTAATTTCTAAGGTTTATCAGATTTTGACACCAAAAAAAAGGATCAATGATATGGTGGATTATAATGCATACATGAACTTTGCTAAATTCATTGAATTGCATAGTTGAAGATGCTATGCTATGTTACTGTTATGTCAGTGTTTTGACGTTTTACCTTTCTTTGAAAGATTCTACAGTATTTTTAAAATCACTTGTTATTCAATTGATGATTTTAAAAAATCTTTTAAAATCCTCTGTTATTCAAATTGAAATTTATGTAAAGTCATTTAAAATAATCTAAAATCTCTTGTTATTCAATCATGGATTTATAAAACTTACTTGAAATCTAGTGTTATTCAAATTATCACAATCTTTTTTTAGAATGCTACTTTAAATGATTTTGCAAGACTTTTGTTTGTTTTTTAGTTGACAAATATGAGTAACAAAAAATTTTAAAGGATTTCATTCAAAAAAAAAAAAACAGTCGATGGAAGATCCATCCAATTTATCGGCTTCTTCATCACACTTCACATTCTCTTTTCTCGTGATCACATGAAGCTGACTTTTGGTCAGAAACTCAGAATTCACATAGGTACTCTTTTCCTCACTGGTAAACTCAGTTTTATAACCAACCTTGGCCTCTACTTCATTCACACACATCCTTGTTGTTTTGATTTTATCATATTGGTAGTCTTGTCTTGTTCCCTCTTCTCTGTTTTTTTTTGTTACGCTCAATCCGATGGCTAAGGAGCTTGCTGATAAGGCTAAAGAGGCTTTCATAGACGATGAGTTCGATGTTGCTGTTGACTTGTACTCCAAAGCCATTGACTTGGAACCCAATTGTGCTGATTTCTTCGCTGATCATGCTCAGGCCTATATCAAACTCCTAAGCTTCACTGGTAAACTTCTTTCAATCTTCGTCTTTTACTGTCGTTAGACGCCTTTTGGGTTTCTGGGTTTTCATAATAGTTGAAAAAGATGTTGACTTTGGTGGATTCTGTGTGTGTCTAGGGTTTAGTTTTGTGTCCTGTCGCTTGGTAGTGTCACAATTCTTCCTAAAGTTTAGAGCTTTAGTATCCATTTAGTGCAGATATCTCAACCAACGTATCAAAATTGCTAGTTGTTTGAGCCTTTGGTTATGAATGTGGGGAATTTGGTTTAACAGAGGGGTAACAATATTGAAAGTTTTGATTTTTACTTGAGTGGTTAGTATGAAGTTCATCTGTTGAAAGTATCCCCATTGTTAGTTGTTAGTAGACTTAGTGTTATATGACTTCAGTGGTTTGATTTGTTCCTCAATGAGCAGAGGCCGTGGCAGATGCAAACAAAGCAATTGAGTTGGATCCTACACTGACCAAAGCTTACTTAAGAAAAGGGTACGTTATTGGTCTTTCCTCCTATGTATCATTGTTAGTCATGTCTTCAAGTTTTAGTGAGAGTTAAATTCTATCTGATTCCTTTGTTTGTCATATTAGCAGTTTATGCGGTTTACAGTCAAGTTATTAGTTCAATAGTTCATGTTTTGGTTTTTGTATTTGTAGAACTGCTTGTATGAAGCTTGAGGAGTATCGGACTGCGAAAACAGCTCTTGAAAAGGGTGCTTCCATCGCACCTAGTGACTCCAAATTTAAGAAGTTGATAGATGAATGTGTTCTGCGAATCAATGCTTAATTAAGCTTACATCATCATGTTTACCCTGTTTTTGTCCTTGTCCTCTGTTCTTCATCTCACTTGAAGCTTCTTTTTCTTTGTTACAGGTTTTAATCAAGAATCAAATCTCAACAATCAAATATGTTATTAGGGGATCTTCTTGATCAGATTTATTAGACTCTTTGGTGGTGACGACAAAGTTACGTCTTCTTCATCTCTGAAATTTTCTTATTTTGACATTGAATTTTCTTTCTTTTTTTGTGTTGTAAAATATTTTAAAAGTACCTAAACTTTACTAATAAAATCTCATAAAATCATATATCATTTTCCTTTTTTAAAAAATACAAAAACTCTCAAAGATACTCAAATCTCCTAAAAATTTCCTAAATCTTTCAAAATTCTAAAATATTAAAATCCTAACAAATCTTTAAAATATCAAGTTGAATACCCCCTCTTGGTATTGTATTTTCAAACTGTTATTTCGGAATACCAAACGTGTCGAACTGTGGTGCGTGACATCATCATAAAATCCATAATACTGTACACAATTACATACACTTTACCATATTATCATTAATTGAGTAATTAACAGCAAATAAAAATAAAAATATATATTTTAGTATTTTACTCTCCTCCTCTGCTTCTTCTTCTCCAAACTTTCAGTTTCGATCTCCAAAAAAGTTTGGAACTTTCCGTCGAATTAGATGGGAAGCGGAAGATATTTAGACGACCCTTTAATATTTACCAGAAACCCACCTTCCTTTTCGTCTCCCATCACCGAATCTAGCTTTCCAGACGAATCGATCTCTCGCTCAGGAAGCTACGAAAGTGAGAGCTTGCGAGGAGGAGATGGTGAGAGCATTAGCGACGCTGATTTCGGACTCGAGAGACTCGCCGGGACCGTACAGTTCTACGAGAGGCATGTCTTCTTGTGCTACAAAAAACCCTCCGTTTGGCCAGCGAGGATCGAAGCGTCTGAGTTTGATCGGTTACCGAGGCTTCTCTCTTCCGTTGTATCTGCGAGGAAGAGTAGTATGAAGAAAGAGGTGATTTTTGTTTCGACTCCCTTTTTTGGATTTTGAAGTTTCAGAATCTACTGTGATTTAAGTGAACTTAGGTCTGATAATTTCTGAAAAATTTGATCTACATTTGTTTGTGAGAGTGAGACTAACATAGGGGAGACTTCAGAGTAGATCCCTAACAAAGGTTTCGTCAGTGAACAATCCCTAATTTGAAACATGAGTCAAAATAAAAAAGGCATTACTTTGTTTTTGTATAGTGAAGAAGAGTTTCTTAGATCTCAGTGAGGATATTTGGGATTTTTCTTGAGTCAGGTTTATATTGTTAAGATTCTATGTGTCACAACTTGGGAACTTGTTGATTACTTTGTAGATAAAGTTTCAGATTTCACAATTCTAGTGTCTTTGAAGGAAACCTTACAATGTGGCTTCTTATGATCATGCACATCAGTTATAAACTATCTTTTGGATGTCTTCCTCATGTTTTTTTCAAAAATGTTTCGGTTGAATTGCAGACTCTACTCACAATATGTGAGGGACATGATGGAACAGAGACATCAAATGGGGATGTTCTGATATTTCCAGATATGATCAGATACAGGTACAACTACTACTCAGTAAGATATTGTGGTTGATGATTCTTGAGAAACGGTAACTCATTTTGGAAGTTTCAAAAAAATGCAGAAGGTTGACTCATTTTGATGTGGACACATTTGTTGAAGAGGTGCTTGTGAAGGGTGTTGAGTGGTTGCCTGGAAATCCTGAGTCTTTAAGCGGTTCATCATATGTCTTTATATGTTGTCATGGATCCCGAGACCGGCGATGTGGAGTTTGTGGACCATCTCTGGTCAGTCGATTCAGAGAAGAAATTGAACTATGTGGTCTTGGTGATGAAGTTTCTATCAGCCCTTGTTCTCACATTGGAGGTCACAAATATGCGGGAGATGTTATCATATATGGATTAAACATCAACCAGAAAGTCACAGGACACTGGTAAGTATAACAAGGCTTTTTGGAGTTTATGATGGATTGTAGTCTTAACCGAATTGGTATCTCGAAAGTTAAGAAAGAGAATGATATGTGTCCCTTCTAGCCGAGTTTTAAGTTATAATTGATTCTTGTCTGTCTCTTTAGGTATGGATGTGTGACTCTAGAAGATGTACCTCTTTTGTTGGAGCAACACATTAACAATGGCGTAATTGTAGACCGGCTTTGGAGGTAATATAAGACTAAAGCTTCTTGAGTTAGACAGTCTCTTAAATTTTCTGGCCTTTCAACAACACTTGTTGACTGTTTTCCAGGGGTGAAATGGGTCTGTTAGAAGAAGATCAAAAGAAAACTCAAGAACAAAGGCTCCAATTAAACAGCGACAAGATCAGCAACAGAGAGGTGACACAAGAATCAGTTAATGATAGTATCTGTTTCCAACAAAATGGGAACTCTAACTGTTTGGAGGAGAATCACACAGAGAAAAATACCTCGGAAAGAGTAACCTCTGTAAAAAACGCGTCTTTTCGGGTAACTAGCAGCGAGAATGTATCTTGTGGATTCAAGGTTTGTGCTACGATGTCAATGTGGTTGGAGAATTGGGAGAAAGAAGATACATATGCTGCTTTAGCTGTTGCTTGTGCTGCTGCATCTGTGGCTATTGCTTATAACTGCTATAAACAATTGAAATGAAGCAATGTGTTTTATGTCTAGCTTCTTCTATGCAATGGTAATTATCTCAGTCTTTAGACTACTAGATCTTTCCTCTTCGTCTGTATAGATTTATTTAGAAGAGGGTCTTAACTTTTATGTAAGAACTGATTGTTGATATAATATAATCCATTTTGTAAAGATATTACTGGCGTGTGTTTGAGATAAGATCGATGGAAGGCCAAACTTTGAGGATTTTGATATTGTGTATTAGCGATTCTCAAAGGTTCGTGTCTAACATTAAACTCAAGAAGATGGTACAAAGACTGTCTCACATTTTTGAAGAATGATTACAAATCTCATAACTTTTTCCAAGACGTGAAAAATATAACAACAAGGAAGAAAAAGAAAAAACACATTTTTCGAAACACTAAACAGAATTTGCAAAGAAACAATAGGAGGAGAATCATCAAACTGTGGAAACAGTATCTTTCAGAAGAAATCAAACTCAAGATAATTACTCTGATCAGATCTCACACTAGACGATGCAGCAGCCGGTACAGTAGGATTAGGATTCACCGGTTCAAGATCTACCGGTTTAGGAATCTCCGGTGGACTAGCACACCGAACCAGAGCCCAGTTCACTCCTTCAAAGAAAGGATGTTGCTTTATCTCTGTTGCTCCACGCTTGTAAGCTAACCTATGTTGAGGTTCTTTCACAAGCAAACTCCTTATCAAATCCCTTGCTGCAAAGCTAACAACTGGAGACTCCGGGAATCTCAGAGGCTGACCAACCACATTAAAGAGTGTTGCTCGATTTCCTGACCCTTTAAACGGTGTTTTACCAAACAACAGTTCATACAGAAAGATCCCAAAAGTCCACCAATCAACTGCACTTCCATGTCCTTCACCTTTGATGATCTCTGGAGCTAAGTACTCGTGTGTACCAACAAAAGACATTGAACGTGCACCTGTTGGCTCTGCAACAAGTTCTGGTAAGGGAGTAACTTGGTGGTTCCCGTTTTCAGTTTTAGGTTTCTTGTCTTTCTTGGATTTCGATGAGAAGAATCGAGGAGAGAAGCAAGATGTTGGAGCCATTGAGATGCAAGATGGTTGTTGGATGCATGCAGGTTGTTGCGAGCAAGAAACTGAATTCTTTGACAAGCCTTCAGATCCAACATTGGCTGATCTGACTATCGAGAGGCTAACGGTACATCTTAGGGAGAGATCGAAATCCGAAAGCATAACATGTCCATCATCTCTAACAAGAACATTCTCCGGTTTCAGATCACGGTATATGATCCCAAGCATGTGTAGATACTCCATTGCAAGAAGCACTTCTGCTACATAAAACCTGCAAAAAACAGTAAGTTAATATAAACACACAAGACAGGTTTCTTCTTAGATAGAGAGAGATAAGTTTGAATGATTTATTTACTTGGCTGCTTGCTCGGTGAAACGTTTCCCTGGTTGCCTCTGTCTCAGTGTATGCAAATCACCTCCAGGACAAAACTCCATAACCAAACAAGAGAACTTCTCAGTTTCGAAATGACTATACAAAGTCGGGAGAAACGGGTGATCAAGACACTGCAATATCTCTCTTTCAGTTTGAGCCCTAAGAAGCTTTTTCCTGCTAGCCAAAGCTGTTTTATCCATAACCTTCATAGCAAAATAACACCTTGTTCCATTCAACTCAGCAAGATGAACAGTTCCAATATCACCACATCCTAACCTCTTCAAAAGCCTAAAATGGTTCAAACCCAAACCACCATGTTTCGTTCTAACAGCTTGAATGGCTTCCCATCTCACATCATTCGCCTTGTGAGGTTTGTTGATACTGCTACTAAAGCTGCTACAAGTACTCTCATCGCTTATATCACTGCTTGTGCTCGGTCTACAAGTGCTACTCTTTCCACTCTCACCTTGCTCGTTGATCTTACTACTAACGGTTTTGCCGTCACTACTTGGATCAGCGAATGACAAACTCGAAGATACTTGATCTGCTAACGTGTTGATTGACATACTTTGACTTGAATTGGTAAGTGATCCTTCAGGAGTTTTTGAGGCCATCATGAAGGAGAGGAACAGAGAGCAATCTTGATTTGTGATTGTTATGAAAACCGATTCTTCACTCTAGTAATCAATATTGTCACAGATACCATCAAAAGAGTGACCTGATCTAGTCATCAAAAACAAAACAATAGCATAAGTTAAAAAAGCAGCAAGCTTGAGGATTCAAAATCATGAATAACACCAAACAATCACGGATCTTACTATGGATGAATCTCAAGAACGAAGTTGAGGTGTTATGGGATCTTTGAATACAAATCTAAGTGAGAAATCAATTGAATCATTAATAAACATAAACCTATTGAAGCTCTTCAACTAACCAAAACCAGTATAAAGCAAATCGAAAGCTTTTCATGCAAAAAAAAGTGAATTTTTTTTTTTGTTTTGTTTTTCTATTTTAGGTTTATAAACAGATCTCGTAAAAAGTAAGATGGAGAAGAGCCCCCAAAAAAAAGAGCTTTTGGATCTAACAAGAATCAGATAACAAAAACACAGAAGAAAGAAAGAAGAAAGGGAAAGAACAGAGCTTTAGAGAGAGAGAGAGAAACCCATTAAATTGTTACCTGAAAGTTTTGATTTTTAAGCGATAAAGATCACGAGACACTCTTTTTCGAGAAGAAGAAGAGAGAAGGAGAGAGAGAGAGAACAGTCACTGTTCATGTAAGGCTGTGGAGAGAGAAAGAGATAGATGAACACATCTGCTTGTTTCCATGGAAATGGGGATAGATAGAGAGAGTGTTGAGAAGAGAGAAGATAGAGAGTTTGGGTCTACCATGAAAAGAGGGAAGAAGGAGAGAGAGGGTCAAAGAAAAAAGTTGATTACTATTTTTTTAATTATTTTTTAGGTAAATTTTTAATATTTTGAGGGATTCAATTATTATTATTTTCAATGTATATTTTTTGTTTTCTCCAAAATGGAAGACAAAGGTTTACATCAAGGATGCTCTCTCGTGAGCTGTTATAGTATTTTGAGGCTTTTTAGGGGAAAACCCAAATACATTTTGATAGAGATTATTTGTATATTTCAAACATGTTTGATTTTTGGATTAATTTTTTATGTATAATCGATAATCATAAAATATAATTAAGTTTGTCTTAAAATTAATTTTATTTTTACTTTCACTAAAGTTTGTATTCTATCTCTTAAAACTTTTTCTAACTAAAAATATACTAAAACATTAATTTCATTAACTTATTGTAAGTTTTGATAGTCTAATATATTATCTATACTTATAAAGCAATCGTGTATTGTTGATAGTATGCAAAAATTATTAGCAATTTTTTCGATCACTATCAAGTTTTCCTTGTAGGGATTTTAGTGAAAGTTCTTAAACCTTATGAAATTATCGTTTTAAACCAAAATAGATAAATAGAAATAAATTTTCAAAAACAATTAACATTCCAAACAAAATTAAAGCTTATTTATGTGTGTTATTTTGTTTATTAACCTGGCAAATATTTAGTTACAATGAAATCCACCATCTAAAACTTGAGAGTTTCAAAGATGTCCCCAAAAAAAGGTTTTGAGCAACTTCTTATCAATTTTAATGTTAAGTTTCCTAAGATTATAAGATTATTAATTTCTTTCTTCAAAGGTTTTCTTGCATTAAATTAAAAGATATAAGTTTACATAGCACATAACTATAAGATCTGATCATACAACATGTTTTTTTCCCCCATTTAATTGAACATGAACAATGTTTTTTTCTAGAAATTGTTCAACAGGTAGTTGACAAACCAGAAGATTGTTCAACATAAAAAAACACAAGTAGGTATTATTTGTCCATTTTAGTTTATCTATCTCTCATATAATTCTTATTTTAACTTCATGCTTTTAGATCCGATAACTACGTCAATTTTAGTAGAAAAGCTCAGATCCAACAATAACGACAATTGCTTTCTACACGATTGGCTTGGGACGTGGAGAATCTTTTTTCATAACAATCTCAAATACTTCAATAATAACCAGTGTTCAAGAAAGCGGTCTAGGCGGCCGCCTAGGCGCTAGGCGCTCAGTAGACGCCTAGATGACCGTCTAAACCGCTTAAAATTACATAAATTGTATTTTAATATTTATTTTTGATTTTTAAATTACATATATTAAATTATTATGTTTTACATCTATATATGTAATTATAAACAGTTATATGTTGTTAATATAATTTAAATAAATGTATTTTTTTTACTTTTGTTTATAATTTATATATTTTTTTATTTTTTATAACATATATTTTTATATAATTTTATATATTTAATGTTTTATGTTGTAAACGCCTAAACCGCCTAAAAACCGTCTAGTCCCCGACTAAGCGTTCTAGGCGCTAGGCGCTGGATCACCGCCCAGATACCGCCTAGCGCTTTCTTGAACACTGATAATAACAAAAGAAGTGTTATGTTAAAATACTAATCTACGGTGGGTTAATAAAAGGTTTACCATTGACACTTGAGAGATTACGTTTCTAAGTTTTCTTATTGCAATTTAAACCATACCTGAACATCTCAAATGCTTTAAATTTTAAATAGCAAAAAAATATTCTTTTTTTATACAAATTTCAGGGTTTCAATACATATTTCATTCGGATTCTTTGGTTATAAAGAGAAGAGAAAATATTAACAAATTTATATATGATTGAAGGTTGAAAGTTTTATCCTGAAAATTGAAGATTTATGAATTCTTTAAAATACAATTTAATCATCGTTACCAGTTGCGACTGTTATAAATAGCATAAATACCTAGTTTTTCACATGTCCCTAAAATTAGTTTAGATTTAAATTCAAAAATCTTTTGTTATTATATAACTATACTTTTTAATTTATTATTGAAAACAACCTAAATATTTAAATTTTCATGTTCTTTACTGTTTTGGTTAAAATTCAGTAACTCTAATAATTTGTAAAAAAAATTGTGTTTCACTAAACTAAAGTCAGCCAAAATATTTCCTTTATGTTGGGCGTTATCTTATAAAAAGTAAAAACTGACAGTAACTTGTTGTCTTTTCTTTTTATTTTTATTTTTATTTTAGTTTCTATAATCTTATGTCGTATTGTAAACTTGTATCCAGTTAACTTCTGTTTGATTAGTTTATATCCAGTCTACTTTAGTACAACCCAAATGTCAGAACATAGTCCACATGATTTTGTTTGACGTTAGAGATAAAAAAAAAATACACCTGATTTATTTTAGGTTATATCTTTTTTTTTCTGAAAAAGGTATATCTTTTTTTTTGTTATAAAATATAACCATCTTTTTCGCTGCAAAAATGTTCTTTACAACAGCAGACAAAAAAAAATGTTCTTTCGAATATAATAAAATCACGAAAAAGTAAACAAAATTATATATGAATTATTTCATACCATCATAATACAAAAATTGATTGATTGAAACATATAATCGACCAGTTAGATATCTTTAATGATTTTAGAATATTGGACATAAATATATATACAAAAAAAAAGTGAAGTGAATTATGCAAATATGTGAAAAAGAGAAGTTAAGGATAAATAATCTAATTAAATATTGAGAGGTCCCCAAACAAGATCTGACAAAGATAGATGAAGAATGGGTTGTCATGTTCTCCAACACAAGTCCCACTTTGGAGAGAGATGTGTATCTCTCTCTA
Organism: Camelina sativa; assembly: GCF_030686135.1. Classification (NCBI taxonomy): domain Eukaryota; kingdom Viridiplantae; phylum Streptophyta; class Magnoliopsida; order Brassicales; family Brassicaceae; genus Camelina; species Camelina sativa. Next base: position 25,103,345 of record NC_141881.1, read on the forward strand.
ACTACTTACAACCAATCAACAGCTCACTGCCAAATCCGTAATTTAATAAACAGTTTTCTGAAGAAAAAGAAAAAAACTAAACTGAAACAATCCAGAGCCTTTCAATTTCCAATATTTTGTCTAGGTGACAACTTTGTTTGGTTTGATGCAGTTATAGTTTGATATAGTTAGTTTGGCTTAGTTTGGTTCTGTGGTTTACTTTTTGTCCACCTTTATTTCGTCCATGTGAAAAATATCAAAGCAATTTTGGTGATCAGCTCAAGACCACAACTCAACTTCATACTCTTGAAAGATTTTTTTTTGAAACAAAACTTTGGGACATGTAAGATCTGTCCATGGAGTCCAACAGAGTTGTTTACTCTGGGCGCTTAAACGTTTACACAAATCGTCGTGAATAAACAAAAACAACAAAGCAAATATATGGCAGAAGCCTACTATCATTAGCACAGACGATAGCGTTTTCGCAAAGGGTTTCTTCTCCATCATGCAAAAACACTGAATCATTTGTTCTCCTTTGCCTTCTCTCTCATGGCTATTCTTTTCTCTTCCCTGCAAACGTGTTAATTCAAACCATTGTCAACCAAAATATATAAGACAAGCCTAAAGCAATATGTTCTCCAAGTCCATGGATTGAAAAAAAGTATTTTACCTAGCTTGAGCAATTTCGTTCTTCCATTCAGATCTCTTCTTCTTTTGCTTCCTTGCTTTAGGTTCCACATTCCCATTTTCCGATTTTGATTTCTTATCCTTTTTGATTCTCTTGTCCTCCTTTGATTTCGTACGTCTTTCCTTGTTCCTCTTTTTTTCAATGGCCTCAGCTTCATCATCATCATCATCAGACACTTCATCTTGCTCTACAGTTTCTACCGCCTCATCATCATCTTCTGAAGATTTACTCATGTTGCTCATTTTCTTCAGCTGTATAAGTAAAAACAAGAGCATAATATTAAAAATGGTGGGGTATGTACAACAATTAGAACATGGTTAATCCATCATAGAGTCAAAAGTGAGTACCTTCGCCACAAAAAATCCGTCCATGTTGTGTACATGAGGATAGAAGCGTCTAGTCTTGTCTAAAGATGGCTGAAATCTGTGTTCTCTAAATCGGGTAAATCTGAAAAGTGAAGAACAAAGAGTATGAGACATATCCTTGTAGTGCTCCTTTACATATCTCTACAGATGAAGAAAATGCACATTACCCTTTTCGGCCAAAATCAAGTCCACACGTAACAAGTTTAACATCCCTCTTTTTGAGAGCGTAGTCAATCACAGCTTCGTTCTGCACAATTTTGTCATACATAAATAAAATTAAAAAAGTTAGGATGAATCAAAAACAAAGAAGAGAAATATGGTGAAAGTTATCAGTTTAACTAACCTCAGCAACCATAAGTGAACATGTTGAATACACTATATATCCACCAGTTTTGGAATTGGCATCCACCATATCAATAGCAGCGAGAATAAGTTGCTGCATACAAAAAAAAGGGTTAAATTAACATCTGTTAACGAATGAAAAATTTCAGATATATTTGACGTTGTTAAAGAAGGTACTGCCAAACCTTTTGCAAGTGAGCAAATTTCTTTATCTCATCAGCGGTTTTTGAAATCTTAACTGATTCATCTTTTGATATGACCTGAATTGAGTAGCAGAAGACATTCAGTTTAAGAATTTGACCACAACTACAGCTTAACAAAGACTAAGATTGAAATCCTTACTCCTGTCCCACTGCAAGGCGCATCCAACAATACTCTATCAACTGTGTTCTGACCTAAAACCTTGGGTAGCTGAAAGCAAAGAAAAAAACAAAAGAATAAAACTGATGCCGCTTAGTTAAGCAGATCATATAATATAATTCCAGTCATACCAGTAATGTAAACTCAAGTAGATGTTATGGTTTTTAACATTTCTGAGCAGATAACAGAAATACAATAGAAGAATAAATGTTAAGAGAAGCGAACCTCTCTCCCATCATAGTTACAAACTATGGTATTTGTGACCCCCATGCGATGCAGATTAGCAGTTAGCGACTTAAGCCTAGGTACTTTCATCTCATTCGCATATATTAAGCCTGGTTATAGCATCATTATAAAAATTACTAAACTGAAAACAAAAATCAATACAGACATTGAGACAGCCAAATAAAGTATGGGGATAGAAAGCACAAGAAGCCAATTAAGACATACCAGTGTTTTTCATTAGCGCAGCAATATACGTTGTTTTCCCACCAGGAGCAGCACTGCATTGAGTAATAAAACATTCTTATAAACTCACACATGAAGAAACAGTCAGACATTCAAATTGGTTTCTTTCTCTTAACCAGCTCAAACAATTTACATCATAAATTATCAAATAATCCAGACGGACCAGCTCAAACACATTTCAAGTGCAGCTATAATATGGTAGATGATGGTAACTTACGCTACATCCACAATCCGCTCATTCTCACGAGGGGCAAGGGCCATCACTGGCAAAAACGAACTAGCACCTTGAAGCTGAAAATGTACGAAATACAGACTTAAGCAAACAATTTACACTCCATAAAAGGTGAACAAAAGGGTAACACATCAGAATATGACATACCATGTAGTAACCAGCCAAATATTCAGGTGTCGCACCAATTGGAACTTGTGAATCATAGATAACAAGTCCAACCTACAATATGACATCCGTAAAGTAAGACTTATGACAGATCAACAACAGAACAGAACAAAAGTAGAATAGGACTTGCAGAATTTAAAAAAAAAAAAATAAGAACAAACAACTTACTTTTGACCACTTGCTTAACGGGTCTAGATTGACTCCTCTGTTCAAAAGCACATCCGCAAGATCCCTTCTTCGTGTCTAAACCAAAACAAACATCACCATGAAATTACAGAACTCGAAACTCATAACCTATAACCCAGCAAAGCAAAACCAATTTCACCTTAAGTGTGTTTGTCCTGATAGATGTAGGTCTTTGCTTTTCAAAAGCTTCAATTAGTTCCATAAGTTCACCAGGAGGAAACATCTGCAAGAGAACCCCAATTTCAAATCCATAAGTAAAGAGTATAGGCAACATCCTACCCATAGTTTATCAAAGTTAAAAAAATGAAACTTGAAATCAAAGATGAGAGACTAACCTCAACTAAAGTACCAATAAGAAAACTGTTATAACCATAATATGAACCAAGATCAGCTTTGAGCTGTTCAACACATTCTTTCCTCGTGGCTCCTGCTGGCCTAAAAGCCTTGAAATTTTTCAGAGCTCTAACAACTGAAACGATAAATGAATTAGCTATTAGGAACTCAAATCCAAAATAACCAATACAATAAAGCAATAAACTTTGGAACGATACTAACGGTCTTCTATTCTAGTCTTAAGTAGAGGAAGATCTGGAGGTCCACGAGCTTCTTCTTCAAGTTCCTGGTCAATGAAGGGATAAGTTAGATATAGCTACAACCAAAACAAAAACATAATAATCAAACAGAGCATTTGCAGAAGAGAAATGTAAACCTCTTCAGTAGGTAGACGAAACGCATCATGTTCAGAGTCATCTTGCTTGTTAAGCTCCTGCTGTTCAGCTTCAGCGTCTGCCTTCTGCTTTGCTAATCTTCTATCAATAGCTTCAGACTGCTTCACAAGATCGTCGTCATCAGAGTCAGAGTCAGAATCCGAACCCACATCCGAAGGTCCCTCCTCCTCCTCCTCCTCCTCTTCCTCCTCTTCATCGCCGCTACCTTCTAAGAAATCGTCACCCAAAGTCTCATCATCGTCATCGTTCTCATCCTCATCATCAGAGAACAACCCATTAGACCCTCCATCATCAGATTCGTCAAGCTCTTCTGACTCTGCATCGATAGAGGCATCAGAAACTACTTCATCATCATCTTCGAGAGGCTCTTCTTCCACCACAACTTCCTTCTTCTGCTTCTTCAATGGAGGTTTCTTAGCTCCTTTCTTCAAAGTCGTGGTTTGGGGTTTCGACGGAGGAGTTTTGGGTTTGGTAACTTGCTTCGTTGGAGGGGTTTGGGATTTGGCACCCTTCTTCTTGTTACGAGTGAGAGCAGGCATGGCAGCAACGGTTCTGTCTGAATTAGGGTTTTCTCGCGGCCAGGGTTTAACACAAGTAGAAGAAGAAGAAGGAAGTCGAAGTTTTGAGATTTTTTTTGACAAAATGTATATTAATTGATTGGTCTCTTAATGGGCTTTTATCTAAGATCAGTAATAGCCCAATGGCCCAATTATCATACCGTGTCTTGAGCTCGTCGTAAACCAAACTAATGATATTTCACATTCTTAGCAAAACAACAAAAAAAACAATCCCACATGGGGTAGTTTTGAATTGTGTTATGTATTATCATAATTTGATTTTCAATATCTTTTATTCATAAACAAAACTTTTAAACTAGTGTGAATACTCAATATTATGCTTTACAATTTGCCACAAACAAAAGAAACAAATATGTCTCAATCAGTAAACAAGAAAACGAAATGGTGTGTCAACTTCGACACGAATCCGAAACACCACGATCATCTATTATATCTTGTTTGGTACAAGCGTGCTCTAGAGAGCTTGCAAAACAAAAACAATAAAGTTTTGCTTTTCAAAAACAAACAAAAACCATTTGGACCAAAACTTATGTTGGAGCATAAAAGATTAACGCGTTTGAAGACTTTTGAGTTCTATCTACAAAATATTTTGTAAACTTTAACAAACTCTTTCTTTTAATCTTTTATCTCTAACGTTGTGACAAAAATGGTTGACCAAGTTTTTCCACTAAAAGTAGAACCAATGGTTGGGTATAAACTGGATTTTCAGTGGTCCAACTCTCAAACTTGTCCATCGTCTTTTTCTAACAAGTTGCTATTGTCATTTTTTTTTTTTGGGACCGAGAAAAGAAAAAGAAACTAAAAATGAAGAGAACTTGCTCATATAATCTGGTAATTAATGGTTTCGTCAATTTCGAGTCCCTCAGTCAACGGAAGTTATAATCAACATTGTCGTAATCTTCTTGTCACGAAAGCACCTTATCTCGTTGCATCGTGTGAAATGGATCGAGAAAATATATTGCTATTCATATTGTGTGTTTTGTGCGTACAAGCTGAGTTGATATCGGCTCTATCAATCTCACTAAGGCAAATAATATATAAGTCACGTATGTAATTAGTGGTTCTGAAGATAAATGTAGTTGCTAATTCATAGTATTATTATTATCATTATATGTTTTATGTATTTACTATAAAATTTACCGATCAATTTTGGTTGAACACAATTTATACTTAAAACATTCATGTTTTTCTTGTTGGAGTTACATTTGAGTCGGTGTTTTACATAAAAAGAAGACCATTTATTAGCTACATCAGTACATCGTTTTCACATGACGGCTAGAAGGGTCATATTCAAGAATTTAGTTGCGAAAGCAAATAAACATATAATGCCAATCGAGCCAAAAGTTGTTACACATGATTTCAAACACCAAATGAGACACAAGATTCAATATTAAGAAGTTCTACGTACATTAAACTCATGTGTAGGAGTGTGGGATATACCTTATAAAATTACGAATTCATTTGACTCACGTCTTTACATTATGTTTTGATGAGGACATGTCAAGTTGACAAGACCCTTAAGCCATATTCTTTTATCAAGATTTGGATTCTAATTTATCAAGATTTTTAAAGAGTTCAACAAAATCATTAAAAGTGAATAAGTGAAAGATTGTTAAAGATTACTAGAGAGTTTTGTTGATTAGTTTTCTAAGGAGGGGTTATTGGTTTAGGATTTAGAAAGAATTTTAATGACTTTAAAAGTTATGTAAAATATGTTGTTATTCAATCAAGACTTTTTAAAACTCTTTAAAAATTTGGTGTTATTGGTTGTGGATTTGTAAAAAGTTATCTTAAATCTTGATAAATCTAGTGTTATTGGATTAAGAGTCTTATAAAGTCATGGAAAGTTTTATGTTATTCAATTAAAACAAAAGAATCTTGGATTGTTAATGAATTCAAATTTTGTGTTATTGGTTTAGGATTTTATATCATTTCCTTCATAACAAAAGTCATGAAAACTCTTTCATGAAATAGAAAGATTTTGAAAGATTTTATGAAAGATTTTACAAGATTAGGAAACACAAATCAGCAAGATTTAAAATAACTTCCTAACAATCTCTTATAGAATCTTTCATTTTTACTTTCTAATTTTCTATGATTTAAAAAGTCAGCAAGATTTTTAAAAACACAAAGTCACTAAAATTCTTTCTAAATCCTAAACCAATACCTCCCCCTAAAATCTTGTAAAGTCTTCCAACAATCCCTGTATTTTTGTGATACTTTTCATGACTTTATTTTGTAAAAAAAGTGTTTAAAATCATGAACCAATAACATAATAACTGAACCCATTAACAATCCTAGATCTTTTATTTTAATTGAATAACACAAAACTTTTAATGACTTTATAAAAGTCTGAATCCAATAACCCAAATTTATTAAAATTTAAAATGATTTTTTACAAATCACAAACTAATAACACTAAACTTTAACAGACTTTAACAAAATCTTGATCTAATAACAACATATACTACATAACATTTAAAATCTTTAAAACTCTATTCAAATCTCAAACCAATAACTCCCACTTAGTCTTTGAGATTAGCTTGTGACAAGATAATCAAGTAATAAATACGGTAATAGAGCTGGCAATAGCAATTTTACCGAATTAAAGATGGATGAATCAATATCAAAATCGTTAGAGCTGGCAAAAGAAACGTCAAAATGAACCTAGACAGTTCAAAAATTTATCATGCATGGACTTTTTTACAAAAATAGAAAATAGAATCAAAAAGTCAAAACGCTAACGATTCGGGAATCTATTTATAGAAACAGAAGAATCTGCAATAACTGCAATAAAAGATATCCTGGAGCTAGAATAAATATTTTCTTCTCATCCTATAAATATGCCATAATATCTTCTTGGTGGATCTCTTTACACTATTCTCTAAAGCCTTGTGATTGCGAGTTACGGTTTGTGTTCATGACCTAACCACGAGTAGAGAATTCACAAGTAAGTTCCCACATAAAACTTCAAAACCTTATATTTGTTATGTTATACGATGTATAAATTCTCTTTTTCTGGGGTCAATAGGTTTCTTGCTAGTAATTTTCCTATGATTATTAAGATTTATTTACATTCATCGAAATTTTACAAAGTTTAGATCAAACTGAATTATCATATAATATTTAGTTAGGCCGGGTTTGTAGTCCATTTTCACTTCATTTTCGTAGTTTTTTTAATTCGGTATATAGGATATTGTTAAGAACATGATATTCAAATTTGGTGACGAATTTGGGAGAACATGAATGTACCACTCAAATAATGGAACAAGGAAAAAGAGAAGAAGCTAAAACTAAATGCTGGTTTTAGTAAGTAGATAAATAACCTTTATATTATACTTGTTAGTATATTTTCAATAACAAAACAATTTTTGGAAACTCGAAAACATCAAAACTGAATTGTTGAAATATATATAGCTTAACTACTAACTTTTCAGTTAACATAGACCTGAATTCAGAGATACATTAGCAAGCGTAATTGACATGACCATGGCCTGTCTCAAGAATGTTAGGTTTCAATAGGTCTCAAGTCTCAACCTCTTAATTATCAAGGATTTTTATGCTTCATTTATAGAGTATGTATATCAGTATATGTCCTCATCATCGCTATCTTTTTCCTATACTTAAATTTTGCGTATGTACTCTCTTTTCTTTTTCTATTTTTTTTCTTCTTACTGTGTGCAAGTATTTTTGATAAGATTCCAGTCTATATGATTCAATTAAGATACTTTTGATTAAACATAGAATCTAGAGCTGACCGTGTTCAAGATTCAAAAACAGTTTACTAATTTCTGAATCAGTAAAAGTCAAAAAAAAAAATTAAACAGTTTCAAAAAAACCCAAAGAAAACGGATCCTTATTTTACGGCCTTCGTAACCTTAATTATAGTAAAACGGTAAAAACAAAAAAAAAGATTCATGTGGTGTAAAGTCTTTCTATAAAATGAAGTAATACTCACACACAATTGCTTTTGGGCTTGATAAAAACGTCATCGTAATCTTTAATTTTTTTCAGGCTCCTTTTTTAAACTTCCGGCTGGTTTATCGAGGGCTAGAAAGTCCGGTCACCGTCGCCGGAGACAAACCTCGATTTCGACAATAAAACCATCGTGAAAGACGGGAAAAAGGAGCTTGAAGACATAACAAATGACGACCGTTTTCGATGAACCAAAACCATCCGACGATAAACACGAGTCCAAGATCATAATCAACGGTAACATATCTCTCTGTTCTCTCGGTTTATTCCGGTTTTGTTTCCATTCTTTTACATTGTAACTTGTTAACGTGCAGGAGAAGAAGAGGAGGAGGATGAGAACGATAACCCGATTGAAGAAGTCCGGTTAACTGTACCGATAACCGACGATCCATCAATACCGGTTCTAACGTTTCGGACATGGTTTCTTGGACTTCTCTCTTGCATATTGCTTGCGTTCGTGAACCAGTTCTTTAGTTTCCGGTCAAACCAGCTTTGGGTGTCTTCCGTTGCGGCTCAGATCGTGACCCTTCCCCTCGGGAAACTCATGGCTGCGACGCTACCCACCAAGAAATTCGGGTTCCCCGGGACGAACTGGTCGTGGTCGTTGAACCCTGGTCCGTTCAGTATGAAGGAACATGTCCTCATTACTATATTTGCTAATACAGGAGCTGGTGGAGCTTACGCCACGAATATTATTACCATCGTTAAAGCATTTTACCACCGTCAACTCAATGTTGCTGCGGCGATGTTGCTCACACAAACTACTCAGGTATATATTTTTATTACATGTCTTCAAAATTGTTATATCTTTCTGTTATTAATGGGTGGATATAAACAGAAGCCAAAAAAAATAGCTATTATCTTTATGTTTCTATAATTATTTTCTCCCAGTTTGAAATCTTAAAATTTAGATTTTTTTTTTGCTTTATGAATATATGTTAATTATTTTTTTTAATGAATCTTGATTATTTTCTTGCAGTTATAAGTTCTTATTTTTTGGGTTATGTCTTAAAATCTTGATTGTGGTCTTTAACAATCGTTTCCTTTGCAGTTGTTGGGATATGGATGGGCTGGACTTTTCAGGAAGTTCCTCGTGGACTCGCCGTATATGTGGTGGCCGTCCAATCTGGTTCAAGTCTCACTCTTTAGGTTTGTTTTGATCCGAATATATATGTGACTCTTTTTTACCAAATCACATTTGCTTTATCTCAAGTCTTAATCCGGCTTTTGTTTATTGGCTATGTTGTAACAGAGCTTTACACGAGAAGGAGGATTTACAAAAAGGGCAACAAACAAGGCTAAGATTCTTCCTCATTGTCTTCAGCATCAGCTTTGCTTACTACATAATCCCTGGATACCTTTTCCCTTCCATTTCCGCAATTTCATTTGTTTGCTGGATATGGAAAAGCTCAGTGACCGCTCAGATAATCGGCTCGGGGCTCAGAGGTTTAGGAATTGGTTCGTTTGGTCTTGACTGGTCTACAGTTGCTGGTTTCTTAGGCAGTCCATTGGCTGTACCATTCTTTGCCATTGCCAATTTCTTTGCCGGGTTCTTCATCTTCTTATACATTGTTCTACCTATCTTCTACTGGACTAATGCTTATGATGCACAGAAGTTTCCTTTCTACACTTCACAAACCTTTGATCATACTGGACATTCCTATAACATTACCCGTATCCTCAATGAGAAGAACTTCGATATCAATCTTGAAGCTTACAACGATTACAGCAAGCTCTATTTGAGTGTGATGTTTGCTTTGCTCTATGGACTCAGTTTCGGTTCTCTATTTGCTACCATCTCTCATGTCGCCCTGTATGATGGAAAGTAAGGATCTTTCTACATCTTTTGTATAACTGATTTGATTATGACTCTCCCCCTCTAAGCTTCTTTTGTGTTTTGTATCTTAAGGTTCATATGGGGAATGTGGAAGAAGGCAAAGACAGCAACAAAGGACAAGTACGGAGATGTGCATTCGAGATTGATGAAGAAGAATTATCAATCAGTACCTCAATGGTGGTTTGTCACGATTCTCATTATTTCCTTTGCTTTCGCACTCTATGCTTGTGAGGGCTTTGACAAACAGCTTCAGCTTCCATGGTGGGGTCTTATACTCGCTTGCGCCATTGCCTTGTTCTTCACATTGCCTATCGGAGTTATCCAAGCAACTACGAATCAGCAAATGGGTCTTAATGTTATAACAGAACTGATCATCGGGTACTTATATCCAGGAAGGCCACTAGCCAATGTCGCTTTCAAGACTTACGGATACATCAGTATGTCTCAAGCCTTGTACTTTGTAGGAGACTTTAAGCTTGGTCACTACATGAAGATTCCTCCAAAATCAATGTTCATCGTCCAGCTTGTTGCGACTGTTGTTGCATCAACTGTCTGCTTCGGAACAACCTGGTGGCTCATTACATCCGTCGAGAACATATGTAACACGGATTTGCTCCCCGTCGGTAGTCCATGGACTTGTCCTGGAGATGAAGTGTTCTACAATGCATCGATCATATGGGGAGTGATTGGTCCAGGGAGAATGTTTACTAAAGAGGGTATCTACCCTGGGATGAACTGGTTCTTCCTTATCGGTCTCCTCGCTCCAGTTCCCTTCTGGTATCTATCGAAGAAGTTCCCAGAGAAGAAATGGCTAAAACAGATCCATATTCCGTTGATCTTCTCTGCAGTAAGCGCAATGCCACAAGCCAAGGCTGTGCATTACTGGTCCTGGGCTATCGTTGGGGTTATCTTCAACTACTACATCTTCAGGAGGTTTAAAACTTGGTGGGCGAGGCACAACTATATCCTCTCTGCAGCGCTTGATGCAGGGACTGCGATCATGGGAGTGTTGATATTCTTTGCATTTCAGAACAATGATATAAGCTTACCTGATTGGTGGGGGCTTGAGAATACAGACCATTGTCCTCTAGCCCATTGCCCAACGGCCAAAGGTGTTGTTGTTAAAGGTTGTCCCGTGTTCTAAGATTGATGCAACGTTGTCCTGAAAGGGGTGATTGTTGATCTCGGAAATGGCTTTGGTAATCGGTAAGAACTCTCCCTATGAAGAGCTAAGGGATTCAAGCAATGTAAAGCACTAGATTTGGTTTCATGTTCTTCAGTATTTAACTACGTACTTTGTAAGTCGATAGCCAAATAAAGTAGAGCTTTTCAATATAATCAAAATGCAACCAAAGAGATAAGAAAACTGATCACGAGGACAAGCTCCAAAATATATCATTCAAATGATAAAACTAAGGTTTATAATGTGTACCAACTCAAAGTAATTCAAGCAATGTAAATTGTAAAGCACTAGATTTGATTTCATGTTCTTCAGTATTTAACTATGTACTTTGTGTAAGTTTAAGAACAATAGCCAAATAAAGCAGAGCTTTCATTCCAACTAATATAATCAAAATGCAACCAAAGAGATAAGAAAATTGATCACGAGGACAAGCTCCAAAAGATATCATTCAAATGATAAAACTAAGGTTTATAATGAGCTCTGTCGCGTAAGTGGATAATACTTTAACAAGATTCAAGGGAAATGTTAAACAAGGGTCTCCGAGAATTTTTTGTTTTTCGACTGAGAGATGATAAAAGCAAAAGTCTATCTTAGCTATATCGCATACCCGTCTTCAGTTGAAAAGTCCAGGGTTTAGCCAGTCCCTGCAATTACAGTGAATATAAGTAAGATATTACCATCTAATACATAAAGGTCATAGGTTTTTCTTTTTATGGTTGGCGTATCTAACTTACTTGGTAACATCATCAAGATGATCATCAACATCTGTGACGTCCTTCCATTTCTCAGATGAGATGTAATCTGACAAAACTACATTGGCCGATGGCTCTTTCAAGAGTAGCTTGCTTCCTCCATCTGCTCCAACCACTCTCCAGTTCTTAGAAGCATCCTTCACACATAGCTAGCATACAGATACAACATATATTATCACTAAACCAATTAAAAAGATAAATAGATCTTTTTAACTGCTGCAAAAGATTGCATCAAGCAGAAAACTTTTGATCTAAATAACAATGTACGCTTGACGTCAAGACAGTTGCTACTTGCTAGCACGATTGAAGTAGACTGTGTGGAACTGTAATTAGCTAGCTAGTCTAGTCATGTTTTATATCTTATAAAGTAAGCTTAAGGTGCAACTAAAAGAATAATGAATGCAACAATGAGACAAGAGCCGGGATCAACAATAAGTTACCAAATATTACAAAAGTCGAGCTTCTAAGTCTTTCACATTTTTTTTCTCTTGATCTTATATTTGCATAACAATATACCAAAACCATAATTTAACTGCACAAACTCTTACTAAATTGACTAACTTCTAAATCTCATATCTATGCTATCCCTAGCTTTTAAAACATTTGCTGTGATTAGAAATACCAACCTGCATCACTGGGCTCCGCTCTTTACCCTTTGACAAGGCTTCAAGCTTTTTGCTGTTCAACTACAAACAGCAAACATGTGCAACATAAGATGGTTGGGCCTAGTAATTCAAGAAACTCCTGTACTTTAAAGTAAAGGATAAGAGATTCACCAAGAGAATTGGTGCCTGAGGGAAATAGCGAGAGATGTGATCACCAATGTTCTTAGCCACACCACAGAGCTCAACATCATCAAACCTCTCGTTCGCATGAAAGTATCCAACAATACTCAAACCTTGAGCCACGTAATGCTCCTCAATCTACCACAACAAAAATATACTTGAATCCGTAAGTTTTTTTCTTTAAACTGATTCTGAAATCCATAAGTTCAGAATCTCAGATCATGTAAAAACAATGCTAGAATCTTCTCATCTGCCACGAATCTCTAACAAACACAGTTACAGATCAAACAATTCAAGATCTGAATTTTACACAGTAACACTTCACTGAGCATCAACAACAAGAACTTGCTAATGATAGCATACACAGCTACAATCACATTTCAAGTACACGAACTAAAAAATTCCAAATTCCGTAATTCAATATCTATACTAACACAGTCAGATCATAGTCTCTTTCAGAATTCAATTTCAGAGCTAACAAGATCAATTCAATTCAAATCAGGAAGAAGAAGAAGAAGATGAGATACAGACCATGATGAGGGAGATCTCAAGAGGAGGGAGGAGAGCGAGGTTAGAGTGAAAGAGCGGCACAGAATCTGAGATCTCTACAACTCCGTCGTCCTTCGGGCTGACTCTTCCGATTAAGACTCCGTTGACCGCCGCCGTCTTGTGTCGCAGCGAGTGGAGAACGAGTTTGATGTACGCGTTCTGAGAGATCTCATACTTCAATTCGCCGTTACTTCCCATCCCCATCTCTACGCTTACTCGATCGTCGACTCACTGAGTCAGTCCTTTTATAATCCCACTCGCCGTCGTACAGAGAAACAATTTATAAAAGTCGCAACGCAAATCGAGAAAAAACGTTCTGAGATGAAAGATTTTTTGTTAACGACAACAGTGGAAGTCTCGCACAAAACCGTGTTCGGATCCAGATCCGGATCATCCCGGTTTTATACCGATTACCCGGTTCTGTATAATTTCACTTTAGTACATTAACGTTCTTGAAATTACACAAACTGTCCACCATAAGGTTTAAGTATTTACTAATTAGACCACAGATTACAAAAAGATCCAGTTATACTCCAAAACTATAACCTACATGAATTAAGTAAATAATATAAAATTGATTTTATATTTTTTTCTATATATGTCAATCACCAGTCAGACCAATATATATAAACATGTCACATTAATAAATCAAAATCTGTATTTTATTATTTACTAAGCTAGTTCAAGATTAAACCATTGTTACAAGCTAAACTCTTTTTTTTTTTTTTAATCTTTGGCATCTAACAAAAATATAAAAGCTATACGATATTTGCAGTTGTAGTCTTGGAGTGAATTGGATCAATAGAAACTACGGCTACTCCGGTCTCTCCTCCTCCGTCGTCAGCCTCGGCTTTAGGTTTTGAAATGGTAATGTTTTGTTTTGGAAGCTGCTTGCTCGAGATGTGATCGATTGATTTCCCCGGAAGATTGAGCCACGTGTAGACAGACATCCCGACAAGAGCTGCCACAGCGCCGCAGATGCTGATGAAGCCAGGATCGGACCCGAAGATAACGTAACCTCCAAGCAAGATCACACATGTCTTGAATTGCCCTAATACTACATGAGATGTTGCCGAGGTTGCCCTGTAATTAAGAAACAACAACTTTAGTACTCTAGGCCTCTTAAGTATGGTGGTACTAAAATGTAAACCTAACCAAATCCGCACTATCAACTCAAGAGTGATCATTCTAACCGAAGCAAAGAACAAAAGACTAACCCGAGAGCGAGTGCACCAGACCATTGGAGAAGAAAGCCGAGAAGAGCCGAGATGAGGATTGCAGAAGAGTTACCTAAATCCCATTTGAACAGTAAAACTCCAGGTGGGTCAAGCCATGGCATGAGAGCCAATAAGAAGAAGACGGTAAATGGTGTTGTCTTCCACATCAATCTACGTTCAATAAAGAGTTTAATTTTAAGAGACTTGTATTGCTTAAGCCATAAGTAAAAGTAAACGAGAGCTAAAGTATTAGTATATCTTACGCTAGGGCAGTCCAATTAGCTTGTTGCTGAAGATTAGACCAGAGGATTTTATTGATAGCACTTGGTATAATCCAAGCAACAGCTACCAATGCGCCAAACAAATTAAATTCTAGATCTGTCACTGTCGCAATTGCCACCCCTAGAGATACTACAGCTAATGCCATGACCTGTTGTGATAGGACAAACAAAACCCCAAAACAGAGTAAGCACCAAAAGATATGTAATGATACATAAGTGTTGAAATGTCATAAAAACCTTTGTGGAAGAGATGGTTTTCTTGAAAAGAACAAACTCCGCAAGAACAATCGTTGGTGTCACTGCGATCTTAGCCATCTGATAGAATCCAACGCTGGAAACAAAAACCAAAGCTTTTAAATATGAAACAGAGTTATCAAATGATCAATTTTGAGCAATGAAACTTGATGCGAAGTTTATGGATTGAGCTACGAACCTGTTGTGTTTGAGGCTGGTATTAGCGAGTCCAGAAGCAAAGGCCATGACAGCTCCAAGAGAGAAGAGAGAGGAGAAAGGTGTAGTGTTTGATGGAGGAGACATTGGAAGCAAAGAGAGAGATTTGAAGAAAGCTAAAAGAATCCAAGCAACGGTATAGTGAATCAATGTTAAAAAGATTGGAAAATTGAATCCAACTCTTCCCATCACCTGCAAAATTCAACCATACAAATCACTATGACATGGCCAAAACAGAGAACAAACAATAAAAGAAAGATTTGGAATTTGGGATTACTAGTTTATTGGCGAGGATGATTCCAACAGCAACAATGAAATTGAAAGACATCGCAACAACAGGGCCACAAAATCTCTGTTGTTGCCGTTTAGCTCCTTCTGATGTTTTAAGCTCATTGTATAATGAACTTCTGAGTTCCTCCAAAGCTCTTCCTGTAAATCGAAAAAAACAACACAAACAGATCAAAACAAACCTAAAGGTGATTCATTTCATTAGAACGGAAACAAACCCTTAAAACAATCTGATCAAAACAGATGAAGAAAACAGAGATAATGTGGAAATAAAAGCATCATCTTTTACCATTAAAATATCTGATCTTTCTATAAGGAAGAAGAAACAGATTCATAATAATATTCACGTACCTGCTTCTGCAGCATCACTATCTTTCCTTTTGAGAAATTTCCTAGCATCTTTTCCAAACAAAGAATCAAACAGACCCATTTACACACACAAGGAGAAGAAGAAGAAGAAGGAAAATCAAAATTTGTTTCAATCCTTTCTATGAAAAACCCAGATCACATTTTCCATTTTTAATGAATGAGAGAAAAACAAAAAAAAAACTTTACTTCAAATCAAAAATACGAAAATGTATTTAAAAATTCTGGACTTTAATGTCATGGTATGATTGTTTCGGCTGGTGTAGAAGAGGCAGAGCCCTTATAGAGAAGAGAGAGAGATGAAAGAAAAAAAGAAAAAGAAAAAAACAATTTAGCAGTTTGCTTGAAAACGCAGTTTCATTGCGATATTTTTTTTTTTTTTTTAATTTTTTCTTGAAAATTAAAGAAAATTTTGAGGGATTTTTTTTCTTTCCCTTGAGAAAATTGTCGATTGTGTAAGCTGCCACGTGTTGATTCCAATTGGTGACTTCATTGATCAAAAAACAAATTTATCAGATCGGTACGAGGTTTAATGCGCAATACATTGAGATTTTTAACGGTATATTTTTTTATATTTACGAGAGTGCCTCTCTACCTAACAAAGTTAAAAAAAGTCATTGAAGTGTCTTATGTATTGTTGACATTAAAGAACTACCTCTTTTGTGATCAGAATTCACAAATATTGCATTGTAGACGCAACATACTGACGTAGAAACATAGCACTAATATTGTTTGCTTCATAGTCATATTTGGAAAGAGTAGCGTTAATTAGTTCCACAACCTACCAAGAAAAAAAAAAAGGAGAAAGTAGGGTTAGTTAGCCAAATGATAAAATATAGGATATAGCAATAGCTTGCGTTAGGTGTGTCATACGTATAAAAGTTAACACATCACTACATAATGAGTAATTTTTTATAATTGAGTGATGAAAAAATTTGATACGTAAAGCTATATTACGAATAAAAGTGACTTAACATGTACGCTTGACCTCGATAACGAGAAGCTTTAATTTCAAGATATCCAAGTCTCAACCAACTTTTGGAGGGGGCCTAACGCAATAAAACAGATAAAGCTTGCATGGCAACGTCATCGTATCTTTGTATAAACTTTTCCTAAATTTAACCTCTTATTCTAATAAAATGTTAAGATTTGTGGATCCACCACTTTAAATTCTGTCTATATTTTTTATGATTGCAACATAAACACCGATATAGTTAGGTCCCCCGGGGTCCTGTTTGGTTCATAAAAGTATATCCCTTTTGGCGAAATTTGTTTGAACCGGAACAAGTGAAATATATGCAAGTACAAGTATGTAAATTCACAGGCAGAAGATTCACGAGCCTATTTC
This sequence comes from Camelina sativa, assembly GCF_030686135.1. NCBI lineage: Eukaryota > Viridiplantae > Streptophyta > Magnoliopsida > Brassicales > Brassicaceae > Camelina > Camelina sativa. The sequence continues at coordinate 25,120,467 of NC_141881.1, forward strand.
ATTTGTCGACCTATTTCATTTTACAAATAGACGACAAAAAAAAATTCACAGGCAGAAGATTCACGAGCCTTATTGATACGGCCCATTTGAATCAGCCTGATATGTTAAGTGGTCTGCCCCGACATGTACCAGCCGTCTAATGAGGTAGATGGTGAAGAAACTCCAGAGTTGGCATATCTCATCAAAACATAATGATTTGGAATAGTTTTTTTAAAGCATTTAAAATTAAATTAACCAAACAAAAGTATCTTTAACAAAAGAGAAAAAAACATCTAAATTAAAATATTAGAATGAACTTTTTTTAAAGATTTTGTATATGTTTTATAGAAGAATTCAGGTTTCATGCATTAATCTCTTCTTCTTCAAATCTCTGCTACCACTTGACCTCATGACTCATGACTAATGAGGTTAACCAACTGAGCTACAAGTTCAGGCACATTAAACTCTTCTAATTTTGTATTTGGGATTAACTCTTGATCATACGTATGTTAAAGCTTTTAAATTATCCTTTCCCAACAAAAATTTCCTGATAGAAAACTTCATTCGAAATTTTGGTATAATAGTATAATTTTGTAATCAAGAAATGCAACTATGTGCCAAAAAAAATTGTAATCACGTTTTGTGTGTTAGTAAGTATATAAATAATTTTGTGTGTTTGTAAGTATATAACTAACCAAACAAAAGTATCTTTAACAAAAGAGAAAAAAAGCATCTAAATTAAAATATTAGAATGAACTTTTTTTAAAGATTTTGTATATGTTTTATAGAAGAATTCAGGTTTCATGCATTAATCTCTTCTTCTTCAAATCTCTGCTACCACTTGACCTCATGACTCATGACTAATGAGGTTAACCAATTGAGCTACAAGTTCAGGCACATTAAACTCTTCTAATTTTGTATTTGGGATTAACTCTTGATCATACGTATGTTAAAGCTTTTAAATTATCCTTTCCCAACAAAAATTTCCTGATAGAAAACTTCATTCGAAATTTTGGTATAATAGTATAATTTTGTAATCAAGAAATGCAACTATGTGCCAAAAAAAATGGTAATCACGTTTTGTGTGTTAGTAAGTATATAAATAATTTTTCTTTCTATTATACACAATAAAACACAGACAGGAGAACGTGTTAGATTGTGACTTGCGTTAGAGAGATATCTTTGCTTTGTTGTGTTGTGTCATGCATGTTCAAGGCATGTGACATGCATTTTAGTTCACACAACTTCATCGATCGATCGGTCAATTGAACCAAGTCACACAAATCTCAAATATCGAATAAGTTCAATCTGGATTATTCTCTAACCGATTTAATTCCAGAATTAGACCATCAAATTAGTAAAGTAGAAGAATTTGGAGCAGTCGTGGTTACAGACAATGTCGTCGGTTAGGGCACTTCCGTCATTACAACTTTACTAAGATAGTTTCTCTCCTCCATTAATGTCTCAATCATAACATTCAATAATATCATCTGAGAATATAAAAATAATTTTCAAAAAAACAAATAAATTATCTGAAACATCTCTCTCTCTCTCTCTCTCTCTCTCTCTCTCCAATTCTTCTCTCTTCAAGCTTCAATAGAAGAAAAAAAAAAACTCTCTTTTTCAATAAATTTTCAAAAAATCGTAACTTGGAGGGATTCAATTTGATGGAATTGGTCCCGTACGACACGGAGACGAAACCTTCGATCCCCACGAACCTCGCGTGGCAAGAGATGTTTCGTTCCGCTTCAACCCGTAAACCTCAAGACCCTCCATCTTCTTCATCATCGGAGCCACCACCGTCTCGTAAACCTCCAAGCGATGGGGGAGAAGAATCATCAAGCAACAAAACATCTTTATCATCCGCCGATTCACAAGCCCGTCTCGCTATTTACATAGCAATGGCTCACGCTGGTCTCGTTTTCGCAATTTGTGTTGTGTATTTCATCGGGAGGCTATTACAAGAGTATCTAAGACCGATTCAATGGGCGATCCTTTGTTCGATCCCTTTACGAGGTATTCAAGAAACCCTTGTTGATTTCTGGAGCGAGCCTTTGAAATTAGGGTTAACGGAAGTTGTTCTCGCTGTTCCCGTCTCTGTTTTTAACGTCTTCATCGGTTCCATCGTTGATATTAAAAACCTATGCTTTAGGGTTTTTCTAAGGAGATCGAAACCTAAGAGAACAAGGAAGAAGAACGGTTCTGGGTTTTCGAAATTGATTAAATGGTTGGTTTCTTTTGGTGTGTTTGTGATTGCTTACGAGAGGATTGGTGGAATTGGGTCTCTTGTGATACTCTCTTTAGGGTTTTTGTTTAGTTCCAAGAACGTTGATTCGACTCTCTCTGCTGTTTCTTCTCTCAGGAGTAATAGTTTCAGGAGAAGTCATTTCACTGCTTATTTCACTAGAGGGATCATGAAGAGATTGAATACAATTGTTGCTATTGGTTTGATTGTGCTTATGATTGTTGGATCATTGACTGGTGTCATCTTCTTCTCTTATAAGATTGGTGTTGAAGGGAAAGATGCTGTTTATTCTTTGAAGTCTCATGTTGAAGAGAGCAATTACGCTGAGAAGATTGGGATTAAGCAATGGATGGATGAAAATGATGTCCCTGGAATGGTGGATATGTATACTACGAAGTTTTATGAAACGGTTTCTGAGCAGATTGATAGTTTGGCAATGCAGTATAATATGACGGAGTTAGTTACAGGGATTAAGCATTTTGTGATCGGGCATCCTGAGAACACGTCGACTCCATCCACTGCGCTTATAACTCCGTCTCCTTATACAGAGAAGCTTATGAGTTTGAGGACTCGGGTTAAGAACAAAGAATGGAGTCAGATATACTCAGAGGTTGATGTGATCTTCAGGGAGCTTATTATCACGAGAGAAGATTTAGTAGAGAAAGCTAAAGGCTTTGCTGTTAAAGGAATGGATGTATCTCAACGTGTTTTCTCAAGCAGTGCATCTGTTGTTGGGGGCGGGGCTAAGTTTGTTTTCTCTATTGGAACCTCGATTATCTGGGGAGCAGCTGAGTTCTTTAACTTTGTCTCTCAGTTGATGGTTTTCATTTGGGTTCTGTACATTCTTATCACATCTGAATCAGGTGGTGTTACTGAGCAAGTCATGAACATGCTCCCGATCAATCCAAGCGCTAGAAACAGATGTGTCGAAGTCCTAGACTTAGCCATCTCTGGTGTGCTATTAGCAACAGCTGAAATCGCCTTCTTCCAAGGATGTCTCACTTGGCTGTTGTTTAGACTGTACAATATACATTTCCTTTACATGTCGACTGTTCTCGCCTTCATCAGCCCTCTGATACCCATTTTCCCTTACTGGTTCGCCACTATCCCAGCGGCATTGCAGCTGGTGCTAGAAGGAAGATACATTGTTGCAGTGACTTTATCTGTGGCTCATCTTGTGTTGATGGAGTATGGTGCTTCAGAGATTCAAGATGACATTCCAGGGTCTAATGCTTACATTACTGGACTAAGTATCATTGGTGGAGTGACTCTGTTTCCTTCTGCTCTCGAGGTAACAAAAATAAAAGATTGGATCTTTTGGGATTCCGAAACTAAAAATTGGCGATTTTGTAATGTTTATTGTTGTTGTTGTTGCAGGGAGCGATAATGGGACCGTTGATAACGACGGTGGTGATTGCTTTGAAGGATCTGTATGCAGAGTTTGTTCTGAATGATCCAAAGAAGATCAATTAGCTGTTTATCTTGGTTTCTTTGATATGAGCTTTAAGTGCTTCTGCCATGGCTGCTGCTTTGTATTGGAAGAAGAATCATGTGGATTAGTGTAGAGAGAATGAAAGGGAGAGGCTGAAGTGTTGATTGATGTGTTTTTCTTGGGGATTGTACTTTTTTAGTGTGGAGAGAAATGTGTAGCAGTAAATTTCAATTGTTGTTGTCTCTTGTTGTATTGTATGAGTTCTGATTCTTTTTGGGATACCGTGTAAATGTCTTTTTTTTTTTTAAAATATATATTTTTTTTCTTTTTTTTTTTTTTCTCTTTTTTTCTTCTATAAATTTAGGTTATACGTATAGAACTGTTGAATTTAGAATTGAGCTAACGTGAATCGAGTTGAATTATGACGGAAATGTTATAACTTGATGTATTTTTATTGTAAAGATATATGGTAAACATTGTAACTTTATTGGACTTAGAATTTATATTGGTTACTAAATATAAAATTAACCGTAGAAGCTTTTTGCTATAGTGGGGTTTCCTTGCTATATAAATATAATACTCTACAAAGATCATTTATTTTTACAGTTTTACTGATAAATGTTATGTAACAAAAGCAGAAAAATAAAACAAACAAATGATGCCTTTATTAGACGGTTAAGAGGAGGGCTGAAAGCCAAATCAAACCATTGCGCTTATATAGAAGATGCTATTATTACACGGTTGTCGGATGGCTCAAAGCCCAATCATACGTGGTGGGATGTATTGTTGTTAGTTGTTACTGTGCAAATCTATAAACCATGACTATTAGAAAACAAAACTATATTCCTAAAATTATAAATTTTGTATACTAAGTTCAAAGGATGTCGGAAGTATACTACATACTAGAACAAAAATATGATATGATGTACACGGTTAAGTACGAGACTGTAAATTGTTGCTTAAAATTAAAAAAATAAGTTGAACAAAATTGGGTTAAATATTATTCAACCTATTCATCTCTAAAATAATGAATGGAAAAGGTTGAAGGAGTCAAATGGTTGCACAATTAAAAAGGTTGAAGGAGTTGAAATAAATTATTCAACCAATTTTTACCATTTGAATGAAAGAGGTTGAATAAGTTAAAACTTATTCAGCTTAAAAAGTTGAAAAAATTAACTAATTCTACAGCAAAAATCTTCAACTTGTTAAACCATTATTTTGGAGATGAATTGTTCAACCCAATTTTGTTCAATTCACTTTTTCAATTTTACGCAACCATTTGTAACCATGGTTGAATAAGTTGAACATTTTTGCTGTAAGATTATTTTTTTAACTTTTTAAGTTGAACGGGCTGAATAGTTTTTTTCAAGCTCTTCAACCTATTCAATACAAATTATAAAAATTAGTTAAATAATATTTTTTAACTTGTTCAATCACTTCAACCGTGCAACCATTTACATCATGAGTTTAAGTGATGTCGGAAGTCTAATAACACCAAAAGAAGCGAGTCAGAGCCGTGTGACAAAAACTGATAATGCGACGATTTCAAAGCTAATAATAATCCACGTTTCTTGTGTACTCTTGTGAAGCCACGTGTCAGGATTTGATGTTGTTTTTGGATTTAGCTTTCTTTCCAAAAATAAATAATTGGTCAATATAATGTTGAGGGATAGAGATCTTTTTTTTTTTCTCTTGTCAAAAGTAATCATGTTCGTTAAGTTATATTTCTCCATTGGTCCCTGAATTGTTGTCGTCGACGTCTCGACGAGGCCGACATATGTATGCAAAAGACATGGTCTATATAGCCTTGAAATTACGTCATGAAATGACATTACAATTTAGTTAAGTTATCCTAATTCCTACGTGTAGATCATAGAGTATATACATAATTAACTAGTGGTTAGTTGTTAATTACAAAGTATAATGGAGTTCATTAACACGAATCCAGAAACGTAATTATATCTTTTTGTTTTATATAGGTAAGAATTACAATTGTGTTAGATTAAAGTTGACAATACACTTTGGAATTTTGTGTTGTCAGTGTCACCTTTTAATAAGTACTTACTATTTTAAGGGATATACCATACGTCCATAGAGCCATAGGTCAATTACATAGTCTCGGAAATTTCAAACTTATATCGATTGATATGTAAAATGGAAAAAGGTACGTTTTACTACAACAACAAACAACAACGAGAAATGTCAAAGCCGCGACCCGCGATCTATATAATAAGTTCTACATGCATAAAATTTTACTTGACCAAAGACCTCCGACATCAATTGAAGGTTCTAGAATTTTTGAATATTTATAAATTTCATTCAAAATTGGTTAATCTTATAAGTCTCTTGACCACTATTTTATAATCCGGATCATATTAAAAAATGGGAGAATAACAACGTGGAAAAGGAGAGAAAGTTAAAGGAACGTAAATGATAGAAACTCTTATGGTTGAGATTAGTTAGCCAACCATCCCCACTCCTTCGGTTACATCCTCCTCCTCCTCCGCCAATGTTACCCGCCCAATTATTCTATATTTTTTGTTGCCAAAATATATATACATGTAATAATATTTGTTTATTTCATTTGTTCTTACCGGCACCAGCATTTTTTTGGTTCTTCGATACATGCTCTTTTTATGCTTTTCGACCTGCCCTAATATATATTTCCTCAAAATAATGAAACAAAGTAAAAAAATCCATCTTCAATAAAAAATCACAATATTTTCAAATTATTATAAATTATAATTTTGACTTAGAATTATATCTTTTAATCGTTTTTATTATAAAGAATTTGTTAGAAATGCTCCTTTTTAGATACCTTTTTTAAAAATAATTTTTTTTGAACATTTTTATTTTTACCCTCTTTTATACAATTATAATATATTAAATTAATTTTTAGAATTTTTTTTAGGTTAGAGTTCTCTATTTTATATTTAGGATATAGTTTTTAAGGGTAGAGTTTAGTATTTGGAGTTTAGGGTTTATAATTTTGTCATTTTATATATTAAAATAGAGTATTTTTGAAAACTGACATAAAAAGGTATTTTTTGAAAATCCCTCTTTATTATATCATATACCCCATTACCACCATAGTATAAAAAGAACCATAGGAAGATAAAATATGGTTATCAATATTACTATATTTGGTAAATGATCCCAAAAAAAACAAAAAGAGAGGATTTTTCTGTTATAACAAGAAAAAAGAAAAAAAGATAGTGATATGGTGAATTGAAAAATTGATGACTTCATTGAGATATGTTATTCTTATCCATTTCTTTCGATAAAGAAAGATATAATAATAAATACCAAAACAAGAAAATTGAAAAATCTCAATCTTTACCTTTGTTCACAATTCTCAAGAGAGAGAGAAGGGTCTGCTTTGGCGGTTGGAAGCAGCAGCAGTTGCTATCTCTCTCTTATAAAAACAAAAACATTGCTTCGTATACAAAATTCGATCTCAGGTGTTAAGATTAGGCCAACGGTTCTCTTCTTCTTCTCTTTGATTCTTCAAACCAAAGCCATAAACCCAAAAAAAACAGAGTTTGGTTCGAATAAAATATAAAGATTCCATTTTTATGGTTTGATTCTTGGTCGCCATCTCTCGCCCAACTTCTTCACCTTCTCTGACATAATCACTACACTTTCTTCTATCTTCTTCTCCCTATAATTAGAAACGTGATCTTCCCTCCAAACTTGTTTCATTCCACACTCAAATTAAAAAAAAAAAATTATTGCTTTTTCTCCTTTTGTTCGTGGGTTTGAATTTCGATTTACAAATAGTACTTGGGTTTGTGGTAAATCACGTTTCCGTTTGTAAAAGAGCTTCCTTTTTTTTGGGGCAAATCGTGGAGTTCGTGTACGGAGCTGCAGATAAGGTATTTGATTTTATTCCTCAGTGAATTTTCATGTGTGTTTTTGTTATTATTGTTGGGCCATGAAAATTTCATGACTTTTATTTTTTCATGTGTTTGTTTCATGATCTTTTCGTTTTTATAGTTACGGTGGTTCCATGTACGTGCTCTTATATAAAACCATTCAGAAAATTTGATTCTCTCTATGCAATTTTTGTTTGTTTGTTTGTCCTGTGAAGGTTTTAAAATCTTGAAAAAAAGTTCCGATGAATACACGTTATTCCAGTCAGCCGGAGGAGTTATCTTCCAGTAACATTTCCATCACTATTTCATCATCTGCTTCGTTAAACTCCACACCTCGAGGCGATAACAGTCATGTTACTACTGCTGGTAATAATGATCAAGAGAGGTCTCCTCCATCTTCGTTTTACATAAGGTTGGCTATGAAGGTGTCTAGAGCTAGGTGGTTTATCTTCTTGAGAAGAGTGTTTCACTACCAGAACGGTTCAAGATCCGATCTTGGCTCTAATCCTTTTAATTCGAGTGCTTGGATGATGTCTGAGCTCGTTGCTCTGCTTGTTCAGCTCACTGTGATAACACTCACGCTAGCTATCTCTAAAGAAGAGAGACCTATTTGGCCAGTGAGGCTATGGATTACGGGTTACGATGTGGGATGTCTTCTGAATCTCATGCTGTTATATGGTCGGTATCGTCAACTAGATGTTGGTTTTGTCCTTGGAGATGTTGAGCAGCAACAGAGAGGCAGAGAAGATACAAGGTAAACTCCCCAAAATCTTTATCTTTTGTTGGTTCTGAATCCAACAAGATCCTGAGGTTGTACTGATGATATCTATAACTGTTGTTATTTCAGGTCATCTCATTTGATGAACAAATGCAGAACGTCGTTAGAGCTATTCTTTGCGATATGGTTTGTGATTGGGAATGTTTGGGTGTTTGATTCTAGGTTCGGTTCTTTCCACCATGCTCCCAAGCTTCACGTCTTATGCGTTTGTCTTCTAGCTTGGAACGCTGTCTGCTATTCCTTTCCCTTTCTTCTCTTCCTCTTCCTTTGTTGCCTTGTGCCTCTCGTTAGTAGCATCATTGGATATAACATGAACATGGGATCCTCAGAGAGAGGAGCATCAGATGACCAAATCTCTAGTCTCCCTAGTTGGAAATACAAACGAATAGACGAAAATGCTTCTGATTCTGATTCTGATTCAGCTACCACAACCGATGATCCAGTAAGTGCTAATCCTTTAAATCAAAATTCAATCTATATCCATTTCGTTGACCAGTGAATCTTATTTAAAATAAAAATCCTTTCTAATAGTATCTTGATATATCACTTTCACAATTAGGTGTCAGAGATTAAACCAGTCCCGGTTTAATCTAATTTAGGATTGCAATGGACTAGAGTTTGACTTTGGTTTGGTTTGCATTTTTGCAGGAGTGTTGTATATGTTTGACAAAATATAAAGACAAAGAAGAAGTAAGGAAGCTTCCATGTTCACATAAGTTCCACTCAAAGTGTGTAGATCAATGGCTTCGTATAATCTCCTGTTGTCCTCTCTGCAAACAAGATCTTCCAAGATGACAAAGCGAAAAACTCTAAAAGCAAACAAAAGAGTCAACAAAATCTCTGATTAAGTTCTATACTTTCTCTCTTTTGTTTTTTTGTTTGGTTTTTTCTTTTTCTTTCAAAGGTTATAATTTTTTTAGTTTTGGTTTGAAGCAAGTCGGTTACTTGTGTGAGTGTCAGATTTTTTGTACAAAAGAGCTCACCAGTAATTGTAAGTTACATTGCGAGTAGATGATGATGCAAATCACAATGGCAAAAAAATTTATAAAATCTTAATATAGTGTTACACATTTAATATGTTCGTATATATTTTCTTTTCAATTTAAAAGTAAAATAGCTACTCCAATAATATCTGCAACCATGCCTTACAAGTTACAAGTTACAAAGCTTTCAAAAATGTATGTATACACTTCAATAACGATGTTGATTTCTTAAGAAATCTTCTACAGCATTAAGTTATATGTCTCAGTCTCACTAAACCTTTATATAAAAAAGTTATATGTCTCATATAAAAGTTTGAAGGCATCTTAATAGTTTGAGATGGTTTAGACATCAACTATGTAAGTCTTAAGGTTTTTATTTAGAACTCTGGATTTTGAGTCTTTGAAGTTTTGTCCGAACCCAAAATAGGCACAAACAAAACAATGTGTGTATATATATATATATTTTGCGTTACAAGATCTTCAAATTAGACTGTTCTGGATTTTTCAACTGGCATGCACTAGCACAACTATTTTTTTTGCTAAACAAATTTTTGTATTTATGTATAGTATATGTTCCTAATTGCTAGACATTTCACAACATTTATTCATGCACAAATGTGAAAAAAAAAAAAAAGAAGAAAACCTCCAAGTCATATATTTTCCACTAAAATTAATACTTTTCTAGAATATATACTTAGAGAATCTCCAACCCATTTCTTCATTTTTGACTCCATTTTGGAGTAACTCCATTCTTAGAGTATCTCCAACCACCAATAACTTAAAAAAGCAGTTTGTCAACAACATTCCAAGGTTACTTTTAGCTGCCTTCTCACACAAGTCACCATATAAATGACCTTTTTGATTTCATTCCCAAGAAAGAAACAACACTCCCATAAGAAAACAAAACTCCCAAATCATTCTTTACGTTCATCAAAACCATGGCAAAAGAAAACTCTTCAACCCTAGTTCTTCTTGGACAATCTACGGCGGAGGAAAAGTATTCCACAAGTTTAGCCAAGATCAACCGAAAACCTTATGGATCGATCACGAAACAGAGCCAAGATCACCAAAACTCACTGACTTCACGCCGTTGGGGATCGTCCTCAAGTAAACCGACGAGGCAGAATTGTCTATGTTCTCCTACGACACACGCCGGTTCTTTCAGGTGCAGGCACCACCGCGTTGATTATATATTCATTAACACGTGTCGGGTTTATTGGGTCGAACCTCGCGGTGCTGTTGTAATCTAAATCAAGCCGGTTTAGTGACACCATCAAGGCTCAGTAAACCAGGGCTCCGTAACCAGTTACAGTATTTTGTTTCGGTATAATAATTGTCGGTTTTGTTATTCGATTGACATTGTTCAATTTTATCAGAAAACATGGTTCAATAATGTATATACTAAACCGATTGAAATCGACCGATTCAAGGTAAACTTTATATAATTTGCACTGAGTTGATTTACATTTTAGTTTTGATTAAATTACACATTTTATACGCTTTAGCAGTTACTAAAATTCCATATGACGATACATCAAACTAGAAGACTATAATATTTATTTTCTCAACAAATCATAATTTAATTAGATCCATGGAGATGAGAGTCAGAGAGTGTTAAAGGATCAAATATGGATAACTAGCTAGAATCTCTCTTTTAAGGTAATGAATATAGTCAACAAAATAAAATAAAAAAGTATATTGGCCATTATTGGGTAATGAATCTTGTTCGGATAAAATCAATTTTAATGTTAGATAATTTATGTAGTTGGGGTAATTTATAGTATAATTCTAAAAATAGTGAATATTTTTATACAGTTAATTCTAGTGTCGAGAGTGATTTGTGAGCTGTTTTTGTGAATCGATTCAAGCCTGAATCGTACAAGAATACATTAGCTATGGAATTTATGTGAAAGCGGGCATCTTGTTGTGATTCTGATAGATTGTTGTTAATACGAACTCATGAACAATGATTATATTCAGTTAGAATCCAATAAGGAGTACATAGAACGGTTCTAGAAACGATTACAACTCAATACTCAATCTGTAGGCGCCGAAATAATATTTGGTCTATTTAAAGCATATTTTCAAAAACTGTAAGATAACTGGCATCAGCTTTTTTTTTTTCTTTTTTTTTTTTTCAAACATATGGATTCATTCATTAAAACAAACCACATACAAGAAGAGGGATCAAAGCTCCAAGGTTTAAAAAGTTACAAAGAAGGGCTTTCCCCAAAGCCTTAAACATAAAAGTAAAAACATAAGACATCAAGTAGTAGTCCATGAGAGCTGTGATACAAACACCTAAAGGCAGTTTGGAACATGTGAGGTCACGGTTACTTGAATGCACATCCTCGAGGGACTCGACAGATGAGATGATTGTCATGGTCATTAGACTCTTTGACGTTGAAGAAGGGAGCATAACCAAGGGTCTCCGAAGGGGAGCTTTATCCAGGGTTTGGGCACGGTTGATGGTGCTTTGGTTGAGGGTAATAAAAGGGTTGGTTACGGTTTTTGGAGCAGGTGTGAGACACTTGGAGATTTTGTGGTAACCCCAACGCCATTGGTTTGGGATCATAATGCCACTAGTCTTCAAGTGTTTAGGCGGCGACTTCAAAAAGTTGATAACTTGCAATTTAAATGGTTCAGAGAGCATATGAGATAATGAGGGTAGCCTGAAGACACATCGGTAATCACAGCTCCATAGGGTCTGGATCATAATGCCGATTTTGTTCAAGCTTCTACCTTCAAGAGCAAGGTCCCTAATTGAATCTAGTAGCAGGTTTTCTAAAGAAATCTTTAACCAAGCTAGCAACAGTGGTGACTTATGTTCCAAATGCAGTCTTCGAACAAAAGGTTTCATAAGGCGACACAAAGATTGACTAGGGTGGAATAGATTTGAGATCCGATCAAACCTGGATAAACGCAGAGGAAGAGCTCGTACAACACCGTTTGATAATGGGCTCAGAAACCTTAATGGGCCGATGATTGTTAAGCCCACCAAAGAAAACCCTAGTTTCTCATTTGGGGGCAGGGAGATCGCGCGGCGGCCTGGTTGAGCTGGTGTCGGATTCCGGGACTCAAACATTGCCGGTGAGGGAAAAGATGGCGGTTGAGGGTTTATAGCGGGCCTTGAAGCATCAGAAGAGGAACCTAGGAGCTTGAATTCTCCAGTACAGGAAGTCGGAGCCAAGAAAAGTAGATCGTCGTGTGCCGTAGACGACTCCACCAGGTAATTCGCCTCTGATGGACCAAGGAGTTCAGCTCCTGCCATCAACGATACCTGATGATAGATCTCTCTTTGGGGAATCGGAATTCTAGATCTGATAGTTATTGGTTCTTTGGACAGCTTCACCGGGACGGAGGTGAGTAGCGGGTAAGAGCTGCGGAGCTTCGACCCCACACTGACCTCCCTAGAATTTGGTTCGGCTAAGGGTTGCATGCGGTTGGGGAACAATAGAGGGGAACTAAAAAGCAGAAAAAACTTAAGAAAAACTAAGAAAAGAGAGCTAAGAGAGCGAGAAGAAGGACGAGTAAAGCAAGTTAAATCCCGACGCCGGCAAAGTTTGCCTTTACCGGCGTCGGAGGGAAGCAAAGAGTGAGGTTCCTCGATTCTTGTGTCTAACTGGCATCAGCTATATCAAACTCTACATGTACACATCAGGTGATTATTCTCTGGATTTAATCTTTATTTATTTTTTCTTTATTCTCTTTATGCATACATATAAGACACTGTTCTTTACTTGTAAAAAATTGAGGTTGGATACTTACATGATAAATATTCTTATAACATGGATGTCTGCAGGGTTTAAGCAACCGAGCTAGGCTATGCATATACATCGGAAGTTCTAAACCCATTTCTAAAGATGTCAGATAGGTGGAAGCTTGTATCCAAAGTGTGTTCTGATAGGTGGAAGCTTGTGGAAATCAAACAAGTTTTATTGAATTACAAAAAAAAAAAAAAAAAAAACAAGAAAGCAACAATTGAAATCAAACTCGTAAAAAACTTGTTCTTCTTCACCCGCTTCATGGAAAGTCTCTCAAGGAATGGTGATCAAACTGGGAACACAGACAGAGGACTGAAATTCACATGGCACTTCATCTATCTTAATCTTTTTGCACAGATCTCCCCTCACAATATAGACCCAAGCTTGTTTAAGTTCCATAGAAGGAAAACACATAACAAAGCTCTTTCCATAGATATTATTATCGACGTAGTAACTTGTAGCATTGTTACTAAGTAACATGGGGAGGTCAGTTACTGAGACTGTCATGAACTTAATCCACACCACATCGTCTCCATTATCCCCATTACCAATTTTATCCTTTGTCACCCAAATCTCAATCTCTCTTGTTTCGTTGGAATGTTCTAACACTGAAAATCGATCTCCCTTGTAAATCGAGAGTATACGAGTATGAGTAACACTCAACTCTCCCTTACACAGTAGACTACAAAAGTTCCTTTCTATCTCTTTCGAAAAATCGAGCATTTGGATGAAATACTGACCAGTTTCGGGATAAGTATAAGCTGTCCAGTACAAATTTCCATTCAGGGAGACTCTAGCATTATTGTACGCTTCGCTTATTATGCTTATTAATTCTGACTTTACGGTAAAACTGGTATGATCGGTAACCTTCCACGTATTGGTTGCAAATTGGAAGACTGAATATGTATCAGTAACTTTAGTAACGTTACCCTGCCAAGAAGTAGTCATTTTCCCAATAATCTTGTAACTCTTTTGGGGTCTACTACCATCATAACCTATGCCCTTGCAACATGAAAAGGCATCCGCCACAATCCTATGTCTCATCAACAATGGGTTCGAAACCACGTATTCGCAGCCTCCTAATTTATGAAAGTCGTTGATGAAGAAGTTACCATCGCAGGTCCCCTCGAGAATATAACGGCGATCGTGAAATTCAACACATAAATCACTCACTTTTGTAGTTGGATCGTCCTTGTTGAGATCGACGCTTATCGAATACATATGAGAAGGTGTCTTTAACAAGATTTCTGGACGACCGAAAGCCAACTGTTTGTTGACGAATCTATATCGTTGAAAAGAGTGTTCCATCCTTTGCAAACTGATCTGAAGCGAACGAGAGATCGAGGTGGAACTCAAACGAGTATCTCTTCTTCCAGATCTAATGGAAGCTTTCTCGGCGACGACGACATTAGGTTTTTTTTTTTAAAGAGATCTATAATAAACATTGAATCAAAACTGAATGCATGCAAATAGTAATGTGGAGATGGAGACGCAATATTTATAGTTGAATTGTTAGGGCTAACTATCATAATTATCCAACCAAATTTTACCTTTTTAAATTAGAATTTTACTCAGAATTAAAGTAAAGTAAATAAATAAACCCAAAATATCAACTCAATGATAGGATTTGATCGTTTTGCCCTCACAGAAAATAAAAAATCAAAATTATTAGGGGGTGTATTCAAACCATGATTTTAGATGATTTTATGGGATTTAGAAAATTTGAGATTTTGAGAGATTTAAAGAGAGTTTTTAGGATATTTGGTGGAATTGTTAAAAAAAGTTTATGATTTGATGAGATTCAAAGGGATTATTTTTAAAAAGCAGTTTGTCAACAACATTCCAAGGTTATTTTTAGCTGCCTTCTCACACAAGTCACCATATAAATGACCTTTTGATTTCATTCCCAAGAAAGAAACAACACTCCCATAAGAAAACAAAACTCCCAAATCATTCTTTACGTTCATCGAAACCATGACAAAAGCAAACCCTTCAACCCTAGTTCTTGGACAATCTACGGCGGAGGAAAAGTATTCCACAAGTCTAGCCAAGATCAATCCAAAACTGTTGATGTAAGAATCGACAATATAGATAACAAGAGTAAAGTGGGATGAATCAGATCTGGTCCTTTTATTTAACGTGGAATTTGCAGAAGGGTTTACAGGAAAATGGCGATTACAGAATAAAATGCAGTTAATCAGTAAATAATTGCTTTTCTCTCTCTAATTGCCCAGAATTTCGGATCCTCTCCTCTGACAATGACGTCCAGTATTTATAGTGGGACCTTGACCTAGGGTTTCTTCAGCCTCCTGGTAAAATGACTATTTTACCCCTACGGCCTGTTGGGCCTGATCCAAGACTTTTGGCCCAGAATCTTCTGTTTGGGCTTCAGGGATGTTGGGGGCAAGGCCCATATCCAACAATGGCCCCCCCTAGTCCGATGTGCGATGGCTTGCTTGAGCCCGTCGGTTACAGTTCTGCGTCTCTAGGTCCGTCTTGCAGAATGAACAAAAGATTTCAAGAGCTTGAAGGCCTTTGGGAAGGCTTCTGGATAGATAGTGCATTGCGCACGTTTTTCAAGGAATCCGCGAGATTCCGGGATGAATAGTGTGTCGGGCACGTTTTTCGAGGTATCCGGGAGATTCCGGGACGAACAGTGCGTCGGGCACATTTTTCGGGATATCCGGGAGATTCCGGGATGAACAGTACGTTGGGCACGTTTTTCGAGGTATCCGGGAGATTCTGGTACGAACAGTGCGTCGGGCACGTTTTTCGGGGTATCCGGGAGGTTCCGGGATGAACAATACGTTGGGCACGTTTTTCGAGGTCCGTTGGGCTTTAAACGGGAGCTTTGAGTATTATGCACGTTTCCCGAGGCGCGGGAAGCAGAGACAACTTA
Source organism: Camelina sativa (assembly GCF_030686135.1). Taxonomy (NCBI): domain Eukaryota; kingdom Viridiplantae; phylum Streptophyta; class Magnoliopsida; order Brassicales; family Brassicaceae; genus Camelina; species Camelina sativa. Next base: position 25,136,422 of record NC_141881.1, read on the forward strand.
GAAGCTAGGGTTTTCTTGGTCAACGTGCTGGGCCCCCCATATAAATATGTCCCTTGACCTAGAAAATCTTTTTCTTTCATCTTTCTTCTCTCTTCCAAAAAGGTATGCTCCTTTCTCTCTTCCCCTTATCTCTTTCTTATATATATTTTTTTTGGTTTGTGAGACCATGAGCTCGCCGCCGTTTCTGGCTACCGTTCGTTTCCGCCGGTTGTTCTCCCAAGATCTCCGCCGGCGATGCTGAACCTATCTGTTGGAGATTCCCGAGATCTCAGCCGCCTGCCATGGCTTCTTCACCGGTCATGGTGACTTGCCGCCGTACATGCCTCGCCGCGTCATCGAACTGGGCCGGGACCGTGATGGGTCCTCCGTCGTGCCTCTGCGTTGCTGCTGCTGGGACCGGTTGGTTTGTCCTCCCCTGGCCGAGATCGTGAGGTCTCTTGGCCACACTGTGCCGCCGCGATTCTCGCCGAGGTCCACCGGTCCGCCTCATCCATTTCGGTGGTTGAGAGCTCGGGAACATCAAGGTCGCAGTTCCGGGCTGGCGAGGACGAGATTTCCGGTGATGCGACCACGCTTGCGAGACCGACGTGAAGACGTGGTGAGGTGAGCTTGTCTCGTCTTAGATGGTGATGTGGTGCGATGAGAAGATGGCGAGCACAATGGTCCTGGCGAGATGGTCTTGGCGAGACGAGATGGTCTTTGCGAGACCAAGTGGTCTTGGCGAGATGATGGCGAGCCCGTGAGATAGTCAGCGAGACGGCGATATGGAAATATTTGGCGAGTTGGTGTGTTTGCGAGAACGGCTGCGAGGTCATGACCGAGGCGAGATCAAAGCTTGGGCGAAACTGAAACTCAACTCATGGTGGGGAGCTCGCATGTGTTTCCGCGAAGTTCTGGTGGTGATGCTTCCGCCAGATAGTGACCAAGACGCGGTTAGGGTGTGGGCAAGCTCGGACGTGTGCTCGCGAGGAAGTGCGACGAGTTTCGTGCGAGACTTGGTCGAGCTCGACTTGGTGCGATGGTGAAGTTCTACATTCTTCGTATTGGGCCATTGGGGAGGTCGAGATTGCCGCGTATGGGACCTTAGTGAGCTCAATTGTGTGAGACGAGGGTGATTTAGGCTGGAAACTGCACAAGATGGTGCGTATTATGCACATTGCTGGACGTTGTAACTCGGGTGTGGCCGTTTCGTATTGCATACTATGGCGTTTTCGATGTGGCTTCGATACTGACCGGTTGCTTGGTTGGCTTTGCCAGGTACCACACCATGGTCTCGGGAGATGACTTCTTTGGTGATATTCCGGAAGAGCTCGAAGATGACCAGTATGGCGCGTCAGATGGGGACCTCGATGAGACGGGAAGGGAATTTCCTTGGTGGGAGCCATCTGAAGGAAACGGTGTTACGACGGATTTGGCGGATCTTTCGGTAGATGAGGTCCGGGAGCTCGAAATAATGTTCCCGACGGGTAACCAAGCGCTTAGTCTGATTCCTCTTCCTCCGGGTCGGCGTCGTGGAGGATTCTCCTAGATCTCTGGTTGCTGGTCTAGCCGTTGGTGATGGAGTTCCGAGGCGCCGTAGAGACCGTACGGGAAATAAGGAACACACTTCCCGTGACGCAGGGAGTACATTATGCGATGAGGATTCCATAGCCCGCGTCCTTGATCTCTTCCCGACACCAAACGGTCTGAAATTCGTGCTGCCGAGTGAAGACGAGCGCCCGTGGGACTGCCCTGAAGGTCACCTCTGCGTTTACGAAGATTATTTTACCGATGGCGGCCTGTGGTTTCCTATCCCGGAATTTCTGACGAGCTTTTGTGCGCGTCGAGAGATTGCGCTCTCGCAGTTGTCGATTTCCAGCGTCCGTAATGCAGTGGGGCTTGCGATAATTGGTAGCCATATGAAAGTCAAGATGAGCACGGATCTCTTCGAGTTGCTGACTCGATTTCTACGTGACAAATCGGGGCTATGCGTTGCCTGTTGTGCAGCCGGACTTACGATCATGAACGGGCAGAGGAGTCATATCCACGATTGGCGGAGGCGGTTTTTCTTCGTGGAGATAAACGACGCATCGGTCGAAGATCCCGGCACGACCTGTCCTGCTTCTTGGAACTTCACCCCCGGTAGCCGTTGCTGGGTTGGGTTCCTATCGTTTTGGTTCTCCTAACTGTTTTCTGACCGTTCGTTTTATTTTTGCAGGAAAACCGCCATCTTCAGCTGCACGCGATTTGAGTATTGTCGACAAAGGTGTTCCTTTTCTCTGGTGTAAGGCTTTGCGGTGGCCGAGAGTTCTTTCTCATCTCAAGACTTGTGAGTTTCGCTGGTCTCCTTATTTTCGGGATTTACGTGCTTTCGTGACTAAGGCGTCTATTTATCCTGCAGGTTCGCGGACTGGATTGCAAATGGGGGACTGTCCGATGCCATGTTACGCTGACCTGTTCGATGCTGAGGAGGTGCCAGCTGTTGCTACCGAGGTTGTTGCGCCAAACGCCGAGATCGGCTTGGAGGTCGTTGCTGTGGAGCTCGAGGATGGCGAGGTACTTGCTCCCGCAGGTGAGACTGACCGCAGATCCCATTCTGCCGAGGTCGCCGCTGCTCGTGCCGCGAAGAAACCTTCCTCGGGGTCTCGTAAGAGTGTTTCAGCAGCTGGTGGCGATCGCTCTCGGAAGAGATCATTATGTTCGAGTCCTCGGAGTGATGCTGGAGGTAGTTCTAGGCGTCCTCACCACGCAGAAGATGGGCGCGGGGAATTCGTCCCGCAGACGGAAGGTGGTCGTGAAGATGACCGCTCCTTCTCATTTCGCTACGATGTGAAGGACCAGGCGTTCGTTGGGAACTCGCGAGCTTGTGCAGACCTCGCCAGCAGGATTGACGGTGACTCTGTTTCGCTTCTTACTTCTCGTGATCTGGCTTGTCAAGACTCGTACGAGCAAGCCGTTCGAAGACAATTTCAGGTTTGTGTCCTACCTCTCAGTTCGCCTCGATACGGATTTTACTTAGTCATAATCAGATTATTTTGTTTGGTGCTTTAGGCGATGAGTTGGATCAACCATCTCGTTGGCGACAGTGATGATAAGGTGCGCGCCGCTAGGAAGGAGGCCTCGCTTGCTCAGGATGCGTGTGTTTGGGCTGAGCGATCAAGCAAAGAAAACGCAGCGATGGTCAACGAGCTCACGGCTTCACTCAAGCAATCTCAGCGCAAGTTCACCTTCGAAACGGAGCGACTCAGAAAAGCGAGGGATGAGCGCGGAGAGGAGGAGCGCGCCAAAGCCGCTGTCGTGATTAGGGAGCGCGAGGAACGCATCGATCGTTTGAGGATGCACGTGATTGCAACACGCGAGAAACAACCACATTTACTTACTCTTAGCCAAGTGACCGGAACTAGGCAATGTTTGGCGAAGTTGATCAGTAGGGGTATTGCTATTCCCGAAGATAGGATGGCGCGTCTTGCTGCTCGCGAGAAGGAGTACACGGCGAAATCAAACGGGGTTGTGGTGCCACCGCTTCACGATGATGATCTCGAGCCGTTCCCGGAAGCTACTGGTGGAGGTGCTGATGATGTCGCAAACGAGTGATATGTCCTCGTATTATTGCTTGTTGTTGCTTTTGATTTTTCCTTTTGTTATTGCAAACTTGATTGCCGATTGTTGCTTGTACCTCTTTTGTCATGGACATTTTCGAACTTAGTTGATTTGATCTTTGACTGCTTGCTCCTTTACGCGCGAATATTGATCTTTTGTTTACGACATCATTATGATGAAGTTGCTTTGAATTTATCTTTTATCGTTGCGGGGCATATTTTGCGGTGCAGGACGTCTCCTGGCTTATCCTGGATATGTTATTCCCCGTAACTGCGAGAGTAGACAAGACGAACTTGTCGTACTAGTTAGGTGCGTTCAGTCGTGAGCGGCTAACCCTGTGGGTGCTGCAGGAATCGCGAGAGTGTGCGAGTCGGGGTCTTCGGCTTATTCACTCTGCGCCCTGCTAGCTTTGCGAGTCTGGGCTCGGCTTATAAGTCCTTACCGAAGTAAGGACGTGGATTATTTCACCACGGCACCCATGCGGAGCGCTTGCGAGTATGGACTCGGCTTTTATTCTTTACTGAAGTAAAGTATGGATTATTTCACCATTACATTCATGCGGAACGTAGAACTGTGCACCTGGCCAATGCGTCAGTGTGAAGACGTAGGATTTGCTAGAAAATTTTATTTTTTTAATAAAGTAATAGTTGGACCTCGTGAAAGGCTTCCTACGTACCCTCGAGAGGGATCAAACCAATCGTAGTTCGTATTACATAAGAATGCTCGGTGACGAGCTGGTTTTTTTTTTTTTTTTTTTTATTAAAATGCTCCAAGTGGATCGACTAGTGGTAGTAGCGCTTGAGGTTGGCGGAATTCCAGGATCGCGGGACTGGTGTGCCGTCCATTTCGAGTAGCTGATGGACTCCTGGCTTGACATTCTTCGAGACTAAGTATGGACCCTCCCAATGTGCTCCGAGTTTTCCAGCGTTCTTCTCAGCTGTGTTTTCGTAGACTTTGCGGAGGACGAGATCTCCCTCGGCAAAGTAACGAGACTTGACCTTTTTGTTGTAGAATTTTGCCGCTGCTTGCTGGTAGTTTTGGATGCGTAATAGTGCCTGGTCGCGTTCTTCTTCGAGGAAAAGTAGTCTGTCGCACAACATCTTGTTGTTCAACTCCGGGTTATGGACTAGCATAGAGCGTCGAAGCGTCGGGATCCCGACTTCTGCTGGTGCGAGGGCCTCCATGCCGTATGCGAGCGAGAATGGTGTTCGTCCTGTGGATGTACGCGGTGAGGTTCTGTAAGACCATAGAACGCCGTCGAGCTCGTCTGCCCAGAGTCCCTTCTTTTCATCGAGGCGTTTTTTGATGCCAGCGAGAATTGTCTTGTTGGTGGCTTCTGCTTGTCCGTTGCCCTGCGGATATCATGGAGTCGACTTGCTAAGGCGTATTCGCCAGCCAGCGCAGAATCCTTCGAACTGGAGTGAGATGAATTGGGGTCTGTTGTCGCATACAATTTCGTATGGGAGTCCATGCCTGCATATGATGTTTTTCCAAACAAAATTCTGAACTTCGTTGGCTTCGAGAGAGGCGTACGACTCTGCTTCCACCCACTTAGTGAAATAATCCGTCATGATTAGGAGGTACTTCTTTTGACGAGATGGTGTGAGCGGACCGACAATATCTATCGCCCATCGCATGAATGGATAGGGTGGTGATGTTGTGCGCAAGAGTTCGGTCGGTGAATGAATGAACGGTGCGTGACGCTGACATTTCTCACACTTGGCTGCGAAGGCGGAACAATCGGCGACCATGGTTGGCCAGAAATGGTTTCCTCCAGCGCCTTCGTGGACCTCTCGCATGATGTCGTTGACGTCCTTTGTATTAACGCAGATGAGAAGTGCGCCATTTGCCTCCCAACGAAACAGGCTTCCATCCAACATTGTGTAGTGCGCGCTCTTGACGCGAAGACGTCTGGCTTCCCACTTGTCATTTGGCATAATTCCGTCTGCTATGAACGCTATAATCTCAGTTTGCCAATCGTCACGCGAGGAGGGATCAGGTGTTGGTGCTGGCGTAGCTGGAGCGGCTGGAGTGCTTGATTTGGCAGCTGTTGGGGCTGGAATGGGAGTGGTGGAAGCGTTTGCGCTTGTTGAGGCTGATCTCGTTAATGCTAAGGCGATTGCTAAGACGTTCGGATCTGTCGCGGAGTTCGTTGCGGGTGCGGATTCAAGAAACGTAGCTGGAGCAGGAGTTAACAGGTTGACGTCAATACTTGGTTGATCAATGCTCTCAACAGGAATTACTCAGCGGAGATCAGGATCAGACGTGGAAGCTAGCGTCGCAAGCGCATCAGCTGGAGCATTGTCGCTTCGTGGGATCTTGACAAGTTCAAAGAACTCGAACTTTTGGGACAAGTCGCGAACTACTTTGAGGTAGGCATCCATGCGTGCGTGTCGTGTTGCATAATCTCCGCTGAATTGATGTGTCACAAGCTGTGAATCACAATAAGCTTGGATCTTTTTGACGCCAATTCCGTGTGCGAGACGCTGTCCAGCGATTAGTGCTTCATACTCTGCGTCGTTGTTAGAAGCAGAGAAAGCAAGGCGGAACGACTGCTCCAGTATTTCGCCAGTCGGCGAGGTTAGGCGTACGCCCGCTCCCGAGCCCATCTTCAAAGAAGCACCATCAACGTGAAGTGACCATATCTCGGATGGAGGTGAGTCAGCTTCGAGTTTCGGAGAGAGTTCAACGAGAAAATCTGCAAGGACTTGTGATTTTGCGCAGGTGCGATTCTTGTATTCGATGTCATACTCGCTTAATTCAACTGCCCACTTCGCCAAACGACCTGACTGACTTGCGCTGTGAAGGATTGTTCTAAGCGGCTGATTGGTCAGGACTTCGACGGTATGAGATTGGAAGTAAGGGCGAAGCTTGCGAGCTGATATTACCACCGCGTATGCGAGCTTCTCAAGAGTCGGGTGCCAAAGTTCTGCACCATCGAGAGTTTTGCTCACATAGAAGATTGGATGTTGCTCTCCACGATCTTCTCTGACGAGCACACCACTTACAGCTGAACAGGAGATGGCGATGTAGAGATACAAAGTTTCCCCTTGCTCGGGTTTAGCCAGGACTGGCGGGGATGACAAGTAATCCTTCAATTGCGTGAATGCTAGCTCGCATTTCTCATCCCATTCAAAACGTTTGTTGCCGCGAAGAAGCTGATAAAATGGCAAACACTTGTCTGTCGAGCGAGAGATGAAATGGTTAAGTGCAGCAATGCGTCCAGTTAGACGCTGAACCTCGCGTGTATTCCTTGGAGAAGGGAGGTTGATGATTGCCGAGATCTGTTTTGGATTTGCTTCTATGCCACGCTTCGTAACGAGGTATCCCAAAAACTCTCCGGAAGTGACCCCAAATGTGCATTTCGCTGGATTCAGCTTCATGCTGTACTTGTTGAGTATCTCGAAACATTGCTTCAGGTGTGCGACATGATCTGCGGCTTGAGCTGATTTGACGAGCATATCGTCAATGTAGACTTCCATTGTTCTTCCGAGTTGACTCGCAAACATGCGGTTCACCAGTCGCTGATATGTTGCTCCAGCATTCTTCAATCCAAACGGCATGACTCTGTAACAGAAGGTGCCTTGCTCGGTGATGAAAGCAGTCTTCTCACGGTCGTCTTTGTGCATCATTATCTGATTGTAACCTGAGAACGCATCCATAAAAGATAACAATTCGTTTCCAGCTGTGGCTTCGACGAGCTGATCAATGCGTGGAAGAGGAAAACTGTCTTTTGGACAAGCTTTGTTGAGGTCTGTGAAGTCTATGCAGACTCTCCATGTACCATTCTTCTTCTTAACAACGACGGGATTACTCAACCAATCTGGATAACGGACCTCCGTGATTGATCCCACATCAAGTAGTTTCCGTACCTCGTCATTGACCGCGGTTGTACGTTCTGCTCCCAGCTTTTGACGCTTTTGCTTGACGGGCATGTAAGTCGGGTCGACGTTGAGCTCGTGGCTGGTAATGCTTGGATCGATTCCGGTCATATGATCTATCGTCCACGCGAATGTGGTTGCGTCTTTGCGCAAAAACTGGACGAGCTCGTCTCGCAGAGCCATTGGTAACTCGGCGCCTATTCCCACGCAGCGTTTGGGATCGGACAAATCGATGTTGACTTGGATTACAGACTCCTTAGGGGGAGGTGTGCGTGGGTCTCGCGGTGGAGTTGATTCAGCAATTACGAAAGCCCTTGCGTTGCGCATCTTTTTCTCAATGATAAAACAGGTCCGTGCCATCAGAGGGTCTCCGCGCAGCGTATAGATTCCGTATGCATTCGGGAACTTAACACATTGATGATATGTAGAAGCAACAGCGCACATCTTGTGGAGCCATGGTGTTCCCAGAATGACATTGTAGACGATGGGTTTGTCCACGATTGCGAAGTTAAAGCATTGCATCGTCCCGCCGACGTAGATTGGAAGTGTGATGGTTCCGACAGTCATGATGGTGTCTCCATCAAATCCCGTCAAAGGCTGCGTTTCATGGACTGTGTTGCGCAAATAATTCTCCATCTGGATCAGTACATCCTTGAATATCACGTTGACCGAGCTCCCGGTGTCAATAAGGATTCTCGTCACTGAGCTTTCCCCGATCACCATTTCTACGACAAGTGGGTCATTGTTTGGACTAGCGTTGCGCGCGTCTTCTTCAGTAAACGTAATTGGCGCGGTGGATGTCTTGAACATGTTGCTGTGAGAAGGCATATTGCGCTTTGTTTCTGTTTCACGACAGTAGGCTTGGATAGATCGAACAGAATCGCGGCATGTTGACAAGCCACCCATGATCATGTTAATCCTTCGGCGAGGAGCTGGTGGTTCATCGTGTTCTTCTGCTTCGTGATTGCGTTTGGGGGGAGGAGGTAAGCGAGCGACTTCCCGTTTTCGGTCATTTTGTGCCCATCCTCGGTCATCCTGTGCTGCAGCTTCCTCTTCGCGCCGTCTGTCGTGCTGCTGTTCGTCTCTTAGGCAATACTGGTTATCTTTGTGTGTGACAACTTTTCTCCGCTCTCGTTCTACATGGACGTCACCTTTTTTGTACTTATTCAAAAGCAGCATTTGAAGCGTTTTGCACTCCTCAGTCGAGTGTCCGTTGAACCTGTGGAACTCGCAGTACGGTCGCTTGCCTTTGAAGCCGGGATTATCGGATTCACGGTTCCATTTGTTCCAAGACTTGTTTGGTTGTTTTTTTCCATCAATAGCAAACATCGTCGCTTTTCTTCCTTTCTCAGCTCGGGCATAGTCTTTGTTGTAGTGTTGGCGTGGTTCGTGGTACTCATCTACGGCTTTTCCTTTTCAGATGCTTTTTCGGTTGTACCAGGTTGATCGGGGTTCCTCTTACCTCTGTCTTCTTCGACTAGGATATATCGGTTGGCGCGTGCGAGTACTTCCTCCAAGCTTGTGACAGGCAAGATTGTTAGATCGTCCTTGAACCTGGTCCCCCGAGCGAGCGTATTTTTTAGTGCACCGATTGCTGATTCGTCACTTATAGATAGTCGGGACACGACATCCTTGAACCTATCCATGAAAGCCCGTAGTGACTCGTCTCGTTTCTGATACATCCTCCATAGATCGGCATTCGACGCGGGTGTGCGCATGAAGCACTGGTGATGCTGAAGGAATGCACTTGTTAGTGCTTCGTATCCATCGATTGAGTTGGCCTCGAGTCTTGAAAACCAATTTAGCGCTTCGCCGGAAAGACTCTCGACAAACAGCTGACAGCTCCCTGCATCTGCTTCCTCAGGTGAAAAATACGATCGACTGATGTGTATTGTCATTGACTTCAGGAAGACGGTGGGGTCGCCTTTTCCATCGTATGGAATTGGTCTGTTCTTGATATTGTCAGGATTGTGCTTGACTCTAACTCCTGAAACCCTTGCAGTGAAAGGTGAACGCCTTGCTTCTGCTAGCACGGTTTCTAGCTCTGGTGCTGCACTCGTTGCTCGGTGCATTTGAGTCGTAAGTGTTTGCAGCTGAGCTTGCATCTGCTGAAGTTCTTGCCGTAGCGCGTGATTCTCAGCATTCTCGGAGCGACTTGGATCAGCACGCTGATCTGCGGAGACCTGACTGGCCTGAAAATGTACCCTTGGCTGCTCGCCATTGGGCCGACGATGATCGAAGAGAGACGGGGCCTTCCATTAGCGTTGTGCTCAGCTCTTGGTATGTTAGCGGTGTAATGGTTAGCTTGCGGAGCATTGTGGTCAGCTCGCGGAGCATAGAGGTCAGCTCGCGGAGCGTGGAGGTCAGCTCGCGGAGCGTTGAAGTCAGCTCGCGGAGCGTTGAGGTCAGTTCGCGGAGCGTTGAAGTCAACTTGCGGAGCGTTGAGGTCGGCTCGCGGAGCGTTGAAGTCAACTTGCGGAGCGTTGAGGTCGGCTCGCGGAGCGTTGAGGTCAGCTCGCGGAGCGTTGAGGTCAGCTCGCGGAGCGTTGCGGTTAGCTCGCGGAGCGTTGCAGTCAGCTCGCGGAGTGCGTGGTGCCAATGCGTCATCCTCCTGTCGCAGATGATGCCTTGCATGGTCATTTCGTCCTTGCGATTCTATCTGCAC